>NC_041002.1:44560442-45810442 GCF_004193775.1 Glycine soja
CAATATATATTAGCTATCCACTAAGTAAGTGAATATTTCTAAAAAAATTACTAATTTACATTTAATACACATTTTTTTACATATTTCTATTTTAATTTTTATCATCATATATTCATACACAAAGTGACGTGTTTTCTTAAATTATATTATTAAATATTTCATTTAAAAACAATTGTTAGTAGTTACATAATAGAATAATAATATTTGGACATCTTTTAAATATAAAAAATTTATTAATACTTATCATTTCTCTAAACCTCTCTCTTTCTATGACATTATATTACTTATCACACTTACTTGCACTTTTTTATACTTTTTTTTATAAAAAAGTAGATATATATTAAGAACAGCTAGATTATATAAAAGAAAAATATTGACAACATATTTTTAAGTATTTATTATCAAAAAAATATTTATTATAAAGTAAATTACATGTAAATTTTATTAAATAATTGAGGCAATATTTATTATAATTTATTCAATATAATTCAATAGTAAAATTAAAAGTTTTTATTAAATTGATTATGTTTACAAATTTTTCGAAAATTTTGAAATCAGTTGTTAATGTATTACATAAATTTAGTTGAAAGTACAATACATATTTTAAAATCATATCTAAATATCGATTATAAGATTACTTAACTACAAGTGTTTTTTTGATTTATTTTAATATGTATGAGTGTTGAGATAATATTAACCTATTCAACTATCACATTATATATATATATATATATATATGATGTCATGGAGTTTCTTTTACAAATTTATTCTTAAAAGAGGTTCTTTTTTAAACATATATCTCAAAAAATCACGTGTGTCAAGTGTGTTTCGCCATCACTATCGAAACACACTTGCGTAATATACATATCGTCAACTCCAACTGTATAACACCACTGCAACAACACTGTTTATGTAAAAAAATATTCACTGTCATGTGGGTTTCGCCAATAATAATGGTGAAACACAATGTACATGTCAGCAACATCCCCATGGTCATGCCATGCAGCACCATCCGCTCCACCAGCAGTATTTGCGAAAAAGTAACATAAAGTAACAAGGAAAGACACACGAAAAGATTTAATGCATATTTCGATTTCAGTTTAAAATATAGTGCACGAATCGAAATAAATTTAATGATTCACAAATTTAATTTTACAAAAGATATAATCAGAATGCTGTAAATTTCATTTTTCTCCAAACGTCCCTTTATAACTGAAAAATAAATATGCAGTTAGTATTTAACAAAAGTTTAATTATTATAAGAGAGTTTATGTTGTAAGTATTTAATTTAGAAAGTTTATTTCCATAATTATACTTGTGATATGAAATTTATTGAAATAGATTAAAAATAATTTATAAAAAATATTTATCATTTTCATATGCTTAAAAGTATTATTTTTAACTTTCAACTTAAGTGTTTATGATATAATAAGCTCAACTATATAACTTTCATTGGAAAAAAAATGTTACTACATACCGAAAGTTAAGTGCTGGGTTTACCTTGATTAAAAAAAAAGTGTCAGGTTTACCTGCAATACTATAGACATCATTTAATGGAAAATAAATTGTCTGTCAGTCTGTAGTAAATTAATACATCTTAAATATAAATTAAAGCATCTTAAATATGTGTTCTTAAATTTATATTACTTCATTCATTCACTTAATTTTACTTTCAATAGGATGTTAAATTAATGAATCCCATAAAATAATTATAATGGAATAATTTGAGTTGTTTTAGTGACAATTATTTATTTTATTTGAGTTTTGTTATTTAGTTTAATTTTTCTATTTAAACTTCTTGACTTCAAGAAAACAACAGTATCAAATTTAAATTTATTGTTGTATTGAAAAACATGCATATTTTAATTATTTATACTAATGAATAAATTCCATATTACAGAAATTTGAATTAATATTTAATATTTTTTAATAATATAGTAATATAAAAATAATAAAAGTGTCAATATAATTTTTATACAAACAATAAATCTCTCTTTACAAATTTACCCGTACAATGCATTGCATGTGTCACAATTAGTATATAATTATATTACAGTAAATCTTAAACTAATATATATATATATATATATATATATATATATATATATATATATATATATATATATATATATATGTTGTTACAATAATTTATGACAAACCAAAAAAATTACTAGCTGAGTCGTGGACAATGTTGCTTTCTTTAAGACGTTTCGTGACACTGCAAAAAATTGTGCAAACAGACTATCAACCATGAAGTCTCCAAGATAAAATCGCCCAGATCACTGTATAAGATTCCCACTGCACTGAGGGAACCTTTTCTAGAATTACACCCTCTTGTAAGACTTGAAAAGTCACTCTATAGCCACCCAAAAATATGACTTAAAAAGTCACTCTAATAGCCAACCGAAAAATATGACTTGAAAAGTCACTCTTATAGCCAACCGAAATATGACTTAAAAAGTCACTCTTATAGCCAACCAAAATTTTAGAGCGACAGAAAGAAAGAGGGAGAAGTTTGTCGGAAATGCATCGACAGAAATATGGGAGGGAGAAAGAAAATTTGAGGAAATGCTTCTCAACTGGGACAAGGAAAAAATGAAGAAAGGAGTTCTCTATATATAGGAAGTGAAACATTATTCAAGTGTTTATCCTGAGCGATGTGGGACTTGAAGCCTTTTTTCTTCTCTTTTTTTTCTTTCTTTTTTTTAAACTTTCATCCACATTCTCCTTTGTTCTAACAATCCCTCACTTGAAATTTGAAAAGAAGATTTTCAAGGATTTCATAAAATTGTTCATAAACAAAGGTGTCATACAACTTGAACCTTTGCATAGTGAGTAAGATTCAGATTTTACTAGAGTGACTCGAAGTCTTGAACTCTATCTCCGACATCAAACCACACACAACCTTTTCATAGGTGTATTCTATAAAGCCTGTGCGTTAAAGGCCATGCACGTCTATCCCGATATAGTGAACGCTCTAGAAATTTTTGCCCAAAATTTCATATGAAGCGGCCCCCACTTCAACATTCACATAGGTGAGTCTATCAAGAGTACTCCTGTAGCCTAGGTACTCCACTCAACATAGAGTATAGATCTCATTAAGAATTACGATTTTTTTTTTCATAACTCATCCTCTTGTTACTTCAGGAATCATGCTGCTTTCACTTATAACAACATGTTCATCTCATATCACTTCATAACTTGTTATTACCCATTGAACCTAGTTCTTGGGATCTCCAGTCATTTTGGTCGGGTTACCATCATGAATGATCATCGCAGTAAGGGCAATAGTCCCATTCTTTTAGAAGTGTTATGGACTTTCTCTCTAGCTAATCCTTTCGTCAAAGGATCTGCTAAATTATCATCAGTGCGTACATGATCCACTCTAACAGCTCCTATTGAGAGTAATTCTCTAACAGTGTTGTGCTTACGACGTATCTGTCGTTTCTTACCATTGTAATAACGGTTCTCAATTTTTACAATAGCCGCGGAACTATCGCAATGGATCAACACAGCTGGTATCGGTCTTTCCCATAACGGAATCTCTACAAGTAAGCTTCTCAGCCAACTTGCTTCCTCACTAGCAGTTGCTAGTGCTATCATCTCAGATTCCATAGTGGACTGAGCTAAGATAGTCTGTTTTTTTGACTTCCAAGAAATAGCCCCACCAGCTATGCTAAATATATAGCCGCTGGTTGCTTTGGAATCATCTGAAAGAGTGTTCCAATCTGCATCGTTGTATCCTTCTAGTACAGCGGAAAACCTTTTATAATGTAATCCAAGGTTTATGGTTCTTTTAAGGTACCTCATTACCCTTTCAATAGTGTGCCAGTGCTCCATACTAGGTCTACTGGTAAACCTGCATAATAATCCCACAACATAGGCTATGTCGGGTCTAGTACAATCAGTGGCATACCTAAGGCTGCCAATGATACTTGCGTACTCAGTTTGTCGTATACCTTCACCAGTGTTCTTAAACAGTTTTACACTTGGATCATATGGTGTACTAGCAGGTTTACAGTCAAAGTAGTCATATTTCTTTAAGATCTTCTCAATGTATAGTGAGATTGATCCAGAGAAATTCCCTATTTTGACCTAGTAATCTTAATACCAAGGATTACACTTGCTTTTCCGAGGTCTTTCATATCAAAGTTGTTACACAATAATGATTTCACATAGTTCACTACATGAATATTTGAACCAAATATGAGAAGGTCATCGACATATACACATATGATAATGCAAATATTATTTACAGATTTGTAGTAAATGCATTTGTCACTTTCATTCACCTTAAACCCATTCGAGACTATTAAGTTATCAAACTTTTCATGCCACTGCTTAGGTGCTTGTTAGATTCTAAAGAATCCATCTCATCATTAATGGCTTCTTACCGCAAGTCAGCATCCAAAGAAGACAAAACTTGGAGGTTTGATGGATCCTCCTCTAATGTATAGGTCATATAATCGGGCCCATAATCTTTAGCAATTCTTGCTCTCTTACCTCTTCGAGGCTCTATATTTGGTTCTGGTTATGCAAGATTTTCACTACTAATAGCAGGAAGATGACTGGATGAAGTACCCCCACTATTCCTTAATGCGCGGACGTGTGATCAGAGACTCCAAAGAGAATTCTTTGGTCTTGTGTCTGAGAAGGTTTTTTCGAAATCCTTCTAGCCAGGAGGCAACTTGTCTATGATGATAGCAACCCGAAATTGCTCATCCAAAGCCATATCCTCTGATATGATATCATGAGCAATTTTCTGTATCTCATGGGATTGAGACTGTACTGATTTATCATCAATCATTTGATACTTGAGGTAGCGGCTAACAGCATACTTTTTAGTTCCAGCTTTCTCAGTATCATACTTCTTTTCTAGAATCAGCCAAACTAATTTGGCAGACTTATATGGGTTATAATAATCATAAAGATCATCGGCTAACCCATTCAGAATGAAATTCTTGCATAGATAATCATTTTCATTCCAGAGAGCTAATTCCATAGTCATTTTATCCTTCACTCCCTTCTCAACATCTTTAGGTACCACTGGAATATCAGTGTTCAAAACATAGGCAACTTTCCTAATAGTTAAATAAAACATATTTTTTTTTTCAACGTTTAAAATGATACCCTTCAAACCTAAAGGTTTGTTGAGGTCATTGCTGTTCGAGCCAGTAATATCTACGGTAGCCATGGCAGAACCGAAACTCGTCTTAAAATTGATGTTACAATAATTTATGGCAAACCAAAAAAATTACTGGCTGAGTCGCGGACAATGTCGCTTTCTTTGAGATGTTTCGTGGCATTGCCAAAAATTGTGCAAGCAGACTATCAACCACGAAGTCCCTAGGATAAAACAGCCCAAATCACTGTATAAGATTCCCACTGCACTGAGGGAACCTTTTCTAGAATTACACCCTCTTGTAAGACTTGAAAAGTCACTCTATAGCCACCCAAAAATATGACTTGAAAAGTCACTCTAATAGCCAACCGAAAAATGTCACTTTTATAGCCAACCGAAATATGACTTAAAAAGTCACTCTTATAGCCAACCGAAATATGACTTAAAAAGTCACTCTTATAACCAACCGAAATTTTAGAGCGACAGAAAGAAAGAGGGAGAAGTTTGCCGGAAATGCATCGGCAGAAATATGGGAGGGGGAAAGAAAAGTTGAGGAAATGCTTGGACAAGGAAAAATGAAGAAAAGAGCTCTCTATATATAGGGAGTGAAACACTATTCAAGTGTTTATCCTGAGCGATGTGGGACTTGAAGCCTTTTTTCTTCTCTTTTTTTTTTTCTTTTTTTCAAACTTTCATCCACATTCTCCTTTGTTCTAACAATATATATGTGTGTGTGTGAGAGAGAGAGAACAAATCCCTCCTTAAAGTATTACACTAAATCTTTCTGTGTTTGTTTAATTTTCATGCACATCAAAATAAAAAAAAATCCACAATGTGTGACATGCACAGTATGTTTCGTCACTACCATTGGTGAAACCCACATGACACCTGAATGCTTTTTCTGCATGAACAATGTTGTTGTAGTGGTGTTACACAACTGGAGTTGGCGATATGCATGTCACGCAAGCAGTGTGTTTCGCTGGTGGTAATGGCAAAACACACTTGACATACGTGATTTTTTTTATTGACATGAACAGTGGGGTTACGCTGATGGGAATGATAATATCACAGTGATTTTTTTTACAAGATAGATCCCTTGAGGAATATGTTTAAAATTTGATCCCTTTTTAGAATAAGTTTGTAAAAAGAACCCCATTACATGATTTTGCCTATGTATTCCCTGTATAACGTAAGATAAATTATTATTAGATTTGTTGGATCAAATGTGTGGACGATATCATGATATACTACAACTTGGGAACATGTGGTCAGGATCAAATCATCCAAAAAATAAGGATGTTTGTGGAATAGTTATGAATTTCAGAATCTCAATATATTATAACGTTAATAATATGGTTTGGAGTTGAGCTTTAATAATAAATATCAATTTTAGTTAAAAAGACAAAAGTAGTTCATATAATATAGCTTTGTTTCTTTTCTTTTGTTTTTTTGAAAATATATAGCTTTGTTTCATAATATCTCAATGAGATTTTTAAGTTCCAACGACTCGTAATTTTGATCTTTTTCCGTTGTCTCCTGCGAATAAAAGAAATCCAACTGCAAAACACCTGTCTTAAAGATTCTGACTCTTCGCAACAAGAAGCCATTAGCCAATATATCACCTTCACCAGAAAAATTCAAATATCATTAATTTTGAGACTTGATATCCACTAGCATCTTTCTCTGTTTTCTAATCCCACTTAATATCTTTGTATTATTTTGTGTGTGTTTCATTTATTTTTCTCTCTACAGGCCGGTGAAGTTGTCATTTGTCTTCTTACAACTATTTCGAGTATTATATCAATATTTTCTTTATTTTAAATAAAAGATATAAGTAGCTAGCTTAGTTTAAATTTATGGATAAAAGAGCACATTTAAAAATTTAAAATAATTAATTTTAAAGTATAGATAGTTAAACATTTGACAGAGAAATTAATATAAAATGTTTAAAAGAAAATTAAAGTTTATGTTTATATACAAGTTGAGTGAGTTCTTCCATTAACTTTTAAGTCTAAATTGCTTTCTTGCATACCTATTTTTTCTCCCGGAATAATAAAGTACTATAAATTTCCCCCATAATTAATGTCACACTCATAAAAAATTTCACATTATTATTATCACATCATCAACAAAATGTCACGCCTCATTAATGTCATATAATTGTTACAAAAAGTAATTAAAAATAAAAAAAATTAAAAGATTAATAAAAACATTTTTTTACAAGAATAAAAAATATAAATAAAAAATACACAAAGACTAAAAGAAAAAAGTAACATGAAGAAATATTTAAGTCTTAAATATAATGTAATATAAAAATATTAAATAACAAGGAAAAATTATTATTTTTAAATCATACATTTCTTAAGATGTCTTTGGTAGGAGTAAAATGAAATGGAAAAAAAGGAAAGCCAAAACTTATGTGGATTTCACACCTTCGTCATACTACTTTCATTCAAATATTTTTTCAAGTCTCAAGGAGGACGATCAACAAAATCATAAGCATTCAGCCGGATTTTCTTTGGGTAGGAGCTCAGGAGAGGGTCGTAAATTGGCTAAAATGTGTAAGAAAAAGAAGAATGAAGGATATACAAAACTCTAATAAAGTGCTGATCGGTAAGTGAAGATGGGGAGTTTTATCCGAAAAGGAATCTTTGTGGGCTAGGGTTATTAGCGTGAGGTAGGCATGACACTTGCGCGGGACGGGGCGGGGAGCACTCTCCGTCCCCGAATCTTACCTTGCTCCCCGTCCCCACTCCCCGTGGTGGGGTTATTTTTTGCCGCGTCCCCATTCGTTGGCTCCCTGCTGAAACCCCCTTTTATATTAAAAAATGTCAAAAATTATAAAAAAATATAATTTTTTTTGTTTTATCTCAATTTTTCAACAATAATAAATTTAAGGTTTAATTCTAAGTCTAAAACATGACTAAAAATATTAAAATAAATCAATAATAATAGTAATAAAATCACACAAGCATAAAAGCATCCAAGAAATATCCAACTACACATTAATGTTAATGTTACAATATAACACAATAAAAACAATAAAACTAGCATAACATTACAAGTTTTCATACAATAAATTAACATTATCATACTCAATCAAGTCTTCATACTTCCATCCAAGTGCAATGAAACATCTTCAACATCAAACCTACACAATGAAACATGTAAATATGTGTTTAGAAAATATAAAAAAGGCATGAATAACTTATATATGTGATAATTTTATTTTACATTTTTTTACTAGTAAAATACTATATTAACCTTTATATTTATGTTATACATATTATAAGTTATGAGGGTATATAAGTAAGATTCTATATACGCGGGAATACGGGGACCTTGTGGGGCGGGAAGCATAGTCCCCGTTCTGGCCCCGAATTAGCTGTGAGGGATTTTTCATCCCCATCCCCGTCCCCGTGGGGAATTTTTTCCCGACTGGAGAGTCCCGAATGGGACAGTCCCCGCGGGGATCCCCAAGTTATAGGGAGAATTGTCATGCCTAGCGTGAAGTATGGAGAGATTGGTGGGTACTGACTGAGTCACAGTGCAAACGGGGGTCCTTATGGTAGTGAGATGTTACTAAATTGACTGAAGGTGTTGATTGTTCTAGATGGTTTCTCTTACACTTATATTGTAGTAAGGTATTCTTTGATGTATCTACGGGTTATTATTGGTTTCTGGTTGTTGGTTCCCTGGTTTTATGTTAAGGGAACTCTTCTTTATGAACCCATTAAGTAGTTATCTTTTTCTGAGTTGGTTGGACTTCACTTTTGTGATTTTTAACTCACTCTTATGAATATATTACCGGTTGATTTTCCTTCCAATTTTTTTTTTCAACTTCATTCTATTTTACTCTACAAAACACACCTTTAATCTTTCTACACCTTTTTTCCTTTAACACTATAAGGTCACTCACACATTACATAAACACTTCAATTCTTTCCCTCGCCATACACATCATTCCTTCCTTCTCTAACACTTTGTAGAAAAAAATACACACTCTAGACACTCTTGTCGGGAGCAAAATACACACAAATTATCAATTCATCATTTGATTTTTTTTCTCACTCAACACTTTCATACATTCACTTTTTTTCTCCTATTTCTTTTACCATTATTCATAGTAGATACAGGTGAAAATTATTGGGATTTAATGAGACCATGAGCAAAAAAATCTCATCCCATGGATTACATATTACACAATAAACACAAAGGATTTAGAATTTCGTAGCATGTTTTCAAGTCATGTTAGCTCAACATTTCTCATATATATAAGAGAGTGATGTAATCCAAATTCTAATTATATTTTACATTATCAAATCTTATTCGATTATATATATGTGTGTGCGTATAATTATCTCATCAATATTATTTGATTAGATATAATTATCCCATAAAATCATATTTGATTGGATATACAGACAATTAATTAAATTATATCTAATTAATTATCTTTTACATATTGCGTCTCATTTAATTAAATATGTTGTTATTTAATTAAATAATTTTTATTAATTAACTATAAAATAAACTAAATCACGTTGAATTCATTCATATGCTCACTTATTGACATCTAGCAATACATTACTGTCACCCAACCTGTGAGATAATTAATCATTCAGTTTCAACCTTACCACATCCATTTCCACTTTGTAGCCTTTATCACTTTGCCTAAATGTCTTGATTAAACACGAGGTATAAAAGTGCATTCTCATTAAGTTCAATTATTTATTTCTCAATATCTAAGTAAACATCTAAATACAAATGAACCCAATATCTCATATTAGTTCATTTGCATGTGACCATGCATATTGTACGTCTCACTCTATCGAGAGACCTATAAACATAACTCTTGTTATGCAAGAGGAATGAATCCTATCCACATCACTCACATTCCTCAACATGATTCATTGTCATGTCCAATTACTACCTTTATAACCATGATGTTATAGATAGTATTTGATAGCATTAAAGCCAACAATTCTTACATGTAGGAATTGTAGTGACTTCAAGTTGAAGGATTACTATTACATAATGGTTGCCATGAGAAGCACTTATGACACTTACATAACTATTATGAAGTCTTCTCATAGTGAGTCGATCTAGTATAAATATTACTCCTGATATTTACATTTGTATGACAACTTGATATCTCATATCTATTAACTATAAGATGCGATCATCATGTTGTTTACATAATAGTCTCAATATATTATTGTTGTCCTAGTGGACAATAATACTTGACTCCAAACACTTTAAGAATCACATTCTATTATTCAATGAATCTCACATCATCAAATAGTCCGCCTATTCTAAGGACGTTACTATATCATACATCAAATAATAATATAATACTTGAAATGCCTCCTGTGTCACTTACTCAAAGAATGACTCTTTTAGAGTTACTCCTCATCCCTATTGTTTATTTTCTAGAGATCTAATGGTTAAGATTAGTTACTTGTTACAACCATTAGATCTTAAGAAAACAAATGGTGAGGATGAATAGTAACTCTAAAAGGATTACTCTTGAAGTAAGCGAATCCTTCTCATATATAAGTTAGATGGCTTGTCAAGGGCCTACAATTTAGCCAATGTAATACTTGGGTTGACACACTTTTTTTATTAAATATGTTAGATTTAGGCTTCTTAGTAAGTATTTTAAGTAAAAAAGACCATGTTTTAGGCTTAAATAAAAATCTTATTGGGTCTCATATATAGGTCAATCTGTTCAATCACATTTTTTTTTTGTTGTAAAAAAAATTGTAGATTGAGATAATTTTTTTTCTCTCTTTTTTCTTACTTTAGATATGCCTTTAAATGAGATTACAAGTTAAGTTTGACTTTTAAGTAGGTCCAACCAAAACAATAACAAATAAAAATGTTAGGCCATACTTTATATAACAATAAAACACTCATAGGCATGAGACAAAGGCTCCTATCTTTCTCCTTCACATAAAATTTTCTCTTTCTTCACATCCAACCCACAATTGATATTCCCTTCACCCTTATGCATCAACCATAATCACCACTAGTCACGGTACAACCATTAGTGAGCCCACAATGCAAAACTAATGTAACACCTTGTAACTATGGTTATTGTCATTATGTTATGGAACTTATTGTCATTACATTATGAATATTTTTATTTGGTTGATTTCTAAGAATAATGAATAGATTAAAGGTCATGAACCTTATTTGCTTTTGCTTAATATTTAAATTTGGAGTTTTCTATTCTTTTAGAGGTTTATTGTGGGATAATGGTATAAAGACATCTTTAATTTCAATTTCATTCTCTATTGATTGATGACCTAATTAAGTGAGTTCTAGAACATCTCTAATGAGAGTTTCTTGAAGGATTTCTTAAATGAAGAAATTGTTTCTCACAATTTCTTTTCCATTGGAGCAAATCTATGGGACAATGAGAGTTTCTTAAAAATAAGATTTGTATCTTTTGCAAGAAGATGTTTCTTAACAATAAAAAATAAGATTTATCTAGCACATAACAACACCAAAATTAAGTGAAAATTAAAAAAATATAAAAATGTGAGTTTCTTGAAGTTTCCTAGATTTTTTTTTACTATTGGGACAAAATTATGTATGAATTTTTTACAATGACATGAACTTGTGAGAACCACAAAGTCTACTATGGAAACCACAAAAATTTACTCAAAAAATCTACTTAAGAAATTTTTATTGGAGATACTTTGATAAAAGTCAATTCTAGGGATAGTATTTAGTGTGTTTGTGCTAATGAAAATGTTTAGTGATATTAGTTTTAAGTCAATTAAGCTATATTCTATGTTTAGATAATGATTTTTTTTCTTATTATTTAATATTTTTTTATTTTATATCAATTTCAAATTAAATTTATATATTATATTTAAGACTTAAATATTTATTTATGTTTATAAGTATATCACATTGTAATGATAATGTGACACTATTGCGACATGATACTAATGATGTGTCACTATGCTAATGGCACATCTACATTTAATTTGGATGCTAATTGATAACGACTAATTATGAGTATATTTTGGGGTTAAATTATATATGAATTTGTAATTTTTTCTCCTAATTTTTTTTAGCAAGTAATTGTTAAATTAACATCATTTAAGCTTTTGTGCATAGAATATTAAAGTGATTAATTTATGATGCTTAGTGAGTAAAATAAAGCATAAAAAAAAAAGATAATTCAGGAAGAAATGAATAATTAAGAAAAATGAGCTAATTAAGGAAAACATAACTAATTAAGGAAAACAATTTAATTAAGAAAAATAAAGCTATGTTTAGTACAAGAAGCCTACTAATCTGTACCTATCTATAAAAGAGAAGAAGAAAGAAGAAACAAAAGACACATCGAAATTTCAAGAGAGTGAAATTTCTTATGGAATGCAAAAACTCAGAAGGAGAAATAATATTATGAGTCATTCCTTTCTTTCATTCCCTTTCTTATCTATTCTTCCTTTACTAAATATTTCTCTCTTGTAATTTGTAAAACCTGAATGACAATAAGAAGTTAAACTTCATTTGTTGGGAACTTGGAAATCAACTATTCTTGATGTTATTTCTATTCTTATCTATTTAATAATATTACTTTTGGATTATCCTTTCTTGTACTTAATATTATTGTTTGTAACTTAATTATCCATTTGCATGATAAATTTTAAATATAAAGTTGAAAAACATTATTTTCTAATAGTACTAAAAGATGGTATTTAAATAAAGTCATTATTAGAGATATGTTAATTTTTGTTTAACCAGTGGTACATCTCTATTCTCATGGAAAGACAACATTAGCAACTAATGTGAGACATAATATGTCGTGTAACCGAAAGGATTTAAGTCAGCATCACTTGTAACTAACTGATATTAACTAGGGACGTCGTAGCCTAAATTTAAGTGAAGAAGCTGAAGTTAACGTGTATAAAAGGGACTCAAAAAAGGAATCGCGGACTCTTGGTCTTGGAGTGGGGATGCCTCGGGTGATTTCACAGTATCATCATCTTATAAAGCACTGCATGATATGGTGAGGGGAAGTGTAGAGGTCGAAGTTTTCAAGGAAGTCTGGAACTTCAAAGTCCCTTCCAAGGTTAAGACTTTCATTTGGTAAATGTGCCTTAATAGAGTATCCACGATTGATGATTAATTTAAGAATTAGGAATTGTGCAGTGGCAGCAAAAATGATCTATGCTCTTTCTGTGGTGTCACTACGGAATCAATGGTGCATATCCTCTTAATTAACATGTCCGCGAGTGCAAATTATCTGGAAGAAAGGCTATTCTTGGTTTAATGTTGAATCTGTGTTACGAGAGGAGATGTTCATGCACATTCAGCAATACCCGGGCAGATATATATATATATATATATATATATATATATATATATATATATATATATATATATATATATATCTCAGTTAGACAAGTGGCACATTATATGGGGAGCGACTGCATGGAGTATCTGGGGTAGGTTATTTCGAGAGGAGGAACTGCTGCAACAAATTTCCTTTACGGCGTGGAGTTGGTTTAAAGCATACATGCATGCATGACCAATTTTCATTTCTCTTAGGCTCAGTGGACAATGAATACTAGGCAATGGTTTCTCGAAGCTTGAGCTGTATGGGCTGATCAATGTTTTGACAAAGTAATAGGGATAGAGGTTTTAGATGAATTGATAATTTGGTGTGTAATTGAAGGCTCTTGAGTTCTGTAACTCCTGTTGTGAGAGGTAATGGGAGCACAGGAAATATGTATATAAAGGCAAGTTGTGTGGGCCTACGGGAAGTATGATTTTTTGTCGGGATAGAAATTGGAAGGGGATACATTTGTAGGTTTGGGTTATTCTTGTTTATGCATCACTTGCAGAAACACCTATAACCTGACACTTTTATGTGTGTACAAGTTCTTAATGGATTCCAAACATCCATGATGATATGAAAATAAGTTGAATTATTTATCCAGAAGATTGTGAAAGATGTTTCCCTGAAAATATTCTTGTTATTGTTTTAACTCATAAAGTGTGTGGGTTAATTGTCCCCACAATATTTTTCTTTTACTTGAATATATTTTCATATATTTTATTTTTGTCCCCATAAAAATATTGGTTTGTTCCCATGAAATGTTTTTATAGAATAGATATAAAAATTACAAAAAATAAAAAAGAATAAATTGCTATTAAATTTACCATTTTATCTTTTTTAAATTTTGACACCACTGCATAGTGAAAAAAAAATTGAAATAATAAAATATTTTCAAGTCTTTATAGTACAAGTTAAACTTGGTTTTAGTATTTATTATTTTATATCAATCAATTAAATTTGTTACTACTTCTTGAAGTTCAAGGACGAATAATAATTTATAAAAATACAAGAATTTTACAATTTTGTTACTATGACATTATGTATATTGTAAAAATTTGTAATATTTTTCTATGAAAATATGACTCCCCCAGTCTTTTCTTATAAAACGATTTCAACTACCGAACCTTCTTTGAAAAAATTAGTTAATTTAATCGATCATCTTTCTCTTTCCACTTTTATTTCCAACTAATTGGTACTTCTTTTTTTCGATCCTAAATAACAGATAGAAATACTTTATCTCCTTAATTTCTAGCAATTATTATTTTGACTAAAAATTATTAATTAATTAAGAATATTTTAGAAAAAAATAATTCAATTAATGTAATAAATAATTAGAAAAGGATATTATCTATATATTTTTTCTTAAAATGATATTATAAACAAAAATAGAGGAAGTATAAATAATTTGTTTGTCACCATTAAAGAAAAGTCCGGAATCCATCAAAATATATTTATTAATAAAAAAAGAGACTCGAGTGGAATGAATGAACCAACTTAATTAACACCACTACACTATCAAAAGAAAATCAATTTTCATTCTCTATGTTCCAAAGCTTGTTCCCGAAAAAAAAAAAAAACTATCATTCTCCGCCGCTAGACCTCGTGTTCAGTTATCTCCTCTGATGCATAACAATAGGAAAACAAAACATAGTTAATCTTCATAAAAATTACATAATTTTGTATTTTAATATTAATTATTTATTACGGTTTATATATTTTGCCAATAAAACTATTCTTATTTGATATGCGGCCATTTATTTTTTTGGAAAGGCAAATGAATTTGATATGCAGCCATGATTTGACGATAGGCCAGTGCGATAATAGCTTAATATAAAGAAGAAAAAAAATGCAGTCAGAGACGTGAGAACCTATGAAAATAAGACATTCCTTTTGATATCTTTTTATATATACTAATATAGTAGATGGGAAACAACAAATGAATATAGCTACAGCAGTCCCGTGGAAACATAGTTCCCACGCGATCCTGCAGTAACAACAAAGATAAATTTGCTGAGGAGATATGGTATCAAGTGTGGGAATTTTATGTTTTTTTTTTCCATGTTCATTGTAGAAATTAAATCAGAATCAAATCAAACACTGACAGGGGAGATGCATCTCATGGGCAATCATGAAAATTAATTATAAAATACTGTTATTTCACATGAGACTGTAATCTAGCATATTCCTAAAACCTTAAATTGTAAGCATTTTTTCATTTTCAAAAAAAAAAAAATTCTTATTTAAGTCGAATAAATTAAATCATTTAAACAAACAAAAATTTTCTTTTAAATATTTAATATTACTATGTATCCAAACTCAAATTTGAAACAACTTGGATGAATTGATAAATGGTAAGGAACAAGTAGCAGTTTTTTGTGTTTTTTCTTTAATTACACGAAATAGAGAAGTAACACCGACCCATAATTGAACGGGAGAGACCGAACCCAGATATCACCGTCACTGAATTGAACTGTAACATGTTATTTATTTATTTATTCTCATTTCCTAGTTGGGCAGGTAATGTGCAATCCTTAATACTTCGAAGAAGTAATGTTGCTAAGAATTTGTGCAATATTTTTCCAGTGGATAAAATAAATAAAATTTAGCTCGTGCGTGGGCATCGTCATTGTATGACATGAAAAAAAGTTTTTAACATATGAAGTATATTGTGTCACAAATTGTACTTCATATCATGGGTGATTATTTATTTTTATTGATCGATAATTTTAAACTATTTTATATTATTAGTGCATAATTATTTAATTAATTAATTAATATATTTTTAAAAATGCATATCAAAATAAAATTTTCAGAAATTATAAAAATAGATACGTATAATTAATTTTTAAAAGTTAAGAATAAAATATAAATAATAAAAATTAAGAATAACATATTCTATTATACACAAAGCAGTGCGCTAAAAAAATACTTTAATTTAATGTATAAAGATTTAATTTAAAAGTGATTATTTTGTGAATATATTCAATATTTAAGAAGGAAGAAGCAATTTCAACAGAAAAGAGAAAATTTTAAATATACCTTTTTATTTTATTTTCGTCGCATCTCAAAATTTTGATATACCTCAACTTTTTATTCACTTTTCTTGTTATCAATTCAGAAAAAAAAAAAACTTTTGTTGTTATCATAGATCATTACTATGCTTTGTGCTATAACTATTTAATTATATGCCTGGATTCAGTTTTACTTTAACCATATTTAAGATTACAAACGGATGAAACCTGCACCGAGAAGAGGCGAAACACACAGATACCACCATCACCACCACTCAATTTCCCCTTTTTATTTATTTATTTATTTATTTTTATGGAAAGAGGATGTTAAGAGCTAGAGAAGACTAGAGAATCATAACTAGATATATATGCTCCATTATTTAAGCAAGAGATTATAAAGTTCCAAACTTTCAGCCTTCATCTAATATACAATCATTTCCAGACCATTATCTATTACATTTTTTTTTTCTGTTTCTTTTATTCAAAAATATGTTATGATTAATCTCCTTTAGAATTAGTTAATCATTTTTAGTGGATCTCTATTTTCGATCATATTCTTTTCAAGAGAAGAAATTTTATTTATTAACAGAATAAAAAGTTTTATATATCCATTCAATTATAATTCATTATATATTATAAATTTATTGATTTTAAAAATAATTTAAATAATAATTCGTGATTGAATGTATCAATTTATAAACATTAAATTAAATTATTTTTATAATATATAAGATTTAAATACTAGATCTTATTTAAAAGGATTAAACCAAATATCTATCTGAGCAACTGTCTTATGCTCAAAATATAGGTTGGATTTTCTTATGAAAGGGGCGTTTCTAATTGATTCTCACGGGATATTTCGATTCTATCGCCAAATATTGAATTGAATTACCTGTCCTCCTTATCTATCATACACCCTATCCTTTTTACTTAGAAACGACACATTGCTAAAATTAATTTTTTTCTCTTTCATTACAATTGAAGTTTTATTTCGATAACTTATGTTGATATTTAATGCATGCTAACCTTTATTAGGCATATTATCAAAATAAAACTCCAGTTTTAATTAAAAATAACACTAAAAATACCCAAAGGAAACTACATCTAGAATTTATGCAAAATGAAATAATTAGGTAATAAATTAAATGATTTTATCCTCCTACAAAAGCAACAGCACAAAATGATATCTGTCCACATGTTTCAAATTTGGCTTTTGACAAAATCGAAGAGAAGCATATTTTAGGGGACAGTGTCTGTCTGGACCACTCACATCACGTCAACCAGGTTGCGGCAGAACAACAAATTAGGTCAGAAATGGATCCAGCCACAAACATGTTGAAGACATTGTTCTTCAAAAATTCAATTATCATTTTGCTATATAGATAGATACATAGCCACATACCCTTTTCTGGACCTAAATCAAAACACTTCCTAATAAATCAACAACTACTTACACATGGGTTATCTAGATATTTTTGTTTATTACTTTAGGTGGAAGAGTGGAGAGTCACATCAATCCAACCCGTACATATAATATGCCTAGAACACTTATCAGGACTTGTTTGTGCTTGTCGATTTTAGTTTTTTTTGCCCACTCAAATTTAAATTCCTTGCCTCGTGTTTGTTGCCAGAAATATTATAAACTGAACTTGGTATTAGTGTGATTTATGCATATAAATATTTTATTTTTTTATATTTTAAAATTTTATTTTTTATAATATTATTATCATAACAATACCTTTTTTTTTATTATGCTTAATTTTTTTTATTATATTTCTACTATTTTAGATGTTGTACTATTATATTATTACTATAATAGCATTTCTTAAGATGATATTATTAGTTTTATATATTTTATTTTTATTTATTTTAAATTAAATGATTTATGCTTATCGTGAATTAAAAAATCTTATATCTTTAAGTAATATTTTAATTTTTCATTATTATAATATTACGTTCACCATCATCGTTTTTTAATGTTTTTTTTTACTATTTTATATTTTAGACTATTATATTATTGTTATAGTAATACTTTTTTTCTTCTTCTTAAGATTATATTAATATTTTACTGTTATAATTTTTTATTGTTTCTTATATTATGTATATTATTATTTTAAATTTATAATAATTATTTATAATTTATAATTATAATAATAATAATTATTATTATTATCATTATTTACAAAAATTATTATTTTTATTGTTTATAATAACTATAGTATCAATATTAGTATTTTTTATTTTATTAGTATTCTTTATAGTATCTTTATTATTATTTTATATTTATAATAATCGTTTTAAATTATTAAAAATGATGTGTAAGTACACAGATATAAATAAAAATCAACCACAACTGCAACTACAACTGGTTGTTTCCAATGTAAAGAAATACTATTATAAAGTCAAATAATTTGACCACATGAGAAATAGTCAACAAGCAACAACCAATTTTATGTACTTGCAATTTAGTTAAGTAGTGGCTTTATCTCCAATGCTATTGCATCACTCATGGTGCATTTGAGAAGAAAGTAGTGCGCTTAAAAATTCCATGCAATTGAAATGATGTTACTACTCTCCACTAAGAGGAAATAAAAAATCTGAACAAGTTGATTATTAGGAATTTCTGCCAGCGGAGAAAATTAAACACTGCCACTCCATCACCATTGTTTAGACCTACCCATAAATTAAGATGTTAACAGAACCCTCTCCTAAGAAATAAATAAACTAAACTAAGTTCTTGAAATTACAATTATCAATCATTTTAGTCTTCAAAATTATGAAAAAAATAATCCTTGAAATTAGTTATTTGACTTATTGCCAACTATTGCGACTCAAAAAAAAAAAAAACCTTATTGTCGATTGTTTATTTTCTCTACTTTTAAAGATTTAAGAATTTGATCCTTGATTTTGATAATTATCAGTTATTCTGCTATCTAGATTCTAGACTTTAATGAGAAGGACTAAATGATTTGATGACGGTTAAATACATGGACCTAATTGATAATAGTTGTCAATTTTTTTTGACAGCAATAGTTGTCAATTTTAAGGACTAGCATAATTGGTTTTATAATATCAGGAAACAAATTGACTGGTGATGCTAATTTCAGAATCTAAATTTGTTGATAGTTATCTAAGTTCAGAATCAAATTTGGGCCATCTGATTTGTGCTTTCTTGGGTTTTGTCTCTCTGTGCATGGGAATTGGTTTTCTTGGTTCTTAGGGTACTTTTTGTATCTGTTTTTTGCTGGGTTCATCTCAACTTGTGACTTGATCTCTAGCTTCTTTGTTTTTTTTTTTTAAACATATATCTTTCCTTTGCCCCTTTTTTTTATAAAAAAAAAACAAAAAATCTAAGTCCAGAATCATTTTTTTTTATAATATTAGAAACTAAATTAACGAGTACTTATAGTTCTGGGAGTAATTTGGGGTATTACCTAGCATAAATTGATAAAAGTGAATATAAATTCCATTCCTTAGCGAATAACTTATAGAATTCCACCGTAAGCGAATAACTTATAGAATTCCACCGTATGCTTCGGCAACCTCAACCCCTGATTCAAGTTTGTTATTCAGACTTCAAATTATTTCAAAAGACTAGAAATCAATCTCTCTCTCTCATATAAGATTAGAACAATTTTCATATACTTAGTTGTCTCATATTAAGTTTTCTTCAAAATTGTTTTTGCTTAATTAATTGACTGGTACTAATTATAATTAGATAAATTAAGCTCAATTTTGTCATGCTAGCTTAAATTTCTTACCAGAGAAATATAAGAAATCCGAACATGTTTGCCAATTGAATATAACCAAGTTATAGTCTTATAGTTATAGATATGCTATTGATTAATATTAGTGGAGTAAGAAAGCTAAAAGAGATAGACACTTAAAAGTTTCAAGAGCTCAAGACTGAATTCTGGTTATCATCAGACAGTTCGATTTTGCTTAGAAGCAAAGTCACAAAATTTCCATTTTTTGCTTTGAAGCCAAGTCACAAAATTTCATTAGTCCTAGCTAGAATACATGACCCAAGGACATTACATCATATCTCGAGCTATAAGTGTTTAGAATGAGCCAATGTCAAATAGAAGTTAACAATCACGCCTACAATTTTTGTGAGACCATTTATGCAAACGATCGGGAGGGCAATCATTCTGCAGATAAAATTATCAATTTTTATTGTGGATAATAGACAGTCTTTTTGTGGGATTCCAATACCCCTTTTTGCTCTCAGTTTTATGCTTGCAATATTATGGGGCTACCCGAGTATATATTTCCTTCTCATTAGCGTGGGTTTTGGCTTAGTCATCCCATGATGTTTTGATTTTTTCATCCTGAATAAATTTGGGTTGATTTGGGCGTGAGACTCTTAGGGACGTTAGGTGTCAACATAATTGATGTAAATCTCTAATTTGATGCATTGCCTTTTTTTTAAAAAAAATGTCTCATTTTGAGGGTCTTTTGTTGTTGAACAAGTGATTAGTCATATCCCAATGCATCATGTTAGTATTTGGCCAAACATTCTATAATTAAGATTTTTTTTTGGAAAAAAAAGATTTGCCGAAGCAACACAACATTGAACATCCTAACTATGTTGTCACATTTAATGCTGGAAACCCACACACAACAAACCAATAAATCTTATAAATAGAAAAGATAGGATAACAACAAAACCAAACCCATGGAAAAACAAACTATTAAACATGTAGTTTGTAAAATCATAGGGTGTAAACATAGATGGTTAAATTAAGTGAGATTTCTATAAAAATAAATAGGAAACATAGATGGTTAAATTATCTGATAAGTGTATGCTTGTGATCTTTAAAGTAAGAGTAGGGGTGTTCATGGGTATGAGTCACCAGCGAATCCGAATTGACCTAAACCGATCCGAATAATTTGGGTCAAAATCGAATCGAACTTATCAAAACCTTTCATGTATGAGTTGAGTTATGAGTTTATATTTATAGATCTAATCAAAACTGAATTGAACCTATCAAAAGTTTTAGAGTTGTTTGGTTTGACTTCAAATACTATTGATATTGAACTCAAAGTGTTGGAACTGCATGTGTTTGAATGACTAATATTGAAACTAATTAAGGTATTATTATACATTGTAATTTGTTTCACCTTTTTCATATTTATTTTTGCCGCCATGTTTATAATATTAATTGATTTTATTTTATTTATTTATTTTAATAAATCTGATTGTAACAAATCTGATTGCAGCAAAGTTTATTGCAAAAAATTAGTTCGTAGAAAATAGTTGTGATTCAAACTATTATAGTAAATCTTCTTGAAGAATATTTTGTTTTAATTTATATTAGTTTATTTTAAAATATTATGTTGATGATATTAAATGAATCAATTTTACTACTTTCACACATTTAATAATATTGTGATAATTATATTGGATATTTAGATGAATCATAATATAAAATAATAGTTCTAAGAAAATAAAAAGATCAAATTTAAATGAGTAACTTGTTGACCGGAACCGAACTAAACTGTTCATGAATGGATTGAGTTGGGTTTAAAAAAAATTATGAAAACTAAACCGAACCAAACCGATCAAATTTGATTGAATTGGATCTTAAATTTGATCAAAACCGGTCCGAACCATGAATACCCCTAAGTAAGAGAAAGTTAGTTAAGATCAAACAGAGAAAACAACATCAATTCAAGCGTTTGAAGCTCAGTTCAGTTTGGTTATGATATCCTTATGGAAAAATATATTTAAACACTCTTTGGTGTAAACAGAGAAGATAAGTGATCGAGATGATTGATATCATGATATAATAAGAAGAGAAATACAGAAATAAGGAATGTCAATGGGATGTGCATATTGTTGGCGTATTCAAATATCATTGTCCTAATCTTTATCTTTTGATTGTTATTAATTGACCTCTCATCACATGGGTCATGTCAACAGTCTCAATAGCATCACTCACGTTGCACTTGGCACGAGATCAACTTAAAATGTCAACCAAATGAAGTAAGATGATAATGATGATCTAATTCCATTAAGTGCAAGTCTGATACTACCCTCCATGATTTTTGGTTGTTAACTGTATAAAAATCCTTTACGCCGGTAGTGTATAGAAATCAAACTCTTTCTTCAAATGATATGAAAAGTGAATACAAAAATTGTATCTAAAAATATTGAACTTCACAACTTAAGATGCTCTTACAAAACATTTACCCCACAATACTTGGTCAAAGTGGAAGAGGTGCTTTCGTGCATGGTATGTGTGGATACAGTAGAGGAATGCAGCTAATGTGACTGCTAGAAAAGATATTGTAGTCAACTTCCAGAAGTCCTGAATAGACAGATAATAAGAAACAAGTTTAACACAATTGCAATTTTGTTAAGCATCAGATACAATGCAATAGCTATCTTTTGATAGTAGATAAAATTTCTCATTAAGCATAAACTATAAAGGTACTTTTATGAAATAAACTATAGACCAAAGTTAATGGTGTTGCAAATAAATTTGCACTATAGTTTGGAGATATGAATTTTGTTTGGAAGGTAAGGCTAATGGGAAAGTGTTACTACATAGTAGAAATATGTTCTTTTGGCCTTGCCAAACCTAGACATGCATTTATTTATGGAACAAAGATCAATTATTAAATAATTCAATAAGAATTGAATGTTGTAGGGGGCACTCAAAATGTGATAAATGAATGCCTTAGTTTTAAAACTCACCCGTGGATCAGATATTATGATTCCCATAACATAGGCCAATAAATCCATCAAAGACTGAAGCGAATTTTGAACACCTCCAACAATCAAACGATCGGATTCAGAAACAAGATCCTATTTGAAAAATTGAAAAGAAAGAAAAATCAGGTCAAGATGATTGAAAAGAAAAGAACTTTAGTGATTCATCAAAGATATTAAAAGCTAGACATCAAACAAATTAACTAATTTCAGACAATAAGGGCTATTTCTTGCCTGCATTTGTTGAAGTACAGATAAGTCAAACATCCACAATCCAAGCCGCGATATGGCTACACTTCCCATCAAAATATATGATGATAGAAAGCCATTTTGGATCCATATTGCAGCCACACATGGAAGGAGGAAACTCCACTACATGCACAACATACATCAACAAGGACAACAAAGATTATATGCTAATTATTATCAGAAACATGTCTTGCATACCAGTTCAGAAAGGAAGGAAAATAAAATTTGATTATCACTCATAACATGTCATTCGTACAGAACACTTAGAGCCATTACTAAGTTTGTACCTGAGACCATATAGACCAAAGTCCAGTTCTAATGGTCGATATACGAGACTGTAGCACAGGGTATACAACTGTTGCAGCTATTCCAATCACAGCACTTATTCCTCTTGATATTCCAATAATATATTCAGGTATTCCTTCCCATTCTAAGGTAGCTGTCATTAAAGTTCCAAAGCTGAGGCAAGTAATTGGAATTTCATCAATGACTCTTCATACCCAACTGACAACAAAGAAATACAAGGCATGTTTCTTAAGGTGTGTTTAGAACAGAATTTTATGAATGACATTGGCCAATGACTACAATATAATCGACAGTCGATAGACATTGGAAAAAATTTATTTTATCATTAATAAAACAGTAATTTCGTAAAACATGGATGCACAGCAGCAACAAATGCTCAGATTGATGAATCTTAGAAAGCATGAATACAATAAGGAGCACAGATATGATGGAAGTAAAAATTTGTAGAGCATGATACCATTATAAAACCAAATACATAGTGAATACAAAATTAACATTTTCAAATATAGAATTATAAAATGTAGTTAGGACTAAGGAGTTTTTGAAATGTCTGTGAAGTATTTGACAAAGATACATCACCTATTTTGAAATGTTTTTACTTCCTTAGTTGAGTCTGAATTTTGAAAAAGAAAAAAAAAGATCAGCTGGTCCTGGAGTGTTGGGTGTCTAACACAATTCTTTAAGATATATCACATAGTACTTAACAAGAACAAGCTTCTGAAGAGTTAAAAATGTAAGTATCAGCTAAAATCCCTCGTAAATATGGCATGTCTAACTTCATGTGTCATATGGTCCACTTCTTTTATTCATAAATAAATTTGAAATTTTAAGCATAAAAGGAAAAGGATAATTTTCATGTAATATTTACTGGCTATAGTTGTAAATTTTCACCTGAGTACAGTAAAAAATAGCAAAGCCAGAGCCAGTCCAGGAAGGACAACTTCTTGTTGTAAATAAACTCTCCATGCAGCAATATAGGGAATCTCTAAAATCCTCTCAGAAATTTTTTTTCTGGCTTTTCTATCTGCCAATTCTGAGCCATCATCAGTAACAGGAAGCAAGCTATCTTTCTCCATAGTTTGATTGTTCATTTCCATATCACATTGTATAAGCCTTTCCATTCTCCTTTGGCTACTTTGCACCAAAGCTGGAATTCCATGATATACAGATGTGAAAAGCCAATACTCCACCCAAACAGAGACAGTAGTCCACAGTGCTAAGGTTATAGCAGATGCTTTCAGTGATACAAAGCTTATTATGAAACCAGAAATGACAGGAACAAGCAGCTTGCAGCTTAGATCAATGCGTCTCGTAACCGAATTCATTTTTGTAAGCAATTCTGGGGGTTGATCTTCAGATATAACTAACAACCTGTACATTGGCAACAAAATCATTTTTTACACAAAATTTGTTGACTTATAAAATCTTGAGAAATTGATAAGATATTATGGTGAGAACTAAATGTTTGATCTTAAGAATCCATTCATTTACTGTATATGCTTAATCAAATATCAATCTTTTTCTCACCAAAGCTTAAAGGATATTACCATTCTCTTTCAATCAATATTGTACCAGCAAGAGTTGAAAGCACACCAATGCCGCCACAGACATTGATTATGATCACCAGCAAGATGAAAATGGAGAAATTTGTAGACTTCAAAGAAGAGTGGACAAGTAAGGCAACTACGGAGCCCCCAGCAATAACAAAAGAGAGATTTTGTGTCACCAACCACAATTTCAAAACCTGCCAATAAAACAAGCAGGTAGAGTTATTTCACTAAAGGCACCATGACCTTCATAAAAAGGAATTATGGGGCAAATCTAGAAATAGTTAAAGCTACTTGTCTCAGAAATTGCTATATACTTTTTATCCTTGAATTTTGGTAATATATAATTCTTAGAAAGTACATGAAAAGCTACTTGGATAAGGGGAGTCCAAAACAGTGGTGGGGAGATTTGTAACCAATAGCTTATGTAAGGAATTCCATATACTAGCTTAGGAACCAAAACCTTAAGACATTAAGTTTAAGCATTTTTACACTTACATAGTCCTCAATTTGTTATTTTCTTAAGGACTTCTTCTCCTACATCCGAATTTGTGATGATTAAAGTAAAGAGAAAAAATTGACCTTGCACAAAAGTAGTCTGTTAAAATTAGACCCATAACTTCTCTGAAGACAGTGCAAATTTGATATTTATTTTTCGCTATTTGTGGAACTTTTATATATCGGTTCAAAATGGCTCAATGATTTATTCTTTACAGCACACAAGTGAGAGATTATTAGTCCAAGGATATATATTTATGCATTCTTGCATTCTTTTTTACAAAATTTACGTTGTTTAGTTTCCAAATCCCAAGTAATTAGTTAATATGATAACTAATTGCAAAAGGGGAGCATGGCTATATGGGAGACAAAATTTGGATAAACAAAATGACCAAGTTTGGATAAACTTGGACTCACCCTCACACAAGACAACTTATCAACCCATCTTCCAATTATGGGACCAAACACAGCAATAGCGGCAGATTCAACTGCACCATATATTGCTGCGTACAGCAACGATTCTGGCCAAATATTGATCATGTATAAGCCAACAGAGAATTCCCACATTCTGCAAACAAAGATCCTCCATCAATTTAATTTTAAAAATAAAAAGTCAAAGCAGCAACATGGCGCAACACATTCATCGATGCACCAACGATTTTGAATATCACAAGCCAAATAAATCATATCTAATGCGGTCTATATTTCATTTCACACATAATTTTCTCATGTCATAGTCATTTCAGCTCACAATAATGTATAAATTAATCCATTATCATATTTTGTGGCATTGAAATCAAAAGTTTGAGCCAATGTTGGGAAGTAAAAGAAGAACCTGGCACCCCATCTTGCTAAGAAGTGGCCAATGTACAAATAAGTGATTAGTGCAGATGGCTTTTCTTGTTGTCCAGTGAACGGAGACTCCTTCAATTTCACGTTTTCTTCCATTTCAGATTCTTAACCCTCACTCACTCCTTTTGACAATTTCAATCACAATTGCTATCTTAATCAAGCCACATGCAAATTTGCAATTTCTCTCATCAATAATACTGCAACATTAAAAGTCTTGTGTATTAAATGAGGCTACATGAATTACACAATTAATGTTATTCAATTCATTTTAAAAATAAATTAAGATTTAAATAAATTTTTAATTCCTGAAATTATAATAAAGTTTTTATTCATTTTAAACCCTTAAAAGTGATATTTTCAAGATTCAAGATAATTCTGACATAAACAGTTTTACTCAAAGTCAAAGCTATATATTAACAGTTTCGCGGAATTGCGGCTGCAACTAGAAATAAAATGTGGCGAATAACGAGTCTACGTGTTGTTGTATACCGTTAGCCACGTGAAAAAAGCTAAGACGTAACATAGTAGTATCAAGCAAAAAGAATTTAATGAATATTTTTTGGATGTAAAAATTCAATTTTTAAACAACCGTGTCATATCTATCAAGTGGATTTTCTGTAAAAAAAAATGAAAGAAATTGAGCATTAGTTTTTTTTTAATAACATTAGTTTACTTTTTAAATAAATAATAAATGGAGAATGAATGAAGTAAATTTTTTATGAAAAATAAATTCATGAAAATTTTTATTTAAAAGTTAAGGGACATTATACTCTCGTTAAACAGATGCAAATTGGATAGTTTCGCATGCCTCAATGTGTTAATTACTAATTAATGCGTTAAATTAGTGTAGCTTCCCCATATGTTTTGGTTCTAGTGTATCAATTTGCTCTTGATTTTGTTTTTCATGTCGTGGGGAGGGTACAGGCTTTATCAGCCAACTTTAACAACGAAAAGAAAATAACTGAAAAACTAAAAGAAATTCTTAAAATTAATCAGAAAATTACCCGTGAAAATTATTTTTGAATAATTTTTGGCATGTTTATGCCCTTTTTGTTTGAATATTAATTGAATTATTTAACTTATTTTTATGTTGATAAATATAATATGATAAATTTGACGTCCTAAATCAATTCAATCTGTCTCAAAATCGTAAATGGCCAGTGTTTTAAAAAAGATAAACTTGCTATAAAATACATTAAAAGGACCATTTTATGACTTTTAACAAATAAAAAACTAAATTGTAACTAGAAGATAATAAAGTTAAGTGATCACGTGAGTATTTTAGCCTACAAATATGATATTTATAAATATGACTATTATAATTATATTTTAAACCATTTCATTGAGATTTCAAATATCATTTATGTTTGACATACATATCATAGTTGGCAATTGATCAACATTTTATAATATATTGTTGGTATCATCACTAAGAATTTAGTGGGTTCACAAAATATTTTAATTAACTTTTAATTTTTTTACGGATTAAAACACTTATATATTTGTTTGATAAACAAGTTTTTTTTAAATAATTTTTAGTATTTTTTGAATTGTTATTTGAAGTAACATTTTTTAACTTTAAAATTTTTATATTTATTTTATTTTTATCCTTAAATATTTATAAGATATTTTTTTAATCTTATTTATTTAAGGTAAAATTTTATTATTTTTATCTTTTATGTAATTTTACATTTTTCAGTTACAAATCATTTTTCAAAATTCTTATGATTTAATAAGATAACTTTTTAGATTTCAATTATTAATTAATAAATATTTTTTTAATTTTTTTTTTATTTTCAGCTAGTTTTGCTAAACATAATCTAGAAAATCAAATATAAAAGGAGAAATTTTAATCATATCTCAACCCAAAGAGAATCAAATTGGAATTTCTGAGATAATAAAATAAAGGTTATTTTAGGTCAGATACTTTAAATTTCTATAATGTTTTGTATATCCTTAAATCAATGATTTTTCTGAAATATAAAAAAGTCCGAATCCAATACAATATTTATTCAAAAAATGTTTATGTTGATTATTTTATTTACTTTTTAGATTTCTAACCTGTTACAACTCATAAATCCCAATAATAGAACTAATAAAAGTGCCATATCAATCTTAACAAATTAAGAAGTTTCAAATTCAAGCAGGTAAAGGTGTGAAAGATACATGTGATGTGATTTGAAGTAAAAAGAGAAGATTTTCAATACACCTAGGTGTAATAACTAATAAATTGTGCCCCAACTCGCAAGGGATGGACGAGGAGAGGAGGAACTGTTGTGGGCTACCAGGGATGACAAGCCAAAGAAGAGATGGAGAGGCCTCCCACTCTTGTGGCGGCCATGGAAAAGAATGAGCTATGCTTATGTGCCTTTTGGTCGCTTAATTAGAAATTCACAAAACTCTGTGATAATATGTTCTACTTTTATGTACTCAATGTGTTAATGGTGTAAAAGAATGGTTTAATGCCAGTAAGAATAGACCCTTTATAATAACATAACATCACAATGAGAGAGAGAGAGAACAAAAAATGAAAAAGAATTCTTACAACAAGATGTCTTCAACTGACCTCTAATTCCACCTTCAATGCTTGTCACTCTTTTGATTTGTTCTTTCTGATTTAATCTTTTTTATCCACGTCCTGAATTCAATTTTCTGTGGCATTTAACTATTTATAGGCCAATAATTTGCTTATAACACTCAGTGTCTGGTAAATTGACCGATAGAGTAACAAAAGTTATTAATATAATTAAGTGGTTTAACACTTAAGTCTGTTAATTAAAATTTAAGGTTTGATCTTCGGCACGGGCATGAAGTCATATATGTATGTACCACATTACTCTAAAAATGAATTGACCTGGTGGAAGAGAATTAATTGAGTGTTAAATAAGAGATCTAAATACCTCTTAGTTATAAAAAAGTGTTTTTTTTTTGGCTTTTTTCTAGCCTGTCAGAATTACCGTCGATGATGTGGTGCAGTAGAGAGCTACCCCTGTTGATGGAGAAATTAATTTATTCATAAAGAACCAAATCTTAGCTTGCTCTCAATTGCACCATTTATTAAGGTATCCGACCACATCATTCTACTACTTTTTAATAGAACTAGAACAGTTCACTCGTGCTTTTGAACGGTCAGTCCATAGGTGAAAAAGTGACCCAATTTAGAAAATAAAAATCTAAACATAGAAAGAGTGCAAGGTGGAGAAATTATTTGACACAAAATGCTCATATATGTCCAACCTATGGACAGCTTTCATATAAATATAGACAAGATATGGTCACATGTCCATAGTTTTTAATTATACTTAAGTTACCTCTTTCAGCGTGGTTACCTTTTGAAACGATCGTGACAACAATAACTATATTTTTGTGCATGAATCAGTTTTACTGTATGTTTCACGGGTCATTAATTTATTTTGTAGGAATATTTATTTATTTTATAACATAGTCTTAAAATGAAAAATAGTATGAAAATAAAAATATATGTAATATTAATTAGATTGTTTGCATAAACAAAAAAAAAAGAACAAGATTACTCATTGATCAAGTTAATGTTAATAAACAAAACAAACAACTTAAACTTAATTTAGTCACTATCACTATTTTTCCAACCCTTTCGACTTTTAATAATAATTTTCCAAATTTATTTATGATGCCTGTAGTAGAATGAGATTTCATCACCATGAGAAAAATCACTTTCTTTAAGGAATTTATATCAAGGTTGCACAACATATTTTTCCCCAATTCCAATATCAAGAACGATAACATTCTACTTAACAGAGGGGCCTAATCTTCTAGGGATTGTCATATGTTGATTGCAATCATTTAATGTCTAGTTACATAGCTTGAAAGATTCTCCAAAAGAGGATAAATAATAACCAAAGCTTGAAGCGGAAATGCCCAAAAAACCAATAAATTACTACTAATTAATTGATTGTTACCATCCTCATATGATGCCATAGTGAGAGGTCAGGAAATAATCTTCTGAGAAATCTTAGTGATATCATTCAAAATGATTCCATCTAGTGTAATAGGTTTTGTTTATTGTTTGTTAAGTTACTTTGCAAGCTTTTTTTAATTGCAATATAGACTTAAAATTAAATTCACAAGTGAATTATGAAGAAAGTTAATTAATATTTATAATTAACTAATTACTATGATGGATGCAAAAAGATGGCACAACAGTAATTCTCAATTGCAGGTCATCTAATATTATAATAATAATAATAATTGAAGTGAAAAATCAGACTCATTCTGAAATTTCTTGTGCATGTGCCTGTCGAATCCCCAAAACAAAAAAGACAATTGCGGATTAATATGCAACGAGTGTGCATGAAAAATTAAAATAAAATAAAATTGAAGTGAAAAATCAAGCTTACATGAAAAATTACAATAAAATAAAATTGAAGTAAAAAATCAGCCTTATTCTGGAATTTCTTGTGCATGTACCTGCCGAATCCCCAAAACAAAAAAGACCAGCTAGTAGTGCAACTGAGCATGAAAAATTAAAATAAAATAAAATTAAAGTGAAAAATGAGAGGAACACTTAGTTCTTCAAATCCGAATCACGGGAATATCCTATCACTTAATAATAATAATAATAATAATAATAATAATAATAATAATAATAATAATAATAATAATAATAATAATAATAATAATCCTAGGCAACCACGCTTTGGCTTAGTACATGAACAACTTTATCTTGTAATTAAGATTTCTCAAAATATATTAGTAGCACAGCTGCACACGTAAGCATACATGACTAATTTTATATAGGAGGCATATTTATGACAAAAACAAAAAACCTATACAACCACGAGGGCTTCAAATTGGTTAGCTGGCCTCACTGATCAAACCACATTTCATAAACAAAATACAATAATATTGATTACTGCAGGCTTATAAAAAATATTAAGATAACATTTCATATTGGATTCAACTTCTGCTATATTTTTAATTCCATTACACTATTTAAATTCCCTTTGGTGACATAGTACATTATTTTTGCAAACATAAGGGAACAAATTAAAGCAACGCTTAGAGTCAATAAATCAAGATTCAAGAACCACAATATTTAATTCTATTTTCTAATTTTCCTTTAGCTAAGAAGCCAAGCAAAAGAAAAGGCAGCCTCTTATCACTAATTCTATTATTATGAAGAAGAAGACAACAACTCCATGCCTTAGCTTTGACCTTTTGTAAGTTCTCCCATGCATTAATCTTGGATATATAAAAATGCTGGAATTTCAGAAACTATGTAAAGTTCACGCAAAGATTTATTTGGAATGAGCATGAGACAATAATCATGCAGTATACCTCTACCAGAAAAGAAACATTTAGTCAAAAGAGGAGAAAGAGCTATATATGTAAGACATGGATATAAAAATTGAAACTACTTTGCCAAAAGAGTGACCATGCTTAGAGAAAACTGTTTTGAAAAAATTAAAATACAAAAGGATGGCAAAATCTCATCATTACAAATTTATCATCATAAAAGTGCAGTACATCGGGGTATATCTAAAGCAAATCTTACTTGAAAGCTTGCTCATAACTGAAGAACTGGACAGCAGAATTTGGGACAATTATTAGTACCATTCTTTTTTAACAGCCCATGAAAACCTTAAGTTCACCATATATATTTTAGACCTTGAATTGTTCCATTGTATTTAATTCTATGTAGATTCTGAACCTGTAAATAGCAAAGGCACATCACATGTATGATATTGATACATCCAAGCACAAAAGAAGCAACAAAAAAGGTAGTCTGTCAGATAAATGATCAGTATAATATGTGACTTGTAAAAAGATAGACATCTATACAAAAATTTGTCCTAAATATTTCTGGACTGTTTCTAGATCTGCAGTTAGTAATGCAAGAAATACTTTGAGCAATTTGATTAAAGTAACTAAATCAAGCTTTCCAAGAAAAAAGTCAAAAATTCTAAGATTTAGAATTTTTAAAAACATATTTTTGTGATTTGAAGATTTTTAATGATTAGGTTCAAGGTACGCAAAAAGGTTAGCTGCCAATTAGAAAATTTTGAATTTATGGCAGAGAATCAAAATAACTGGAGCTTAATTTATATGCTAACAAAGGTTAAACAAAGAGCAACGGTAAAGATATAGTAGTTGGTCTTCTACACAATATAAATTTAAATAACAAAAATATGTTGAATGTTCCACTGCCAAGAACAGTAACCAAAACATAATGCTCCCACAGATCGTGCTACTCCCCTCTTCTCCAATTGTATCTTAGCAGTGAAAAGATTCTCAACAGGCTTGGCAAGTAGTTCAAGAAAATGTGTGTCAGACAATAAATCGTTGCTTATATTTTCTGTATTAGCTGAGTTTTTTTTGTTCCCTCCCTTTGCATTTTCATTTGAGATGATCAAGTACCATAGCTCATGGATAAATACCTTGTAAAGAGGAACTTTCAGGACAGTAGCACCAGCTTTTCAGACTGCAAGAGACACTGCCAATATGGCATTTGCTCCAAGCTAAAACAACAAAAAGTTTGCATTAGAATAATTTGAACCACATTCAAAATGCAAATTTCCAAACATAAAGCAAATATTGATTGTAGAATAACAGTTCCATCAGCCTTCTAAATCATAGATGCAGAATTACATGTTACTCTCCATAGCTACATTGTTCAAACACAACCGTTAAAACCAGGAAATACTCATACAAGTGTTTACAAAGCTGGGAGGAACACTTACTTCTTCAAATCCTGTGGTTGCCCTGACCTGCTCATGGTGACAAATTTGAATCACGAGAATATCCTAGGCAACACCCTAACATAGTCATGGTCACTTGACTTGAGTAATAATAATAATAATAATAATAATAATAATAATAATAATTGAAGTGAAAAATTAGACTTACTCTAAAATTTCTTGTGCATGTGCCTGTCGAATCCCCAAAACAAAAAAGACAATTGCGAATCAATACGCAACGAGTGTAACAGAGCATGAAAAATTAAAATAAAATAAAATTGAAGTGAAAAATCAGGCTTGCATGAAAAATTACAATAAAATAAAATTGAAGTGAAAAATCAGGCTTGCATGAAAAATTACAATAAAATAAAATTAAAGTGAAAAATCAGACTTACTCTGAAATTTCTTGTGCATGTACTTGCCGAATCCCCAAAACAAAAAAGACCAGCTAGTGTAACAAAGTATGAAATATTCAAATAAAATAAAATTGAAGTGAAAAATGAGAGGAACACTTACTTCTTTGAATCGTGTGGTTGCTCTGACCTGCTCATGGTGACAAATTTGAATCACGCGAATATCCTAGGCAACACCCTAACATAGTCATGGTCACTTGACTTGAGTAATAATAATAATAATAATAATAATAATAATAATAATAATAATAATAATAATAATAATAATAATAATTGAAGTGAAAAATCAGACCTACTCTGAAATTTCTTGTGCATGTGCCTGTCGAATCCCCAAAACAAAAAAGACAATTGCGGATCAATACGCAGTGAGTGTAACAGAGCATGAAAAATTAAAATAAAATAAAATTGAAGTGAAAAATCAGGCTTGCATGAAAAATTACAATAAAATAAAATTAAAGTGAAAAATCAGACTTACTCTGAAATTTCTTGTGCATGTACTTGCCGAATCCCCAAAACAAAAAAGACCAGCTAGTGTAACAGAGCATGAAATATTCAAATAAAATAAAATTGAAGTGAAAAATGAGAGGAACAGTTACTTCTTTGAATCTCATGGTTGCCCTGACCTGCTCATGGTGACAAATTTGAATCACGCGAATATCCTAGGCAACACCCTAACATAGTCATGGTCACTTGACTTGAGTAATAATAATAATAATAATAATAATAATAATAATAATAATAATAATTGAAGTGAAAAATCAGACTTACTCTAAAATTTCTTGTGCATGTGTCTGCCAAATCCCCAAAACAAAAAAGATAATTGCGAATTAATACGCAGCGAGTGTAACACAGCATGAAAAATTTAAATGAAATAAAATTGAAGTGAAAAATCAGACTTGCTCTGAAATTTCTTGTGCATGTACTTGCCGAATCCCCAAAACAAAAAAAAAAACCAACTAGTGTAACAGAGCATAAAAAATTAAAATAAAATAAAATTGAAGTGAAAAATGAGAGGAACACTTACTTCTTCAAATCCTGTGGTTGCCTTGCTCATGGTGACAAATTTAAATCATGGGAACATCCTAGACAACACCCTAGCATAGTCATGATCACTTGACTTGAGTAATAATAATAATAATCATAATAATAACACGCACAAATACATGGTTGAAAAAAAAACTCACTAATATAGAAGTAAGTGTTCCTCTCATTATTTTGGGTATAACTAAATAATAATAATAATAATAATGCATTATATATAAAATATGTTAGTCTTGCTGGTATAAAGTTGATTTAGATAATTATATTTGATTTTTGAAACCTATAATTGTTTATTTAGCTTATGAGTTTATTGGAATGAGATTGGTTTTTTTAGTGAGACTTCAACGTATTTTTACAGGTTTTGATCTTATAGGTTGATTTTGAGATTAATCGTTAATTAACTTTAGATTTAATAATATTTAAAACAGAGATAGCACAAATATTTTCATTAAATAAGGACTTGAGGAAAGTAGGATGCAAAATGGTGTCAAATAATTACCTTCAAAAGCGAATTTACAGCGGCACACATCTCACTTCTAACAGATTTAGAGTTTTCAATCTCTGCATCAGATACCTCAAATTTTTCATGCAATTGTGCTGAAACACCAGGATGAAGATCAGGTTTTGCCGTGTTCATCCAATCATCATGCTTAAGTCTGAATTCATGCCTGCACAAATAGATTCAAAAAATAGTTACTATATAATTGAAGACTTCCATAGTCACTATATAATTATGCAAATCCACAATGAGGAATAATATTTGAAAACGGAAGTTATGACATGGCTAAGCTGTGGTTAGATCAAACATTAGAAGCAAAGTTGCTGTGTATGTAAAATAATTCCAAAGAAAAGACAATCGACAGATTGAAAAGCGCGGTATTCTTTCCAAACCAATGTTAACAACAATTGAAAATTATGATAGTATTTCCATATCACAAAGAATCTAACTAACCTTTGTAGGAATTGCATAATGTGGGCAAGTAATTTTAATGAGGAAGCTTTCACTTCGCCGTTTGGTTTCTGTCCAAAGCACCCCTTCAAGCTTGGAACTCTAGGACTTAAATAGTCCCCAAGATTTATATGCTTCAATACTTGCCCTGAAGACAATTGATGTTGAACAAAAATTAATGGAGTGCAATTTCATGAATAAAGTAGAAGTTCAAAAAAAGAAGGATCATATTAAAAGAGCAAAAGAAGAAAAAAACACAGAAAATAGACATACTTCTAAACCAATATTTACAAAGAACCAACCTTCATTCTTACAACACCAAGAAATATATTGCAAACAATATTGCCTTTCTCGTTTTTGGTAACCAAACCAAATTCTTATAGCAATAAGCTCAATTTTAAAAATGATATATTTTCAAGAGAGTAAGCAAAAAAAAAAAAGAAAGATTCATGGCAAGTTCATATCTATCAAGGCATAACAATCTCAACATATGCAATGAGCTTAAACACATTTAGAATGTTTACACATACATATAGTAATTTTCTTGGTAACACCCTCAAGTTTCCTTTTTCACACTTGACCACCTTTTAACATTAGCATCAAGAGCTTCTGCTACCCTGTGCATCATTTCTATTGTTCATCCGATCAGCCTATAACAACCACACTGAAAAACATTATGAGGAATTAACACAAAAATGTGATATCCTCCCCAAGTGAATCATGGATAAAGAAGATAAAAGTGACACATGAATATCAGCCAGGAAAAATTAAACCTCTGTTGTGCCAACAAACAGGAACAGAGGAAAAGCAAGCATGCATAAATATCCAACACCATCACTGGAAAAGGATTATCTTACTCTTGTTACAACCAAATGGAACACCTAACAAAATGCAAACTGAAAGACAAAGCGAGCTTAGCAAAGCCAGCAAAGAAGCAAAAACAAATTCGGAAAAATAGCCAAAAAAAGGCACACTCAACAATAACAAAACATCAATCAACCGCAAGTCTCCGAACAACAAATATAAGAAGTGAAACACAAGCATGCATAATTGACATTCACATCCAATTGGATGATACTATATCATACCGATATTGTCAAGATGGAAAATTGACATTCACATTCAGATTAAGATGTCAAAAGGAGAATGCTTGCACATATATCTAATCTAGCTTCCTACAACAACAATACACTTTATGATTTAAAATGTAAAATTGCAGTATGATATAAACAATATAAATAGCAGCATACTTTTGGAGGCTCCAATAATTGTGTCCTTAGTTTTGCTATTTTTAATAATAATAATAATAATAATAATAATAATAATAATTAAACAAAACAAAAAATAACAGAAACTAAGAGAGGGTAGAAAGAAGACATGTGCTTGTTTAAAACTTCATTTTTTTTGCCCCACTCAACAAACCAATAATTTATTTTCTACCTCTTTGGATTTTGCATGCTAATACTATCATAAGCAGTTTTAGAGTGAGCAGAGGAAGTGTATGGCACCTATTCAAAATAAATAAGATTTATAATCAATGTCCAATTTGTGAAAAAAGTGTATGACACCTATTCAAAATAAATAAGATTTATAATCAAATTGTGACACAAAGGCACTGAATACCAAATAGGAATTGTTACTACTTTGTAATGCAATTTATAAAAGAAGCATTAGTTGATGACTTCAATTACCTGGTGATATTATGCAAAATGATATCAAAGTACCAACTGCACCAAAGAGAATTATAGTCATAAAATTACAGGAAAATTGCTTCTTCTTCACCTGGAACCTGGAATGGTTAAAGAATAAATTGAAATTGAAGTCATTCTAAGAGAAGCAACACAATCATTCAATTAAGTTCATTCTGATTGAAGTATCAGTTCGGCGAATACAACTATTGATTTTCCTAAATTGTTTGAATCATTGTTTCCAACAAATCATAATGTAACTTAAATTATGCAGTTCAACATGTGAATGAAAGCTGAATAAGGAAAATAATTAAAAAAAAAGCAAGAGTAGTGAACTAACCCGACATTGAAGATGATGGGTGGAAGAAAGTAAATGAAGAAAAGATCTTCAATGAAGACAGGTATATGAAAGCTTTTTTCTCCAGTAGGACATCTTTGGGGGACTACAAAATAGACCAACATGAACAATATCAGTAATAATCTCAAGTTGCCAAAGCCAAACAAATATTACTTAAAAGAACATATTATCAATACTCTAAAATCTAAAAATTACTTCAGGGGTCAATCGAGAATAGAGCACGACAACAAATTAAATGGGCAATCAATCCACTTAAGGAGAAAATTATTTTTTAAATAGGGATCTATAACAATATTAGTGATCATGTTATTGGCAGAGACAAAAACATAACTATGAAAGATGATATTATGTGATACAACAATAATGAAAAATGGAAGATATTGACTAACATTTTAAGGAGAATGATTGTAAAAAACAAAATAAAATTAAGGAGAATGGAGTGTCTAAAAAAGATAATGATATCAAAGTACCAACTGCAAAGAAAATTATAGTCATATAAGTGCAGGAAAATTGTTTCTTCTTCACCTGGAACTTGGAATAGTTAAAGAATAAATTGAAATTGAAGTCAGTCTAAGAGAAGCAGACACAGTCATTCAATTAAATGCATTCTGATTGAAGTATCAGTTCAACGAATACAACTATTGATTTCCCTAAACTATTGGAATCATTGCTTCCACCAAATCATAATGCAACTTAAATTATGCAGTTCAACATGTAAATGAAAGTTGAATAAGGAAAATAATAAAAAAGAAGCTAGAGTAGTGAACTAACCCGGAATTGAAGATGATGGGTGGAAGAAGGTAAATGAAGAAAAGATCTTCAATGAAGACAAGTATATGGGAGTTTTTTCCTCTAGTAGAACATCTTTGGGAGACTACAAAATAGACCAACATGAACAATATCACTAATAATCTCAAGCGGCCAAAGTCAAACAAATATTACTTAAAATAACATATTATCAGTACTCTAAAATCTAAAAATTACTTCAGGGGTCAATCTAGAACATAGGACAACAACAAATTAAATGGATAATCAATCCACTTCAGGAGAAAATTATTGTTTAAATAGAAATCTATAACAATATTAGCGATCATGTTATTGACAAGAGACAAAAACATAACTATGAAAGATGATATTATGTGATAAAGCAATAATGAAAAATGAAAGATATTGACTAACATTTTAAGGAGAATGATTGTAGAAAACAAAATAAAATTAAGGAGGATGGAGTGTCTAAAAATCATGATTGTTAAAAAATAATAAATCCGAGACGGGGAATATATCACCCAAGAAAAAGAAAAGAGAGATATTATTGAAAAAGAAGTAAAGCATGCATAGTTCCATTCTTAAATACCATATCAGACAGGATCAATGTGACAACCGGGAAAAATAACTATTAGTTAAGAAGAAAACATTCATAAGAACAAACAAAATTAAAACATTGCTAATAGAGACAAATAGTAATGAAAAAAACATGCATAATAGCCAAAGGGAAAAAAATGTCCTGCTAGATGCTTCTTCGTCGATAGCCTGGTAAGCGAGAAAATAAAAAAGGAATAAAAAACAAACCGGAAAAATTAGTAAGCAAAAATAACTATTAGTTAAGAAGAAAACATGCATAAAAACAAACAAAATTAAAACCTTGCAAATAGAGACAAACAGTACCGAAACAAACATGCACAACAGTAAAATGGAAAATAACTTGCCTGCAGTCTTAAATACCATATCAGACTACAGGCAAGATCAATGCCACAACTGGAAAAAATAACTATTAGTTAAGGAGAAAACATGCATAACAACAAAAATAAAATAAAATCTTGCATATAAAAATAAATAATAATAAAACAAACATGCATGACAGCAAAAGGGGAAAAAACTTGCCTGTTGGATGCTTCTTAGGCGATAGCCCAAGAAAATAAAAAAGAACCAAAGACAGAGATGAAAAATCAGTAAGAAAAAATAACTATTATTAAGAAGAAAACATGCATAACAACAAACAGAATTAAAACCTTGCAAATAGAGACAAATAGTACCGAAACAAACATGCATAACAACAAAAGCGAAAAAACTCATCAGATGGTAAATTGGTAATCTTAAGCGCACTAATACAATCAAAGGCATAAAGAGAAAAGGACTATGAAAACTACATAACAGAAATGAAACCTGTGTAATGAAAACACATTATCAGTGCAAATTAAAAAATTTACCACAAATAATAAATCCGAGACAGGCAATATATCAGCCAAAAAAAGAAAAGAAAAGAGAGATATTATTGAAAAAGTAAAGCATGCATAGTTCCATTGTTAAATACCATATTAGGTAGCCAAGATCAATGTCACAACCGGGAAAAATAAGTATTAGTTAAGAAAAAAACATGCATAACAACAAACAAAATTAGAACCTTGCAAATAGAAACAAACAGTAATGAAACAAACATGCATAACAACAAAAGGGAAAAAAATTAGTCTACTGAATGTTTCTTCGTCGATAGCCTGGGAGAATAAAAAGGAACCAAAAACAGAGTTGAAAAATCAGTAAGAAAAAATAACTATTATTAAGAAAAAAAACATGCATAACAACAAACAAAAATAAAACCTTACAAATAGAAACAAATAGTAATAAAACAAACATGCATGACAACAAAAGGGGAAAGAACTTGCTTGCTGGATGTTTCTTCGTCGATAGCCCGGGAAAATAAAAAAGAACCAAAGAAAGAGATGAAAAATCAGTAAGAAAAAATAACTATTATTAAGAAGAAAACATGCATAACAACAAATAAAATTAAAATCTTGCAAATAGAGATAAATAGTACCGGAACAAACATGCACAATAGCAAAAGGGAAAAAAACTTGTGTGCAGGAAGCTTCTTCATTGTTAGCCTGGTAAGTGGGAAGATAAAAATGGAACCAAAAACAAAGTAGAAAAATGAGCAAGAAAAAAATAACTATCAATTAAGAAGAAAACATGCTTAACAACAAAAATTCTCAAGAAATCGGATAAAAATCAGACCAACAACAATATCTTCTAAAGCATCCAATATCAGCAAGTTTGGAAGAAAGCTTTGTGCGATGTCTATCCATCATTAAGCGGAAAAATCTGGCAAAAATGGTGATTTAAGCCCGATTGAGACTACCTCCTTCATAAGCACTTGTAAGAGAAGAAAATAAGAAAGTAAAATGAATAAAACTCCTCCCATAAGTTAGATGAGACAACTTTTATAAGAGTTAAGTACATAAGTTGATCCAAACAGGGTTTTAGGGGCACTTCAAATAGGCTCAACAAAACTAAATGCAACAGCTCACAAAAAGCACCAATGTAGAGATAATAATGGAAGCGTATCTCATCAGAACATGTAGAGATAATAATGTATAATGCACAAACAGCACCAAGAAACCTGTAATTAAAAACCATCAAAACCCAATTAATTCTAAAGAAATCGGATAAAAGTTAGACCATCAATAAAATTATAAAAAAGGGAAGAAAAAGTCAAAACTTTTCCATTCAACAAAAAATGGACAACAGCAAAAGGACCAAAAACACAGGAAAACGAAAACTTAACATGCATCAGAACAAAAAGAAAACATGCATGAGAAGAACAACAGGAAAAGAAAAGAAAAACCTCGTTTGCCATTGAAAAAATGCACAGCAACAAAACCAAGCACGACGGGAAGCAAAAGTCAAAATTTTTCCACTCAACAAAAAATGAACAACAACATAACAAAAAATAATTATTATTAAGAAAACATGCATAACAAAAAAAAAATTAAGACCTTGCAAATAGAGACAAATAATACCAAAACAAGTATGCAAACAGGAAAAGGGAAAAAAACTTGCTTGCAGGATGCTTTTTCGTCGATAGCCTGGTAAGCGGAAAGATTAAAAAGGAACCAAAAACAAAGTAGAAAAATCAGTAAGAAAAAAATAACTATTAGTTAAGAAGAAAACATGCATAACAACAAAAACTCAACGGAAAACCAAAGCAAAAACTGGAAGTGAAGATGGAAGAGACGAACCACAAAAATGGAGAAGAAAGAAAGCACGGAGGAAACCTCGTGTAGCAAACAAAAAATGGAAAACCTCAGCAAGGGGAAAACTCAACGGCAAGTGAAGCTGGAAGAAACGGACCACAAAAATGAAGAAAAAAAGCAAATGGGAGAAGGTGAGGAAATGACGAAACGCAGTTCAGAGGAAACAACGAGAGAAGGCTGGAGAAGGAGGCATGTGGAGCAACCAAAGCTTGAAGCGGGTTGTGGCTGGTTGTGTTCGAATCGGAAGAGAAGAGAAGAAAATAGAAGAAAGAAAGGAAGAGGCACGTGAGAAATAAAGAGAGAAATGGAATTAGGCATAGAAGAAGAAAGAAAGGAAGAGGCACGGGAGAAATGAACAGTTGTAGGGTCACATGTCAATCTTAGAAAATTTACAAAATTCCAATTCTGTTAACTGCAGGGGGACACGTGTCACCACCTGGAGCATGGGCGCAATAGGCATTTCCATATACATCTCATTTATAAGACTTAGTATAGATATATTCTATAATTGTTTGGGGATCGATTGCAATTCAATGTGATTGGATTACTGCCTGGGAAGTTTTCTATTAGCATTGGCAGAAACATTTTTGTTACTTACTTGTCGGCATGTTGTAATACATATATATTTGTGACACCCTCTACCCCTCACATATATATATATATACTAATAAAGGAATAAAAATTCAAATAATAATTAAAAGTATTTTTAAAACATTTTTAAATACAAGTCTTTCAAAGGGGTAAAAGGCTCACATTCACTTTCTTCTACATCATATTCAAACTTATCCAAATAAATAATAAAGTCATCTAGGCTCAAACAAAGCTGTTTAAGACTTCATACAGTTAATATAAAACCCTATACCCCAATTGTCATATCATATTAGAACATTGTGTCTCGACGTCCTTCAACACAAGGTTTCTTAAAGCACTTCACCTAGTCATTTGTTCCCCCGAACACAAAGTTCAAGATCATCACAGGATCCAAACACAAACAACACATAGGGAGTGAGTTATCACATTCCTAACTAATAGAGAAGCAAGACAACTAGATATACATATCATATAAAGAAAATAAAACTTACTTAAATATAACTCACATAATTCCACCACTTTGTCATTCAAAATTTACCTTTCAATCATCAATCACATTATACAAGAATCACACACTCCGATCAAGACATAATAACACATCAATTTCATAATAAACAATTAGCAAGCGTATGCAACAGTTATGCTAAGACTCAATCCTATATGCAATGTGGTACCATGTCAGTGAAAAACCACCCTGGGACGCTTAGGAGTACATAACAAGACGCACTACACAATGGGTTTGTCAGGTCACTCTCACTAAGTAAGATCATAGGGAGACCAGTTAGGGTCACGATGTTTTGCGAGAATGCTCCAACCATATGGGATCAACATAGGCTTAAAGGAGCACTCAAACCCGGTGACCCCCAAGACCTACACTCCAAAGAGTCCTTCAAGGCCTCTCCCTCCTGATTCAGGTCCAACCCCTAAAATAATTTTGCATGCAGACATTGCTCATGAATTATACAATACCCACGACCTCATACTCGTGTTTTAAACACGTTTAACACAATTGCGCTACGATTTAACACTGGTTCCTAAATAGGAAACTTACATTTTCTCTTTAACACCGGTTCCTAATTAGGAACCTACATTTTCTCTTTAACATTGCGCATCAACGCTTTTCTCAAGATAACAATGGTCGGGTTATTGTACGATTCATAGCTTACAACACAAGTAATGTCACATCAAGTGTTAACTACACACTTATTCACAACCAAAACGCATTCACAACTTTACATCTCATAGTGTCACAATCCACCATCACATGTTTACACGTATCTCACAAATTAACACATGTTCAACTTTACACTTATACTCAATCTCAATAACAATATTATAATCTCAAAGCAACATGTTATTTCACAATTCATCACATATTCCATTTATAAACACTGCTCATGAATTACACAATACCACGACCTCACACTCATGTTTCAAACAAGTTTAACACATTGCGCTACAATTTAACACTAGTTCCTAACTAGGAACCTATACTTTCTCTTTAACACTGTACATAAACACTGGTCGAGTTATTGTATAATTCACAGCTCACAATATCATTATTGTAACATCAAGTGTTAAACACATCCACTTATTCACAACCAAATATCACACCCACAATTTAACATCTCATAACATTCTTAATGATATTCATAAGGTACAACATACACATGTTCATCAAATCTAACCATAATATTCTCAAACTCCAACACTTAATAATTTTTGGAATCATACTATAACAACTCTACAATATTATTTACATAAAATATTAATATAAACAAATATATAACTAATTCTATATATATAAACTAGCATACGCATATTGGATCACGAATTTCAAAGTAAGCTTAATTCAATGCACGAATTCTAAATAATTATATGAACACTTTGGTCAATTTCAATTATGATATTAATTTTAAACTATATAAAAAAAACCTAAAAAGCATGAAAAAGAGAAAATACAAAATCAATATCTTACTCTAAATTTCTCCTTACTTTATTTCATCAATTCATACTAATTAGAAAAATGCTCAATTTATAGGGTTCACACTCAACATAATAGCATATCAATTTCACAACAATTGGTTTGTCAAACATATATAATTCACAATTATAATTATAAGGATAAAATAAAAAATGACGGAAACACCCCAAAACCCATTCCAATTGATACTCTAAGGATCCCTACACTTGTTCTCACTAATCTCCAATTGTGAATAACTCATCCCTTACCTCGATGTAGTCTCTCAAACATTCTCCATTATCAATTGTGGTGTTTTTGGTGCTCTCTAGAGCTCCTCCCCCGGTTGTTCTGTTAGGATTCCCAACGCTAGGGAGGATGAGAAGGGATTGAAGTCTCCATTCTGTACTGCTTCGTATGATTCATCTTTCTCTCTCCATAGACATTACTTTGCAAAACCCAACGGTGAAGACGTGCGTATATGACTCTCGAACAAAATATCAAAAGTTCACTACAATCCAACGGTTAACGAGTCCGGGATTGTAGTTTTACCGAAATAATTTTGGGTTTCTATGGGAAAGGAAAAAGCTACGATGCGAAAGGTATTTCTCTCACCTCCGACATTATTTCAAAATTCCCAATGGTAAGAATGCTCGGAATTGAGTTGCGAACCTGGTGCTTAAATTTCACGAGGATCTGATGGTGAATGAGTCTGAGATCTTCGTTTTTCTGAGACAGGTTTGGTGGTCTGCAAAAAAGAAAAGAGTTGTGAGAGGAGAAGGGGAAAACAAAAATGAGGGAAAGAAGAGACACCGTCAGTGTGAAAATTGACCTAACGCTATTTATAGTTAGGTTTAATCTATTTATTTATTTATTATTTTATAAAAACAAACTCTATTTTATTCTCTATCAAACAAATAAATAAAATACCTCTTTTATTTTCTCTCAAATCATTATTTTAATTAATAATTATATCTCCTTATTTATTTATTTATTTATTTATAAAATCTCATCATTTTTCTAAAACTCTATTCATTTATAAATAATAATTCTTTTTAAATTAGCTTACGAAAAAATGGAATGCATGTCCACCAATCAAAGTTGAGTGTAACTAAGAGAATACTCTTTTACTATGCTTAAAAATCCATGGTTTGAATATCTTTACTAGAAAAGGTGCTCATATTTACCATCGTCCCATGACTTGGTACAAGTATGGCCCACAAGGCTACCTAAGAAGACGAGTCAAAGTCCTAGAATTTTGAAAATGCTTCCTAGGACTCAACTATAACTTTCATGGACACAGATAAAATTGTCATTCCCGCCCGCAAATGAGTTGGTTGGTTAAACTTATAAATACCTCAGTTTCAATGTACGAGGTACGTAATCAATTCAATTTTGTACCTTTTGACTCCTCCTTTTTGGTGACTTGAACAGCTGAGTCCTTGCAGTTGATACTACCTGATGTCTCTTGAGTTTCAAGTTTTGTACATCATTCCTAATGAGGTGAATTCTACATAGTTTGACTCTATAGAAGACTTAAATTTTTGAAGGAAGACGTTCTTTTAGAAAATTGTTTAAAATGTGGGTTAGATTTTATATGCAATTATGTGATCAAAAGAGAAGTCTGTTTTTTTTGGATTTAAAACCTTCAATTATGTGATCAAATATTCCAGTGTCTCATTTATTGAGAGGGAAAAATTCTTATGCAAGAAGAGTGCTCTTCAAAGAAGGATGATTGTTGTTGACAATTCCACCCAGTAAAGACCAAACACTATCACTCCATCACCATTTTATATGCATTTCTTCAAACGGTACATAACTTTTTCCCAACAGATAGACCTTCGCAAATTAAGATGCTGTTGCAACACATTAACTCCACTTTAGACGTTCGAAGTGAAAGATGTGCTTCCGCACATGGTATACATGGATGCAGTAGAGGAATGCAGCTAATGTGACTTCCAGGAATGAACAAACTTAACTTCCAGAAGTCCTAAATTCAAACAGATAAAAAGAAACATGATCAACACAATTGTGATTTTGATTAGCATTAGATTCAAAGCAACATCTTTTGATAACAACAACAAAAGCCTTGTTTCACTACGTGAAGTCAGCTATATGACCGCGCAATGCTACCCAGTTTGGTTACAGACCAAATCTTCAAATGTAATCTTTAGAGGTCGGCTACAATAGCCATCTTTTGACAGTTGATAAATTGTTTTCATGAAGTATACACTATGGAGATTTTACGAAGAAAAAAATTATAGGCAAAGTAGTATTGTGAATCATTTTTGTAATGCTGTTGGAAGAGATAAAGTTTGTTTGGAAGCTGAGAATTGATAGGAATGTGCTGCTACACATCCATGAATTTTCAACCAAAAGCATTAATGTCAATGAACTTGGCAGATATAGGTTGTTTTAGCCTTGCCATTGCTAAGCATACATTTATCTGTGGAGCAGTGACCGATTAGTAAACAATAGCTCACTGAGGATAGAATGTTTTAAGGAGGCACTCAGTAAAGGAGATCATGAGTGTTGGGTTGTGGTTTCTCCATCAGAAAAATGATTATATTCTTCTGCATCTTTATATGGTGCAAAAGAAAGCTTGGTAGTGTTCCAACTTCCAATAATGGAGAACCGACAAATTTGTTGTCTAAAGAGTAGGTTTTCAACTGTAATAATTTGATTAACTAGGGGTGCCTTTGTTAGATCTAATATGATGTTGGTGAAATTAGAGAATTCTCTGTCAGAAGTTGAAAACTGATTAGTAGCAAGAATAACAAAAAAAAAAATTACACATTTTGGTTGGACATGAATGTTTTAAAACTCACCCGCGGATTAGATATTATGATTCCCATAACATAGGCCAATAAATCCATCAAAGATTGAAGTGAGTTCTGTACACCCCCAACAATCAAACGATCAGATTCAGGAACAAGATCCTATATCAAAGAATGAATAGAAGAAAAGTCAGGTCAAGATGATTATTAAGAGAACTTCAGTGATTGATCATAGACATCAAAATATTGATTTTACAATTGTTAAAAAAATTATATAGAAAATTTTTAAATAACTTCAGATAATAAGGGCTATTTCTTGCCTGCATTTGTTGAAGCACGGACAAATCAAACATCCACAATCCAAGCCGATATATGGCTACACTTCCCATCAGAATATATGATGAAAGAAAGCCACTTTGGCCATATTCCAGCTACACATGGAAGGAGGCAAGTCCACTACATGCACCAAATACATAATCAAGGACAACAAAGATTATGTGCCAAGTATTATCAGCAATATGTCTTGTATACTAGTTCGGAAAAGAAGCAAAATTAAAGATTTGACTAGCACTCAGAACATGCCATTCATACAGAACCATTACTAACTACTAAGTTTATACCTGTGACCATATAGACCAAAGTCCAGTTCTAATAGTTGATATTTGAGACTGTAGCACAGGATATACAACTGTTGCAGCAATTTCAATTCCGGCACTTATTCCTCTTGCTATTCCAATAACATGCAGGTATTCCTTCCCATTCTAAGGTGGCTATCATCAAAGTTCCAAAGCTGAAGCAAGTAAATGGAATTTCATTAATGACTCTTAAGTAATGGAAGACATGTTTCTCAAAATGTGTTTTAGAATAAAATTTTCTGAATGACTTTGTCCAATGACTATAATATACTCCACAGACATTATAATTAATTTGGAACTTTTTAAGAGAAAACTTTAACTCCACAAAACTTGTATGTACAAAGAATAGTTTTGATTAATGGACAAGCATCTAAAGATGTAAAAATGAAAATGTCAAGGAAATTCCTTTGTTTTTTCTTTTTTTTTCATATAATATTTAATGGCTAATTGCTATACTTGTTTATAAGCTTTTTCACCTGAGTACAGTGAAAAATAGCAAAGCCAGAGCTAGTCCAGGAAGGGCAACTTCTTCTTTTAAATAAACTTTTCATGCAACAATATATATAAGGGGTGTTTGGTTTGGCTATTTTTTGTTTTTATTTTTACTGAAAATAGAAAATGGTGATAGAAATGCGTTTGGTTGGATTTTTAAAAACATTTTCAGTGAAAATATTTTTTCAAACGAACCAAAATCTGGAAACAATAAAATCTCGTTTTCAGTTGAAACTAGGAACCTCATTTTGGATAAAATGAAAACGCAATGGTAAGAAATATAATTTTAAGCAAATCTAAAAATATGTTTTCTTTTGAAAACGCATTTTCAGTTTTTATTTCTTAAAAGAAGAAAAAATGAAATCAAACAAAACATGTTTTCAGAATTTTAATATTTTGAAAATGAAAACAATTTTCAGAAAATAAAAATAAAAAATAAAAATAGAAAATGAAAATGCAAACCAAACAGGAATTTCTGAAATCTTCTCAGAAAGTTTTTTACTGCATTTTCTATCTGCCAATTCCGAGCCACCATCAGTACCAGATAGCAAGCTATCTTCCTCCAAAGTTTGATTGTTCCTTTGTTGGTCACTTTGTGAAGGTCTTTCCATCCTCCTCTGGCTACTTAGGCCCAAAGCTGGAATCCCTTTATATACAGATGTGAAAAGCCAATACTCCACCCAAACAGACACAGTATTCCACAGTGCTAAAGTTAGAGCAGATGCTTTTAGCGATACAAAGCTTATTATAAACCCAGTAACAACAGGAGCAAGAAGCTTGCAAGTTAGATCAATGCGTCTTGTAACTGAATTCATCTTTGTCAGCAATTCTGGGGGGTTTACCTTCAGTTATAACTAGCAACCTGGACAATAGAAACCAGAATAATTCTTTACAAAATATTTCTTCTACACTTAACTAAGCATCCACATAATTCAGTTAAATTGAAAACATGATATTACGAAATATCAGCAAAGCCATTACATTCTGAAGAGAGCAAATACAAGTGTTAATCATGCTTTGAAATGCCATTTTTCCTTTATTGTCCACAATTAAACTACTAGAAAACCAAGCAAAACTTGAATAATTTATCTGAGTTGTAAACCTTGAGAGATAGTAAAGATAACAACTAATTTTACCATTCTCTTTGAATCAAGATTGCACCGGCAAGAGTTGAAAGTACACCAATGCCACCACAGATGTTGATGGTCTACACCAGCAATATGAAAGCTGGGAAATTTGTAAACTTCAAAGACTGAGTTGACAAGTAAGCAATTACAGTGGCCCCGGCAATAACAAAAGAGAGATTTTGTGTCACCAACCACAACTTCAAAACCTGCCAATAAAGTATTCTGACAAATTTACTTCATCAAAGGCACCTTGACCTTCATAATCAAAGAATTAAGAAGCAAACTTAAATAACTAAAGCTACCCTTGTCAGATATTGCTATATAATTCTTATCTTTGAATTTTGATCATGTCTCATCCTTTAGATAATTCTTGAAAAGATTTTTGCATTTCAGAAGCATGTGCTGGTAGAATCTAACGACTTAAGTTCTAGTCAAAAGAATGTGTTAGGATAGCGGGATTCCAAGAACAGCAGGAACTACTGGGTTAAGCAAAGAATTACACAGTACATCTTGACCAAAATCTTAAGGCATTAGGCTTATATGCCTTGCCACTTATATAGTCCTCACTTTAACTATTTCTTTCCAGTTTCCATTATAGGACTTATTAATTCACACCTCAGTTACTTGAATTTGCAACTCTGATGATGAAACCATGAAAGTAAAGGGGAAAAAAGAGAGGCCAAGCACAAAAGTAGCCTGTCAATACTGGACTAATAATTTCTATGAAGACAAGTAGAATATGAATGATTTTAAGCTTTCTTTTAGCTTCGTGGACTTACTAGTTACAAGGGAAATTTTGCATTTCATTCTCACTGTTTGAGGAACTTTTTATTTCAGTTAAAATTTGTCAAAGATCTATACTTGACAGTGCACAAGTGGAAGATAATTTAGTCTAAAGATGTTTGTGTATTCTCCTACAGAAAGGACAGCAAAGCTTTACAGGTCATAACTGAAGTATTAGTAGTCCTTACATAAAAAGCAGATATGATGATTAATAATACTTGGGGCTCACCTTCACATAAGACAACTTATCAACCCATCTTCCAATTATGGGATCAAACAGTGCAGTGGAGGCAGATTCAATGGTACCATATATTGCTGCATAGAGCAAAGAGTCTGGCCAAATGTTGATCATATATAAACCAACAGAGAATTCCCACATCCTGCAAACGCATGCTCATTGAATTTAACTAGTACAAAACAAACCAATGGAAACAAAATAGTGCAACGCATTCACTGATGTAGAATCAAAGAAGATATCAAGAAATTTATAATAATTCACCTACCTTGCTCAACATGTAACATCCCTTTTCTCGTAAAATAAAAAAAAATATTTAAAAATTAAGAGAATTTTTAGAAATTAAATAAACCAAAGAAAATAAATTGCTAATTAAAATAAGGGTTTCATAGTATTAGAAAATAGAGTAAAATGACGTTTTAGAAAATAATTGGATGTTTTAATTGGTTATTTATTTAATCAAAGAGTAAAATAGAGTTTCTTTTTATAAAATAAAAATAAATAGAGTAAATAATAGACTCAGACCACTCTAGTCATAAATTGAGACATATTAAGTCATTTTTTACATCTACGATATGTTTTTACGTCCTCTCTTCCTCTTTCAAAATTCTGTCTTTTTTCGCATACATTCAAACCTGTCCGAGTAAAACTACGATCTCGAACTCGTTAACCGTTGGATAGTCCTGAATTTTAAACACCGCTTTTGGAACTCATTTTCACACATTCTCATCGTTGATATTTACGAAATAATATAGACATAGATATGCCCCTCGCAGAGAGACAATGAATTTGAAACTTCAATCTCTTCTCCTTGTTTTTAACGCTTGGAAACCCTAACAGAGCAACTAGTGGAAGTGCTTGAGGAATCTTAGGGAACCGCTAGAGATGTTGTTATCTCCGCCAAACTACACATGTGACCCGCTTAGATGTAAGAGATGAGTTTATCGCAATTGAGATTAGAGTGAACATGTGTAGGGATCCTTAGAGGATCAAATTGGGGTTAATTTTGGGGTGTTTTATGCATTTTAATTTTACTTGTACAATGATAACTATGAATTGCTCATGTTTGACGGGTCAATTGATGTCCTGATACAAATTGAATGGTTTAATTGAGTGTTTGGCTTTGAATGTTAGAAACCTAGAAATTTGAGAATTCTTGATTCTTGCATGTTTTCTCGAAATTGATTGAGGGTTTTACATCCCATGATGTGATCACATGCTATGTGCTATTCGTTTTGAATTTGGGTGTGCTTTGAGGTCTGAATTGTATCTCTTTTGCTTCATGAAATAGAGGTTTTTTGTTAAGCACGACCATGCTTGATGAAAGCATGCCCGTGCTTAGTGAAAATCAGTTGTTTTAAGCCTGTGTTATTTTTTTGACAACGTAAGTTAACTTGTAGCCTAAAAATGACTAATAAAATGATTGAATTATGTTTTGTGATCTTCATGAACATTGTATCCTTAGATGTTAGCTAACAAATGTCATTGGTTTCACCCAATTCGAAGTTGTATAGCCATCTAGAGAGCCAAATTACTAAGCAAATGTCAAGTTATCAGGATTAAGCAATGATCCAATATTTACCTTAGGTTTAGATAGTTAATGGTCAAACCGGTTTTTGTGATCAACATAAGAGTTGTAGATAATTGTCTTAGATTTCAAACAAGATAAGTGTGAACTTAATAGGATTAGTACATCCCCTGTCATTGTGATTTTACTCTACAAAGGTCATTGTAATGTAGGAGGATATGTAAGGATATACTTGTATGTGTGGTTGCTATTAACTAAATGAATAAGTGAATGGTTATATGCCTTAAATGTTGGAATATTGATATTTTATGATGTGTGTGTGTGTGTATGTGTGTGTGTGTGTTAGTGAGAATGTGTGATGAGACATGTGTTGTGAACAAGTGTTACATTCTTCAATGTGATTATACATGTTATTGTGAAACATAAAGTGATGACATTGAGTTGTGAGATATGAACTATATAACCACACAATTATAAGACCCTTTAACATGTTACTTTGAGATTATAACATTGTGATTGAGATTGGGTGTATGTGATAAATTAAGTATGTGTTGAATTGTAAGATACATGTGTATTGAGATGTTATACGCATTGAGTTGTGAGCTATGAACTGTACAATTATACAACTGTAAGATCCTTTAAGGGTGACGAGTTTTTGTGCAATGAGTATTGTGATGAGATCCACTATAGGAACCCGACGAGTTGAATCACTTTGGGCGCGAAGAGTTAAAATTATTTTGAGAACAATTGAGGAGTCGTGTGTTTTGTATAATTCATAGATAAAGTTTGCATGTTAAAATATTTTTTGAGTTGGACCTGAATCAGGAGGGAGATGCCTTGACGGACTCTTCGAAGTCTAAACCTTGGAGGCAAATACACTCAGTTTAAGTGCTTCTTTAAGTTTGTGTCAATCCCACATGGTTGGAGCATTCTCGCAAAACAGCGTGACCCTGACTAGTCTCCTATAATTTCACCTAGTGAAAGTGACCTGACTTACCAATGTGTGGTGTCTTATCATGTACTCTTGTGCGCCCGATGAGGTTTTTCACTGAGATGGTACCACATTGCATCTAAGATTGAGTCTTATTATATTTGTTACATAATATTTGTGTATTGATTATAATTGACTGGTTGAGTGATATTGTGTTTTAATCCTTGTGTACGTGAATGATGTGAAAATGTGTGAGACATGTTGTGTTGAGATGTGATGTTATACAACAAGTGGTGGAATGACGTGAACTCTATGTAAGTTGTATTTCATTTATATGATATGTATATCTACATGTCTCATTTCTCTCTATTAATTAGGAATGTGATAACTCACTCCATGTGTGTTGTTTGTGTTTGGATTCTGTAGTGATTTTGAACCTTGTGTTGAATAATTTATTTTTCCTTTGATCAAAGCCATAGAATAATTTAGTTTTGTTGAATAGCACCTCGAATCTAAGTGTTATATAACCAGGTAAAACCTGAGTAATGCCTCCAACAAGAAATGTGCAAAAGGTAATGGTGCTCGTTCCACCAACATAACATGACGGTACAATTTTTAAATGAAAATCTATTGAATATCAATAATGCATGATTTTTTGTATGTAAAAATAAAAAATTTAGATAGATAAGATAAGCCTAGAAAGCTCACCAGCATTAAGATATGAGTTTAATTAATTTTAATATGGATATAATAGATTTTTTCGCTTATTAATCAAACATAATTGATCTTAAATTTTTAATCAAGTGATTGGACATAAGTGATTAATATGTTGAAGTTAACATTGAATTGTTTTAATACTATCTGAGTTCGATCCTTGGAGGAAATAATTTTTTATCAGACTTTATTTACCTCCAAGTCGAACTCCAGATTACTCAAAGTCTCTTTTTCCTGAGTGAATGGTTAAGAAAAAAAATCTTAAAATTTTAAACTACTTATCATAAAAGTGAATAATATGTTCATCTATGAAAATTATAATGAGATAATAATGTAAATATATTCTAATTATTATATATTCAAAATTCATAGAATTCTTATACAAATATCGCCACCTAATAACGTCTTTACATGGATATCCTAAAACAAAAGTCTTACATCGATAATAAAATTTAGAAAAATGATCTATGGACTTTCATTTGCTATTTAACACCTAAAAAGATAAAGAAAGAAGAAAAAATGTAAATATAATAGGTATTATGATGTAATAGAAAAAGTAAAAAGAAAGAAAAATAAGTATTGATGAAGTGTTTATAATAATAGAGTCATGTTCATATATAACTATTCTAAAATTTAAACACCCTCTAGATATAGAAATGGTATCATATCTTTTTTTTTTGTAGGGAGGTATCATATCTACTATGAGATGCAATTCATGGCAATTATTATTTTAATTAATAAACTAGTCATATAAATCCTGTATTTTAATATATTTAAGCAAGTTTGAATGTGACATTAAGGAATAGGCTTCTTGCAACTTAAATTTTAGAGAGCAAAATACGCAAAATAATTCGGATTGATAAATTTAGGTGGTGTTTGGTAGAAGAGAAATTTTTATTTTTTGGGAATCATAGGTTGAAAAAATTAGTTTTTCATGTTTGGTATGCATTAAAAAAAAATTCCTGAGAAACGATGCTCAGGATTTTTTTTCAGTTTTCCCCATGAACTTTTCCATAAAGGAGATGAGAATCTTATTTTTCCAAATTTAATTTTTCTTTTATTATAGTAAAACATCGTGTTATTCTTTATTAAATTATAATAAATAATTAAATAATTAGTAAAAATATACGTAACTCTTTAATTTCTTGAAAAATTGTCTAAAAATTCTCAAAGATCAACTAAATAAATTGTTTGTATTTTTAGAAAACATGATTCTCAGGATTCATAATTTCCGAACATGAGAAAACTTCTTTTCGACCAAATGCCCCCTTAAATTAAAATTGTTACATCATATTTTCATTTTTAATAAAATAAAACTCGTTCATAATAATAAAATAGAAAACAAAAAACAATTAGTAATCCACAATGAAGTACAAGTAATTCATTTTTTCTCTCGGGAAACCAAAGGTAAATTATGTTTCTTTTTTCTCTCATTTTGTATTGATTTTTGCTTTTAATCCTTAAAAAAAATACCAATGTATATAAACACCCAATTGTGTCCCCCATTTATTTTATAAGGTGTTTCATTTTCTTGACAATAACGATTTTATGTTTCTTTTCATTGGTTAATTGGTCATTTGCAAGCAACTTCTAGACGTGCTTTGATTGGCTACACGAATGGTGCTCTTTTAAAACTATACTAGAAGTTGCATATGGCTTCACATATGGTCTTCACCAAAGTTGCATATGTAGAGGAGGTGAATACTAACTAGGGTTAATCTGGGAAGGAAAACGTGGGAAAGAGAGGAGGACGTGTTGATTGGAAAGAGAAAAAAGTTTTTTTTTAAAAAAAAAAAAAAACAAAAGAAGTAAAATTACTTAGTACTCTTTTGTTTTGTGCTGGTTTAAAATAAAGAAAGAATAGTTTAGTCCAAATAAAAATATGCTAGATACTAGCATCCACCTAATTTTTAAGTGGATCTATATTAACAAACTAATATATATATATATATATATATATATATATATATATATATTGGATTTTGCTTATAAAAAATAATTCTTAAAAATGGTCATATGCAAGTCATAAATATGCTTGCATCAAGAAAATTGTTAAGCTGGAATTAGACGGAGAAAAATAATAGACACAATTCAGTTGACAATGCATATACATGCTGAACTAATAAATGACTTTTGTTCAATTCTTACCTTCACACTAAGTATTAGACTCATAATTAGTACATAGAAATGAAACTCATAAAGATACCTCAAGTTCCTAAAAAAAATCAATCACCTTAATTGGGATGGTAAAAATAAAGAAGAAAAGCGAATAATCATAATTGGTTAGCAAAGGAAAATAGAATAAATTGTATGAAGAAAAGTCCCTTTGCGAATTTTGAATCACATGGCAGTTATTGCATTTCACTTGTTTATTTAAAAATTATCTCTTAGAAATATTTAACTTTTAGATGAAAGTTAAGAGAGTAAAATATCCAAAAAATGGTGGCGTAACTTAACCTTCAAAAATATTATAATTAAGACAAATTACATTCAAGTAATTAACATGATAGTCACGATACCCAAAATGATTTTATACATGTCCTCCAAACTATGAGCATTAACTCATTTTTCCTTCCCTCTATAACCAAAGTAATAATAATTAGAGTAGCAAATCATACACAAATCAAAAACTAGATTTGAAACTGCAAGTTACACGAACATCCACGATGGCTATTGCATGGGTAAGGTGCCCCGGGCAGACCTACAAAACAAAAAAGTACAACATAATAAGGACATATTTGGTTTAGCATTTGGCATATATGAAAGGTTGAGATTATAATAATGACATGCTTAGTTTAGTTTAGTTTAGTTAGAAAAGAAGTTTTTTTTTTTTTTTTTTCTTATTCTACAAATAATTGCCACATTGTTTTCACTTTGATTCTTATTTTGGTTTAACTCTTGCAATAAAAAAAGTTGTTTTCTCCATTTCTTATGCAAATCTCAAGAAACTTTTGTAGTTAACTAAGAAAATAAAAACAAAAGAACACTTTATCAAATTAGACGGACCCTAAGAAACTTAATTCACTTCTCATCATTCAAAACCCAATGGCTCACTACAACTATCTCAGATTCTCAATATGTGCCCAAACTATATACTTTCAAATAAAAAAGGATGACATCTACAAGATTATCATCCGAAAATCTCACCGTCTTCTTTTGTGAAAGCCTGGTATGCTATGAATGTGTAGCACAACAATGCAATGTCAACGACCACATCAGTATCAGCTAATGCCATTCATAACATGACTCAAATAGCAGCACATGAATTAACAAAGCAAATTCAGAAGAACCTATCCAAAGCATTTATTGGTATGTTCCACTTTCGATTTAGAAAGTGTCACCAGCACACATCTGAAACCATGTCTATTTCAAAAAAAAATGCCCTCTGAAAGAAAGATCTGGGGTAGTTAACACAGTTTGTTATGCCCCCATCAATATCCAAATATTACCTAAGGAATCTCTGTATTTTACTTAATAGTTTCGTGTTGGGACTCAGGATATTCCACTACATGCTCTTTTCATTACCTAAGGAATCATTATTTGCTCTTTCCATTTTTCTTGCAAAGGATTCATAGAAAGAAGATATCATTATCTATACCCTTGCTTTGTCAGGATGTGTCATGACTTATTTCCATTTTCCATGTCATATGCATATTTAATTCACAAAGATAGCATATTGTAATTCAATATAGTTGTTATGGTTGACATATCCATTCAAATGGAATCTCAAATCGAGTGCATAATTCCAAACTATAGACAAGTTCTATTCTTAATCTAGAATTTCTTCCCTATAATATCCCCTGAAAGTGATCTTACTAGAGAACTTTTACTAGCTTTTCTTCCCTAGTACCACTACATGCCTTCATCAAGCTAAAATGGAACTAAATTGCAGGCTGCAACCAATGTCTTAAAAGCAACAAGAAACAAACAAGATACCAAAAGTATAATATCTCATCATCTCCAATTGCCATAGGCAGCTACCCAGCAACTCAAAGAAAGGCTTGTATAACAATCCAAGTATTTCAGTTCAAATGGAGCATATAAAAGCAGTGGATGTCATAATGAACAAGCTGTATTGGAGGGAGTAACTAACCATGAAGCTGAAGTTGCAGATCTAATTAAAATAAAGAGAAAATTGGAATCGATAGCCCCTTTTTGGATATGTCACTTTCTAGACAAACCTAATTGATCAAAGTGGGACACATGTGCCAGCCTAAGTTATTATACTATTACCTATTTCAAAACCACAATGAAAACTTTATCCGTGAGAAGACTAAAATTGAATTAAAAGTTATTGAAAATTAGGCCAGCACCTTGCCTTATTAATTACACCTCATCTATCATTTTTTAATTAGATCAACCCCTCATCTTTACAAGTATTTCAATTAAGGTAAGGGAAAGAAAACAACATAGAGAAGATCAAGAGAATATGTAAACCATGTTAATCTTTCATATTCAAGGGTAACTGGCAGTAGAATATAACAATCCTGACATCTATAATTCCTGAGGGCCCTTTGCCATCTAGACTAGGGAGTAGGGGTAACTTATTCAACATTGATTACATGCCAAATCACTCCAAACAAATTACTAAAGAAATTATCAAAAAAATAAAATAAAAGCGTTAATCTCTTATGCTGCTCCACCTAAGTGTATGAAGAAGACTAGCTTTATTAATGCATACTGCTATAAATATTTAATCTTGTAAACAGTAAAAATGTTTATTAAACATTTTGGATGATTTTTATTTTTGAGCATTTACATGTGTAGCATAAATTATTTAATTTGTATCTCAAAACTTCAGTATAGTGGCCATCCTAATCTGCTAACTCACTATAGTAGTTCTGGGGTTGGCCACTCCATGGCATTATTTGGGATAGATATCTATGAATCAAAGTATGGCAGAACAAAATAAAACCATTAAGAAAATAGGGTGTCTTAATAGTGCCACAATATTTATTGTATAAGTACTGTAATTAGTGTAAACTATAACAATACAGGGTCTATTAGTTACTGTAATTTGAGTCCTATTCTCAGAAAGTTAGGGCATGTTTGTATTTCCATTACATTTAGTTGGCACAAATTCCGAAGTGCTGTTTTGTGAGAAGTGACAATTTGCTACTTTTGCCAGAACAGCTGTTTGAGGGGCCTCAAAGTTAAAATAAACACACTTAGTAATTAGCATTTACTTGATTTGCCTATATATTGTACTGTACTATACAGCCTTGTAATTCATCTACTGTATTAGATTCTTAAGTCACAAATGAATTGAATTCTTATAAAAGCAAGCTCAAAATACATAATGATCTAAGCAGGAAAGAATAAACCAACTACTTTATGACTTCAAGCTTCAAGGTTTTCATTAATATTACCAATGAGGTGGAAAAAGAGTTTGTCACAGGGACAGCCATGAGAAACTGGGAGAAACTCACCTTATACATTTTTAGCATGAAACCAAATTATGCCTGCTTATGAATCCTCCTTCAATTCATCCGAATCAGAGTCACTTGCATTATAACCTAACAAGGAAGCATTCAAAACAAGTATAGTCACACTAAATTACGGAGGAAAATAAAATGAAGCTGCCTCAAATAACAAGTGAGGGTATACCTGGGTGCTTATCACCTACTTTCCAAACCGAAGACCTAGTCCTTGATGCTTTGGTCAGCCAAACTCTTCCCTTAATTGCCAACAGATAAGATCAGTCACAGAAACCAGAAGACAACAGAAATTAAGTACGTCCATAGAATCTGCAATCCACAACTTGCTAAAACTATGCTCGAGAATTAAACCTTTCTCTATTCAACTAATGGCCCATAGGATTTCTACATTTTATACTACAAACTTTTTAGTTTTTATATGCACTTCTATTATTTATGTTAAACAATGAATGTCATAACACAAATCAATGAGTTTTAATATATTACAAAAAGTTAAAGTAGTCACCCCAAGAAAATAAAATCAAGTTGTTACTCCGATCAACGCAGGCATTTATCCATGCAATTACAATTACTAGCATCCATTTGGTTACAGATCCTCATATATACTGATCTACATGTATTAGAAACAAACAAAAGGACTCTTTTCTTAAGTTGCACTCAACTTCCTGTTCTCTTAAGCAACTTCACATTGAAGGAGGAAAAGAAAAAGAAACAAGGATTGTTGGCAACACATTCTCTGTCACACTCGTTCAACTGCACCCTCTATTACCAGTTAAAATTTATTGGAAATTTACAAAATTATGAGTAGAGTTCATTAAATAAGGAATGATGAAATTTTGTGATTTTCAACAAATTTCACTCAATAATAATAAAATGTCACAAAGAATGCACATTAGAGTGTGTTGGCAATGTAGCATTTCTCAAAAAACAACAATATGCAGAGTTGAATTGTTCAAAACACTCATCAACTCTAGAACACCAAAACCTAACAATAAGTCCCAACAATCTCTAATCCAGTGAAACCAAGGAAAGTTAATTAAAAAAGACTGAAAACAAGGGTCATAAAAAAGAAGAAGAATCAACCAACAAACCCACCTTCTGAGCATCTCTTGGAACCCCATAACCACCGTAGTACATCTGACCCACCAACACTTGCATGTTTATGTCCCCTGCCTTAGCCTCTTTCAGTGCATCTCTGAACCACCGCTTCACACAATCTGCCACCACCTCTGAAAGTGCCACGCGTTCACTCCTCTCTCCCCCAACGGAACTCTCCATAACCCCTTTCAGCCACTTTCAACTTCAACGTGGTTTCAGTGTTCAAGTTTCGATCTTTCTTTCACCCCTTTTTGTGAGAGCCTAAAAAAAATGGATTGTCTGGTTTCAGGATTCAAAAGGGTGAGTATTTCCCCACATATTGTAGAAGAAAAACCATGGGTATTTTTTAGATTGAATCAAAATATCAAAACTACACCGGAATTGCAATATAAAGTGCTTACCCTTTATATTGGGGTGGATTTGAGTCTTCGGCGATGCTATTTGAAGATCATTTTTGGTTTCAATGCTGAGGATTTGAAACGAAAAAATTCAAATATTCAGAAAGAGACGCAGAAAGAGAAAGAGGAAGAGAGAATGAGAAATTTAAAGGGAAAAAATGAAGAGGTTTAGAGAGGAGGAGAAGGAGTAAGAAAAGCAAAGCGGCTTATTTGTCGAGCAACCACGTTTTCATATGTCCCTGTGGGCCAGCCTCTATGTTTTCTACGACGACGTTTTGGATGATATTTGATCAACTCTTTTATTTATTTTTATTGTTTAATCCAAGTAGGTTCTGTTGGCTGCGATGAAGATTTTTATTTGTTTTAGGAGTTTTTATCATCGTTAATTGTCAAACGGATGTTCTTTTTTTTTTTTTCGTCTTGAGCTTGAAAATGGACAATCCATAAAACCTTCAAATTCAGCCAGTTGTATGAGTTTACAATATTAGGTATGGGTGTTTGTATGCGTCATTTGTGAATTTGAATTTATCCAAACACAATTTTGATTGGATTATTTATGTATTTTGATCAAAATCAAATCAAACCAATCAAAACTGTTTATTTATGGATAGGATCACGGGTTTAAATTTGTTGATCCGATGAAAATCAAACAAAACCAATCAAAATCGATCAAAAATTTTAGAATTGTTTGATTTGACTTTAAATATTTTTAATTTTGAAACTCTTATGAGACTATTAACGTTCGAACTTCTTGAGGTGTTACTTTTAGGTATTGTTATTTGTTTCACTTTTTTCATATTTATTTTTTTATGTTATATTTACGATATTAATGGATGATATTTTGTTCATTTGTTTTAGCAAATCTGTTTGCAACAAATCTGATTGTAGCAAAATTTATTGTAAAAAATTAGTTTGTAGAAAATAGTTGTGATTCAAATGATTATCATAGTAAATCTCATTCAAGAATATTTTGGTTTAGTTTGTATTAGTCTATTTTAGAATATTATGTTAATGGTATTAAATAAATCAATTTTACTAACATTTAATAATATTAAATGAATAACATGTTGGTCTGAACTAAATCAAACTGTTTATAAATGAGTTAAGTTGGATTGTGTTTCAAAAAAAAATTGTGAAAATTAAATCGAACCAAACCGATTAAATTTGATTGGATTGAATCTTAAATTTGATCAAAATCAACCCGAACCAGTTCACAATCATCCCTAATATTAATTGGGGTGAGTTTTTTGTTTTTTTTTTTAGAAATATGCAAACTAGTATCTTGAGTGTTTGTGTGATTTAATTCAAACTTTAAAAATTAAAACTTCTTAAACATGGTTTAGGTAAAATATAAGATAATTACTATGAAGGTGGTTTTAAAAACTTTTTTACCATTTAAAAAATTATAATCAAACTTTTCTTTAAAGATTATACATTTTATCACTTAAAGTGATTTACTTTTGAATCTCTTTTACATACTTGGCAGAACCTAATTTTGTGGTTGGTCCTCCAATGCTTTCTTCTGGCAAGAGGTGGGATACCAACAAAGATATTGGCTATGTTTAACAAAATATTTTAATTAGTTTTTAGTTTTTTTTACTAACTGGAAAAATTGTTTAACTCTTTGGTAAACAAATTTTTTTAATAGTTTCTAGTATTTTTTAAAATGCTACATAAAATAACATGTTTTAAAACATTATCTTTTAATTTTTAATTTTTATATTTTTATCATCAATATATTTATTCAATTTCTTTATTATCTTTTTAAAATAAATCATAATTTTTATTATTTTTTATGTCATTTTACACTTTTCAACTAATTTATCGAACACTTATAATTTAATAAATTAATTTTTCAATTTCTAATTACCAGGTAGCTTTGGAATCTTTAACTAAATTTTTAACTAATTTTATCAAATATAATTGTTATGATAAAGTTAACAGCATAAAGATAAGATGTAAGAATAAAGATTACGTTCATTAAAAATCAGATAAGATTACCTAATGTTCCTCATAAGGGATAAATAGGTCCATAAGCCTAGTTACCTGATATAAGTCATACCTAAGAAGGGTCTATATTTATAAACGTGCCTGACAGGAAAGTCTATTAGGTTGGTTACGTACTTACATTTCATTGAGAGAATATGTGACTCTTAAGCTCCTACTAGTATTACTTAAGTACAATCATATTTCTTATTCGAGAATAGCTAAGTTAACAATGGTGTTAAGCCGGGTTAATCAACTCTCACATTCTCAAAGGCAATTTTGCCCTTTGTCTTAGATGTATTAGGGGTGATTTGGATTTACATAATAATTGCTCCCAAGTCGCTTAGAATAAGCAATAATGACTAGAGGATAAAGACATGGTTGACCTTAGGCTCTGTTTGAAGGTGCGACCGCTACAGGATCCACAGCTAAAAAGGGCCAACAAAATTTTAAAAATTGTATAGTTGTGTAGTATTTTTTTATATTATTTTGTTATTTTATTGTCCAAATTAGTGTTTTATTTCATTTTCTCTTTTTATTAAAATTAAGATACGATATGTGATTAAAAAGTATTATCATGTTGATTATATATATTTCACCTTACATGTAATAGATCTATGATAATGAACTTAAAGTATTTGTTTTTTTAAAACTAAATAAGAAACCCAAACAAAAATTCAAATTATAAAAGAAAAAAAACTAAATGTCAGTATGTTAATAAATAATAAAAACATATGCAAGTTTTAATAATAAATAATATTTTGTTGATGATAAACAATAGCAATCGAACTAGAACATTTTCTTCCAAAAACAAAATATAAAATTAATATTTTAAATATAAATAAATTAAAATTATAAAAAAATGTGACAAATTTCTCACAAATATTCTCAAATTCAATAAAGCTCAACCAAGATGAGGATGAGTTTAAAAAATATAAATATACTTCTTTTAAACCTCAACATATTCCTATACTGCAACGATGAGAATGAGAAGAGTAAAAAATGTCTCTAACTTATTCACTTATCATATTTATCTTATAAATAGATATTTGTCATGTCTACCTTATTTATTAATATATTATTATTTGGGTTAATCAACAAAAAACTTATATTATGTAATTTTATGAAAATAAATTGAATGATATATAATAACATAAGTATAAATTAAATAAAAATATAATATATCTTTTTGAGATTTATTAAAGTCATAATATTAATGTAACAAAATATCTCATTTTTAATAAAAACTAAGTTTTTTTTATACAATACATATTTATATTTGTTAATACTTAAGTATAAAAGGACTTCTTTACTATTTCACCCCTGAACTTGTAAAATTTGAAGAGCAATCCTACAATTGCTCCCAAGTCAGCATTGTTTATTTTGACTTAAGAATAAAGATCGACAGGAACTTTGTGATTAAGGTGATTCGAGGTAACCCCTAAGAAGATTAATTTTGTTCATAATTATTTATGCTCGAGTACAGTAGTGTATTCGTGATCATGGACAACAATACCAACAATTTTAAGAACTTAATCTTTCAATTTTTTGCTATCTATGGCAATTCCTAACTTTTTTCTCACATCCAAAATCTCCCTTTGGCGAAAAAATCAGAGACCAAATTCAAGTAGAAGAGGACAGGTTATGGACGGCTTCTAATTTCGAAATCTAAAACGCAACAGAGAAGCCACCAAGTCATCAAAGAATCAAGTAATGTGGTATAAGAGCCAAAGGCATGCAGATTCGTAATTGTGTCTGTGGCTATTCATGTCTTGTCTTTTAACACACACTCAAATGCCCCTCTAGAAGCATGTCGTTTTGGTGATGATCAAATATCAAGTTGACGAGGACGTGGTTGACCATTGATATGCAGCAGCAGCACAATGTTACATGTACAACTTACAAACACATGACCGCTACCACGGGGTGTTTGCATGTCGGTTTGAATAGATTTTGGTCAAATTCAGAATTCAATCCAATAAAAATTGATCAGTTTTGTTTTCAGTTCGATTTTTATAATTTATTTTTAAAACTCAACTCAACTCAATCTATTCATGAACAGTTTGATTCAGTTTGGACCAATGGGTTATCCATTTAAATTTGATTTTTTTTTCTTATAACTATTATTTTATGTCATAATTCGTCCAAATATTCAATACAATTAACACAATATTATCAAATGTCTAAAAGTAATAAAATTGATTCATTTAATATCATCAACATAATATTCTAAAATAGACTATTACAAATTAAAATAAAATATTCTTCAATGAGATGTATGATAATAGTCTGCATCACAACTATATATTTCCTACCAACTAATTTCTCATAATCAGTTTTACTGCAATCATCTTTGCTACAATCAGATTTGTTGTAACTAGATTTGTTGAAATGAATGAATAAAATGTGATTCATTAATGTTATAAACATGACAAAAAAATAAATATGAAAAAAAAGGTAAAACAAATAATAATATACCTAAAAGTAATACCTTAAGAAATTTCAACACTAGTAGTTCTTACACGTTCAGTTTCAATACTTGGAATCCCAATATTAGCAGCATTTAAAGTCAAACAAAATAACTCAAAATTTTGATCGGTTCAGTTTGATTTTGATCGGATCTATAAATCTAAACTCATGACATAACTCATACATGAACGATTTTGACCAGTTCGATTCGATTTTGATCCAAATACATAAATGACTTAACTCAAACGGTTTGGATCAGTTTTGGTTAATTCAGGTTCACGAATAACCCGTACCTATGAACACCCCTAACCACTAAGCGCATGGATCAATTGGCGTGAAATTATTCTGCTTAACTAAATGATCTCATATTTCAGTCATGCATATGTAAATAGATTTAAATGCTTAGAAATAAAAATTTAGAACTCGTTGAATAATTTTATCTAACTTAAACAGGATTGTTTTGTTTTTGATAGAAAATACCTATAGTTTAGTTAGAAAGAAAAAAAAACAATTACAAACCCATAGATTATGACAATTAGGGGCTAAAAAAAATTTCAAGGTAGGACCCATTCTTGGTCACAAGGCAATTTTTAGTTGCATTTGGGAAAATTTTCTCCGTCCTCTTCCTCCATCACAGTATCTTATATCTACTTTTGCATCATGTATTGCTTCAGTACCACATCTACGTTGGCTGGACCCAGCGCACGTGAAAATGGCCTTATAGTGCGAAGCAAAACTATTTATGTATTTAACAAATATCATAGCACATCGAAGAGAAAGAGTCACCCACATAAATATTTGCCTCCATGTTGATACAGACTATTACTACAATAGTCGTCGCACAATTACTACACTATTTCAGGCCAAACTGGCATATCGAATAAATTAGTATGACATGATTGTATATAGGTTTGATTATTAATAAGAAATTGAACTGAAAGAAAGTCTAATGTTATATATGAAGAGATAATGTTATAGCTTGGCTTTCGAGGTCCAAGTAACCTTCCTAAAGAATAGACGAGAGCAAGAGATATAGAGAGAGAGTAGAGGAAATGCTTCTTCTTCTTCTTTTTATTCATAAGTGTTTCTTACATTTATACGAGTTACTGTTACTAACAAAAAGCTAACAAACTCAACAATAAGCTTCTTCTAGAAGATACATGCATGCGCCCTATTACTACATGTTACTGTAATCCTTCAAATGAATGGGAGTATGGCTTTGCCTCTTGGGCCTTGCTGTTTGTAACTCCTTATTGCTATTCATATCATTCCTGCGCGCTTCAAACAACACATTGTCCTCAATGTGATGAAGGCATCTCCATTGCACCAGTACCATATGTTTTGGTCATGACTCGAAGGGAATTATTTTGGACGCCACTATGGCTAAAGGGATGACGACTAGATGGATATCAATGGCCAGACAGGGCGTGTAAACTGAGCTGTGCCGGAGGAGGTTCTTGAAGTAAATCAGGTGATGGTGAACGTGGTGGTGCTAACTGTGGTGTAAGCTCTTCATCTTCTATTACCAAGAGAAATAACAAAGATGAGCACTTGTGACCTCGAGAGAATTTCTGGTCGCAGTGGAAACACAGTCCCTTTTCTCGACAGACCGCGGGCTCTTCCGGTGTAAGGCATTTAAAAGGAATGGAAGTGGTTGTAGTGCATTGAGGTGTAGGTAACAAAGGCAGAGTAGGGTTGGGTGAAGGCGATTGAGTGATTACGGTTGTCGCAGTGGTTGTTGGAGGGTGATATGGTGGTGGCCGGCGAGCAGCCATGAGCTTTTCTTCCTGTAAGCGCGCATACGATACTGCTTGAGCCAATGAAATAGGTTGAAGAACTTGCACCTCTCGCCGAATGCAAGACTCAACCCCGAAATGAAGCAACTCAGCACAAACGGTGCTGGCAGTCCCACTATATGATTTTCCAGAGACTTGAATTCGGACAAATAAGCGCTTACTGACGAACGCTGCTAAAGTTTGCACAACAAACCTGTAGGATCCTCATATGTAGACGAAGCAAAACGAGAGTGCAAAGCATGGAGAAACGCTGACCACGAAGAGAGCTGCGTGTTGCGGTGCATCCACTGGAACCACGCGAGAGCTGGCCCTTCCATATAGAACGAAGCAATTGTCAAGCGTTCCTGATCAGGCGTGGAGTGATACTCGAAAAATTATGTGATCTTGAAGGTCCAACCAGTTGGATCGGAGCCGTCAAACCTCAGTACGTCGAGCTTCATACGATGCACTAGACTGTACGACGGCGGCGTCTATCCTACTAACGAAGACAGCGGCGTTTGCGGCGGTTGCTGGTTCACTTCGAGTTGTGACATTTGATGAAGAAGATCATCAATTTTCAAATTCATGGCGAGCTAAGAGGCTATGAGTTTCGCAATTGCATCTTCCAGGCGATCTGCGGAAACCTTAGAACGAGTCGCGTCCACCATTGTTGTGCAATGAAAACACCAATGTTATAGCTTGGCTTTTGAGGTCCAAGTAACCTCCCTAAAGAATAGACGAGAGCGAGAGATAGAGAGAGAGTAGAGGAAATGCTTCTTCTTCTTCTTTTTATTCATAAGCATTTCTTACATTTATATGAGTTACTGTTACTAACAGAAAGCTAACAAACTCAACAATAAGCTTCTTCTAGAAGATACATGCATAATCCTTCAAATGAATGGGAGTATGGCTTTGCCTTGCTGTTTGTAATTCCTTATTCCTATTCGTATCAGATAACTAGAGGTAGTTGGGTATATTGATTAAATGTTTCGATAATAAAGTGAAATGTTAAGTGCAATACCAAAAAAAAAGGTGAATATTAAGTGTGTTATGCATTGGATCGGACTTGATGATATTACTAGTATAAATTATTTGATAGAATATTGAACATATAATGATTTGCATTTAGGTGATCGATCAAACTAGAAAATGTTCAAAGTAAAAGTGTGAATTTTTTTTCTTTTAAGGAATATATGTCGTGGTGTGTACGATGCAAGGAATAAAATTTATTGAATTGATCATGAAAGTTTTGTGGTGTTTAAGATTGCTAAATAAGCTATTGGAAATGAATTATGAAAGGATTTTGTGTATTGCTTATATGTTTCTTAAAACGAGATGAAAAATAGGAGATATAATTATTTAGGATTTTATCATGGAGAATGTCAACTACTATTTTAGGTTTTATAGAGATTTAAAATGAAACCCCACGCACAATGGATTACATTTAAAATGAAAACCCAAAAAATTCATTCATTTTTTTAATTCTTTAACCTTTTGAAAAAGAAAAACTAAAAATTAACTAAAATTAGCATGCCAAATATAGCTTGTTTAGCGGGTCATTTCAACTATCTTTTAATTTTTCTTATACGAAAAATTTATTTGACATTATTAATAGTATTTGATAAACAAGTATATTTTTAATAGCTTGTGGTATTTTTTTAATATATTACTTTAAGTAACATTTTTAAAAATATTATCTTCTAATTTTATAATTTATTTTCTTTATGTCCATAAAATATTTATTAATTTTTCATTTTACTCTTTTCCATAAAGGTAGAATTTTAATACATAATTTTTGCTTAAATAACAATTTAGTCTATATAAAATACTCTATTTTTATTTTAATTCTATATAGATTTTTTTTAGTCCGGTAAAAAATTGATTTAATTTCTACTGTCAAATAATAATGTTAATTGATTACATAATAACAATGTTGATATGTCACATCATAAATAATCTAACAAAACAATCATTTTTTTTTAAATTCAATTCTCATTTATTCAAAACAATTGATAAAGGATTAAAAATATAATTTATAAAAAATAGATGTGACTTTCTAAATTTTGTACACTAGTAAAATATTTACTTTTACTTCCTTAACGGTATTAGATTAGGATTTTAAATAATTTTATTTTTATAAAAAAATCTTAAGATATTCAACAATATTTTTAAATGACATAAGTTTTCTGGTATTTAATTAAAATTATTAAGATTTGTAAGAAATGCAGCGAAATCCAGTAATATTCAATTAATTTTTTTTTACAACTTATAAAATGTCCTATAATATTTAAAATTACACAAATTTCAATAGATTTTAATGAATTTTATAGACTTTTTAATAAAAAAAATATAAATATCACACTTATCAAATAATTCCAGAAAAACCTTAGACTTTCCTAAATTCTTTTCTTTTTCTTTTTCTTTTTTTTTCGGTTGTATGAGGCATTTCATTTAATCAATAATAATGTGAGCAACTTTTTGGTTTGGGTCTTCGTTGGGTTATGTACGTTGCAACAACGGTAATCAAACACAACAGGCAATTATATCTCTAAATGTTCTCATGCTAAACTTTGGTTTTGCCTTTAAAATCATTTCTGCTTGGGTCTTTAAAGGAGGAAGTTAAAGTTTTTGCTGAAGCTGCAAAAGTGTTGGTCTCAGTTTGGATTATATGTTTAGGGGCTTGTTACGGGGTGATTTTGTTTCCTGTAAAAAGCTTTCACGTTTTAATGCTTGTTTATAATAATTTTTCATTTGCATTTAAAGAATAAAAGAGAGCCAATTCTACACATTCATTTTGATGACAAGTAATTATCTCTTGTGCCATTGTAGAACGTCACAAAAGTGATTATAAAAAATAGCACCAAAAGCACCTAAAGAATGATATCAAAATTTTGTATTTATACTAATGAAACACTTCAAGAATCCTCTAGGCCATATTGCTTGAGCATACAATTTCAGCTGCTACGTTCATCAACTAATCAAAGTACAACAATCCGGAAGCTAGATGCAGGTCTGTTGACGTCTTTTGTATCACTTTAATTACGACACTAAGTTTTCAATTTGCTTGCTCACCATAACAAGAACAATTATCATAAAGAAAGAGTAAATCGATGGGCAAAGTTGATGGTGAAAACTGTACACTGAAATGATTTTACTCACGTATACATGTTACTATACTGGACACAGATGAACTGCATTATAAATGGGGAAACTAACTCGAAACACTACATCACAGAATTCCAAAATTGGATAATCATAACTATATATCAAAAAATTATGACACAACACAAATATACATGTGCTTATATGAACGGGAGGCATGGGGAAATTTGTTGATAGCTTGGATCTGGACCTGTACAGCGCTTGCACGCTGAACCCGAGTTGTCTTGAAGTGAGTTTCGCCTCCGAAATTGGATCTGCATCAATCTGCATGCTAGTATAAATGTTCATGCATATATATGTGAACAAAGAATACTAAGAGCAGGAGCTATATCCTATATGGAGTTCACAGTATCATGTATGAACACACCAGGATAAAGAATTTTGCATTTCAGGTAGATTTCCTATTCATTACAGGGGAGCACGACTAGATAAACCTGGCTCAAGACAGAACCATAGTATCAAAACATCGACCAGCTGAGAACACCTCTCACAGTAATTTCAAGAATCGCTCCAATCTGCATCATCATCTTCATCACTTCCAGCCAAAGCCTATTTAAATAATTAACATATTAGTGGACCCCAAAGAAAGGGAGTATCAAAGAGAAAGAGAAATAGAAAGAGGAACATATGCCTATTACAGTAAATTAAACAGATAGTGAGACAGACCTGGCGAATTGCATTTGCTTTCTCCAAGATGGCAGCAAACTTCAAATTTGTTTTTGGACCTTGAATGCTAGGTCGTGTAGTCACAGCAGGCTTCAAGTTGAAGGACTGAGAGAACCGGAAAGCATTTTTAAATAAAATAATGTTTTGAATACAAAAGGGTATGATCAGCATAAAGTTGCAAGCACTAACCTTTGTTCTTATCTGTTCTAGTAAAGAATCTCTTTCATCTACCTTTGGTGCAATTTGAGGCATAACCCGTTCAGTAACCTTCCTAAGCTGCAGTGGTTAAAAGGCAAAGTGTTATGCAAGAATTTTGACCTTGAAAGGGCATTCAAAGTCATATAAGAACTAGAAACTGCCTCACCTTGCTTTTGTCATGAGCAGCAACAGCATCAATTAGAGGATTACGAGGACGAGGAAGTTTATTCTTTGGTTTTCCATTTGTCCTTTCACTCTCAAGATCTGATGTATGATCAGACGTATCCAAGGACATCTCCATTCCCCCCTCAAAGGGCAGGAAACTCTGATTAGGCTCCATACTTTCCATGTTTGGTGGAGACATGAATGAGATAGGCAGATGTCCTTGTTCCCCTTCCACATTACTTATAGACTGCTGAAGTGTTTTAAATTCAGAACTAGTCTCTGACATTAATTGACTTGGAGGTTTAGTCGGGTTTTCATGAGAAGAGATAGAATCATGTCCAGGTCCAGGAACAGCACATTCAACAGGTGGAGTTGGAGGGTCTGGGTTAGAACTTTGTTCCATTTCTCCCTCAGAAGAAACAATGTGACTGTTAGAACTGTCCATAGACACCACATTAGTTACAAACTGCAGAAGTGTTTTATCATCAGAACTATGCTCCATCAGTAATTGACTTGGAGGTTGAGTCAGTTTTTCTTGAGGTGAGAGAGAATCATGTCCAGAAACAGCACATTCAGCCGGTGGAATTGTAGGGCCTGGGTTTGAGTTCAGTTCCATTTCTCCCTCAGAAGCAACTGCATGACCATGTGGAGGCCTGTCCATAGATACCATATTACTCATACTCTGTTGAAGTGATTTATCATCTGGAGTAGTCTCCATCATTAACTGATGTGGAGGTTGAGTTGATTTTTCTTGTGGAGGGATGGAATTGTGTCCTAAAACAGCATATGCAGCAGATGGTATTGGTGCGCATGGGTTTGAATTCTGTATCACTTCTCCCTCAGGAGCAACAATGAAACCTTGAGGAGGCATGCCCATAGATGCCACGGGTAATGTTAACAAGGGGTTTTGAATTTGGTTGCTGTCCAGCAATAGGTAATTATATTGACCTTTTGATTCATTAACCATGATAGGAAATTGAAAAGGTATAGCAACAGGGTGCCCTGAAACACCAACAGCAAACCCAGAAGAATGTTGGAGCTTATCACTTTCCAAAGCCATGACAGGCAAAAAAGGATTCTGATACAAGGTCTCTCTCTCAGAAGTTGGCAAACCAAATAGAGATTGTTTATCAGGTCTATTTGGCTGGACTGAGACCTGACTTACTTCTAACTCTTCTCTTTGCGAAGCTAGGGAAGCATGTTGAACCTTGCCCATTCTCCATTGCATAGGCGGTAGAGGAGGCATGGGTGGCATCTCATCAAGTTTATTTTCAGTTGCCTTGGGAAAGAGGTTAGGAAGAAGAGGCTTCAATGGATCCATGACACGTTTTGCAGCATTATTCTCCTGGCTAGATGACTGTGGCAAGGAATAAAATGATGATGGCTCATCTGCATGGATTTCTGATACGCAGTCAGAAGTAGCATTAGTGCTTTCTTGCTCCAATTGATATTTCTGCATCTGCTGAAATTGAGGTTTTTCAGAGGCAAAGTTTTTCTCCTCTCTGAGTGGGAATTCTGCATCCTGTTCACCAATTTGAGATTTTGAGAACAGATCTAAATCAGTTTCAGGTTCCAACTGGTTACCAGAAGGTGATGAAAAACCATCTCTGTCATTTTGTAATGGATCATGCAGGCCATAAGATAATGATTCTGATTGCTGGGCATCTAACCCCAAAAATTTAGGCACCATTTCTGCATCATCAACAAAAGCACCATGTTGGAATTTCTCCCTTGGAGATGACTTTTGAATATTATTACATATTTCTGAATCTGGAAGATCAAAGGGAACCAGTTTGTTCAGGTTCAATTGTACATCCACAGAAGCAATTTCTGGCTGATCCACTATCTTCTGTTCCTCTAATTCTGTCAAAGAATCTCTAGCAACTGCCTCATCAACTTCTATCTCTTTCTTCTGTGAATCTGCAAAGGTAGAAAGAGATTCTTCTAACTTTGTAATATTACTCAATGAAGAATTTACGACATCAGATGACGCTACATCTAGCAATGGTGCTGATTGATTTTCACTCTTCTCAGCATTTGTGACCATGGCAATTTGCGTCAATTCTACTTCATTGGATTTTATTTCCATTGGATAAGAATGAGAACTCAACGGAGGCTCTTCCAAATCTGAAAGACCCCTTGATGGAGAACAAATCTGACTTGAAGCTGGACAACTAACAACACCCTCATCATTTTCAGCACTATCAACAGAAGGAGCAGAATACACAGCTTGATCATCTGACTGAACATTTTCAGTGACCAGATCATTTACCATCACATGATTATCAGGAGATGAACGTTTAAAATGACCATCATCTTCAACTGGATTGACACTGAAGGTGGATCCATTTATTTCATCATCATGCACCATCTTTGGTATCTCTCCAACTTTTGATTGGAGATCAGAAGATGAGACTTCAATTTCTGCTGAGCCCGGTTCATCTTGAGTGTTGTTATGAGTTGAATCAGATAATAGCCCCCCGGTAAAGCAACTCAATGGAGAAACAGGAGTCTCCGAATTAAGTTGGGTAGTTACAGTACAATCTTCATCTTTTGAGTCTTGACAATCATGAGCCAGTGTAGCACCTGAATTCAAGTTTAATTCTTCCATGGATGGGGAAACAGGATCCTCTACTGGTGAACCAATATCTCTATTAACCAAAATTTTAGAAGGATTTTCTTTGGGAGGCTCTGCCTGGGACATTTTGATTTCAGAATGATCACTGCATTCATCTCCATGAGCTAATTCCAAATCATTAAGAACTTGTAACAGATCATCACAATGAATATATGGGTCATCATCATCCAAGTTGTCTAATGATGTTTTAGCAGAAGAACCCACTGGGTGAGCATCATCTGTTAGGGAGAGAGAAACAGGTTTGGAAGAAATAGATTCAACAAGACCTGTTCTGTCTGCATTGTCATCATCTAATCTTAAATTAAGTTCAGCAGGGGCAGATGGGGTTTCATCTGATTGAGTTGCAGCAGGTAGGATCACTGGCAAGGTGGATCCAAGATTAGAACACAACACCTGCCCTGAAGTCATCAAATCTGAAGAGGCTTGCCCCAAATCAGATGAAATCTCTTCTTCATGAACCGGTGCATCATCATGCATGACAAACCTCTCACAATCTGTGTGTTGAAACTCAACATTTTGGGGAAGCTGGTTGGATGGTGCATCTTCAACCTTCAGTTCACAACACTTGGCATTTGTGAATAATATAGGTTCCGATTGTATATTTTCAACTGCGGTGGTTAACGAATCAGAGTGAGGTAAATAGGATTTATCTTTCTTGAAATTTTCGTCTGATGTAGAGGAGCTACCAACAGATTGAGAATCTGAGAAGTGAGCTTGCGGTTCTCTATGCTGCCCATTTCCATCTCTTCTGAATGAACTATTATCATCTAATGTAGATGAGGTTCCAGTTGATTGAGAATCTGAAGACTGAGCTTCCACTTTAATATGTTCTTCGTTTCTATCTTGATTGAAAGAACTACTGTCATCAGACATTGAGGAGTCCCCAAATGATTGAGAATCTGAAAATTGAGCTTGTAATTGATGTTCTTCTTTATCATTAGTATTTGCTGCCTTTTGAATATTCAAGAAACTATTCTTAGGTTTATACTCATTGTCTGTTTCCAGTTCTGATTCCATTGTAGTTAAAGCATCCATGTAATTGTCAACTTCACTAGTCACATCATCAGAATGGTGCCCATCTAAGCTGCCTTCTATTTTCTTTTGTTCATTGATAGCCAATTCTGCTGCATCAGGCAACTTAAGATGATTAGAAGACTTCTTGTCTGTCACACCATCTGAGATTTGTTCTTTCACCTTCACAAGATCTTCATTTGTCCCACCATCCATTTCTGAAAATGGTTTTAGTTCTAATTCATTCTCATCAGGGGATGAATAGGTGTTTTTATTTCCCAATGACTTTTTCACAGGACTAATGCTGCTGATTTCAAGAATTTTAATCCCAGCCTCACTAGTATCATACGGTGTCTGTTTCACAGGCAATGGAAAGATTGAAGTTTCACAAACCATTTTATGATCAGGTGAAGGAGTTTCCAGAAATTTCTCCATGTAACTCTTCCCATCTCTTGTTTCAACAGCTGGTCCATTCAATTGTCTTTTCTTCAACTTCACTCGGCGTGCAGGATTACTATAACCATTCTCAATACGCTCCTCAAGAAGCAGCTGATGTAATCTACAATGATGGAAATTAAATTGAGCCACCAATCATCATCAAAAACCATAATGAGAAGAATGAATTAATGCATCACAATAAAATTATTGGAGCTTACTTTGCATGTGATGGTACAGCATTAGGGGTTTCACCATCCCTCAGTCGTGCTCCTTTCTTCAGCTGGAAATGAATGAAAAATTAAGTATTCAATTTTCCATTGCATAGAATATTTTGCTATGGAAATTACGGGGTATCACAACCCTGGTATAAACAAGAAAAAGAAGTGCTGAATTGAAATTTGTACCTTTACTTTACGAATTCTCTTTTCTCTCTGAACTTCTATTGTAGCAGTTACAGATGAAGTTGATTCCATTTTAAAGAATGACGGATCAGTATAACGCTTCAGACATGCCCCAGCCCCAGCTACATCAAACCTTTAAAGAAGCGAAAAAGAACAAATTTCAAAAATCCATAACATAATAATTATTTTCTAAACATATGTCTGATGAATCAGCTCATACTTATCCAGCAGGAACAGTCTAGGAGGACCACGACATTCTTCATATGAATCCATTATAAATCGAGGTAAGTCTCCACGAGTCACAAGATTTTGTTCAAACCGTAGATTTGGATGCCAATCAATCCCTGCAAGGCAATATGCAAGTATGTTTAAATTAGCAAAGGGACAATTACACCTAAAATGTTAGAACTTAAACCAAAATTCCAGCATTCAACAAGATTTGCAGTATTTAAATCACAATGTCAACGACAAGTTACACACAATCAGACTCTGTAATGAGAAATCTAACCTCCATTAGTATAGAATGAAGAATGATGAGTTTGAGAAAAGAACGCCTTCTCTAGTGAGGGAACTTCAGCCTCAAGCTGTTTAACACGAGCCATAAGACCATGGCCTCTTGCAGCAGTAGCCATTACTTCTTCATGTAAATCATGAAAGATCTCAGCAGCAAACCTAACCAAAACGAAATAGTTAAATACAGAGAACTTAATGGCACCTAGTGACAGTAAAAACTCTAACTTAGTGATGTTGGGTAAAAAATTGCCTTTGCTAAAAAGGGCAAGAAACAACTTCAAAGCTCAGATATCCTATTACAACTGGAACTCAACCAAATAGAACTTCTAACCTCAAAAATCAAAATTAACTACATGATACAAAATGTCAATATGACAACTCTAATTATTTGAACCAATTTCACACAATTAAAAAACCACCAAGGGTTAGCTAAGGTTCTTGTCATACCGTGTATAGCAGATCATAAAGTTAAGCCTTAATACACAATCCAATACTCACTGAAGGAAAAATCACATTAACCATGTTCTGTAACTCTACTCAATTATAGAATAGTCTACTAAATTGCACTATCTCCCCATCCGATTTTAAAATATCAGCAAACACTTAACATCAAATAACAAACATACTTTTGCAACAGCCAAATATCATCAAGCCAAAATAACTACACTTCTCAAATTAACTACCATCTAGCCAAAACCTATCATCAGGAACCTCATTAGTCCAAGATTTGAAGTCTACAATAAGTCAACCAAATTCAAACTAAGTCAATCTCATCCATCACTCATCAGAGCAACAAGCAGAGCCTACATGTCCACCCAATACCTTCACAATTACACAATTTAAACCAGTCACCGCACTGCCACCGCCAAATTTCCTTTAATTTTTTCCCCTTCAAAACTCTAAACATACAAAGCTCAAAAGCATAAAATTAGAAATTAACTAATTATTTAATCAATTAATAACAACTTAAACATAACACAACCACCAAATTAAGCATCTACACTATCTTCCAATTCCGAACTGTCCTTGATCCAGCGAGCTCACTAAATCCAAAACACAATTTTTCCAATTTAAGCTCACTCCACCACAAACCTCAAAAATTCCACTACTTTTATCATTTTTTTTTTCCTTTTTCAAACTCGAAACTTGTTCAACTAAACGAAACCACCGAAAATCAGAATCACGAAATCAAAAAATTCAAAAGAGAGATAGAAACACAGAAGTAACGAAGTAGTGAGAAGAAGAAGAAACTGACTCGGCGAGGTCGCCGAGCTGGCGCAGGAGTCCGACGAGGCCGGCCATGGCGACGGCTTCGAGAAGCGCCTCGGGATCGTCCTTGTCGGCGGCGCGGTACAGCTCGGGATCCGCCAAGCTGTACTCGTTCCGCACGCGGTACTTCGACAGCGGCATTTTTTCTTTTCCTTAATCTTCGAATTCTGCAATTCGCAAACCCTAGTTCTCTCGATCGTGTTGGCTCTGCGCTTCGATCTTCTTCTTCTCTCTACTTCCGGCGACTCTGCCTCCGTGCTGTTCCACCATGGAAGGAGAGAGAAAGAGAGAACGGAGAATAGATAGAGTGAGAAAGAGAGAGAGAGAGAGAGTGAGAAATTTTTTTCTTTTTTTTTAAATAATACTAATAATTGTTTGGGGAAGTGAAATGAATAAAGATACGGTGGTGGGTGCGTGAGTGGTAGACGTGAAGAGAGTGACTGAGCAGGGCGAATAGCGGCCTCACTATTGATTGTTTAACCGAACGCAATTCAGACAAAGTAATAATTTTTTTTTAAAGATGACAATAATAATAATAAAAATAATTTTTTAAAAAATGACAATTTAGAACATGTTTAGTTTTCTGCTCAACTAGTTGTGCATGAATTTTAAGACCAAATACAATGGTTCACTGCAAATTGAAATAAAAGGAAAAGTAAAGATTTTTTCCAAACTTCATTTGCCACCAACGTCCATTAAAACATGCACTTAATCCGATAGAAAGAATCAAACTTAAGACATGTTTGAGAATCAATTGTAAAATCATGTTTGAAATAAAAATAATTTTATAAAAAATCATATTTGATTTATCATCCAATTTTTTTTACTAATTTTAGGACAAAATTCAATGCTTCAACGAAAATTAGATGTTTTTTCTAGACATGCCTTTCAGTTTTAAGATTTGCAAGACACGAAGAATATAGGTAAAAAAAAAAGTGTTAAAATAAACTTGTTGAATTTTTTAAAGTATATAAATTAAAAGTTTTTTTATGTAATAATTCTTATGAGGCTAAAACATGTTTGTTGTATACATAAATATAATAATGTTTGGAACTTGTTCATTTAAAATTTTGATTATATTTTTATCTTCATAAAATTGAAATGAGTTATTTTTTTCTAAAATAAGGTTTAGATATATTAATCTACTTATATGTATTTATTTTTTATATTGAGTATATAAATAATGATGTAAAAAATAATATATTTATATCGATTATATGTATAATTAATATAAAAAAATTTATTATAAGTTTAAATTTATTCAAACTTAAGTTTGGATCAAAAGGTGATATATTTTAATTTTGTGAAGATGAAAAAATATTAAAATTTGCAAAAATAAATTCTAAATATTTTATATTTATAAAGATAAAAAATATATTTTTTAAATTTTTTTAATGATAGTTTTAAATTAGTAATACGTCTAGTAATATAATAATGTAAGCAGTATACACTCCTTTTTTTTGGTACGTTATATACTTATACTATACACCGTAAATGCATGGGTTAACAGATACTCTTAGTGGTGACCACTCTTAATGAGTAAATTTTTAAATTTTCTCATTAAATTTTTTACAACCGACATATTAATTACAGATATTAAATACATTAGTCCTTATGTGTCACACACATGTATTTTAAAATAAGACTAGAGTTGTTAATATTCCTTATTTTTCATTAGCCGAAAATGGAAGCCTTTTTTAATAAACTAGATCAGCGACCGCGTAATTGTACGGTAAAAAAAGTACAAAACAATGGAACAGTGTCTGTCTTTTTTATTATTATAATCATTTCAGCAAAAATAAAATGTAAAATGAGCAAAATTGTAGAAGCTATAATCTGTTGACAGCTGTAAATGAAAAAGGAAACCAGACAGTTTTTATAAATATATATATTGATAATAATGTATTTTGTGTTATATCTATTTTCTTTTGCTCGCTAGATATTCTTAAAAAATTACTTTCAAAGTTAGTTTTTAATAAATTGTTGCTCTTAGTTATTTCAAGTTATAGTTCCAAGTACACGTGTGAGTAATTGAAAGAGTAAATTGCACTGATATTTCATGTAATTTCTTGAGATTTGACAAAATTCTAATGTTTTTATAGCATTTACAGCATCTTATTTTCTTATAGGATGCCTGATGTGATATTTTTTAAATAATTAAAGGGTTAATATAATGTATAAAGGTGTTAATATAATGTTTTTCAAATAATAAAAGAAATATTAGTAGACAAAGGAGGGTTATCGAAAAAAATGATGAAACGGTGTTAATGCAATTTACTCTAATCGAAATTCAAATACTTAAGTTAGTGTAATGACATTATTATGGATGTTTAATAGTTTAAATTTATGCTAGTTCGCAAATTTATGATTACATTCTAAATTGTATTGTTTCACTTTTAACGAATGATATAATATGACCTCCTTTCTATAAAAATGATGTTTTAAAATCTTACTTTGACAACGCCAATAGCTTAAAATCTAAATTCAAGCCATCTCATATATTATCAAAATACAAATTAAAGTAGTAGTTATTTTTGGTGATTCAACAAAAATTTGGTCCATATTCAGATTTGGTGGTTCTTTTAATGAATTGTTACTATCAATAGTTAAACACAATAGAGCACAACCAAAGAGTTGGTGACATCTATTAAGATTTTGATGGATATGCAAGGGAATAAAAGTATGTATTGGTACAAAAGATACCTATATAGGAAAGAAGTCATTATATTTTAAACGTGACTTAATTTTATTATTTTGTCAATTTTATCATTTAAGTTTTATTTTCATAAATTTTATCATTCAAGTTTTTTATTTTTTCACATTTTATTCTTTGCGTATCTTTTTTTCAATCTCATCCTCTAACATAACATCTTGTTTTCTCAATTCTAACATTGTTGGAAGTTTATCCAAAACCACTCTCCATGCTAAAACCAACACCTTGGATGGTGCCTGAATTTTCCACAAGAAGCTAAAGAAACCTCAGTAAAGAGAAAATTGATCTCCTACATGCAACAAATAGTAAACAGATTTCACAGAGTAAACATTGTCTTTCCTCCCCCACTTGTGTCTACTTTTCCCTTTTTAGACAACATGAATCCACTAAAGTTAAGAATTTCCTAAATAAACCTTCCTCCCAAGTGAACCGAGCTCTCCTCCAATGAAAACACCACGACCAAATGTCACCATCTCGTGTTTCACCAACCTATCCTCTATTGTGTAGAATTTTGAAAGATTCTTTCGAACTTGTAACAGAGAGCTTCCTCCCCCACCCAACTATCTTTTGTAACAATCTCATATGTCATTACATGAAACATTAAGACTTTAATGCAAAAAGATTCATTTTTAATCCTCTTAAAAGCTCTTGAATTAGTTTAATTACTGAAAATATGTATAAATTTTTCAAGAACCTAAGCATATCATATAACCATCACAAATAAAATTTCCTCAAACCACAAAACATGTTACTTGTGCCCTAAAACACTAACATCAAAAGGAAATATCCATAACAAATCCCAAGGGTCCCATTAAGGGAATAAATACAATATAGATCCATAATCATATGTAAAATCTCTAAGTTGATCCCCTACTAAGACAAATCATAAATAAATGAAAAAGGATCAGATCTCGTCCCTAAGTCCACCACCAAGTTCACATCAACCATGAGTGACATGCTCCTCAAAAGCTACATCATATTTGTTCCATGTCAAATAACACAATCATCACAGTTCGATAAAAAAGTAAGGGTAAACTCATTTTAAAAAGAAATATCATATAGAAAAAATAACAAGTTTAATTCAAAAAAGATATAGAAATCAATCTCATTTCCAATATCAATGCACTTATACAAATCATCAAGTAACACAACATTCTCAAATCATAATTATGAATATGCATGTCTAAGTATCATGATATTTATCACACTTTTAAGTTAACTTACTAACTCTTACGAGTTTACGAGTCCACTTATCCTCTGCGAGTTGACTCGGGTGTAAACTCTTTTTTTAATAGACTTTGGACTTGGTAGACTCTATGCAAACTCAATAAACTCTCAAGTTTAGCACTAAGTCAGCGAGTCGGGAAATTAAAAAAATTAGACCAAAATGCAGGTCATTTTTGGTTATTTTTTGTTCATTTAGGATTAATCACACCTTCATTTGATGTGTTATTCTTGAATTGAAGAACTCTCACCTCTAACAACATCAAACCCTCAATTGGAATGCTTTACCACATTTATTACCTCTGCAAGTTATTATCTAGTAGTGATGCATTACTAGACTTGGTTATTTAAGTATTATGGAATTTATGGTTTACTATTTTCCTTTATTATATTATTGGAATGTTTAATTAGTAAGTTATTTATAGAATTTTGTTATTATTTTTATATGAAGTATACTCTTACAAGTCTACAAGTCGAGTCCACGAGTCAAGTCTATGGAGCTCCCATAAGTTTACATAAACTCTCGCAAGTTCGATAACCTTGATGATATGTCATGTTGCCACTTTACTCCAAGGAGATTCCACCTTTTAAGTGATTGACCCAAGTACTTCCCTTAAAATAGTCACTTTTTTTACCATTCAGGAAGACTCAAATTAACCTTATGCAAAAAGTGTGATTTTATCGAAGATGGATGGGTGCGAGTAATGACTTACCTCGGTAAGACTTACAAAGACCTTAACCTATTTAGAGATTTGCTCACCCATCCATTCTATAGGTTCATTCAGTGTTAGCTACCACAACAACCTTTAGCATTAGGTTGAGGGTCTTCCTAGCACCCTCAACTTTCATGCCTATTCACATATAATGTCATTCATTAATGCATGTATGTTATGGTACTTTAAATCAAATATCATACCTCATCATCAATATATTCATCCATCATCATCAACTCACTCCATTCATATTAATTAAATCCATCACAAATTCATCATTTATATTTCATTCAATTCATCATGAGTTCATCATTCCCATTTTGTTTAATTCATCATTCATATCTTTCTCAACAAGTATGAACTTTTACACAGTTCATTAAACATCATGAGACTTTTCACAACATAAGTTCTCATAATCAAACACCAACCTCAACATATAGATGTGAAACGCATGAGAATAACAAGAAATCAATTCAACTCATTGCATTTAAGACTCTTACACACAAGAACCATTTAAATTTGAAATTCAATTGAAACATAAAAGGAAATATCACAGATACCTACGCTTAAGCGCCACTCTGCTCCTGCTTAAGCATAGCATCTTTTCTTCTCTGATAGGTCACACTTAAGCATGATCTAGTTTGTGCTTAAGCACCACTCATCAGTGACCATCCACCTTGTCATGCTCAAACACCACCCATGGTGCGCTTAAGCACGACAAGTCGCAAGGTCGTATTTTTGCTATCAAAACCTCCTCCAATGGATCCCATTGGAACCCCTACTCAAATCTTTCATTGTCAAACATAAACTTCAAATTAGAATGCCTATAATGAATGCAAAACAATGATTAAACACACAAACATAAGATTAAAGATGGTTTAAGCTTCCCTTACCTATCCAAACTCAATGAACTTGTTTTAAGATGAAGAAAGAAAGAAAAGAGGAAATGAGGGGACTTTAGGTCCAAGATGAAAGCTTTCTCCTACTCACACAACCGTTCTACATCATCCACACCATCCAAACCCCCAAAAAACCAACATAAAACACATCAAGACCTTGAAAATGGACAATTTTATAAACTTCCAAAAGTGCTCATGGACGAAAAAATGAAAATAGAAGATGAGAGGGGAAAGAGAAGGGTCTCTTACCACTAAAATCAAGCCACAATTCAAAAGGAAACACAACTATAAGATCACTTGAGCAAGGAGAATCAAAGTCTCAAGCTTTCTAATGGAAGGTTTTCTTAGAGAGGAAGAAGAAAGTGAGATGAAAGTGTTTTTGTGCTTGGCTCAGTTTTGAATCAATATGTGTTGAGTTTTTGACTCTCAATCTTCTTGTTATTTACACCTCATCACTTCCTAAACTCATCCACTTGATCCTCAACCCTCAAGGCCCCCTCATCTCAGTCCAAACACTCTAAAACTCACTATTCACACCCAAGACAAGGTTTTAAGCATATGTAATCACAAACAAACATACAAATACCATAAACCTTCATTTCCTGATAATTAATTAATTATTGATGCTTAAATTAAATTTAGTCTCTCTTGTAGTGTAACTAAATCACTTGTAGAAGGTTACGAAAAGCATAACATTATATCTTTCCAAAAAACTGTGTCACTCTTTTCCTTAATCATTTTTTTCACCCCCCCTCCCCCTCAAACCAGTCTAAATCCCCTCCTACCTTTGTCACTTCTCCTACGTCCCTCCACCATTTGGACCCTCCCAAAACATGCTTCCCCTTACCCAAAAACATCATTACCACACTTCAATCTTAGCACCTTTGCCCATAATTCTTGTTGTTCAAACAAAAGCCCCCACCTCCATTTTCCTACTAAAGTTTTGTTGAAGATCACCAAATCTTTAATTCTCAACCCTCCAAACTTCTTCGACTGGAAAAGTTTATCCCACTTGACCCATGCTATCTTTCATTCCTCCCCTTTTGTGTCCCACAAGAACCTCCTTTGTATACTCATAAATTCTTTTTCCATTGTTTTCAATTTCTTGTAGAAAGATAGAAAAAACAGTGGAATAGAATTGAGGATTGAATTAATGGGGCATATCCTCCCCTATAGGTAAGTTCCTGTTAAATTTCTTCTTAAATTTCTTCATTACTGGTTGCCAAGTTTGGGAATGATTAGGATTAGTCCCAATAGGAACATCTAAATAGGTGAAGGGAATATCCATCACTATACAATGAATCAAATTAGCAAAAGACAAGCTCTCTTTCCATCTCTACCCCTGCCAATTTGCTTTTGTAGAAATTGACATTTATACCCAAAGCCAAATGAAACATCCTAATCATACTCTTGAAAGCCAAAATACACCTTACTTCTAATTGAAGAAGAAATTTGTATCATCAACAAATTGGAGAATTGAAATATGCAAATTTCCCCTACTAATAGAAGCACCAAAAAAGATATTCTTATACACCACTTACCTCATTAGCCCACCCAAACCTTTTGCAACCAATAGAAAGAGAAAAAGGAGCCATAGTTTCCTTCCTTGAGACCCTTCTACAAGGAAAATTCACATGTGGGATTCCCACTGACCAAGGCTGAAGCAGAGGCTATCTCCGGGCACCCTTTAATTCAAGATATTCACTTAATTGCAAATCCCATCATATTCATCATGTAATAAAAACAATTCCACTTGACAAAATCATATGTTTTCTCAAAATCAACTTTAAAAATAAGACATGTCTTCCTGTTGCTGCCAAATCATGAATAACTTGGTTTGCTACGACTATCCCACCCAAAAGATGTTTGTTACCAACAAAATCAGATTGTGTCTCATCAATAAACTTAGGTAAAACTCCATTCTCTTGTAGTATGTGTTAATGTGGAGAAATTTTTAGCTTAATTAAGTTGTATACATTTTTACCATTAAATTTTTCCATTTAGTGATGATATGTAAAAATGTTGTTAATTTGTAATACATATGTAGTGAAATTTATTTAATATTAAAATTAACATATAATTATTCAATCTAAAATTATAGTGATGACGATGATAAAAGAATCATAATCTGAGTTCTTTTTAATAAACTACATTATTAATCTAAAGAGTATTCGTCAATTTAATTTACTTAAAATCAATTAATAAGTACACTTTTAGATTATTTAACATATTTTCCTAGTTTAGGAAATTAAAATCCAACTATTTTTACGTGGTTTGGTGTAGCAATACACAATAAGTTAGCAATTATTCAAGTACACATTTCTTTTAGGCCAGGACACAATCGTTTTTTTTTAATTCGCTTACAACTGTTTTTAGTTTATTATTGATCATTAACGTTTATATTTAATTTTTTTATGTCGAATTACTTAGGCAATTAAACAACAACTTAATACCATGTTGAATAATCAGTAGCGAACCAAGTCAACTTAATGATAAAAATTTAAATTTCAATGATTTGAACGGCATGCATACCAATAATGCAATGCATGTGAAACATACGTTCGTTCTCTGCTAAATCTGTCAAATACTCCTATTGAATGTGAAGTTAAGAAATAATAGTAAAGTATAATATTTAGCAATCAATAAGAATCAAAGCGTTTTTTTTTCTACATGCGAACTATATCATCAACTTTTATTGATAATTAGTCTTTCTAAAACATTTGGTTGGTTATTTTTAATAACGAGTTTAATTTTAATGAACTAACAGTCTAAAATAATTTTATATTATTATTTAATTATATATTATCATTTTTATGATTTTTCATATAATTTAAAAAATTAATAAATTTATCATAAATGATATTGTTGATTCCAACAATTAGATGTATGATATTTTGACTTGTTGGGTACCATTTATGCTAAACTAAGTGATCAATAAAATATTTTTTGTCTTTAAAAATAAAACTTATCATAAATAATTTATGATTAGATGACAAAATCATTGTACATTGTTAGTTCATAACTTTTTTTCTCTTAAACTGACATTTTAGCTTCTAGTTAACAATTAGTTTTTCAACTTCATCTTACTTTTCAGCTAGTTTTGTTGAACATAGTTAATGATATCTCATTTTTTAATTTTTTTTCTATTCATGATATTTGAATTTGATATCTTATTTAATAAATTAAAACTCAAGTTTCACTTGAACCAACATAATGGTAGTAATAATAATCAAAGCTTGATGGAAAAAATTGGCTTAATTGCATATTTTTATCACCTAATTATCATTATTTTATAAATTTTATCACCTAAGTTTTTTTTTGCGCATTTTATCATCATATTTTTCAATTTTTGCACATCTTACCTATATGTTCCCAAAAAATGATGTCGTTTTGTCATCAATTTTTTACAAAATGACATCATTTAACATTTTGTAGTTTGTTATTAAAAAAACACATAATGGTATTTTTAGGAGCTACTATTTTAAAATAGTTATTTCAAAATTTAAAAGTTAATGAAACATTGATGTTGTTAACAAAAAATGAAAGAAATGATTAAAATGAAACTTTAAAAATCCTAAAGGACCAAAATGAGACTTTTAAAACTTAATGGACTAAAATGAAAAAAAAATACTAAAACATAAGGGACCAAAAGTGATATTCAACATTTTGTGTGGAGCCATACCGCCATCACTCCTTTAACCAGATCATCTCCCTGGAGCACCATGACCTTTTGCTGTCGGCAAGAAGACCCTCGATTTATCGATTAGGGCCTACACCGACGTCATGTGTGAGGAGGCACTCAAGAGGGAGAAGAAGGAAACTCTAAAGGCTATCAAAGAAAAGAAGGAGAAAGTTGCTAAGGCCGCATTGCCATAATAGCGAAAGCAAAAGAGGAGCAATTGGTGGAACTAGTCTCAGAATGACAGTGGTTCTACAACGATGACAAAGACGCAATTTGAATTTCATATTTCCTCCTATCTTCAAGCTCACTTTGTACTTTCTTAAGTTGAAAAGCTCTCAAATCACCATGTTAGTCCTGACAGAAAAAAAACTTAGTGTTTAATTTGTAAACTCATCTGTAAAACGATAAACTAGTTTATGTACAAACAAACATCAACAAATGTATTCATTTCTTTAGAGTTAGAAGAGGTTTGGTAGAACAAAAAATACTTGAGTTGTAAAATTAAAGTTTGGGAATAAGATTTCTTGTAAAAGCCGTAAGTGATATTGAACAAGACTTATAACTTTGTGAAAGTTACTGAAAACTTTGTGGATTACCAAAAATCAGAGGTGATTTTAGTGATAGAGATAAACCAATATAAAAACTCTTGTGTCTTATCTTTATTTCTTAGTTGTTTAAGCAATTAAGAATTTAAATTTGATTCTATTTCAGAAAAAAGTTTTCAAAATCTCATAAAATATTGTTTGACTTGGTCTATTTGTGATGACCATATTTTTTCTTAACGTTTTATTAGATGATAACTTTCTTTTCAAAAAGACTTGTAAATTTTTTTAAATCACAATTTAATTCTCTTTCTTATGATATTTGTCTTTACGAATACTTTAAATGAAGTCTTGAATTTGAGCATTATAAATTAAGAAAACCTGATTGAAAGAGAAAATTTAACTTAAGATAATTAGTCAATTTCTCAACAGAAAATATATATTCATTAGCAAAATTAGTTTATATTTCACATTAATATCATGGATCCAAAATTATATCTTTGTGAAATTTATTATTGTATATTCAATTTTTTTAAAAGTGTTTTAATAAATTATAATTTCAATTAATTTGAAATTTAAAATATATTTAAACTGTAACTTTTTTTTTAGTTTGGAGTTGTATTGTAACTTTCATCCACGTTTCTACGTTAAATTGTATAAAAGACACAAATAATTATTAGTCTGTTTCGGAATTGACGTGCGTTTACTTATTTGTAATACGTAATAAAAAAATAAAGTATAACCTCTAACATATTTGTTCTGAAAAATAATAAGTAGGGTTACAATAACAAATCCATATATATATATATCAAACTATATAAACCCTATGAGAACAAAGATCAACTAGGACAGTTTTCTCACATTGACCGTTGAGCTGTTTTAGAGGAAAGGTGAATGAGACATCTCCTTGTCATTGTCCTGCGAATCGTGACTGTATTTATTATTTTAGGAATCACTATGTCAAGGTCCCCACTTATCAGATATTAAATCACTTTCAAAAGGAAAAAATCAGCCTTTTGTGTTAATTATGGCTAAACTATATACATAATGTAGCCATTACACTCACAAACCATCATTATGGGAAAACTAAGCTTTTCTTAGCCCCACATATGGCAATGCCAATGCCACCGCCAAGGTGAATTAATTGGGATGCAACTAGAATTCTGCCAACGTGAGAAGCCAACGTTTTATAAGTTATAATGCGTGTTTGGAGTTGTATCTTTCATCCACGTTTCTACGTTAAATTGTACAAAGGACGCAGAAATGATTACTAGTGGTTTCGGAATTGACGTGTGTTTACTTATTTAAAATAGAGTAAATCACAAAAATTTCAGATTTTATAAAATTACATAAATTTTTCCGATATATTTTTTAATATTTACACAAACCTCTCTTCCTCGAAATTTGATTTAATATTTTTCAAATAATTAAGGAAATATCGATATATATTTTCAAATAACTAAAGGAAATCATTGTCTTGTATAAGAGAATTACAGTGTGTATTTTTTAAATAATTGAGGAGAATTAGTATAGGAATAGATAAAGATAGAAGTGTTTGTGTAATTTTATGAAACTTCATGTTGTGTTAGTGTAATTTATTATCATTATATTATATCAATAAGTCATCAATTTGAGAATAATTAGATTTAAATTTCTTAAGTATGCTAGTAAAAAAAATTCTTAAATAAGATTTTAAGTTTGAATCCTATGAAAAAAATATGGGTGAAAAAAAAATCTCACTATTAAATTTTCTAATAGAAATTAATTATCAAGAAATATTTCACACTAATAACAAAGTTAAAAAATGTTTTAATTATAACAAGCTTTCTTTTATTATGATGCATTTATTAAAAGAGCTGAGACTAGTTTTCAAATAAATAAATATTTAGGTGAAATATTAATAAATAAATATATATTTTGAAAAATAATTAATGCTCTCCAATTATTTAATGTGACAAATGTTTTTAAACTAACTAAAACTTCTAAAGAAATAAATGATTTGAAATTGAAGGAGAAGTATTTTATGATTTTTTTATTTTGAAAAATTAATTTTCTCTAAAGTAGTAGAGATAAAAATCTCTTATCTATTTTTTATCTTTATTTTATTTTATTTTTTATATTTATAAAAAAAAGAGAAAATATAAAACAAAAACAGGAAATAATAAAAAGTTGTTTGTGCTATTTCTTCTTTTTGAAAATAAAAATAGAAAATAAATAAAACATTTTCTAAAACCACAATAACCTCATAACTTCCGATTTAAATGAATGATACATGCGAAATCTACATGTTACTTGTCTAATTCGTTTTTTTAGAGTGTTTTTTTTTGGGTACATATATTGATTTTTTTTAGACAGTCTAATTCGGTTTCTATATAGGATTTACACAACTTAATAGTACATGTGAATAAACACTTTTATGTGTGCATATATGTTGCACGAAGTGTAATTTCTTTGTCTTAACTAAATTTAAGTCAAGCTTAAAAATTTAGTTTTCTTAGACACAAGAAATGTAAGAAGTAATAAATCATTACTACAAAATACAGATTTAACATTGTTAGGTTAACATCGATTTTTAATAAAATCGATGTTAACAAAAATACAATGACATATTCATAAATAAAATGAGTTCGTTAACATCGATTTTTGAAAAATTAATGTTAACATGAGTTTGTTAACATTATTTTTTCTAAAAAATCGATGCTGAGAAATGATAAGTTAACTTTGGTTTTTTTTTTCTTCAAAAAATCAATGTTAATGTTAACATTAGTTCGTTAACATCGATTTTTAGTGAAAGCTGATGTTAACGAACTCAATTTTTAAAAATATATATTGCCTTCACGCCCTAATTCACTCACTATCTCGCGTCTCTTCCTCTTTGTCGCAGCTCCGTTGTCGCACACCTCTTCCTTTCCGTCTCAGCTCCTCTACTCACGATGTCGTTCTCGCTGCCTCTCGCACCTCCACTCCGTCGCTGCCTCTCACACGTCCATTCTCTTTCTCTCGTATCATTCTTGCACTCTCACTCTTGCATCTCAACACCTTTGCCTCACTCCCACTCACGACCAGTCTCGCTCCCACTCACGGCCATTGCCGCTCTTGGTGGTCACTCTCTGCGGCGTTGACGAGTGTACAAAAGGATTTGTCAATGTTGGTCTCGACGTTGAGGTATGTGTTTTTGTTACTTTTTTTTCTTTAAGTTTTGATGCTTCTCGTTATTTATTGAGAATTGAAACCTTTTTTTTTTTGTGTTCATGACTAGTGTGGTATCTATATGTCTGGGTTCGCATTTGATTGATTATTATTGGTAATCTCTACTTCTAGTTTTTGCATGATTGTGGTCTATTAACTGTTTGACATATTCTTAGTTCTTGTTGAGGCAATGGGTTCCAAACTTAACTGATTGATGTAGAAATGGGAGATAGATTAGAAGATATGATTTGTGATCTTGGACAAGAGTTTTTTCAGCAAGCACATGCCCTTATGTATGATACATTGGAAAGTGATTCCAAGAAGCCTTTGTATCCGGGGTACAAGAAGTCTTTGACACTATTGTCAGTGGTGTTAATTCTGGTTAATGTCAAGGCCAAATATAAGTGAAATGACAAAAACTTCACTTCATTGCTTCAGGTAGTGCAAAATATACTTCTAGAGGAAAAAACGTTGCCAAAAAGTTACTATCAGACAAAGAAAATATTGTGTTCGATGGGTCCTCGGGGCAGGACCCAGACACGGGTGTCTCAGAGAAATGTGGGTTGTATATCGATGAGAATCCTCCCTACCTGATTGCCCTTGGAAGAGTTTATGAGGGGTCGACGATCGTCCACAACGTCCCTTTGGGCAATGATCAAGTGAAGATCGATATTGAGGAAGTTTGCGATGCTAATGCTCGCATTCCTGTCCCCACTCAAGAGGTTCAGTTAGTGGGATAGACATTTAACACCTTCCTTACTTGGGTGACACATCTTGTACAACCTTTTTCAGAGCATGCATCTCATTTTGTTGTATTTGTTATTATTATAAAGTGATTTGTTACAAATAAAGTGTTGAATGTCATTCACTTATGTTTATGAACTGTGTAGGATAAATAGGGACCTGAGGGACTGTCAAATCTTGTAAATAGGCCGAATTCTAATGTCGATCCTCTATACCTGATGACATTGACCATCTTGCAGCTTTTCCTCAAGCCTTTGCAGGTGTCGTGGGATGCTACCGTGTTTGGGGTGTGTAATGATAACTTCCCCTTGTATATAAAGTACAAAGATCTTTCTGAAATAGACATGGTGTGGTCAATGTCTCAGCATCTTTGTTATACAATTGTGGATTCTATAAGTCACTTTACATTATTGTATGTTAGCTAATTGATTGTTTTAAATTCATGCATAATTTACTTTATTTTAACAACAATAGGCATATGACTGAGACAAGTATGCGAGCGGAAAATATCTTTGTGTATGGATTCCTAGAGTCATAATCCATACAGTGATTTGAGCAATCACAATTTGAATCAGTAGATTATATTAAGAAATGAATGCATAATTCATAGAGAGATGTTTACTTAGAAGTCTACTTGAATGAGTAAGTAAAATTGAACAAATCAATTTAAATAATGTATGTACTATAATAACTTAATGTTCTCCAATGCAATGACATTGACAAATGGTCGTTATATGTCCTAAGACAATGTTGTCATTTGATTTTGTTCCTTGTACAATAGGCTCGACGACTACTTGAAAGGAATTATTAACATGTTAGTTGTATTTTGCAATACATTTACTTTATCATTAGTATTTGACATTAATATTTTAATTGTACAATACACATGCATGTTTCTCTTAATCAGTTCTTTGAAAGGATTCAACGATAGTTAAGGAAGTAAATTCAAGGCTGGTGCTAGATGGATTGTAATTAAAGTAACTCATTTAAACAATGTTTGATGCCTAGAAAATTAAATTTTATTACTCTATTCACTAATTTTTGATTAACTTTGAATATCTAAATATTTTATTCGATTTAGTGTAATAAGCAAAAAGGAAGCACTAAGTGAGGGTATTATGTAATGCATTAGATGTCAACGATAGTCCTAAGAGGTTTCAAGGATAATTGAAAAACAATAATTATTTATTTCAAAACTAATTCAATTTGTTATACTTTTTTTTATACTTATTAACTTATATTTTATTATATCATACAATATTTTATTGATTCAAAGTCATTGGAACCAGAGATAACAAAGACAATTCATATTCAATGGACAAGATGTTATCTAAAACTTAAAAATGAAACACTATATATTTAAATAATTTTACAATTGTAGAGTTATATTAATTTAGATTAGGTTACAAATGATTTTTATGTATTAACATTATCATTTTCATTACATTAAATAATTCTTTTAATTGATGGTAATTATTCAATTATTATGGATAAAATTTGAATTACTTGAAAATTATTTAGATATGATTGATGTGTTTTTAAATTTGTAAGTTTGGAATAATTTAAAAAATAGACAAGATATAAAAAAAACAACATTAATTTTTTAAAAAATCAATATTATTGTAAGTTCACAGCATCAATCTTTTTGAAAAATCGATATTGTTAAAAAAAATAACTTCAATTTTTACTTAAAAACCAATAGAGTACACGTGAACTGAGGCCATCAATGAGACATTGAAAAAGCAGGCTAACCAATCATCTCACACGTTAATTCACGGTGGGTGATACTGTGCATTGATCACAATTATGTTTTTGGATTTATCTTATTCTCAATCTTCAAGCCCCAGCACATAATTCAGAAGCTTCCTTGTAATTTCTGAAATAACTTTGCACCCTTTTCACAGATTCTTTGATTCATAATATTGAACTTTCCGAGTTCACAGCGAAATAACACTTTGTACGGTTTTGGGTAACCATATCCATATTTCAACTTCTTCTTTAGCTTCCAACAGCATCGGTGGACCTGCATGCCCTGCTTTTTTGTTAGTGCTTCTCACTCACCCTTTTTCCATTGTCATCTTTTTAGTCAGGAGAAAATGACAAGTGAGACTGGAGTATTAATTAAGGAAATAAAAACTATTTTATAACAATATTAATGTTATTTATGTAACATTTCAAAAATGATAAAAAAACTGTAATTATTTTTAATTATAATGATATCATGATAAAGTATCTATTGATTTTATTGATGATTAATTTTTGTTATAAAATTTGAATAAGACTAAAAATTGTAATTATTGAATAATTGTTAGCTAGTTTCATAAAGTACTTATTGATAAGATTTTTTCCCCAGAATTCTCATTCACACACGCAGTATATCTATCAAAAAGAAAAAAAAATTAAAATTTTGCAGTTGAGCTTGATTATCAGAATTTTATGATTTTCACTTTGTTTGTCACCCTCGGATGCAATGTTAGGTCTAGTCCTCTTTGTTTTTTTGCCTTCGAACTTTTTAGTCACATGGGAGAAAAGTCAAAAAGACATGCATATTATGCCTACTATCTAAGAAAACTATTAATGACAAATACTTCAGATAGTTAGGCACAAATTTTAAAGTAAATGAAAAAAATATTTATGCATGAAGAGCACAAAAAGGTTGAAGATAGACTTGGATTGGATGCCCCTGAATCTATGGCTTAAATATTAAAACTAATAATAATAATAATAATCATGAATAGTAATAACAATAATAAAATGAATTAGTAGTTTCTTTGGTGTGAAGTGTAAGAGTCAGCTTGCTCTACTCAGTTTATAATTTTTATTTTAAAATGAATGCTTCCATTATAACCTTTTGGCGTACTCTATCAAATTATTCACTTCAATAATCAATAATAAGCTCCACAGTCACGAGATGAGGAAGCTGTACCCCATTGTTATCAAATTTATCACCAAAAAACACAATATGGATAGAAAGCATCAATTGGATCACCCAATTTGGCATAGCGTACATTCCTCATCGTATCAAAGCATTTTTAAACATGATCTTGCATTCTACTATTGACGTTTGACACACCATGTTTGAATGACATAAAAACACACATACACACACATTATGTTTAAATGGAATATAAAAAAAAAGCACATTGATTAATCAGCAAGTTCCCAATTCATGCCACATGTATAACCTATTGAGTTTTCAAGTGGTGCTCACACTAACCGATCATTTTTATTTCTCCAACAAACTGAAAATTATAAAATTGATGGTCTTCTAGATAGCTTGTAAGTGAACATGTATAGAAGTGGGCATTAATGATGTAAACTTGGCTTGAAAGTTTTTGACATTGCTCATGGATCAACTTCATTTTCATTGTACAACATTTGCGGCAAAAAGTGTTGGTTGATTAATGTTAATGTTACATTTGGTGGAATTCAATTTGACCCTTTTCTTAATATCTGTTTATGTCCTATGAGTTCCTCTGATTCTTGGTAAAGTTTGTTCTGAATTCAGTTATAAAGTAACTGCCATTCTCTTTGGTTGCATTGTCCCACATATCCTTGGTTAGTTGGTTGCGCCGTCGTGGGTAAGTACCCTTCAATAATAGGGTATTCTCACCTGCCGAGGAATGGGTTTGGGGCTTTGGACCCACCAAATTAACTTCTTTTTTTTATTTTTTTCTTACCAAATTAACGCCTTTTTGTTATGTATTGTGTTATAACTTATAAGCATAAATAAATGTAACCAAACCAAAAAGGAAAAACATGATTGTAAGAATGAGTTGTGCGATTCCCCCCTTCAAAAAGTAATTACTATATCTCTGGTTAACATAAACATGTACCTAAGTTAATTAAAAAAAATTGTAATCAGCTATATATGTAGGAAAGATTTTAAATAATTACTAGATCCATACATGAGTTAATCTCACTGCATCCATAATACATTCATTTTAAAATAGTAATCTTATAGTTATTTGTGGGCCGGGTATACTATGGCTATCTATAGAAAATGATTATTTGTTGGTTGGTTTTAATTAGAAAAATATACTTTAAGATTTTTTACAAAAATAGGATTACCAAACCGTTACAGTTCTGGTACCTTAATTTTCAAATTTTTATTAAATTTGACATTCTTAATTTAATCCATTTTATTTATTAGAATAAATCAATTTTAAAAAGATATTTTTCACAAATAATTTGGAAAAAAATAAAAACAAAGGACTAAAAAATTGTCAGAGTTAAAGCAGTTTTCAATTTTCTTTAACAAATAATTTGCAAAATTATAAAAGCTTTAGAATTGTCAAACGTCACGGTTCGGGTATCCTAAATTAAAAGTGGAGTAATAAGCTATCATGGCTAAAATAATCTATTTTATTAGCCAATTACAAGATTAATTTTCAATTTTTTTTCCATTTCAAATTAGCATGGAAGTATTAGAGTATGTTTGGATTAACATGGAAGAGTTCCTAAATGGTCGTTTGCGCATTCTGAGGCACCAAAAACAAAAACAACTCAAACATGCACTTAATAGCCAAAAATATCAACAAATGATCAAATTCACATTCTTGGTACAAACAAGAACCATTATTCACCGTAGAACAAAATTATGAGTGGAAATGAATAAGTAGCACATGCAACACGTTACAATCAAACACATTGCAAACCAAATAAAGCTAAAGAATTATTATTTCATAACTTTCTTTTATTATTATTATTGTTATTATTATTATTATTTGCCCCTTTATATTTGATTTTATAGCATTAGAGCCCATTAACTAAACCCTAATTGACCAACTGAAAAGCTACTACTTAACAAACCAAAATCCACTTTATTTCCTGAAAAGATGAAAACAATTTGCGTGGGTTCAAGATGGAAATACTTAGGCTTCTGCTAGGTGCACCTAGTAATATTGTTGGTGTACCTAGTAATTTAAGTGAAGTGGCAAAAATGCACTTCACTTAAATTTTAAAAAACACTCTCCCTCTCATCTTGCTCGCGCATTTGTACTCCTCCACCGCAACACTTCTTCCCCTCTCTTCTATCTTTGTGTTTTTGTTGTCGTGCAACTGCTGTCATCGGCATTCCTTTGCTCCGTTGAGGCCGCCCACACCACCACATGGTATTTCGCCTTTGAGGTAAGTTTTTTTTCCTGGTTTTCGATCATTATTGTCGAGGTAAATTTTTTTTAGTTAATCCATATAACTCATACAGATTACCTAATCCGTATGCGCTATACGAATTAAGTAATATGTATAACGCATACAAATTATGTAATCCGCATATGGATTACCCAATAAGCAGATTTAATCCTGCATTTGAAATACACAAAAAACAATAAACAAATACAAGAATTAAAATCCATTAATTTGTAAACCCTAATACAAAAAATGAAAATTTTCATACCTGTTTGTTGTTGTGTTTCCTAAGTGTATCACCTTATTCGTTCAGGCTTTAACAAATTTTTCTTTGTGAGGAATTATCCATGTTTGGTTGACATAGTCAACAAACATTGACCATTATGAACAAGCAATTTCAAACTTCTTAAGGCAATCATCAAACTGATGCTTGGAAGGATAATCAACCAAACTCCTCCAGGCATCCATGACATAATCCCATGCATTTTTTTGACCAATTAGGGATTTACATTTTGCCTTGACATTCTTGTCGATGTGAAACCTACACAACAAGTTGGTACACTCAGGGAATACAATTTTCACTGCATTCATCATGGCTAGGTCTCTGTCGGTAATAATAACTCCAGGGAGGGCATCACATCTTAGAAAAAGACCTCAAAACCGTTCTAGAGCCCATACCACATTATTTAGACATTCTCCCTCCAAATAGGCAAAACCAATAGAGAATGTCATCCCTGTTGGTGTCACACCAACAAAGTCAAGTAACGAGAGCCTTTACCTATTTGTTTTGTAGGTACTATCTATCAAAATATCAAATTACAGGCATTACATAACTTCACTGCATCAAGATGACACCAGAAGATATCGCATACAACATCTTCATCCTTTAATATATGTCAATGAATATATTGATCTCGTTTAAGAAACTTCATTAGATATTGCATTTTAGTATCACTGCCTCTTATGGAAGAACGACATGCACTTCTTGTATTGTATATTTGTTTGTTTGTTGTATAACTATTGACATGGTGCTCCTTCAGTGTTAGCAAAATATTTCTTGGTTTCACCATTGACTTTGTCATATCAGCAATAATTGTCTTTTCATCCTTAGTCAATCGAATAACGTATGGATGTTCAACTAATGATTTTGCCATTTCATGGTTGTGACCCCCACACATTAATTTCACCATCCATCTTTGGCCTCCAACCACTGGTTTTCCACGAAGCTTAAAGGGACACCCACATTTTCTAGTGCTAGTATCTCTTATTACAAAATCTTTCTTCCTAGACCTATATTGACCACTCCTTTCACAACCAATTAAGACAAATGAAGTCCTTCCTTTCATACCAGTGTTTATCTTTGACCTCATAATCACCGCCACAAATCCAATTTCATAAACAATAGATCGAGCTCACCGCAAAACATCATCTCGGGTAGCAAACACCTACAATACAATCCACACAAGTTTAGTGTTCAAAGGGACATTCATTTTATTAATTTAATAACAATAAATCACATTAATACTTGAGAAGTATTAAATTCACATTCTTGGTACAAACAAGAACCATTATTCACCATAGAACAAAATTATGAGTGGAAATGAATAAGTAGCACATGCAACACGTTACAATCAAACACATTGAAACCAAATTAATCTAAAGAATTATTATTTCTTAACTTTCTTTTATTATTATTATTATTATTATTATTATTATTATTATTATTATTATTATTTATTTATTATTATTATTATTATTATTATTATTATTATTATTATTATTTTCTGCACCTTTATATTTGGTTTTATAGCATTAGAGCCCATTAACTAAACCCTAATTGACCCACTGAAATGTTACTACTTAACAAACCAAAATCCACGTTATTCCCCGAAAAGATGAAAGCAATTCGTGTGGGTTACAATCAATCCCATTAACTAAGAAGTTTACGGAAGAACTTCTTCCGTATGAAGGTTTGCAATTTTTTTTATTAATTTTGTTAAATTTTTTTTATAAATTTAGTTGTATTTGTTTGTTTGGTATTACAAATAGGTATGTTTTGTTTTTTAATAAAAAAATATGTATGATTGCATGGTGGTAAGAAATTTTTTTAAAGTTTAATAGTATATATTAGGTAACATTTTTGTTTTTGATGTTTAATATATTTGTATCAAAATAGATATTAGGGTTAGTGGCTCGGGTTTAGAAGGATGTAACATTGAATTGATAAATCACAATTTAAATTTAAGTCTGAAAATAATAATTATGGACGTCTGGAGCATAACATAGCAGGGTAAAATCAAATTCAAAATTGACAGCACTTTGCTATTTACACACGTCTCTACAAAAATAATATATGCTTTGTTGGATCGAGTGACCTCAGAATAATTAAGAAGGGGGGGTTGAATTAATTATTCCCAAACCTTTACTAATTAAAAAAATTACTCTTTTAAGGCTTTTACTAAATTGTTAAGAGAATGATGAGTAGAAGAGAAACTTAACAGAAAGTAAAAGCGGAAATTAAATGCATAGCGGAAAGTAAAAGAGTAGGGAAGAAGGAAACAAACACACAAGAGTTTTTATACTGGTTCGGCAACAACCCGTGCCTACATCCAGTCCCCAAGCGACCCGCGGTCCTTGACATTTCTTTCAACCTTGTAAAAATCCTTTTACAAGCAAAGATCCACAAGGGATGTACCCTCCCTTGTTCTCTTTGAACCTAGTGGATGTACCCTCCATTAGAACTGATCCACAAGAGATGTACCCTCTCTTGTTCTCAGTCAAACCCAAGTAGATGTACCCTCTACTTGTACCACAAAAGGATGTACCCTCCAATGTGTTGAGACAAAGATCTCAGGCTGTTAAACCTTTGATACTTTGTGAATGGGGATACAAAAGAATTCTCAGGCGGTAAGTCCTTTGAACACTTTTGTATAAGGGAATGGGAAGAATCAAAAGAATTCTCAGACTGTGTCTTATTGAATTCTTTGACAAGGGAGAAGGGAGACACAAAAGAATTCAGGCGGTTAGTCCTTTGTTCTTTTGGAAAAGGGAGAAGAGAGACACAAAAAGAATTCAGGCAGTTAGTCCTTGGCGAATTCTTTTTGGCAAAGGGAGAAGAGAATGAAAAGATGAATAACACAAGTTTTCAAGGTTTGGAAAATCAGAAAACTTCAGAAAGCTTTTGGTACAAAGAAGAAGAAGAAGTTTAAAGAGATTCAAGTCTTGTAAAGAATTGATTGGAAAAGTATTCAAGATTGAAAGAATGAATAAATTTGCAAAACAAAGCCTTGCTTTTATAGACTCTTCGTATCTGGTCAAGAAGATCATTTAGAAGAGTTATAACTTTTAGAAAAACTTAAAACCAATTTGAAAAAGTCAAAAACCTTTTGAAGAGTTACATCTTTTGATTTATCAGAAACAGTCACTGGTAATCGATTACCAAATTAGTGTAATCGATTACACAAGGCTTTTAAGTGAAAGGATGTGACTCTTCACATTTGAATTTGAATTTCAACGTTCAAGGACACTGGTAATCGATTACCAAAACATTGTAATCGATTACAGCTTTTTGAAAATAATTGGAACGTTGTAAATTCAGTTTGAAAACTTTTTCAAACTCATTTTGCTACTGGTAATCGATTACAACAATATGGTAATCGATTACCAGAGAGTAAAAAACTCTTTGGTAAAAGGTTTTGTCAAAAATTCATGTGCTATTCAAACTTTTGAAAAAACTTTTTAATACTTATCTTGATTGAGTCTTTTCTTTATTCTTGAATCTTGATCTTGATTCTTGAGATCTTGGACCTTGAATCTTGATTTTTGTCTCTAGACTTTCTTCTTGAGTTCTTGAATTCTTCTTGATTCTTATCTTGAACTCTTGAATTGTTCTTGATTCACTTGAGTTGTTCTTTGATTGATCTTTGAGCTTTTTGTTATCACCTTTGTCATCATCATTGTTATCATCAAAACACCTTTGAATCACCTTTGATTCACCATAAAGCTTTGCTTCTACATGCTTCACCAGTAAAACTGACATTGAATTGCCAATTCATTATTTAAATTTAAGTATGAAAATAATAATAATAAACGTCTGGTGCATCAGGCAACATGGTAAAATCACTGTCGAAATTCACAACACTTTGAAATTTATCCAAGTCTTTGAAAAAATAATATATGCTTCTCCAGCACAACTGACATTAAATTGCCAACTCACACATAACTCACCATGTAGTAGGGTAAAATTATAGTTGAAATTGACAATACTTTATAATTTACTCAAATCTCTAAAAAAACAATAGATGTTTTACCAACAAAGCTAACATTGATTTGATAACTCACAATTTAAATTCAAGTCTCAAAGTGATAATAGGCGGTCTGGTGCACCAAGTAGTAGGGTAAAATCACAGTCAAAATTGACAACACTTTCTAATTTACTCAAGTCTCTAAAAAAACAATAGATATTTCACCAACAAAATCGATATTGATTTGATAACTCACAATTTAAATTCAAGTCTCAAAGTGATAATGGGTGGTCTGATGCACCAAGTAGTAGGGTAATATCACAATCGAAATTGACAACACTTTATAATTTACCTAAGTCTCTGGAAAAACAATAGATGCTTCACCAACAAAATTGACATTAATTTAACAACGCACAATTTGCATTCAATTCTCAAAGCAATAATGGACGGTCTGGTGCACCAAGTAGTAGGGTAAAATCACAGTCGAAAATTCATAACATTATGCACTATATCGATAAAAGTGAAATTACAATAATGATGTGTCAATAAACATCAACATGGCGATGCTTCAAAAAACTATAAATAACACAAAAGAACTTCAATATAGCCACACACTTCCGCACAACATACATTCATAAACCATATTCAATCTCAATACTATGTCATTCTTGGGAGAAACAAACACTTAGACCATTTCTAACTCGAGATTAGCATTCATTTTTCCAAATGGATCAATCATTCACAACCAAATTGATTTTTATTTTCAATGTCCTACTCCAATACTGATGTGAGTTCCTGAAAATTATTCTTTTGAGACACTGAACAGTAGAATTCACAACACCCTTCGGTTAACCAATGACCAATTTATGGATGAAATCTACTACCGACAACCATCCATAGATGCAGGTCAACAATCTTTTTTTCATTCTCTGCAATTGAAAAATGATGATGATGTTTGTACAATGTTAATGTGCAATGAGCAATACTCATGTGTTGATCCTATAGAATTATTATGTACCAACAACAGAACACCCGATGGTATACTCAATCTACTTGGATGTAATGTTGTATTACAACGACAAGTGGAAGATACCACGACAAGGTGATTTTTTGGGTTATTTCTTCACTAGAACAAACCCAATAAGATTTCAAATTCCTTCAGGATGTAACATTGAAAAACTTAAGGATGTCATCAAGCATGTTGCGCTTATAGGGGTTCCCCTTATGGAATTTACAAATCACAACTGGTCAGACAATTATTCTTTCGATAGTCAGGCCATACAAAATATCCAGAAAAATTAATCGTGTATCAAATAATAGAGTTGAAAACTAATGAAGACATGTTAAAGGTATTAATAGAATCCAACTATTGGAAGCGTTTTTGGCCAATAAAATTTTTAACTATTTTTAACAAACCAATAATCCAACTATTGGAAGAAGACATGTTCATTGCACAACACCTTTGAAACTAAGATTACTTTTATCATTTTCATGTTGAAATTGTTATTGTTAATACGTTATTTTCGTTTTATTATGTTCTGTTTATGATGTTTCAATTTCATTTTATTATTTTTAATTATTATTTGAGAGTTTTAATTTCTTCATAAAATATAACTAAACTGTGATAAATATATGTTCACATTGTTCATTATAAAACATATTTAAAAAAAAAACAAAAGTTCAAAAGCCTTATATAAATTAAATATTATCAAACAAAATCTATTATCAACTCTTAAAAATTTAATAATATAAGAAAAAAATTATATTTAATAACATCATTTTCTTAAACAAATATAAATTATTTTGATAAAAAATTATTTTTAAAGTCAATTAAAATATTTTTTTTATATAATATAATATATAAAATAAAAAGTACGGAAGTTTAAATTTAAAATATTTTTAATAATTTAAACTAAAACATAAATTTAAAATTAAAAATAAAATTTAAATTAAAAAAGTACCGTTTAAAAATTAGGTTGGCAAATCCCAACTTCTCAATATTACGTACAAATGGTGAACTTTGGGGAATAAGAGTTAAACTAATGTATATGGAGATTTTTTTTTTGAGAGAGGGTGTGTATAATGATAAAAATTCCTCTAAAATTCCGCCATATGCTTTATTCCCAAGCCGACAAACAAAGCGTATGTGAGATTCATACTGACTTAAAAAAAAAAAAAACAGATGAAAGGTTTTTAATGGGCCAAAGCCCATTACCTCTTTTTCAAAGGGACTTGTTCTTAATTGATTTTGTTTAGTACATGAACTATGAAAATTATGCAATTGTAGTGTAAAAGATAAAAAGCGACTGAACAATTTACGAAGGAAAATAGGTTCTTTGATAGATAATTTGGTAAAATCATCGTTTTATACTCCATGTGTTAAATTTGAAAAAACAAAAATAGACAGTGGGAAACGTAGGAAATTATAGTGTATTGTGAACACTTAATTTTGTCAGATTCTTTCTCTTTATAATTGCAAGAATTTATTTTGTTTTTATTCTCATTTTTTATAAATTTGTTTGGGCTAACATAGACAAAAAAGGTTAGCCTTTTTTTTGGTCCAATTCCAAAATGCTAAATTCTAAATTTTGAAAACCATTTAACAAAATGAATAAAGATAGAATTGGTTTAGAGGCTTTCAGAAGACTCTAAGGAAGTGTTTGTTTTAAGGTATCCAGCAAGAATTTCAAAAATTTTACCCCCAAATATCATGGGTATGGATACACAAAGAATATATATATATATATATATATATATATATATATATATATATATATATATATATATATATATATGCACTTTTGCATTCACATATCTAAACTCATAACCAATAACCACCACTTGATAATAAAGATCTCACTCTGAAGAATGGTAATGACTTGACTTAGTGTTGTTAGGAGAAATGTGGCCAGCAATGCTTAACTAGTTTACTACCCAAAATCTGAGCTTAGCAAATCCTAACAAAGCCAATCTTCAAGTCTAATCAAAGAGGTCAAAGATGGTTTTGGTGGAGGTAAATTACACGTCAGAATTGGAAGGAAAAAGAGATGAGACCAAGGTATAAATTGACAGACGAATTTCTCATTGTAATAGAGCAACTTTAGGACAACTACGGAGGGGACATTTCATGTTGTTCTTAAATTTTCAAATAAAATACTAATGTATTAAAAGTTACTCTTAATAGATTTCGTGATTATCCACTGCCAAAAAGTTTAGTATTATGTCAAAAGAGTGCAAATTTTAGCCGTCTAAAAGACCCTAGAGAACCTCATAATCTTTTTATAGTGGTTAAGTTAAATTATTGTTCTTTATTAACTGCACCCATCAGCCCATTTAAAAGATATATAACAAAGGGTATTTTTTTTGTCTGTTTTGAGTTTTTTATATAAAAAAATGGGATGCAGAAAGCAATGGCCTCAAATTAGGCTACCTTGAGCCCATTTTTTTTTTAAGAAAATAAAACACCTAAACAAAACAGATCCACAAAATAACAACAACCACCATCATCACGAACTACCTAACCCAGTTTTTAATTTTGGTCTTCTAAATTATTTTTTTTAATCTTTGTAAGTTTAAGTTTTTTCTCTTCTGATTCATGCAACATAATAAATTGACTATTTTTTTTAAATGTATAGAAAAAATATAGAAAAAGTAAACTATATATGTAATTTGTTACGGATATGAATTGCATTAATTTAGGATTTCAATAATATAATAATTTTTAAAACTAATTAATGTAGCAATCAAAAGGAATAATGAAGAATACATGTAATCAACAAAATAAAAATTTGATTATCATTTATTTATCATTGAATAATTTTACCAAAGATTGAAAGTAAATAAATTATCAATATTTCGATAAAGATATACTATATAATATATTTTAAGTGTGAGAGGAGGATGAGAGAAGGTAGAGAGAGAACTATGGTGGGAGATTGGTAGAGACAATGAGAAGAGGGGTAGATAATCATCAAGGGATGACAAAGGGGAGATTGACTTCTTACTTCTCACATTTCCCAGATAATTTCAAGGAGATGGATTTTTGGCCTATCTTGAAGCAGTATGGAAAGGTGTAGGAAATAATTGTTATTAGGAGAAATAGGGAGGGATATAGATTTGGCTTTGTGAGAGTTTTGGATGTAACAGTTTGATGTTTAAAGTGGTAGATGGTGCAAAAAGAAGAAAAAAAATGTTTATTCTTCAAAGTTAATTATGAAAAAGTGTATGATTTCGTAAGTTAGAAATCTTTTTTAAAATGTTTGAGAGATTCGGTTTTAGTGATAAGTGGATTTGGCGGATTAGGGTTTGCTTGATATCAAGTAAGGTATCAGCCTTAGTGAACAATAGTACTAAGGGAAGAGTTCTCCATTCTTAAAGACTTGCATCATGGTGATACTTTGACGCCTTTTTTGTTTAATGTGGTAGTGAAAAGCTTGAGTGGCCTAATGAGAGAAGCAAAGCAAAATAACACCTGTCAAGGTTGCTTGGTGGGTAAGGACAATGTGGAGGTAAACTTCTTGCAATATGCAGACGACTAGGAGCCTTTTTGAAGAATGTTCTTGCTATTAAGAGTATGACTAGGAGCTTTGAACTTGTATCCAGGTTGAGAGTTATTTTTCATAAGAACTACTTCGGGATCATCGATAAGAAATGGGTGTGGTGGAAAGTTTTGCAGAATTGTTAAATAGTTGAATGATGAACTTACCTTTAGTCTATTTGCCTATTTCGATCAGAGCCAATCCTAGGAGGGGGGACATGTGGAGGCCAATCATTGATAAATTTTAAAAATTGTTGGTAGTTTGGAAGAATAGAAGTTTGTCATTTATTGGGAGGGTGTCTTTTATGTTGAAATTTTAGGAGATCCTTATAAAATACCAAAAATCATTAGGAACACATTAGGTTAGATTATCAAGAAGAGTTTTAGAAATACTTGGATCTATAATGATTAATCAACACAACAGAATCTAGAAAACAATAATGAACAATTGGTTTGATGACCTTCCTCAACCAAATCTCCTTATTCCTTTTAGGACCTTTGTTTTCTCTTCAAATGAGGAGAGGAGTAAATTGTTTATGATTTGGTGTCTTGGGGACCATAACAGCGCCTCAGGTTTTAAACCTATTATGGTTTTCATTATCCTCTAATGGATCAAACTAGTTTTCGCTCATTAAGCTCATATCAATTTTTTGTTGATAGTCTAATAGGCTCACCAGATTAGATCACTTATATTGAGCCCATAAAAAATGTAAATAACTAATATAAATATTATAATGTAATATGTAGCCCACATTAATTAATTAATTAGGAATTATAAAATTCCTAACACTTTATTCTTTTTTTTCTTCCCTTTTTTAAGGCTCCCAAAAGGAATTGTTTCTAAATTGATTAGTATTCAAAGGAATTTCCTTTGGGGAGGTGAGGAAGGAAGGAGGAGTATAGCTTGGGTTAGTTGGAGGAGGGTTTGTTATCCTAGAAGTCATGAAGGATTGGGTATTAAGGACATTGGAAATTTTAATGAAGCTTTGCTTGGGAAATGGAGATGGTGTTTATGTTAGGAGGGAGTGGATCTTTGGGAAGATGTGTTGATATCCAAATATGGGGGACGAAGGAATTTGGTGGAGAAAAAAATTATGAGTTTTTCCTTCTATATGGTGGAGGCACCTTAAAAAAAAGTATGTAGGATGGGTGCTCTAGAATGTGGTTTGATGCTTATATTTCTAGGGTGGTTGGGGATGGTCGTAATATTAGTTTTTGGAAGGATGTGTGGGTAGGGAAGGATACTTTGAAAGCCAAATTCTCTAGGCTTTTTCTACTATCTGAGCAACAAGAGGCAAAGGTAATAGATATGGGGTTTTGGGAGGAGGGGGAGTGGTCTTGGAACTTTAGGTGGAGAAGGAAATTTTTTGTGTGGGAAAATGACATTTTTAACACTTTACAAGGTTAGTTATCTACGACTTCTCCTAAAGAAGGGGGGGGGGGGGGAGATGGGTGGTGTTGGGAGGTAGAAAATTCAAGTACATATTCTATAAGTTCGACATACAGTTCTCTTCATAAATTTGTCTTTGATTCTGCTCCAAATAAAGATTTGAGGAAATATGGAACTCAAAGGTGTCACTAAACATACAACACTTTGTATGGAGGCTATGTTTGGATCGTGTGCCAACTATTGCTAATTTGCGAAGAAGGAATATTATCTTGGCTCCTGAAGCAAGTTTATGTTAGTTTTGGAAGGAGGAAGAATCTACAAGGCATTTGTTCTTCTTGTGTAGCAAGATTAGAAAAATTTGGGATGAATGCTTTTGTTGGTTGGGAATCAATTCGGCTACCCATTTAGATCCTCATCAAAATTTCCTACAACATGTGCTATGGTTTGGTTCATTGAAATTAAGGAGGTATGGAAAAGTATCTGGTGTGCAGTCACGTGGAACCTATGGAATTGTAGACACAAGTGTATTTTTCAAGGATAATAGTTTGATTATAGGAGAGCACTAGATAATATCATTTTTTTTTTCATTTGGTCTTGGACAACGAGGTTTTCTCCTACAGCTCTATTCCGCTTCGGTCCAATGGGTTGCCAACCTGACCTTATGTCTACGAGATCTTCTATAAGGCTTGGTACATTTAGTTCACGTGTAGCTTTTAACAAATGGAAGAGTAATTAAGTTGAGGGGATACTATTGGTTACATGTGTGTACATGTATGGTTTCGGGTGGATTTTTTGTATAGACCCTTCTGGGACTTGTTTTTGTGCAGGGGTAGTATTTGTTGGATAAGTGGTCTCAGTTATCTTAAGAAGATGGGTTGAATTAAGATACAAAAACTATTTCCAATTAAAATTTAACTCTCTTTTTGGATTAACACTGCACCCTTAATATGAATTACTCAAAAGATAATTCAAAATAAACTTCTTTAAAGCAAAAGATAAATAACAATAAATAAAAGAAGTTTAAGGGAAGAGAGAATGCAAACTCTGATTTTATACTGGTTTGGCCACGCCCTGTACCTACGTCCAGTCCCCAAGCAACCTGCTTGAGTTTTCCACTATCTTGTAAAATGCTTTTTACAAACTCTGAACCACACAGGGACACCCTTCTCTTATGTTCAGATATCCTTACAACTTAAGAGACCCTCGGTCTTTTAAATAGATCTCTTTGAATAAGAAGAAGAAGAATTCTTTCTTTAAGAGAAGACTATTATAATGGAAGATCGCTCAAGATTCCTTATTGAATTTGCAAGTGTTTTGGCCAAGGAATATTTTGAGAGTTATATGACAATTTGATTTTGAGAGGATAAGACAATGTTGTTCAGAAAAACTCTAAGGAATTTCGTATCCCAAGTCACCTATTTATAGGCCTTTGATGGCCATTCAAAAACTTCTTGAACAGTTGTGACTCTTGGGAGTTATTTTTGAAGATTCCTTACTGGTAATCGATTACATAAATGTGGTAATCGATTACATAAATGTTGTAAGATATCCTTTAGCCAAACCTGTGCAACATCAATTAAGGAATTATTTCTAAGATCCTAGGAACTAAGTACATCGTTCTTCTTGAATTTATGGATTCTTGACTTGAATCGCGCTCATCTTTGACTTCATCAAAACTTCATATCATATATGCTTCTATAATCTCCCCCTTTTTGATGATGACAATAATCTGAAATCAAGATAAACGATATACAATTTGATAATGTGTGCTCACAATCCTTACTCCCCCTTAAGATTGGAATTTATGCCTAAGTTCATGATAAATTCTACCCTTGTTCTCTCCCCCTTTGACAACATCAAAAAGCCAAAAACGCCTGGAGAAATGAACTAAGGCAACATCAAAATCATAGCACAATTCATCCATAAACTGATTCAATCCATAGAATAAACCAAGCAAGTCTTAATCATCCAAAACAAAGTCTAAAATAACCAAACACATAACAAAACAAAATGGTAAACATCCAAGACAACCATAACCAAAGTATGAAGCAATAAAAGCCAAAATACAAGGCTTAAAGAAATAACCACAAAGCTTAAGGAAATAAAACATAAGAAAAATAACTAAGAGTCAGCCGGGGGATCGAAGCAACGCCTAATGAAGCTCATATCATCTTCGAGTCGAGTGATCCTTGTATCCATGGCATCGAAACGCTCACCCATAAAAGCTCAGAGGTCGTGGAGCTCTGTGAGTACTTCAGTCAGAAAAAAGTGGAATCATCCCTTTATGGTGGAGGAGATGGGGTACGTTCGTCAGGAATAGGCGGTGGCAAGTCTTGTTTGCGAACCCACTAAGCATCAACATCCTTTCGGTAACCAAAGGAGGTAACCGCACCGGCACCAATGGAAAACAACCTTTTAACCTTGACATATGGTTTATCATCCAAAGGAACATTGAAATGATGAAGAAAAAGAGTAACAAGGGGGGGATAAGGCAGAGGTGCATTGGCCCATAATGCCTTATGCATCCGGTACCGAACTAGATCGGCCCAGTCGATCTAATGACCAGTTTGAAGGGCCCACAACAAAATCAAATCCTCCTCAGAGGCTTGGGCAAGGTTTGAAGATCGTGGAAGCAAAATACGAACAATAATATAATGCATGATGCACAATCGAAAGTGAAAGACCCAACAAGTAATCTGCTAGTCATATCAGCCTGGTCATTGCAAACCATTTTGCGAGCATCATGACTAGAATAATCAAATTTCTAGTCGTCAACAAGAGTTCCCTCAAAAGGAACACCTTGATTGGGTAGCTTAGTCATCAAATAAAACAAGGATTGATCAACACCAATGGGAATACTATGCACTTCAGAACACCATCCTAAATCTTCAAATTATTATAGAAAACCTTAACTAATTCAGGAAAGTAGGGAAGTTTCAGAGACATGAAATCAACCAAAGCAGAATTTCGAAACACTTGGTAACAATCAAATGTTTCTCCATCAAAAAATTCAAGGTCAAGGTACTTAGGGTCTAGAATGACTCTATTACAGAATTGAGAGTAATACCTCTGACGCTAATCATCTAAGGAAAATAATGTGGATGATCGAGGAGATGAAAGAGATGGAGGAACTAGTGCAGGTAGGTCTCCAGAGGTTCCTTGGCGGCGGTGACCAGTAGAGGTGGTGGTGGAGGAAGATCATTTTCGATTCTTTGATGATTCTGCCATTTGAAGGTGTTTCAGCTAACTTTGACCGGTGGCTTTGGAAGAGAATTGAAAAAGATGAAGATTGGGCTTTGTTTGAAGCGATTTGGTTAACAAAATTAGAGAGATACGCAGATTTAAAGATTGGGGAAGGTTTTGCGCCGTCACACGAAAGGGGAGAATGAAGTTGCTGCGAAAATGCAAATATTTGTAGACAATGACGCTTTATAATCGATTATAGACCTTTGTAATTGATTACAGGAGTACCCTGTAACTATTGAAGCCTATTGGTAATCGATTACATGCTTCTGTAATCAATTATAGCCTTGCTGTTCTAAGGTAATCGGTTACAAGGAATGGTAATCGATTACCAGACCCTTAAACAAGGCTTTTTCAACTAAAACTAATTATTCTTAAGTCAAATACACACTTTACTATGATAATTAAGCACAATCAAATGCATTCAATCAACAAGCACAATCAAACACATTGAATCAATAATCATCAAACACAAACAAATCAAATCAATCTAACAGTCAATTAACTATACACAATAACTTATATTACTATTAATAATTCAAACAAAGTTAATCAAGGACAATTATTAAAAGACAAACAATAATTAATATGACTATTAATAATACTAACAACTACACTTAAAGACAATTTATTGAACACAAGGAGTATAAAACTCAATGATTTATCTACTTGTATAGATCATTGATATCTAAAAGACCTAATTCTCTTCTAATAGCAAGGAATGTTTCTTTAGGGAGAGGTTTTAAAAAGATATTAGCTAACTGATTCTTTGTATCAACGAATTTTAGAACACAATCTCCCTTTTGAACATGATCTCTCAAGAAATGATGTCTTATTTCTATGTGTTTGGTTCTTGAGTTCTAAACAGGGTTCTTAGATAGATTTATAGCACTCGTGTTATCACATCTTATAGGAATATGATCAAGAAATATTCCATAATCAGAAAGTTGTTGTTTCATCCAAAGTATTTGAGCACAACAATTGCCAGCAGAAATATATTCCACCTCAGCAGTGGATAAAAAACACTATTCTGTTTCTTACTATGCCAAGAAATTAGAGCAGATCCAATGAAATGACAAGTTCCACTTGTGCTCTTTCTATCCGTTTTAGAATTGACAAAATCAGAATCAGAATATCCTATTAAGTTGTATATGAAATTCTTAGGATACCATAAACCTATATTCATAGTGCATAACAGATATCTTATAATTCTCTTAACGGCACTAAGATGTGATTCTTTGGGATTTGATTGAAATCTAGCACACATAAACACACTAAACATTATATCTGGTTTGCTAGCAGATAAATAAAGAAGTAATCCGATCATACCTCTATATTTCTTAATATCTATTGACTGAGCGGTTTCATCTTTATCCAAATAGCAAGCAGTACTCATTGGTGTAGCCATATGCTTAGCATTCTCCATCCCAAATCTATGAATCAAGTCTTTGCAATATTTTGATTGATTGACAAATATTCCATTCTTGGTTTGCTTGATTTGCAGCCTAAGAAATAAATTTAGTTCACCCATCATTGACATTTCAAATTCACTTTGCATGTCTTGAGAGAATTCCCTTTTTATATATCACCAATGATGTTGTCAAGAGGAAGATCAACATTTGCTTTAATTTCACCAATGTGAAAATCTTCATTATTTCCATCTCCTTTACCTTTGTGATCTTCTCCATGAATATGCATTTCTTCTAATGATTCTGAAATATCATCTAGTACATCTTTTCTTGGCAAAATAGCATTAGATTCATCAAAAGAAACATGAATGGATTCTTCAATAATCATAGTTCTTTTGTTATTTATTCTAAATGCTTTACTTTGCAATGAATAGCCAAGAAAAATACCTTCATCATATTTAGCATCAAACTTTCCTAAATTGTCTTTACCATTGTTTAGCACAAAACATTTACATCCAAATACACGAAGATGTGAAATGTTAGGTTTTCTTCCATTAAATAACTCATATGGAGTTTTCTTCAAGATTGATCTTATTAAAGCTCTATTCATGATGTAACATGCAGTATTTACGGCTTCAGCCCAAAAATGTTTTGGAAGAAATGTATCATTTAGTAAAGTTCTGGCAATTTCTTCTAAGGATCTATTTTTCCTCTCAACAACTCCATTTTTTTGAGGAGTTCGGGGTGCAGAAAAATTATGCTCAATGCCATGTTCATCACAAAATGATTCAAAATCTTTATTTTCAAATTCTCCTCCATGATCACTCCTTATAGATGCAATTTTAAGATTTTTCTTATTTTGAATAACTTTAGCAAGTTTTTTGAATGCATGAAATGCATTACTTTTATGTGTGAGAAATAATGTCCATGTATATCTAGAGTAATCATCAACAATAACAAGAGTATAATAGTTCCCTCCAAAACGGATAGTTCTAGAAGGACCAAAAAGATCTATATACAACAATTATAAGGGTTGAGTTGTTGACACAATATTCTTAGATTTAAAAGAAACCCTTACTTGTTTTCCTTTCTGACATGCATCACATAATCTATCTTTTTCAAATTTGAGTTTTGGTAAATAAATAACTAAATCTTTTGAAATCAGTTTATTTAAATGTTCCATGTTTATATGGGCAATCCTTCTATGCCATAACCAAGGATCATCATCTTTACTAAGAAAACATTGATCATGGTTTTTATTTTAATTTAAATTTATCATGTAAACATTATTTGTTCTATAGCCTATATGCTTTATATTCCTATCATGCTTGTTTTCAATAACACAGTTATAAGAGTCAAATGATACTAGATAGCCTTTATCACATAATTGACTGATACTTAGCAAACTATGCTTAAGACCTTCAACAAGTAGAACATTTTTAATGGAGGTAGATGAATTCGTACCTATTTTTTCCAACTCCAAGAATTCTACCTTTATTGTTGTCGTCATAAGTCACATGTTCGTTTTTCTTGGGAGAAATATGAGTGAATTTCGATGCATCTCCCGTCATATGTTTAGAGCATCCCTTATCTATGTACCAACTCTTCTTCAAGGAATCCTATATGAACATATTTATGACTTAGGTACCCAAATTTTCTTGGATCCTTGTGTGTTAGTTTTAATAAAAGATCCTTTTAGGACCCATATCATTTTAATATTATTGCTATTTTTCTTAAAATAACATGTAGATGTACCATGTCCTTTCTTTCCACAATAAAAACAGGTTAAGAAAGGAGAACTATATCTTTGTGTGAATGCAAATAAATTTTTATAAAATTTTTGTTGTTTATCAGGTTTATATCCTAGTCCTGCTTTATCAGAAACACACCTTTGTTTTCCTAATATAATATCTAAATTATTTTTGCCAATAGAGAATTTGGCAAGAGAAGTTTTTAAATCTTTGATTTCTTCTATATATTTCTTACAACAATTACATGAATTAGATACTTCTATATTATCATGCATGGTAGAAGAATGAATTGTATCATTTTATCTTAAAGTTATAACTTCAGTTATAAGATTTTCTAATTCTTCATTTAATTTTAAAACTTCTTTTTCTAGATTTGAAATTGTTTTCTTAGAAGATGAAACCAGTTTTTCAAGTTTAGTTGATTCTTTATGTAAATCAGTAAATGCATCTTGTAATTTATCAAATGAAATGGATAAGTTATTTTCAGAAGATGTTACCTTTTCATCGCTTTCATAATTCTTGGCCATCAGACTCAGGTTTACAACTTCGTTTTCTAAATCTTCAGATGAGTCCTTATCATTGTTATCCCATGTAATGTAGGTCTTCTTAGTCTTCTTTTCATTAAAGACTTTCTTTGCAGATTTCTCTATTCTTTTCTTGAAGATTGGGCAATCAACCCTTAGATGTCTAGGATGATTGCATTCATAACATTTTGGAATAGAGGATGAATCTTTTGCCATTTTCTTTGATTTAAAATTTGATCTTCTTTGATTTCCTTTGACTCTTAGAAATTTGTTGAATCTTTTTACAAATAGAATGAGATCATCATCTTTGTCTATTTCGATTGAATCCTCCTTATCACTTCCTTCTTGGGTTGATGATGAAGCTTTAAGAGCAATTCCTTTCTTTTTCTTATCATTCTCCTCATGTTGATTCAATCTCATCAATTCCATTTCATGTTCCTGTGACTTTCCAAATAAAGTAGCAAGAGACATGTTAGATAGATCTCGTGATTCAGTAATGACTGTTACCTTGGGTTGCCATTCCCTGCTTAAGCATCTCAAAACTTTATTGGTAAGATCTTCATTTGGAAATATTTTTACTAAAGATGCAAGATGATTAATTATGTGTGTGAACCTCTTTTGCATGTCCTGTATGCTTTCATTTGGATTCATTCTAAATAATTCATATTCATGTGTCAATGTATTTATCCTAGATCTTTTTACATATGTTGTATCTTCATGTGTTACCTGTAGGGTATCCCACATATCTTTTGCATTTTTATAATTTGATACCCTAAAGTATTCATCCATTCCTAAAGCATATGTAATTATATTTTTGAATTTTAAATTGTATTAAACTAATTTCTTTTCCTCCTCACTCCATTCTTCCCTAGGTTTTTCTATGGGTGTATTTCCTGCAACCATAGTGGGAATGTAGGACCTAATTTCTGTGGCTTCCCAGATATTCAAATCTATAGCCTCTATACAAATTTGCATGCGGGTTTTCCAATAATGGTAACCCATGCCATTAAAAATAGGAGGCCTATTTATAGAATTCCCTTCGAGAAATAAATAGTTTGATGAGACCATTATTCTTGAAGCTTCTAAACTTTATACAAGAATGAAGCTCTTATACCACTTGTTGGACAAGTGGCCTCAGTTATCTTAAGAAGGGGGGTTGAATTAAGATATAAAAACTACTCCCAATTAAAATTTAACTCTCTTTTTGGATTAACACTGCACCCTTAATATGAATTACTTAAAAGACAATTCAAAATAAACTTCTTTAAAGAAAAATATAAATAACAATAAATAAAATAAGTTTAAGGGAAGAGAGAATGCAAACTTTGATTTTATACTGGTTCGGCCACGCCTTGTGCCTACGTCCAGTCCCCAAACAACCCGCTTGAGATTTCCACTATCTTGTAAAATGCTTTTTACAAACTCTGAACCACACAGGGACACCCTTTCCTTGTGTTCAAATATCCTTATAATTTAAGAGACCCTTGGTCTCTTAAACAAATCTCTTTGAATAAGAAGAAGAAGAATTCTCTCTTTAAGAGAAAAATATTACAATGGAAGATCACTCAAGATTCCTTATTGAATTTGCAAGTGTTTTGGCCAAGAAATATTTTAAAAGTTATAAGACAATTTGATTTTGAGAGGATAAGACAATGTTGTTCAAAAAAATTCTAAGGAATTTCGTATCCCAAGTCACCTATTTATAGGCCTTTGATGACCATTCAAAAACTTCTTGAACAGTTGTGACTCTTGGGAGTTATTTTTGAAGATTCCTTATTGGTAATCGATTACATAAATGTGGTAATCGATTACACAGTTAGTTTCTGAAGAGTTGTGACTCTTCAGACTTGAAATTTTGAATTTTTATGTCTAGTAATCAATTACAAAAATATTGTAATCAATTACAGGCTTTTAAAATTTAAATTTAAATTTCTAAAAGTTGTTACAAATAGTTTTAACTTCTAGTAGTCGATTACATACTGTGTGTAATCGATTACAGCCTTTTAAAATCAAATTCAAAATTTGTAAAACTGTTTTAGAAATCAATTTGGTCATTGGTAATCGATTACATCCTCTGACAATTGATTACTAGAGAGAAAATATCATATTTTTGAAATCTCAAAAGCTTTTGTAAAATATCCTTTAGTCAAATCTGTGCGGCATCAATTAAGAAATTATTTCTAAGATCCTAGGAACTAAGTACATCGTTCTTCTTGAATTTCTGGATTCTTGACTTGAATCGCGCTCATCTTTGACATCATCAAAACTTTATATCATATATGCTTCTATAGTATCTGAGACTTGTTACATGATAGGGGGAGAGGATATATATTACAAGATGTGTTGTTTCTCATAAGGACTAGGTACCCCTAGTACTTTGTATCCTCTTCTTTATATTAATGCCAATTAGCCGTATCCAAAAAAAAAAAAATATTTTGGTTAAGATTACATGCTTAAGTATCATGCTTGAGTCAAGTAAAGATCATTATGGATAACAGTTTTTTCTGAGAATATTTAAAATAAGTGTATATTTAAGATTCGAACTCTAAACCACTAGTTTATGATAAAACAATATGCACTTGATGATAACTTATCATTAATAAAATTAATCACAATATTAAAAATATAGATAAATGCGATTAATTATTTATAAATAAATAAAGTTATAACATGAATCCAATATTTACATGTGATAAAAAATGATTATTTACTTTTTAATAATGATTTTAAAAATGGTATCTAAAGTGATTCTAAATGAACAAATAGTATAAAAAAATATATTGATGATGTATAAAACTAAATTATTTTTTAATACACTTTATTATTATTATTATTATTATTATTATTATTATTATTATTATTATTATTATTATTATTATTATAAAAGTTTGTTTTAATTTATAAAAGGCTAAAATATATTTTAGGTTCAATGATAAATCACCAAATTTTATTTTGGGTCTTTAATAATTTTTTTCTTTATGTGAGATCCTTGATATATTAAATTTTTTTATTTTTTTGTCCTTGCTGTCAGTTAAGTAATAATGTGTCAATTAAAAATTTCAAAATGTGATTTCTAAGAGCTAAAAAATAATCACTATTTATTTAGAAAAATAAATTACAATTTTTGGAGGTTTAGAAACCACCAAATCAATAAAAAAAGTCTCAAAGCATAAAATTTTAATAAACACATTGGTACATCAAACACAAATTGGACTTTACCCTCGTCAATGACATTTTGTTTTTTATAACGCCTGCTCAAGTGCTTTCAATTAAATTACAAGAGTAATTAAATTTAATTCAAGTGCTTGAAATAAACTAATTATTAATTTATGTGATGATGTTTTGCATAAATAAAATATAATTTTATATAATTTATTTAAAATTATAATTTTTGTAATTTATAAAAAAATAATTTTTAGGAAAATATATGTAATTTTAATGAAATAATATTTTTTATTCATTTGAACATAATTCATATTATATCCTATCCTTCTTTCATATCTTGTATTTTTCTAGCTGACTACCAAACGAACCTAAATGTAAACAAACCATGTATGTTTGGACTTTGAAAGATAAAAAATTATTATATTAAAATTATTAAAATACTTTATTTATAAAAAAATATTGCATATGATAATCCTTAAATTAGGCACTTAGTACATCAATAAACGTGACCTAAATAATAAAGAGACTAGCATGTATCTTCATAAGAAATAATTTTGTTAAACAAGATAAGATTGGAGTTTAGTATAACTTTTAAGATATAATTAGATATAATTATTATAAAATATAGCACAAATATATCATATGTAGTTATTTATAATAAAATGATAATGTAAAATTACTATACACTTGTGTAAGTGTTATATTGGCTCATTATTTTCTCATGGATACAAGTGCTTTGTAAATAACAAAGTTCTCCACCATCAAAATAAAAGATATGCAATATTGCTCATTATTTTTTTTTTCTTTTTTCTTTCCAAAAGGCAATTTGTAGTTGTAATCAAAGACACAAGACTTGACTCCTTCTCAAGTCTCAACTCTCAACAAGTCACTGCCGCTCGAGTGGAAAGCGACTAATGGCCCAGCAAATTCAAAGCCTCCCCTGTATGCGTCCTGCCAAAATTTATTCTATTTTTTTTCCTTTTTTTTTTTCTCTAAATGATTGGTATTCTTTACGATCGAACAGTAGTTTTATTTGAATTGAAAATATTTATAATGTGGTGAGACTAGTTAAACAACAATAAGAATTCAAAGATGAACTTGAATAAATAAATTAGTTAAACACTTAAAAGCTTTTATTACATGAGAGTTTATTACTATGTCAAAAGTACTTTACAATGAAACTTACTAAAATAAACTAAAAAAAATACTATATAAGAATTAAACGAAATGTTAATTATTGGAAAATGTCCAAGTCTCACATCGTTTAAAAATAAAATCAAATTAAAATATATAAATGAGGAGTAATCTTCACCTGTTGAATTAACTTTTGGGATTGAGTTAGACTTTTTTCATTATAAATAAAATGAGGTTTACAAAGACTCTTTAAGATACCCAAATAATGGTTAATTAATTGTAAGTGACATCATTCTTTGTACAGTAACAATTAAAATTGGCAAAATTTCATTCATATGGTGAAAATCTTGGTCGCCTCTATTAGTGTATTAATGCAAAACCCCAGCTACCAGTCAGATTGGCTTTAGTTAAGAATGTGGCATAATCAAGTTTTTTCTGTATTGAAATCGACCATTCTCCCACCTAGAGTTTCTCAATCATCTAACTAACGTTCAATCTACCAATAATGGTGGTAAGAGGCTGAAGCCAAGAGAGGACATTGATGCATCTCAAACAAAAATGGATTTTCCATATTCTTACATATTAATACTTTTAGTGTGGCAAAAATAATCAGCACTTTAGTTCCCCAAAATGTTGACTAGAGACAATAAAATGAATGGTTTCTCATCCACGACTTTTCTGCAGCATTTGTTCGATCACTGAAATAAATTTCTTGTGGGCTACATCTGTGCCAATTATTGAATGTACGTATATATGACTAGGAGAATGTCCAAGCTCCATGTACTAAAGAATTTTCTACAGGTAGTTGGATCCAACCGGTGATTTTAATTGCATGCTACCTATATACATGGAATCATTGTCCTTTTTAACTATTTTAATTTAATGAACTATTAACAAGTGTTCTCAAGATATTGATTAAAAAATAAAAAAAAAATATTAAAATATATAAAATCATATTATGTATAACTTTTTTTTATATTTTTCTAGGATGTCCTTAATAAATATTTTTTTTTCTTTTAATTTCCTAATCAATATTATAAGAATAGTAGTTAACAATACTTTTAATTTAGTCGAAAGGAAATAAGGATCACATTGTTAGGTCTGGCATAAAGATTTGGGACCTAAGGGAAGGGCTCCACACAGACCATGACACATTTAATTACGGATATAATTGATGTACTGTATGCAAAGTTGTGTGTTCATATCCACTCGGTTCCTTAATCTACCCACGTTAAATTGTGTTAAGTGTGACTTTGGGAACGTGCATATCACATGATTTTCAAATTTCTGTGCATCATCTTATTTTAGGAAAGAGGCGCATTTAGTAGTTATAAAGTTACAATGGCTTGTAATGAATTGATACTGGAGTAGTAGGTTAAGGATTAAATAAGTGATGATTTTTTTTAGGGAATTAAATAAGTGATGGATGATTAACTACCGTTTTTTGGTCGGAATTACGTAGGTTTTGGATTTAAATGGGATAATTAAATCTATACATGTAGATTTATAAGTGGAGAAGTGAGTTGTTGTGTAATAAATTGAAGTTAGGAAGATTTATAATTATAAATTTATAATTCATATATTTAAGTTCAATGCATATCAATATCTTGAGAATGCATGTGTGCTCAAGCTGGCATTTTCTGAACAATTTTGTTTGATTTTCGCTCAACACTTAATTTTGTGCGATGAGAACATTGATAATTTGTCCATCTATATGAATACCAAAATTTCAAGGAAAAAAATTAATGTCAATTTTTGTCAAGTTATTTTGTTTTGGTACATTAAGTTTAAAAAAAATTACATTTTAGTTCTTTATGTTTTCAAAATGTATTATTTTGATTATTTTTTTAATTTTTCGTTAAAAACACTAATATTCTGTTAATTTTAAAATTTTAAAATGGTTTAATGTTAATATTGTGTTTTACAGTTATTTTACTTTGATACATTACATTTTGAAAGTTTCATTCTAGCCCTTGATGCCCTTGATGTTTTTGAAATGTATCAATTTAGTCTTTTTTATCAATTTTTTGTTAGAAACTTAGTGTCCGTTAGTTTTTTGAATTTTAGAATTGTTAAGTTAACGGAGTGATATTGTCATTATCTTCTTTATTAAAAAAAATAAAAATAAAAATCACTAAGTAAATGAAGAAAAAATGAATATGAGACTACGAATAATAACAACTGTCACTCTCATATTATTAGTAATATTATTCTCTTCATTCAATTTAATCATTTAATAACAATAATAATTTTATTCACTAATTATTCTCAATCACAATGGATAAGAGTCTCTTCACCTTTTGCCATTTCGCCACTCGTCATTAATTTGAAAATTTTCGTTGCCACTACTTATGCTTTCACAACAAATATTATTGTTGTAACTACTTATGCTTTCATAGTTAAAATTTGTCATTGTCACTTTAACACAATCATTGTTGCTGTAATTGATTTGTGGTAATTACTAAAGTCATTATATTTTACATATGATAACAACTATATATTGTGGTTACATAAAGATAACTTTTGTTAACAATTATTGTCATTGTAATAAAATATATTTTCTCAATAAATAAATTCATTGTAATATTTCTTTTTCCAACCTCATTAATTGTTATATATCTTTTTTAATAACAAAAGTCACAATCATAAATTATCAATTCTAATCGACATATATATCATTAAATTTATTTTATTAACAAATTTATTCAATTTTTAAAATTTTGTATTAATAAAATAATTGAATTATCACAAATAATAAAAACAACATCACTGTAAAAGTAATGAAAAAAATATAGACAAATGATATCAATAAAAGATAAAGACAATGTATATAAACTTAATTGAATATCATGAAACATTATTCTACATAATTTAATGATTAAAAAAATCTCATTATTAAGAAATAAATAAATAAAAAAGAAATAACTAAAAGTTCAAAAAAAGAAAAATAATTTGTCTAAGTAGTGCAACCATTATTCCCCTTTTAAGCTTTACTTTGAATATCTCATTATGCAATAGTTGAGTGACTACCAATTGACCTGTAATTTTAACGTAAATAAATTATCAATTCAACATAAACAAATTATTGCTTGAAATTTTTTTTATTGACAACTTACTTATGATGCGTTGTCACATTAATAATAACTTCAACTTTGTGTATTATTCATTGTCAGGAAAGATTGTCCAACCTATATAAAGCAACCAAATACCTATTAATTAATAATTCAATATATTGAACAAACTTTTAAAATGTAAAAAAAATTATTGTAACTATATACCAATTAAATATTAATTATACTTACCGAAATAGTATGCATTTTTTAAAATATATTTGTAATTTTTTCTTCAATTTGTTTATCTAATCTTTTTTCAAATGTCCTTTGACTTTCTTCCAAACGCGCTGCCGTTTCTTCTCTTATATTAAGCTTTTCTTGAAGTTGGTTCTCAACCTTGGTCAATTTCATTTCTATAGATTGACATTTTTCATGTTCATTTGTTAATTGTTCACATAACCTTGTAATAGATTTTTCCTTAGTTGGTAGTGTCAGCACCAAGACCACACGATAATACCCTAACCGTTCTCCTACAACGGATTGAAAAGTTGTATTAACAATTTGGTCTTTATCGGTCTCCTCATTTGTCTCTTGTAACTTGTCAGAAACAATTTATTGAACCCCTATCTATTCAATAAAAACAATAAATATATCATAATTATAATTTGTAATTAAGAATAGTTGATCAGATATAATTATAATTTATGAATCACATAAAGAGACCATACATCAACTTCCTTAGGTGCTTCATTTATCCATTCTCCATTTTTGTTCATATAATTCATTTTCCATAAATCTCAAAAATTAGGTTCCTTTTGAGTTTCAGGATTTCTCTAACAAAAAAGATTGAACAATCAAAAATCATTATCAAGACTAATTTAACTATGTAATGAAAAAATTATAATTAAATAATAATAAAATTACCGCTTCAAAGCTAATAGCTTGAAATGAATTCCTTCCACATCTATGATTAGTAATTTGCTTTGATTTATTGTGCTCATTTCCTAAAAAAAAATACAATTTAAACACATAAAAGTCAAGAAGGAAAAGTAATGGTATATTATTATACATATTAATATCAAACATACCTTGAACTTAGAACTTGAAAAGTAATTTACGAGATATTCCTAGTCTTGAACACTTAAATCATTAGGCTTATTTTCCAAAGCCATCTCTAAAGCCAACTCTGTTATTTCATATTTTTTGAAATATTGGTGAAGTATACATATCTATGATTTGGGTATAATCTTCCTACTATGAAAAGAATAACATCTTTAGTGTTTTCTGGATGAGCACCATCAACATCAAAACTATCCTGTACATGATAAATAAATTGAAATAATTAATGTCAAGTTAGGCTAATAACATGAAAAAAATAAAATAAAATAAATTATGTGTACAAAAGTTAAATTTACCAGCACTTTTGTAACTATCTTTTCTTTTGCAACTTCTGGAACATGCTTCCACTTGTTAATGTTGAAATGGACATGCTTTTGAACAATAATAGAAATTTCAGTGACAAAATCTGCAACTCTGGGTCCAACAACCACCATCTTATCTTATCAGGTGGAATGAAAACACGTAATTTGTTCGTAGCACTCTTCCTCTTTTTTATTTCCTTTTTTTTTTTTTGCAACACTTAAACCATAAATTACTCCCTTTCCAACTTTTTCTTGTATTTGTATGTCTTTTTGTATTTTTCACCTAAATTTTTTTATAAGAAAACTACCATTATGATATGAAAATTTAAGAATATATATAGAAGAAATTCATAATCAATAAAAAATAGAAAAATAATTTAAAATTTGAAAGAAAATAAAACTATAAGTACCTTCTTCTTCTTCTTGAGTCATGGTATGATTTGAAGAATTTGGAAATCTTGAACTTAAAATCTAGCTTGAGTGTGCCATTACTAAATACAAATAGAAAAAAACTTAAATTTCACCTTTCATTATTCTTTATTGAGAATTCTTACACAAATAAAATGTAGTTTCTCATATGATAACCATCAAATATACATGTCATAGATGGAAAAAGAAAAGTATGTAATGACAAGATAAATATTGCATTTTTTTTATAGATTATCTACTAAAATATATTGTTGATATTATGTAAAATAAAATACATTTTTTTATATTTGGTTTTATTTTGAAAATTTGTTTCAATCTTTTATCATATTTTTAAATTTAAATTGATATTGCTCTTGTGATTTTTTTATTTAATAAATTACTAAAAAAATGAGTTTTAACATCGCCTTATTAACATCGGTTATTTAAAAACCGATGTCGTTGAATACTTACAACATTGGTTTTCAAATAACCGATGTTAAAATCACACTAAATTCAGTTTTAACATCGATTATTTGAAAACCGATGTTGTAAGTGTTCAACGACATCGATTTTTAAATAACCGATGTTAAAATAATTAAGTTTCAACATCGGTTATTTGAAAACCAATGTTATAAGTGTTTAGCGATATCGGTTTTCAAATAACCGATGTTAATATAATTTTTTTTTAATTATTTATATATTTTAAAAAAAATCATATATTGTGTTATTAATTATATTTTAATTAAAAAAATATAATAATTAATAAACAATAATAAATTCAAAAGGTAAGCATTTAAAAATTAAACTAAATTTTTAAAATGAATTTCATAATTTTAATTTTATTATTTCATGATTATCATTTAAATATAACACACATTTTTATAAATTATTTAATATTAGTTAATTTGAAAATAAAAAAAACTGTTTTTAATAATAGAGTTTAACTTTTATAGAATTTTTATAGAATATTGGTAAAAACAATTATATCGTAAAAAATTAAAATTTATTATTAATATATTTTATTTAATTATTATAAAAATAAAAAATTAGTTTTTTTCTTCTTAAAAAGGTAAATGGAGAATATTGTTTAAAAATTCTTTGAAATCCTACTATATTTATATTATCGCATTATCTTTAAATTTAAATTAAATTAAAATATTTGTATATATTAATTTAATTTATTGAAAATATATGTTACAGTGATTTAATTTAAATAATTATAGTTATCTCATATATTTGTAGGATTTAAAAAAAATGATATTTTTATTATTTTTAAACAAATTTTTCAGAACAAAAATAAAAGTATTTTCATGAGACACGAAAATTATGTTTTAAGTCTTTAAATTTAAAGTTAATTATAATCCACATGTAATTTATTTTTATTACATTTGTCATTTTTTTAATTATTTTTAACCTCATTTGTTAATTATGTGAATTTTTTGTTAATAAATTTAATAAAATAAATTATTTAGGAAAGAAGAAACAAAGAAAAAGAATTATATTTAAATAGTGATGAATTTTTTTTGTCAAAAGTTATTTTAATACTCAATTAAATATATTTTAATACTCATTTAGAAAAGAAGAAACAAAGAAAAAACATTTCGGATTAATTATTTTCAGTCTCTATTTTTTTAAAATTCTAATTTTAATATTTGAACAAATATTTGGCTTGTCAAAGTCTTCAAACTTTTCTTTATCTTTAGATTTTGCCGTCAACTTTATTTGTTTGACAAAATGATGTTATGATAAACATTGAGACTATCACATGCTATTTTTAATTATTTATGAGGTCTATTTCTCTAATATTTAAAATTATTTTTCAATAAATAATTTCAACTAGACCTGTTATTTAAGAAACTCACGATTGTATGTTATTAGAGAACATAATAGTTTGTTTAAAAAAAAGATAGAACATAATAGTAAAAGATTTTAAGTGTAGCGTAATGTGTATGACTCATTAAAAAATTACTTCAACAACTCAATATGCAAGTAATTCAACACAATAGATGTTTTTAGGTCGTTTTGCATTAGATAAAAAAATATGTATTGAATTTTATTATTAACTTGTGTTAAAAATAAAAATCTCTAAACATGAATTATATCACCCAAAATCAAATATAAAAAATACCTTTATTTATTTTAATGAATATCCACTAAAAAAACTAATAATAGATATGTAAAAATCAATAATATGGATTTAGGTGATAAAGAATAAAGAAAGATAAATATTTCTTTTTAAAAAAGAGATAGTGAATATATTTTTTTTAAAATTGAAAAATAATTTAGAAATGTATACGCAAAAGATTTCATCGAATCATAATTAATATGAATGTTAAAGTATTTATGATAAAATTCAACAATTTTAATATACATTGTGTTATAATTGGATGACATCATAATTTTTTTTTACAAAAAATATACCGTTTGTTTGGGTTTTTGAAACTATATTTGGAAATCCATATTATGTAAAAAATATACATTGTGTTTTTGAAACTAATTTTTTAGATTTTTTGTTTTATAATTTTCAATTTTGTTGGGTCGATTTTACAGTTTAGAGATGATTTGATTCAATTATGAACTCCCCTAATTTAATCTTTGTTAATTTGAAAAAGCTGTGGATGATTTTAAAGAATTAGAAGTACAAAAGTAACAAAAAAAATATATAACTATATTAAGGACTAAGAATGAAATATTTTAAATAATAAATATTGAAAGAGAAGATGATTTCATCAAAAGCCACAGGAGATTATTGTTTCTATAAAAATTAAATGGAAAATTAAACCTTTATAGTATTTTATTTTATCGTCTCAAGTATAGACAAAAATATGACACATTCATTAAGAAAGTTATTTAATTATAATTAAAAATGTTTTTTTTTTCAATTTATCTTTCATTTAAACTCATTATAAGCATAAGAAAAAATCATTGAAATTAATATTTTAATAAAATGAAAGAAATTTTAAAGATAATAATACTAAATATAAAATAAAATAAATTAATTCTTTTTTTAATTTGAGATGGGGGAGTAATTACTAATTACTGTAATAATTATCGACAATAATCTAGCAAGGAGTGAAAAGGGCACGAGATGTACTTGTAGTTGTACTAGGCATTTCCAAAATCAAATTCCCCGCGTAAGAGAAAAACTCTGTCGCCTTGAAACAACGCAACGCTGCGAAAAATAAATTATATGTATAAATTACTTTACATTAAACCCACCCAAACCCAAATCAAAATTCAAGGCAAATGGGATCCTTCTCTTCTTTTTCCCTCTTTCTCCTTTTCTTCTTCTTCTCTTCTTCACACTCAAAGGTAAGAACCACACCCTTCTTCTCTTCATCACTTATTAATGATTCCTAGGGTTCCTTCCTTCTCCCCTTTTCAAAATGCGTTTTCACTGTATTTATTTATTTATTTATTTTTATTCCTAGGTGTTTTGAAAAGCCGGTTTTGGAGTTCTCCCCTTCCGGTGTTTCTTCAGGTTCTCCCCTTTTCAAAGAGGTTTTTTTTTTTTACAATTCCCGAAACCGGCATCGTTTTATTTGAAATTGTGTGTCATTTTTTTTTTCAAGTATGGGAGCGGTGTACGACATCGTGAAGAGCGGCGTCGGGGTTGCGTCGATGGGTCACGCCGGAGCTGGATTGATTTTGTGCTTGGTATCCTGCACCTTCTTTGCAGTTAGGCTTTTACAGTTTTCCCCTTTCCCATTCATCAATTCTTTTATTGAATATGTTTGCACAATAGTTAACAATACCAAATAGTGGCATTGAGTGACTTATCCCAAAATTGATACAGTGGGTAGTGGAACATGAATGAGAACTGAATGAGAATTTAGCTGTTTCGAATATGTTTGCACAATAGTTAACAAACCGTTGAATGAAATTTTAGAATATATAGAACTCTTTGTTATTAAGGGTAAGAGTTATTTTTATATCTAGAGAATGTACACTTGAATTATGAGAACTGAATGAGAATTTTAGAAATGAATGGACAGTACACAATACTTTTAGATAAGGGGCCAAGGGGGTCTCTAAGCGGGCTTTGTTTGAGAGAGGCAGAGGGCTCCCAAACTTTTGGTCTTTTATAGCTAATATAGATATAGAACTTTTTTTTACTGTATAGCTAACATAGTACTTTGATCTTGTAATAAACTTTTTTACTCTCGCAATCTCGTAATAAAGTTTTTTTATCCAACAAAAAAAAACATAAACTTAATATTTCCATTTTTAATTTTTGTCGTCTATCATTGTTAAGGTCTTGATAATTTTTGTCCTAAAGACACTAATTAAAAAATTAAAAAGAAGAAATCTCCTTAAAATTCATATGAAAACACATTTAAAAACTATAAAAGAGTTTGCTTTTACCCATTTTATTAAAAAAAATATTTTTTGTTTTACTTCTTTAATCAATACTCTTAAGATAGACATTGATTAACAATTGACTCATTAATATTATAAGCGAAAGTTATATTTTTTGCTTTTACCCATTTCATATCTCCTAAATCCCCCCTAAATGGCTTCTTCTTCTCTTCTCCCTTCTCGCCACTCCCCTCAATTCACCCGTGAGTTCCTTCTTCCATTCTCTTATTATAATGTCTTTCTTTCTATCATTTCTAACATCATTATTATTGTTATTTTATACTGCAGATTCAAGAGGAGCGTGAATTTGACGAGTTGAGTAGCCAAGACAGAATAAGCCACTCCAGAAGCACCCCAAACCCCCACCCTCCAACCCCCATTGTCCACAAGCACACTAAATCCAAGAAAAAGAGATCAGATTTCGAGAAAGATGGCTCTGTCTCTTGCAACAAGTGTAGACCACACTCCTGCGACAAAATCTTCATCCTTCCCTTGGATCCCATAATTATGGCTAGTGGGTATCTTGTTTATTTGCTCTCTACTATCTTTCTTCCCTTTATTTTATATGCTCTGTTGCTTCACAAATTTGTCATGAAAAACGAGTTCCGGAGGATGGCAAAGGCATTGCAAAATCAGGTAACTTTGATGTTGTATTATTCCAAAAAATTGATTGTGTTCCTATTATTTGTTTTCTTTGGTAGCTACATTTATATTTGATGTCAAATCCAACTGCTTCTGCTTACTGAAAAAATATTGAAAAATTGTTCTATGCCTTTTTGTTTTACATTTAGCAGTGTGTGTTGGGTTGAATACCTTTTCTCCCCATCAAGTGCCCCAAGTGGATTATTTTGGGGTTGTCTTCATGTGTGTGAAAATTTTCGTGTTGTTGCAGTTCAATTGCAAAAGAATTTGATGCATCAAACTGTCAAGAATGAGTGATTGTTTGCTGTTAAAGATATCTTGTCTATATAGCTTTTGGTGATTGCTTTATTTTGTTTTGGGCTGATGGTGCTAGCTTAACGTGTTTGGCGCAACATAAGAAGAGTTTACATGACATGCTATCGTTCAGTTTTTCACATGCTATTTTTATTTTTAATTTTAATGGATGTGTTGGTTCGTTGATAAATTTAACTATTGGAAACCACTTTGAATCTCTGGCAACTTGAATGATTTTCCAACAGCAGTGATAAGCCTATAACATGTAAGAAGAAATCCCTACTTGGGTTTCTTCAATGAAATTTACTTGTTACGCTTGGCTTCTGAGCTTTTAAAATTCAGAAGTTATTTCATGAATTCAATTCTTTTTGGAGGGTGACTTATGTGTTATATGTTAATATCATGGAGTAAATAGTGTATAATTTCAAAAAGTTGATTCCATTCTTACATTATTAATTTATTTTTTTATTTGATCATGCAGTATTTTAATGAAGTTAGACCATTGGAAGCAGAGAGATTCAAGGCGCTTCGCATCCAGTGGGCACAGTATTATCTAAAAGTTAGAAATCAAACATAGGATGTTAGGCAACTATGTAACTTTAGGTTACTTAATTAGTTTACATATTTTGCATTACATTTTTTACAATTGTTTCATTTTAACATTGAATAACCTTTGTTGATAGCTAGTTTTTTGCTAAAACCTATTTGGAAGCAGAATGCAAATGATATATGTTGTGTGCTGTGTGGTCTAATTTTAAATTTACAGGTTAAATTTTGATTTTTTTGTAAAAATAGAGACATTATTTAAAAAAAATTCCTGAAAATAACATCGGTTTTTTGAAAAAACTGATGTTAACGAATGTATTAATGTTGACAGTTAACATCGGTTTTTTTACAAAAAACCGATGTTAATATTGAAAACGTTAACATCGGTTTTTTTGAAAAAATCGATGTTAACTGTCAACATTAACACATTCGTTAACATCGATTTTTTTACAGAAAACCGATGTTAACAAACGTTAACATCGGTTTTTTGAAAAAACCGATGTTAACTGTCAACATTAACACATTCGTTAACATCAGTTTTTCTAAAAAACCAATGTTAACGCTAACATTGGTTTTTTTAAAAAACCGATGTTAACTGTCAACATTAAAACATTCGTTAACATCGGTTTTCTGTAAAAAAAACTGATGTTAACTTTCAACATTAATATACATTTTTGGGTGTAATTCATATTAGCAACATCGGTTATTTATATAACCGATGTTGGTAATTTTACGTTAACATCAGTTTTTTAAAAACCGATGTTAATGATAATACTATCAACATCGGTACTTTCAACATCGGTTCAAAAATCGAAGTTGAAAGTCATAAATAACCGATGTAGAAAGTATATTTTCTAATAGTGTTATAAGTTAGATATACTGCTATTTGTTTCAATCTTTGAAAATTTGTTTAATTCTTTATCTTTTAATTTTTTATATCTTATATATATATATATATTGTCAATTATATTTGATTCTTTGGAGGTAGAGGAATTTAAAGACTTTTTACATTTAGAGATAATTGAAGACTCTGGATGGAGAGAGGGTTGAAGACTCTTTAAATTCAGAGAGAGTTGAAGACTCTTTAGATTAATAGATGGTTGAAGACCCTATGGGTTGATAACTGTTAAATATGAACTGTTTTTGATAATAAAAATATCTTTTAAAAAAGTTTATTTAGCAGTTATTCATGCTTAATTGTTAAGAATTAATATTTTTCCTATTCTTGGCTTGCAGATATGAAAATGAGGGATTAAAAAAAAGATGCAAAAATAAAAAATATTTGAAAAAAGGTCAAGCCCAAGACGTGCTCAGCGCAAAAACAAGCATTGGTGCTAAGCGAGGAAGAGGCGCGCTAAGCGCGAATACTGGCACCCGAGCTAAGCGAGCATCACGCACTAAGTGCGAATACAAGCACCCACGCTAAGCGAGTAGAGCGCACTAAGCGTGAGTACGCATGCCTAAGTCCACTCCAGCAACTATAAAAAGAAACTCAAGCCAAGGAGAAAAGACACACCGAGTCTCAGAGCACTCTAATACACACCTACAGCTTGAGAACTCTCCCTTAGGGAATTCTTCCTTCTCTTCCATTATTTTCTATTCCCTTTTTCCATCCCTTCTCTTCCCTGAGTTTCTAAACTCCTTTTCAAGTGTAAGGTCCCTTATGGCTATGAGAGGCTAAACCCTTAGGTAGGGCCTAGCATGCTTAAAAAGCCAAAAGATGTATTGTATACTTCATATCTATCAATGCAAACAAGTGTTTTCTTTCCTATTATGCTTTCTTGTTTTTAATTTCATGTATCATTCACCCTTGCATCATCTTTTGGGGTTAGGGGCTTGACATAGGGTAATCCTTAATAGAAATACAAGGAAGGCTTTACATGCATCAGTTTTAGGAATTAGTCGCTTGACAGATGGTAATTTCTAATAGAACTAAAAGGAAGGGGTATCTTAATAAAATCATTGTTAGACATAGAGTGATTTCATTACGCCCATGCATCAAGCAAGCATATAGAATTTGAACTTCATGCATTTTATCTATTGAATTTTTGCAAATATATTTGGGAGATAGATAGGTAAGATAGACTTGTCATCGTGAGACATCATGGGCAAGTATTCTAATAGATGTGGTTAGGAAAAATTCACCTAATTGATAGAGAAAAATCTCAATTAATACATCTTAGGAAAATAAGGCATGCTAGGTCCTAACATTCCCATCTCATTGAATTCCCTTTTATTTCCTTTTGTTTTCTATTAATTGTGAATGTATGAATACATGATTTTGATGATGCCAAAGAAGAATCAAACAAGGTTGCTTCAAAGGATAAACATTGCTTCAAGATTAATACAAGGTTGCTTCAACAAATAAAGCCTTGCTTCAAGATTAACTCAAGATCAAGTCTTGCCTCAAAACAAAGTGTTTCCAAGACATCCAAGGCTCTAGTAATCGATTACCAGAAGACAATTTTGAAAAATAGCTTTTAAAAAGGTTTTGAATTTGAATTTTGAACCTGTAATCGAATACCAGATGTTTGTAATTGATTACCAGCAACGAAACTCTTGAAATTCAAATTCAAAAGTCATGACCCTTCAAAATATAACTGTGTAATCGATTACCAAATGTTTGTAATCGATTACCAGTGAAAAATTAAAAAAAAAGCTTTTTGAAAAGACACATCTCTTCAAACCATTTTGAAAAGGCACAAAGGGCCTATATATATGTGTGTCTGACTTCAAAAAGCAAGAGAGAGATATTCTAAGAGAACTTCATTGTCAAATTCTCTCTCAACAAATCTTGGACAAACACTTGCAAATCTATTGAGAGTTCATTCAGGAACTTCAATTTGTATTATCCACTCTAAAGGAGAGAAATCTTTATGTTCTTCTCAGAAAGTCAATTGTAATCAAGAGACTGGTTGTCTCTTGAATTGTGAGTTTCCTGAACACAAGGGAAAAAGATTCCTTGGTTGTTCAGAAGTTGTAAAAAAGTTTTTTTTTACAAAGTTAGTGAAAATCTCAAGTGGGTTGCTTGAGGAATGGACGTAGGCATGGAAAGTGGCCGAACCAGTATAAATCAAATTTGCATTTCTCTCTTCCCTTATCTCATTTATATTATTATAATCAATTTTATCTTGAATATTTAAAGAACATTGTTAAATTGATTTCTTCTTCTTCTTCTGCATTCTAAAGCCTATCATTTAAAAGGGGGGGGGGGGGGGTTAAAGTTTGTTAGTAGGAAGATTTAGAAACTTAATTCACCCCCCTTTTAAGTTATTATGACCACTTGTCCAACATTAATATCTATTATTTTAGTTACTGTTATTTTAAAGTCATCTTTTATACCTCATCTTATCTTGTCCTCTTATAAATTGGAAATTATGCAACACAAGTACAAAACAAAGTTTCTGTGGAAATCGACACTCGAACTTCTGAGTCTTTACTACTTCATTTGGTACACTTTCCAAACGGTTAATAAGTTTTTGGCGCCATTGCGGGGAATTTGTTCTTCGTACTTGGTTACCATACATTTTCGATTTGTAAGTATTAATTCTTTTATTTTTTATTTTTTTATTTTACAATTTTAATCATTATTTTTCTTCTCTATTCTTTTCTATAATTTGCACGATAGTGCTTGTTTTTGTGTATGCGAGGTAGAATTGCAACCAAAGATTTAGCTCCACTAAATTCAGAGATTGAAGCCACTTGCAGGCGTAACAACACCACAAGAAGAAGAAGAAGAGAGCAAGAAATACAAGGGAGCAATCAACCCTCACCTCCACCCTCTCCAAAATGTTACTATCAAATAGAAGAGGAGGAGCATGCACGACGAGTGACACTAGAAGACTACTCTAGTACAACTACCTCGTAGTTCTTCACCAATATTGCAAGGCTGGAGGTTCAAGCGACCAACATAACCTATCCTCACTCTCTCATACAGCTGATACAAGGAAACCTCTTCCACGGTCTACCGAATGAGGATCCTTACGGTTATCTTGCCACCTACATAGAAATATGTAACACGATAAAGATAGTCGATGTTCTTGAGAATGCCATACGCCTCAATCTTTTCTCTTTTTCTTTGGCAGGGGAAGCAAAAATGTGGCTACACTCCTTTAAAGGAAATAACTTGCGGACTTAGGAGGAAGTTGTCGAAAAGTTCTTGAAAAAAATACTTCCCAGAGTCAAAGACTGCCGAGGGGAAGATAGAAATATCCTCATTCCATCAATTCCCCGATGAATCTGTTAGCGAGGTGCTCAGCCATTTCCATGGACTACTCAGAAAGACGCCTACACATGGGTACAACAAGCTGGTGCAACTAAACATCTTCATAGATGGCCTACAACCATAATCAAAGCAACTCTTTGACACATCTGCAGGGGGAAAAATCAAGATGAAGACACCGTAGGAGGCAATGGAGTTGATAGAGAATATGGTGGCTAGTGATCACACCATCCTTCGTGATCGAGCATACATGCCAACAAAGAGAAGCCTTCGGGAGTTCACAGCTCAAGATGTAACATTGGCCCAAAACAAGCTATTGGCCCAAAAAATAGAGGCCCTAACAGAGACCCTCAACAAGCTCCCTCAATAACTACAAGGGGTAAGTCCCTCTCACTCTTCGATCATGGAAATAGGGGGATGCCATACCTGCGGTGGAGCAAACAAGCCAGGCAATGCATAGCCTAAGAAGATTCTTCCAGAGAGGTGAACTACATGGGAGCTCAGAATCGCCATGGATTCCAAGGCTACAACCAAGGAGGACCGCCGGGATTCAACCAAGGGAGGAATTTCACATAGGGCTCAAGCTGGAGAAATCATCTGGGGAACCAGTTTAACAAGAAGTAAAGAAGTTAACCCATCCAGAATTCCAACCAAGGGATTGATCTTTATGAGAAGACCAACAATCTTGAGGAGACGCTGAATCAATTCATGCAGATATCCATGTCCAACTACAGGAGCACGGAGTCATCCATCAAGAACCTGGAGATACAAGTGGGACAATTAGCCAAAAAAATGGTTGAAAGACCCATTAGCAGCTTTGGAGCCAACACATAGAAGAACCCAAAGGAGGAATGCAAGGCAGTGTTGACTAGAAGTCAGAGGAGAGCGCAAGGAGAAGAAGAAAAAGCTGAAGGAGACCGGTTTGAGGAAGGAAGGGCAGACAAAGAAGGAGAGAAGGAGGATGAAGAGAAAAAAAATAAGAGAAGAAGGTCTTAATCTCTAAAACCAAAAGCCAGCTAGCTCGAGAGGCTAGGAAAGAAGAGCCAACAACCACTCTAAAGGAGCCCCCATATCCTTTAGTGCCATCAAAGAAGAATAAGGAGCGCTACTTCGAGAATTTCTTGGAGATATTCAAGGGGATGGAGATAACCATGCAATTTGGGGAAGCCTTGCAACAAATGCCGCTCTACACCAAATTCATGAAGCACATCCTCACCAAGAAGGGGAAGTACATTGACAATGAAAGCATTATGGTGGGAGGCAACTGCAGTGCAGTGATACAGAGGAAGTAGCCCAAGAAACTTAAAGAACTTGGGAGCGTAACAATCCCTTGCACCATAGGGAATGAGTTAGTAGGGAAGACTCTCATTGACATAGGGGAAAACATCAACTTGATGCCCCTGTCAATGTGTAGAAGAATTGGAAACCTGAAGATAGACTCTACCAAGATGATGCTTCAACTTGCAGACCAATCAATCACAAGATCGTATGGGGTAGTAGAAGATGTCCTTGTCAAAGTCCACCATTTAATTTCCCGGTGGAGTTTGTCATCATGGACATAAAAGAAGATGCAGAGATTCCTCTTATCTTAGACAGACCCTTCATGCTGACTGCCAATTGTGTGGTAAATATGGGGAATGACAATCTGGAAATGAGCATTGACGACCAAAAGGTAACCTTCAACCTTTTCAAAGAAATTAAATACCCAGGGGAAGATAGGAGGTGCTTCAAGGTGGAGGAGATCGATAAAGAAGACGTTGGTGCTCTTCAAACCACACAGACTTCACTAGAGAAAACTTTGATCAATGCTGTGGATTGTCTAACCAGTGAAGAGGAGAAGGATCTAAGGGCTTGCTTGGATGACTTAGATCATGAAGAAAATATTCTTGCAGGGGGGACCAGTTTTGAAGAATTGAAAAGCGAGAGTCCATCCGAGAAGACCAAGGTAGAGCTGAAGATTCTACACAACCACCTGAAGTATGTGTTCTTGGAGGGGAACGAAACCAAGCATGTGGTGATCAGCAGTGAGCTAACAGTAGAAGAGGAAAACAGGTTGTGGAGGTCCTCAAGAGACACAGGGAGGAAATAGGGTGGCACATATCAGATATTAAAGGAATTAGCCCTGCCTACTGCATGCACAAGATAATAATGGAAGAAGACTATAGACCAGTCAGACAGCCCTAGAGAAGGCTCAACCCATCAATGAAGGAAGAGGTGCGAAAAGAGGTGCTCAAGCTTCTAGAGGTTGGGCTTATCTATCCCATTTCTGACATTGCTTGGGTAAGCCCAGTCCAAGTGGTACCAAAGAAAGAGGGCATGGCAGTCATTTAGAATGAAAATAATGACCTAATCCTAACAAGGACTGTCACTGGCTGGAGAATATGCATCGACTACCGTAAGCTCAACGAAGCCATAAGGAAAGATCATTTTCCTTTGCCTTTCATGGATTAGATATTGGAGAGGCTTGCGGGACATGCTTATTACTGTTTCTTGGATGGATACTCTAGATACAATTAGATTGCAGTGGACCCTAAGGATCAGGAGGAGACAACCTTCACATGCCCTTTTGGCGTCTTTGCTTACAGATGGATGCAATTTGGGTTATGTAATGCACCTACCACATTTCAGATGTGCATGTTGGTCATTTTTGCAGATATGGTGGAGAAAAGTATCAAGGTATTCATGGATGACTTCTCGGTATTTGGGCCCTCATTTGAATATTGCTTGAAGAACTTGGAAATGGTGCTACAAAGATGCATGGAAACAAACCTAGTTCTGAACTAGGAGAAGTGTCATTTCATGGTTCGAGAAGGCATAGTCTTGGACCACAAAATTTCGGCCCGAGGGATTGAGGTAGACCGGGCCAAGATTGATGTCATTGAGAAGTTGCCACCACCATCAAATGTTAAAGGCATCAGGAGCTTCCTAGGACATGCAGGGTTTTACAGGAGATTTATCAAAGATTTCTCCAAAATTGCTAGACGGTTGAGCAATCTTCTGAACAAAGATGTTGTGTTTAAATTTGATGAAGAATGTTCAGCGGCCTTCCAGACCCTGAAAAACAAGCTCACGATCGCCCCGACGATGATCGCACCTGACTGGAGTAAAGAATTTGAATTAATGTGCGATGCCAGTGATTATGCAGTGGGCGCAATCCTAGGACAAAGGCAAGACAAGACATTTCACGCTATTTATTATACTAGCATAGTTCTCAATGAAGCACAAATGAATTATGCCACTACGGAGAAAGAGATGCTAGCCATTGTCTTTGCCTTTAGAAAAATTTAGGTCGTACTTGGTGGGGTCAAAGGTAGTGATTTTCACTGATCATGCCTCCATCAAACACCTTTTCACTAAAGCATATTCAAAACCAAGGCTGATTAGATGGGTCCTACTCATACAAGAGTTTGATATAGTCATCAAGGAAAAGAAGGGATCTGAGAATGTGGTGGCTAATCACCTTTCCCAGTTAGAGAATGAAGAAGTTACCAAAGAAGAACCGGAGGTATGGGGAGAATTCCTAGATGAGTTCCTCTTACAAGTCACCAGAAGACCTTGTTTTGTTGATGTTGCCAACTATAAAGCCATAGGAATCATCCCTGAAGAGCTTAAGTATAGTAAGCAGAAGAAATTTCTACGTGATGCCTGCTTCTATGTGTGGGATGATCCACATCTGTTCAAGCTAGGAGCAGACAATTTGTCGAGGAGGTGTGTTACGATGGAGGAAGCACAGAGCATCCTTTGGCACTGCCATAGTTCACCATATGGCGGTCACCACAACGGAGATAGGACAACAACAAAGGTGCTACAAGCAAGTTTCTTTTGGTCCTCAATTGTCAAAGACACTCATGATTTTATGCGTCGTTGTGACAAATGCTAGAAAATATGGGGGATTTCTAGAAGGAACGAGATGCCTCTACAAAACATAATGAAGGTAGAAATCTTTGACTGCTGAGGGATTGAATTTGTGGGGCCTTTCCCATCTTCATATGGGAATATCTATATCCTGGTAGCTATTGATTACATGTCTAAGTGGGTGGAAGCCATAGCCACTCCCAAGAGTGATGCTAGGGTAGTGATAAATTTTTTAAAGAAAAATATCTTTTCCCGTTTTGGAGTACCACAAGCCCTAATTAGTAATGGGGGAACACACTTCTACAATGCGTAACTAAAGAAGGTTCTGGAGCATTACAATGTCAGACATAAGGTGACAACACCATATCATCCCTAGACATATGGCTAGGCAGAAGTTTCAAATAGAGAGCTAAAGCAAATCCTTGAGAAGATTGTCACATCATCAAGAAAGGATTGGGCTTTGAAGTTGGATGATGCAATATGGACTTACTGGAGGACTACATTCAAGGCTCCCATAGGCCTATCACCATTTCAGTCGGTCTATGGGAAACCATGCCACCTACCGGTGGAGTTGGAGCACAAAGCCTACTGGGCCCTCAAATTGCTTAACTTTGATGAAACTGCATCTGGAGAGAAGAGGAAGTTACAATTTCTGGAGTTAGAAAAAATGAGGATGAATGCCTATGAATCATCCAAGATTTATAAGCAAAAGATAAAGGCATATCATGACTAGAAGTTATAGAGACAAAAATTCTAGCCATGGCAACAAGTCCGACTTTTCAACTCCAGACTCAGGTTATTTCCAGGGAAGTTGAAGTCAAAGTGGTTAGAGCCATTTGTGATCAAAGAAGTAAGACCCCATGGAGTTGTGGAATTGGTGGACCCTACAGTAGACACCCTTGAGAAAGGAAGGATCATCAACGGACAACGCTTAACAATTTACAATGGAGGCCAGTTAGAAAGATTAACAAGTGTTGTCTACTTGAACGATCCATAAAAGGAAGAAGTATCTTAATAAAATCATTGCTAGACATAGAGTGATTGCATTATGCCCATGCATCAAGCAAGCATCTAAAATTAGAACTTCATGCATTTTATCTATTCAATCTTTGCAAAGACATTTGGGAGATAGATAGGTAAGATAGGCTTGTCATTGTGAGACATCAGGGGCAAGTATTCTAATAGATTTGGGTGGGAAAAATTCACCTAATTGATAGAGAAAAATCTTAATTAATACATCTTAGGAAAATAAGATATGCTAGGTCCTAACATTCCTATCTCATTGAATTCCCTTTTATTTCCTTTTGTTTTCTATTAATATCTATTATTTAGTTACTGTTCTTTTAAATTCATCTTTTATACCTCATCTTATCTTGTCCTCTTATAAATTGGAAATTATCCAACACAAGTACAAAACAAATCCCTGTGGAAATCGACACTTGGACTTCCGAGTCTTTACTACTTGGACATTTGGTACACTTTCCAAACAGTTAAAAGGAAGAACAACATCTAGCTAAAGACGATAAATTAGGTGCTTACAAGGAGGCAACCCAACATTTTTGTTAATTTTTGTTTTTCATTTGTTGAAAAAAAAAAACCCAACAGTGTATATAATGATTTCAGGGGTGCAAAAAGCAAAAAAAATGCTGGGCTCACTTTGCAACGCACTAAGCACATATCTGCGCGCATATGGCGGGACACGTGCTAAGCCAGACATCCTCGCTAAGCGCATAGGTAAATTTAAATTTAAATTTTGGAGGGAATACCAAGGGACATTGCCCTTGGTGCGCTTAGCGGCCATTGTTCACTAAGCGCAAATGTCATAACTGCTGGCTGTGTTCAAAACTGCCCAACCCTCCAACTTCCAACCCTTTCTTCCTTTTAATCTTTTTTTTTTCATACACATTCTTCCACCTTCTAAAGTTTTCTAGCTCAAGCTTTTGTCTCCTCTCCTCTCATTTCTTTTCCCCTCACTCAAATTAACTTTCCTTCACGCAAAGCTCACAGTTTTAAGGTACACTAATTTCTTTTGGTTGTGTTCATTGTGTTCTTCTTCGCAGGTACCAACTCGCTAAGCCTCGCTTTAGGCTTAGCGAGAACGAGCAATCTAGATGGGACAATGGATGATTTGGATTGAACTCGCTAAGCGCGACGCAACGTGCTGAGTGAGTTCTTAGCTGCTGACGAACTTGGTCAGGCGCACTAAGAGGGCAAGCTTGCGCTCAGAGTACCCATGAGGCATGACAAACCTGCTAAGCACCACACAACGTGCTAAGTGCACTCATGAAGACAGAACAACTCGCTTTGCGCACGGCTCGTGCTAAGCGAGACTGTAGTGCTAAGCCTAGAGACTCAAGATTAGGCGCTAAGTGCGTGCTTGCGGCTTAGCGCTAGATTTTTTTATTTTATTTAGTTATTTAATTCTTTTACTATTTGTACCACTGTTTTAACTAAATCCAGTCTTATTTTTATTTTTTTCAGATGGCCTCACCGAAACGCCTAGCATTGCCCACACAAGGAGGGGAATCCACTTGGGATTCCTCTCGCTTCACTTCTGAGACAGCTTGGCACAAATATCAACACAATGTTCACCTCCGAAACATTCTACCAGATAGGAACATAGAGCTCTCCGCAAGCATGTTTGATGAATTTTACGGAGATCTCCAACGGAGACAGTGGCACTGGGTACTCACCAAACTCCCGGAGAAGCAGATTAACATTGCTCTGGTAAAAGAATTCTACTGAACATCTATGAACCAGAGTACGACACTCCAAAATACTATAAGGTGCAGGGGCATGTCATCAGGTTTGATGCAGAGACGATCAACGACTTCCTTGACACCCCAGTCACCCTTGCTGATAGAGAGGAATATCCGACGTACTCTCAGTACTTACCATCATGGTAGCATTATGCACACCCGAAGGAGGGTTCGTCCTGAACGCTGACGAAGCCCTATGGAAGCTGTTGTGGAAGGATTTCACTACGCTCGCTCAAACATGGAGCGCACTTTCTTACTTTAACCTTGCCCTTATCTCTCACACTTCTGATCTTAATGTTGACAGGGCAAGGCTGATATATGGCTTGGTGATGAAGATGGACATGGACTTGAGCAACTTCATTTCAGGTCAAATCACAAAAAAAGCCCAATCCAACACTTCTTACTTGGGGTTTCCAGTGTTGATCGCAGCGTTGTGTGACGCTTAGGGGATCGTTTTTGACACCCTGATCTTTGAGTCACTAAGTCCTGTGATTAACTTAGCATACATAATGAAAAATTGATGGAACCCCGCCGATCTATCCATCACCTTCCCAGGGCCCCATCGTGCCTGAGCCAGAGCCGCAACACCAGACGCCCCGCCTCCAGCACAACCTCCTCCACCACCTATCGCACGCCGCCAGCCGCCATCCACCTCAGTCTCGATGGACCTGCATACTCAGATACTTTAGTCCATCTACCAGGGCCAGCAGGTCATTGTCCAGGGTCTTTACAGACTCTCTGTGCACCTGGGGATGGACCCACCACTAACGACCCCAGAGGCCTTCATCCAACAGGTTGCTTGGCTAGGAGTCCAGCCCTCTACTGATGGGGGGGGGGGGGGGGGTGAGCCCTCTAAGGCCAGAGTTGAGGATGATATCATGACAGATTTGGCGACGGCTGATTGAGGCCCATGGCCAGACTTGGGTTGAAGAAGCAAGGTTTTATTTTTATGTTTTATTTTTTAAGAACTTGGTCTATAAATAAATGTTATTTAAATTCAGTTATTATATCTTTTTTTTTATTTGTTTTCTCTCGAATAATTGCATGATATTTATGAAGTCACTGTTGCTAAGGCTTTTTCTGAAAGGACTCAAACACTTGAATTGTTGCATACCAATTTTGTGAAAATGCTGGTTCCATGAAGGCGGGCATCAGTTCAAGTAGTGGAGTATGAATCACAACAAAGAGAGAAAAGGTTAGCCTGTTTGAAAGAAAGCATGGTACGGTAAGCCAACAACTTTGTCTTATCCAGATGAGTTGTGTGAAACTTATTTGTGAGAGAACAACTGCTTTTAATTTCCTGATTTTGCATCATTCTTAGACTGTTAGATTAATTACATGAGGTGGAAATGATCAAGACCCTGTTTCTTTTTATTTTTCAACCACTTAGCCAAAAAGCCAACCTTTGATAAAAAAAATTCCCCTAGCACCTTATTTGAGCCAAAAATGATAATCATGTTTTTGTAAAACCCCTAAGCCTATTTTAATTATCTCCTACCTTGTTTTAGGGTTTAAGAGAGTATAAGGGTTTTAGTCATGATATGCCCGTAATTTGGGGGAGGGCTAGGGTAAAGATTTTCTTAGGAAGGTAAAACAGCACACAATAAGGCACCCTAAAAAATCATTTGAGCCCAAAGTTTTTTTCTATATAAAAAAAAGGGAATAACAAGGGCAGGAAATAATAGGTGTCATAAGTGCTGTGAGAACTATAAATTGAGGCTGAAAACCAAATAAGCCTAGGCTGAATGAATAAAAGTTTTGCTAGGATAAATGCTCTTTTATAACCCTAATTTTTGAAATAAAAAAAAACCATAATTTCTTTGATTAGCTAGGCCACATTACAAGCCAATAAAAGTCCTTAGTGATCCACCAAGTATAAGCAAGATAACTTTAACTGAGGTGAAGTGCAAAATCGGGAACATTAATTGTAGGTCATAGAAATTTTAAACACTCATCCAAGACACTTGTGCGCAGAGAGAAACACTAAAGCCTTGTGAGGAAAAGTAAGGCAAGCCGACCTGATTTTGTTTATGCTTTCATTGCAAGATCATGGCAAATGCAAGAAGGTCTAGCTGAGGGAATTTGAAAAATTACAGCTATTGAAAATGTTGGAGTATTCAGAGTCTGCTCTCTTTTTTATTTTTGCTTGGGGATAAGCAAAGTTCTTAATTTGGGGGATTTTGATAACTGCTAAATATGAGTTTTTTTTATAATGAAAATATCTTTAAAAAAGATTATTTAGCAGTTATTCATGCTTAATTGTTAATAATTGATATTTTTCTTATTTTTGGGTTGCAAATATGAAAAAGAGGGATTAAAAGCCAAAAAGATGCAAAAATAGAAAATATTTGAAAAAAGGCCTAGCTCAAGACGCGATCAGCGTGAAAACAAGCACTAACGCTAAGCGAGGAAGAGGCGCGCTAAGCACGAATACAGGCACTCGCGCTAAGTGCGAATACAAGCATCTGCGCTAAGTGAGCAGACCACGCTAAGCGCAAGTTCGTAGACCCAAGTCCACTCCAACAATTATAAAAAGAGAGTCAAGCCAAGGAGAAAAGATACACCGAGTTTCAGAGCACTCTAATATACACCTAAAGCCTGAGAATTCTCCCTTAGGGAATTCTTCCATTATTTTTATTCCCTTTTTCCATCCCTTCTTTTCCATCAGTTTCTAAACCCATTTTCAAGTGTAAGGCCCCTTATGGCTATGAGAGGCTAAACCCTTAGTTAGGACCTGACAAGCCTAAAAAGCTAAAAGATGTATTGTATACTTCATATCTATTAATGCAAACAAGTGTTTTCTTTCCTATTATCCTTTCTTGCTTTTAATTTCATGTATCATTCATCCTTGCATCATCTTTGGGGGTTGGGTGTTCGACAGAGGGTAATCCTTAATAGAAATACAAGGAAGACTTTACATGCATCAGTTTTAAGAATTAGTCGTTTGATAGAGGGTAATTTCTAATAAAACTAAAAGGAAGGGGAATCTTAATAAAATCATTGCTACACATAGAGTGATTGCATTATGCCCATGCATCAAACAAACATCTAGAATTAAGGCATGTTAGGTTCTAACATTCCCATATCATTGAATTCTCTTTTATTTCCTTTTGTTTTCTATTAATATCTATTATTTAGTTACTGTTCTTTTAAGTTCATCTTTTACACCTCATCTTATCTTGTTCTCTTATAAATTGGAAATTATCCAACACAAGTACAAAACAAAGTCCCTGTGAAAATCAACACTTGAACTTCTGAGTCTTTACTACTTGGACATTTGACACACTTGCCAAACAGTTAACATGGATACTGAGAGTTGAAGACTCTTTAGATTTAGAAGACTCTATGCATGCTAAGAGTTGAAGATTCTTTAGATTTAATGAGAGTTGAAGACTCAATGGATACGAAGATGGTTGAAGATTCTTTAGATTTAGAGATAGTTGAAGACTCTATTGATGCTGAGAGAGTTGGAGACTCTTTAGATTTAGAGAGAGTTGAATACTCTTTGGATGAAATTGCTAATACTCTACCTATGTCTTTTAGATCAAAGAGGGAAGAGAGGTAAATGCAAAAAGTAATTAGGGACATGTTAAAGATTTATCTTCCATATATTTATTGAAGTTTATGAATTTGTTTGCTTAAATTAATTTTATAATTTGTATTAATTTATTTATTGAAATCGCTTTTTTAAATACAAGAAAAGTGAAACATTACATAGGAATAACCACAAGCTTGGTTTTAGATTGATTTCTTTGGTTGTTTTCTTGTAACTTTTGTAATATTTTATTTGTTGTGGATTATATTGATATGTTTGTAACTAAATTTAAATAAGATTTAAGTAATTTTTTTTAAAAATAATTTGAATAAAAATAATAATTAATCATCAATATTAGATTATACCATAATTTTCTCACGAATAAGATGTTTCCTTCCCCGCAAACGAGCGCCAAACATATTGACAAAAACGAAAGCAAAATTTAAAACCAAGAAAAGAATTCCCCATGTTACCAATAATTTTCATTTCCACATTCTCATTCCCGCAACTCTTCTTTCCTCCACAAGAACCACGAGCTTGTTCGATTGTTCAGTTCCACTGTTATGTTTCTTTGGATTTCTTCATTCAATTTCTTTTGATTTCTCCCTTTGTTTTCTTTCGAAACCCTACATTGTTCGTACTTGCTGTCAGGGGGTTGGAAGCAGAGTTGGTAATGTTCTTACTTGCTCAATCCTACGAGGTTGATAGATGATCGAATGGCATTGCAGCGAGACCTTGCGGCTTCGAAGGAGGAGCTTCATTGCATGAATATGGCCATTGGTGACATTCGCTCCGACCATGAGATGCATTCGAGGGAGCTTGTTGACAAAGGCATGAATATGGAGGCTGACCTCAGGGCAAATGAGCCCTTGAAGAATGAATTAATTCAACTGCGAGCTGAGGTTCAGAAACTTAACAGTCTCAAACAAGATCTCACAACGAAGGTTCAGACACTTACTCAAGATGTTTCAATTTTACAAGCAAAGAATCAACAAATTCCTATGATGAGGGCTGAGATTGATGGCCTGTACCAAGAGCTAATACGTGCCAGGTGTGTGGCTCAATTGCTGACAGGGTTTCCATTTTTTTACCGTCAAGCTCTTTCGTGATAGCCTGATAGGCATTTTCGCATTTGTACAGTTAAACACTTAAGCTGATGATGTCTTTTTTGTTTTCTAGAACCATGGTGGATTATGAAAAGAAGGCAAACATAGAGTTCATGGAACAGAGGCAGTCAATGGAGAAAAATTTGGTTTCCATGACCCGGGAAGTTGAGAAATTACGTGCCGAGCTTGCTAGTGTTGATGGAAGACATTGGGCTGTTGGTATGTCAGGTATGACTTGTTTGGTGTATTGTTCTTTTGCAGAATTTATTATCCTTCAATAGATAACTCCTTGTGCTATCTAAGATTGATAAATGATAACTATGACAGACTAATCTTTCTCTATGCCTCATGGCCTGAAGGCTGAATTCGGTAATCATGATTGAAAAGCCAATTTGACCCATATAATTCCAATTTACTGAGATGTCATTCTTGTTTTTTTGTCCATTTTTTTCATGTTTGCTTCATTTATGAAGGTGAGCCTTTTGAATTGTTTAGAGGTCTACTATTTTCTCCCTTCGTTATTTCTATTGTATCCTCCTGTGAAGGCCTGCATGTGCACATGTGCTCCTCTGGTATATCAATGTGTTATGTGTAATGCATTGCATACAAAAATTTGTGATGGAAACAGTGGCAATAGAAGACCACTTAAAGTTCTAACTATTGATGAAGTGAACTCATCCACGGCAAAACAAATGACAATATAGGACAGCAACTGTGTGCACCTAATTGTAGTTGCTTTGGCTACAATTAAGCCTACAATTATAAAGGCCTCCATTGATCCTTAGTCGAAATAATATTTAAGCCACCTTAATTTGTTTGTCAAACCTTAGAAGAAAAAAAAGTTGTCAAACCTCTCCCTATTGGTTTATCTATTGCTCATTATTTCCTGTACTTCTCACTTTGTTGTCAATTTCATTTCAAAGTTACAATATGAACAGCCAATGTGAAATGGAGCCTCACATTTGTTTATTTCAAACTTCTATCTTAGAGAAATGAAAGCGGGATCCACCTTTCTTTTAATTTGGAATTAGACATGTACGCGTGTGATGCCTAGGTTTATAAATAATTAAAGAAATATTTAAATAAAATATTTGTTTGATAAAATAAATTTAAAAATATAATTGTCAATAATATTTTATATCATTTTCTGTTAAAGGAGATAAAAAAGTTACTTATAAATTAAGGTATTTTTTATTTATCAATATATTTATAAGGAATATTCTAAAATGGGAGGTTGATCACTCGATTAAAGTTGATTAACGTGAAGATAAAAATAAACCTTATATATAAATTTTTTAAGAACAATTTTTGTATTTATTTCTTTTTGTTGGTGACCTGTTGTTGAATTTTGTTTTCTTTGATGTGTTCCTTTTAAAACTTTGAAGTAAGATTGACCCTTCATTGGAGGATGTCAGAACAATTTGTTTATTCGCCTTCCTCCTTGATGGACTTTCTGAGATTGAATAAACTTCATTTGATGATGAAGATACATCTTTTGACTTATTGGATGCTTATAGCTTTGAACTTTTACTTAATAGATTATTTTTTCACATTTTTCTTTAATGGACTTTCTTCTTCTTTTGACGATGAAGATGCATCTTTTGACTTCTTGGATAGTTGTAGCTTTGGACTTTGACATGTGACAGTTTGTTTATTTGTTTTTTTTTCTTAATGGACTTTGTGAGATTTGATAAATTTTTTCATTAGATGATAAAGATGCACATTTTGACTTGTTGGATGTTTCTAACTTTGGACTTTGACTTATAATTAGTTCTTCAACTGACTCATCTGATGATATTTGTTGTGGTGAAGGGGGCTCTTTTTTTTTTAATAAAAATATTGATTAGTGGATGAAACTATTAATATTTTGTACAAGAAGTAAAAGTGAAAATAAATTATAAACATGGTTACCTGTTTAATTTCTTTGAGGAGAGGGTCATGCTGAATGATATTTTTTAAGATAAAAGTTATGTGATGGTATAAGTTTAGATGTTGTTGTGTTTAGAATTTATTGTGCATCTCGATTGAACATTGTGAATGTTGCTACACTAGTGTCATATGAGACTTTCAATTGTATCTTGAACCTAAAAAAGATTTTAAATTTTTTAATATTTATTTAATTATGTTATAAAAATAATTCAATATACACAAAACATTAAACCTTGTTGTTGGATACTTGGATGACTCTTTGCATTCTCTATAAGTGTATTGATTTTCTTCTTTTATAACTTTCTTTTGGCATTTCTTATATGCAACATAATTCCAACTAAATGCATTGTTGATCTCATTAATTGTTGCATGAATTGTGAACACATTATCCTATTATTTTATATATGTTAAAACTAAGAAAAATTAAAGCATTATTGAATAGTATGAATATGAAGGTATGGTAGGTTAGCATACTTGCGATTCTCATACCATCTCATGGACATTATATCTTATAAAGATCTTTTATTTTTTTACATTCTCTTGTCAAGATTAATGTTGACAGAATTTGAAGAAGATAGTTCTTTTATTTGATGTTTCTCCTTTTTTTTCTCTACAAAGTAGTTATTTAGAATAAAATTTATAATTTTTTAATTACATCAATCAAAATTTAGAATAACCAAAAAATACATGAGACAGACACATGCAGATATACAGCTTCCTATTATGGGAATTACTTTGGATCTTGGAAGACCCCTAAATTGGAAATAAAAAAGAAGAGAAGCAATACATGGATATAGATATCTTACTCCTAATGGAATTGCTTTGGAACTTGGAAGACCCCTTAAAAAGGAAATAAACAAAAAGAAAAGGCAAAAGTATTAATTGTTAATGGGGTTAGCAAATTGAGATTAGAAAGGTCTATTGGGTGATCAACGTTCAAAGCGGTTGAGCATTTTATGGTGAATTTAGTAATTATATGATCTTGAAAATGGTAATTCTATAAAGTAATTAGAATTCTGCAAAATAATTCTGAAATACTTTTGTACCCAAATCCAAGTTCGTTCCATCCACTTGTGCAACTCCAAGTTGCATATACTTAATATGCTTTATACTTCAACTTTCTCGTTTTGGATAATGATTCATTTTCATTTGCTAGCCAAGGTATGACAAGTTGCATATACTTATGTTAATATGCTTTGTACTTCAACTTTCTCGTTTTGGATAATGATTCATTTTCATTTGCTAGCCAAGCTATGATAGCCAACCTGTTTGGACTTTGGAGTTAGTTTAGGAATGGTTAACAAGAGAACAAAGGTTTATTGTCAAAATGTCATAACATATATTCAAAGCGGAACAATCGGATTCGTTCAACAATTTGCCTAACAAGGACCATGCCTAACAAGTTGCATCAATGTTTACCCCACCCTTAAAAGTTATCGCTTGTTGTTGTTCAAGTAATTTGCATTCAAATACATGTGGTATTATATCCATTTGCACAACGTTTAAGATGGAAATTCAAACTTCTTTAACAATATCTTTTGAAAATTATCAAACACAAGGTACATCTTACCATCTGATTCAAAAAATGATGTTCAAATATTACAAAAGTAAAATTCTATTTCGAAATGCATACATGACTGCAAAAAGCCTCATATATCATTGAAGGTTCTCCTCTTTATGTTCTTTTGATGTCATTATCATCGACTTGAATTGTTTGAAGAATAGGCGCTTCCATAACATTTTGCTTCCTCTCTCTTGAAAACTCAATTTCTGAGAGACTTGAATAATCATTTGACTCTTGAGACCAGATCTTATTTACAGTGTGACTGCTCCAAAATGAAGTGGACTTTGATGTAACTTGAGGGGCTTTATCTTCAGGAGGCAATGAGTTCAGTGCAGGCTTAACACAACTTTGAGTCAGTTTTTGGCAGAAAAATTTGTCATCAACTATGTCATAATATTCTGCAGTTCTTACTTCCTGTGCAAGGGAACACCAGCAACACAATAGCCACTGTATGCAATCTGTGACTGCTGGCTTCCCACAACAAAGTTTATTTGGTGGCAAATTAAATTTTCCCCTCATTTGAATCCTCCAATAGCCACCATAGAGTAAACCAAACACACAAAGCAACATACCCAATAGCCCCAGAACTACTCTCACAGGCTCATTATCAATATTGATGGTAACCGTATTCAAGATCCAAAAGGGAGCCACACAGAAGAGGAGGAAAGTTGCAATGTGGACATACTTGTTACCAAAATGAAGTTTCTCCAAATTCCTTCCAACGACACAAAAACTACAAAAGAGAGTGAGACATGCCACAGAAAGATTGTCCCTAAGATCAAATAGTCCCCCTCTCCATTGAGGTGTGTACTCAACAAGACTGATCATTTCTTGATGCAAAAGCAGTATGATTCTGTACTTCTTCATCAGTTTCATACTCTTTTCCTATAGGGCTTGCAATGCAGTTAACTCCTGCAAGTGCTGGAGCAGCAATTGCAATGGAGATGCATATACCAACCCCAACAACAGGTCTTTCAGATCTATTGAAACCCCATTTAAGGCCACAAAGTGCATACTGAGAAAAGCAATTAACATGGAGTAACACAACTACTACCATCATATGTACCCTTTCATGAGGCTTGCAAGTGCCATTCTTGCAGTATATTTTTCTTAGGAATATGATGCCCTTAGGCTTCCACCTACAAAGAAGTACAAGATGGTGGAACCGCTTTGGATGTTGGTATAGACACATGAGAGTAAATAGAGCATTGAGAAATTGATTGTTGACCTCAAACCATTAGTCCCTTTGTGACTGCTTATTAAGTATTTTGCTTAAGATTCCTGTCATGACAAGAAAAAGAATTGCTCCTGAAACAGCAACACAAATTATCCTTTGAAGAATGGCCATGTTCAAAGGATTCTTAATCCATTATCTGCAGCTTCTCCAGAGAGATGGCCAATCAATCTTGGCAAAAACACAATTAAAAGGTTTTCTCAACTTTTCCTCGGTCTTCTTCCTAAGTTTAGCAGATGGAGTAGCTAAATTAGCATGGGGTGAGAGTTTCTGCAGTTTAAAGATATTGGCAATAGATGAACATTCTGTATTTCCCTACATGATTGCTTTCATCGCTAAGTAGTTTCCTTTGGGATGATGAAGTTTGAAGAGCACTATTTACGTTAACCTTGAAACCATTTGTGTTCCCAACTAAGGCTGCATCTTGCAGACCCTCTTGCAAGCTTCCTCCAATAGGGGCATGAATCATTCTACCAGCCAATAAGGTTATAAAAGATTCTGATTTGAAGGTCGAATAATCACTTGATTATCTGCACTGAAGAAGTCACTAAAGCTCAACAATGATGAAGACTGCTTTTTAATTACTACAGGAAGAAAACTTCTAAAGCTGATTCAAATTTTCATTGAGAATGGAATCTAAAATCTTGAAAAGAAATAGCAAATTAACGTGTTAAACTATTCAGATTCTTACACTTTCTAAGTTTCATAAAAAAATGAAGCACCGTGAAATGAGGTACCAATTACAATTTGGTGCCTAGCAACATTCAATTTTAGGTTTGCTAAACGGGGTTCAGTATTTATTACTAACACAAGGACCTAAAACGTTTCTTAAAAAAAAGGAAACAATTTTTTCAAAATTAGAAATGACAATATTACTTAAAGCCATATAAATATAAAAGGATTAAAAAAATCAGCTGAAGAAACATCAACATTCTTGAATTTTCATTCAACTATAATTTACTACTTTATTTCATTATAAAATGCTCTTTCAAAATCATCATTTTCTCAAAACATTCTTAATCATTTAACTTTTCTTGTTTAATATTCCAATCCTAGTTTGGTTAGACTTAGGCATTAGGGAAGAAACTTTCACATCGAAGCCCTACATATACATGTTGTAAATTTCTGAAAATACAGTTCTACAACCAAATCATTCATACAACCATGATTATCAAACTCTTGAGTTAACTTGTTAACTTTTACAAGTTTACGAGTTCACTTGTCCTCTATGAGTTGACTCTTGAGTAAACTCTTTTTTTAGTAGACTCTGGGTAAATTCTATAAACTTAAGTAAACTCGATAAACTCTCGAATTTACCATCGAGTCAACGAGTTAGCAAGTTAAAAAAATTAGACCAAAATGTAAGTCATTTTTGATTGTTTTCTGTCTGTTTAGTATTCAACGTACCTTCATTTAGCGTGTTATTCTCAAATACAAAATTCTAACCTTTAATAATATCAAACCTTTGTTCTCTAATAACATCAAACTCTCGATGAGAATAATCTACCACTACTATAACCTCTACAAGTTATTGTTTAGTGGTGATGTATTACTAGACTTGGTTATTTAAATATTCTGAACTTTATGATTTACTGTTTTGCTTTATTATATTGTTGAAATGTTTAATTAGTATGTTATTTATAGATATTTTGTTATTATTTTTATACGAAATAGACTCTTACGAGTCTACGAGTTGAGTCTACGAGTCGAGTTTATAAAACTCTCACGAGTCTACGTAAACTCTCGAGTTTGATAACCTTGCATACAACATAAACCATGCAATGAAGTAGGCACGTGGAATACCAACCAGGACTGCTTAAAGGGATGCTCAGACTAACTTCTGCAAGAGGAGACTGTTTTGTGCTTCAATTGCTATTTTTTCGAACAACGGACTTAATGGTTTTATATCTTGCACAAGGGTATAATAGAATCACTGCACACATTAATCATTGGAATGAAATTTTTTCTCTTGCCCAACATGTATTGTTGGAAATTAAATGTACAGATAAGCCAGAGTTACAACAGCAAAAGTATTTCTGCAAATCATGAGATGAATTAAAATCATGTAATGTTTGGAGATTCCTACTTCTGTCAGTAATTCAGTATTCGAGGTTCTATATATTCTCTAAGTTAGAGTTAGCAACAGACTTGAATGTGAGTTTTGGCAGTTGCTTTGAAGTAACTTAGCACTATTTATATGAATGTTAGACTAAGAAACTTGCCATTCATGATTCATTGTAAAAAAAAATGCCAACTATATATAGTGAAAAATGAGAAAAAGGATGCATTTTAGAGAGACCGTGTTAAATGTAAGGTTGGAGAAAGGGACTGTTACCTACAGGTCCAATTCAAGTGTTCTTGCCAACAATGGTGCAAATGTTACCACTCCAATCCAGAAAAAAAGCTAGAAACAGTGAGAAATATGCTAAACGTGGTTATAAAGACGGCTATGCCAATATCATATGCATTTTCAAATTGCAACGGTGTGTGCACAGATGTTGAATTTGTTGGCAGTTGCATGAGCGGGAGTGTCTTCAAACTCTTTTTCAAAACACTAGATGGACCCCTATCCTCTCTCACTTGGCACTTTTTGTGTTTTAATTTGAGTTTAGTTGATAGGTGGCAATGTGGCATGCTGTAACGACCATGACATTGATGTCATAACATCTCACCATGTAGCAACATGCAATGTACTTAATACCAATACTTTTAGAAATGAGAAAGGTTATTTAAACCAAAGAAAAAGAGGATGTAAAAGGAAAACAAGAAAAAAAAGGTGTGAATTTTTTTTTTATATATATATCTTTTGTAAAATGATTGAAGGTAATAAGAGGGCGTGAAAGGTAAAGATGATACGTATATGAAAAGTAGAGAGATATGAGGGAACGTTTGATATGGAAGAAATTTTAGTTTCTAAAGTGTGAATTTCCGTTTTTCATATTTGCTATCTATTTTTTTAAAAAAAAATTTGGAAAAAAGTTTCTTAAGAATAATTTTTAGCTAAATTTTCCACAAACTTTTTCATGGGAAGGTGGGAATCATATTTTTTTGAGTTAAATCTTTTCTTTTATTATAATAAAAATATCATGTTATTTTTATTAAAAAATTTAATGTGGTAAACGATTAAAGTAATTGATAAAAATCACATAATTTTTTTATTCCAAGAAAATTTATCTAAATATTTCTAAAAATATTTATAATGAATCAAACAAATTTTATTCATTTAAAAAATCATGATTTATGAGAAAAAACAAATTTTCTGCCAAATGTCTCCTGAAAGTAACATTGTAATTAATAGGTTGAGAACTATACCGTGGAGACTCTTATTTATAGAGTTTATTATGTTAATCATCCCTATCTAACTTTCTAATTAACTCACTAACTTTTAACTTTTTTGTTAAGAAATTCAATAACTTTCTATAACCTCTTTAATCACCAATATGAAAATGAGATTAACAAAGCACTAGTTTTTTTGTTCCAAAAGAAAGTACTAGTTAAGTGGAAGATTCCTTGCCAGAAATATTCTAGAATGACAATGCAATGTGCACGCCCCAAGCTGGATCAAGGATGTAGATGGGAAGTTATATCTAGGGCATTTTGGGCATGCTAACTAGTGCGGCTCAAATATGATCTTACACTTGACATACTGGTGGATCATAATTCTCAAACCGCAAAAACCCACATTGATACTTTTAATGAGTACTATTTATTTTATTTCTGCGGCTTGAGAATCATCTATATTTATACAAACAAGGCCCTGACAATGACTGGCAATGACCAAAATGTCCCTACTTTGCTGAGATGTCGGCATATTAAAGTTGGTGTTTCCGCCCAAAAACGTCCCCATCATTTTATGTATTTTTTTTCCGCTTTTGTTCCAATGTGCTGTGGGCATACTTCAAATGAGTGGCTGACAGAGAGCACGTGGGATGAGAGAAGGAGAAAGAAGACATAATGGAGTGAGAGAAGGTGAAAGAAGTCACCACTAACCCTGATAGAATTAATTGCATAGCCAGACCTCGCCATTTCTTTCTTTGTCATGCGGCGATTTTGAGCTCAAAACTCCATGAGTACATGTTCATTTTCTTTGTTTCTTTACTTTACGGTTTTTATCTACTTGGTGTATACATTCTTTGTTGTAGAACATTGAGGCTCTGAATCAACATTATTGTTTCCTCTATTTTATTTGTGTCTCTTCTCTTTGCAACACAGACTAAGGCTTTTTCTTTTTCATCATTGTTCGCTTAAATCACTCCAAATATGGCTTTTCTCTCCGGCTTGAGTGTATTTTTGTTTCCCATTTCCATTCCCATTCGTATTTTGTTGTAAGAGTTGCCTGATCTTCTCATTCCCCACTATCTGCTTCAGACAGGGTATGTCCACAGTGTAAGGTAAACTGGTCTGATTCTCTTACTTCATGAACCCGTTGTTGAAAATATTTGTTTTTTTTGTTATTCTATTTCGTGTAATTGATAGTTTTGGGGCATAGTAGTGCCTCACTAAGTGTACAATGGCATTTGCTATGTTGTTGCTGTTGGTACCCCACAATAGAGAAACAAAATTGTTCTTATTGGGTATGGAGTTTTGTTCTTAAGGGGAGAGCTTATATCTGGATTGAACACATGTTATATCAGGAACTAATTTATAGCTAATTGTTTCATCGTTATAAATAAATTCTATTATATTTGTAGCAATGTCTCACAAAGAAAACATGATCTCTTAATTGCATACCAAGAAAGGGACTTGGAAGATAGCAGTATGAATCACTGATATGTGGCACATTAACAAGCACGATGGTAAACAAGCAATAGAAATGGTGTTCATGGACCAAACGGTGTGTTTGTTGATATTCCATACTGTAATTGACTACATTCATTTCGTTGCTTTCTTGCATTGATCAGTTTCATTCTTGACTCTTACAAAATGCAAAGATTGGTGCCACTCTTTGGCAAGATCTGTTTCCTGAATTTGAGGCAAAGTTGCATTGTGGTTCTACATATGTGATTCAAAACATTAAGGTTGTTGAGAATCATTCTGAATACAAAGTGAGTAGGATTCCATTTTTGGTTTACTTGGTGAAAATTACTTCTATCAAGGAGGCCAAATGTCCTGAGATTCCTCCTAATGTCAATGTTATTACTCGATTTGCTAATATTATTGCTGAGGTAGCACCGCGTGACACTTTAGTTGGTATGTGCATTAGTCAATTTGCTAGCATGGACAGTATGATAGTTTGTGAAGAATACTTACGATTGCATTGTGTTGTAATTTTTAAATAGATGTTGTTGGTGTTGTGGTCGAAGTCATTGAGCGTAAAATATTTTTGCCATTCTTTTACAAACAATTTGAGGGATAACAAGTATTGTTTCTGCCATTCTTTTCTTAGTTTTGTTTAGATATCTGCCATTTAAGGTAGCCTTCTTTTGTAATATTTAATATGTTTAATTTTATATGTTTTCGGTTATAGTGATGGTGAGATGATCATGACCATCTGGGAGGAATATGCTCTTCAGCTTAATGATGCTATAGAGAAAAATCATTTTGATAGGAAGCTATTGGTGGTTATGTTAACACTTGCTAAGATCAAAGATCCTAAAGGTCATTATCATGGAGTTTCTATTTCTTTGAGATTTGCTTCAATTCATTATATGATTGCGTTTTACATGTAACTATAATATTATTGCCAGACAAGTATCCTCTTAGTGTCCAAAATATCAAGCATAGGTCGAAGTCGTATGTCAACATTGATATAGCAGAAATTTGAGATTTCTATAATAGGTACCAAAGCACTTTATTATCGGAACACTTAGATTTGACCTTGATATTTTGTTGCATCTTCATAAAACAAAAATTTGGTAATGTTGATAAATGCATATTAGATGTAGGTATGCCATTCTATGCTGGCAGACTATCAGATCAAGAAAGTGTTTCTCAATCATAATATAGCCAATATTCCCAATGAAGCTCTATGGACAAGTTCTTGCATAATGCTCAAATGGTGAGGTTAGGTGAAATAAGCAGGCTGAGATAGGTAACAGGTTTAATTTCAAATTAATCAATGTCATATTTGAATAAGTGTTTTGAACATTTCATTGCATCTACTAGCATTTCATTCATTTCTATTTTTCATGTGCTGATTTAGGACTTTTACTGTTTGACCGTTGGTACGCTGGATGAAGTAATGATTGATACACCATGGAGCTATGATAGTTGTCCCTACTGTACTACCACATTTGATCCATTGAAATATGGTTCCACTTGTTGTTTGTGCCAGAACCAAGTTACTGACGGTTCCAAGGTAACTTATATGTCTCCCCAAATTTCCAAGAAACTAAATTCCAATGACTTATTTTGTATATTATTTGAGTGTGTACTAAAAGGGAAATAATTGTCTTAGGTATAAGTTAGTTCTGAAATTGGAACAAAATAGGGAAAAGACCAACTTCCATTTTTGGGATAGAGCATGTATCAAAATCTTTGGCAAAAGTGTCGATCGGTGTCGCCAAGAGTTGATTGCAGTATGTGGATTACAAAGTTAATATGTTTTCCGAATTACAATTGTCCATGTGTGTTGTCTATATTCAATATTGGCCTTATGATTTGTTTATTCATTCATAGAGTGGTGATGAGATCAAGGTTTTCCTTCCCTGTGTTGATGAATTATTGGGAAAGACTTGGGTTGCCATGTTCAAGTACCATGTACGAATGCGTCAATCATCTATGTTGGATGTTACTGAAGACGAAGATCTTATTCAGACAATGACATCAACAATTGGTCTACTGGTGTTAAACATTTTAATGTTGCCAATTGATTTAATAATAGTATTATTGTAGTTGATATTTACTATCAATGACCTATATGCAGGATGAACCAAGTATAGGGAAGGGTAAAGTTGTTGCTGCTGAAACTTCATCACAAGACTACCATCCTACGGTAATGTCTTTTTTAACTGATTTTCATACTAAGCCAGTAGAGTGTCTTTTACAATCTGTTTTACTCTATGATTTTAAATTATGTATTCCTACTTGCTAATATTCTTCTTAATCATCACACACAGCCTTCATTGTCACAGCCAACTGATTATGATCCTGGACTTTCTGCGTTTGTCACTCCTGCCAAAAGAATGTCGATCAGCAAGCCAGTAATGAATTCCAGTTTGACGAATACACACCGTACCAGCTATCCACTAATAAGCATATGAAATCAGAGTAATCACTTGTTGATAAATATTGTAAATCATCTTAAATTGTATGTGTTGTATTACATGTGGTCTACCCTTTTGATACTAGCAGATAGGTCCACATTTACCTGTGTTTTGTGATATGCAAGAATTAGAAATAGCAATGTATGGAGACTAATATGTATGGTGAGACTTCCTATCATGAAGCTTTATAGTTTGATAACATATTGGTTATATAATTATTTTTTATTGCTGAAACAGATCAAACATACAAACCTTGGTTTAGAATTGATGAAATATAACAACATCACTTGATATTGAATTTAGAATTGGTTGGTATCTATCTCACTTTGTTTAAATACATTACTAGCATACAGTGGCGAAAAAAAATAAGAAGACATGGCCAAAGTTAATTGTGTTTTAATTTAAAAACAAACACTTAATGATACAGTTTGGCAAAAATATCACAAAATGCATTCTATTCATTAAGTCCAATAGACAAGGAAATTATTTTTATTGTATTATTACAAAACATATCAAATTTAGGTAAATTTGATATTGTATACTATTTAATTTTTAAATACTTTCTGTGTAAAGCATATCAACATGATCTATCTATATACAATATGTTTGGCAACCAATGGCATCAAAGATTTTGGATTTTTTTCTATGTCAATTATTTTTTTGTATTTATTAAATATAATATATTCCTAATACTAATATAACATTAGAATCCATTTACTTGCAGGTTCAAATATGACATTCAATGATCATCTAAACTGCTCTTCGTTGGTCTCCAATGGAAAGACACATGTCTATGAAAACATATTGATTTTTATGGTAAGCTATATTTAATCCCTTGTGTTCAGATATCCTTACAACTTAAGAGACCCTCGGTCTCTTAAACAAATCTTTTTGAATAAGAAGAAGAAGAATTCTCTCTTTCGGAGAAGAATATTACAGTGGAAGATCGCTCAAGATTCCTTATTGAATTTGTAAGTGTTTTGGCCAAAGAATATTTTGGGAGTTATAAGATAATTTGGTTTTGAGAGGATAAGACAATGTTGTTCAGAAAAACTCTCTGTGATTTTGTATCCCAAGTCACCTATTTATAGGCCTTTGATGGTCATTCAAAAACTTCTTGAACAGTTGTGACTCTTGGAAGTTATTTTCGAAGATTCCTTACTGGTAATCGATTACATAAATGTGGTAATCGATTACACAGATAGTTTCTAAAGAGTTGTGACTCTTCAGACTTGAAATTTGAATTTTTATGTCTGATAATCGATTACACAAATGTTGTAATCGATTACAGGCTTTTAAAATTTAAATTTCTAAAAGTTGTTACAAAAAATTTTAACTTATGGTAATCGATTACATCCATTGTGTAATCGATAACAGCCTTTTAAAATCAAATTCAAAATTTGTAAAATTGTTTCAGAAATCAATTTGGCCATTGGTAATCGATTACATCCTTTGGTAATCGATTACCAGAGAGAAAATATCATATTTTTGAAATCTCAAAAAGCTTTTGTAAAATATCCTTTAGCCAAACCTGTGCAGCATCAATTAAGGAATTCTTTCTAAGATCCTAGGAACTAAGTATATCGGTCTTCTTGAATTTCTGGATTCTTGACTTGAATCGCGCTCATCTTTGGCATCATCAAAACTTCACATCATATATGCTTCTACAAATGCAGGTAATGTGTGGTTATTCTTATTACATCCAAAATGAGTAAATGGTTGTGGATTATAATTACAAAATGTCAAATTGATCAACATCTATATTTAAGTTGTTACTTATCTGACTAACTTAATTGGTTAGGCAAAACCACATTTTAACTTACACAAATTTGTGTCATGTAGAATATTCATTTGACAACATAACACCAACAGATGATGATGTTGATAGTCGTAATGATAGCAATGATCATCATACAACGTATGATTATGAAAATACCGGTATTGAGCTTGAAATTTCAACTTACTTTTTATTGTCTTTTCATTTGTTCTGCACGTGGGGAGCATTTAAACTTCCAAATTCATGTTTAGGTGCAACTTACAATGATATTGGAGATCCAGTTTGGAAATGCAAGCACTATAATGCTATGATGTGGTATGATGAGAGGATTAACAAAGACAAGCAGTCCAAAAACCCAAGGTTTGCATTATGTTGTGACAATGGCAAAATACAGCTTCCTCTACTAGAAGATCCTCCACAACCATTGAGATAACTACTTTTTGACAACAATAGTACACAAGCTAAGAACTTCTAGCTCAACATTCGTTCATATAATTTAATGTTTGCATTCACATCACCTGGTGCCAAAGTTAACACAAGCTATAATACTGGCAGAGGTCCTCCTACATTTTGCATACATGGTTAAGGGCATCATCTTATTGGAAGCCTCTTACTTATGATACTGAGAACGAAGTTAAAAACAGGCTTGCCCAAAACTCGTAAGTTTTTAACTTTGGATAAATTTCATGTTACATTACATTTTTTTTAAAAGTCTTTTTAATAATGTATATTAACAACACTTTGTTATGCACCTTGTAAAATACTCAGGAACAAAAATATTCTTGATGAAGATATTATCATTGGAATCAAGAATATGCTAGATAAGCACAATCTCTATGCACAGAAGTTCAGAATGGCAAAGGACAAACTACAACCTTCAATTGTTTTGACCTAAAACTAAAACTCATAAGTGATAGGCAATCAGATGGAAGATTGTATAACTTGCCAAATACTGCTGAAGTTGCCGCTTTGATTATTGGTGACAAGCATACAGGTAATAAAAGAGATATCATCATTGAAAAGCAATCAGGAAGGCTCAAAAGAATAAATGAACTACATCCTGCATATTTGCCTTTGCAATATCCCCTCCTTACCCAAAAGGTGAAGATGACTATAGACCAAATATTCTTCATAAGGATAATCCGAATAGCCATGTTGCAAAGAGGAAAAAAGTTACCATGCGTGAATATTTTTGTTTCAGAATGCAATCAAGGGACAATGAAGCTCAAACAATACTGCATTCAAAGAGATTGTTTCAACAATGGATAGTTGATGGCTACACTACGATTGAGTCTCAAAAGCTAAACTATGTTACAGAACATCAACAGGAACTTAGAGTTGACAAGTACATGAATTTGAATGCATGTAATAATGAGCCTGAAACACATGGCAATGAGAAAGGAAAGAGAATTATACTGCCGAGCTCCTTTGTTGGTAGTCGTAGGTATATGGAACAACTATATTTTGATGGTATGGCAATTTTTGGCCATATTGGATTTCCAGACCTGTTCTTGACATTAACATGTAATCCAGCATGGCTAGAAATTCAACAAAAAGTTAGAAAATACAATCTAAGACCTGATGATTTCCCTGACGTTGTCTCATGAATATTTAAAATGAAGCTCAATCATTTAATGAATGATCTCAAAAGAGGACATGTCTAATGCCATTGTTGGATGTAAGTAATTACCACCAATACCAATGAATTACTACACTTAATTTACAATTATACTTTCAAATACATTAATATTCATGGTGCTTATTATTTCATTGGACTGCAGTTGTTTACACCATTGAGTGACAAAGAATCTATGTTTACAGCTTGGATGAATTCTAAAAAAAGATATCTTGATGGCCAGGATCTTACTTATGCCAAATATTTGTCCAAATTTGTGTATGTTGCACACTGAATATGCTGACAACCAAGAAAACAAGGATATACAATTGGCAGGCTCGTATGGGTACCCCCTTCAAGTGGAGAGTTGTTCTACCTGAGAATGATGTTATCTTCTGCTAAAGGGTCACAATCTTACAAAGACATTAGAACAGTAAAAAAAGTGGTGTATGGTACATTTAGAGAAGCATGCTTTGCAAAAGGTTTTCTAGGAAATGATCAAGAATTTATTGGTGCTTTACGAGAAGCTATCACAAGGGGATCTGCACACTTCCTTAGAAAGTTATTTGTAAAGTTGTTATTTATCAATACCATGGATAGATCACAATTTGTGTGGGAACAAACATGGCAATTGATGGCAGATGATATTGTATTTAATCATAGAATACAAGGTAATTTCAAACAAGCTCAATAATTGCATATCATTCATATGAAACGACTCAAATTCTAAGTAAATAGTTTGTCTACTGTTCATAGGCATTCAATTATTTGTCAAAGAAACAAAGCATCTTTGTTTAAGTGAAATTGAAAATCTGCTGCAAGGCAATAGGAAAAGTCTACGAGATTTTCCTTCAATGCCATACCTAATAGGATATGCTGCTAACACACATGGAAATAAGCTCATTTTCAATGAAATGGCTTATGATAAGGAATTATTGCATGCTGAATTCAACAATTATTATCACTCACTAACAGGTGTGCATAACATATTATAGTTATTCTTAAGTGGTATTCATTATGATCAATCCATATTACTAATTGATGTTGGATACATTACTAAATGCAGATGAGCAGGATGCTATTTTTGATAAGACTATACGTGTTGTTGCAAGTCAATCAAGTGGAGTTTATTTTCTCTATGGTTATGGTGGCACTGGAAAGACATTTATCTGGAAAACTTTATCATCTGATATACGGTCTAATGGAGGAATTGTTGTAACAGTAGCTTCAAGTGGGATTGCATCATTACTACTACCCGGAGGAAGAACAACACATTCTAAGTTTTCTATACCAGTTCCTACAACACATAATTCAACATGCAATATTCTTCAAGGGAGTGACCTGGCTGAATTGCTAAAAATGACCAAACTAATAATTTGTGATGAAACTCCAATGTGTCACATGTTTAGTTTTGAAGAACTTGATAAAAGCTTAAAAGACATCATGCACAATGATAGACCTTTTGGAGGGAAGGTCATTGTTTTTTGTGGTGATTTCCGTCAAATACTACCAGTTGTGCCAAGAGGTTGTTGGTCTGATATTGTGCATGCTAGTATAAATGCATCATACATATTGGATCATTGTCAAATTCTTAAATTGACAAAGAACATGTGTTTGCAAACCAATGTTGCCAATACCAATAGTGATGACCTCAAACAATTTTTTGATTGGTTATTGGACATAGGTGATGGCAAACTTGGAGAACTTAATGATGGTTATGGCGAAATCAGCATTCTTGATGAGTTTCTTATCAAGGACTTTAATGATCCTATCCAGGCAATTGTTGAGACAACATATCCTAACTTATTACAAGACTATAGCAACGGGGATTTCTTGCAGAAAAGAGTTGTTCTAGTCTCTTCAAAAGATGTTGTTGATAGTATAAATGATTATGTCATGTCTTTGATACCTAGTGAGGAGAAAGAGTATTGTAGTGTTGATAGTGTTGATAAATCTGATGAACTACTCAATCCTGCATTAGGATTTCTAACACCTGAATTTCTGAACTTATTGAAAACATCAAGAATACCTAACCACAAGTTAAAAATCAAGGTTGGCACTCCCATAATACTATTACGAAATTTGGACCATGCAAATGGGTTATGCAATGGAACTAGACTTTTGTGACAAGACTTGGTGCACATGTGGTTGAAGCAGAGATTATTACTGGCCCCAATACAGGACATAGGACATACATATCAAGAATGAATATGTCTCCTTCTGATTCTCCACGGCCATTCAAATTAATTAGAAGGTAGTTTCCTTTCGGTTTCATTTGCAATGACCATTAACAAATCCCAAGGACAGTTTTTGGCACATGCTGGATTGTATTTACCAAACACAATATTTTCTCATGGCCAGCTATATGTAGCACTTTCGCGAGTGCCAAGTAAAAAAAGGACTGCATATTCTTATTCATGATAAAGAAGGCACTCCAAAAAATACTACTATTAATGTAGTATACAAAGAAGTCTTTGCAAACTTATAGAGAATGTATGCTTCCCAAATTCTTATTGCTACACATGCATTACCATTAATGTCATTCATTTTGTATATAAAACTATAAGAAACATGTAGAAAGACATCCTAGGTTTGGTGGCCATCTAATTTTTGATTAACTTCTTTTTCAGCATATTAATTTCCATTTCAACAAATTATATTGTACTGCATATTTAACTTTGCCAACATTTTTACAGCTTCCAACATACTCACTTTTTGAAGAAGTATCAATGCACATCTATCCCCTTTATCAAACATGCAAACCATTACCTATATTGTTTGTAATTCAAACTTATTTTTGTGCTAACCATATATGGCATACCATATATAATATGACATCACAATATGTATATGGGATATCAAATTTGATTCAAATGTTTACTTGGATGATATTGTTTGTAATTTTTTAATATAATTAAACTACCAATATATATTATCAAATATTACTATTAGTCCGTGCTTCGGCACGAGCGGGGTTATAGTTTGTTAATTAAAAATGAATTAACTAGTGGACATTATATTTTGATGATTCTAAAATATTAGTTTAATTGATATATATATATATATATATATATATATATATATATATATATATATATATATATGGTTCAATCACCCTTGTTAGATTCTTTGCCTGTGGAACTCCGAGTTATCTTCATTTTTTTATATCAATATACTGCATGATTTATTAAAAATACTTCATAGGGAGATTTTACTAAAAAAAATTCAATTATTAATAAATAAAAAAAGTATCAATCATATTAGAATAATTTTTGTTAGTATATTTTTATCTGATAAAAATTGTGTTAGTATAAATATGAAAGTTTGCACTAATAGTATGATTGATTGTTTTTTAATATATATATATATATATATCATATCATACTGTTAAAATATAGTCACAACATTATTTATATTAAATAGGGATGACAATGGTTAATAGATCTAATAAGTATTTGCAAAAATTATTAGTGAAAGTAAGATAATTATCTACTTAATAGATATGGGGTTGGGAACGGATAATTATCAATAAGTTTAACAGATACAGTGTTGTTAATGGTACCTTAGTACCCAACTTATCTATACCCGCATATATAATAATAACAATAATTAAAGATAGATCATGTTACTTATAATAAAGATAAATAGTGTCATGTTGTAAAAGATTATGTTTTATAAAAAAATCTTTAAATAAGATTTAAATTTATTTACTATTGTATTTTTAATCAATAATTATTTATTTACTAAATTTTGATATTAATTAAAGTGCGAGTAATGGATACAAATATGAGTATTTATTTATCGGTATTAAAATTACTATTCACGTGAGTATTAATTCAAGTATAAAGGCTTTTTTAAAGTACGAGTGTGAATGGGCACTATAATACCTTACTTGAATCAAGCTTGTTGTCATTCCTAATATTGACAATTTATTTTCTGCTAGACAAAAAATAAATTAACAACAATCTAACGTGTTAGAACTTTTGATTGTAGCACATGATAATCTTTTTTAATGTGAGTCTTTTATTACCGATGAAAATGAGTGGACTGACCGTGTTGTGAATTATTAGTAAATTATAGTTAGTCACCGTGATACTTATAATTTTGTATGATTCCTTAGAAACTTGACTTGATAGCTGAGAGTTTGGTCTCTTTGCTTGGAAAGTGATAACCATAATTTCATATGAATGATATGATTCTCCATGTAACGTGTCGACTAGAAGAATCTTCTACATATACAATTCTTCACGCCAATTGAATTTGGTTTTACTCAAGGAAACAAAAATGATCGACTGATGAGAAAGCTACACCGTGGAAGAAGCTGCCTTCCATAAGAACATTGATAAGTATGATTGAAATCAGGGAGAAGTTGCCTATGCCATGCAGATACGTGTACATTTCTGTATATGACAACTACTTTATTTATCAAAGTTTATCTCTAACATAGCTAAATTAATGCTTCATGGTTTACTAGGTTGATACTCAATTACCCATTATGATAGTGTCATGTGCTCCATAATTCTGACTTTTAGTATCCTCATCCCATTAGAGACACAAGATCTACGAATATATATAGGTGAATCATCTTTTCCTGCTTTTTTCCTTTAACAGAACTTGCTATTATGCATTTAATCTTATCCCTAGCTTAAAAATATATATAATTTTGCTTAGTCTCACCGTTTAGTCAATGTTTTGGGCAATCTGGAGGGAATTTAATAGAATTAATTATTAATTCGCTTTCGTTATCATGACGATATGATTGGGTCAAGTGTCAATGAATGTAAGAAAAAAAAAGTGATATGTCAATTTGGATGAAAATTATACTAAAACAAAGAGTTTGTGTCATAGTTGGTACGTAACTTTATTTTTAAGTATGATATGAGAGATTTCATCTTTATGTTCATATATATGTATAAAAATTAGTTGTTAGAAGAGACTGGTCCTTTAAATTAATATATTTTAGTATTTGAGGAGATTAACTTTTGACTTTCAATTGGAGACATTCTAGGTTCACTAAAAAAAAGTAAAACAAAGAAATTATGTCCATATTTCACAATAAATAATTTTGGGCCTCAACCAAATCTCTGTAGTCTATATATATTTCATTCTAGTCTTATGAAACATAGACGATCAAAGGCATCGACATATGGATAGATCATAGATATGTATATTCTTTCGAGTGAATTGAGGTATTTTCTAGTTGGAAATCAATGATTAATTTTTTGAATTATTAAAGTCCAGAAACTGACTTCTTCCAATAGATATTTGTTATACCTATATTCTAATTTTTATAAAATATAAGAAAATTTAAATTAGTAATGAAATAAAAATTAGTCACTACAATTTTTGTGACCCTACAATATGTACGAAAAGAAAAGGCTAGTCACTAATTCATTGTTTTTTTTTTTTGGCAATATATATAGGTATATTGCAAACAATTATATGAATAACATGATAAAAGATTAATCGGTATTCAAAATTCTATATTTATCTTTTTATAATAATGAGTTTCATAAGTAATTTTAAGAAGCATGGTTTTTACAATATAAACATTTTATCTGTTTGAAAAAATATATATATGATGAAACAATTTTGAAGGAAAATATCAGCTTAACTTTAAATTTTTTATGATATTGAGTGACCATAAAAAAGAAATTGTCATTATTTTAATATTCATATTATATTTTAAGTTAATGTTTTTTATGTTTATAAAAAGTTTTTTTATTTAATAAAAGATACTTTTTATTTTTTTTTAAAAAAAGTTATTTTTCCTTTAAAAAAAGTCATTTTCATTATAATAATGTTCATAAGGTGTCCAACTTTATATAAGTGTTGATTCAAATGTTCAAATGGGTAAAAGAATTTCTTTTTTATTAAACACATAATAAGTATTTGACACGTCATATGAGCGTGTTAATATGATATTGGTCCTGAAAGTATATCCTACCCCATCATCTCCATAATGGGATCGAGTACTACTGTCAAGGCATGCTTCTTAAAGTCAAATTAGCAATACAAAAAGTGGCCATGATCTCGCCCATTCTGTTCACAATATGGTCACAATGTGGTTGTAATATATTTAATTAAGTTGTGACAATTTTAATAGAAGAAAAAATAACTATTAAAACCTAGCTATTAAATCTTAAAAAGATGCATTTATATATGTTCCTAAAAATATTAAAGGAGTATTGTGCTATAGATAACAAAAGTTCACCACCGAACCCCAATTAACATGAGATTATTTTGATTTAATTAATACTCTCTAGTTTAAATATTAGATATATAATTATTTTTATAAAAGATATGTGTGATCTTTGTAAAAGAAAAAAAACATTGACCACTTTAACACTTCGCCCTTTATACAAAGTCTTGGACATGCTGCATTAAATATTTGAGGAAAAAGTTTTACAATTGATAATAATTCTATATAATTTGAGAAGAATCATCTTTTATAAGAAAAGAAAACGCTAGTAATCTTGAACCGAGAACACCACAACTATGTGGTTTTCTGAAGGTACTGCAGGCTACTTAAAATTTCTAATTAATTTTCATTTATTAATTAAGCTAGCATTATAAATTATTACTATTTCTCTCCACTATTAGATATATCGTGCTCAATGCCCATGAGTGACATGCTCATTAAGCAGGGTCCAATGGCACACTACCCACTTGGTTTGTCTGCTCCTCTTAGTTTCTTGGTGAACACCTCACAAACCACTAGTTTCGTTTCTTAGTTAACTAATTCTTTCAGAATGTGATGTCAAGTGTAGCTTACAAAATTGACATGTCTGAAGATAATATAATTGTAAATTATCAAAAAGGCTTTCCAAAATGTCTCTTTTCTTTCACACATTCCTATTCTTTTATATCTCATAATCTATTTGGTTATTATTGTCTTCTACTACTCACATCCCTGTCAGTGTCCCCATGGAGTGGAATGCCAGATCAATGGGCCGCATCCAACATATCATTGAGCACGTACATGACAACATGGACCATAAGCCTAAAAGTAGCTCATATGGTTGGACCAAGAAAACTATTATATCTACATGCTTAAAATTATGGCAATCTTATAATAAGAATAATTTAATTACAGAATATTCCTAAAATCTTTCTATAATTTTTTATCAGTCTTTCTTACATATTTTAAATGTTAAGTATTAATTTTTTAATTTTTTCAAGACATTAAAATTAAAAGATAATTTTTATTTAATATTTTATTTTTTTTATAAAATATTAAAAATTAGGAGTTTGAGATTTGAATTGACCTCTTTATCTTTATGATTCTTGGTCATTAAGGATTGAGCACAAAATGTTTTTAAGAAACTCAATTCATCCCTTCTTGAGTTATCCATATCACTTGGTTAACCCAAATAAATGAATTACAACTGTGTAGTCAATATCACAATATTTTATTTTATTTTTATGTTTTATTTACATCTTTTACTACACATTTGTATTTTCTTATCTTTCTCATGTTGTAAAAAAAATAGTCAATTTTGTAAAAAAAAAAAAATCTTTTGGAAGCATAGTAAACACACACTGTTGATGCCATACAAAAAGTGCAATATATAGTACCTAGTACAGCACCTATATATTTCGCTTTCAAACTTGGTTGGTGCAACAATAACGCAAATAATTAATTGAACATTTTTGTTTTATAAGATGGGCTCTTATAATTTTCAAGCATAGTAACGAGCTTTTAAGATTGAGGCGCAGAACTACTGCTGAAAATTTCAATGGAGTAGTCTACCCTCTACTCTAATTTTCTTTTTCCCTTAATTTTTTTGTTCTTTTTCTTTACTATTTCCGCGCTTATAATAGTTTTCCATGAAACTTAGTGTCACCGAACTTCAGACAACATTTCTGATTATGGCATAGAGCTAGGCATGTTGTTCGGCATGCAGCCATATATGGTTGTGTGGACATGAAAAAATTATGTGTGTCCATCCTAATGTCTAGTTCCCAATTGGCAGCAAGCAATTTGTTTAGTAAGCTGGTCAATTCAAAATCGTCTAATTTCATCATCTATTATGACTAGATAGGATTTTGCTTCAATGGTCTTTAATATTTGTTTCCATCGATATATATTTTTCAACAAGGTTATTGTGGGCCGATAATGGGAGATTAAATTTTTTTTAAAACATACAGATTATCAAAATAGATTGACAACATATTGGAACTTAACTATCTAGCTACTAACTATATTGAATTTTATTAAGTTTTTCCATCGATATTACTATTTCCACACTATTAGCTGTTAGGTTAATGTACATAGATTAAATTTTTTTTTTTTTTTTACAATGTCAACATTGACGGTTGAATCTAAGATCTCATGTATACTATCTAAATATTTCCCCACCACTAGACTGATTCTAATGGTTTAGATTAAGAAATATCCGATGGAGGCTTTGTACTAAAAAAATCTCTTATTCAAAATGCCATTAATAATAATAAATTATAGGATAAAATAATATATTTTGGTCCCTCTAATTTTTTTTGTTTGTTTTTATCTGTCTAATTTTGAATGTTTATTTTTAATCCCTCTAAGAGTGTGCTTGTTTTATAAATTAAAAATACATTCCCAAGAAATTTACTTGGAATTGTAACTTTCCCATGATTGTTACAAATTTTGAAAAATTATTCTAAGAGATAACTCATTCTTCAGAATCTAAATTATACATGTTTCTCCATCTTCATTCTTTTTAGCATCTATTATTTTACCACAAATCTTTTTAGTTCCTAAGAATAAACAAATTGAGAAAGTTGATTTTTCTTTATCCTTGGGCAATGAGTTTGATATATTAGTGGTATTTGTGTTTATAGAAGCTTTCATATTCATGTTTATCCTAATTGTTGGTTTAGTTTATGCATGGTCAAAGGGAGATGACATAAGCAAGATTCAGAAAAAGCAACAAACACATCTTTTCGCTCTTCTTCTTTCAGTTAGTTATTAATTCCCATATAAAATGACAGCAATCTTGTATTTTCATGGGAATGAAATTTATTTTTTAAAATAATTAATTTTTCACTTTCCTCTTTTTCTACTCATTATTTATTTGATATTTTTTTAAAATTAAAAAATTTCAAGGAATGATAAATATTTACAAAACATATTTGATGGAAATAATACTCCTAGTAATAGTATTCTCATGAATATAATCAAATCGGTCAAGCAAACACTCTCTACATTTAAAATATATCACTTTTGATTCTTCAAAATGTTTTAGATAGTGCTTTATAGAGAAATAGAAAAAAGTTTAGATAGAACTTAAAATGCAAAATGGACATTACAAAGTTAGACGAGCGAAAAATCAACAAAATTTTTAAAGGCATTAAAATTGAACTTTTGAAATTTTAATGGGATCAAAAATATATTTTATCTAAATTATATTATAAATTCCTACATATCTCAACTATAGTAGCTATTAAAAAAAGAATATAATCGAGAAAAATCAATTAGACTTTGAAATTCTAAAATATAATTTTTTTTTGAATTAAAAAAATATTAAAACAACTAAAGATATGAGAAAAAATAGTAATATTTTTATCTGTGATTGTAGCTATGTTTTACAAGTTTATTATTTATTTATCATTTAACTCTTAAATATATCATTTGCAATTTTGTTCAAATTAATCCTCATCCTGAATCAACTAGGGGAGTTCAGTAGTCGAGTTCGGGTTTGAAAAGCTTCATTGCAGCACCCCATCAGTTGTGTAAACTAGGGTTAGAAGCTAGGGTTCCAGGTTGGGCGGGTTTTGGCGTGGGTCAATGTGGTTACGGTAAAACGTACGCTCATAGAGAGCGACAAATAAGAAAAAAAAACTCAAGATTTGAGGTTTAGGCAAGCATACAGATTAGGGCGACTCACCTCACTCCCACACGAGGATTGTTGAACGCAAGATTGGAGTCGCACACTCACAAACGCAGCCACGCAGTGGTGGAGGACAAAGAGAAACGAGTTAGGTTAGGGTTTCTAATTCAAGTGTTCTGAATTTTAATGTGAAGTGTTTAAGTAAAGTGAGTTCTCAAGTGTTCTGTATGAGGGATAATGAACTTCAAAAGGGATGTGCATAAGTCGTAGGTAATTCTTATTCAGATACTAACATCGAACTCAACCGTCTAAGCCCATGCTAAATTGTTTGTCATACTTGATTAATAACCTGCTCGAACCCACCCGTTTGGAAAATTTTTGAACAAGGATACATTGGAGATTCCTAATTAATGTGTAATATAATCAAAATAATATATATGAGTGACAAATCTATCTCTCCATAAGTTAATTTTTGAAATTGAGTTAAATTCAAATTAAATTCTAACATTTTAGAGCCTATGTTAATGACTGTTATTGGGCCTTCGAAACTGTCATCAAAATATTCACGGATTCTTCACTATTCCAAACCTCACAATTGAAACATCCATCCTTGTTGTAAAGCTACGACGTGTTATATATCTCACATTTACTAGCTAGTAATATATAATCAAAATGATAAATATTTTGGGTTTAATTTGTCTTATATATATCCAAAATTCTAAGAACCACTGTGGGGATAAGATGGCGAGGCATGTATATTGGACGTACGCCCTGCTACCTTCAGAACCACCATCACTTCGATTAATTGAATTCAATGTTAGATTATGATTTTGATTCGTTCCGTTATAGGTTCAGTTTGGGACCATTGAAATTGTGCCAATAATTTAGTTACGGGGCATTGATTTGTGGGTGCTGAACTTTTGAAAAGATGATGAACAACAGTACGGTGTGCAGTAGAAGAGTGTCTGAGGAGGTAAAGAAATGGGAGAAGTGGGGGACATTGTGGAAATTTTAGGGTTAGATGGAAAAGGATTTCTACTAGCTACTTCTGCGGTTATAACAATGGGGGCAGAGTTTTTGTTATTCGTTCGGTAATTAAAATGAAAATTTTATCTAGATGATCTATGTAATAAATTATTAGATTAAAGGATAGCAATATAGGTGACTGGGTAACATTAATCTAAATTTGATCGTAGAAAAACACTGAAAAGATAGAAAAAAAAAATCGGATGTAAGTTTTGTATTTTTAACAACCTACCAACTTTCAATTTCAACAATTTCAAACAGCATTATTCGTTCAGCATGCTGTCAAATGGAATCACAGCCACATTATTCTTTTTAGTATATCAACTCATGTTATTGCATGGACCATCGGTGTCCCAAAATTTATTGGGACCGTCGAAGCGTATCCCGATTAATTACATAAGTAAAAATTCCAAAGTACAGAATATGATATTTATGTTTAGTCATGAAACATTGTTTTGATGATTTATTTCCTAGCCTCTTAATTAGAGAAGAAAATAAAAATAAAAAATAAAATAAGTTTATTCCACAAGTTAAAATTAATTTATGTAAAAGTTAAAATTAGCTTTTTAAAGAAGCTAAAATCATTTAACTTAAAAAAATGATTATAACTTATGCATAAATTAAACTTAATTTTTACAAGAAATTTGTTTTATTGTATTTTTTTTTCTTTTTTTTTTCTTATAAATATTTATTGAAAAATCCTTGCGATGATCACGTTCATTTAGCGAAAGTTGTACACTTACTAAGCCAGCATGCTGCAGTCGGTGCTAATTAAATGCACTAGACCAATAAATATCACAGTTATGGTGGTTAAAGAAGCTTTAGCTTTAATCTTAATATAATATATACCTAATCTCTCGGTTTTGTATAGTGAGATTTGAAAATGACAAGGATTTCCACTTTGGCCACATCTGCAATTGATTTATTATAAACTAAACCAGTCGTAATCTTGAAACTTAGAGTGGGAAGAAGCTCTCTGCTTTCTACTTTCTTCAATAAATTTATGGTATTAGGAAATTTCCATTATGAAGCTTAAGTTTTCTTTGTTTTATTTTTTCCTCCCAATGACAAGTTATCTATGACTTCAATTAAGAAGCTTGCATTATTGACTTCTTGTATCCAACCCTTTGAGTTATGCTTCCGTGGTAAACAAAGTACTATGCACGATATTCTTTTTTATTTTTGCCCTGAATTTTTGTCTAAAGGGGTTATATGGTTAACCTTGATAACTTCTTTATTATTATATTTTTGGTCTTTTGATTACATATTCATATTCCTATAAAATTAAATGAGATTAGCCCTTAAAACCTTTATCAAGGTAACAATTTTAGAATGAATTCTTAATAAAATTGTAAGTATATATATTTTGTCTTAAGTCTCACAAGTTAAGTCCTATTTGTTGTGACCTATCATTATCATAGTCTTATTTAAATTTTACTTAATTATATCTTTAGTCTTTTATAGTTGAGTTATTTCTTTTTAGTCTTTTAAATTTAAAGTTATTTTTTTAATTCTTAAAATTCAAAAAATATATTTTTTTAATTTTTATGCACAGTATAAACTAAATATGAAATAAGAAATTTGTAACTTTTTATACTTTTTTACCTTCAAAATTTGATTTTTTATTTTACATTTTAAAGTATATTTTTAGTGATTAAAAACTATCCTAATCGAGTCATTAAAACTCCATTAATCACTTTAATATTTTTTATTGACTTGATTTTGACAATTTCAAACCATCAAGAAATCATACTTTAAAATATAAAATAAAAATGAAAGTATGCCCATTAAAAATGTCAAAAATAATTAATCTTTTATTTCCTTCTTGATTCACAATTTGTAAAAGGAAAAAAAAATTATTTTGTGGATTCCAAAGACTGAAAAAATAACTCATAATTGAGAGACTAAACACACACCTATATAATATAATATATATGTCTCAAAGAGAACCTTAATTTTAGTAGCACACAATTTAAGTGATGTCCCTTGCAAACTATAAAGCTAATTTTTCTTATAGGCCGATTTTCTTTTTAAAGATTTCTCCTCTGTCCCAAGCATGCATGCGTAGCAACTAGCATGGTACTAATAATAATAAATATTTTATGTCCAGCTCCGTTCAGGTGTAATCAGTATAAATTATATAGATTCCTTCAGTAAAACATGGGGATAAAACAATAAATATAAGAGGAATTATAATTATGTATCTAATTTCTCTTTTATCTCATTTTCACCTAATCTTTTTCTCATTCCCAATGTCTTATTATATTATGATTTAAATAAAAGTATGTTTTTAATTAGTTCTTCAAAAATATTTCAAAACGTTGATCTTAGTATTTATAAAATTTTAACATGTTTTTAATTTCTATACTTGCTAAACATAATGTGATTTTAATTTTTTATTAGGGACTAAAAATATGTATTTTAGCAAATATAGAAATTAAAAATTATTAAATTATTATAGAAATTAAAATTAATATTTAAAATATTTTAAGGAACCAAAAATATATTTTATAGGTAAAAAATAAGATATTTTCATAGTTAAAAGACATGAGACTAATATGCTAATGCATGTGAGTTTAATTTGCCCCTTTCAATAATTTTGTTTTTCTTGCGACACGATAAGATAATTAAATCTTTCTTTCAACATGTCTACGAAACTCATCTACCAACACTACTCTAGCTTGTTGAATTCTCTACTGTTTTTATTTCTTTTTTCTTCCACCCTAAATGAGATAGACATTTATATTTTTATTCTAAATATAAATATATACTTTCTCTTTCATATTTTTCCCATTTTATTTTTATCTTTGTTTTCTATCTAATTTTTTTCCTATTTTATTTTTTTATTTTATTTTGTATCATATCACTTATACATCTTTTACTTTCACTCATACACTAAATTTTCGGGTGTAGGAATACTCCGGCAAAGAGAGAATAGGTTTGCTTATTTCCTAATTCTGAAGTTAGGGTACGTGCGTAATTTACTGTGTGTTCTGTGATGATGAGTTAAGTGGTCCTATTTTACATGTAACTTTTGACAATCTGTTTGGGTTGAGAATACAAATTAAGGCCCCACACCCAACTAAGCTTAGCTCTCTCCCATTTTTAGCACCCATCCCGCACCCAACTTTAAAAGCACCCTCAATTGCCTCTTCTATTATAGGAGAGTAGGCTTCAAAGCACACAAGAATATGATAAGATGAAGAAGTTCAGTGTCTCAAAATTCACCACTTCTCTTAAAACCTCCCTCATTTGTTTTTTCACACTTTCCTTTCCCTCACCACTCTCTCTATTACCTCTTGTTTGTTGTTAAGAGTACTCAGAAGAATAACTCCTCCAACCCACTTAGCATGTGGCAAAGGTGCATGCTGAGCAAGATGGAGAAGCAGGGCACGTGCAATTCTAACTCATGAAACCATAGAATCATCTTGTTTTTTCTTCTTTTCACTCTAACCAAATAGATTCCTCTACCTGCAGTGAGTTAGTCCTTCATGTGCCCCCCTTCCCCATCATGACGGCAGCACCTTAAATATAAAAATGCTGAAAATGGGTTTTGATTGTGGCTCCACCCACCACTTTGATTTCAAGGTGAGTTATAATATTGTTATTATTGTTCTCATCTATCTTTATTATTCTTCAATGTTAGCATGTCTAGCTTGTGTGATAATATGCGGTTAAGAATGTTTCAACTTAGTATAAAGTCAAATTAATTATTAGAAATATGATAAACATTGAAGCGTCAAGGATATGTATGATATGATGTGAGTGGCTTGGAATCTTGGTTATGAGATATGAAAATAACATGGTGAATAAACATTGACTGAATTATAATAATATCACTAATTATATACTCCTTCCGTCCCCCTGATCATAAATTTTTTTTTTAAATATATTTGTCATTTTTATAAAAAAAATTCTAATTTTTAGATGTATTAATTATTTTTTTATATATTCTTACTTAGTTATTTTATTTTCAAACATTAATAAGAAACAATTAAATTAATAGAGAGATAATAAAAAGGTGATTTATAAAAGGATAATACAAATAATTAACCAATTTAATGTAATTAACTAATTTTTTATATGAATTAGATGAAAATGTCTTATAATTAAAGAAAAAGGGAGTATATTGATTATTGATTTGCCTTCCAAAGAAAATATATATCGATTATTGACAACAAATGATATGAGTGAGTTGTGACTTATGATTCACAGTCTGTCATTTTAGCAGGATAAAGTAAAATAAAAGTAGCAAATGTTACATAAAAAATAATCAGCATGCAAGAAGTTGCCATGTTTGGTTTTAGGAAAGTGTATATATATAGAGAGAGAGAGAGGGAGGGGGAGGGAGATTAATTATAGAGTATTTGTGATGTTTGAGTAGTGCACATATAGTTACCATTAGTTTTAAGTTCTCTTACAGACAATAATTTGCATGTATAAAATAAATCTTGTTATAATCTTCTAAAAGTAAAAACACAATATATTTCTCAATGACATCTTTTTTTCCACTGTTATCTCTATCTTTACTGAATGATTGCTGTGCTGATTTTTGAGGGGATCATCGTGATACCGACTGAAAGGAAGCCTTTGAACAGAGCAGCACGAGAAGGAGAAGGTATTTTGTCTCTTTTATTACTATGGCATGCGTTATGTATATTATATAGGAAACGGAGAAAGAAATAAAAGATACCATTCTCTAGTCGCTATTCTGCCTATTTCCTTAACTTACATGCATTGAGTGAAGCCGTTGGATGAGACTTTTAGTCATACATTTTCTCCAAAAAAATACTATGTCTACAACTACTTAAAAGTCATCATAAAAAAAATGACAATTAATATGTATTGAATCAATAAATAGCATGTGTGTACGTGTATGTATTCAGAAAGTTTGTCAAGAACACGAGAGTATGATGGATATATTAATAAAATTTACTTTGGATGTATAAAAAATTATTGGGTGTGTTATTTTCAATAAGTTTGATACCTATCATCGTTTGATTTTGTCTTATATGGAGTTAGTTAGGTAAGAATACTTTTATTCTGTTGAGAAATGAAAATAATAAATATAAATCGTTAGAGATTATTTAAATAATCAAGATAAATATGAATATTAACTGACTTTTAATTTTGGTTATTTAAATAATGATTATACAAATATATGATTGTATTGATTTATAATTCTCACATTTTGAACAGTAGTCACTTTTTATTTGTCTCATATATATGTGATCGATATTGTTAGACATAATAATGAATTTCTTTTATTTAATTAAAAATAAAAAAAAATATTCTTAAGAAATAATTGTTTAAAATATTTTCTTCTTTTTTTTCTTACATTATTATTTTTATCTTCCTTTCATCCAAATAAGAGTGAATAAATGTTAAGCAGTCATTATAGTATTAAATAGTAAAATGTTTATTTTATATGTGAAAAACGTGGGGATATACATTATTTCGCATCACCAAATTCATTGAATTACAGAAGTCATTGGGCGATCCAAACCAGCAATTATCTCATGATAATTCATTGTGAGAGGACGTGAGAGATATTGCTTCTGTCAATGCCGGTCGAGAAAGAGAAATTTATTATGATTACGTGAATGATTGAATTAAAGCTGAGTGGATTATATATATATATATATATATATATATATATATATATGGATTTGATTCATAAAGTGAATAAGTGTAAATTAAATCACTATAATGATTGATAAAAATTAATAATTTACATTTTAATATATTTATAATTTAGTGTATATATATGTGTATGTCATACCTACTACTACTATTATTATTATTATTTATAAATAACTAAAATTAATTACATTACTCTAAAATAAAATTCTCACCTAAGAAGAGTCAGGTGATAGCGACGATCAAAAATAGAAAACGAAATGATAGCAACCATACATGAAAGAAAGACAACCGATATAACTAGCATTGAAGTCACTGTATCATGTTTTGGCCTAATCCTTCTGTACCCTACTTAAAGTACTACTGTTTATTAATTTAATTTACGAGTATTGTAGTTTAAAATAATTATGTGTGTGTGTGTATATATATATATATATATATATATATATATATATATATATATATATATATATATATATATATAAATATAAATATTTATGTACTATATTTAGAATTGACTGTTTTATTTTGAAATCTTTAAATATTTACAATAATGAAATTTATTAGATTGAATTTAGGAATTAGATTAGAAATAATTAAGAAATAGATCGATTATAAGAAATTTAGGATTCATAAAAATAGTATTTTTAAGGATTATTAAATATGTTACACAATCTTATTGTATTCACTGATCTATGAACAATCTCAAATTGAATATGACTAACGATGTATCACTCTGTATGATCGAAATACAGAATCAAAGTTAGTTGATAGAAAATAACAAATTTTATATATGGAAAAGTATTATATGGCTTTATGTATTAGAAAGTGAATCAACTATATGTCTCACTTTCTACAAAGAAGACTAAAATATACTATATGATTTTAAAAGAAGAAATTTAATCATGATATTTAATTATATCTATTTTTTAATTTTATTTATTTTAATATTTCCATTTTATCCAGTTTTACATTTCTCCTTCCAAAATTTATACATCTTTCTTGAAAAAATATTCAGAAACATTTATAAAGAAATATTATTAAATTATTAATAAAAAATAATTAAATGCATACATACAATTAAAATTAAGTCTAGTGAAGGGATTAAACTCTTACAACAAAAATAAATTAGTTAGAGTTAAAATTTTTAATGAGGTACACATATTTCATATTCAATAATGCTCTAATCTCTAAAACAAGATATTAATAGGAAACCAAAAGGTTCATATCTACAAAGATATCGAATAATCTAATATATATTACTATCATTGAAGCTGTCATCATACTACTGATTAATCTCTCACATAAAAAATAAACTAGTTAGAGTTCAAATTTTTAATGAGGTACACATGTTTAATATCGATAATGCTTCAATCTCTAAAACAAAATACTAATAAAAAATCAAAAGGTTCATATATACAAAAATAACGAATATATATTGCTATCATTGAAGTGGTCATCATACTCATGATTGAGTGTATGAATTAATTGTCACGAGGGTTATTTTAGCTATATTAAATAATTGGAAGAAAAATTTTATTACTTATAATAATCTTAACATTGACAAAAATGTCTTCCCTTAATGATTTGTTTTGAAATAATTACACATACAATTTATCATTTAAAGAATAAAAAATGTATTTGTTTATAAATTATTATATATTTGATTATATTTTTCATTTTAAATTCTTTAAATCTGTATATCATAAAACATATATTATATTGATATTTATAGATAAAAAAAATTATAGCAATAAGAGTTAAAGTAATTGATGATAAAAAAAAGGTTATGCACTAATAGTATAAAAGAATTTTATATTATTATTTAATAAAAATATCATATATAATAAATTTATTAATTTTTATAATAATTATCTTAAAGGTCATACCAAAAGTAAATTTTTATTACATGATATATTATAAAATTGTTTTATATATTATTATTTTATACACATTAAACTCATGAATAATTAGATTATGAGAAATTTAAGAATGATAGAGATTGAATATTTAATTGATTGTCACAAAATTTTATTCTACCTATTAATCTAGGAAACAATTTCAAACTGATCAAAGATAGTCAACTGTAATTTCTCTATAAATCTCCCTATAGAGAGAATTATGAAATGCATAGTTAAGTTATTTTTAAGAGAAAAAAATTATGACAAAATTGATATAACTTTATGTATAAGAGACTGACTTCACCATGTATCTCACTTTCAAAAATAAGGATTAAAATATATATAAAAGTGTTAATACAAAACACTAAATAGGATTTTAAAAGCCGAAATTAATTATTTCAATCTTAATAATTTTCTATATCTTAATTTTAATATTTACTTATACTTTTCTTTATTTTATTTATTTTTATCTAGTTTCACATTTGCTCCTTCATTCTTATAGTTCTCCTTCCAAAATTTATACATCCCTAAGATGTAAAAAAAAGAAGTGAAAATAAATCATTTTAGAAAATAATCAATATATCTACATTCTAAATAATTGAAGTATTTAATAAAACAATTTAGATAATCCTTCCTTAACTAATGTTCTTACAACATGTTTTATAGTAGGACCCTCAATAAATTGACCACACAAACTAGCTTTATGACTCAAAACTTTGGAAATACATGGTGCCATGCAAATGATTCGATATCTTGTTTCAATGGGACTGTCCATTTTGTTTACACTTATAGCATCTAAGAAGACATGCGATCATGGAGACAGCTGATGATATCAGACATAGTTTACATTCATTTATTTGTCTTAATCATTATGCCACTTTCGGATAAGATGCATTTTATCACTGACATTTTGGAACATAATATTGGTCCCATTCCGTTTCCATTAAAACCCAAAAATTCCCTTGGTACCTTTACTTCACTTTACGGACCACACATAATTTGTACCCATGTCTGATTAATCACTGATTGATTCATTTGCTTATGTTACATGTTCAATCTTCTTAATAGTACTTTATATGAAATAAAATAAAAGTATATAATTATGTCTTAAGAATTCATAAATATTTAATACTTTTATATTTAATAAGTTAGAAGATTGATAGGAAAGTGTTGTAAAAATACAATAAAGTCATTATTATATGTGAGAAAAATTTGAATCAAACTTCTCTTTTTTCACAATAAAAGAAAGCTGACCTCTTAATTACTATCATCTGTCTTGCCAAATATAGTAATTGCTTTGTGTGAGCCTTCCTACTCACAATAATTAAGATATGTGTGGACCTATTAAAAAAGCAGTTTTTACTGACCGAATTAATTTATCTGCACCGACAAATTAAACTGTGAGAAGAGTATCTAAACTACATCTTACTATTTTATTTAGTTCTGCACATTTTTATTGGCTATCCGTACAATGCTTATTCATAACCTAAAAATGCAAGAAAAGATGGCATGGATGTTAGAAAAGATAAGATAAGTACTAAGTGACATCACCAAGATCTATATACCATGATCAACTTCAAGATAGGCATGGATGTATCACCTTTGTTCAAGCCAGGGGTGTTGGATTCTTAGTTTCTAATATGGAAAGTATTTGTCAGTTTGATCGTTCTGACCTATAATTAGTTTGTTAACTTAAAAAACTTAGACTATTTTAAAATTTATAATAAAAATGTTGAAGAATCAGTCAATTGACCTATAACTATAAAAATTAGTAGAAAAATCGGAGTTAAAAATCGGATTGAATGATATTTTTAAATTTAAATTTATTTTAAAATATTTTAAGATATATGGGAACATATATATATATATATATTGAATAGATTTGCGTATAAATTATTTTACAAATTATTATTAAATTTTTTCATTTACATTAATTAAATATATATATATATATATATATATATATATATATATATATATATATATATATATATATATATATATATATATATCAACTATTAACAAGTTTACATCTAGAATAAAAAAAGGAATTAATAATTTTCCATTTCCTTTTTTTATTCTAGATGTAAACTTGTTATTAGTTGATATTATTGGATTTTGTTAAAATGTAAACTTAAGTATTATAATATACCTATGTACTATGTACTTCAATATAAGATTCTTTTTCAAATTTTTTTTATAAGAATCTTTTAAATTATCTTTTTGAGTTAATTATTTTTAATCAAAATAACTTTAATTACTTTACAATAAATGTTTTGAATGAAAAAGATAAATGCATTCTCTCTCTTATAATTAGAATTGGAGAAGAACTAACACTCATAAATTTATTAGATAGAAAGTAATTAATTAGAAAGAAAAATAGTAAGTCCCAATAATTTTAAAAAAATAATATAAATTGCTATAATGCAACTAATTAAATTAACTAATTTTCTTAAAGAGTATAAATTAATTAAAATAAGTCTTATAATATGTAAGAACGAATGTAGTATTTGATTTGAATTTTGTATGTGTATATTTGAAGGTTAAAAATCAATAAAATAATATTTTCTTTTAATTTTAGTATTATAAAATTATGATATTCTATTTATTTAACTGATACTAATTCAATCGCGATTCATGTGAATGAATCTTGCATTAAATATTAAATTAGTGTCTAAATATGTTCAATGACAGTCTAATTTTATAAATATCAGATATTGTTTTTTCAAGATAACGTTAGAAAAAAAAAATTAGATATATACTTGCATATGATAATATTTCCAAACAAAAGAAAATCTTATATTTACCGACCCACCACACCAGTACCCACGTCCTTCCCCCATTTGGGTTTGTGCAATAAGAAACCAAAAAGCAAAAGATGCTACTTTTGGAACCAACATAGGCCATGGCCAGTAAGCAAAAAATAGACTAGAAATAATAATATTTTCAAATTCCAATACTTTTCCACCAGTCTGCGGAAATCACTTTCAGAGCATAGACTTATGCAAATTAATATCACTCTTTCTTTTGGCTGGGAGAGTTGGTCATAGCTAATTAATTTACAAGCAATTTCATCATTATAATTTATGGAGGTTGGTAGAGACCAGGTTGTGGTCCATGATAAAACCATATAGTAATGGACCATATTAGTTGATATAGCCTCGGGCATCTGATCGAGAACTGAGAAAATCATGCATATCTGACCCAACAGAAACGTAACTCTGTAGAGTGTTAGTGGATTATAGTGGATCCTTGCGACACTTAATTAAAATATTAGTTCAAGTAAGTAGTTTGAGGACTGCATGAAAATTTCAATTTCTAAATTATTCCTAAGATCAATTATTTTAATATCTCTTATCACTTACACATTGTTAGTGATTTGGATTTTTAAGAATTCTCTCAGCTTATAGATAAGAGATTAATATCTTGTGATATGTCATGCAAGCACCAGATAATGGACCACGTTCTAGTCACATGAAATCTTAAGAGATTGATCTCAAGATTGAGTATGGCTAGTCTATTCAAATTTGTATATTTAATGTTCCTTTGGATGTTTGAGTAATTTATTCTCAACCGGACGAGTGGTCACTTGCATCATGTGAGTTGGGTATCCTAATGTCTTTAAATGCACTATATGAATATTTACCGAATTTTTTTATAATCTACAAAATAACATAGATTAATTCCATTTCTTATTTAATGAATTTTATTTGTTATTTTAAAATATTTTTTTTAACAAATTTTAACTAACATGAGGGAATATGTTGTAAGAAATATGTTTAAGAAAATGCGTGTCAGTAATATACTCTCTAATACACAATTTATTATTGATTAAAAATTATTGAAAATTAAAAAATTAGTAGAGAAATTAATTAAAATAACTGAAACTAATCAAAGTTTTGATTTTTAATAAATTTTAATTAATAGTAGAAAAAAATATGACTCTTGTGAAGATACTTTCTTATGTGAAAACAATTAATATCAATCATTAGATCATGATTAAAAATAATAAACAATTGAAATTAAAATATTCAAAAATTCAAATTAAAATATAATATAACCATCAAATCTCTAAAAAATTTATTAAACAAATCACACATGTCCTCACATATATATTTCAATTATTATTAACCTATCATTATCACCATGACCATTATCACCTTCGTTACCATAACTATTGTCGCATCGCTGGTGGTGGTGATAAAAACAGTGACAATGATAACGGCCATCGAGACAAAGGTGGTGACAGTTGCTAACGATGATGGTTGCAGTTTATGATAATGATGGTGATAACTACAATGGTGATCATGGTGATGACCATTACAATCATGATTGTGATGGTGATGGATTAAGTGAGATATTAGATTTTAATTTAAATTTATACATATTTTAATCTTAACAATCTATTATTTTTAGTCTTGATTTTATGATTGTTATTAGTTATTTTCATGTTCTCATATAAGAGAGAATTCTCACAGGAATTGTATTCTAGCAACAAGTATGTTCAAAGAATATATTGCTAACTTTTTCATTAAAGTAACATTTCACTTAGCTTAAAACATGCTTCTCCTTGTGTTATACTACGGAAATATTAACATATTTTGTTTTATCCGTAGGAATCAAACTATGTACCATAATTTCAGAATTAACTTGTGTACATTGTTTAACCAATTTATCTAAAACCTCAATATATAAAGATGAATGTACATATGCTTAGCACAGAGAAGGAGAAAACTTTGCAATAAAGGACAAACGACACTACATTCTAGTAGGGGACAAAGGGATACCCCGACCAACATCTATCTCTCGATCTGCTTCATGGGAAGAGAAATATCTTGTTCCCTCCTTCTCAGTCCAGTACCACGCGTAACTGCTAAACATGTTTGGTATTATACTAATAAAAAACGTATGCATGTCACTAACAATATCAGGCTCAATAGCAAACATATCAAATTAATCAAGCCTCAAATTCTGGCTCTATATATTTTACTCGAGAAAGCTTGCACGCTTACCAGCTAGCCTTCTTGGAAACTTAATCTGCTATAATTTTATGTTAGGAAGGAGGTATGTATGGGCAGAGAGAGATCGCACGCGTTTATACTAAACGATTTGAAGTGGAATTGATCCAAAATCAATCAATTTAAAAAGAAAATTGGCGTCGCTTGAGTTATGGCTCTCGAGACAACTAGCAAGAACATCCCAAGTTACCATGTTTCATAACTTAGTCACTTAGTCACTTAGTCATGCAGACAACCAAGATTTTTTTTATTGATAAATGTTAATTGTTAATTTTTGTTAACAAAAAAAATTTAGACCTATGATTTTTTTTCCTTCGGGACCAAGACAATTTCATATCTCCTTAAACTATCAAGATCTTTTTTTTATTGGTAAATATTAATTAGAAATATCAGTGGAAGAGATTTTATGCAACCGTTGTATGGAAAAGAGAGAAAAAAAATTGAGGAGGGGGGAGTAGTTGGTTCTTAAAAGCTTTACCACTCCATATAACTCCGTACATTCTTCAATGAACTACATCACTAACACAAAGAACACTTAATCTGACAACACACGCAATCCTTCGTTTAAACTAGTAAGATTCAGCAATGAATCCCGAGATAGAAAAATGACCATACTTTTTCCTCTTCGTTCATGCACGTAAGGATCTGCCCCAGGATCATGAATTTTACTCAAACTTAGATCCCGCAAGAAGCATGAATTAGCACAATTAGTGATTCTACTGTGAACATTCGTGTCGAAGATTGAATGTTTCTCTAGTAATGTTAACGACACATACACTATAGCATTTTAGTTCTTCAACTAAAAAATTAAGAAGACAAGCCCAATGGACTTACAACTCAGATCAATAACTCAGGTCTATATATTGACAATTGCTTGCTGCACCCTTTTGCTTACTGGACCTCCCATACAAAGCTGAATGGACCAAAATGCCCCACCTCCTTCTTCCAACAATAATGCCGTCAAGTTCGATGGTGGATATGAGCCGATGGCAACCTTTCTCCAGCACCATAGTGGTAGGAAATAATGGCCCAACATACACTAACACTTGCAATATCAACTCACCACGCTGATTTTTTATTTCTCAATAGTTCATTATGGAAAAGCCTGTCCAGAGCCTTCATCTTGTTTGTGTCTTTTATGGAACAATCTTTCTAGGAGTATAAAAATATACTTTCGGATAGACCTTTCTGGAAGTATAAAAATATATTTCTAGAAAGATCTTTCTGGAAATTAAAAAAAAAGTAGTATATTCAAGAAAGGCCTTTCTGGAAGTATATTGTTATACTATTGGAAAGGTCTTTCCATAAATGTAAAACAAGAAAAATTGTATATTTTGTAAAGACCTTTCTAGAAGTCAATTTTTTTTTCCTTTCGGAAGTATAATTTTATACTTCTAGAAATGGTCATTGCTTCCCACCACTGTGGTGTCGAAGAAAGGTTGCCATCAGCTCGTGCCCACCATCAAACTTGACGGCGTTATTGGAGGAAGAAGGAGGTTGGGACATTTTTGTCCATTCATCTTTCTATGGGAGGTCCAAGAAGCAAAAAAGGGAAGTATAGGAAGCAATTGTCAATTGACATAAGTGATTGATCTGAGTTGTAAGTCCATCGGGCTTGCCTTCTTAATTATACAGTTGAAGAACTAAAATGTTATACAATACATGTGTAGTTAAAAATATATTTTGGAAAGGCCTTTCCAAAAGTGTAAAAAATTAGTGTATTTTAGAAAGGCCTTTCTGAAAATATATTTTTTACTTCCAACAATTCCTATTTGCAAGTATATTTTTATGTTTGTAAAGACCTTTTTAGAAATGTAAAAAAAATTGTATATTTCGAAAAAGGTCTTTCTCGAAGTATAAAAAGAAATAATGCATTCTAGAAAAGTCTTTTGTACCTTACTTTGGTTTTTGACTTTGTTGGCGCTTTTTTTCTGCATAAAGGTTGTCAGCAATGGTGTTGGGTGGTTGCTGTAGTGGTGTTTGGGTTGACAGTGGTATTGGCTGGAGGCGAAAGTTGCGTGGGAGAGTCAAGGGTATCTGCGTCCATTCAGGTCTTTTTGGAGGTGCTGGAAGTAAAAAGGGAGATGCAGGAAGCAATTCCCTTTTGGATAACAGATTATTTTGGGTTCAATAAATGCTTAAAGTAAAACTTGGGCTATTGCTTAAAGATTTTCAGAATTTTTAAACATACCCGTTTATAATTTTAGTTTTTTTTTCTTCTAAAACTGCCCCTCTTCACCAAGGGTTCTAAACAATTCCAAAAATTTGGAAATATTTACCCTTTGAATTCCAGAAATTAATTTCCAAAAAAAAAGAGGATAATTTTAGAAATAAAAAAATATGATTTTAATAGGGGTATGTCTAGCAATTTGGGTATGTATTTAGGAGTTGATAAAAGTTTTTGCAACAAATTCGAGTTAGTGAAGCCCACAACTGAACTATGATATTATGAAATGTTGGAGATAAAATCTAAGGCGTATACGTTGGGCATGGTCACCAAATCATTTGGGGATGTATACTGGCTTTTTTATTTTTGTCATTTAGAGTAATTTTTTTCAAAAATATTAAATAAAGACACTTTTTAAATTAATCTCCATTTAAGAGTAAGTCATAAAAATAGTTAGGACTCTATAAATAGAATTTGTAGTTTAAGAAATATGACCTTGTAACTAGAAGTCATGTAAAGATTTATTACTTTTTGTTTACGAAATTGTAACTACTTTTATGACTTACCCTAAATGATAATTAATTCAAAAATCATCCCCTTTGCTAATTAAAAAAAACAATTACCACCAAATGATAAAAACGTCATATATAATCACCACCTATACAGGAACAACTTTTGGAACTCGACTTATTCCATCTCATCATATTGAGATTAATATGGTCTATCCTGATAAACTTAGGCATCCATTTAGCATTGTTAGACTGAGTTTTGAGTGTAAAAACATTGAACCTCTTATTTTGATAATTTGAAATTTTAATTTTGCCAAAAATGTGTGTGTGGCGTGGTGATTTCATTTTCTCTCTTTTATTTGCTTTATTTATATTAAAATTATTTCCTAACTTGTTATTATGTTTTTTATATATTATTATCTACTCTTTGTATTCAATTTCAGTAAGAAAGTTTGAACTTAGATCTCATGCAATGTATTCAAAATCCTACTACTATAAAAGCTGACACTACTAGATTCATAAAGAAAAGAATACTCTTCCTTTGTTCTTAAATTAACATTTTTTTGAATTTTTTTATAAGACTTTTTTTTCTAACTTTTCTTTGTATTAATTTTTTTTATCAAAATAATCTTAACTATTTTAGTTCATAAGTAATAAATGTTATGAATTGTATCTCTTTCTCTTATAAGGAGTGAAGAATTAAAAATTTTAGTTTTAAAAATTAAAATTCTACTATTATTACTCTATGCATATATTATTTTTTTAGGTAAAAACTAATCAAGTTAAAAATAGATATATAGTCTTAATAATTTTAAGGATAATTTTAAAAAAAAATATTATAATTATAGAAATTTAATTTTATTAAGTAAACTTACCAAATTTTTTTTTTATCAATATGTGTAAATCAGTTATAAATATCTTATATTTCAGGATGGAGGCAACATAAAGTTAAGAAATTATCTATATCTTAGTAATAAAACAACGACCACTATGCATATGTGTCGCTTTCTCGATTTTTTGCCAATATAATATTTCTTTCTCTTCAAGTGTTGCGCTTCACCTCTGCTTTTGCTTCCTATGCCCATTTCCCGGCTTTTTTAAAATTCTAATTTGAAAACCAACTCATTATGGTACCTAGCTCTGCACCTCCAGACCTATGAGGTCACGTCACCAAGCTAGGCAGCTTTTGCACCTCCCAACCAAATATCATTGTTGCATTTCCATTCCAAGCTCAGTTGATTTTTGTGTCACCATTTCAACTGCATGTTGAGCAAGCTCACCTCATTTCTGCATTTTCATTCTCCGTTGTAGGAAGCTTCTGCACCTATGTAAATCCAACAACCTCACCTCACTTGGTAAGCATTTTTCTATTTATCTTCTCATGCTCAGTTTTATAGTTAGATTAATGGTGTTTTAATGACTAATAACAACCTTCTTTATGCATTTTTGTATTTTTTTAAACTTTGGAGTTGTGGAGCAAAGATTAATGGCCGCTGGTAAGGATTTAAACCTATTACTTTTTTTTTGTAATGTAGTGGTTCTTATTTTTGCAAATAACTGCCATTAATGTATTTTGTAATAAAAACCATTGTGAAATTTGCAAATAACTGCCATTTATGTATTTGTTCAGCACTATTTCGTAGATTGAATTCCATAGCCAAAATAAATGACCAGAAGGAAACTTGGAAGGTTGTTGTTCGACTTATAAACATGTGGACTATACCAAGATCACCTAAGTTTACTATTGAGCTAATTTTAGTTGAATTTTACCATTGGTTGTTGTTAGTTGTTTATTACAAATCTTTTGTAAACTATCACTTCATATGTTGGTTGTCTTGGGTGATAAAATCTAGCTTAAATGAAGAATGTTGATGTTCAAATGGAGAATGTAAATTTTCAAGTTGGTCAAACTTATGTTATTTAGAACTTTGAAGTAGAAAAGAATAATGGTCAGTATAGGGCTACACACCATGCTTTTAAATTTAACTTTGTGAAAGAAACTAAGATTACGCCGCACAAAATACCTGAAACAATGTACAACTTCGCAATGTTTGATGACATTGTAAATGGCTTTGTCGGCATTGACTATTTAATAGGTACAATTTTTGAATATTTGAGAAATGATAATCTGAACATGTTAATGTCGTTATGTTGTTTAATTTTGGTTTTTGTTTGAAGATGTTATTGGTGAGATTGTTGAAATTGGTCAGTAAAATCTGCATGTGAAGCCAAAGAAAGTGATTTTTTCAATGAAAGATGATATTCATTAGTTTAATGTTACAATAAGAGAAACCGGATTCATTGTTTAATGTTACCTGCATTTATAATTCTTGCAATTATAATTCATTCCTAATGTGCACAGTGAAAGTATCATAAGTTGTACTTTGTGGGAGGCACTGACTATGGAGCTTTATAGGCATGCTGCTGGGTCGGTGGTGTTGTTGCTGAGTATGGCTAAAATCAAAGAAGCTAGAGGTTATTCTTTACTTCTTTCACTCATGTTTTCTTTCTAATTTTTAGTATCATGTATTTTTCTCTATTCTACCTTTCAATATGCATTTTCTATTCTCTTTTTTTTTGCCAGATGGGTTGCAAGTTGTGTGTTTGATGAAATGCCGAAATAAACTGAGTTTTCTAAACATAGATTTCATTCTGACCTAACTTTCTATTTATAGAAAATTTTCTATGTATCCAATATTTAATGTAAAGATTGTTTCATTTCATATAGGAACTTATCCTATAGCAATACAAAATTCAATGTATGGTTTCCAAATATTTGTGAATATCGACATGAAGGAAATTTTGGAATTCTAGAATCGGTTGGCTACTTCTTGCTGATGAAATCTATGTTTTCTCGTAGTTATTAGTAGTTAAACTTTAATCATCAGTACATATCTTTTCTTATTTTAGAATTGATCCAAGTCAACTAACGACTATTCCTTGTACCCAAAGAGGAAGTCAGATTTCTAGATCTTCACTGTATTCTGTTGCAAATCGCTTTCTACATAATGTACATGTCAAATGTTTTGATTTTGCAATAGTGAATGTTACTTAAATCCTAAAAATTCATATAATAATCATTTAATATCTAAAACCTTGTGCATAGAATTGTTTTCTTCATTTGAATATGCAACAATAGAAGCCAAAGAAGAATTGTTATTCCATTAATTAACACTATCTTACAAGAAAGCATAAATGAAAAAAAAAAGTTATTGTCGGCCAAGATTAACACTAATTGGATAAAAATAATTTAAAAAAGAAAAAAAAATCATTAGATTGACCATGTCTATTAAGTGTCGACCTCTATAATTCATCACAGACAAATTAGTGTCGAATACATTAGTGATGGCCTCATTTGTCGACCTTAAACTAACTATTAGTATCTATTTTGTCCAACGATAAATTATGTTTTTCTTGTTAGTGTATCCTATTTTTCTCTCAATATATCTCTTTTAATATTTTTCATCACATCACATATCACATTATTACCTTTTCTTTTTATTTCTTTTCCTTTCTATCTCTTCTTTTATCCTAATCCATCACAAATTGAGGTTGACTTTTAACATTGTTCTTAACATTGGGGGATAATTTTTTATTTAAAAATGCAACTCCATTCATCACTTAATTAGAAGTATTAAAGTAAAATTTGAATTCAACTTCGAGTTTAATTCCAAAATTTAAATATCTGTATAATCAAAATATAAAAGTTGCAATTCAAAACCAATTGAAATTTTGATAAAATTGAAGATATAATTACAATTTTAAATTACAATACTAATTTTGAGCATCAAAGAGACTATGCTAAGCTCATACAAAGGAGTTGGGAGTTATTGAATCGTGGGGATTAATGTAGTGTATAAAAAGGGGATTAAAGTTCACTATTGTTGGTAAAAGTCATTGTAATCATTACCCAATCTATTTTAATTAGGGCTAAAATGCTCTTTTGGCTCCGCTATAATGTCTAATTTATAATTTTAGTTTCTTATTTTAAAATTAAGACATTTAGTTCTCCAATGTTTAAAAGTTGACAATTTTGGACATTTTATCAATTGATTATCCTTAGTCAAACATTGATACATACTATATTCATATTGATGTAACAATAGATTAAATAGTGTAAAAAATGAAGTGTCCAAATGAGAATTGAACCAAATATCTCTTACCAAAATCCTAATCATTGAACAACTAATAATATCAAATAATAAGTTTTCTTCATTTTTAATTCAGTTTTAAATTCTTCTTCATTTTTTTTCACACATTCATTAAAATTTATGAATAATTTGAATAAAAATAATTTGCATATTATAATTTGTATAACTTACCTAAAATAATTTATATAAATATTTTACCTATTAATTTATGTAATTATATTGATTTATATAATTAGAATAAAAATATATTAAATAAAGTTTCATAATTAGAAAAACATGTAAAATATTAAAAAATAAAGATAATTTATATATTAATAATGATTTTAATTGATATATAAATTATGTTTTCTAAATTTATATATTAGTTCAATTTTTATCATTAAAAAATATATTAATATTTAAAATAAATTTGTATTGTTAAAATATGTAAACTACCCCCCAAGTAATTTTGTGTAATTATAATATGTTAATTATTAATAAGATTGTATAATTATTAGAAAAACAAATTTATTTAATATATAGTTATATTTATTCTAATTATATAAATCAATATAATTACATAAAAATATGTAAAATATTTTATGTAATTTATAAAAATTACATAATTATTTATATATAAATTAAAAATGTAGTTTAGAGACTGAAAGTAGCGACCAAAATTAGTGAATGAAAATATTCAGTTGCTATTAGCGATCGGACCCTTTTTATCGCTAATTGCGACCGAATTTATATTTAGTAGCTGACTTGTGTCAGCGCACGTATTCGCAACCAAAATGAACCGTTACTGAAAAAACTCGGTCGCTACTTCGGTGGCGATACTTACATAAACTCAAAAGCAATGTAGCGACTGAATTAGAGACAAAATAAAATATGGTCGCTATGTTATGCTGAAAGCTTACAAAATTGTTTCAGTTGCTATCGGACAAAATTATTTTGAGGTTAGCGAACGAGTGTATTTTTCTAGAAAAATTAAGAAGCTAAATTTTTAATTTATTATAAATCATAATCAATATATAATATTCTTAAATATGTTTTATACTTGAAAAATATTGAATTAATATATTAGTAATACTTTTAATTATACTTTGATGATTTATAATAAAATTAATAGACCAATATTTGCATTATTTGATTAAGATAAATAAATCATGGTTATCATTAGTCTTTTAATTTGTGTTTTATACAAAATATTTTTTTTATTTTATATAATTATTTAAAAATTATAATAAATATATACCCTTTATATTATGAAAATATGTCATAATCAAATTTTGTGAAATTAAGTATTTTAAAATACTAAGCATAAGTGTAGCACTAATGATTCGTTAAGGTTGAATATGGTGTAAGTAGAATTTTATTCATTAATGAAGACCCAATAAAATGCAATGGATAACTTATGCATCCACTAAAAGCCCAAATTGACTTTAATTTAAGGCTTAATTACAAAAAAAAATAGGTTTTCCACATTTTTCCTATTTCACCAAATTAGTCTCCCTATTCTTTAATTGTTGACTAACTATTCACTTGTTCAATTTTAAACATTGAGCTAGAAAGTTGACCAACATTTTCTTAAAAAATACGAACTTTAAAAAAGTTTGAAGAAGGACTAGAACTATAATCTTTGAAAGATGAAACACACTCATTTACACTACACCCAAATACTCATTTGAATGTTTGGTATAAAATATAGTATTAATATAAGTTTTATGCTAAAATAGTTCAAAATTCAAAGTTTATTCTTTTTAATTTATTATATTTTTATAGTCTTATATATTATCATTTAAAATATAATATAAAATAAAGCTTATATAAGTATACATATTCAAATTTATGTGAAAATAAAATTTAATCTTATATATTATATTTTAGAGATAATATATAAGAGTATAAAAATATAATAAATTAAAAAAGAATAAACTTTGAATTTTGAACTATTTTTGCATAAAATTTATATTAATACTATATTTTGTACTAAATATTCAAATGGTCACATGGTTGAAATGATAAAAGAGTATGTCATTCACTCCAAGGACTGTGGTTCCAATCCTTCCAAGCATTTTTTTAAACTTCTTATTTCTTAAGAAAATATTGGTCAATTTTTTAGTGTAATCAATATTTAAAATTTAACAGTAAATGATTAATCAACAGAATTTTACAATTATGTCTTAATTTAACATATTCATTAACCAAGATACAATAATGATTTATTAAGGTTTAATGTGGGAAATTGCTTTGTGCACCCAACATTTTTCTTGTGCACCCAACAAATTTTTTTTAAAATTCCAAAAGTACCCTTGCTAATAAACATATGGATTACGAATCCGTAAGCTTACTCTAATTAATTATTAGATTAAAATTAATTGTCAGCAAATTATATATGTAAACAAATTAATTATTAGATAAAAATTAATTATTACAAAATTTATTATGTAAATTTACATGTTCATTAAATTTACATTACAAATTTTAGTGTTATATATAGCGACATTAATTATTTTATAACATAATTATCCTACTACCTCAGTTGGTTAGAGTGTCATGCTAATAATGTGAAAGTCATATAATCGAATCGTGCATGGGCCATTAATTTTTAAAATATTTTTTAAAAGAAATTGTAATTCGTACATATGGATTGGTAATCGGTATGAACATACGGATTGTCAATTTGTATATGGATTACGAATCCGTAAGCTTACTCTTACGAATTATTAATGGGTAAGCTTACTCTTACGGATTGCAAATCCGTATGTTTATTAGCATAATTTGTTGGGTGCACAAGAAAAATGTTAGGTGCATGAAACAATTGCCTTCAATGTGTAACTTATGCATTCACCACTCTCCAATATGACTTTAGTGTAACATATACACTAATGATTGATTGCAACCCAATAAGACTTAATTAAGGCCTAATATCACTTAGTGTAATTGAAACCCAATAAAATCCACTATATGACTTTAGTGTAACACATATGCATTAATGATTGATTGAAACCTAATCTAGGCCCAATATATGACATTGGTAACATATACACTAATGATTGATTGAAATCCAATAAGGCTCAATCAAGACCTAATATATGACTTTAGGCCAAAAAAATACAATAACCAAAGCTTAACAATAAATTAAAAGTTACTAGTGCATGTTTGCGTTTGATGCACAACTTAACCACTTATTTTTCTTTTTTTGAGATACCACTCTCACTTGATTATGTAAAAGAGTCAAGTTCAATTTTTTATTTTTTTTTAATTTCATATATTACATGTTAAGCTCAATTTTTTTAATTATCTTGTATAAAAATAATTATTAAATATTATATTGATAAAGTTATAAAAAATTTAAGGAAAATTAATAAATATAATTGAGTTATAATTAAGTTAGAAAAATTTATTAAAAATAATTAAATTATAGTTTTAGGTTAGGGGACTCAAATAACCTTAGGTTTTGTTTGGCCCAACTTTTTTGGGCTTAAAAGCTACTTATAAGTTAAAATAAAAAAATTAGAACTTAAAAAAATAAGTAGAAGTTGTTTATTAATTTTTATTTTTATACTTTAAAAACTCCTTTTAAATTAAAAGTTAGACACAATAATTGAGCGTACAACCTATAAATATTTAATTTTCTAAAAATTACACTTTTTTTTGTTATTTTATCTTTAAAAATAAATAACTTTCTTTAAAAACAATTTTACTAAAGTTCAAGCAAGCTTAAAAGACTAAAAAAACACTTAACAAATAAAAACAAACTTAATAAAAATAAAGAGTCTTAGCAAAAACAATTTTACTAAAGTTAAACCAAGCCTAGACTTAAGAAACACTTAATAAAAATAAAAACAAACTTAGTAAAAATAAAAACACACTCAGTAAAGACGCACTAAAAAGAAAAAACACACAACACACACAAACCCACATCACACAAACCCATAACACACAAACTTTCCTTCTTTGGCAGTGTTTGCTCTCGTTCAACAGTGCTGGCAACCTCCACGCCACTCCCCAACTGCAAACCCACCATTGTTCTTGGTTGCGGTCGTAGATCCGGGCTCGTGCTACCAACCACGTCGAAGATCTGCGCTGCAGAACACCTTTGTTACATCAATGTGGTTCAGCTAATGACTCATATGCAAGACCGATCCTAGGCCCGCAATAATAATTTGTTTGAAATTAAGCACCAATTTTTTTAATGTTAATTTCAAGTTTTAATGTAGGCGGTGGCTATCTTGAAGCAAAGGAGCTTTTGAACTAAGTAAACAGTTGGGTATAAAGGTCACACCTTCACAGGCACGTTGGAATAGTCTTGCTATATCCTTTGAACGCATTAGATGAAAAAGAAAAAGTAGATGTCTAATGATCACAAGAAAACATTTGGTACTTTCTTCATTCACTAATTGTGTTGATTGGTGGATTTAGAATTGTTGATTTTGGAAATATGTGATAATCTATTGTAACTGACTTTTCTTTCTGTTCTTCCCCTGTGTATTGATATATAACATGGGTTTGTTTACATAAACTTCTCCATAAGCACTCTTAGGAGAGGAAAAAAAGAAGAAATAAGCCTCCCCTTAATTTAAAATTAACTTATGCATAAGTTAAAAACCAACTTTTGGAGAAACTAATAAGAGAAAACTTCTATAAATTAGCTTATGCATAAGCAAATTTTAGCTTATAGAGAAGCCTATTTTGTTTTTTCTTATTTTTTTCCTCCTAGAAGTATTTATGGAGAAGTTTATCCAAACAGATCCTATATATGTTTGTGGTTTTATTTTCCAGTTTGTTTGTTGCATGCACCTGTCTCTGAAACAGTCACAAGCGATTGCCATTTCACACTGTTGCCCTAAATTCTATTGACATGCTAAATGTTCTTCCCTTTCCTAAACTTGATTGATGTGCAGGTTTTATAGGGCCATTCTCCATTTAAATAGTTGGTCAAGAGGTAGGCATATGCATCTTGTCTGGTTGCAAATAAATATTTCATGCTGAAACCATCTTTTGCACTTGAATTTCACATGTTGAAACCAATAAGACTAACATGTAGTTTAGGGTCTTTGTGCCATTTCGTTGCATTATGTTTATCTCATAAATTTTTCACTTCACACAAATTTGAGAACGATCTCATTGTTGCTGTGGGAAAAGGGGAACCTATACAGTGCTCTTAGATTTGACTAATCTAGATTATATATATAAAAAAAAAAGAATGGAAGAATTAATAGATAGGAAGAAGTATCAAAATGAGATAATATAAAAGCTTTATATATATATATATATAAAGTTGTGTATAATAAACAACAAAAGACTTTCTTAATAAAGAGTATAAGAAACATTCTAACTTTTAGACATTAAACTTGTAAATGCATAAATCTAGGATGGCCCCTAATCATACATTATTCCACTCCTTGATTGTGTAAGCACTTATTAATAGGATTAAAACACCTATCTTAAAAAAGGGCTTCTATCAGATGACTAATCTCATAATTAAACCTGAAAGAATACTATTGGATTCACTAATTTGTTGATTGAATCAACAATATTTGTTATGGCCTGGCTAAAGCAACCCTTCCTCTTCCCAAAAAAAAAAAAAACAAGACACGACACAAGATATACCATCTTATATTCCTATGAGACAAAACTCTAGTCTCCTTAGAATTGTACTAATAAAAGTCTAGTACTTGATGGTCTATGAATGGATCCAATTCAAAATCATGATTTCCTATATAGCAAAAAGATATATGTATTCTATCCACAAATTTTTTTTATGTTTGATTTTTATAATATTCACTTTTTTCTTCTATTTTTCAGATACTTATTTTTTTATTTTTTTATTGTACTAGTTTTGTAAAAAACATACAAATAGATATTATTAAGATATTTATTGAACCGTACACATAAGACGAGCTAGCTAGCACCCTCCTCCACTCATTGGTGAATGGTGGAACTAAGTGCCTACCTCAAACCTGGTTTTTCTGTTTGTGCATGTGTGAGATTTAGTTGTCAGTGGTTGGAAAGGGCTTAAAGACTACAATATTACTATGAAGTTTTCTGGCAGGTATTTTGTTTATTAAATCACTTTTCTCTTAATTAAGTTTAAGCATCTTTATGCTTTAATTGCTTGTGATATATACTTGATTTGGTTAGTTTACTAGTTTATGTTGACCCCTCTTAAAGAGTGAAAGCTGCAGGCTCAAATGCTCTTCATAACTAAAACTATACATATTTACTTAATTACTTCTATAAGCGAAAAAAATAGTTGTGTTTGACCCTTGAAAACTTCCAAAGCAAACTTATCAAGAGATGACAGTGGCATTAATTGGAAGCATTTTTAAAAATATCCTTAAATTGGGTTTAGTGAGGACAAATATTGTTGAGCATCTAAAACAAGTGATAATTATACATGAATACATACTATACTAAAGGGGGACTTTAATTAACAAAGAGATGAGGTCAAGGTGATCCTTATATCATATGATCATATATCTCAGATGTCAGAACAAGACAAACATGTCATTCAGTAAAGATGTTGTGCATTTCCATTGAGCAATATGTGGTACAAAGGAACTGCATTGAACTGTGAGACTTGAGTACTGAGTAGTATGTGGTGGCTCTAAAGTCTAGCTATAACAGCAACTGCTGTTATTCATTTTTCTCTTACTTTCATGTATTGTCCACATATGGATACTTCAGACATGATTCATTGAGATTTCTTGGATTCCCCTTTTTCAATATTTTTTTCTCTAAAATTTTATAACACCGTCTTTGGCATAAGCATTTAACTTGACAAACATTTTGAGGGATCCCCATCCTTATCCCTATCTGCTATAAATTCGAAAAATTAGTCAAACTTGGTGCATAAATTGATGGGCCAATATTTTGATTTGTGACATTCATGTTAGATACATATTCAACCAATTGAATTAGATTTATTTGTTCTCCAACTATATGCTTAATTATCCCAATATATGTTCTATGTTAAGCTAATGAGCCTTTTTGTGAAAAGAGTATTTTTTCCCCTCTTTTAGAGCCATAAGTAAGAAATTAAAGTCTATTGCTCATGAAACCCTCTTTGTTTTGTGTCTTTTCACCCAAATTAAATTTTGAGATTCCTTGACTGTCTTTTTCTTTTAAAAGTAATCATACATAAGCAATATGCAAAAAAAAAAACTATGCGATAAATGTTAGAATTACATTATCTAATCGTTTTGATCCCCTTCGATAAAAAAACATTATCTAACACATATTTAAGAATTAAAAAAATAGTATATGAAAGGCTTGAAAATAAATAAATTTTAACATACATAATTATATTAGCTAATAAATTATAAGACTGCATTTTTTATGGGATATGATTAATTAACATGCGGTACCAAATTCTATAAAATTGCACAGTTTAAAAAACATTACAAATAGTAGAATTTATTATTTTAATCATTAGATTTACATTAAATTCTCATAAAATAAATCAAATAGACAAAAATTCATATGATTTAAAAATTTAATATACATGATCGCTAAAACATTAATATTTTGAATTTAAGTCAATTCTATATGATGTTCTCATTTACTACATAGTTAAGAAATGTAATTAATATTTTCAATTTTATAAAAAAAACTATTCTGTAACTTCTAAATATGTCTTTTACTTCTCTAATTAAGTAAACTTTTCTCTCATTTATTCAGTAATTAATAATTTGGTAAAACAAAAATTAAACCCTCGTACTCCATAAAAAATTGAATGGAGAGACTATATCATAACTCATAAGATATATATAATTATTAATCTGTTAGTTAATGTTGGTCTAATGATAAAAATTTGAATAGTTTACATCAAATCTTAAGTTTTAATTTTATTATTGTCGAAAAAAGTTATTATTATTATTATTATTATTTTGGGACTGTGGAGATTTGTGACGTTTATTTTTCTGAATGGATATCCTTTACAAAGTGCTGCACTTCGAAAAATACTTGATCCTAGGTATTTCTTGGTTTTGCATAGCTGCTTTTTGGATTGATTTGCTTCCTTTGCATATCTTTCTTAATGGACCATAAAGAAAGTTTTGGGATGCACACTATCCTCCCTTTTATCACATTAGTATTATTTTTATCCAACATGGATGCATACATCGCTAGCAAATATACAAAACTGGGGTAAGTTTTTTTTTTAAAATTACATATATGAGTAAGACTTCAAATAAAAAAATCATATTTTAAAACACAACTTTAAAATTATATTTTTTTTATAAAAAATATTGAAATCATGATTCAAAAAACAACTTCAAATATTTTATATTTAAAAAATTATTGAAATCGTCATCAAAACACGATTTACCCAAACCCTTAATATTTTAAAAATCTATCCATTTTTCTGTAATTTTTTTAAAAAAATTATCTTAATTTTATAAATTTGCCCCGCTAACTATGTGTACCAAAATATAGTACCATATGTCAATTTCTGCTTGAATTGCAACAATAAATATCTTAATATATTTTTCATCTTTGATTCCCTAGCTTGATTATGCTTCTATAGAGGTATTAGAATTTGAATTAGAATAAGTAAAGGTTAGTCATACAAATAGATTTGTTAATAAAATTTGTAGAATACCAATAAAATAATAGATTTTTACTCATATGTTATTCTACCCAAAATATAAAAAGACAAATAACGTGATTTAGAAAAAGTAACACCCAAATCCCAACTGGAATCCATCATTTGGGGCCAACAATGAAACTCATACAGATTCGAGCAACAAGGCATTCAAATTATATACTGGACAAAAAAAATTACTGAGAAATAGGGTGATTTCTACTGCAAGTTCTAGCACTTTTCCTAATACAAACATTAACACCTTTCCTATTACAAATTCTAACACCTTTCCTAAAGACTATAGGGGTATTAGAATTAGAATTATAATAAGGGAGTTCAGTATTACCTGGAACAATTTAAGGAGAGATTAGGAAATCTATTTGTTCTAGTGTCGGGATGATAGGTAGTACTTTCTTCTGTTGTAGTTTCCTTCGTGTATAAACATGTTGCACCTTATTTAATAGTGGTTTTTCTCCCCCTGTCTAAGAACTATCTAATGATGTCATTCCATCTTGAGCAATTATTTCAACTGGAGCAATAGAATACAAATACGAATCAAGTACTATCCACAATTTTTGTATAGGAACCTTATGTGGAAGGAATATGTTTCAAACTATCCACAATTTTTTATGTTTAATTTTTAATTGTAGAATCAAACATAAAAACATTGTACAATAATAATTAATGTTAAAATTTATGAAATTTATTAAAATAATTATTATTTGCATAAATTTAATAATAAAAATTTATGTACATAATTATTGTTCCTAGTGATAATTTTTTTTACATATATCACTATAGTCAATCGTGTGATGGCTAAGGCAATGCCATTAAAATTTAAAACAACTTAGATAAATAATAAGCAACGGAAATTCTTAATTTATGAAAAAAATAACTACACTAGCTTTATGGTTGAGTTGAGGACGGAAAAAGTTTCAATTCCATCAATCATAACATTTGGTTTTAAAATTATATCTTATACTTACTACTATTAAATTGTTTAGTTATGGTTACAACTAGAGTTTAACTTGCTTCAATGTGCTAGATTAATTTATTAATTTTTGAATTTGCTGGACTGTAATACTTTATTATTATAAAATTTGAATAATTTTTTCTTGGATATCAAAATGATAATTTCTTAGATCTTCTTGATGTAAGATTTTGATGTGCCTCACACTTATATAAGTGGTAGCTTCATTGATGTAATAGTATGTCTCTTGTGTGTTTGTGAACACACTCCATTGAATACTACCAAATCATTTCATTTAATGATTATATTTTCTTACTTCTTGACGTTTCTTAATGGAGATTTGTTGTTGGTAGTTTGTATCAATGGAGATTCCTGAGAATCGAAGGTGGATGTATCAGAGGTTGAATGCTAATAAACGTTGGACAAATGAGTTTAGAGAAGGAGTGTTTGAGTTTGTGCAGTTTGTTACTAGTCAAGACATGTTTCAAATGCAAGAGAACAAGGTGTCCATGCAAGAAATCCAAATGTAAAGTTTTCAAGTTTGTGGATGATGTGATGAGGGATCTTTATGAGGAAGGGTTCATGCCAAATTATTATTGGTGGACAAACCACAGTGAAAAGTTACTATAATTTCCTCCAATAGTGTTGCAAGGTTCATACTACGAAAGTGGTGGGCAAAGGGAATAATTGAATCCTTATGAACAAATGATCATGGATCATGCTGGACCATCAATTGGCCAATACATAGAACAAGAGGGTGTAATTGAGATAGAATGCATGGAGGAAAATCCTAATCTTGAAGCTCAAAAGTTCTTTGATATGCTTGCAACTGCGCAAGCACCATTGTGGGAAGGATGCGAGCATCATTCATAATTGTCAGCTTCTTTGCCCTGTCTTAGCTTGAAATCTTATTATAATATGTTAGAAGGGTGTTTTAATTGTATGGTTCAACTTATGGGTGACACTATGCCAAAAAACAATACTATGGTTAGTAACTTTTATCAAGCTAAGAGGTCAGTACAGAAATTGGGTCTCGGTTGTTTGAAAATTGATTGTTGCTTGAACTGATGCATGTTATATTACAAAGAAAATTCAGATAAGAGTATAACTAATTGCTTTTTTTGTAAAAGTGATCGGTAGTTGACAGTTAATAGGAGATGGATTGAAAAGAAGTTTTCTATTAAAAAAATGTGGTACTTTCCACTCATTCCAAGACTAAAAAGATTGTACTCTTCAATGGCCACTACATCTCACATGAGATGGCATCGTCAAAATCAGAGGGACCCGGATGTCATGTGTCATCCATCTGATGGTGAAGCGTGGAAGCATTTTGATAGAATGCATCTAGAATTTGGTCAGGACCCTAGGAATGCCAGATTAGGGTTATAATCAGATGGGTTTACTCCTTTTGGTCAATTTGGGAAGACTTACTCTTGTTGGTCGATTATCTTAACTCTATAAAATCTTCCTCCTGGCATATGCATGAAGAGAGAATTTATGTTTTTAACTATCTTATTTCCAGGTCCATCAGATCCAAGGCACAAGATTGATGTGTACTTGCAACAACTCATAGATGACTTATGCACCTTGTGGAATGATGGCATACCAACTTTTGATGTGTCGTTGAGGTAGAATTTTTTTTATGAAGGTTGCTTTGATGTGGACAATCAATGACTTCCCGGCACATGGGATGTTGTCAGGTTAGACAACTACTGCCATACTTGGTTGTCCCATATGTATGGAACGATCAAAGACATTCACAACTTTAAATTTTCACAAGGTCTGCTATTTTGATTGTCATCACGAATTTCTTCCGCTTAATCATGCAAATAGGAGGAATAAAAATTCATTCAAGAAGGGTCGGGTTGAGACCTCACCCCTCCTCCATGTTTGTCTAGTCTTGATGTTTGGAATAGAGTTGCACATTTACCGCTTTGCCTTGAGTCGCAAGAAGAAAAAGATTTTCCTGGTTATGGTGTTGAACATAATTGGAAGAAACAAAGTATATTTTGGTTGTTACCGTATTGAAAAACACAACTTCTATGCCATAACATTGATGTCATGCACACAGAGAAATGTGTTTATGAATGTCATTGGAAAACACAACTTCTATAAGGCAAGACTTTGTGGTCCAGTCCAATATCATTGGATGTATCCTTTCGAGAGGTATAAAATGAGTAATCATTTATACACCATTGTATTATATATATAGTAATTTTTTTTAAAAAATACTTATTCATATTAATTTTAGGTTTTTACACTCCCTAAAAAATAAAGTCAAGTATAAGGCTAGAGTCAATGGATCGATTTGTGAAGCATACTTAGTGGAGGAGACATCTACCTTTGCCTCATTTTACTATCATGATCAAATTGCAACGAGAAGGACTAGGATGCCTCGAAATGTTGATACGGATGAAGGTTCTTCATCTTCTCCTATATCAATTTTCAATTACCCAGGAAGAGCGAGTGGTAAATCCAAAACATATTTTTTGACTAAGTTGATTTTTATGTTGCTCACTTGTACGTTCTTCAAAATTGTCCAGAGGTTGAGCCATATTTAAAGTAAGATTATTTTAATACTTTTATTACTCTAATTAATAATTTAATGATGTTACATTGTGTACTTTGAGTAATTTATTTTTTCCTTTCCAGTATTTATGAGAATTTTTTTAGGGAATTCAATGCAATAATTCGGTCGCTATTTCAGTGCTAACACTTTTAGCAACCGAATTTAATGATTTAGCGACTAAATGTGTCAGTCGCTAAATCATGATTTTTTAGTCATGCAGTAGCCTAGTGGTTCATTATTTTGTTTTTGTGTAAGAAGTCTTGAGTTGAATTCCCATTTCACATTAGTATCTTATATGGGTGTCATGTTAAAGTTAACGTTTGATTATGGATGACAAAAGGATTAAAATTGTCAATTTAAAAAAATTGAAAAACTAAATATCTTAATTTTAAGATAGAAGACTAAAATTATGGATTGAATATTATAGGGACTATTGGTGGACCTATATTAAGGTCAACTAGTGCACTTGCACCCCCTCAATTTTAAAAATTCATAAGTCAATTTTTTCTTTAGAAATTTTTTTAAGTGAAAATCTTATATTTTGAATTTTATTTCTTCTATATTTATACATTTGAACCTCCTAATTTTAATTTGTATAATTTGTCCCTACTGAGGGTTCTTGGTATGCCATTGAGGGGAACTAAATGTGAATTTTAGCCTTTAATTATAAATTTTAGAGCATGGCCAAAACATAGTTTCAACAAAGTACATGCAAGAGGAGTGATAGAAACAAACCATCTAACACACTTTTGTAAACATACTTATATAATGTGAGACACACAAAAATTAATCTTTTTCAATAAATTTCAACAAATAAAAAAGAATATGCTCAAAAGAGTGCATAAATAATATATTCCTAATATTTCTTTTATATATATATATATATATATATATAATAATCTTAAATGTCTTACCTTTTTAAAAAAATTAATGTCCGACTACGGATACTCGGTATTGAATAATAGAACTAGTCCTTGTAGCAAATAAAAATAAAATATAATAGAATTAGTCCAACCTATAATAATAAAGACTAGTCTAACAACAACGCCAAGTTGCATGCTCCTTTTGAAAGCGTCAATATATATATATATATATAATATGAATTTTCTATGCACTCATCTTTTTTTAGTTGGTGTGCATTAATCTTACCAAAATATTTAGAAAAAAAACGCATCAATTTTTTTGTTCTAATAAATTTCACTTGACGTTCATTATTTTGTTTTTGTGTAAGAAGTATTGAGTTGAATTTCCATGTCACATTTTTATCTTATATGGATGCCCTGTAAGAGTCAACCGTTTGATCATGGACGATAAAATGATCAAAATTGTCAATTAAAAAAGCTGAAAAACTAAATAATATCTTGATTTTAAGATAGGAGACTAAATTTATGGATTGAATATTATAGGAGACTATTGGCGGACCTGTATTAAGGTCAGCAAATACACTTACACCCGCTCAATTTAAAAAATTCAAAAGTAAATTTTTTAAAGAAAATTTTATATTTTGTATTTTATTTCTTATATATTTATACATTTGAACCCCTAATTTTAATTTGTATAATTTGTCTCTACTAACTAGGGTTCTTGGTATGCCTTTGAGGGGAACCAAACGTGAATTTTAGTATTTAATTATAAATTTAGATTGAGCATGACCAATATGATGTGTGACACACAAAAATTTATTATTTTTAATAAATTTCAACAAATAAAAAAGAATATATTCAAAAGAAAAAGAATGTATAAATAATATATTCCTAACATTTCTTATATATGCAATAATCTTAAATGTCTTCACGAACCTTTAAAAAAAAAAATTAATGTCCGACTACGGATACTCAGTATTGTATAATAGAACTAGTCCTTGTAGCAAATAAAAATAAAATATTATAGAAATAGTCCAACCTATAATAATAAAGACTAGTCTAACAACAACGCCAAGTTGCATGCTCCTTTTGAAAGCGTATATATATATATATATATATATATATATATATATATATATATATATATATATATAATATATATATATATATATATATATATATATATATATATATATATATATATATATATATGTAATGAATTTGCTAAGCACTCATCTTTTTTTAGTTGGTACGTGTGCATTAATCTTACCAAAATATTTTTTAAAAAAAAAAAGAAAAAACACATCTTTGTTCTAATAAATTTCACTTGAGGAATTACAGTAATTTAATATTTTTTCTAATAAAAACGTGTGTAGTTACAAATCCCATATATATATAGAACAGAATTATAGATAAATACTTAATTTAAGTCATAAAGTTGGAATGAGAGATTACTTTATCTTTCTTATGAAAATTAGTTATCCACAAAATTAATAAATATTTTATATTATAATGTCATGATAATAATAATAAAAAAATAAAACAGTTGACTTTCAACTTCCAACGATAACTAGTTTTGTTTTATAGCATCTTCTGCTTAATAATCATCCTCCTTCAAAATCCCTTTTAAAGTTTATCATTGACCAGTTCATGTCCCACATGCCACACTCACGATATATATATATATATATATATATATATATATATATATATATATATATATATATATATATATATATATATATATATATATATATATATATATATATATATATACACACACACACACACACAAAGTTTCAAGTATCATTCTATCAATCAAAGAATACACACTCCCCACAATTAAGCCATAGTGCACAAAGCTTTTACAAGAAATTGAAAAGTCAATATCCAAATTCATCAATTAATTGCTAAACTTCAATTCGCAATCATGCAAAACCAACAACCCTCCGGTATCATCAACCCTAAGTATTGTGCTCCATATAATGTCGACCTAGCAATTGTGAGAAAGGTCTTGGCATTAACTGATAGCTTTACCGTCACCGATGTCAATGGCCAAATTGTTTTCAGCCTTAAGGCCTCTCTCATGACCCTCCATGACCACCGTGTCTTGCTTGACGCCGCCGGAGAACCCGTCGTCACACTACGCCGGAAGGTTTGACCATATATTTATATTTATTCATTTATTTTGATATATTTCTTATTTTAATTATCTTATTATCTTATTATTTAGAACATATTTTATGTTTTGATTATTTTTAAATGATAATTTGAAGAATATGAATTAACAAAAACTTATATAGTTTCTAGGATTGGATATAATGTGTTTCTTGAATATAGATAATTAAATTTATTATATATATTTAGGATAGTTCCAAGGTTAAAATAACTAAAGCTCATGTTTTAAACCCACCAACAAAACATATTTTTTTTAATAATTTTTATAAATTAAAAAGGCATCATATATCGAATTAATGTCACATATGTCAACAAAAGGTCTTAAATATAACTCACATTTAAATTTTTTAAAAAAAATCTCTTAAAATATTTTTAGGCCTTATTTATTGTTGGATCGGCCCTCCCTGTATATATTCTCTCTAATTTTTAAAATAACAATAACCTCATATTTCAGAGTCTTTGTCTAGAAACTTGTGTTAATGTTATTTCTTGGATAATTTTTTCCCACTATTTTCCTAACATTGTGTACATTAATCATGATCTTGAAATAATCCTATGAAACAATTTAAATCTGTGTACGTAGTTAATGTCTGCTCATGATCGGTGGCAAATTTTCCGTGGTGAAAGCACGGAGCCGAAAGATTTGATCTTTAGTGTGAAGCGATCGTCCTTTTTCCAGCTGAAGACGAAATTAGATGTGTTCTTAGCCAATAATACTAAAGAAGAAGTATGTGACTTTAAGGTGAAAGGAAGTTGGTTCGAACGATCTTGTGTTGTTTATGCTGGTGAATCTCTGAACATTGTTGCCCAGGTGAGACTTTTGCTCTTTACCTGTATTTTGGATAAAGTTCAAGCAAAGAAAAATTCATATATTTTCAAAAATATTATTCATTTAATTAAGATTTTATTTTCAATGACCAAATTTTATTCTTGATTTATCAAGTTCTAATAAAGTATAATTTGAGAAGAAAACTTATTTTCTAAGTGGAATTAACAAAATTAAATAATGCTCACAAATTTTTTAAACTAGTGTCAAGTCTTTTTTTTTCTTATAATGAGACCGAGGGCATGGAAAAATAAAATATATAAAATTAAGGAGTATATATATGTAGTTCACAATATAATTACTTTGTCTTAGTTAAAAATGATACTCCTTCCAGACAAATGTAAGAAAAATTAATTAATTTTATACTAATTAACAAAATTAGATGATATCATTTATTTCTACTATTTGAATTTAAGAGATAAACTTTTTCTTAGAATATCATATCATTTATTGAAACTTAGCTTGATATAAAAAAATGATTGAAAATAAAATTTTAACTAATAAATGAGTATTTTTTTTAAATAATATCATTAAATATGGTAAAAGTAATTAAAATGTGTTTATATAGAGTCTAAAAAATATTTTTTTATACTTACATTTATGTCAAACAGAGTACTTATTCTTTCAAATTCTAATTTTGCAAGTGCATTATTATGTGATTGCAGATGCATAAGAAGCACACTGTTCAAAGCATTGTGTTTGGAAAAGATAATTTCATGGTTACAGTGTATCCAAATATTGACTATGCATTCATAGTGGCACTGATTCTGATTCTTGACGAAATTCACAAAGACATGAAAAATCAATGATTATTGAGCTTTCTGTTTATGACTTCCTCTGAGTTCTCTGGTTGTCATAAAAAAGTTCATCAAAAGTTGTACGTGACATAGATAGTCAACATGCAAGTTCTAATTTCTTGCCGTCCTGTATACTTCTTCAGTCCTGTAATAAATATTGTAAAGTGTAAGGAAAAAAATCTGAAAAAAATATCATTTTAATTTTTCAATATTGTAAACTTATTTTTTTTTTATATCTCTAATAATATAAATGATGAATAGTAAAGTATAAATAAAGTAAAAATATAAGGTTATTTTTGTATAATTATTACAGCCATTCATTTATTTACTAACTTTTCTTTGTCTTTATAAAAAAAATCTATTACGACAAGAATTATTATAAAACAGAGGAAGCATTATATATATATATATATATATATATATATATATATATATATATATATATATATATATATATATATATATAAATTTATAACGAAATTTTTATTTTATGCTGTATAAACCATTAAAAATCTCAAAATATTTAAAGTTTGCATTTTTAATTATTCTTAAAATTTTCTATAAAGAAATAATAAATAATATCAACAACTTAACTATTTAGAGAATCTTTATGCCCCAAAAATTTTACTATTTTCTTTCATTATCCACCTCAACTAATTAATAGAATTAGAGTGCAACTTTTTCTCTTAATCACTTTCAACTAGCACAGAATGGCATGTGCATGTGTGATCGTGAAGCCTCAAGTTCAAAACCAAGAAAGAGAAAATGCTTTATGACTTATGGATGGAAGAATTTTCAACAATTATGGGTAAAGGAGGGTAGTACATGTTATGGTTGATGAAAATTAATTAGAATTATTGATAATTTTGAAGGAAAAATACATGTTATGGTTGCATGCAAGGACAAATCAAAATAGAAAATCTTCAACCACCTCTTCAAGTTTTGAAGGATTTATATAATAAAGATATGAAGAGCTTTGGAGAGCATTCCCTCATTCAACATGATGTTTTAGTTTACCTCAATGAGTAGAAAAATAGATATTTCAAAAAAATGATGGAAGTGCACCTTCTATATATATTTATCATGAATGGTGAGAATTATCATAGCATTGGAAATTGCTTCATCTCCTGAATGACAACCAAAGTTTGCACAATTCTATATGTATGATACCGATAATAAATATAAAATAAAATGTTTGTAGTTGGTATGTAAAGAATTAGTTTGCTTTATTCATGTCTCTCTGTAACCATTACAAAAAAAAAGTATTTCCGATGGAATTTTTCAAAGGATTATATTCCGTCAAAAATATTTGATTTTTGGATAAAATTTATCCATGGATAAATTTTTTGTCGAAAAGTATAAATTTATGACGAAATTTATCCACAGATTTAGGTGTGTCGAAAATTTAATATCTTTTCAACGGATTTTACTGAAGGAATACACATTCGTCCAAATTTACAATTATACCCAAACAAAAGGAACCCAACCCTAGTCCCTTCTCATTCACGTTCCGCAGTTACTTAGTGCACCTCCCATGCCGCTATCGCTCACTGTCATCCTGTCATCGACATTGTCTCGCTTCCGCTATGCCGTCCTGTCATCGAGGTTGTGGCGCCTCTGCTATGAGCCCACATCGTTGTGCCCACACGCAGACTAGGGGAGAAAATCTGCATCCTCACCGTAATAGTTGTTCATATTTACTCAATAACTTTGTCGCTCCGACGTCGCTATCACAACCTCTGACCCTCTCATTTGCGCTTCCTCTTCGCCTCATTCGTGCATCCTCTGTCAGGCCTGTTAGCAATTTTGGGTCATACATATATATATCACATAATTGAAGGAGTTAGGGCCATTATATAATTAGCCAAAATATTAAAGTGGTCTAATCAATATAAAAGTATGGCTAAGGGTATATATGTCATGAAAGGCTAATTGTGTAGATACCATCAGTGATATTATAATTTGATGAGGGGCCAAATTATAATTCTTAAATTTGGGGTAACTGATGGCGGTTACCAATATAAGAGGTTATGGTCCCCATTTGTAGATAGCAGCGCGTACAATTTCGCTTTTCTCTTTATCCCGTAAGAAGAGAAAAATTCAGAGAAAGAAAAGAAAAAGGCTCTCTACATTTAGAAGATCATAAAACCAATCTTCTGATCAACCTTTCACCATCATTCCATTATGGCTAATCCAGGTACGCTTCCGCATCTAGTTTTCATCATGATTTTGAGTATGGGAACACAAAGAGGTTCTATTCATCTTTGTACAGTAATTTCTCTCTACATGAATAGAAAGCATGTGGTTAGGATTGATGATTGTCTGTTAGAATAAAATTAGGCCGATTGATTGAATCCCAACATTTGGAATTGAATCCCAACAAAGCCCACATACAGGTATCCATTGTTCTAGAATTTTTGTTTCTGTGTTTTGTTTTGAGGAAAAACGAACTGAACAATGTTGCTGGATTCACTGCTTTACACTTCAGCTACCCTTAGCGGTGTGTTTATGCGATAAAAATTTCTTAGCAAAATTGTGCTCTTCTTCTGATCTCTACACTTTCTTTGTGGCCAGGCACCCCTTAGTTTTGCGAAAGTTGCACCTATAATAGCTTATGCAACATGTAACAATTCAATCCATTGTTAACTAATTCTTGTATTTAGTGAGAAATTTTTAAAAAGTACATATTCCCTCACCTGGGATATTTTGCACTAAGGATGTCTTTCTATTCATATTTTCTCCAACTGTAATCATCTTCAAGGGGCCTTCAACATCATTCTTGATCTTCACTCTAACCTGCTTCTTACTAGGCAGAAGGATATAAATGGTATAATATAGTGTAAAGAGGTAGAATAAGGTTCTGCATTCATGTTTGGCAGATGTTTAACATCTATATTGTGGGGTATTATAGTTTATCACTACAGCCGAAAGCATGTTGTAGTTATAGGGATTATTGTAGTGTAAGTACATTTGTTAATGAATTGGATTCTTTTAAGTGATGTTGTGCAGCTTCCCATAATAATCAACACTTGCTTGATTTCAGTGTCATTTTCAACACACTATTTGGCCTTAGCACAAGTTTTTGGATGGCAGTTATCATAAGATTTCTTCTAGGAAGTTTAAATGGTTTGCTTAGACTAGTGAAGGTATCACATTTTTAAATCATGCTAATAGTTAGAAGTTTCATGTTCCATCCACCAGTACTAGGATAGAAATATTGAATGTGTGTTAACTTGGATATGTAACTTGTTCATCTCATTGATACTTCCATTTATACATATGTTTGCCTAATGTAACATCCTGGAAATTTCTACCCGGAATTTTTGGAAACGATGTATTTTGAATGATTATATATATATATAAGTATTATTCAGTGTATATGTATAGATATGTTCTTGGTAAAAATAGGAATAGTGGGGGCAAGATATGCGGGTTGGACTAATTAAGGGAGAGAAATCCATAACTGGGAGGTTATGGGTTAATTCATAATTAATTAGTTAAAAATCATCGTTTTGCGTGCGACTTAGAATTTAACGAAACCAACCTCTGAACCACGCTCGGGGTTTTATTCTGTGTGTATTTCTACTTTCTTGTCTTGAGCATGGATGTGTGACTGATTCACAGGATTGTTGTGTGTATAAGTATGTATAAAGAGAAGGATGTTGTTATAACTGTCATAACCTGTGTGGTACACTCTCTCTTTAGGATTTCTTGGGTGCTAATAGTTTCCCTACAGGATAGGTATGGCAGGACGTGGTAGGGATCAGAACCGTGATGTCCTTGACCGCATCACAGTTGTATTGGAAACTCTAGTGCAGGAACGTGATGTGGAACCGGCGGAGTATCGGGGACTCATGGCTTTCCGTAAGAACCACCCGCCAAAGTTCAGTGGAGACTATGATCCGGAAGGTGCTAGGTTGTGGTTAGCTGAGACGGAAAAGATTTTTGAGGCGATGGGTTGCCTTGAGGAGCATAAGGTCCTTTATGCGACATTTATGCTCCAAGGAGAGGCCGAGAATTGGTGGAAGTTCGTGAAGCCTTCATTTGTTGCACCTGGAGGCGTGATTCCTTGGAATGCCTTCAAGGACAAATTCCTGGAGAATTACTTTCCACGAGATCTCAGGAAGAGGAAGGCGAGGGAATTTCTGGATTTGAAGCAAGGAAACATGTTTGTTGGGGAGTACAAGGCTAAGTTTAATGAGCTTCTGCAGTATTGGCCTCAATACCAAGATGCTCGGAATGAGGAAGATCTGTGTGCTCAGTTTGAGAATGGGCTTCGGTTGGAGATCCAACAAGCGGTTAGTTATATGCAGATCACGGATTTTAATCAGTTGGTGACAAAGTGCAGGATTTTTGAGGACAAGATGAAGGAGAGGCAAGCTAGAGGCGTTGGAGGACCTCAGAGAAACCATCCTTTCAGGGGGAATAGTAACAAGAGGATGAAGCCGTATGCTAGCAACAAGGGGAAGCAACCTATGGCTACCTCCAACATGAGCCAGTCAAGGGGGACCGGGGTACAATGCTTTCAGTGTGGAGGACCGCATCTTAAGAGGAATTGCCCACAGCTCCAGCAGACACAGGAGAGCCGCTGCTATGTTTGTGGCAAGGTGGGCCATTATGCTCGGGAATGTAGGGTAACAGGGAGACCGACGGTAACAGCCAATTCCAACACCGTCAATCGTGGACCCACTAATTCCACAAGGAGTGGTAATGTTAGCAACAACAACACTAGTGGTGGAAGACCAAAAGTACCCTCTCGGGTATTTGCTATGAGTGGCTCAGAAGCGGCTGCCTCCGACGATTTGATACGGGGTAAGTGTTTGATTGCTGATAAACTACTAGATGTACTTTATGATTCAGGTGCCACGCATTCTTTCATATCTCATGCATGTGTGGAGAGGTTGGGGTTATGTGCGACGGAGTTACCATATGATATGGTGGTGTCCACTCCGACGAGCGAGCCTGTAACCACCTCTCGGGTGTGCTTGAAGTGTCCTATAATTGTTGAGGGTCGATCTTTTATGGCGGACTTGATTTGCCTACCTTTAACTCATCTAGATGTGATCTTGGGGATGGATTGGTTATCTACTAACCATATCTTTCTAGACTGTAAGGAGAAGATGCTAGTGTTTGGTGGAGATGTAGTTCCAAGTGAATCTTCGAAAGGGGATGCGGCCAACGAAGGAACGGGTGATGTTTGAACTTACATGGTGTTGTTCTCTATGTATGTGGAAGAGGACGCTGAAGTTAGTAGTATACCGGTGGTGTCGGAATTTCCAGAAGTTTTTCCTGATGACATTTGTGAATTGCCACCTGAGAGAGAAGTGGAATTCATTATTGACTTGGTGCCTGGGGCGAATCCAGTGTCGATTGCGCCTTATAGAATGTCTCCGGTAGAACTAGCAGAGGTGAAGGCACAAGTGCAGGACCTTTTGAGCAAACAATTTGTTCGTCCAAGCGCATCACCGTGGGGAGCGCCGGTCTTGTTGGTTAAAAAGAAGGATGGCAGTATGAGGATGTGTGTAGACTACCGGCAGTTAAACAAGGTCACTATCAAGAACAAATATCCTCTACCAAGGATAGATGATTTGATTGACCAATTGAGGGGAGCGACGGTATTTTCAAAGATCGATTTGCGATCGGGGTATCATCAAATCCGAGTTAAGAATGAAGATATCCCAAAAACTGCGTTTCGGACTCGGTATGGGCACTACGAGTATTTAGTCATGCCATTTGGAGTGACTAATGCTCCGGCTATTTTCATGGATTATATGAATCGTATATTCCATGATTACTTGGATCAGTTCGTGGTTGTGTTCATTGATGATATCCTAGTGTATTCGAGGAATAAGGAGGAGCATGAGAAGCACTTGAGAATTGTATTGCATATCCTGAGGGACAGGAAGTTGTTCGCCAAACTGTCAAAATGTGACTTTTGGTTGGAGAAAGTGCAGTTCTTAGGGCACGTGATTTCTAAAGACGGGGTGGCGGTAGATCCGAACAAGGTGGAGTCGGTTATGGAGTGGCAACAACCGACAACTCCAACGGAGGTTCGAAGCTTCTTGGGGTTGGTTGGCTATTATAGAAAATTTATTGAGGGATTTTCTAAATTGGCATTACCCCTAACTAAGTTGACTCGTAAGAATGAGAAGTTTGTCTGGGATGAGAAGTGTGATCAAAGTTTCCAAGAGTTGAAGAGGCGGTTGACGACAGCTCCAGTGTTAATTTTGCCCGACCCTAAGAGGACATTTGAAGTGTATTGCGATGCAAGCGAGCAAGGCTTGGGATGTGTGTTGATGCAAGAGGGAAGAGTAGTGGCTTATGCTTCGCGTCAATTACGTCCTCATGAAGTTAACTATCCGACTCATGACTTGGAACTAGCAGCGGTGGTCTTTGCTTTAAAGATTTGGAGGCATTATTTGTACGGTACTCGTTTTGAAGTTTTCAGTGATCACAAGAGTCTCAAATACTTGTTCGATCAGAAGGAACTCAATATGAGACAACGAAGATGGATGGAGTTCCTTAAGGATTATGATTTTGGACTTTCCTACCATCCGGGAAAGGCTAATGTAGTAGCCGATGCGCTAAGCCGAAAATCCTTACATGTTGCGACTATGATGAGTTTGGAGCAGAGATTGATAGAGGAGTTCCGGGATTTGAATCTAGCAATCGAGGTGCGACCCAAGAGCTTATTTGTGGGAGCGTTGCAGATTACCAATGAATTCGTAGATCACATACGCGAGGCTCAAGAGGATGACCCGTTTTTGCAAGGCAAGGTGTTAGAAGTAATGGGGGATAAGGGTGTGGAGTTTGAGAAGGACACAACCGGGTTAATTAGATTCAAGGGGAGGATATGTGTGCCATCTTTAGATGATTTGAGAGTTAAGATCTTGGAAGAAGCTCATAAAAGTCGTCTTAGTTTCCATCCGGGAATGACTAAGATGTACCAAGATTTGAAGAGAAGTTTTTGGTGGCATGGCATGAAGAAAGATGTAGCCGAATATGTAGCAAGATGTTTGACATGTCAAAAGGCTAAGGTTGAGCACCAACGACCATCGGGAGAATTGAAGCCATTGGAGATTCCGGAATGGAAATGGGAGAGCATATCTATGGATTTTGTATCTAGTTTACCCAAGACTAGTCGTGGACATGATGCTGTGTGGGTCATAGTAGATCGACTCACCAAATCTGCTCATTTTATCCCAGTGAATATGAAGTATAGAATGGAGAAACTCGTGGAGTTGTACATCAAGGAAGTAGTAAGGTTGCATGGAATTCCTTCTAGTATTGTATCTGACAGGGATCCAAGGTTCACTTCGCGATTTTGGACGAGTCTACATGAAGCCTTGGGGACAAAGCTGAAGCTTAGTTCAGCTTATCATCCTCAAACAGATGGTCAGACTGAACGAACCATTCAGACTCTAGAGGATCTACTTCGGGCGTGTATTATAGAGCAACAAGGTAGCTGGATGGATTGTTTGCCATTGATTGAGTTTACTTACAACAATAGCTATCAAGCCAGCATTGGTATGGCTCCTTTTGAAGCTTTATATGGACGAAAGTGCAAAACTCCTATTTGTTGGTATGATGATGGAGAAGCAGTACTTCTTGGACCTGAAATGCTACAACAGATTAACGAACAAGTGAAGTTGATTCGAGAGAAGATAAAAGCATCTCAGGATAGGCAGAAGAGCTATTATGATAGAAGGAGGAAACCACTAGATTTTTAGGAAGGAGGACATGTGTTTTTGAAGGTTTCTCCCGTAACCGGAGTTGGAAGAGCTCTCAAGGCTAGGAAGTTGACACCCAAGTATCTAGGTCCATATCAGATTTTGAAGAAGATTGGGCCTGTAGCTTATCATATCGCCTTACCTCCGAGTTTATCGAATTTGCACCCTGTGTTCCATGTCTCTCAACTGAGACGGTACAACCCAGATCCATCACATATACTTGCAGTGGACGAGGTACAGGTGAAGGATAACCTCACCTATAGAGCACAACCTCAGAAGATCACTGACCGAAGGATGAAGTCGTTGAGAGGAAAGGAGATCGCGTTGGTGAAGGTGCAGTGGGGAACCGATGAGGGTGATTCTACATGGGAGTTGGAGGATAGGATGAGAGAATTGTACCCAAGTTTTTTCATAGAGTAGTTAATTTCGGGGACGAAATTCCTAAAAGGGTGGGAGTATTGTAACATCCTGGAAATTTCTACCCGGAATTTTTGGAAACGATGTATTTTGAATGATTATATATATATATATATATATATATATATATATATATATATATATATATATATATATATATATATATATATATATATATATAAGTATTATTCAGTGTATATGTATAGATATGTTCTTGGTAGAAATAGGAATAGTGGGGGCAAGATATGCGGGTTGTACTAATTAAGGGAGAGAAATCCATAACTGGGAGGTTATGGGTTAATTCCTAATTAATTAGTAAAAAATCATCGTTTTGCGTGCGACTTAGAATTTATCGAAACCAACCTCTGAACCACGCTCGGGGTTTTATTCTGAGCGTTTTGATATATATATTGCTTGCTTTCGAAAACTGGCCCCGACGGACGCAGAGAAACGCGAGAAACTGGAATCAGAGAAACGACACGCAAACCGAGGCAGGATTTTAGCATTTCAAAGGTCAGATTTTTCCCCACTTTTGTGACTGAGTATGGGTCACAGTCAAAAAGAGAAAGTGGGCCCTTTTTACTCCAATCAAATAGAGACATGTGGCAGAGCTTGAATAAAATAATAGAAAAAGAGGAAAACCTTTTATTTAAGACCAAAAAGCTTTTCTCTCTCCTCACTCAGCAAAACAGAAATTTCAGACAGCCCTCTCTCTCCCTCACGTTGCCATTCTCTTCTTCTTCATTCTCCATTGAAGCTCCACACAAAGCTTCAACCTTTGGCCATCATTTCTGCCCCAAATCGCGAAAGGAGAGCATTTTCGGGGTCGTGAAGTGCGTGGCTACGAGTGGGACTTCGAAAATTCAGGTTTGGGTGGACTTCTTTCTCCTTTGATTTTCGTGGGTATGGGGTTTTGGGAGATATGATGGGTAGTCTTGCAAGGTTTATGCTGTGAGATGATTATTTGTGAAGACATTTGCTGAAAACTTGTTGAAATTGCCATGTTTGGATGAGTTAAACATACCCATACTGTTTTAGGGTTTTTGTGATGATGTTTGTGATGTTTATATGCTGAAATTGCCCATGGAAAACTGTTAGAGATGAAATGTAGAGTTAACCTAGGGTTGGAAAGTGAGAATGTGGTGTTATGAGTGGAAAAAGAGTGAGGCTTTGAGAGTTGGAAAGCTAAGTCTGAATTCTGTGGTAAATGGAGGTTAAAGTGAGTTAATACTAGCTTGAAATGTCATTTAGGACTTGGGAGAAAGCTTGGACTGTGCTAGGGAGAAAAACAAATGACCAAGTGAACAAAGAGCCATTTCTAGGGCAAATTTGGGTGTTGAAGAGTCAAATTTTGATTTGGTGGAATTTTAGGTGTAAATCCAGTTTGGGCAAGTTTAGATTGATGTTATGGATTGGTGTGAGGTGAGAGTTTGCTTCAAATTTACCTCATTCTAAACTTCACCTTTCAAACCTAGAAAAGCCATTGAATTGAGGGGTTTTGGACACCTAGATTTTGTGTTGCTGGGGTTTGAAGCTTGGCTTTGGTTTAGACATGTTTGATACATGATTTGGGACTTGTAGGATTTGATTTGAGCAAGATTGGATGAGGGGAAGTGTGATTTTCGAAATCTGCACTTATGCAGAATTTTGCTGTCAAAATAGATGCAGCAGGATTTTGGCTTTGTGCAGAAAAATGCTTGTGTGTGGTTGGCTGTGGAAAGAGTAGTACAGAATGAGTTCTGGATGTTTGCTAGTAGATCCCAACGGTCACAATGTAGGCTTATGCACTATAGACTTCCAGTAAAATTTTGGAGTCGATCCAACGGTTAACGAATTGGATCAAAGGAATTGTTACTGTGGTCTTTAAGTGAGAAAAGCTGTGATTTTGGTTGATGTGTTGAGCAGAGTTTTCTGCCTTTGCTCTGTTTTGCTTGGCTATGATAGCTTGTGCTGTTTGAATGTTGTTTTGCTTGGATGTTGTGGAAGCTTGGGAGGATTGATGGGGACCCGGTGTTGAGAGAAACGAGGATATGGGCTACGTGGGAGTACGTGAGCTCAGTTGGAGGTGGGCAACAGGGGATGGTGGGTTTATGCGCGCATTGTGGATGTGGAAAACTTGTTGTGCACCATCGTCCGACCGCCACCTAGTACCACATGTGATGGGTACCCCATCATCCTACAAGCTTGAGATGAGGAAGTGTTGAAGGGTGAGACTTCCTGCTTTTATTGTTGACCACAGAGTGGTACCTGGAGATATGTCGCGGGGGTCAGAGATCTTGGGGACGTCAGGTGGGGTGCTATTGCCCAAAACCAAGCTTGACCAATCCCGACCCAACCCGGGCATAGTCAGTCAGTGAGAACCTGTGATGTACCTAAGCAGGCGAGCTCCTGACAGTCAACAGATAAAAGGAACAAAGACCACAAAGCAAGGAGGCTTGTGGTGGTTGGCCAGCTATGAAACTTGACTGATATGTGAGATATGGTCTCTGGTAATCGATTACCAAGGGTGGGTAATCGATTACAAGGCTTAAAAATGAAGACAGGAGGCTAAGATGGTCTCTGGTAATCGATTACCAAGGGGTGTAATCGATTACCAGGCTTGAAAACGAAGTCTGGAAACTTAGGGAGCCTCTGGTAATCGATTACCAGCCTGTGTAATCGATTACACAGAGGGATGGGTCACTGGTAATCGATTACCAGGCATGTGTAATCGATTACACAGTGCATTATTGCATATTTCATGTCCTGAGGCTGTGTAATTCACGTTTAGCCTCTGGTAATCGATTACCAAGGCTGTGTAATCGATTACCAGAGATGGAAAGCCTTAAAATACCCCTTTTACTTGCATGTAGTGGTTATGAGACAAATTGTGTGTAGCGCAGTTAGATTCTTGTGAAAGAGTCTACCCCTTTCCCTTCTTTCTTATAGATCGTGATGGCGGCGCAGCTAATCCGTGATCGAGTAGAGATGGAGTGCCTAGAGGGAGCTTGGGAGACCCTCGAAGGCAACACGAGGTGCCGATTTCGGGGCACCATTCGACTCACGGCTACTTCTTTGGTGCATCCAGATGAACCTGCACGGACGCTTCAGCGCACGGTGGAGTGGATACTACCCACGCCTACACCATATCGTCTAGTGGAGCCCGTCCAAGTGATCGAGGTAACGTCATCCGAGGAAGACCCCGAGGAGGATCTGGAAGAGCTACCTCCTGAGCCTGCTGTGGATGCCCTTGACTTTCTAGAGGGTGATGAGGATCCACTTCTTGAGGTGGATTCTCCCGAGGAAGTCATGTCGGCATCTGAGGCAGACTCTACGGAGGATAGTGGCCCGGGGGAGATGACGATCAGCGGAGGCTCTTCATCCTAGTGGACAACTTTTTGGATTCGTTTTGTATATTTTTTAGGGTAGGTGTATCTAGGACTAACTGTTAGGTTTACTCTTTTGTTTTTGTATGGGTAGACCTGATGTATAGGCATTTGATGATTGTATACATGTGGCTGAAGCCACCACTATGGACACCTTTGCTCTGGATGACACTATGTATTTTGTAAAACTCCCATATTTTGGACAGCTTTAAAACGATGAATGCATTTATAATCGATCTTGTTATTTGAAAAGAAAGCATTAGCAACTTTATTTGTAAAAGAGTTTATCGACCGTATTTTATTCTTTTATTTTCATGTGACGACCTAAAGTAATGGCTGGTACATTCTTCCTTTTGGAACAGCAAAATAATTTAGAGAATTATGAGCGGTAAGAAAGAAATGACTCCGAATAGAGTTGTGAACTGGCCATTCAGGACTTTATAGTGAGGATTTTCCTTCTAAACCTAGTTATGGTGAAAAGAGAAAGAAATGAAAAAGAAAAAGAAGAAAAAAAAATTTACCATGGTTTTTGTTATTTAAATTATTTCTATTAAACCAGTCATTAATTTAGGGACGCCACACCTAACTCCTCTATTTAACAGGCCTATGCCACTGAACTTTTTCAGGAAGAACACCAAGCTCTAGGACTCTCAACTTTTTCTATTATTAGTTCTTAGTACTATATTTCCACAAGAATAATTCATAGTATGATTTTCTTTTAGGTAGTGCATCTTGAGGCATAGGTTTAATAATTGGCCCAAAATTAGGAGGCTATTTAGCTCAAGTACTATCTATATTCTTCGGACATATCTTTGGGAAATTTCGGACGGATATAGTCTGTCAGAAATTTTCGACAGATAGTAAAAATCTGTTGGTTAAAATTTCCTACGACCATTTTTTCGTCGAAAATTTTATATTACCTAGCAAATGATTAGCTTTAGTCTTAAATTTATTTTTTTTAAATAAATATAATTCATTGTAAGATTAAATAGAAAATTCTGACTTTGTTCATTCCTTCATGACACTTGTGATAAAGGAAAATAATATTAACTCGTGTAATGGTTTGTGACATTATTTGAATAACAATTCTATTTTTAATGTTATTTAAATCATAGAAGTTCATAGAATAACCATTTGATATTTAAAAATTTTATGCATAGAATTATTTTCTTTTAAAAAAACTTCATTTGAATATGCAACAATTGAAGCCAAAGATAGAACTATTATTCCACTAACACTATCATACAAGGAAGCATAGATGGAAAAAAATGTTAATGTTAGCCAAGGTTAACACCAATTGGAAAAACAATTTAAAAACAAAAAAAAATCATTGGATTTACCAATCTATTAAGTGTTGAACACTTTTAATTAGCAACCAAAACAAATTAGTGTTGAATACATTAGTGATGGTCTCAAGCCATCACTTTGTCGACATTAAAGTAACTATTAGTGTTAACTTAATTTTATACAACAATAAATTATGTCTTTCCTATTAGTATATCCTATTTTCACTAATGCAAAAAAAAACGATTCTACAACACTGCATCAAGGATGATTCTAGAAAACTGTCATCTTAAAAAATGCGGTGGTATTTTTGTAAATAATCACAACTTTTCAAAGATGGTTCTTGCAAAGCCGTCTATAAAATATTTTTTCAAAAGTGGTTTTTGTCAAAACCATCTTTGAAATTACATACTCAAAGTCAGTTTTACAAAAAGAACCATTGTGGCTTCTTTTTCGTTTACACTCACTCGTTTTAATTCCCCCTCGCGTCCGTTCCTCTCCTCTCCTATTTATATACCTCACGCTCTTTCCTCTCCCTTCACGGCCATTCCTGAACCCTTACGGTGATGGATCGAATCAACATGATGGAGTTTCTATTAGAGCACTACGACAATGACAATGACAATGAGGAGTTGGACGTTGACGCAGAGGACTCCAAGGGGAGGACGACAATCCATATGGATGATGAGAAACCAGATCTGGTAATTTTTGAAGAGTTGCAACCGTAAAATGACAAAATCATCAAAGAAGTTGAAAAGGTTGGACCGGGGAGCACCAAGGGTTATAGAATGGTGAGGGGCACACACGGGGTGTTGGAGGGTGCATGGTACTTTGTGATTAAGGTTGCGAAGTTGGGAGAAAGTGGGCGTAAGATTCATGAGGCGCTTAGGGAGAAGTATGGAGAGGAAGGGTACAAGAAAGTGGATGTTAATTGTTTCAATATCAATTTGCCAGATAGGGGAACCATATTCCCCCGAATCATCTCAATTGGTTTGGTATATGCATAAGTTTCTATATCAATTTACTGATAGGATTTTTTTCCCTTTTCCCTTTACCATTTTATTATTTGTTTTTGTTTATGATGTTTATGATCTTATGTAGTCAACTCCAATGTTCTATTTGTATGGGTATTGCTTTGGAATATATTCTGATTCTGAAGATATTGTTGTTTTCTTGGCCACTTTGTGGGTTTAAATCACAGGTTGGTTTTTGGGAGTTCGTTTATTGATTATGCTAAGAGATTGGTTCGCTTGCTTAATGGGTGTTCTTTCTTTCTTTATCGTGGTTTTTTTGCTTTAAGAGGATTCCTGACCATTTCATATTTTTATGTTTCTATTTTTTCTCATAGTGAATTTTTTTCTTTCATAAAAAACACAAGTGTTGGGTTTCCTTAAAGCCGATTGACCAAATAAATGAGAGATTCCTAATCTATGAGATATTGGATATTTTTATTTCACTAAAAAAAAAAGTGAAACTGAAATAATTTGTTGTAGAGTATCTTCAGTTTTAATTAATGTTTCAAGGTATTCATGTACTAATTACTAGTGACTCATGATATTTTCAGGATCTAAGAAACAAATTACGAAGATCTTGGAATATGTTCGCCAGTTATATTCCTCAGAGTTGGAAGAGAATGCAAATGATGCTTCAATTGGTCAAACCACTCAAAATGTTTTGGTTGATTGGAAGCTTATCATACTCAAGCTATGCAATAAGAAACTAGAACTACTTTTGAACCTTATTAAGGAAGTCCTTGATATGATTGAGACTCAGGAAGATATGAAGTATAAAGAAGGTTGGTAACAATTATTTCCTTCTACATTATCCCTTCTCTTTATGTATAATTTCTGGTTGAAATTTAATATCCTTTTTGGGGTATTTGGGATGTATTTTTCTTGTGTGCTTTTGTCATTTGATTCCCCATTTATTTACTTATTAAATGTTAGATACATTCTAGGGCTTTAAATTCACTACTAATGGAAATTCTTTTCCAATTGGATTCCTTTTAGTATTGCTTCTACCTTGAGCCAACATGCAATCAGATATTGAGTTTTAAAATTATTCTCCTTCATTTTGGTTTGGGATTTTTTTTTATATATCACATGACTTTGCAAATTATGTCAATTAGAATAACATGTTATATTAATAGAGTAGAGCTTACTTCATACTTTATGAGGTTCTAAGTTTGGATACCTTGTTTTCAATTCTGACTACTTTTCTTTTATCTTAATGATTCTAACTCACTTGTATGTTGTTATACATCAGACCTTATGAGACACTGCTTTAAAAGCAAAGAAGGGATCATTAACTATCTACATATAGGACAAGCTACATTTGGAAGATATGGACAACTTATTGTTAGAATTAATGTCTCATGTGAGAGGCATGTGACTTATGTAGGGACTAATAAATAAATAATTAATAATTAAGGAATAAATTGTAATTGGGTTAAATAGAAGTTTCTAAAAGTAATTGCTATTTGATGGAAGTAGTGATTATAAAAGGGGGTTAATACCCATTAACATGAAATAAGGACCTCTTTCTGACAAAAAAGTGCTCTCTCTAATTTATAATTATCACAAACATAGAGAGACAAAAAGACTAGTCAAGGGAGTGAAATCTTATTTCTCTCCTCTTTCGAGAAAATCAAAGTACACCATAGAGAAGTCTCACTATGGAGAAAGGTACGCACTGTTTATTATTTGTGAGAATCATAGGTTTCAAGATCCTGTTGGTTTCCTATAATTGATAATCTAGGAAACCCTTAATAGTTTTGCATGTGGTATCAGAGCGAGGTTATGAAATTATATGATTATCTATTAATGATATTTTTCTCCAAATTTTGTGAACCCTAATTATGAAATTTAGGGATTTTATTTTCCGCTACATGTTTTGTTTTATTGGCAATATTTTATGATTGTTGAATTCTAATTTTGAGAAAGAAATCACGGAGTGGCTTCTTTGTTGGACTTGGAATTCATGCCTTTTATTGGGATTAAAGATGACAATTATGTATTATAATAATAAAAAAATAGCAATTATGTTTCACCTTTGGAGAAAGATTCCAAATTATGTTTCTTTTTCATCTTGGAACGGAATGAAAATGCACCAATGAAAAGCCAAATCTTCTTCTGTCGTATGCATTTTGCATGAATTGTTTGAAAAGCGCTTGTCGGCATGTACGTTCGCTGCCTAGTAAAGCCTTTTGAAATTGCTATTTGCAAACCCCATTTTGCCATTCTCAATCCCACTTGTTCATTTTTTTCCAGATATTATTATTAAACATGATTAAAGGATTGAAAGTTTACCCTATAATTAAATTAACGTGAATGCTTTGAAATTATTCGTAGCAGTAAATATGTATATGCTGCATATTTCCTTGAATGTGTTTGAATGCATAAGACAAATAAATGTGAATGTTATTTTATGGCCTGGAATGAAATTAATATAATGGCTATGAATTGTTAATAGCAATAATTATGTGTAGGCCATATATTTGGTTGGAATTAAATGTATGATGAATTTGTTAGTCACCAAAGTGGCCAAATTTATAAGGTTATTTAATTCCAAATTAATGATTATTTCAATTACTCATAAAATAATAGAAGCTAAATTATATGATTATTGGTTTCTGGGTAATTGAAATTAATTGTTATAAGGCATTTATGGATCGCCCAAAGGTTGATTAGTTGTTCTTATAATTAATGAATATAATTATAGGCGATTTGTGTGTATCATTAGTTTTATTTATATACCCAAACGTAATAGGTACTACTAATTGGTGCATATTTAATTGCCAAATATTGTTAAGAATTTTATTAGCATCATCATGTTTGTATGTTGTGTGTTGGTGTATCACCCAAAGGAGAACATCAATAAATATTGGCCGTTATCTGAATGAATCATATGTATGACATGTGTTTTATGTCTCAAAACATTTATGTGAATGTTATTATGCAATACATGTTCCCAATTCACTAAATTCTTATGTATCATCTGTTCCAATTTTAATGGGCTTAACTTTTTTGACTGAAATGAGCAAGTCCAATTACACCTCGGTGTTTTGGATCTTGATCTTGTTATATTGAAAGAGAAGTTTGTTACTATTACTGGTGTTAGTAGCAATGAAGAGAAAGTCCATTATAAAGCTTGGGAAAGATCTAACAGACTCAGCCAAATGTTCATGAGAATGACTATTGCAGACAGTATTAATTAAGACTGCTCTCCCTAAGACCGATAATGCTAAAGAGTTTCTAGGATTAGTAGGAGAGCGCTCTCAAATAGCTGATAAGTCTCTTGCTGGGACATTAATAAGTACACTTTCCACCATGAAGTTTGATGATTCGCGTACTATGCATGAACATGTCATTGAGATGACAAACATTACAGCAAGACTTAAGACCTTGGGAATGACTTTGAATGAGAACTTTAATGTTCAGTTTATTCTAAACTCATTACCGTCTGAGTAGGTCCGTTCCAAATGAGGTATAATATCATGAAAGATAAATGGAATGTGCATGAATTGCACATTATGTTAGTTCAGTAAGAAATGAGGCTTAAGAATCAAGGGAATCACTTAGTTCATTATGTAAGCCACCAAGGGAATCAAGGAACTGAAAAAAAATTTATGAAGAAGCATGATAAAGGCAAAGGGTCATTAAAGATCAATGACGACTCTTTGCAAATCCAGAAGAAGGCATCAAAGGGCAATAATTGCCATTTCTATGGGAAATCTGAACATTTCCAAAAGGATTGCCTAAAACGTAAGTCTTGGTTCAAAAAGAAAGATGAGCTTAATGCTATTGTATGTTTTGAATCAAACTTAACTGAAGTTCCTCATAATACATGGTGGATTGATTATGGATGTACGACCCATGTTTCTAACACTATGCAGAGATTCCTTATAATCAAAACCATAAGCCCAAATGAGAAGTTCGTCTTCATGGGGAATAGAGTGAAAGCTCCAGTGGAAGTAGTTGGGACTTATCGTTTAAAACTTGACAATGGACATCATTTGGATTTACTGGAAACTCTTTATGTACCTAGTTTATCTAGGAATTTAGTTTCATTATCTAAACTTGATGTTACTGGATACTCTTTTAATTTTGGTAATAGATGTTTTTGTTTATTTAAGCATAATCATCTCATTGGTACTTGTGTTCTTTGTGATGGTTTATATAAATTGAAATTAGATTATTTTTGTGTTGAAACTATTTTAACTCTGCATCATAATGTTGGAACTAAATGTAGTTTAGTGAATTAACGACCTGCTTTCTTGTGGCATAAACATTTAGGTCACATTTCTAAAGAAAGGATGAAAAGATTAATAAAGAATGAAATTCTTTATGATCTATATTTTACGGATCTAAATATTTGTGTGGATTGTATTAAGGGAAAACAAACAAAACATACAAAGAAAAGAGCTACAAGAAGCACTCAACTTCTTGAAATTATGCATACTGATATTTGTGGACCTTTTGATGTTAGTTTTTTTGGAAAGGAAAGATACTTTCACCTTTATTAATGACTATTCATGTTATGGTTATGTCTACTTACTAAAAAAGAAATCTCAGGCAGTGGATGCCTTAGAAATTTACTTGAATGAAGTAGAAAGGCAATTAGACAAAAAGGTAAAAATTATTAGATCTGATAGAGGTGGTGAGTATTACGGAAGATACGATGAAGTTGGGCAACACCCAGGTCCATTTGCTAAGCTTCTTCATAAACATGACATTTGTGTGAAATATATAAAGCCTGGTACACCACAACAAAATGGTGTATCATGAAGGCGTAATTGAACTTTAATGGATATGGTTAGGAGTATATTAATCAATTCAACTTTACCCGTATCTTTGTGGATGTATGTCTTGAAAATTGTCATGTATTTCTTGAATAGGATTCCTAGTTAGGCAGTTCCAAAGACACATTTTGAATTATGGACGAGTAGGACACCTAGTATAAGGCACCTGTATGTTTGGGGTTGCCAGACAGAAATAAGGATTTATAATCCGCAAGAAAGAAAATTGGATGCAAGAACAATCAGTGGATATTTCATTGGTTATCTAGAAAAGTCAAAGGGGTATATGTTTTATTGTCCTAATCATAGTATGAGAATTGTCGAAACTAGAAATGCAAGGTTCATTAGAAATGGTGAAATCAGTGAGAGTATAGTTTCACGAGAAGTAGAAATTAAAAAAGTTAGAGTGCAAGTCCCTTTAGCTTGTGCCTCTAGCAGTAAGGTGATTGTTCCTTTAGTTATTATTACAAACAACAATGAAGAAGCACAACACAATAATGAGCCCATGATATATAATGAACCTATTGTGGAAGAACCGCAAGAAGTAGCATTAAGGAGGTCTCAAAGAGAAATGAGATCAGCTATTTCGAATGACTATGTGATATACCTACATGAAACAAAAATAGACTTAAGTACTAATGGTAATGATCCAATTTCGTTTTCACAAGCTGTGATAATTCTGAGAAGTGGTTAAATGCCATGAAAAAAGAAATAAATTCCATGAAACATAATGGTGTTTGGGACCTTGTAAAATTGCCAAAGGATTGTAAGAGAGTTGATTGTAAGTGGGTCTTCAAGACTAAGCATGACTCTCATGGCAACCTTGAATGTTACAAGGCTAGACTTGTTGCTAAGAGATTTACTCAAAAAGATGACATTGAGAGACGTCTTCACCAGTCTCACGAAAGGATTCTTTCAAGATTATCATGGTATTAGTAGCCCATTATGACTTGGAGCTACATCAGATGGATGTGACAACTGTCTTTCTTAATGGAGATTTAGAGGAGAATGTTTATATGGACCAACCAATGGGGTTCTCAGTTGATGGAAAGGAACACATGGTGTGCAAATTAAAGAAATCAATATACAATCTTAAGCAAACTTCCCACCAATGGTATTTGAAGTTTAATGATACCATTGTTTCCTTTGGATTTAAGGAAAATACTGTTGATCGATGTATATATCTAAAGGTTAGTGGGAATAAGGTTATTTTTCTAATGCTGTATGTTGATGATATATTGCTTGCAACTAATGATCTTAGACTTCTTCATAAAACTGAGAAGTTTCTCTCTAGTAACTTTGAAATGAAAGATATGGGTGAGTTAAGCTATGTGATAGGGATAGAAATATTCCATAATAGATTACAAGGATTGTTAGGCTTATCTTAGAAAACATATATTAATAAAGTACTAGAGAGATTCAGGATGGGAAAGTGTTTAGCATTACCTGTTCCAATTTAGAAAGGAGACAAATTTAGTCTCGCACAATGTCCTAGGAATGATATGGAATGAAAACAAATGGAAGCAATTCCATATGCATCAGTTGTTGTTGCATCTACCATGGAAGCTGAATTTGTAGCATGTTTTGAGGCTACAATTCAGGCTAATTGGCTGTGGAACTTTATTTCAGGGCTTGGAATTGTCGACAGTATTGCTAGGTCGTTGAAAATGTATTGATATAAATCCACAACAATATTTTCTCTAAGAACGACAAGTACTCTAAGGGTGCTAAGCATATGGAATTGAAGTACTTTGTCATGAAGGAAGAAGTTCAAAAACAAAGAGTGTCAATAGAACATAATAGCACAAATCTTATGATAGTTGACCCTTTGAATAAAGGATTACTGCCCAAGACATTTATAGAACATGTTGAAAGTATGGGCAATATTGTTATTGATGATCATTAAGTGTAATTTATCTTATGCATTTTAGTGACACTCTGAGCTCAATTATGATATATTTCTGATTACCTGTTCTCTATGTTTGCATGCATGTTTGTGTTAGAGTAATGTTAACAGGTTTTGTCATGAATAAAGACATTATGTTGGACCAATTATGTACTTTTAACTAATGGTCATATTAAGGAGAAGACTAATTTGTAGTACATGGAAGAGACTATGTCGATTAAGTGATGTACAACCGCCATGACTCAAATGGGTTCCTATTTTTAATCATGAAATTATTATGTACCCAATGTATAGAACATTTTAGTCATTTTTAATGCGCGTTATGTTAGTTTAATCTATTTATTTATTTAGTCCATAATGTTTAGTAATGTGACATGAGCCAAGTGGGAGAATGTCAGAATTAATGTCTCATGTGAGAGCCATGTGACTTATGTAAGGACTAATAAATAATTAATAATCAAGGACTAAATTGTAATTGGCTTAAATAGGAGAATTTTCTAAAAGTAACTGTTACTTGATGGGAATAATGGTTATAAAAGGGGGTTAATACCCACTAACGTGAAATAAGGTCCTCTTCCTGACAGAAAAGTGCTCTATCTAATCTATAGTCATCACAAATGTAAAGAGACAAAAAGAATAGTCAAGAAAGTGAAATCTTGTTTCTCTCCTCTTCTAAGAAAAACAAAGTACACCAGAGAAAAGTCTTACTATGGAGAAAGGTATGCACTGTTTATTATTTGTGAGAATCATAGGTTTCAAGATCCTGTTAGTTTTCTATAATTGATAATCTAGGAAACCCTTAATAGTTTTAGACTTATTATATCAGTAAGTTAGCTTGTGTTTGGTTTTGATGTATTTTGGTTTAACAATCATCTTTTCCCTCCTAAAAGTTTTGTTATTAAGATCTTGGTTATATTTGAATGGAAACTAAACTAATCCAAACACTCTAATTAAGATCTTTATTTAAATTGAATTAAAATGTTGTACAGTTCTTGTTAATCGACAAAATGAAGTGTTGATTGAACTTTCTTTTTCCTTAAAATTTTTTAAAGCCCCACTGTTACTTTGATCAATTTCCTCCTTTCTAATTCAAGGATTTGACTTTGTGGAGCTTAAATTCTATTTGACTCATGCTATATGTTCATTCTAATTCTTCAACATTTTCCTAGATGGTATAGGTTCATTCATGTATTTGATCTTTCTATTTTACTTCTTAAGGCCCTAACAAAATCTATCATAACAAGATTTTTCTCTATTTATTGTTGTTTCATATAAATTATTAACAATATAAGTGAGAAAGAATCGCCACATATAAATTATAATGTTCTAATCAATACACACAATTGTACTTTTATTAATTAATCTTTGCTAACATTATTTATATTTTATCTTTGTGGCAGATCATTTTGTACACTGAAATATATGTAAGTGTTGCACTACATTACATCCATACACACTTCTTGCATAAATCAGATTTGATCCATTACTTCATTATATGTACACTACAAATGCTTTATCGCCTATAGGATTCTATCCTCAAGTTTAATTTTAGCATATGGTAGAAAAAGTATGTACATTTGGTATTGAATCATATTGTAAAAATTATGAAAAACTATTTAAGTGGGAACATTATATGACATGATATCTCATATTTTTTTAATTATTTATGAAAATTATAAATAACTATTTTTGCTTGAGAACATTATGTAACTAAATCTCATTTTTTATTTAGAGTTTGTTTATATGGAATTTTTTAAAAAGAAAAAGACATTTCTAAGACAATAATTGTCAATTTTTAAATTTTTTTTAAGTAAAAGACATTTTAAGATGATTTGTTAAAAAATTGTTTTAGAATGTAGACATTCTAAGACAGTTTTTGAAAAAACCATCTTAGAACTCTCATTTTTTTTAATTTATTTTAAAAAAACATTCTAAGATTGTTTTAATTCAAAATCATTCTAGAAAAGTTGTATTCAAAGATAGTTTTGATTTGAAAACCATCTTAGGACGATACTCTTCTAAGACAGTTATTTGCATGAAAATCGTCTTAGAATAATAACTTTTCTAAGATGATTTTTTAGAAACTGTCGTAGAAAGTCTTAACTTTTCACGACATTAGTTTAAAAAACAGTTCAAAATCGTCATTGAATATATTTTTTCTAGTAATGTTTTCTCTTAATATATTTCTTTTTATACTTTTAATCACACCAAAAAATGAGGTAGACTTCTAATATTATTCTTACCATCGATATATATATATATATATATATATATATATATATATATATATATATATATATATATATATATATATATATATATATATATAATCACATAACCCTACTCATGACTTAATTAGAAGTATTAAAGTAAAATTTGAATTCAACTTCAAGTTTAATTCTAAAATTTAATTATCTATATAATTCAACTATAAAAATTACAATTCAAAACCAATTATAATTCTTACAAAATTGGAGGTATAATTATAATTTTAAACTACAATACTAATTTTGAGCATAAAACAAACTCTGCTGAACTCGTACCAAGGAATTAAGAGTTAAGTAAGGGTTTTGAGAAGCTTATAAGCTTCTTTGACAAAAAAAAAAAAAACTTATTTGAAACATAAATTTATTTTAATAGTTTATTTTCATAAGCTAATTCAAGCAATTTATGTAAAATAAACTGACTTATAAGTTATTAACTTTTTTACTTCTCAATTTTATCTATACTTTTTTATTTTAAATTTCATTTTACCATTTTATTCAATTCAAAAAATCTTTTTTATTTTTAAATAATATTATTAATAAAGTATTTAAATGTTAAAAAATGATTTTAAACAATATAATTATAATAAAATATATTTAATTTAATTTTAATTTTTTATTAAATTAACTAATTTATAAGTTATAAACTTTCAACTAGTTTTTAACTTATAATTTTTAAACTTACAGTTAGATTAAGCTAATTTTTCTTAACATGCATATTCTTAGTATTGAATGGTGGGAATAAGTCAGGCCAGATCAGGCTTTAAAAGGTTTGAGCCTAGCCTACGATGAATCTTTGAGGCCTAAGCTTGGCCTATAGCCTATCAAAGACTTTTATTTTAGCTCGGCCTGACCTTTTTAAAAGTCTGGCCTAGCCTGATAGCCTTTTTAAAAGTCTTCTTCACAATAAATATTTAATATTTTATGGAGTAGGAACATAATAGAAAAGTTAAAGAAAAAAGAAAGTCAATCAAAATAATGAGGAATATAAAAGGACACATGACTCACCTAAATTGTAATTAAAGTCCTTGATTATAGGAATAGAAGTTATGGAGTGTAATCAAAATCTCTCATAGTTTAAAAAAAAAATTAATTATATCCAAAAAATAATATTATATATTGGTACCCAAAAAATAATATATATATATATATATATATATATATATATGGCTTTTTAATTAAATAGACCAGTTCAGACTTATAAGGCTTTTTAATAAGCCTAAGATCTATTTAATTTAATAGGTTTTTAAAAAAGCCTGAGTCTAACCTTTTAATTAAATAGACCAGTTCAGACCAGATTTTACGTAGGTCAGGTCATAAGGTCCTGTAGGCCAACCTGACCTATTCTCACTCCCCAAAAGCGATAATTTTAGCAAACCTAGCCTCATTGAATCAATGGCGAATAGTAGTGTAATAACTTTAAATGCTTTCATGAACCTTTTAAAAAAATAATTCAATGTCTCTATCGTACGCTACTCGGTTGCTTTATTTCATATGTGAAGAATTAGTCCAACATATATAATAAAGTCATAGAGTATAATAGTCTAACACCATGTTGCACGCGCTTCTTTAAAAGCGTCAAGATACATATATTCAAAAACGAGTTCCAACAGCTACTTTCAACTTCCAACCAGAACTAGTCATCCTTCTACCTAATTATTATCCTCCTTCAAACTTGATCATTGACCACTTCATATCTCACTTGCCAAACTCACCCATATATATAGTAACAGTTTCAAGTATCATTCTATCAATCAAAGAATACACACGCCCCACAATTAAGCCATAGTGCACAAAGCTTTTACAAGAAATTGAAAAGTCAATATCCAAATTCATCAATTAATTGCTAAACTTCAATTCGCAATCATGCAAAACCAACAACCCTCCGGTATCATCAACCCTAAGTATTGTGCTCCATATAATGTCGACCTAGCAATTGTGAGAAAGGTCTTGGCATTAACTGATAGCTTTACCGTCACCGATGTCAATGGCCAAATTGTTTTCAGCCTTAAGGCCTCTCTCATGACCCTCCATGACCACCGTGTCTTGCTTGACGCCGCCGGAGAACCCGTCGTCACACTACGCCGGAAGGTTTGACCATATATTTAGATATATTTCTTAATTTATCTTATTATTTATAACCTATTTTATATTGTGATTTTGGTGGGGAGGAATTAATTTTTTTACGGTGAGGATATTTTGATTAATTTTTAATTGATAATTTGAAGAATATGAATTAATTAACAAACTTATATAGTTTCTAGGATTGGATATATTGCTTAATTTTCTTGAATATAGATAATTAAAACTGTGTTCATGTTATTTCGTGGATAATATATATATATATATATATATATATATATATATATATATATATATATATATATATTATTTTCTTAACATTACGTACATAAATCATGATCTCGAAATATCCTATGAAACAATTCAAATTTGTTTATGTATATAGTTAATGACTGCTCATGATCGGTGGGAAGTTTTCCGTGGTGGAAGCACGGAGCCCAAAGATTTGATCTTTAGTGTGAAGCGATCGTCCTTTTTCCAACTGAAGACAAAATTAGATGTGTTCTTAGCCAATAATACTAAAGAAGAAGTATGTGACTTTAAGGTGAAAGGAAGTTGGTTCGAACGATCTTGTGTTGTTTATGCTGGTGAATCTCTGAACATTGTTGCCCAGGTGAGACTTTTGCTCTTTACCTGTATTTTGGATAAAGTTCAAGCAAAGAAAAATTCATATATTTAAATCAATTCATTTTATTATATTTTGTAAGAAAATAATAATTTTATTATATTTAATGATATCATTTCAAAAATATCATTCATTTAATTAAAATTTTATTTCCAATAATTAAATTTTATTCTTGATATCATGTTCTAATCAAGAATAATTTGAGAAGAAAACTTGTTTCCTAAGTTGAATTAACAAAATTAAATGATATTCATTAATTTTCTTAATTAGTTCAAGTCATATTCTTTCTTCTTCGTTATAATAGAGACCAAAGGTCATAACAAAAAATAAAATAAAATAAAGCAGTAAGTACATGTAGTTGACAATATAATTAATTTGTCTTTAAAATAATACTTTTCCGGACATAAAAGTAAGCAAAATTACCTAATCTTTAGGTTAATTAAAAAAAGTTGGTTAACATAATTTAATTCTCCTATTTGAATTAAAGAAATATACTTTCTCCTAAAATATCATATCATTTATTCAAACTTAATATAAAAAATAAAAGAAATTATTGAAAATAAAATCTTAATTAATTAAAGAGTATTTTTGTAATAATATCAATAAATATGATCAAAGAAATTAAAATTTATTTAGATAGAGTGTAAGTTTTTTACTTATATTTAAGTGAAGAGTACTTATTTGTTCTTTCAAATTCTAATTTTTCAAGTGCAATATATTATGTCATTGCAGATGCATAAGAAGCACACTCTTCAAAGCATTGCGTTTGGGAAAGACAATTTCATGGTTACAGTGTATCCAAATATTGACTCCGCATTCATAGCGACACTGATTCTGATTATTGACGAAATTAACAAAGACATGAAAAATCAATGATTATTGAGCTTTTAGTTTGTGACTTCCTCTGGGTGCTCTGGTTGTGATCATCAAAAAGTTCATTAAGACAAAAATTGTGACATACTCCAATAAGAGAATGTGAGACAGAATCTCGCCAGCATTCCTCATGTTTTATTGTATACTTTTTTTTTTTTGTCATTGTGTATTTGCTTGTAATGTTTTAATGTATACTTCTTCAGTCCTACGTACAGTATAAGGAAAAAAATTTGAAAATAAATGTGATTTTAATTAATTAAGAAAATTAGTTAATATTATTTGATTGTATTAACTTTAAGTTAAAATAAAATTATTCTTAAAATATTTTTAATTTGAATTTATTATCATGATTAAAAAAATAATCAAAAATAGAGTTATAATTAAATAAAAGGTGTTTTAAAAATAATATCATTAAGTAGAGGTGAAATTAGTTAAATTTATTAATATTTGAATACAAGAAACAAAATATTTTTTTTCCGAGTTCAGGAGGAAATAATATACTTCTTTTTTATTTATACCTCTACTAATATTAATAATATTAATGATGCATAATAAACTATAAATAAATTAAAAATAATAAATATAATTTTATATAATTATTATACTCTTTCATTTATTTATTTACTAACTGTCTTATAAAAAAAACTATTACAACAATAATTATCAAAGAACAGAGGAGTAAATTATAATAACATTTTTATTTTATGCTGTATATACCATTAAAATCTCAAAATAATAAAATGTGACATTTTAAAATTATTACTTAATTGTTCTTTTAACCACAAAAAAATTCTATAAAAAAATAATAATCTCAACAACTTATTTATATAGAGCATCTTTTTATGCCCCCAAAATTTTACTATTTTCTTTCATTATCCACCTCAACTAATTAATAGAATTAGTGTGCAACTTTTTCATTTAATCACTCTCAACAAGCAACTGTAATCACTCTCATATAAAACTGGGGTATGAATTCTTCAAAGAAAAATCAGTATTAATAATCAAGGTGGAGGCTAGCGTGAGCTACCTCACAAGTCTCCAACTGTGAGAAACTTTTTTCACATCGTTAGTTTTTTTAAATTTTCAGACAGATGATGACTTTTTTGCCCTTTTTTACGTTATTTCCTTCTTTCTCTCTCCTTACAAATTTGGTTCTCTTTCTTTTTCCCCCTCTTCTTTTTCGTTTTATTTCCTTCTTCTTTCTTATTGTCTCCTTTGCTTCTCTTCTCTTCTCCGCCTCCACTCCATAGACTCCTCCCCTTCAACATCGTTGTCATACCCTGAACAATCACTTTGACACTAAAAGAAAAATTAGATCTGACGAGGATTAAATTTGGCCTTAACTGGGGGTTAAAAATTGTACTTTTGGCATTTTCACAATCCCAAATTATCTTTTATGTCTTCCTCTCTCAACAATGCGATCAACTAATACAAAGGAGTTAAGAGTAATTAAATATAGGGAAATTAGTGTAACACTATACTGTTGGTAAAAGTCTTTACAATTATCCTACCTATTTTAATTATAATTTTTTTACGCATAACCCTGAACTTAGCTTTAGCTTTAGCTTTAACACCAAAGTACATGCATTTTATTCACAAATATCTTCATACTTTGCAATAACTTATAAATGCCTTCATGAGCCTTAAGAAATTAATGATTTAATGTCTTTCTTGTAACAATAGTTTATAGCAAATCGAAAAAATTACTGGCTGAGTCATGAACAATGTCGCTTTCTTTAAGACGTTTCGTGGCACTGCCAAAAATTGTGCAAACAGATTATCAACCACAACGTCCCCAGGATAAAACAGCCCAGATCACTGTATAAGATTCCCACTGCACTAAAGGGACCTTTTCTAGAATTACACCATCTTGTATGACTTGAAAAGTCACTCTAAAGCCACCCGAAAATATGACTTGAAAAGTCACTCTAATAGTCAACCGAAACATGTGACTTAAAAAGTCACTCTAATAGTCAACCGAAAATATGACTTACAAAGTCACTCTTAAAGGCAACCGAAAAATATGACTTACAAAGTCACTCTTAAAGGTAACCGAAAAATGTGACTTAAAAAATCACTCTTAAAGCCAACCAAAATTTTAGAGGAAGAAAGAAAAGTTGAGGAAATGCTTCTCAACTGGGGCAAGGAAAAAAGAAGAAATGAGTTCTCTATATATAGGGAGTGAAACACTATTCAAGTGTTTATCCTGAGCGATGTGGGACTTGAAGCCTTTTTTTTTCTTTCTTTTTTTTCAAACTTTCATCCTTTGTTCTAACAATCCCCCACTTGAAATTTGAAAAGAAGATTTTCGAGGATTTCATAAAATTGTGCATAAACAAAGGTGTCATACAACTTGAACCTTTGCATAGTGAGTAAGATTCAGATTTTACTAGAGTGACTCGAAGTCTTGAACTCTATCTCCGACATCAAACCACACACAACCTTTTCATAGGTATATTCTATAAAGCCCGTGCGTTAAAGGCCATGCACGTCTATCCCGGTATAGTGAACGCTCTAGAAATTCTTGCCCAAAATTTCATATGAAGCGGCCCCCACTTCAACATTCACATAGGTGAGTCTATCAAGAGTACTCCTATAGCCTAGGTACTCCACTCAATGTAGAGCATAGATCTCATTAAGAATTATGAATTTTTTTCATAACTCATCCTCTTGTTACGTCAGGAATCATGCTGCTTTCACTTATAACATCATGTTCATCTCATATCACTTCATAACTTGTTATTACCCATTGAACCTAGTTCTTGGGATCTCCAATCATTTAGGTCGGGTTACCATCATGAATGATCATCGCAGTAAGGGCAATAGTCCCATTATTTTAGAAGTGTTATGGACTTTCTCTCCAGCTAATCCTTTCGTCAAAGGATCTGCTAAATTATCATCAGTGCGTACGTGATCCACTCTAACAGCTCCTGTTGAGAGTAATTCTCTAATAGTGTTGTGCTTACGACGTATCTGTCGTTTCTTACCATTGTAATAACGGTTCTCAATTTTTGCAATAGCCGTGGTACTATCACAATGGATCAACACAGCTGGTATCGGTCTTTCCCATAAAGGAATCTCTGCAAGTAAGCTTCTTAGCCAACTTGCTTCCTCACTAGCAGTTGCTAGTGCTATCATCTCAGATTCCATAGTGGACTGAGCTAAGATAGTCTGTTTCTTTGACTTCCAAGAAACAGCCCTACCAGCTAAGCTAAATATATAGCTGCTGGTTGCTTTGGAATCATCTGAAAGAGTGTTCCAATCTGCATCGCTGTATCCTTCAAGTACAACGGGAAACCTTTTATAATGTAATCCAAGGTTTATGGTTCTTTTAAGGTACCTCATTACCCTTTCAATAGCGTGCCAGTGCTCCATACTAGGTCTACTGGTAAACCTGCATAATAATCCCACAACATAGGCTATGTCGGGTCTAGTACAATCAGTGGCATACCTAAGGCTGCCAATGATACTTGCGTACTCAATTTGTCGTATACCTTCACCAGTGTTCTTAAACAGTTTTACACTTGGATCATATGGTGTACTAGCAGGTTTACAGTCAAAGTAGTCATATTTCTTTAAGATCTTCTCAATGTAGTGAGATTGATCCAGAGAAATTCCCTCTTTTGACCTAGTAATCTTAATACCAAGGATTACACTTGCTTCTCCGAGGTCTTTCATATCAAAGTTGTTACACAATAATGATTTCACATTGTTCACTACATGAATATTTGAACCAAATATGAGAAGGTCATCGACATATACACATATAATAGTGCAAATATTATTTACAGATTTGTAGTAAATGCATTTGTCACTTTCATTCACCTTAAACCCATTCGAGACTATTAAGTTATCAAACTTTTCATGCCACTGCTTAGGTGCTTGTTTTAGGCCATACAAAGATTTATCTAACTTGTAGACTTTATCTTCTTGTCCATGAATCACAAACCCTTCAGGTTGTTCCATATCGATTTCCTCTTCCAATTCACCATTTAAAAAATCAGTTTTAACATCCATTTGGTGTACCACTAGACTGTGAATAGCAGCAAGAGATATTAGCACCCGAATAGATGTTATTCTATTGACTGGTGAAAAGGTGTCGAAGAAATCCACATTCTCTCTTTGCCTAAAACCCTTGGCTACAAGGCGAGCCTTGTATTTATCCACAGTACCATCAAGTTTTAGTTTCTTTTTCAAGATCCATTTACAACCAATTGGTTTGCAACCAGGAGGCAAGTCTACTAAATGCCATGTCTTGTTAGATTCTAAAGAATCCATCTCATCCTTAATGGCTTCTTGCCACAAGTCAGCTTCCAAAGAAGACAAAGCTTCTTGGAGGTTTGATGGATCCTCCTCTAATGTATAAGCCATATAATCGGGCCCATAATCTTTAGCTATTCTTGCTTTCTTACCTCTTCGAGGCTCTATATCTGATTATGGTTGTGCAAGATTTTCACTGCTAATAACAGGAAGATAATTGGATGAAGTACCCCCACTATCCCTTAATTTAAAAGGAAATTTATTTTCATAAAAATCAGCATCATTTGACTCTATGATCACTTTTGCGTTTAGGTCATAAAACCTATACGCTTTGCTATTAATAGCATAACCAATGAACACACATTCATAGGCTTTACTTGCAAGTTTAACCCTCTTAGGATCTGGGATCCTTACATAGGCCAGACATCCCCAAGTTCTCAAATAAGACAAATTTGGTTGTTTTTTCTTTAATATCTCATAGGGAGATGTCTTGCTTTTTGATTTGGGGATTCTATTTAGCACATAACAAACAGTTAACAAAATTTCGCCCCACCAAAAAGATGTTGTACTAGAACTCAACATAGTAGCTACAACTAATTCTGTAAAAGTTCTGTTCTTTCTTTCAGCTTTACCGTTCATTTCAGGTGAATATGGAGCAGTCGTTTCATGTATGATTCCATGCAAATTATAAAACTCATTAAACAAACTGGAATCATACTTTGTGCCTCTATCACTTCGAAGTTTCTTAATTTTCTTATTGAATTGATTTTCAATTTCTGTTACAAATAACTTAAACATGTCAAGCGCTTCACTTTTATTTTTCATAAGATATACATATGTATAATCAGAGCAGTCATCAATAAAAGTGATAAAATATCGTTTTCCATTTCTGGTCAACGTTCCATCAAATTCACATATATCAGAATGTATTAAATCCAATGGCTCAGATTCTTTAACTACTGATTTATGTGATTTCTTAGTTATTTTAGATTGACTGCAAAAAACACATTTTTCAAAGTGATTTGAAGATAGCTTTGGAATAAAACCTAAGTTACCCATATTAGATATACAACGACTATTTATATGACAAAGTCTAGAATGCCAGATATTAAAATCACACAGCATGTAAGCAGAAGGAGAAACTTTATTAATATCAAGATTCAATTTGAACATGCCATCAGGGGCGTACCCTTTCCCTACAAATACCCCATTCTTGGTCAAAGTAAATAAATCTACACCTATGGTCTGAGTAAACCCAACCTTGTTTAAAAGAAAACCAGAAACCAGATTCTTTCTCATCTCTGGAGTATGCATCACATCTTTGAGAATCAAAGTCTTTCCAGAGGTAAACTTCAGTTCAACATCTCCAGTTCCAGCAACAGTAGTGGTGTGGGAATCACCCAGCAACACTTTCTTATTTTCAACATTCGTGTATGTTTTAAACATAGCACGATCATAGCAGACATGGCGGGAGGCGCCAGTGTCTACCCACCATCCATCTGATCCTCCAATCATATTGATTTTTGTTATCACAACTATGTATGGCTCTTGAGTCATGTTAGCCTGGGGAGCACCTGTCATTGAAGGATTTCTGCATTTACGTGCCATATGTCCCAGTTTGCCACAATTGTAGCAGAGGAATGGCTCACCGGGATTATTCTTGGCAGGTGGATGTTGTCTAGCATGTTGGATCCTTGGGGGGTTCTTGTTGCAGTTGGAGGTATTGCTCACATTGCGGTTCAGATTCTTAAAGTTTTTGCCAATAGGCTTCAGAACTGCACCTGTGTTCTTCCTTTTAGTGTTGTTGTGAGACACAACCTACACTTCATCTTTCTGATCTTGTCTGCGTGCCTCTTCCTCAATGCGCAGATGTGTGATCAGAGACTCCAAAGAGAATTCTTTGGTCTTGTGTCTGAGAAGGTTTTTGAAATCCTTCCAGCCAGGAGGCAATTTGTCTATGATGACAGCAACCTGAAATTGTTCATCCAATGTCATACCCTCTTATATGATATCATGAGCAATTTTTTGTATCTCATGGGATTGAGACTCTACTGATTTATCATCAGTCATTTGATACTTGAGGTAGCGGTTAACAACATACTTTTTAGTCCCAGCTTCCTCAGTATCATACTTCTTTTCCAAAGCCAGCCAAACTAATTTGGCAGACTTATATGGGCTATAATAATCATAGAGATCATCAGCTAACCCATTCAGAATGAAATTCTTGCATAGGTAATCATTTTCATTCCAGAGAGCTAATCCCATAGTCATTTTATCCTTCACTTCCTTCTCAGCATCCTCAAGTACCACCGGAATATCAGTGTTCAAAACATAGGCAACTTTTCTCATAGTTAAATAAAACATCATCTTTTGTTGCCAACGTTTGAAATGATACCCTTCAAACCTAAAAGGTTTGTTGAGGTCATTGCTGTTCGAGCCAGTAATATCTACGGCAGCCATAGCAGAACCGAAAACGTCTTAAAATTGTTGTAACAATAGTTTATGGCAAACCAAAAAAATTACTGGCCGAGTCACGGACAATGTCGCTTTCTTTAAGACGTTTCGTGACACTACCAAAAATTGTGCAAGCAGACTATCAACCACGACGTCCCCAGGATAAAACAGCCCAGATCACTGTATAAGATTCCCACTGCACTAAGGGAATCTTTTCTAGAATTACACCCTCTTGTATGACTTGAAAAGTCACTCTAAAGCCACCCGAAAATATGACTTGAAAAGTCACTCTAATAGCCAACCGAAAAATGTGACTTAAAAAATCACTCTTAAAGCCAACCGAAAAATATGACTTACAAAGTCACTCTTAAAGCCAACCGAAAAATGTGACTTAAAAAATCACTCTTAAAGCCAACCAAAATTTTAGAGCGACAGAAAGAAAAAGGGAGAAGTTTGCCGGAAATGCATTGGCTGAAATATGGGAGGGAGAAAGAAAAGTTGAGGAAATGCTTATCAACTGAGGCAAGGAAAAAAGAAGAAATGAGCTCTCTATATATAGGGAGTGAAACACTATTCAAGTGTTTATCATGAGCGATGTGGGACTTGAAGCCTTTTTTTTTCTTTCTTTTTTTTCAAACTTTCATCCTTTGTTCTAACAGTCTCCAACGATGAGAAACTTTTTCCACATCATTAGATTTTTAAAATTTTCAAATGAATGACCATTGTTTCCTTTTTTTTTTCCCTTCTTTCTTTGTCTCTCTACAAATTTGACCCTCTTTCTTTTCTTTTTTTTCTCCTCCTCTTTTCCATTTTGTTTCCTTCTTCTCTCTTATGGCCTTCTTTGTGACTTGCTTCTCTCCTCTTCTCTGCCTCTATTCCATAGACTTGCTCCCCTTCAACATCGTTGTCATCCCTTAAACAATTGCTTCGACACTAACAGGAAAACTATATTTGTCGGGGGTTTAAACACTGGACTTTTGGCACTTTCACAATTCCAATTGTCTCTTTTATCTCTTCCTTTGTGAACAATGCGATCGACTCATACAAAGGAGTTGAGTTATGGAATAAGGACAGGGACGAATCTGTAGGGGGCGCACAGGGGGGTGCTTTGGCCTTTGGGGTCCGTAATTGATGTTATGCAGGCAATGGCATTGTCCATATGCTCTCTTTCTTCAAAGGTGTTTTTTTTATATCTTTTTTAATAGTACAATTTTTTTATCATGTTATTAAATCGTTGCATATAATATGTGCAATTAATTAGAGGGAAGAAGGAAAATATACATGTCTGTAATTTTTTTAGAACCAAACATATGTATAATCTAATGAACAGTTGATAGATAGAAATTACAATAATTAAGACTAATATGAGAAGATGTAGTTTTCTTCCCATTTTCAGATCCATTATTAGCTTTTATAAAGATTAGAGATTCACATCACAGTGGATGTTTCTGTTAGAATTTATGTTTAACATATGAGAGTATATGATTAATGTAAGGATTAATAAATGAATAATTAATAATTAGAGATTAAATTATAATTGGGTTAAATAGGAAAAGTTTATAAAGGTAATTACTACTTATGAAAATAGTGATTATAAAAGGGATTAATATTCATTAATGTGAAACAAGATTCCTTTTCTAGTAGAAAAGTGGCTTATCTAACTTTTAGTCATCACAAACATAGAGAGACAGAAAGAGTAGTCAAAGGAGTTAAATCTTATTTATCTCTTTTCCCAAGAAATCGAAATACACACGGAAAAGAAGTCTAACTATGGAGAGATGCACTCATTATTTATTTATAGGTGAGAATAATAGGTTTTAAGTTTTCATTTGTTTCTTATAATTGTTAATTTAGGAAATCTTTAAAATTTTTGCATGTGGTATCGAGTTATAAAATTTCTAATTCTCTAATAATGATTTATTTTTTTTCAATTATGATGAACCTTAATTATCAAATTTAAAATTTTTATTTTTGTGCTGTAAATATGATATTTTGTAAATAAAAAAATGGAGATTTTGATTTTTTTTCGAGAAAGTATATTATTAGAAAAATAAGTCAATTTTGTATTGCTTGCTTTAATTAATGCACTAATACATGAAAAGCTTGTGCTGCCGCAGTGTACGCACGTTACCCATTTATTTGGAATGAAGAAAGTACACGGATTGTTTTGAAGGCGGAGAAAGAAAGCGCAGCGGGTATGGACTAGGAATTGCTATTTGTAGCCCATTTTTACTATTCTCAATCCCACTTTTTTTAATATTATTATTAAACGTGATTAAAGGATTGAAAGTTTATATCTTGAAATTAAATTAATGTGAATTCTTTGAAATTGTTGCTAGCAACAAATATGTATATGTTACATATTTGCTTGAACGTGTTTGAATGCAAAAGAAAAATAAATGTGAATATTATTTTATGGCCTGAAATAAAATGGCTATAAATTGTTAATCGCAATAAGGATGTGCATGTCATGTATTTGATTGGAATTAAATGTATGATGAATTTGTTAGTCACCAAAGTGACCAAATTTATAAGGTTATTTAATTTCAAATTAATAATTATTTCAATCACTCATAAAATAATGGATGCTAAATTATATGATTATTGGTTTCTAGGTAATTGAAATTCATTGTTATAAGGCATTTATAGATCGCCCAAAGATTGATTAGTTGTTCTTATAATTAATGAATATAATTGTAGGCGATTTGTGTGTATCATTAGTTTTATTTATATACCCAAAGGAAATAGGTACTACTAATTGGTGCATATTTAATTGCTAAATAATGTTAAGAATTTTATTAGCATCATCATGTTTGTATGTTGTGTGTTGGTGTACCACTCAAAGGAGAACATCAATATACATTGATCGTTATTTGAACAAATCATATGTATGACATGTGTTTTATGTCTCAAAACATTTATGTAAATTTTATTGTGAAGAGAAAATCCATTATGAAGCTTGGGAAAAATCTATCAAATTCAGTCTAATGTTCATGAAAATGAATGTTGCAAACAGTATTAAGACAACTCTCCCTAAGACTAATAATGCTAAAGAGTTTATGAGGTTAGTGGGAGAGCTCTCAAACAGCTGCTAAGTCTCTTGCTGGGACATTAATGAGTACACTGACCACCATGAAGTTTGATGGTTTGCGTATTATGCATGAACATGTCATTGAGATGACAAACATTGCAGCAAGACTTAAGACCTTGGGAATGATTATGAATGAGAACTTCCTTATTCAGTTTATTTTGAACTCATTATCGTCTGAGTATGGCCCGTTCCAAATGAGCTATAATACCATGAAAGATAAATTGAATGTGCATGAATTGCACAGTATGTTAGTCCAGAAAGAATGGCTCTTGGAGATAGAGGTCTTGAGTGGCTCACCGAACTCTAACGAAATTTTGAGGTCAAAACGCATGCCGGAGGAATGGAGGAGAAGCACGTTAGTGCCAATCTATAAGAACAAGGGGGATATACAAAATTGTGCAAATTATAGGGGAATCAAGCTCATGAGTCATACCATGAAATTATGGGAAAGAGTGATCGAACGGAGATTAAGAAAGGAGACTCAAGTTACTGAGAATCAATTTGGTTTCATGCCGGGAAGGTCGACCATGGAAGCGATTTATTTATTACGGCGGGTGATGGAGCAATATCGCATGGCCCAACAAGACTTGCACTTGATTTTTATTGACTTGGAGAAAGCGTATGATAGAGTGCCTAGAGAGATTTTGTGGAAAGCTCTAGAGAAGAAAGGGGTTAGGGTTGCATATATTCGAGCTATCCAAGATATGTATGATAGGGTATCGACTAGTGTTAGGACACAGGGTGGAGAGTCAGACGATTTTCCCATCATAATTGGTTTACATCAAGGGTCAACCCTTAGCCCCTACCTTTTTACCTTAATTCTGGATGTCCTCACGGAACAAATCCAAGAGATAGCGCCGAGATGCATGCTTTTTGCAGATGACATAGTCCTCCTTGGAGAGTCGAGGGAGGAGTTGAATGAGAGGTTGGAAACTTGGAGACGAGCTCTAGAAACACATGGCTTTCGCCTAAGCAGAAGCAAATCGGAGTATATGGAATGTAAGTTCAACAAAAGAAGGAGGGTTTCTAACTCAGAGGTGAAAATAGGAGACCATATTATCCCTCAAGTCACACGGTTTAAATATCTTGGGTCTGTAATACAGGATGATGGGGAAATTGAAGGGGATGTGAATCATCGCATTCAAGCAGGATGGATGAAATGGAGAAAAGCATCGGGGGTGTTATGTGATGCAAAGGTACCGATCAAGCTAAAGGGAAAGTTTTATCGGACTGCGGTAAGACCGGCGATTTTGTACGGAACAGAATGTTGGGCGGTCAAGAGCCAACATGAGAATAAAGTAGGTGTAGCGGAGATGAGGATGTTGCGGTGGATGTGTGGTAAGACTCGATAGGATAAAATTAGAAACGAAGCTATTAGAGAGAGGGTTGGAGTAGCGCCTATTGTAGAGAAGATGGTGGAAAATAGACTTAGGTGGTTTGGGCATGTAGAGAGAAGACCGGTAGACTCTGTAGTGAGGAGAGTAGACCAGATGGAGAGAAGACAAACAATTCGAGGCAGAGGAAGACCCAAAAAGACTATAAGAGAGGTTATCAAAAAGGATCTCGAAATTAATGGTTTGGATAGAAGTATGGTACTTGATAGAACATTATGGCGGAAGTTGATCCATGTAGCCGACCCCACCTAGTGGGATAAGGCGTTGTTGTTGTTGTTGTTGTTGTTGTTGTTAGTCCAGAAAGAAACAGGGCTTAAGAATTTAGGAAGTCACTCAATCCATTATGTAAGCCACCAAGGGAATCAAGGAGTTGAAAAGAAATTTATGAAGAAGCATGATAAAGGTAAAAGGCCATTAAAGATCAATGAAGACTCTTTGCAAATCCAAAAGAAGGTATCAAAGGGTAATAATTACAAATTTTGTGGGAAATATGGACACTTCCAGAAGGATTGCCTAAAGCGTAAGTCTTGGTTCAAAAATAAAGGTCAGCCTGATGCTCATGTATGTTTTGAATCAAACTTAACGGAAATTCCTCATAATACATGGTGGATTGATTTTGGATGTACGACTCGTGTTTCTAACACTATGCAAGGATTCCTTACAATCTAAACCATAGGCCCAAATAAGAAGTTCGTTTTCATAGGAATAGAGTAAAAGCTCCAGTGGAAGCAGTCAAGACTTATCGATTAAAACTTGACACTGGACATCATTTAGATTTACTAGAAACTCTTTATGTACCTAGTTTATCTAGGAATTTAGTTTTATTGTCTAAACTTGATGTTACTGGATACTCTTTTAATTTTGGTAATAGATGTTTTAGTTTATTTAAGCATAATCATTGGTATTGGTGTTCTTTGTGATGATTTATATAAATTGAAATTAGATGGTTTGTATGCTGAGACCATTTGAATGCTACATCATAATGTTGGCACTAAACATAGTTTAGTGAATGAACGATCTGTTTTTTGTGGCATAAATGTTTAGGTCACATTTCTAGAGAAAGGATTGAAAGATTAATAAAGAATGAAATTATTCCTGATCTAGATTTTATAGATCTAAATATTTGTGTAGATTTTATTAAGGGAAAACAAACAAAACATACAAAGAAATGAGCTACAAGAAGCACTCAGCTTCTTGAAATTGTGGGTATTGATATTTGTGAACCTTTTGATGTTAATTCTTTTAGAAAGGAAAGATACTTTATCACCTTTATTGATGATTATTCACGTTACACTTATGTCTACTTACTACATGAGAAATCTCAGGCAGTGGATGCCTTAGAAATTTACTTGAATGAAGTAGAAAGACAATTAGATAAAAGGTGAAAGTTATTAGATCTAATAAAGGTGGTGAGCATTACGGGAGATACGATGAAATTGGGCAACACCCAATTCCATTTGCTAAACTTCTTCATAAACATGACATTTGTGCGCAATACACAATGTCTGGTACACCACAACAAAATGATGTATCAGAAAGGCATAATAGAACTTTAATGGATATGGTTAGGAGTATGTCAAGCAATTCAACTTTACCCGTATCTTTGTGGATGTATATCTTGAAAACTGTCATGTATTTGCTGAATAGGGTTCCTAGTAAGGTAGTTCCAAAGACACCTTTTAAACTGTGGATGAATAGGACACCTAGTATAAGACACTTGTATGTTTGGGGTTGCCAGACAAAAATAAGGATTTATAATAAGTGAATATTTCATTTGTTATCCAGAAAAGTCAAAGGGGTATATATTTTATTGTCTTAATCATAGTATGAGAATTGTCCAAACTGGAAATGAAGGTTCATTGAAAATGCTAAAATCAATGAGAGTACAATTCCACAAGATGTGGAAATTAAAGAAGTTAGAGTGTAAGTCCATTTAGCTTGTGCCTCTAGCAGTAAGGTGATTTCTCCTTTAGTTGTTGTTCTAAAAATAATAAAGAGGAACAACACAATAATGAGCTTATGATACATAATGAACCTATTGTGGAAGAACTGCAAGAAGTAGCATTAAGGATGTCTCAAAGAGAAAGGAGACCAACTATTTCAAATGACTATGTAGTATACCTACATGAAATAGAAATAGACTTAAGCATTAATGATAATGATTCAGTTTTGTTTTCACAAACCGTAAGCTGTGATAATTATGAGAAGTAGTTAAATGCCATGAAAGAAGAGATAAATTCCATGAAACATAATGGTGTTTGAGACCTTGTAGAATTGCCAAAGGATTGTAAGAGAGTTGGTTGTAAGTGGGTCTTCAAGACTAAACGTGAATCTAATGGAAACCTTGAACGTTACAAGCCTAGACTTATTGCTAAGGGATTTACTCAGAATGATGATATTGAGAGACGTTTTCATCTTTCTCACGAAAGGATTCCTTCAAGACTATCATGACATTAGTAGTCCATTAAGACTTGGAGCTACATCAGATGAATGTGAAAACTGTGTTTCTTAATGGAGATTTAGAGGAGAATGTTTATATGGACCAACCAATGGGGTTTTCAGTTGAAGGAAATGAACACATGGTGTGCAAATTAATGAAATCAATATATGGTCTTAAGCAAGATTCCCACCAATGCTATTTGAAGTTTAATGATATCATTGTTTCCTTTAGAGTTAAGAAAAATATAGTTAATTGGTGTATATATCTGAAGGTTAGTGGGAGTAAGGTTATTTTTCTAATTCTGTATGTTGTTGATATCTTGCATGCAATTAATGATTTTGGTCTTCTTCATGAGACTAAGAAATTTCTCTCTAGCAACTTTGAAGTGAAAGATAAGGGTGAGGTAAGCTATGTGATAGGGATAAAAATATTTTGTAATAGATCATAAGGATTGTTAGGCTTATCTCAGAAAACATATATCAATAAAGTACTAGAGAAATTCAGGATGGAAAGGTATTCAACATCACTTGTTCTAGTTTAGAAATGAGACAAATTTAGTCTCGCACAATGTCCTAGAAATAATATGGAATGAAAACAAATGGAAGCAATTTTGTATGCATCAATTGTTGTTGCATGTACCATGAAAGCTGAATTTGTAGCATGTTTTAAGGCTACAATTGAGGCTAATTGATTGGGGAACTTTATTTCAGAGCTTGAAATTGTCGACAGTATTGCTAGGCTGTTGAAAATGTATCGTGATAACTCTGCAACAATATTTTTTTCTAAGAATGACAAGTACTCTAAGGGTGCTAAGCATATGGAGTTGAAGTACTTTATCGTGAAGGAAGAAGTTCAGAAACAAAGAGTGTCAATAGAACATATTAGCACAAATTTTATGATAGTTGATCCTTTGACAAAGGGATTAACGTCCAAGACATTTATAGAACATGTTGAAAGTATGAACATTATTGTTATTGATGATCATTAAGTGTAATTCACCTTATGCATTTTAGTGACACTCTGAGCTCATTTATGATATGTTTCTGATTACCTGTTCTCTATGTTTGCATGCATCTTTGTATTAGAGTAATGTTAACAGGTTTTATCTTGAATAAAAATATTATGTTGGACCAATTATGTACTCCTAACTAATGGTGATATTAAGAAGAAGACTAATTTGTAGTACATGGAAGGGGCTATGTCGATTAAGTGATGTACAATCGTTATAACTCGAATTGGTTCCTATTTTTAATCATGAAATTATTATCTACCCAATGTATAGAATGGTTTAGTCATTTTAATGCACATTATGTTAATTTAAACTATTTATTTATTAAGTCCATAATGTTTAGTAATATCACATGAGTCAAGTGAGAGAATGTTAGAATTAATGTCTCATGTGACATGCATGTGACTTATGTAAGGATTAATAAATAAATAATTAATAATTAGAGACTGAATTGTAATTGGGTTAAATAGTAGAAGTTTATAAAGGTAAATACTACTTAATGAGAGTCGTGGTTATAAAAGGGGTTAATACCCACTAATGTGAAACAAGGTCCCCTTCCTGACAGAAAAGTGTCATCTCTAATCTCTAGCAATCACAAACGTAGAGAGATGACAAGAATAGTCAAGAGAGTGAAATATTATTTTTCTCCTCTTTCAAGAAATCAACGCACACCGAAGAGAAGTCTCACTATGGAGAAAGGTACGCGTTGTTTATTTATATATGAGAATCATAGGTTTTAAAATTTTGTTTGTTCCCTATAATTGTTAATCTAGGAAATCCTTAAAGTTTTTACAATTTCTCCTTTTACACTAAGTTTGATGTTCTTTTAAATTATGAGTAAAAACTCTAGAAATGGATTTTATACAACTTAGATGTAAAAAAAAATCATAGATTCTTCACTAACGTTTTAAGAAGACACCAAATTAACCACTAATGTTACGTTATTTGATAAGGCTTTTGATTTGTTTATTTTTTTCATGCTTTTGAGTCAACAACTTGTTTAGATTTTGGAAAAGAGGAAGGAATAAAATTATCACGCAACTTAGTCGAGAAGATAATCTTGAGGTCCAAAAACAATCTACGCCAAGCCATTCGTTCTTTCAGGCCACTTGCCGAAACAAGTACGTCGATAATGTTTTTTTTCCTACTGTCATTTAGAAAATGGGGGAGGATAAGTTTTTTAATGACAAATTGTTTTAGTCAATTTCATTATTTGGTCAATTTTGGAGTGAAATGTATAAGAGAGAGAAAAGTAACTGAAGAAAGAAACAAGTAAATAGAAGTCTTGGAAATTTTAGAAAAAAAATATCTTGGGATATTAAGCTCAGGCAGCATGTCATTACTTTCTCAAATGACTAATTATTTTGCATGCAGGGATGTTGTCAAAGAATAATGATAACTTGAGTGTTCATGGCAATGACCTTGGTGACTAAGGTTTTGACGTAGTTTCATTGTGCCGGTTTGTTTTAGATTTCATTGAAGTCTTGAACATGTATTTGTCTTCAGGTGAAAAAAAGAAATTCTTTCTTCCATCTCATGGTTTTGTGATTTGTGCCCCAAGAAATCATTTTTCAAGAATGGAATCTTGGTTGGACAAATATAAATAAACATGCCCTTTGGTGATATTTGGGAAGCTTAGATGTTCTAAATTTTATTATGGGATATTATTCCCCATAAACTATACTATGCTAGCAAACATTAATTTAAAGTGTTGTCTCAGCTAGTGTTCTTGGGCTCAATTTTGAAGTTTTTCCTTTAAAAAAATATCATATCCTTAAACATGAAAAACTATGTGCTAGTCCAGTAAGCACTTTAAGGAAAACATTATCTTTTGATAACCTTATCATACTACACATCATGAAATGGTAGATTAAATTGTTTCAATGTGATTTACTACATTCACAAATATCAATGTCATGCATGTGACCCTTTTGTTTAAAAAGTAACCAAGTTCATAAAATACATATGCTATTTACCTTTATTTGTCATTTTCTCTTAAATATTTATATTATTGGATCAGGAATTTGAACACAAGAAAGAATGAGGCAACAACTAAAAATAGAGGAAATTTTTGTGCCACCAAATGTCAGTTAAGGGTGAGAGAAAATTACCATTATATAATTGTGGTATTAAACTATGTGTTCCATTACCTTTTATTTAAATTGATTATGTTCTTTATTTTTAGTTTTTTTTTTTAATCTGAAGTAAGGAACTAAATGAGAATTATGTTGTCTTCAATATTAAAGAATTATGATTTTTTTTTCACCAATGTTGACATATGTTTTGTTTTATTTAGCTTCAAATTTTTTTTTGGTATGTATATATTACATATAGATTCCTACTTTTTTCTCTACTTCATTTAGTATATCTGTAATCAAGATGTTTTTCTTTTAATACATTTAAATAAGGATAAAATAGTTTTTGGTTTATATTTTACTTTTAATATATTATAAACAATGGTTTTGTTTTCAAATAGAAATATTGATTTTTAAAATAAGTAATTTATAAATAATAAATTCCACTTTCTAAGACAGTTCTTGAAAAGATTGTCTTAGAGAGTGGACTTTCTAAGACCCTCCCTCACAGAAACGTCTTAGAATCCTCTAATTTTTTAATTTTTTTTTAAAATACATTTGAAGATGATTTTTTCGAGAATCATCTTAAAAAGTATACTTTACTTTCTAAGACGGTTTTCGAAAAAACCATATTATAATTTTTTTTAAAAAAAGAACACATTCTAAGAACATTTTCCAAAGAACCATCTTAGAAAATCCAATTTCTATGATGGTTTTTCTTGAAAACAATCTTAAAAGCATCCTTTTTTTTTCAAAAAATAATTTCTAAGTCTGTTCTTGACAAAACCGTCTTAAAAATTTTACCTTTTAAGACAATTTGAGAATCGTCATGAAAAGTCTTTTAGAACCGTCGTTGAAAGTATTTTTTTAGTAGTGCATATTCAAATTTTGCACCTCCTAAATTTTTAAAATTTTCAAATTATCCTTTTTATATTATACCTTTCTGGAATATGTGTTCTATAACAGTATAAAATAATTTTCAAAATAGGTATTACATAATAGTAAAAAATAGTTTTACCATCCGGAATAGGTGTTTCATAACAGTAAAAAATAGTTTCTGAAATAGTCATTTTATTACAGTAAAAAAATAGCTTCTTCAATAGGCATTCCATAACAATAAAAAGTAGTTTCGGAATAGGTGTTTCATAATAGTAAAAAATAGTTTCCATAATAGGTGTTCTATAACAATAAAAAAATAGTTTCCACTTTTTGGAATAAGTGTTACGTAATAGTAAAAAATAATTTTCAAAATAGATGTTCCATAGCAGTAAAAAATAGCTTCCAAAATTTATGTTCCATATCAGTAAAAAATAATGGTTCAAATTAAAAAAAAAACATTTTATGTATTTTAAAAACATTTTGTGGCATCATGACTTGTGAGGAAGAGGTCATGAGGTTGTCGTGAAGAATGTGAAGTCTTGGGAGAAGAAGTTGTCGTCACGGGTGAAAGAGATGTCGTTATAGGAGTAATTCGCACAAACAGGAAGATGTGAGGGTTAAGGAAGGGTAGTTTGGTATTTTCAAATAGAAATAGGGGGTGTAGGATACACAAACAAAAATAAGGGTGCAAGATACACACATTGGAGTGCATGATTTAAATCCCTTATCGAATTTCCTTATATCAACATGAACCAGGCCCAAACCAAATAGCTTTACCTGCTGGTTGAAAATAGCCTAACAAGGTCTCCACACTATCCCCAAATCAAAATGAATTAGGAATGATAGTGTCACAAAATTAATTTTTTTACTAACACTCTTATTCTATCACATAATCATAACATGCATAGGATAGATAGAAAGAAGTATGTTGCATAGCATATTACATAACATAATAGATAAACAAGGTAGATTACATCTTATGTGTTCCAAATGAAAAAAAAAGATACATAGATATGGGAAGAAAGTCAAAGGAATTACATTGTAAAGAGAAAGATTACCTATTATGTGCTAAACTCCTTGCCTTGATTCACCATACTCGACTACTCTTTCACTGAGATTTGTTTTGTACTCAGGTAACTCTCTTAACTCTCTGCGTGTTTTCCTTCTAATTTTTTTCTCCTTTCTATCAAAAAACTCTCAATACCTTCTTTCTTTCTTCAATTTCAACAAAATTTTTGCCTCTCCCTCCCAGAACTCGAACCACCATGCCTGTGCTTCCAATTTATCGTCAAGTTTGTCATCTCATGAGAATGCCAGCTTTGGAATGTCAAAGAATGTTAGCACTAGAATGTTTGCTTCTTTTTTCTTTTTTCAAATGTGGAATGACACAAATTGGGGATATTAAGCAAAAAGAGATAATAATAATAATAATAATTAATAGATAAACATGAGAGGACAAAATTGGGTGTTAGCACATGTAGTACCAATTAAAAATATTTTGAAAGAAGCTCACGAGGACTTGCAATCGACAGATTTCCACACCATAGGAAACTCAATGTCACACTTTCACTCAGATGAGTATATTGGTGGTGCGTTAGGTTAATTGGTCTTGCTAGGATGCTCCAACCCATGGGATCAACATGATCCATAAAGAGATTCCAAACCAGATAACTCCCCTAATGATGGAGTCATACTTCAAATTATTCATGCTATTTTCGATTAAGCTTAACCACATCCCACACACACACACACACACACATAGGTTGTAAATGTAATATATATAATTATACTAATTCTATCAAGTTGATTCTTATCTTGTTAGAAATCTAAGATAATTATCTATAACTTTTATGTTGACCTCAAGATCTAGTTTTGTAGTCTACTATTCCTAAAATTGAAAAGAACATGAAATTATTTACAGATCCTGACAACTTGACCTTTACTCACTAAAATGATAATTTCTGGAGTTGTAGACATCCTTTTTGAGTGAAACCAAATTCCATAGTTTGCTAACATCTAGGGATACAACTTTTCTTAATTCCATCATTTTCCTACTCGTTTTTACATTTAGAGTTGACGAATTTTGTCAAGAAAATCAGCATGAACGTACTAAAATTGAGCATGATGTCTTGCCTCCAAAGTCTCCTAAACTCCCCAAAACTCAGCGTAAGTTCGTAGAACTAGAATCTAACATATTTCTATCATTATCAACCATGAACATGCCTAAAAGGACAAAACAAACACATCTAACATCAATAATTAAATTCAATTCCAAGGATATAAAAAAAATGCCTAAATATAAGCTATTTTTGGTTTCTGAGGTACAAAGATGAATCATAACTTTTTCAGCAAGCTTTCAATAACACAAATAACACCTCAAACGAACAAGTACAACTCAAGTTATGATGTTGTCTTTCTAGAGTTTTCATCATAAAACCCAACACTAGAATTCAACATTTTTTAAGTGTTTTATTTATAAGAAACCAAAATCTAACATTCCTCTAACACCAAATAACAACAACAACAATAATAGCGACAATAACAATATATATGTTATTTCTAATCAATTAATTTAATATAATAAAATAGCAAGAGTTTTGAAAAGAGTGTTCTCGTGATTTATTTCTAACTCAAAATTTGGGATATTCCGATAAGGGTCAATGAAAGTGTTCCTCATGTTGCTCGCCAACAATGATGGTTTCAAGATTGTCAGATCAAGGTTACAAAGCTGATTGCCCATTTGAGACTTCTTGGAGCAAGTGGTCAAGCTTATTACTAAACATATATGCTAGTGTTTGAGAAAATCAATTGCTAAAGTAGTTAAAAATAAAATAAAAACATGTAAATTTAAATATAAATCATGACCTCCTACTTGAAGTCTCTCAAACATGAAGAGACTTATGAGAAGTTTTGATGATGACAAAGCGAATCCTTCCAGCACTCTCAAACATGAAAACAAAGACAAAGTCAAAAGAATGAAAAATTATACAAGTATTTGAAAACCCTAGCCAATGACTTAGGAATATTTTGTAAACTTTATTCATTATCCAAGATAGGCTATAATGATCCATTTAGGGCTATAAAATTGAATAAGGGTCAATAATTAAGTAAGAAATGAAACAAACTTGAGAAGGATTAGGAGGCATAAAACTTTTGTTTTAAGGAGTTTAAGTCGAAATACTTGAGTTCCACAACCAAAACTCGAGTCCCACAATCAAAACTTGAGTATGAAATTTTGAGTCTTGGAAAGAATTCCATACTCAGTTTATACATAGAAAACTCAAAATGGAAAGACTTGAGTCTCACAAGTTCTCGGATTGTTTTTTTTATCATTTTTATCAAAATTAAATGAACCATATCTTTCCCTAATCAAATATACTGCAAACCCAACGGGGTTCCAACTGCAACAATCTTTTCTCTACTCTAAATCCCTTGATGGTGCCATAATGTATCGTTCAAGGTGATCTACCGTAAATCCTATCCTTGAACCTTATTAAATACAGATATTCCACGGCTGTAAAGAAACAACGGGCAATGGAGTTCATCATATTATTATGTTATAGCTTTTTATTTTAAAATTATAACTACGTAAAAAAAAAAAATGATTGAAGGGACAATATCGTTCTGCTGTTTTTTGTTTTTACTGCAGAAGATCGGGATCCTTAATTTTTTTCACTTTATTTTAAAGTTTTAAAATTGCTAAAGAAAACTTTTTTGACTAGTGAAGCTGAATAGCTGATGACGATAATTTAATAATTTATTTATTAAAAATCGCGAAACTGCAACGTAGGCATGTTTTTGCATAATAAACAATGTCGTCACTTTCATCACATGGCACCCAAGAAGGCAATGCCAATGGTTACAATTTTAGGCCATCAGTTCCTTCGATTGCATCAATGTCTCCAAGATGTGCTCATTCTCATTTCCTTTCGCTGGCACTCAATACTCTTTTTCTTCTTCTTTTTTTTTTTTTTTTGTTTTTTGTATCCGCCTTTGTGAATGCCTCTGACAATTCTTTTCAGTACAATTACCGCTTTGCCCATTATGATTTTAAATCAATTTTAATTATTTATAAATTAAATTTACATGTTTTTCTTTTTAAAAATATTATAGTTCAAAATAATTTTTAGAATTTAATCGTATTTCCTAAAAAATTTCTAGTAGCACAACACTGCTATAGCTCTCTCACAACTCCGATTTCACAGTTTAGGATGATCCCATCTCGTTCGCGGCTATTATGGGAATCGATTTTGTTTTATTCCTTTTTTATTGTAAACAAATGCTATGAGATTCATATTTGTTAAAGACTATATTGGATAAAGTAGATTTTTTTTAACTCTTTCAAGTATCAACATTGTAAACTAACTATTGCTATTTAGAAAAAAAAAACAATATCTTTTTAAATTTAAGATTTCACACGATCTCACTACTTTCTTAACTTTTTCTTAAATAAATCAGTATTACTTAAATATTATCATTTCATTTTGTTTTTAAAATCCTAAACTATCTCACTACTTCCTTTAATTTTATTTTTATTCCAAAAAACTTGAAATGTGTTTTTTTAAAAAGAAATATAAAAATTATTTTTCCAACAATAAAATAAATGTACGATAATGTTTATGTTTTTTTAATTTATATACAATATAATACAATAGAAATACAGACATAAAGGCATGACAATCCCTGTGTTTTTGCTAGTTAATAATAAGGGAATTCATATTTATTGTACACATTTTCAAACCGTTTTGTCCTTCAACCAATTTTTTTAACAGCACCTTCAACGACTCTCAAAACTAGCCATTATCACAATAATTATTAAAAAATTTAACTCTTTAATCATGACAATTATTTACATCTCTTAGCTATCTTTTATTTTTAATAAAAAAACTCAACTATATATAATTATAACTAACTCTAAAATATATAAAAATATATTGATAGAAAAGGCACGGAGTGCCTTTCTTTTCAACTAGTGATTATTAAAGTAATGGGATAATAGGTTAGTAACATTAAAAATAGATGTGCATTTGTACATGACAAAGTGTACAAAAATAATTGTGCACTAAAAGTTTAAATTTTTTTACATAATTATATCTGATCATAATTTATCATATATAATAAATTTGTTAATTTTTAAAATAATTATTTTAAAATAATTTAAATAATAATTTATGATTTAATAATAATGTAAAACAGTTTTACACTGATAAAACATAGACATTAAACTCTTTCTATATTCTTTTCACATTCAAATATAAAAAATGTATAAATTTGATGGATTGAAATATAAGTAAATTTTAATTAATTTTATTCTTTATAATTTTATTATTTCAAAAATGTCGTTTAAGTATCATCTCCAATAATATAGTTAAGGGTAGTTTAGGAAACATAATTTTTTTATGAAATTAAGAAAATAAGATGAATTTAATACATATTCTTTTTTTACAGCAACAAATATTCTTAATCAGTCTGATTTTAAGTTTTTTTTTTTTTTTTTTTTTTTTGCTTATACTGTATTTAAAAATCCAAAGGAAGTATATGATCGTCATAAATAATTATTTACTACCATGAACTGTAAACTTATAGTTCATTTAGTGCTCCTACCAATCATCACAAGTACAACACTGAAACAAGGGTACCTTAGTAAAAAGCAACATTCTTGTAGGATAGAAGAAACAAATCAAGACACAGTTGTTGTCAAGGCGAGAACACCAAGAAGCAGAAAAGTGCAAAATGGCTAGATTCACGGTGTTCATATCTATGTTGAGCGTTGTGCTTCTAAGGAAGTGCATTCACATGTACAACGAATATGCACATCCGTTCATAGATATGGCTTTCGTTTTAGTGTCGTGGGTGAGATTTTCCGGCTCGCGGCGTTTCCGGCCAACCGACGAAGCGGTTTCTGGCAGGATTATTACTCCCATGATGACATCAATGATGGGTAGGCCTGATCGCTAGCTTGCTATAGCTAGTTAGCTTATAGATCATATCTATATGCAGTATGCTTTAATTACTCTTTATTTTTTTCCCCATATGAAAAGTGAAATTCATGGTGAATTTTGTGTGACTAAGAATTTTGATTAGAAGTTTTATTATAATTCAGTCTCCTTTGTTCTTGTCTTAGTTAATAGTCTGTATTCTCTTTTATTGCTATATATATGTTAATTGTATGGTGCAACGATACTTCATTAATCTTTGTGTTTGTGCAATAAACTTGCCAAGTAGTACCATTTAACGGTTGCTTTTGATATATAGAGTTTCATATGTCTGTGTGTAGGTTCTGTATATCATATGCAAGACATAATAGAAATTTTCAAATTTTCTATTTGTATAAAGAGTTAGAATTTGAAGCTTCATGGTGTGTGGGAGTCATGGCTGAAATGTTTTAGACTTTTAGTTAGAGGTGTATAAAAAAATCTTTCCTCAAAATTATGTCATGTAGAATTTCCAATGTATCGCATGTTATCTGATGTGCTCTAGAAGATGGCAAGTCTGAAACTATCAAATCCAAAGGGAAAAAAAGTTGAGAAAAGATGAAAAACTTTGTTTATAAAATGGGTGTCATGTTAAATTCACGTTTCCTGCCCGTGGTCATGGTTTTGTATATATAAATTTAACATTTACCTGTTCACATACATCTTTAAATTTATTATATTATCTTGGAAAGATAGATAGTTTTTCATGTATCTTATGATAATAAAACTAAAGTATAGTATTTTTAGTTACATTTAGATGGTGTTTAATGTATTTTCAATTAAATGTAATACAAGTTAGCATACATTAAAAGTCGGTTCTAATTATAAAGATAAAATCTAATTTTAGTTACATATTACTTAAAGTATTTCATCATTAATGTTTCTAGATTACGTAATTCATGAGAAATCTAATAAAAACTAATTGGATAATTGTCTATAGTCTTTGATTGTGAATACATTTAGCTTAGGTGACTGAGCTGGCAGATATTCAGTTAGGTGTCATATGATTCATTATAAGGTATAAAAGATTCAATTAGAAATGAAGAAGAGTTAGTTAGACAACTTGCAAGGAAACTGAATACAGGAGTGTATGTTCTAAATTTAGGGTGGATGAGTGTAGGAATAGGATATATGGAAAGAAAAATAAAAAGAAACAGAAAAAATCGATGTGATAAGTGATATAATGTGTATATTTGGATATGCATGGATCCACTTTTGATGCAGAAGCCACTCTCATAAGCTTTTATGTCTCTTGGGAATTTGACATGAAAATGAGGGAAAACGTGCATATGTAATGTGTTCAAACACACTGTTGGTAATGGAAAATAAAGAGATTGATGAGAAAATATATGAAAGAGAATATATTTATATCAAAATTAAATACATTTAGATCAAACACATACACTGGCTATAAATATATTTAGCCCTAAATATATTTAGATCAAAATTAAAGTTCATGTGATGCTTTCTTTTTTGCTCCCTGGCCTCTTCCTCTTTTCCTCTCTCTTTTTCAATTGTTTATTTGTTCAGAAAAATATGGAGTCCATTATACTTCATATATTCTAGTAGTTAAGTATGAGATCTGAAACCTCGATCGGTCTTGAAGTGAATATATCAAGGCTATAGGATCAGCAGAGTATATAGAAAAAACTTATATGCAGTTTACATTTTGAAGGCTTTTTTCATTCCAAAACTGAACAGATTTGAAACACCGAAACGTACTAAGTATTAATATTTGATATATGTGATTTAAATGCTTATAATGACTAGAGTAATCCTTAATTCCCCGTCAAGTTTCTGCAGTAGAGTTTAATTATTCTCAATTCTATTATAATATTAGAGCCTATATCATTCTTCATGTTTAGCTTTTTATAAATGCGTCTAATCATATAATTACCTTTACTCTCCAAATTAAAGTCAAAGGTTGACTAGGTATATAAAGTATTTTTTATAATGCTTATTAGACAATTTTCCTCCCCCAAATTAAACTAGCTTTTCGCATGCTTACGTATAAATATAAATAATTGAGAAAATTAACTCAAAAGCACCATAAATAATTGCTGCCGATTTAAAACATGCCTACATTTATGGATAGGAAGAGTCGATTAATTCTACTATCAAAACAAGTCTAGCCTGATAGCAGCTGACTTACAAGAAAATAGTATATCTCACATTCTCACTCTTCATTCTCTTAATCGACTCTTAATACAACTAAATAGCATTTATAGCTGACTACCTTTTACTTTGCATGCCTCGTGATAATTTTATAGGTTTCATATTAAAAAGTGTTTAATTATACCTTAAGTCTTCATAGTTTAGTTTATGCAGTTTTAGTCTTCCGTATTTTAATTATTTCCATTAACCTGAGAATTATTAAAAGGTTCTTGCTATTTACACTCCCGTTTTACTAAGTACACCCATTACCCCTTTCTATCTCTCACTTACCCATTATACCTTTTTCTTTAAGAAGTAGGATGGTTGATGAGAAATAAAAAAAATAAACGTTTATCTTATACTCATGTTTGTTAGTCTTATTTTCATCCTATCAGTAATGTTCTTTAAATCGTATTTAAAATCTTATTTTCATATTATCTTTATTATTATTTAAATCGTAATTTTAAACTATATTCACCATATATTCATTATATAATATTATATTTTCATCATAATTATATAATATTTTGCATTTTCCTTCATTTGGCGATGTGTTTAAGGTACATTCATCACTAACTTTATGTGACACTAAATCATTGACGTAAACTTGGATTAGAAAATGATTCAACACACTTCAAGGAAAGAAAACATCATCAAAATTTTTGTTTTGTAATTAAGGTGTATAATATATAAAGTTAGTGATGAGTGTACATTAAAATGTAGTGTCATATGAAGGAAAAACATAAAATATTGTATAATAATGATGGAAACGTAGTATTATATAATGAACATATGGTGAAGATAGTTTAAAATTAGGGTTTAAAGAATAATAAAAGTAAGATGAAAATAAGATTTTAGATAGGATTTAAATGCCACTAATGATAGGATAAAAATATGACTAGCAAACATGGGTAAAAGATATGCGTTTATCATCTTTTTTTATTTCTCGTCAACTATCTTAATTCTTAAGTGATATTTTATTGAAAAATATATACATATTCTAGAAGTATATCTCCAGAACTATAAATCATAGTTTCCAAACCCGCCTAGAAGTTAATCAATAAAAAAAACACGCTTGGGTTATTGTTTTAGCTTTTTTTTAAGGAAACATAGTTATATCATTTTATTCATGATTTGTGACAAGAAGAGATGTAGTTAAATTTACCAGAGGTAGCATAAGATTTTGAAGACCTTGCGAGATTGTGAGCTACAAAATTTGCTTGCCTCTTTACAAAACTCCCTTAGAGTACGTTTGAATAGAATTTTAACTGAGGAAAGTAATTTATCAGAGAATTTAAATTTTTGTAATCTAAAATTCGTTGTTTGTATGTCTTTTAATGAAGAATTTAAATTTTTAGAATTTTAAAACAGAATTTTAAACAACTAAAAATGTGAAATTTCAATTTCCTTCTAAAAGGTGAGAAATTGAAATTCTCTTCTTGATAGAAGAATCTTTCAAAACATTTGTGTATTTCTTTTATAACCTTCATCCTCTCTTCCACCTGAAAGTTTCCGAAATCTTGTTCTCAAACTCGCGACTCTTCCCTCACACCGATGATCCTCTTCTTCAAGAAACACCGTCTGAGCTTGTGGAGCATCGATCAAGTGTGGGGTAGGGGGACACGTAGAACTGCATCCGCCAATCAGGGGAGCAGCTGTCGCTACCCATCACACGACGAAGGTGCTTATCGGCACGGAAGGTCTGGGCCATGTCTTGCACCATTGACTGAATGTTGTGGTCGGGTGTGGTGGTGTACGCCACTGTGTTTCGATTCCCCTGCGACTTTCTATGCTGCATCAGTATTTTTCTCTTTGGAAGCACATCAATCATATATTCTCTTCTCTTTGCATTCATTTTCTTTCACCCTCACAATTTTAATTTTTTTATCCAAACACAAAATTGTGAAAATAAAAGAATTTCAATTAAAGTATTTGAAATTCTTAGAATTTAAAAATTCTCAGAATTTTAAATTTCCTCATCCAAACAAACTCTTAGAGTTTGGACAATGAGATGTTTCTATTCTACAATTGTTAAGAATGACATGAAAATCTATAGAACCTCTTTAGAGCGACTTTCGAAATTATCTACCACCAATTTTCAATCCATCTCAAAAATTATGTTTTGGAGTTGAGCTGACAGGTCCAGGAGAGTGCTTGCTTGAGTGCCCAAGCTTCAGCTACCTCTAGAGATGGAGTACCTGTTACAGTGATGGTCTTTGGCTTGATAAAACTTCAATGCGAGTCTCTCAAACACAAGCCAATGCCAAAAGAGTTTGAATCCTAGAAAATAGAAGCATCTAGGTTGCATTTTATGAAGTTCTATTGTGGCGAGCTAAATAATGTTGCTATGTTGGTTGTGGGAGGAGGGAGGTATCGTTTGGTTGATGAACGTGCATGCTTTCACTATGAGAAATGTTGCATAGTTGTTGAAAATGCCACTGCTAGATGTGTGTCCAAATTGTCCCATGACTTTGTGTTCCTACATTTCCAAAAACTCCATAAAATGGCACCAATCTTTGCTCTTAAATTTGAACTAGAATCATGCAGAAGATTAAAGATGAAAGGAGAAAAACTCTCTTTCTTCATTCCAATTTTTCTCAATTTTCTCCCATAAATTAGCTTTGATTGATATTTTTTTTCATGATCACAAGCTAAGAAAATATGCCATTCATTTTCAATATGGGAGCCACAACACATGAATTCAAGTGGACAAATGACATTTTTCTTTCTAAGGTTTTCACGGGTTGGAAGACATCCCCTCAAGAATCTCCAAAGAAAATGTTTTATTTTTGGAAGGGAATTAAGCTGCCAAATATTCATCCAATTGCTTTCTCTCTTTAAATGGCTCGTATCCAACAAGTTATTCATGACATTGTGATATGCACTTCTAACTATGTATTCACCATTGGGAGAGAATTTCCAAATTAATTTGTCCATATCCTTCTTGTGAAGAAGGGGAATAGATGGAATATTTTCAATATCTATTGTATTGAAATTAGCTTCCACCATATCTTTCTTCCATGCTAGTGAATTATGATCAATGAGATCCCCCACTTTCAAATTAGGATTGCCAACAAAATTGTTGGATGAGACATAGGAATTATTACCTTTTGTGAGCCAAGGTTCAGTCAAAGTGTTGACTAAATTTCTATTTCAAATTCATCATTGTAATCCTTCTTTCACCACTATCCATAAAGCATGGATAATACGTCATATAAAACTTGAATTATGCCTTAGCTGTGCGTCCAAGAAATCCATTGACTAAAAATATTTGACTTTGAAAACTTTAACAACTATAGTATCTTGGTTGGTCACCAATCTCAACCTTGCTTCCCTAGCATGGAGAGGTTAAAGGCGTGCGAATTTCTAAAGCCTAGGCCTCCAAACTATGTTTTCATAGTCATTTTGTCCCCATTTAACTAGTTGATTCCTCTACTTTGTTGAGTATTCGAACCCTACCAGAAGGAGTTCATCATTTTCTGCAAATCATCTTGTAGAGTGGAAGGCAACAAATAGATACTTATACAATAAGTGGGGATGGATTAAGCAACTAATTTAATAAGAATCTCTTTACCAACTTTTAAGAGTTGCTTGCTAGTCCAGTGGTTTATGCACCTTCAAAGTTTGCTTTCTTCCTTTTCCAACAATGGAAGGTAGTCCCAAGTATTTGCTAGATCCAATGCTTTCAATCAGTCCAAGATATTATGAAATGTGTTTTCTTTGATTTTGCTGGGTGTTAGAGCTGAGTTTTTTTTTTACTTTTAGAAGTTAATAATTTGACCTGAACCATACATGTCTAGGTATCTCCTTGAGAGTTGTAATTTCTTTATCACCTGCCTACAAAAAATAAAATAATCATCAACAAATAAAAGATGTGAGAAGGATGGAGCCCCTCTACACACCTCCATACCATGGATCTCTCCCCTCACCTCTCTATTTTTTAGTAAAGCTAAAAGTTCCTCAGTACACAAAATAAAAAGGTAGGATAATGGGTCACCTTGTCTTAATCCTCTCCAAGGAGAAATTTGTCATACAGGATCACCATTAATAACAATAGAGAATTGTACAGACGAGGGACAAAGATTCGCCCAAGATATCCATTTATCATGAAAGTCCATTTTTTCAAAACACTAAAGGGAAAACTTCATTCTACCCTGTCAAAAGCTTTGTTGATGTCAATTTTGAGAGCCACCCTCCAACCTTTCCTTTTGTTTTTCCCCTCATGTAGTGAATGATCAAAGAAGTAAGGAGAGCATTATCCAAAATGGAATGATCCTCAACAAAGGGCTATTTGTTTTATGTTATGATGGTTAAATATTGTTATATGTAGTGCTGATTATTGTGTTCTTAATTTCTTACAATTATTTTTTTAACAATCCTTTAAACTATGTAGATCAATTAATTATTAGACATTCAATTGTTTTCTTGACTTTATGGTTATTGGAAGAAGTTTATAATTTAGAGGATTTTGTATTTTATCAATCATATACAAGACACAGGACTATAGTCAAAGACTCCAAATACCCTATGCTTCTTCAACCTTATTCACCATATATAAGGATGAATTCAAAAATCTTATAAAGAAGGGTTGTTTTTTTTTCTTTATAATTGTTTAAATGTCCTACTACATAGTACTAAATTTTTAAAAAAAGTTTACTATTTTTACATACAAAATTGAAAGTAATTTTTATATTAAATGTTAATATCCTTAATTGTTATATAATAATAAACACAACTAATTTTATACTAATTAACTTTAACCATTATCATAATAACAAGATACAAAATTAATTAAATATAATTTTATCCTAATTAACTTATACACGCACATGCACGCACCCACACACATAAAAAGTTCCAAAGGAGGGGTGTCTCGGGCTCCTGGCCGCCCCCTTCTAGATGTGTTCTTGACCATATACCTTGTATCATAAACAAACTTGAGATTCAAAGTTATTTTATATGTCTCAATCCTCTTCCAACTAGGAGTCCACTTGAATCTTAAATAGACTAGAGATTCAAAGTTATTTTATATGTTCCGACCCTCTTCCCTCTTCCAACTGGGAGCTCACTCGACACAGAAGTGTACCAAAATCCAAATGGAATGCATGTGAAAAACATGTAGAACTTACTTTTTTCCGGTCTCTATTAAGCAAAAAAAAGAATTGATTTCACACTTATTAAGAAATTAATTGATTTCATTAAATTATGTTAATCCCAAAACAAAAAAAACAAAAACTTTTTTTCCCAAACTACCTTTCATTGAATCTTGATATCAAATGTGAAAAAAATGTATTTGCCCATATTAAATGAAGGAATTTTGAAGATAGTTTCAATAAAAAATAGTTATTAGTGAAAGACATTCATTTTTTTGTGTGAAAGGGAATAAAATTGATAAACAAAATCTTATTCCTAATAAGAAAAGAAACGAAATTTTGAATTCCATAAAAAAAAAGTTTTTTTTTGTTTTATTTAGTAAGGATAAAAGATCTTCCTATGTTATACTATTTAATTCTTGATGATGAATTGATTTGATAACTCAGATGTTGTTATTTGTGATATTGATCCAATTTGATATCATCAAACTTTTGTTTATATTTGAGACAATAAAATAAGTGATTTTCGTTGCTTATAATAAAATGAAGGAAGTAGCTTGTATGGAGGTACCAAAACAAAAAAAGTAATAAATCAAGTTTGCTTTCTAACTTCATGCTTTAAATGTATTCATTTGGACTTAAATATAAGTGAAATAATGTTAAGTTTGGTGGACTAAAATATATGCGAAGGCTTCTCACTACAAATATAAATGTTGAATTAGTGTGCTGATTGGTTGGTAAGGCAAGGATCTTCCACAACATCTTCAATGACATTTTCGATACTTGTCCGGCTTAGATGAAGCATCTTTCGTTGTTCTATTGTAATGTTTAGAGTGATTAATGTAAAATTATGTAGAACTAGATGTGTGTTTGTTGTTGTTATTACTATTATTATGATAAAAATTAAAGTTATTATGGTTTAATATAAAAATTAGTTTCAATTTTATGTGTAAAAATTAGTTTCAAGATTAAAAGTTATACATTTAAATAATTATAAGAAAATTTTGAACCCCTTTATAAGATTTCTGGATCCATTTGAGTACATCCTCTGGTAAGTTGTAATCTTGGTTTTTTTTTTCGTTGTGTTTTAATTTTACACAAATAAAAGAAGAAGCAAATTTCAACTAATTTAATTTTATTTAATGTCATTGTTACAAAAATATCCTTTTGTTTATTTAAATGTGATCATTATGATTAAGGATAGTTTAGGAAATGTAATTCTTTTTCATGTGAAATAAAAAAAATGAACTTAATTATTTTTTAATTAGTATAAAATTATATTTTTTTTCTTATATTTGCGTATGATGGGAATATATTTTTTTTAACTTTGTGTCTTGTTTTGTTCTCTTTCCAAAATTTACTCCCTCCATATTCAAATATAAGAAAAATATATGCGGGCATATTTAGGAAAAAAAAAAACTGAAGGGAGTATTGTTTTAGAAAAAAAATTCTCCCTCATATTTTCTAGCTTTTGGACACATATTGGAACAAAATCGAACGTAATATTTTTAACCTTGTATCTTGTTTTGTTCTCTTTTCAAATATGGAATTTGAAGTCACAAATATTAGTGTTTTAGATAATTTAGTCATAACTTGAGACTTGCTTTTATTCCCACCCTAAGATAGACAGAAGAAGAACAAATGCGGCCATATTAAAACTATAGAACATACCACATCGACTCTTGAAAGTCTGAAACAAAATTATTTGTTGTTTCTACTTTTTTTTTTACCCAATATATGTTGGCACAAGAGATTCACAAACTCATAAATAAGAAAAATGCTCTCAAAAAAGAAGTGGAAGTCCGATATTCATTCATGCAGTAGTTGAAATGATTGGTGTCCAATACATATATTCTCATAAAACAGAACAATAGTTACTTAGCTCATCTACCCATCATAAATACAAAGCTTAAAACACACTCCAGCAAGAGTCAACACACTTACTGAACACACACTTACTACGCTGCATAAAGCATAAAAATAAATACACATAAGAAAATTCAGCAACTAAATCAGAAATTTCAGTGCATTAACAATAGATGATGTTTCTACTATTCTATGATCAACCCAATCTTACTATTACTGATGTTTTGTAAAGACTTAAATTAACAAGGATTAAGCTTGGTTTATAAGCTTTATGCTAAGATATGATCAGTTTGTTCACGTTTATACCATTTGCACAGAAGCAACACTAAAGATCCATTCTTCATATAAATCAATTCAATAATTATTCATAGAAAACATGTCACAAAATCAAAAACCCATCTTTGGTAGAAAGATCCAGACCGTGAAATTTTGCTATTGAAGGTAGCCCACAAATGTGGAGTTTCAAATTTTACTGAATAGCATCTCATATCTAGACTTATTTTATATCTTCCTTTCTTTATCTATTTAAACTATCAAGGACTGCACTTGTGTCACTTCAGAAGTTATAAATATGTTAGACAAAAAAGTCTTTGGTGGGAACTTGGCCTTAAAGATCGACATTGTGAAGGCTTTTGATACCCTGGACAGGGACTTCCTCATCTCTGTCCTAAATAAATTTGGGTATAGCCACACCTTTTGTAATTGGATCCGAGTAATTTTATTATCTGCAAAGCTCTCTATCTCTGTTAATGGAGAACCTGTGGGTTTCTTCTCTTGTCAAAGGGGTGTAAGACAAGGAGATCCCCTATCCCCCTCTTTGTATCGCCAAAGATGTCTTGAGCAGGGAACTATCTATGTTGATTTCTGAAGGAAAGTTGCTACCTATGATCCGTCCCAATGGGGTCTTTAACGCGGTCTCATGTCATGCACGCAGATGACATAATGATTTTTTGCAAGGGGACCTCCAGAAATGTGCATAATCTCATAAATTTTTTTCAGCTTTATAAGGATAGTTTTGGTCAAGTGATTAGCAAGCACAAGTCTAAAATCTTTATTGGATCTATTCCTGGTCAAAGGCTGCGTGTTATCTCTGATTTGCTTCAGTACTTCCATAGTGATATCCCTTTCAACTATTTTGGAGTCCCTATCTTCAAAGGGAAGCCAACGAGAAGGCACCTCTATTGCGTTGCTGATAAAATTAAGTGTAAGTTGGCCTCTTGGAAGGGCTCCATTTTGTCCATAATGGGGAGAATTCAGCTTGTCAACTCTGTCATTCACGGTATGCTTCTATACAGTTTCTCTGTATATGCTTGGCAGGTTTTGTCTTTTGAAAGACATTGACTGTTGGACTAGAAATTTCATTTGGTCTAGGGAAGTGCTGAATAAAAGGCTTTGTATTGTTTCTTGGCACAAGCTTTGTTGTCCTAAAGCTGATGGTGGGTTGGGACATTCTCATCTGGAATCCATCCGAATCAGGTGAGCTCACTTTAAAGCTAGCTTACTCTTTTGTGACGCCTCAGCCTGCGCCTATCCTCTGTTTCAAGAAAATGACACCCCAAATTTATCCTTCCGCATCCTTTGTTGTGTGAAGACTCATGCCTTCTACTTCCTACTTCCTATGGATGACCATTTGTGGGATAGAAGAGTTACCATTGTTTCCATGCGTAGTCTTTGCGGCAAGAATTGTGAATCCTATGATCATTTAATGTCGAGATACAGTTTCGCGGATAGTTTGTGGAATTGGCGGGGTTCACTTCTATCTTGCCACATAGATACACAATCCAGTTTTACTATCCTAGCTTTTGAAAGATCTTCCTGGTCCCCTCAGATGAAGGACGTTTTCCTAGCATCAATAAGTTTCGTTGTGTGGTGCCATCTGGTATAGCAGAAACCAATTGCATTTTCACAATAAGTTGGTCCCTTTCTCTTCTGCAATCTCCATGATTTCCAGCAAGATTAAGATGACAGGAAATCACACCAAGGCAGTTATGAACTCCTCTATATCTGAGTTCCAAATCATGAAGAAGCTTGACATCAACGGTCATCCCAGAAGAGCTGACAGGATTAAGGAGGTCATGTGGTATCTGCCCAAAGAGAATTGGGTCAAGTGCAACTCAGACGAATCGCCCTTGGGCTGTCCGGGGGTAGCGGGCTGGGCTGGCATCTTCAGAAATCATATAGGTAGCTTCTTAGGCTATTGCACAGCCAACTTGGGTAAAAAAATTCAGTTGTTGTTAGAGTTTATGGATGCTATCCTCGCTATTGAAAAAGCTTAGGACAAGGGTGATAAACCACTTTCTTCAGTTATGTTTGTGAGTTTTTGAGTCATTTGCATCATTTTCTTGGCAAAATTCATTTTAGGTGTTAGTTTTGTCTTGGAGAGTATAGCTTCTTAATTAAGTAAAAAGAGTGAAAACTCGTACTCTTGCCTGGAGATTTGTTTGAAGACTTTGCCACTTAATCGGCTGTAGTACATCTAACACATTCGTGGTGAACATGACGGTCATGGTAAAATGATGACATCCCTTCTGAATAGTGTAAGCCTTGGATGACAGTCGTAGGCCACACCATAAGGGATGTAGTCATTTCACAACGTCTCAAAGCTTCAACGTCACAAGTTTCCAACCGCGACCGTGGTGGAGTTCAGCACAACCATAGTGTATCTTTCTAGCTAATATCTTTAAAGCTATAAATATGGACTATTTTCTGTATCTTTGACCTAATTTATAAATTTGAGAACACTTTAAGGGGTTTTGAAAGTTTTGAAGCGTGGACAACATCATGAGGATGGATCCTAATCATCGTTCCTACCTTGTGGTATGTCTATGCTAATTTCTCATAGGCTTTTTAGTTTTACTTTGATCATGAGCGGCTAGTCAACCTAATTTGGGTGATGATGTAACTGTCTAATTGTACTCATTTTTCTGTTCTTAATGGAATTCCTCAATGTTTTATGTTAATTAATTTTCTTTTTCATTTTTATTGTTTATTTGGGAATTGATCAATCCTATGCTTAATTTAATGTACCGTGGTGATCATTTGCGTATTTTTGGTAGACCTAAGTAGAGAATGTTTTATACTAAATTGCATGATCAAACTGTTTTGGTAATCTCCAATAAATTAGTTAATCCTTAATTGATCATCCATGGATTGATTATATCCTTTGACTTAAATTGATATATCCATGATCATTGGAGTATTAATTTAAGACAAAGAGTATCATTCGACCTTAATTATAGGTTTTAGTTGACTTTGAGAATCGGTAATTAACAATGAAAGGAATTTCGTTATAACTGAATTTGAAAAAAAATTGGTACTAGTAAATCATAATCTCATGTCACTTTTATTATCACTTAAATCTCTTTCTTGCAAAAGTTTATTTATTTTTTCTTTTAAATATCAAAAACCACAAAAATAAACTAAACAATTGAGATAATTCAAAAGAAGATTTAAGTATTTTTGTGGTTTTTGATTTTTAAAAGAAAAAACAAATAAACTATTGCAGGAGAGAGATTCAAGTGATAGTAAAAGTGACTAAGAATTATGATTCACTAGTACCAATTTTTCTCAATCTCAGTTCTAATGAAATTTTTTTCACAATTAATTAATGATTCTCAATATCAACCAAAGCCTATGATCAATGTCAAAGAATGTTCTTTGCCTTAAATCAATATGAAAAAAATGATGGTTATACTTAGAGAAACCTCTGACTGGAAAGTAACTTCATTCTGGTAGTGCAAACTTTTTCCAATCATACTTTTGTTATACTGTTTAGAGTTAACAAAAATATACTTTTTGTAGTAGGTCACATCTTTAGAGAAGACAATATTTGTACAGACAAACTAGCCCATTTTGCTTCTTCTCTCAATGATTTTTGTTGGTGGAATTCTGCTCCTATTTTCATTGCAGCAGAGTTGAATAGAAATAGAATAGGTTTGTCTAACTATACATTCTCTTGATTTCCCTCCCATGGGTTTGCCCCCATGGTCTTTTGTATTTTCTTTCCTTTAGAATGCATTTCTTGGTTGGTGGCTGAGAATCTTTAGTGTTTGGGGTGTCAATCTAGTTGGAATTGCAAGCTCTAAGGTGAAGTCAGCTAACCTTGGTTTATTAAATAAAATAAAATAAAAAAATAAAAAATAAACTATCAAATTTTTGGAAATTAATTAAAGAAAACAAAGGTGGACGCGCATAACTCAGAACCCAGATAAGCAATGATGTAAAACGAAATATGGTCCCATGAAGGTACCAATAGAACTGTGTCACAAATCACAATAGATAAGGCAGACAAACATTTTAAAATGAAGCTTTGTTCTAAGCTCTACCCATGTCGTGGGGCTGGGGCATACTTTATAATAGAAGCTGGCCAAAGCAAACGAAATAACTTTTTTTTTCTATGAAGAATGTGCTGTTATTTGCTAGAAACTTCCAATTGCCAAATTATCAGTTTTGGCAATAATAAGTAAATAGAGATGGGGTCATGGGAAATGATAGGCAATAGTGAAAAAGATATTAAGCTAATAACATGCTACGAGAAAAGATAAACGACAAAGCAAGAGACAACGAGTTGTTGGCTCATTCATTTGGAAAGATAAACATCAAACAAGAGACAACGAGTTGTTGGCTCATGCATAGCCTAAGATCACAGTAGATTGGTCTGCTATTTTAGCTATATAAGTCTGCATCTATGTAATTTTTACCAGCTATGGAGATGAGATAATACAGTTTCATTTATGATATAATAGACTTTTATTAAAGCTAGGATCTTGGCTCAGCTTCACATTCTAGACAAGGTCAAGTCCATTGCGTCTGCTACAAAGTCTGCAACCAACAGAATACACAAATTGTAAGTAACACAAACTAGTACATGCTGTATAGTGCTAACAAAGAGAGACATTGAGGCCGAGTCTAACCTGCATCTTCTTTGGTGAAACACAACGGGGGTGTAATTCTGAAGACATTTCCATAGTAACCACCCTTACCAATAAGTACTCCTAATTCTGTAGTAATGCAGAATGGCAGGTTAGTTATAGAAGAAAAGTATGGCTAGAACCAAAATACGTATGTAGAGGGATATGGATTTTACCTTTCATTTGGTCCATTACATGCAGCGTTTCACCTTTTGCTGGAGTTTTAAGTTCACGATCAGTGACAAGTTCAACTCCTAGCATTAGGCCTCTTCCCCTCACATCACCAATTACTGCAGAAGAAACCAGTTTGGTTATAAAATTTTTAGAAAAAAATGAAATCATGTTTGGATGTGACTTGGGGGAGCTCAAAAGTAGTTTTACTCTTAAAGTAACAAATTCTTTCATCTTCTTTTATGCTAAATTGGAATTCCCAAAAGTATGTTCCCAACTTTTATCCAAACATAACCTAATTCTGCTTAGAAGGAATTCCTATATGTATGTATAATTATAATGGGAAGGAATAAGAAGTGGTGAAAAATATTACATTCATATTTGTCCTTGAGGGCAGTGAGCCTTTCTTTCAAATAGGATCCAACCACAAACGCGTTTTGTTGAAGCTGCTCTTTCTCTATTACTTTTAAAACAGCCAACCCTGCAGCAGTACAAACAGGGTTGCCACCAAATGTGTTAAAGTAGCTCCGGCGGGTTAAGACCTCTGCGATCTCAGGAGTAGTTACAACAGCACCAAGGGGAATGCCATTTCCAATGCCCTGCCAAATTAGAATAAAGAGGCCAACAGATTAGACATTCGTGCATTCACAAGTTTATGCCTTCTTATCATTTCATGATCAGATAAATAAGTATTTTTTGGTGCATATTGTACGGTTTTAGAAAGTATTAGTAATCAACTTAACCAACAAGGTTTTTATAAAAACAGTTCGCAATCACAATTTCAGCCACAACATCAAGCATTTTGGTTTTGGATTCTCCACAACCGCATTGTGACTGCAATTGCAGCCACATTTGTCTGCAATTTCGCGCAATGTCAAGGATCGTAACGAAATTGCAACTGTGACTACAACCACAACTTGAAACTTAGCTAACTGCGCTCATATCAGCAACACCAATAGAAAAGATACCTTAGCCATTGTCACTATGTCAGGAACAACATTGTGGGCCTCAAATCCCCAGAAATGGCTACCAGTGCGACCAAAGCCAGCCTGAACCTCATCAGCAATGAAAAGTCCTCCTGTTTTTTTAATGGTATTGTACACAGCTGGCAAGTAACCAGGAGCCAATTCAATGATACCCCCCACTCCCTATCACAAACAAAAAACAGTATCAAGGTGTGTTATTGTTATTCCTTTAATCATAAATTAATTTATTATATCTTGTTACTTACTCAGGGCATGCAACAATATAAAAAGGAAAGAAAAAGCAAAAAGGAAGAAGAAAGTTGGATCTGTCTATAATATGCATTTGATTTTGGCCTGATACCTGTATGGCTTCAGAAATGAAGGCTGCAACATTTCCAGAAGTTCCGAAGTTAATGATATCTTGTACATCTCTTGCATACTTCTCTCCATCAGAACCGAAAATGCCTCTATAAGGGTCTGGATTTACTGCATGATGAACACCACTCTGTTGACAATGCCAGCACAAGAACATATTAGGTAAACAGTGCAATACATGTTCAGATTCATAGCCAAAATGGTTGAGGATTACAACAGACAGAATAGGCAAAACCAACAAATGATACATAACATGCTGGCTTAATTAAGTTAATTGAGCTTGTGGGAATCGTAGCTTTTAAACAATTCAAGTTTTAGTTCTTACATTTTAGATTTTTTTTTCATATTCAACTGTGATAACATTTAACAAAACAACTTGATCAAATGACCACCATAAGAATTTTTTTAATGCAATTAATAAATATCAAAAATTAAAAAACAAGATGTCAAAATATAATATGAATAGGTTAAAAGCACGAGTATAAAAAACGTAATGAAATTAAATATAATTTTTTATCACAATATAAAATAAAAAATAATCGAGTTTAATTGGGTACAAGCAAGGAAGAGAGCACATTACTTCCGTAGTACTAATGAGAAATACACTACTCCAAGAACATAAAACTTATCTTTAAGAGTCCTATAAATTTGATGATATATTCGTATGAAACTGTAAAATTCCAAAGATAGGAACATTTTATATATCTTTACTCTATTAAAAGAAGCCAAATCAGACACGACATAGTTGCGATATCATTTGCTCATGGGATGGTGGACTTTCAAATCTTGAAGCAGACGGCACTTAGGACTATAATATGGAACGTTAGTTTCCATTTCTTAAAATTTGAGTGTCGATTTAACTCAATCCAAACAAATAAGGGAGCATTATTTCTTTTCTTATTTTTAATTATATATATTAGAGCTAAGGTGGAATCTCCAACATACTCTCAAATTATGTTGAGGACGGGATATTTCATAAAACATGCAAGATTAAACATTTTTTAGTATGATGAGATCATTCATAAGTTTAACAACAATTATTAAATTATACACTATTTTTTAGTATATAAGTAGTCAATATAAAATTTTCAACCCACTATAAAGTACTAAAGTCAATTTAACAAACTAACATAAGTAATTAATGTGTTAAAATTAAATTATTTAGATATTATTTAAGTTTATTTTTTATAATAATAATTTTTTATTAAATTTTATTTACATTCTAATTGAATTTTAAATTAATGAAGTTTTTTTTTATGAATCGAAGGATTAAAATAAAATATAAAATTCCATTTTAAATATGAACTTCCCTTTAGTGGTTGATACTCGATACTTGATACGTAGCTACCTGTAACCCGTGACACCAGTGACCAGTCCATTATTGTAGCTAAACAGCGTTGATGTTGATGTTTTAAAAAATGAGTTAGCTACCAAGATGTGACATTCCACTCAACTATGCCATCAATTACGTGCACTTGTGGCCTGGTTGATTTTTAAATTATTTGTTTCAAAGAAATGAAAGAAAAGAGATATGATTCATTCACCGTAAACGGGGAATCTTTTTATTTTATTTTTCTTAACACTACTTGTATTGCTTTTCGTTTGTTTTGGGGTTAATTTCTGTACAGGATTTCATGTAAGTAGTATTTTAAAAAAAATCCTATATAATATTTTAAAATACACTAATAAATATTTATTTGCTTATACCTGTACTACATTAAATTTCCAGATGCTTTGAGCTGTAGCTCCCATTGTCCCAGCTGCATTACCATGATAAGCATTCCTTAGAGATATTATGTCATGACACCCTGTGTATAACCTTGCAATCAGTATCGCCAATTCGTTTGCTTCTGTTCCAGAGTTTGTGAAAAACACCACCTGAGAGTAAGATAATTAAGAACACAAAGACAAAGGGTTTATTATAATCTCAACTTAAATCAAAATGTACTCATAAAAAATAAATATAAATATCTTTATTAATTCCATTATTTTCACTAGCCACCTAATTCACACATCAAATTGAAAGGATACTAAAAGAAATATCTAATATTGAAACAGTATCTAGTAAATCTATTATACTAGCAGTTTCAAACGTGGTTCTCTGATTAAAATTAAATTGAGAAATATATAGTTCAGCAAATATAATTAGTAGCCCGATAATATTCCTATAAATAATCATATTTCATAGTTTGTGTTATTTTAATGTTGATAGTGGAGATTTTTTATTTTATTTTTCACTGTAAACTTAACATTGATCGTTTATATATCTATCGTGCGACAATGACATGCATTTTTTTTGACAGAACAATGACATGCATATTATTTATTGGTTGGTACTAAACCATGTGCTAGCATCGATACCATGCCACGCAACGAATGGCGTCTCAATCCCATTAACCCCGTTAACATACTTATATATGGACAAAGGAAACAATATTTTACAAATAAAATACCGAGAAGCAAAGAAAAAAAAAACAAATAAAATACCAAACTCTACCTCGATCATTAAAACATGCCCATCTCTTGGGATAGTGGCTTACGTGGCAGCAGCTCCCAAAATTTTGAACTTCATATGGATATTGGAGCTAAGGATCCTCCAATTTTGGAGTAAGACGTAAGAACAACTATTATTTATCTGGGTGATTTCTTTTGTCTATTGCATCCCATACCAAATTAACAAAATTCATTTTAGTTACGTACACCTTCTCAAAAGTATTTCAGTCAAAAGGCACATGTTAACACAAATAATTGTTTTAGTTACGATTATTATTGTTTAAGTAGTAGTCATATCCCTCGTAAGATTAAATTTTCCTCAATAATCAAGGCATTATTAAAATTTTAAATCCGAGCAAAAGTAACTTTGTACAAAATAGTCCTTAGTTTTGGTTCGCTTTTTTCTTTCCTTTCTAGCCAGAAGCAGTAAAAATGTTTTTTAAAACAATTTTTTATTGACTCTGAGCCTCTAATGATTCACAATGAATAATTCATACCATCTTTGATCTTAAAATAAAAATTTAACTTTTTTCCCGTCATACAATGAATTCAAGTTCCGCCACTGCTTAATAAAAACAAAATCTCATCTATCCCTGGCCTGTTGGTTTGGGAAATGTTATAATTTTATATTTGCAAATAAGAATAAAGAAACAATTATTGTTAACGTTGAAAGTAACGTTTCTCATTCACGTTTATCGTCATTTAAATCGCAAAAAGGGGGAAGTTTTATTTATTTATTTATATATATATATATATATATATATATATATATATATATATATAACAAGTTTTTAAACTAAAAAATTATGACAATCATGAAAGTTTCAAAAGAATAAAAGACATTTCAAAAATTCAGTTTTAATATTTTTATAAAACAAAAAAATCTGGAAAAGCTAGTTTTCATATTTAACAATAATAAATTTTTAGTTAAAAATATATTTTTTCAAATAACTAAAAGTATATATATATATATATATATATATATATATATATATATATATATATACTTTTAGTTATTTGAAAAAATATATTTTTAACTATAACAAAACTAAGTAACTCATAGGCTTATGCAGGAATAAACACATGTTAAAGAGTTATCATGTATAGTGATCAAATCAGATTTTTTATAAGTAAATGTTAATTTATTAAATTTATTAAAAAGTTAATTTCTATTAACACATATATCAAATCTATGACTTTTTGCATTTAATCCAACTTACATTTTTCCTTACAGTGATCAGTAATTAAATCAAATAAAATAACTCTGTAACGAAAAGAGGGTGGAAAAAGGGAGCAAACCTTGAGATTACCGGGAAGCTTGGAAGTCAAAGCTTGAGCGAAATCGGCGATGGCGTTGTTAAGGTAGAGAACTGTGGAGTGCTGCAACTTTTTGGTTTGGTTGACTATGGCTTCGACCACATCAGGGTGACAGTGCCCGCAGCACACCGTAGCAATCCCTCCAAACGCATCCACGTACCTTCTCCCCTTCTCGTCAAACAGGTACTGCTTCTTACCCTCCACTATGTTCACCTGCACCACCACCCCACCCCCCACAGAATCATTTCTTTCTCATTAATTATATATTGTTGCAGAAAAAAAAAATTAAATGTGTATCGGTTTTTCGTAACTTATTTGTTTAATAACAAAAAACATTAAACTATTGGTACATTCACTCACATTTCTTTTTTAAGAATAAAAGCTTGTTTGCTTACCGTTTTAAACGGGGTGTATATATGACACAAACTCAACAACTTTCACTGTAAAAGAAAGGAAAAAAAAAAATGCTTCCTTGAATGACGGTTGGATATAGGCCGAGATTGAAATCGGCAATCGAAACACACTAATTCGTTCGTCCGATCAATTCAATTTTTAGACCGTTGTCCGATCAATATTATCTAAAGCTTCTACACGGAGATTTTTATGAGTTACTGATACACTAATCAAGTGAATGAACGTTAAACTCTTATCATATTTATGGGGAAATAATCGGATGGTGCGCGGACTCACGGGATTCTTGTAGAAGTGCAAGATGGAAGGACTCAGATACTCCCTGCGCTTTGCCAGAATCTCGTCAGCGGTGGGCCCCGCATACGGAGGCGGAGAGTAATCGAACAACGGAAGCGACGGCACGGCAACAGTGTCCTTTTCGGCCTCTACCGCCGCCCGAGAAAAGCTGCGCCGCCAGAGAAGCGGCGGGGATCTCCGCAACACGAGCCTCGTGGCTAAGAATACTGTCATTTTCGCCCCGTAAACAGAGAATTTATGGGCGAAGTTATCCGATAACGCTAACCCGACCCGAATCTGATGAGAGTGTGGAAATGGAGAATGACAAAGAAGGATGAATGGGGAAGTGTTATATAGGGAGAAGAACAGTGAGAGGGTGATGACGTGCGCAGATTTGAGTGGGTGAGTAATATGGATTACCCTCGAAGTTGGTGAAAATTACAGTTTTGGAATTTACTGTTTTAAAATAATTAAATAAGGTTTTGTCTATATTCACTCAACTGGGACATTTTTTTTTCTGTACCCGACCATAATTTACTTACTACCATGCAAGGTTGGAGTTTTGTTAAATGGGATAATAGCATGAATGGGTGGGTAATGTGCCAATTTCACAATTTTCTTTCTAATTGAAGGAGAAATAAAGATTTTGATTTACCAAAAAGTCACATGCCTAAAAAAATGGGGAGGATTTTTTGTTGTAATATATATTGATATAAAACAAAATATAAATTTCTTTGAATTTGAATATTATTTATTCCATTTATTTTCTAGTTAATTGTGGGGTTTAATAGAATTGTTTGTGGGTTTGATCAGATTTGATTAAATTCGTTATTCAACTTAATTAAAATTGTATATGTTAGGTCTGGTTAAGTATGTACAAATTTTTATAAGTCCAACCCAAATCAATTTCATTGATTAGGTCTGATTGGGTTAAATAAATATGAATATTTTTAAAATATTTTTTTTATTTGTAAAATATTTTTTTTATAATAATAATTTATTTTTATCTAAAATTTTGTAACTATATAATGACTAAATATACTAAAAAAGATTAAATTATGAAAATAATTTATTAATAGAATTGATGATCTCAATATTAATATAATATTTTTATTTTAGATGGAAATAAAATATTGTATTAACATGAGAAAAACATAAACAAACTCAAGACAAAGATAAAAATAACAACTTTAAAAAGAAAAAAATATGGGTAATTTAATTTAATAAACTATGTGAACTAAAAATTAATGTATTTTGTATTTAATAATATATATATATATATATATATATATATATATATTAATAAATTCAATCATATGTTATGAGTTAAGTCGAGTTAAAAACAATAAAAAAATCATTATTCAATTCAATTATAATCGAATCTTTATTGAATGGTTCGGTTTGATCCAAACACTTTAAAAAAATTCAAACTCAATATAATTAAGTCAGATTGGGTAACTAATAGACATTAGTGAACACCCCTAGAGTTTAGTTTTAATATACTAGTGTAAATATTCTTTTATTGTTAAAGCATCTCCAATGGTCTTTATGGTTAACAATCCAATTTATGTTAACTCAATTTTAAGCAACTCAATTAATTTTCTCTCACATGCATATTTTTATTAAGTTACTTGATTCACAAATAATCTCTTTTCTCTCTCTTATATTTAGTACTATTACAAATTTATATAAATAACTCTCTCAAATTTTAAACAACTCAAAATTACATATAACACATAAAATAAATTTTTTATAAGCAATCTATTAAATAGCTCCTATTGTGAATACTCTAAGTTGACTATAAATTGACATAAATATGATTTTAAAATATTTTTATAAAAGAAAAATATATTATAAAAAGAATTACGATTAAATAACTATAGACAATACTACAGTATGAATTTATTTAAATTAATTTTTTAATTATATTTCTAAAACAAAATAAAGGATTTTTTTCATTTAAAATATAAATTTTCATATGGTCTCACTAGATTTGGACCTTTTGTCATTGTACAAGATGTTTATTCCATTTGCAAAAGTATTCTATCATAAGTAACAAATTTAACTTAATTGATTAAGTAAGTTGCGTGAATTAATGTGAACTCAAATACTTACTCATCTTTTATGTATATCAATCAATCTTGAGTATCAATATTCAATACATTCATGTAACAAAATATTTATATTTAGTAAATATATGACTTTTTCTATACTGTATAAAAAATTATATTATTAAATAAAAACTATAAATTTAAAAATAATACATAAATATGCCTAAATTGAATTATTCATTATTTTTATTTTAAAAAAAGAATTTAGTTGATAAAATATATTTGAAATGCAAATTTCTTGTATAATATTAATTACTGCATTCATTAAATATAATATTTAATCAACATTACTGATATTAAATTAAATAGGTTTAGTATTTTTTTATTAAATATAGCTTTTTCATACGGATATATGTACATGAAATGAAAAAGTAATTATTACAAAAAAATTAAAATAAATAATTACAAAATTAATATCTATACATTTTTCTTTCTATGAATATTGGCTTTTGTCAATGGATAATTTACACCAGAAAATTTAGTTGGACCTTTAGCGATTTAAACTTAATTTTACTTTGATCAACAAATTATTAGTATATTTACATACATACAGATTTTTAAATTTGAATTAATTATTTATTTATTAAATATTAAATACAATTAACTATAATAATATTGATAAATATTATATTTATGGAATATGTACCAAAAAATATTATATTTAAGAATATAAAATATTTATTAAATTTACATGAATTATTATATAATTTATATATTAGAAATATATTAGTAAATGGATAGTAAAAATTAAAAATTCTTACCTAAACATATATAAATTAAGAAAAATTATCATTTTACAAAAATAGTTTAAAAATATATTTTAAAATAGAAATTATTTTATATGGTATCATTTAGTGTATTTATTAATTAATGATATTAATTAATATTAAATGTATTATTAAATGTTATATTATCAAATAAAATAGATTCATTAGAATAAATAATTTTTTTAAAAAATATAATTTTTCATATCAATCTATATATATGGAAAAAAATAATATCTATCTATAAACAAATTTTCTGGATTACATATGGACATGGAGTATGCATAAGTTTTGTTAATGGTTAAGATTCATTTGAAACATAATTAGTTACCTTCAGTTGGTCTTCTATCATAAATTCATAATCACATTTTTTCCTTCATAAGGCTTCACTAAAGACCTTGTTTAAGAGAACTAATCCCAGTACCATTAAGACCAATGGCTTATTGGTTATTTATAAAAAAAAAATTTATTATTATATTTATTAAATATAAAATATAATTACTTGTTATAATATTGATAAATAAAATATTTGTTGAATATAAAATATTTATTAAATATAAGAAATATATGAATTTTCATATAATTTATATATATTAAATATATTAGTAAATGGAAAGTAAATATTTAAAAAATAATACCTAAACGGATAAAAATAAGAAAAAAGAGTATTTAATTTTCTTAAACTTTATTTTCTTATAAATAAGCACTCTAAAATTAAAATTAGGATAAAATTGGTATATATCTATAAAAAGAGGAAAATTTCAAGGTACTTAGGTTATCTTTTCCCATTATAGCAAATAAACTTAAAAGTCGTTGGCATATATATTAAGCTAGGGAATTTCTATTGTGTCCCGTTAATTTGGAGTATTGATACAGTTGATTTTTTCAACCACTAGTAATCAAACTGTATTATTATATTATTATTTTAAAATTTAATGATAATTTGAAAAAAAGAAAGTTACTTCTTTTAAAAAAAAACAAAATATTAATTTAAGGAAAAAAAACAAACTTAATCTCTTTAAGTTTATTTTCTTTTTATGATGGGAAAAGATGTGACTAAAAATACAGAGAGTGATAAAAAAAAATCAAGGGTATTTTTTATCTACAATTTTGAAATTTTAAAAGATTAATTTTTTATCCCCAATTTTAAAATTTTGAATTTTATTCTTAACTTTTTTTTAAGTCTTTGTATTTTACAAATTTTAGGTATTTTAAATGATTCTCTTAAAAGTTATATATGTCAATTTTGTGCTTTTCAATTTTTATATAATTTAATGTATTTTTTATATACAAAAGGTATATATAATTCTCTTTAGGTATTTTATATTTTATTTTATTTTTCAGTGTTTTATCAATTTTTTTTGCATAATTTTAACGTTTTAATTAAGCAAGAAATATAAAACAAATTAAGAATTAAACTCTCAATATAAAAAAAAAACATAAGACAGATATATAAAATATCTAAAATTCAAAGACTTAAAATAATAAGAATGGGATTCAAAATTTTAAAATTGTGAATTTTTTTATCACTTTCTTGATTTATTGTTATATCGTATTGCTTGTTATTATGCTAATTAGCATATCCTTACTCTCTCTTTTTTTGCTTTAAATTAATCTTTTGTTAACAATTTTATAAAAAAACTAAAGTTTCTTTTTTCAAATTATCATTAAATTTTAAAATAATAATATAATAATACAGCTTGATTTTTATTAGTCGAAAAATCAACCGTATTAATACCTCTAAATTAACGGAAACACCGTAAAAAATGTCATTAAACTAAATGTATCCAAATCATTATCAATTCATAGACCTTGTTTATTGAGATAAAAATATACAAAAGAAAGGTTCAGTTTCAGCATTGTAGGTTTTCCACATCAGAGAATGTGTAGGCTTTCAACATTCTGATGACACTTTTGTTTTTGTTTGCGGTGTAGGATTTCCACAACCAATTTTCCATCATCATTGATGTCTACGTGTTTATGTATATTTGGCTATTGGTTGTCATTATAAATTTGATATAATAGGCACTGAACCGAACCCATCATGAAGACAGCATTTTCATAAAAAGGGACAAAACATCCCCAAATACGAAAGCAATAAGCCATTAAGATATATATGCCAACAACTTTCATAGGAATGTTCGAGAAAAAAATGGATGATCTTTAACGAGGAACGGATAGGAACAACACCAAGATGGTTCGGGATAGCAATAAAAGTGCAAAATAAATTAATGACTAAAATTAAAGGATTTTGTCTTTATCTAACAATAATTTTTCGAATAAAAGATCAAACAATAAAGCTATGCATCCGATTCACTGTACCACGACTAGTTAACAATTTTAACATAATTTTTTTATTATAAAAAAAAATTATAGAAAATTTTTGGTCGATCAACTTCAAGGAAGAGGAAGGCGAAGGGATCTCGTTGAGGTCAATCCAGAGACTGAAGTAGGAGTCTTGGTTGTGGTGGTGGGTGCAGCAATGGTGGCGGCAGCACACTAAGGTTGGGGTCCCTGCCGGTGGAATCAATGTTCCATGATCATCAAAGAGTCAATGCTAAGGGACACAACAACGAGTTAGGGCTTCAAGTTTAAACCATTGTGCGTGTGATTTTGTACAGATTGTTGCAAAGAGATCAAACTGAGATTGAAGGCAAATATTGTAAATAGTTACCAAAGCTTTTCGCAATAAATGCAGCTGCAAATTACATTTTAGTCTCATTTTAGGAGTTAAGTCAGTTAACCCAGCTAAAAGGGAAGACATTATCGAAGAATATAGATTTAATTACGAATTTGGTATCTTCGTTTATTTAAAATGTTCAATTAATTTTTTATATTTTTTAAATTTTCAATTAGCAGTTAGTTTTAATTTTTTTTTTTCAATGTGGCCTTTTTTGTCCAATTGATGAATGTAATTTTTTTTAAAATTTCAAAATGATAATATATTGGTGGTTAAAAATTACCACTATTTTAAAACATCAATTTTTATATTGTAATTATTTTATTTTTGTAAAATAATAATAAATATAGTGAGGTTAAAAACTGTCACGGTTTGTAAACAAAAATTGTCAAAATTTGCAATTTGAGTGTTAGTCTCAATTGGACGAAAAGAGTCACATTGAAGCATGTGCTCCTTGTTCTCTTCAAATGTAACCCTTGAGGAATATTTTATATAGACCTTCTATTTTCTTCTATTATGTCATTTACTTAAATTCAAATGTTAGTAATTCAAATAAAGAGAGACAAAATGAATTTTAGAGTGAGAATATGTACAATTTTCTTTTCTACTAGCATAACCTTTTCGTACTTCACGGGGTGTCACATGTAAGAGTATGTAAGAGACTTATATCAATTGGATGTGAGTGTTGAACACACTTAGTGTATAACATTGATTATCGTAACGAGTGGATGCTATTGGTTTTACAGCGTGTTGGATGTTGGTTATCTCTTAGCAAAACATTTTCCAATTTGAGTATGGACGAGATATGTAGATAACAATTAAGTTCTTTAACAAAGTTAGTCCTGTCCACTTAATATCAACTCATTAAATTATCAACAATTTATACTTTTTGTAAACATTAAAGTTTAAGGTATGAATGGTCGTCCAGACCTAGCAATCTTTTCTTTTTTTATGATAACAAACAATATAAATTTTGACTAACATAAAACATAATCAAGACGATAAAAATGTAGAGAAGCATGATTATGAGAAGTGTAAAGCATTTAAACTCCACATCTCCCCCTTTTTTATGATGAAAAAATATATAAATTTTGACTAACATAAAACATAATCAAGATGATAAAAATATAGAGAAGCATGATTATGAGAAGTGTAAAACATTTAAACTCCCCTTGAGTTCAGTAGCTTTGTAGAATGATGATGATATAAAAAAAATACTAAATCATGCTAGTATATATGTATGGCAACAACGAAATAACACAAAAAATGCTCCAAACCACTTTTATTTATCAAGTATGCTTACAACCAAAATTTCTTTATCTCCCCCTTTTGTCATAAACAAAAAGACGATGGATTTGAAGAGAGAAATAATGATGGACATCATAGTCAGTCTTGAACTTGAGGTGGTGGTGGAGGTTGAGTAAGTGGAGGTAGTGGTGTAAGTTTAAGTGTTGGGGATACGAGTGTAGGCACGGGTGCAGGTGTAACAACAACTCCTAGCATGATCATTTAAGCCTGTTGAAGATTTTGAAGAAGAACAACATCGAGGTTGGAAAATTGAGTAGTAATTGTGTTTTGTATGGAGAGCTCAAATTGGTCGTTTCCTTGCCTTTGTTGTTTAGCAAAATAGTCCTTTGCTTGACCTATCATATCTTGCACTTGCTCTTTGGTCACAACAGTCAGTGATGCATAGTTTAAAGGGATAGGTCTTGACCTTATGGAGCAGATGATGACAACATCATGTTCACCCTTCTCCCTTGATGTAGTTTCATTTAAGGTTGTTGACTGCTTGGACGCGGATTCTTTGTCTTGAGGGGCAACCTCATCATCTGGAGCTTCATTGGACATCTATGGGGTCTTGTCCACAACACCAATGTTTTTAAGATCAGTAATGATCTCATGTACAATGTTATCGTCCATAACTTTAGCGGAAGCTTCGACTTGTATAGAAGCAGCTTTGTTATTTTCAATAGTAGCAACAACCAACTCTTCTTCTTGATTTCTATTCTCTTTTTGTGTATCATGGAGCTTAGGCACATGATCTATTATCCTTTTTTTCACTCATCTTGAAAAGATCATAGGTTCCTTCATATTGAATAGTGGGAAGACGTTGAAGGTGTTGGATGAATGAGTAGATGTATGCATCCTTTGTGAAACACACATAAGCATCATCAAAGTGATACTTCCTAATTGGACATAACACTTGAATGATATCATGTTGAACAACATTGTCGCTTCCATCATGACTAGATGAGGAGGCCTTTAAGGTGTTAACCCACATAATTTGATTCCAAAAGGTTCTGGCATCGTATGTGTCTGGAGCACGAACAAGCTTCTAAAAAAATAACTCAAATCCCTTGGATAGTTGAAAACTTCAACCATCATCTACCTTGAGGGCATCTCTTCATTGTATTACAACTCGAAACCCTTTTTCTTAGCAATATGCCAAATGGGTAGACAAGGACACACTTCATCGGCAATGATCTTGATATCAATGGCCTTTGAGATGTGCAACCATAGTGGGGAGGTAGTGGCTTGATCATTAAGATACATTTGCACATGAAGGTGGATGTTGTTTGGGTGTAGGGAGTGTATGCTTATGAAGAGGAGAGACAAAAGTGTCATCAATGGACTCACTATCTAAAGAGGATGAAGCAAAATTCTCCTTGTTGTCAGTGAAGGAAATCATCCATTCTTTCTTACCAATCTTGGGATTGGCTTTGGTAGCCCTTGTCTTGATGTGTCTTTGGATGGTGGACAAAATGACAGATTCTTTGGGCACAGGAGCTGGTTTGGCAACCTTTGTTCTCTTTGGGGTAGGTACAGCCTAAGTCACAACCTTTCACTTTTGAATAACAACCTGCATAAGTCCTTCATCGTCATCAGTTTCACCCGGGTCTTTCAACCTTTGTGGTACTAATATTTCTTCTACATAACACACAAAGATGGACGTATCAGACTGCTTGTGTCTCTTCTTATTTTTGTGCTCTCTTGCTATCAGTTTCTCTTCTTCTTCTTCTTCCCTTTGAGACTATTTCCTTTTCTTCTTCTTCTTCTTCTTCTTCTATTTTTCATTCATGATCTTTTGAATTTTCCTAGCAATGCCAAAATTGTTGAGACCTTTGTCTTTATAAAATATGGCCTTGGCTAGCCTTTTTTGCTTCCTCTTATTGATTGCGTCCAAGTCCACCTGAGGAGCTTCCTTCAGGTTTTGTTTTATAACAACCATCTAATTATTTTTGCTTAATTTTTGTTGTTTAGCAACAACATAACCTTTGGGTATGATTGTGTGCTTTGAGTTGCTGTCCATCTTGTCGAAGACATGATATACTCCTTGATCCCAAAGCACATTGTTGATTAGGACAACATAGTAGTTATCGTCTAGACCACTTAAGCCCTTTAAATGACTGAGAATGTTGATGTAGATTATGTGAGGCAAGTCAAATGGAAGATTCTCCATCAAGTGGGAGAGAACAAACTTGTGGAGATCTAATAGAGATGTCTTTGACCCTGCTTTGTGTAGAACACTCTTGTTAAGAATGTTAGCCCAAATCTTTGCCCTCTTACACATCAAGTTGTAAATGATAATCTTTTGTTCACCAGCTTTATCAATATTCTCTTTGTACAGAGCCCTTGCCACATGGGATTTATAGTTTTTCTCCCATCCTTCTTGATAAGTGCTTCCCTCATGAAGGCACCCAGTGGCCTTGGCAATAGAATCTCTAGAAAGCACTACTTTGGTTCCCAGAAATTTGGACATGATTACCTTGTAGTTGGAAAACTCAACATTCCTCTAGATTATTCTGATGAGTTCCGAATAGATAGTCTGTGGTTCGTTGAAAAAATACGTTTCTACACAAAAGAGAAGGGTCTCCTTGAGTTTGAGACCAACCTTCTCAAGTTCTTGGATATCGAAGAAATGGTCAATGTGTATAGAAGGCTCATTCTAAGTACAAATGGTGGTTATCTCTACAATTGAAATGATTTTGACAACATATAAGTTTGAAGCGGCCATAGGAGAGGTTAGGAGTAAGGTCAAAGAAAGGGTTTGGTCATAGATAGGAAGATGAAGTGTATTCTAAGATAGAGTGAGAGTGACATCAAGAGTCTCTGTTGTTTAAGGGTTTATCATGGGCTTGAAAAAATAACCATTAAGCTCGCCATCCAAGAGTTAACTCAGCAAAAAGCGTTACAACATTCATTTATGGAAACACTACGTTTTACTTAATAAATATAAATGTGTGAGTGAGCATCCATATATTGAATGATGCATGTGTGTGCTAAGATTCTTTGGACAATATGTCCTCTGATGAGACAGTAGATGACATATATATATATATATATATATATATATATATATATATATATATATATATATATATATATATATATATATATATATATATATATATATATATATATATATATATATATATATCAATTCATTCGTTTATAAACACCATTCCAAGGTGATTTCTTAACAAAATCAGTTTTTCTTCAGTTAAGGGTTTTGTGAAAATGTCAGCAAGTTGATCATCAGTGGGTATAAACTGTAGATCCATTGTCCTATTCTAAACATGGTCTCTTATAAAATGATACTTGATTTCTATATGCTTAGCTCTAGAATACAATTTGGATTTTTAGAAAGACTAATGACAATTTTGTTATCACAATAGATGAGAATTTCAATCTTATAGATACTGTAGCCCTTAAGCTGGTTCTTTATCCAAAGGAGTTAAGCACAACAACTAGATATTTACATGTATTCTGCTTCAGCAATGGACAACACAGTTGAGCCTTGCTTCTCAAATACCCATGTAACTAAATTACCACCAATAAAGTGGTAGCTTCCACTTGTGCTCTTCCTTTCAACTTTGTCACCAACATGGTCAGCATCATAGAAACTTGTGAGCCTAAAATTTTCTCTTCTTTTGAACAGAAAACCAAGATTAGAAGTTCCAATTAGATATCTAATAATGCGTTTAACTACAATTAGATGTACTTCCCTTGGTTCTTATTGAAATCTCACACATAAGCAAACACTGAACATGATATCAGGTCTGGATGCTACGAGATAAAGCAATGATCCAATCATTGCTCTGTATTGAGTCCCGTCCACCTTTGTTGATTCTTCATCTAGTCCTAGATATGTTGTGCGGTGTATGGGTGTCTTCATTTCTTTTGCATTGTTCATGTTGAATTTCTTCAATAGTTCTTTTCACATAATTTCTTTGGATGATGTAGATACCATTGCTTGTTTGCTTTATTTGAAGTCCGAGAAAAAAATTTAACTCTCCTATCATGCTCATCTCAAATTCTATTTGCATTAGCTTAAAAAATTCATTTTCATCCAGTTTGTTGTGGAAGACCCATTTTGCTTCAACAACTTTCTTTCATTTTAGTAGCTCTATAAACTTCTGAACATCATTCTTTTGAAATTGATCAAGTTCTTCTTGGATAACTTTTACCCAGTTATCATCTTGCATTGCATTATCAATGTGTTTGGGCTTTACTTCTGAAATCAATGCAGTGTGCCCTTGCGATCTAAGTGATGATCTTGTCTAAACATGATCTGTTGGGTCACCACTAATTTGACTTTTTGGGTGATTTATTCTCATGATGTGTTCAATGGGTTCCCTTACTTCTTCTTGAAGTTCTTGTCGAGTGAACATTTTTGTTTCTGGGTTTTGACTGGATGAACCTTTTTCTGTTGTGTCGTCGTCTTGTCTAAGATCTGTAAAGAATTCATCTAGCTCTAATAGATCTTTATGAGACTTATTTTCATTAAACTTCACATGAATAGCTTCTTCAACTACTAAGGTTCTTGAGTTGTAAACTCTGAATACCTTAGATGTTTCAAAGTACTCAAGAAATGTTCCATTATCACTTTGTGAGTAAAACTTTCCCAAGTTATCCATAGTGTTAAGAATGAAACATTTACATCCAAATAGATGGAAATATGATATATTGGGTTTTCGTCCCTTCCACAATTCATAAGGACTCTTTTTAAGAATAGGTCTAATGTAAATCCTGTTTTGAAGATAACATGCAGTATTTATTGCTTCAGCTCATAAGTGCTTAAAAGTTAAATTATCATTGAGCATGGTTCTAACCATCTCTTATAAACATTTGTTCTTTCTTTCAACTACCCCATTTTGTTTAGGTGTTCTAGGTGTTGAAAAATTGTGAAGAATATCATTTTCTTCACAGAACAGTTGAAACATATCGTTCTCAAATTCTCCTCCATGATCACTTCTGATTGAAGTAATGCATACTCCTTTTTCATTTTGAACACGTTTACAAAATTTAAAGAAGATATATAAAGACTCATCCTTTTAGTTTAGAAACATGTCCCATATCCATCTAGAGTAGTCGTCCACTATGAGAAGTCCATACCTCTTTCCACTGGTGGACACAGTTCTGGTTAGACCAAACAAATCAAGGTGCAATAATTGCAAAGCTCTTAAGGTGGAAACAATGTTTTTATTAGAAAGCGTTATTAACTTGTTTCCCCTTTTGATATGCCTCACAAAGTAAATAATCTTTATATGACATAATTGGTAATCCTCTTACAAGGTTGTTTTTCTACAGATTAGAGATTAACCTCCAACTTACATGACCAAGTTTTTTTATATCATAGCTAGTGAGTGACAAACAATAAACATGATACCTTTTGATCTAAAAGTTCCCCCAATATGATCTTGTAGAGGTTACCTTTTCTCTTGGCAGAGAATAGGGAGGGCCCATCTTTTCATTTTATAAACATACTCATCCTTGTTAAAGGAAACACCATATGCATTATCACATAATTGACTTATGCTCAACAGATTGTGTTTGAGCCCTTCAACAAATAAAAATGATCAATAGATGGGTAGGATGGATACCTATGTTACCCACTTTTGTTATTCTTCCTTTTTTATTGCCTTTGAAAGTGATGATTCCACCATGATAGAGAGTCATGCATTGGAGCATACACTTTTCTCCTATCATGTACTGTGAGCAGCCATTGTCCTGGTACCATGATAGACATTTGTTTCCTGCTATCAAGGACATCTACAATAGGAATTAGTTTTTTCTTAGGTACCCAAATCTTTTTGGATCCTTTTGTGTTAACCAAAAATGTATTGGATGCACCTTTTTTAGGTTGACCCCTACACTTGGACGTCATTTGTCCAACCTTACCACAAAAGTGGTAGACAATAATGTCTTCATCATGAAAATAGATCTCCCCATCATATCCATTACTATATTTATCTGAGGAACTTCTACTGTATCCTAACAGTTTTTCAAGATTTTTTGTCTGATTAACAAATTTGGCTATTGTAGTTTTTAAGGTTCCATTTTCCTCATGAAGTTTGACAACATCTTGAGGTTAACCCTTACATTCTTGATTCATTAAAAGCTTATCATTCAAAATTTTTACAAATCTTTGGTGCTCTTCACATTCCACCCAAAGATTATGTTTACTTATTTTAAGGTCTACATAATCTTTGTGTGTTTGTGCACATTCTCTCTATAGATCACTTCTTTCTGATAATCATGAAGTTCTTTTAGCTCCTTTATATCCTTTTAAAGATCTTTTAGTTGGTTTTCCAACTCCTAAAATTTCTTAAGAAGAGTAGATTTTTCTTTGGTGATTGTCTCATTCTTAAGGCATAGCTTAGACGTTTTTTCCTTAAGAATTACACAAGCATCACATGTTTAAGTGGACTCGTCGATTAAGCATTTGTAGTTTAGTATTTTTCTATTCTTTTTAGCTTAATTGACACTTCTTTGAATCCTATTTTCTCACTTTAACTTAATTTTGGTCTTAGAAAAATGATTGAGCTTAATTGATAATTATAGCTTATTTTTGGATTTTTGTGCTTACTTGACCTATCTGCCTTATGCAGGGCCTATAGGACACTACAGAACTCCAAATGGAGAATGTGAGTAGTCCTTGAAAATATAAGTTAAAGATATTCAATTTTGTATGAAATAAGCTTGGGCCAATTCAATCATTTAGAGGGTCAAATTGGGTTGGGAAGTCAGAACCTCTGCACTTGCATAATTGGGCTGCGAATTTGGGCTTTAGTTTGCATAATTAGTTTAATTAGAAGGCCCATCCCTTCCTTCTGAGTTGTAATTGTATATATTAGTAGAAGTTAGTTAATTACTTCATTTTGTACCATAAACAGATTTAGTTACTTGTTATGCAATCTTTAGGATCAAAATATTTTCTCTCATTTGCTCTCCAGTGTTCTTCATTCTTCTCCCTCTTTTCACTTTTGTTCTTCCTTTTTCTTACACAAATTCCGTGGCTCTTCCACTGGTGGTGATCATGAAAGTCTAAATACTCAATCAATCGAAGGATCTACTCCAAATAAGACTGAATTCGAGTTTTGGTTTAGTATTTTAATTATGTGTGAATGTTCATCTTTTTCTTCCATCCTATTTTCAATTTTCATGATTATGAATAGGCTTAGGATTGAAAATGAATTAGGTTATGGATTCATTTCCTAATTTCGATATTTAATCACAGGTTGTTTGGATGATATTCCAACTAATTTGCAATCTCAATGAATTTAGAGATTAATTTGATTGAACTAACTCTAATGATATTGATTGAATTTTCATAACATGATCATTCTCTATAGAACTATGATAGTTCTTTTGCATTGGTTTGGTGAATTGGATTGATGATTTCAAATATGTTTTACAACCTATTTGTGCAATTTTTTTTATATTCTGTGTAACATCCCATTTTTTCGTAAAATAAATTAAAAAGGATTTTATTTAAAAATAAATAGTTTCAGAAAAAATAATGAGGTTCTTATAATTAAATAAATATAGAGAAATAATTTTATTAATTAAAATAATGGTTTGAAGGAAAATAAAAATGATATTTTATTTATTCATTTAAGAGGGAGTAAAATAGAGTTCCTGTTTATAAAATAATAAAATAGAGTAAATAGACATTTTGGTCCCTGACTTTTGATCCCTTTTGCAAATTAGTTCCTATCTTTTTGAAATGTAAAAAATAGTCTCTATCTTTGCATAAGTTTTGCAAAATAGTCCTTGCCATTAAATTTAAAAGTAACGTCGTTAGTGAGGTGTATTGTTGGCAATTTTAGTGTCACATAGACTATCCAACGTGACAAATTGTTCCAAATTGTGACATGTAGACTGGACTTTGATGCAAAATTTAAAAAGTTGTCAAATATTTTCTTTCTCACTTGCTTCTTCTTCCTCAAATTAGGATTTCTAAAGCTTTTCTCCTCTCAATTCCAACATGGTGAAGTCTTAAGGGTTTTGGAGGTGCAACCTGCAAGAAGGGAAGGGAGGTACACGTGGAGCAACGGGAACGAGTACGTCGGAGAGTGGAAGAATGACACCATCTCCAGTAATAGTGTGCTGGTGTGGAAGAGCGGGAACCATTACGAAGGGTGTTGGGAGAACAGTGTTCCGAAGGGGAGAGGGGTGTTTACTTGGCGCGATGGAAACACTTCTTCTGGGAATTAGGGGAAAGAGTTTGTGAACGAGAAACGTGTGTCGGTGGATGAGTGTAATAATAATAATAATAATAATAATAATAATAATAATAATAATAATAATAACAGTAATAGTAATAATAAGAGTGTGAATTTTCCCAGAGTGTGAGTTTTCACACGTAAGTGCCTCCTCAATTATTCATCGCAACACAGCTGTAAACCCAAGGCAAGACTTAAACTAAAGATGATTGATTAAATCAGAACAATCATGTAGCAATTGATCCACGTGCTTGGTGATTGACAATAGTTTATTTGAAATCTTTATAAAAGTATATAAAATAAAAATTGGATGGTAATAGTGTAATACCCCTAATCTAGTGAAGTCATCGGTAAGAGTGACACAGGCACCGAGTTTTGCTGCAACCAAGCCAAGCAAGGAAGTTCCAGCACCTAGATGCATGAATACAATAAGAAAAAATAATGGAGAATAATAAATGAGCACATAACATTAGACAAGAATTTGAAATAAGAGGGTACCTCAACAACGTTGGCTCCTGAAAATCGATGATTGTGCTGCCAAACATACTAGGCAAGAACTACGCTGTAGGGCCACAGGAATAGGACATATTCGTCCTTCATGTTCTGCGAGAAGAAGAGTAAATGTTAGTTGGTTGGGAAATTCATGGAGAGTGTAGTGGGATTGGGAAGTAAAGAACCTCGATGATGGAGATGGAGAAGCTTGGCGCTTCAGAATCATTGTCGAAACAGTGATGAGAAACGATGGTCATGGTGAGGCTGTCATCATTCCAATCTTTCTCCTCCATGGCTCTCATCGGAAGGAGTTAATTGAAACCTCCAAAATTGCCATGTTGGATAGTCTATGTGGCACTAAAATTGCCAACAATGCATCTCACTAATGGTGTTACTTTTAAATTTAACGGCAATGACTATTTTGCAAAAGTTATGCAAAGATAAGGACTATTTTTTACATTTCAAAAAGATTAGGGACTAAATTGCAAAAAGAGTCAAAAGTCAGGGACCAAAATGCCTATTTACTCATAAATAATAGGTTGAGAGTACCCTAACTATAAATAGAGACATATTAGGTCATTTTTTATATTTATGATACATCTCTACACTGTCTCTTCCTCTCAATTTTGTTTTCCCTTTTTCCTTCCCTTTCTCTATTTCTCGCATACATCCAAATCTATATAAGTAAAAAGACGATCCAGACTTGCTAACCGTTGGATCGTCATGAAATTTGAACACTAGGTTCAGAACTCATTTTCGCACATACCCACCATTGGGATGTACGAATGTATGAAATGATGTCTGTGATGAGGGAAATGTCCCTCGCAAGTAACTCTTCGTTTTTCCCACAAACACCCTAACCTATCCCGGTAAAACTATGATCTTGGATTTGTTAACCGTTGGATTGTCATGAAATTTAGACACTAGATGCATGACACATTTTTTCAGATCCCCATCGTTGGGATTTATAAAATAATATTTTTGGTGAGAGAAATTACCCTCGCACATGGACAATAGAATGGAGGCTTCAATCCCTTCTTCTTCTCTCTAATGCTCGGAAACCTTAGTAGAACAACCAAAGGAAAAATTTGAGAAATATTAGGAAACCGTTAGAGATGCCGATATTGTTGTCAAACTACACACGTGAGCCCGTTTAGAGGTAAGGGATGAGTTTATTGCAATTGGGATTAGAATGAACATGCGTAGGGGTCCTTAGAGGATTAAATTGGGATTTATTTTGGGGATGTTTATTGTTTTGTAATTCTTCCTATATGATTATGTGAAATTGTTTGAGGGGTTTTACTCCCCATGTTGTGAGAAATATTTTTGTATAATTTGTTTGTGTTTTGGATAAGATTTACTAGATTAGTGGTTGCAGCAAAAACTTGTTCGATAATATTCTGAGATGCTAATCAGCAAGTGTAATGAGTCGCACAAGTAATATAAAACGATAAGAACCGAGTATCAAATCACAGGAAACTTAGTTCATTCAGAAAATATATGTTCAATGAGCAAACACTTGTATAAAGCAAGTAGATGTTGAATAGGGTTTTTGTCTAAAAGTATAATTAACTACAGATTAAAATATCTAAAAGTTGAGAAGTAAAACGGTCAAGTAACAAGCGTTGGGTTATTCTACTAACTTACTTTGATGTTGCTAAATGTTTTTCTCTATTTAACGTTATTTTAGTGTTCTTATGCTGAAAAACTACCTAAACCAAGATTCCTCGAGTGAATGGGCCTAACTCTATTTAAACCTCGTCCTTGATCCCTCAAAAAACTTAGTCTAAAAGAGTTTCATTACGATTACAACATAATAAGGACTAGATTGCTGCACTCCGTCCCCAGACATACAGTTTTCTGTTGGATCAAGTGGCCTCAGAATAATTAAGAAGGGGGGGTTGAATTAATTATTCTTAAACCTTTACTGATTAAAAATTTACTCTTCTAAGGCTTTTACTATGTTGTTAAGTAAATGAAGGATAGAGAAGAAACTTAACCAAAAGTAAAAACGGGAATTAAAGTGCACAGCGGAAATTAAAAGAGTAGGGAAGAAGGAAACAAATACATAAGAGTTTTTATACTGGTTCAGCAACAACCTGTGCCTACATCCAGTCCCCAAGCGACCTGCGGTCCTTGAGATTTCTTTTCAACCTTGTAAAAATCCTTTTACAAGCAAAAATCCACAAGGGATGTACCCTCCCTTGTTCTCTTTGAACAACCTAGTGGATGTACCCTCCACTAGAACTGATCCACAAGAGATGTACCTTCTCTTGTTCTCAGTCAATAACCCAAGTAGATGCATCCTCTACTTGTACCACAAAAGATGTACCCTCCAATGTGTTAAGACAAAGTTCTCAGGCGGTTAAACCTTTGAAACTTTGTGAATGGGGATACAAAAGAATTCTCAGGCGGTTAGTCCTTTGAAATCTTTTGTATATGGGAAAAGGAAGAATCAAAAGAATTCTCAGACTGTGTCATTTTGAATTCTTTGACTAGGGAGAAGGGAGACACAAAAGAATTCAGGAAGTTAGTCCTTTGTTCTTTTGGAAAAGGGAGAAGAGAGACACAAAAAGAATTCAGGCGGTTTGTCCTTGGCGAATTCTTTTTGGCAAAGGGAGAAGGGAATGAAAAAGATGAAAAACACATTTTTTAAGGTTTGAAAAACCAGAAAAATTTGGAAAGCTTTTGGCAAAAGGAAGAAGAAGAAGTTCAAAGAGATTCAGAAATCAATTGGCAAAAGTTTGTTGTCTAAAGAATGAATTGAAAAGATCATTGAAATGCAAATCAAAGCCTTGCTTTTATAGACTCTTCAAGTCTAGTCAAGAGACCATTAGAAGAGTTATAACCTTTAGAAAAACTTAAAGACCATTTGGAAAAGGTTTAACTTTTAGAAAAATTTGAAAACTATTGGAAGAGTTACATCTTTTGATTTTGTTCAGAAACTATCACTGGTAATCGATTACCAAATCAGTGTTTACACAAAGCTTTTTTGTGAAAGGATGTGACTCTTCACAATTAAATTTGAATTCCAATGTTCAAACACATTGGTAATCGATTACCAAATTATTGTAATTGATTACAACATTTTGAAATCAATTGGAATGTTGTAAATTCAGTTGAAGGCTTTTTGAAAAACATTTTGCTACTGGTAATCGATTACAACAATCTGGTAATCGATTACTAGAGAGTAAAAACCCTTTGGTAAAAATTTTTTGAGAAAAATTCATGTGCTACTCAGTTTTTGAAAAAACTTTTTAATACTTATCTTGATTGAGTCTTCTCTTGATTCTTGAATCTTTAGTCTTGAATCTTGATCTTGATTCTTGGAACTTGGATCTTGAAACTTGATTCTTGATTCTTGAAATCAAATTTCCTCTTGAATCTTGAAATGTTCTTGATTCAATCTTGAACTCATTCTTTGATTCTTGAGATCATCATCTTTGTTATCATGAAGTGTTCTTGACTTTTGAGCTTTTTGTCATCATTTTTGTTATCATCAAAACTCTTTGAATCAATCTTGATTCATCATGAAGCTTGCTTCTACATTTTCTAGCTTGCTCTATCAAGTTCTAAGGTTTTAAAGCACTTTCCAGTACTAAAAATCCTAACTATGCATACAAATGGGTGATCAAGCTACAAGCATATAGAAAAAAAAGCATAGATAGAAGCAATGGACACATAAAAACAACTTTAAATAGATAGTAAGAGAATATTACATCAAAGGTTCAGCAGAACTCCCCAACAAGAGATTTAGCCTTCCATTATAAGTTAGCAACTTTCAGCACAAGGATAGGTTTTGAGGAAAGATAAAGGCTACAAATGGTTAAGGATGTCTCCTCCAACCTCTAGAACCCTAAAATCACTTCTCTAACCTAAACTCTCTTGGAGCCTGAGACTCTGTCGTTCTAGCTTCCTCTCTTGCTCTATTTTTTTACTTCTCTCTTTATTTTACGCCCACTTTAGTGTTTTAAAAGCTCCTTGATGTTTCAGATTCTGAAGGCTCGCTTAGCGAGATTGGCTCGTTAAGCGCGAGTTAGTAAAATCTGGCTTAACAAGCTGGGCGCGCTGAGTGCGCGAAGGGACACACGATCGACTCGCTGGGTGAGATGACGGCGCGCTAGGCGTGGGCATCTGTGACTAATCCTCTTTTAGGGTTTCCCAATGCGCTAAGATAGTTGAGTGTCTCTCTTAGCGGATGTCACTCGCTAAGCGCATATGCCTTGCTTAGCTTGACACCAACTGCTAGACCTTCTCTTCTTTTAACCTGAAATTGATGTGGTTTCAGTATTAATTCACAAAATGGGAGTATCTACTGAGTAAAATCAAACTAAACATAAAAATATGTACAACTCCTACAAAAAGAACCATAAATTGAAGGAAAGATGCTAATTTCATGAAACTATTCAATACCAAAGTTTGTCATAAATGACAACTAACAATTAGCGTGATAAATTGTTATATTAGGATCATGAAATTGTGATTTAACTTGTGTGTAAGTGATAAATTGAATATGTGATGAATTGTAAGATAACATGTTGCCTTGAGATTATAACATTAGTATTGCGATTGAGTATAAGTGCAAAGTTGAACAGGTATTAATTTGCGAGATACACGTAAACATGTGATGGTGGATTGTGATATCGTGAGATGTTAAATTGTGGATATGAGATATGGTTGTGAATAAGTGTGTGGTTAATACTTAATGTGACAATTAATAGTGTTGTGAGTTGTGAATTATACAATAATCTCACTAGTGTTTACCTTGAGAAAAATGTTTATGCACGAGGTGTTAAAATGAAAGTGTAGGGTTCCAAGTTAGGAACCTTGGGTGTTAAATTGTAGTGCAATACACGAGGTGTTAAAAAGGTGTAGGGTTCCAATTTAGGAACCTGAGATGTTAAATTATAGCGCAATGTGTTAAATATGTTTGAAAATAAGTGTGAGGTCGTGGGTATTGTACAATTCATGAGCAGTGTCTGTGTGCAAAATTTGTTTTAGGGGTTGGACTTGAATCAAGAAGGTGAGACCTTAACGGATTTTTCAGAGTCTTGGCCTTGGGGGTAAATACACTCGGCTCCAATGCTCTTTTAAGCCTATGTTGATCCCACATGGTTGGAGCATTCTCGTAAAACAGAGTGGCCCTGCCCTGATTGGTCACCTTATAATTTTACTTAGTGAGAGTGACTTGACATACCCATTGTGTGACATATCTTCTTATGTACTCCTAAGCAACTTGGTATTGTTTTTCACTGACATGGTACCACATTGCAGATAGGCTTGAGTCTTAGTATAATTGTTGCATAACGCATGTGAATTATTTATTATGAAATTGATGAGTGTTGTTAGGTTTTGAATTGAGTGTGTGATTCATGTGTAATGTGATTGGTGATTGAAAAATGAGTTTTAAATAATAAAGTGGAGAAGTGACGTGAATTGTAGTAAGTTGAGTTATGTGATAAATATTTTTATAATGTATTTTGCCTATGTATTTGTTTATCTGTATTTTAGTTAGGAATGTGATAGCTCACTCCCTATGTGTTATTTGTGTTTGGACCCAGCGATGATCTCGAACTTTGTGTTCATGGAAGCAGATGGTTAGGTGGATATCTATGAAGAACCTCATGTTAGAAGATGTTGAAATACAATGCTTTCATAGGATGTGACATTGGGACATGAGTTTCTATATTATTTTCATAATATTCTGAACATGTTACTTTATGTTACTCTGTTGCTTAACTTGTTTTCTTTTATAAAAAAAATTGGATGACCTTGTTTTGGGCTAGATATGTTTTCATACTCTTATTTGATAAGTTTTTAATTTGATAATAGTGAAGCGAATATGATCATTTTACCTACATGAATTTGTGTACGTGATTTAAATAAAATTGGTTCAATTAAATTTTGTATTTTTATATGTTTTATTTATTTATATGTATGTCGAGATAGAGGATGTCACATTCTGCAACTAAACTTTGTTTCAGTTTAGATTTCATATCTCTGTTCTACATTTTTGCATTTCTTTCCAATACCTATAAACTATTCATTGAAATTCCCCTTACTGTTTATAAGTGAATGAAAGTAGGAACCAAATTGAGTTGTATCTTTGAGTCGACCTAGGTTAATCTTGTATTGTAGCATTTCCTAGTTTTATTTGTTTTAAATCAATTCGACAGCCGTTATCACTCATCCAGTAAAACATCTACTTGATCTTGAAGGATTTTCTTAAGTTTCAAATGATCTTTGGTCAACTTTTTGAAATCTTTTCGTAAGTTTTTGTAACCTTTTGAAAGAATGGATGAGTTTAATAGTAGTTCATGATAAACCTTTTTTAAGAGATTTAGGATCATCGAGATTTACCTCGCTGGATATGTTTAAATGTTATTTTTTATATAAATTTTAATTTAATTTTATGAGTAGAAATATAATTTTGAATAATTATAATTATATTTTTTAATTAGTTTTAAACACTTATTTGAAGATCAATTTCTTAAATTATATTATTTCAGTTTCAATTATTATATTTTTATATTGTGCATTAATTTACTAGTAATCTTGTATTATTTCTTAAAATATTCTCAATCAATTTTTAAATAAAATAAAAATGACATGCACTTAAGTAGGTATATACTTCCTAAAAAAAATAGGAGTAGGTATTATACTTTCATTATGTTGATTAGTATGGTAATAAAATCATATCTTATATAAATAGGATAAAAATAAAATTTAATAAATATAGGATAGAAAGAAAGTAGGTTAAAATATATTTTTTTTCCTTATAATATAAAAAAATGTTCATTTTTATCACCTTAAAAATAATTTTATGTTTTTAGTCCTTATAAAATTGAAATATATCACCATTTAGCTAGAGCTAGGTTTAGGTTAGTTGAACCTAGCTCCAAACCAGACAATGGTATATTTCGATTTTACAGGAACTAATTCACAAGGACCAAAAACAAATTTTTTTCATTTTCTCTTTTTTTACGTCAACTTAGATCATCCTCTACCATACAACTCATACTCTTCTTCTCGTCACTATAAGTGACACAAAGAACCTAGGAAAATTTTACCGCATCAATTGACTTAACGGGGAGGAAAATCTTTAACATAAAGAATAGAAACTTGTGTTTGTCCTCGTTTGCACTAGTTAAAGAAGAGAATGACAACGCTATTCAATCAGAGTATAAATGAGAGTGAGAGATCTTGTTGTTCCAACAGTCATCGAGGTCATTGCCAGAGTTGGATTACAAGAGGAGCTTGACGATGATGATAGAGTCGATCTTGGTAAAAAACCATTGGATTGCTTCTGACAGTGGTCCATGAGCTCACTGCTAAGGATGCCATTGGGGAAGCCTGGGAGGTTCTTGATGAGGATGCCATTGGGGAAGCTAGGGAGGTTCTTGATGAGATTGCCATTAGGAAAGCCGGGGAGGTTATTGACGTTGTTGGGCATTTCATATAATTTCACAAAAAAAAAATTATTTTTTAACGATTTTATATAATTTTGGCTAAAATATATTTTTTGTTCCTATAAAATTGAAAATGCTTGTCTTTTATTCTTGCTAATTATTTTGTATATTTTTAGTTCCTGTAAAATCGAAATGTACCATTGTTTGGTTTGAAGCTAGACTCAATTAACCCAAACCTAGCTCCAGGCCAAACAAGGATATATATTTCAATTTTTAAGAACTAAAAACATACAAAAAAAATTGCAAGGACCAAAACAAACATTTTTTATTTTATAGGGACAAAAAATATATTTTAGCTAAGAAATAAAAGTATGTTTGACAAACATTTTTAACTTTTGTTTTTTTGAAAACCAAGATTCTACCTTTTTCCATATTTGAGAAACATATTTGGTAATAGGGATAATTATATTTTTGGTTCCAATTTTTTTTCAAAATCCACCTATAGTTCATAAACAAATTTTTTGGTGTTTTCATCCATATATATATTTTTCTCTATTAATAGTTTTAGTCCATGCTATGAGTAGAAGCGTTAATTGATGAGATGACAATCACATGGATAGTCACAACTCACATGACTTTTTCTGTCATCAAGAAGTCTAGCTTGACTGGCACATGTAATTTTTTTTATCAACTATATTTTTAATTCCTCATCTTTTCAAACTAATTGATGACGTTAGACTAGTTGAAGTGAGATTAAAAACATAATTTACCTACACACAGTTGTCATGTTTGATAGGGTAATGATCTTCCAAGTCACTTGGCTACCATTGTGGATGTCGCATCATGAGTTAATGTTACTTCTTGATAATATAGACTAAAACAATTAACAAAAAAAAAAGTATAGGATAAAAAATGCAAAAATTTTGTTTATGAACTAAAAGTGAATTTTGCAGAAATTGTTAAAAGATTAGAACATTAACTTTAACAATTGTTATGTTAGAGATTATCTTTGTAATTTTTTTTATTTATGACCTAAGTTTGGACGAATCAATATTATATTTGTTTGTTTTTAATATTATGTGTATACTTTTTAATATTATGTTTAGATTATTTAAGAATGATTTTTTATTTTAATTGTAGTAATTATTTTAATTAATTTTTATTAATTTATTATTATTAATTAACCTTATATATAAATAAAGTATGGGTCGTGGTGCAAGTATCTGTATATAAATTCCCAACGAGTATGAAAATAAGATTAAAATTACTCATTATATGGATATAAATTAAACCAGATACATATATTATTTTTAAACACACACATAAAAGTAAGTACTATATATAAAAAAAAGCCTATTCAAAACTTACCCATTATCATCCCTTGCTATAGGCAACTGATGACAACATACCAAACATGATTCAAGCCGATTCCTATTTAATCACATTTTGGGCATATGCTCCAAATGCTCCAATCTGTAAAAATACATTGGGCTTGAGTGGGGAACACCTGTCCTGATATATAAAATAAAGTCACTAGAATTGTGCATACCTACATACTTTTTTTAATAAAAATAAAAATGAAGAGGTATCTTTTAAACGTGTGCAATTCGATTCGCCTAATCGTGTTTATCATCGAAAGGAGATCAAGATGATTAGCACTCTCCTCTGCATAGAGTATATATAAACGTAAAACACGTTATTTAACATATATCTTAATATATAAATCGAGTTACTTCTCCAATCACTTTCCCCGCTGAAATTAGGGTTTAAATTGTAATTTTGAATGCTCATTTCTATATAACCCTTTATAATCCACAATTAACTCCTACAATAAATTATCATTACTAGAGGAGACAGCCGTCCAATTAATTGTAGTCTCTTCGTTATCAGTGTTATGTAATCTTCGAAACATTGTAACGTGTACATGCATGGTTTTTAACTCAACCCCTTTCTCCCTCGATCACTTGATGCAAAAGATCCTCTTTCGATACTCTTCGGCTTCGGTGTTTTTTAAGGGCAGAAGAAGAGCCTCTAGGATTTGCGAGGAGGAGTAATGGCTATGGCAACCCCTGGGCAACTCAACGTGAACGAGTCTCCTTTGTGGGGTTAAAGAAGCATCATTTGTTTCGAGAAGTTGGAGCTAATTGGCGAGGACACATATGTGTCAGTCTTCTATCATTTCTCACCATACCCACTTCTTCATTTTCCTTAATTTTTTTTTCATTATTTGTTTTAATTTTATTTGGTTGTGTTTTTCTTTGATTGTGTTGGTTTGGTGTGATTTATGGGTTTGGACAATAACTTATGTTTTTTTTTCGTTTGTATGGTGAGAAATATCCATTTCCTGTATGTGTTTTCCCATACATATGTTACTTATTTTTTTCTACTGATTTTGTCAAATTTTGACATTTACCAAATTGAAGAAGGAAGCTTGCAGCAGGAAAATGAAAATAAAGATGAGTGGACAATAGCACCAAGGTAATATCAATTAAAAATGCTTTTAATTATAGTCATTTTGCTATATCATTTTTAAAAGTTAAATCCGTCAAGATTAAAGATGACTACATATTTATTGTGATGTTAATTAAAAGCATACATGTCTAATATCTCTTGGTTCATGGCCTTTTTTCATTCACATTCTTACTATCTGGTTCTTTTATTTTGGGTTATTAATCACGGTTCATTTTTGGATGTCTTATCCTTTGATTAAATTATTTTCTAATAAAATATTACAACTTGGTTTCTCTCTTCCTAAGAATAAGAGTTTTAATGGCAAAATGCACCTGATCGAGGAAGTGAAATGCTTTCATAGCCAAAGAGTTAGAGTTCTTTTTTCTTCAATCTTTTGCTTTTAAAGTTTTTCAAACTTATTTTGTAGATCATGAATTACTATTTTATTTTCAGAACAACGTAAGTTCACTATATTTCCATGACAATCTTTTGGTCCTTTATATAGTACCAAAAGTAGCTAGATCAACTTAAAGAAAATATTTTATTTCAATGATATTAGTTTAATTTGAGTTTTATTTTAGATTCTTGATGATAACTATGAATTATGAAGAAATAGCCTGTCAATTTTTTAACATGTTATATATATATATATATATAAAATTAAAGTCTATAATAATCAGAGTTTAAATTCTTATCATACAACATGTTAACTTTGCATTGGCTAAGGATCAAGAATAAGAAATTATGAATTCACCTGCCTGTATAAGTTATCAGTTGACATATGTAGACAAAGAGAATTTAAAGAACGAGTTTTGTAAATGTAACAAACTAGGATCATGCTCACCACTATTCAAGAAATTGGTGCATTGTCCGTTATTGAACAATTGACATAACTAGAAGAGAAGAGAAGGTTAATTGTCTTCTGAGTATATATGAGTTCATCTCTTCTTCCAGTTTTACTTTATGAAAAAAAGGAGAATTGCTGTGTGTGTATATATATATTACTAAATTTATGTTTTCTTATACTTTTTTCCTAGGTGTATGGTGTGGAATTTGTTAAACATACAAGTCTCACCGGAGGACAACCAAATTATTTTACGATTATGCATTTTTTCCTGCATTTTGGTGTTCAATTTCATGTGTCTCATATAATGTGCATATTACCTTATTATCCGAGTGATAATTATTCATTTTTTTATTGGTGGTTTTTATTGTCATTATGTATTTCTTTTAGTTATTTACTTAAATTTTTAGTTATTGAAACTTACTAAGGTGTTTGGTTATCTATCCAATATTATTGAATTTCAATTAAAAAAAATTCCACATACTATTTTTTTTATATTGAATGAATATTTTTTGTGCCATGTATAAAAAAAAAAGGGGGGAAAAAAAATTAGAGGGGTAAAAAAAAAGGGCTTTTTTATTAATAGGGGGTAAAAAATTTTACAATTTTCCAAGGTATATTTTAAAAAATCTTCTAACTTAGAAGTCATAATACTTATTACGACTTGTTATTTTTTTTAATTGAAGTCATAATAATATTTATGACTTCAGTGCAAAGCTTTTTTTTTTACGACTTTAAAGTCGTATTTTTTTATATTTAAAAACGAAAGTCTTATTTTATTTTACGAGTTGTAAATGTTTTTTTTTTTAATTTTTGAAAGGGACTTTAAATCTGCTTTTTTACTATTTGTAGTCATATTTTTGTTATGTTAACCTTTTTTTCTTTACGTAAATCTATTTTTCTTTTAAATTTAATATTTTTTACAGTTTTATTTTTATTTTAAATAAAAATTTAAAAAAATATATTTAAAAATGCAATAAACAATATTAAGTTAATTTTATTAGTATATTTTTTGCGATTTTATTTGATATGTTATTATTTTATTTTAATGTTTTATTATTTAAAACATGTTATATATATTTTTAATATAGTTTACTTTAAATATTTTTTATTTAAAGTTTAAATAATCTATCAATAAAAATAAAAAAACAACATAATTAGTAGATTAATATAAAACACACAATACAAATAAAAAAAAACATAAAAATTATAAGTTATTTTAGTCATGTACTTGTAAAAAAGGTTAACATAACAAAAACATGACTATAAATAGTAAAAAAGCAGATATTTTAAGAAAAAAAAATAGATTTATGACTTTGAAGTCGTAAACTTTTAAAAAATTAAAAAAGAACATTTATGACTTTAAAATTGTAAAACAAAATACAACTTCTGTTTTTAAAAATAAAAAAAATACGACTTTAAAGTCATAAAAAAAAGCTTTGCACTAAAGTCGTAAATATTTTTACGACTTCAGTTAAAAAAATAACAAGTCGTGACAGGTGTTACGACTTGTAAATTAGAAGTCGTAACACCTGTTACGACTTATCCCGTCTTGGATAATTTTTTAAAATATACCCTCGATTGGAAAATAACAATTTTTTTTACCCCTGATTGGTAAAAAAGCCAAAAAAAAAAGGTTTAAAATTAGGTTCTCCTTTGTCCAACCCAAATTTAATGCAAGTTTTACTTTAAAAAAAAAGAAAAAATAGGTTAAAAATTATGCTTCAAAATGAATTAGCAGTTGAATGACTTGATTCTGACTTATTTCAATATTCCATAAAGTTATTACTCTTTGGGTTTGTAGTCTCATGGAGTCATGATTCTTTTGTTGCTATGTACTTTCCTTTTATGTACAAAAACAAAGATGTCGAAGGCATTAAAACGTGGGAGAACTCTAAGTAATTCTTTGAAGTCATTTTTGTTTCATGATTAAATTATGCACCAGTGTGGATGATTTGAGACAACAAAATTTCAACTATTTTTATTATAAAGAGAGGAGATACTTGAAAGAGATTGTGGAGATGGTTATTTTGGTCTCTTGGTACTTGGAAATGCTTCATTGTGATTGTAAATATCCATTGTCATGTTGATGGTGTGAGGGTAATTATGGTGGAACCCTAATATATTAGAGGTGGGAGGAGGAAGAGGGTATTGAGTTAGATTCATGCTTGCTTAGACCCAAATCTTGGTGTATTTATTGAGACTCTTATGTGGATGTTTGTTGCAATTTGATTCTAGCTGGTATGGTTTTATGCAGCTTTTTGATGGTATATGCTGCTAGGATAGGGTAGCGGTAGCATGTCTTGAAAGCCAATTCAGTGAGTTCAGAATTGTGTCATATTGCAAAGGAATTGTTCACGAGCAAAATCCAAAATGGGATGCAATAAACGTTTTGGAATTTTGCATATAGGTAGGATTCTCAATTAAAAATAATGTAGATATAATACTATACCCTTAAAGGCTATAATGCAGTACACATTTTGTTAAATATTAATATATAATGCAGTATATGTTTTGCTAATGTAAATATATACAAAGTTAATGGCATTAAAGTAAATAATAATTGATTATGTAGATAAAATATTACCAACTTGCTTGATAAATAATTTGGAGTGTTAGTTTCATGTTTTATTTATTTATTCTTGGGAATATGGGATCGGAAATTTATTCGCACATTTGTTAAAACATAATAAAATAAGTATTGCCACATATATTACACATTTTTTTTAAAAAAAAAAACCCAAAAAAATAGTTTCTTTGTATTCTTAGGAAAAACATTCTTAAGATTAAAAAAATATTTACAATAAATTTGCAAATTGATCTAAATATTTTGTGAGAAATACATATTAAGTAACACAACAATCCACTCATGCATTGCACGGGTCCTAATTTAGTTTTAATTAATTTATGCTTGAAGTCTCTTTTAACTGTAATTATTTTTGCTGAGTTTTAATAAATTTTTAATTGTTAAAATTTCTTTTTTTACCTTAAATCATATCCAGTAATTAATAAAAATATAACTAAAATGTGACATGTCAATAATTTGTCTATATTAAGAAAGGAAAATATATAAACACATAAAAAATAAAAATGGCTTATTTTTTTCTTTATTTTTTAAATTATATTTCACATTGATTATCAATTAAATTTAAGAAGATTAAATTTATACATAAATTGAAGTATGAGAAAAAAAATTCAATTAAGCCTATTTAATATTGTATTATTTGGACTAAATTATACTTTTATTCCTTTATTCAATTTTTTTATATTAAATTTTATCTTTTATGTTTTCAAAAAATTTATTTTGATTCTTTGTCTTTCAAATTTGATTCAATTTAATCTTTTCATTAACTTAACATATCATTAGTATTTTTCATTTTGTGATGGTTATAAAACATACTTCACAATAATTTATACTACTAGTAAGATAAAAGACTAAAATGACTCAAATTTGAAAGTTATAGAATCAAAATAATTCAAATTTAAAACTTAAAAGATCATAAGAAAGTATAGTAGAAACTCTTAAAATTAATACTTGGTAAATTAATAAACTCTCTAAAATAATAAATTTGTCTGGTCCCAACTTAGGCTAATGTAAAAAATTGAAAAACTCGATAAAATAATAAGATAATAATTTTTCATGAGATCCTTTTATAATTTTTGGTCCCAAGAAAATCATAAATTAATAATTTATAGAAACTGAAAAAAATATATTACACTCTATTGAAATATGAAATATGATTCAGTAATTGCCCGTTTTTCTTTAAAGTTCAAGTCTATTTGCAATACCTTTTAAATGAGAAGCCATCTTGTGAGATATGATTTGAATACTCTAACACATTGATGTAATTTATATATGCCAAACTTACTCATTTGAGTCCTAATGCAATGTAATTCTAAGAGACATAGACTAATTTACCTTTTTGTTTGATATGTACAGTATAGTTATTTAAAAACTCTTTAAATTAATAATTATTAATTTATCGATAAATTAATAACTCTCTAAATTAATAAATTTCTCAGATCCTGATATTATTAATTTATAAAGTTTTAACTCTAATAGACTTAACTGTTTTTTACTATAATATTAATATAAGGTATTTATTATTGAAAGACATGACTTATCATTGTTAGAGTTTACAAACACATACAAAATTAGAAATCTTCATCCAACAAGATTAATATCATATCCAATATCAGACTTCAAACTCTAAACCACTTGTACCAACTAATATAGATAACATTTTCAGAATTGAATCACTTCCACAATTAGTGTCAATCGGATCACTGGATCATATTTATAAAACCACTTTAAATCATATTGAAAATTTCATTATTAAAATTCTTACTTATAAATTAAACAATTTATAGGATGTATTATACTAATATAAAATTTTAATTGAAGTATATTATTTTTTTTTAAAATACTATATTGTCACCCAAGCATTTATTGTTATATAATTAAAAATAAAATAATTTCTAATTAGTAGGTAATACTAAAAATTTTCCCACACATGCAGGCGCACTAGAACACATATATAATTTATTTCATGCTTAGCACACATATAACTTAAAATTACATGAATATATTTAACTTATCAAATATATATCTTCACAAGAAAGTATTGCAGCAGTTTATACTAAACAGAATTTTCATCAACAATCCTGAACAGGGAAGAAAGCCATCAAAAGCCTAGGTAATTTTGATCAAATATGACATGGAAATTAACTCATCAAGAATCTGCGTTGTTGATCACAACTTCAAATAGTGAACTAAATCCAACTAGCTAACTACATATTTAATACTACGAACACTAGTGACATTCAAGCTATTAATGTTCACTTTACACAATTCACTTGGACAATAACCTATAACTATAAAAGCATGTAAATAACAAAAACAATGGCATTGCTTCAGAGTACAGATGAGGGGTCATTAATAGTTTAATACTGTCTGAATGTAAGATTGAGGCGACCAGGACAAAGACAAGTATCTCTCAACAATTCCTTTGGGGCTGAATTTGGTAAGACTGATGACACACCATGGAAAACATGTCGAGATTCACCACCAAATATCAACACATCTCCTGATTCTAGCAATACACTATCTGCCTTCTCTACATTCCTCTCATCCCCATAAAGAAATTCTGCTGAATCGCCAATAGAGAAGGACACAACAGGCAACCCTTTTCGGAGACTTTCTCTGCTTTCATCGTTATCCTGCACCGAGTAGTTTCATGATAGAAGCATGAGAGTTTGTCCATGTTATCAAAGAATGGCTAACAAAATAAATGGATGAGACATTAGATACTCGATAAAACAGCATTCATTTATGCCAGAAGCATAAGACAGTAGCTTAATGCTTCAGTACTCAGCAATCTGCAGATACACCAATGTGACAATCACCACACTGACTAGAACAACCAAATATCATATCAAGATTTCAACCAAAATGTTCAACAAATGTCCTTTCCATTTTATATAAAAAACAAAAAAAAAGGAATGCCACAAGTGAAAATTAGGAATGTTGGAAGAGAAGAATTTATCAGATATCTATGATATCTTTTCAACTTTCTTGGGACACGTCTACAATATCCAAATATTTATGAGTTCTTTCTCGCATTGAAAATGCAAACCATGGTAGTGTAGGAAGTAAAGGAGCTGACCTGATGGAGACCAAGCTTTCCATTGTTTGTATAAAAATTGACAATGCATATATCAGGAGTCATTGAAGGAAGTTCGTCCTCCACTTTGAATACTCTATTTTCCTTTTTAATTATAGAATGTGCTTCTTGGATTGCTCTTATAACCAGTTGACTGAAGTGATAGGGAATACTCGGTGGCTTGCTACCATCAATCACCCGTTTCTTTCCATATTTATAAGACTGAGGATTCCAGTCCATACCAAGACACATCATCTTCAATCGAAGTTTCGCTCCATTTGCATAACCCGGTTGATAGAATCCTCCAGGACCAAGACCAAGTTCTCGACAAACTTTCACTATTTCCACCTAAAATTATAGAACAAATAAAGTAAAAGAATTATATAAGAAATGAATCAAAACTTTTCAACCAAATGCAATGAAGATATGGTGCAACATTCAGGATACATAGGGGCAAACTTTTATAAATGAAATGCATTATGCTACAATCCAATAGCAGACAATAGAGAGAATTGGTTGCAACCTATGTATCATTCTATACATAATTAGCTAATTTTCTAATATGCCTACTCTTAATGTCGTAGTAATTGCTGTCAAGGTTGTCAAACTCCTCCTGATTCTGAAAATGGATAATTGTTTGTGTAATACATTTTAGTCCTAGTAAATCTTACATTTACATTGGCTTCAAAAACAACACGTGAGCAGCATAAAACACTGCCACTGCGAGGTCAATTGAGGACAAAATTTACATTTGATTTCAAACTCACTAACTTCATGATTCAACAGTTTATACAAGTTTAGCATGTTTGTTGAAGTTTATCCAGGAAAGAGTTTAACAGCAAGCTAACTCATTTCCTCTACCTAAAATTGTATATTCATAAGAGTCTACAAGTTAACTCTGGTTGACAGCAATGGTTGCTGCAATATAATATTCATCATAAATTGCAGTTTCTACTTTTGCAATACTACAAATGCCATTTAAAGAGTATTGAAAAATTGTACATCTTACATACCGAAGAAAGTGAAAATCAAGTACCTGTTCATCAAGAGTTATATAATTTTTCAAGAGAACCATTCCAGGCCTCAATATCCCCCCTTTTATCTTTTCCTCCTGCATTTCAATGCAGCTTTTTTCATTGTCTCCCGGCAATGTAGCTCCTATTAAAGCAGGATTTCTTCTTCCAGAAAAGCAGATGTCAAATGGCTTGGACATTGGCGAACCAACTGAAGCATCCAACTTGTTACCAACTGCATCATAGTTTGAATTGTTGGGGCTATTATAAGGCCTATTCACAGATGCAGGTTTCTTCTTCCAAAAATTACTACCTTGAGGCAATTCATTATCAAAGTTTGAATTGCTGGCGCTATTATAAGTTCTATTGACAGATGCAGATTTGTTCTTCCAGGAATTACTACCTTGAGGCGATTTATCATTGGAGGTTGTCAACATAGAATTTGAAAATTTCGTAGTAGTAGTTGTTGGTGTTGATTTTAAATGATTAGAACTAGACGTGAATTCAGAGTGTTTATCAACAAATGGTGTGCAACCAGGGAACCAAGGTACTGAATGCTTCTTCTCATTCTTTCTATTCAGCGATGTACGAATACTGCCAAACATTATAAATCCTTCGTTGTCATCAGGTGTATCTGCCAATGGCCCATCAACCATAACCTGCTGCATTTGAATCATGGAAATTAAAATAAACAAAAAAAAAAGGTTGCTGTGAACTAAATTATTAAAATTTAATCTTAAGTGCAGCACATAAAGCCTAATACAAATTTTATTGAATCCTACAAGCCACAGCCAAATTAAGGTAAAATAGAATCTCCGTCACATTATAACTTCAAAGAAAAAATTGATATCAAATGCATACAAACTAATTAAAAGAGGTGTCATCGTGTCAAACACTTTTTGAAACCGACACATGTTAACATTTATTCGTTTGATACTTCTTATTGGGTGTCTAGTTTAAAAATTATATTTATAGACTTGAAAAACATAAAAAATTAATTTTAAAAATACAAATATATCACTTTTCTTAATAGACATTAGTGGTGTCTTCATTTTTATATGTGGTGTCTCCACATCTTATATCTTAGACATTAGTCAATGTCATGTTTGGTGTCCATATTAGAGTTCAGGCTTTATTGCTCTCCATTCTCTCTCCCCATTTTACTTTATCTCACTTCCCTCGCTAGTCTCTCTTCTAGCTTTCTTTGTCACTCTTCACTCTACATTCTACATTTTCCTAGCTTTCCTCTCCTTTACCGTTATCTCTCTTAAATTAAAAGAAATTCAACTTATATTTTATAATTTTAAAACACACATTGTAAAGTGTAAAATTTTAATTTTAAAATAGTTTTGAGCCGGAAAAAGAAATCTGAGAAGCATTTAAACATAGACCAAGAAAAAAAAATTGCGTCAATAAGAAAACTTGGCTCTGCTACAATAACGCAAATAATTATTTAACAAAAAAAAAGAGGTGGAGTCATACATTGTCTTTGCGAACAGCACAATCTGCAACCGCTGACGATGATTCTGAAAGTGAAGACTCGGTGTTTGAATTGACAACTTTGCCCATTTTGTTCGATACGGTAAACTTAGAAGAGATTTGAGATTGGAGGAAAGTATGGCGGCGAAACGATGTGAATGGAGGATGAAACAACCACGTACTAAGAGGTAGAGTGCGAGAAGCAAGCATGGTTGCTAATTATAAGAACAAATATATATGATTCATCCATCAATCAAGGTTTGTTAATTAAAGATAAAGTCAAGATTCGGGGATTGGATTTGATTCCTAGGAGATGTTGTATTTCGATAAACCCAACAATTGATTAATTGAGGTGGTCAATATCGATTATTGGGAAAAGATAAGGTTTGTTATATACGCATTTAATGAATATTATCATAATATTCGTAGTATGTGAGTGTACTTGTTGATCTTAAAAGTGGAACTGAGTTTGAGAAAGTGGTGATTGTAACCGAAGTGACAATGAAGAATACTAACCGCTTAGATTCTGCTTAGATACTCCGTTCAAACCTGAAAACGCCTTTCAAAATTAAAAATTGGAGATTTTAAAAAGCTGGTTTTATTTGTTAATTCCTTTTCAATTTAGAGCGCAATTTAAAAGAGATTAAAAATAATAATAGATTTAATAAAAGTGATTAATGTGTTATTAAAGTTTTTTTTATCAATAAATAGTAATAGTTAATTTTGTTAGAATATTAATGGGAGAGTCTTGAACATGGGACCTCTCTTTTCTTTTTTCTTCCTTCAATCACCTTAACAACCATATAAGTCTTACTAATTAGTTATTAAAGTAATCAATAATTACAACTTAAGTGTGTGAATAAACTAGCGTAGAATTCTTACCGTTATACTTAATTCCAAGTGGTCTCTACACAAAAAGGTAACAAAAAAAAAACTTAATAGTATATTAAACTATATATAAGTAATAACTATTTTTATTCCGTTACTCCTATTTCATTTTAGATTTAAGCCAATTGAATTTTTATATCAAAATAAGAATTCTCAAGTGTACGAGAAAAAAAGGAAGAATTATGAGCCCATGAAATGGAATCCAATTAGAATTAGAATAAAGAGTGGTACTCGGTGCACCAATATAATGGAATTATAATTAAAAATAATTTAAATTTGTTACTTACAAAAAATATTTAAATAAAAATTTTCCATAACTAAAATTTGTTATAAAAATATTGAAACATAATTTTTAGTTGTACAATAAATCTGTTAGTTATAAAAATTATGAATCCAAAATTTAAAATTTAAAATACGATAAGATTTTTAGTTTAAGATAATAATCGAAATCAAATTTAAAAATCTATTTGATTTAATAGTTATAAAAAATATTGAAAGCAAAATTTAAAATTTAAAATATGATAAGATTGTTAGTTTAAGATAATGATTGAAATCAAATTTAAAAATATATTTGATTTAGTATTTATAAAAAATATTGAAATTAAAATTTAAAATTTAAAATATGATAAGATTGTTAGTTTAATATAATGATTGAAATTAAATTTAAAAATATATTAAATTTGTTAGTTATAAGAAATATGAAAACCAAAATTTAAAATATGATAAGATTGTTAGTGTAATGATTGAAATTAAATTTAAAAACATATTTGATTTTGTAGTTATAAAAAATATTGAAACCAAAATTTAAAATTTAAAATATTATAAGATCGTTAGTTTAAGATAATGATTGAAATCAAATTTAAAAATATATTAAATTTGGTAGTTATAAAAAATATTGAAACCAAAATTTAAGATTTAAAATTTATTTATTAATTCATATGTTTAATTTTTTAAAAATTATTTTTTTAGAAATTTTTTTATTTATTTAATTTATTTACAAAATTTGATAGTAAAAAAATTTTGATATTTAATTGAATGATGTATTTAGATTTCTTTTTATAGCAATTGATAATTAAATAAATTTGATATTTTTTTACATCCGTAAATACTTATTAAACCTATAATTTTTATTTATAATTTAGATATGTAAACAAATTAATTATTATATAAAAAATAATCATCACAAACTCTATTATGTAAATTTACATATACATTAAATATAAATTAGAAATTTTAATGTTATATTTATAACATTAACTTAGTTAGTTTGAGTGTTCTATTAACAATGCAGGTGACACAGGTTATATTAAAAAAAAAAATTCTATGGATCACATACGGATTGGGAATCGGTATGTCCATACCATTTTTTTCCATGTACACCACCGGAGACTAAATACGCTTCATAACCGCCCTTAACGAAAGCAAGTTACACTGAGTGATGAAAATTTTGCAGAAAAAAAAATAGCACTGCACAAATAAAAGTATCCTGCTATTTATATCCAAGGGTATTTTTGGCATTTTGAAAAAAATGGGTTGTCCCAAGGAATTCCCTACCATAAACCAGGTGTTTTTTGAACCCATTTCAAATAAATATGTATCCACTCCGAAGGCAGCTACTATTCACACTATCACTTTTTTTATTCACACTACCCACATGGATATGATTTTTCATTATTTTGGTCTGTCATTCCCACGCAAATGTGATTTTATTATTCACTATAATAGAATTGTATTTCGGTTATATATAGTTGGAGTGAAAAAACATAAAACAACGCAATTTTATTATATATTGTATAGTAGAATTATGTTTCTGTTGCTTTATTTGGGGCAAACATTTTTTCACTATAAATCTATTTTTGTTATTATAATAAAGGGATGTAAAAAAATTAAAACCAAAACACAATTTCGTTATTAAATATCTCACAAAATCGTGTTTTTATTATTGTAAAAGGATGTAAAAAAATAATAAAAACACAATTTTATTTTATTGTAAAAGTGATTGTGTATATTTAATAAAACATAATTGCATTCCCATTGAGAAATGTGATGACACAGTTCACACACCCAAAACCTTTCTCTCCCCGCTCTCACTCTCAGGCCTCAGCCATTATCAACAACTTTCTCCCCATCATCCTCACCTCCATTCTCCTCCACAACCCTCTTATCCGACGCCTTCCTCTTCTTCAAAAACAACGCATACTCTCCATTTCCTGCCTCCACCCAACGCCGCCGCTACGCCTCCCACCGCCCCAGATTCTTCACCACTTGCTTTTATTTGCATTGTCGTCAGGTTTGGGCTCCGCCACCGGTGAGGGAGGAGAGTGCGAGCCAGAAGAGTAGCAATTTCACGTCGCAAATATGAAGATGGAGAGTTTCTCCGAGAGCCTTCCTCTGCGCTGACGAATTCACGATCCTTCTCGACAACGCTTCCTACGCACCAGACGTACCGGCAGATTCGATCACCGTTCGGCCACGCAATGCTTTGGGGTGGCACGATGCAACTTGGATCTTGGTGAGAAAAAGAAGGAAGGGGTGCAGGGAAGGTGAAGGGGAAGAGGGCGGGTGGGATATAAACAGACAGGGGCAGCGATGTCTTTTCCTCGACGAAGGTAGTGAAATAGCAAAATTGGTATTGTAAATAGGAGTGTTCAGGAATTGAAATTTTATTGGTTTTGAAGATAAAAGTTATCTGATACAGCCATTTCTATTTTATTAATTTATCGTTGGATTTAGTTTAAACTTTTACTTGATCTGATTAAATTTAAAATGTTTTAGATTAAATCAATTTTCAGTTTTGATATTTTCTAAGAAAATATTAAATAAAAGGTAATATATATAATAAATAAAAAAATTTAATTTAAAATATCAAATATTTATTTATATGTCATTATATAATTAATTATAAAATATTTATGCATTATTATAAATTTATAAATTAAAGTATATATATATAAGCTTGGTTTAGATTGGATTGATTTTTAAAATGAAATCCGATCCAATTTAGTAAAAAATTTATTTTAAATTTTTTAATTCATTCAGTTTTTTATTTTTTCGATTTTCAATTTTCAATTTTTTGTATAATTTTTTCGATTCCCATGATATTTGATAGGTTATGAACTCCCTAAGTGTGAATAGTAGCTCCTCCACTCCCATATTTAATCTTCTTTTATACTATGTTTAGAGTTTGGCTATTGATACACATCTCATTAGTATTAGATATATCTCCCTTTCTTCTTTTCCACTAAAGTTTCCTAAATACCTTTCAAATTTTATTTTTCTTTTTAAATTTTTTCTATGACAAACCATATACCCCAAGAAAATACTAATTTAACATACCATAAATAACATAACACAAATCCTGAACAAGCCAGCCACAAAACTCAAGACTCCTCTACAGCTTAAGCTTGCTGTACGTATCAACTCCATGCAGCACTGCGAATTCTCAATACCCACCTCACTTTTACACTTTGCATTTCATCCCTTTATTCTTTGAAGACCAATAGCATCTCACTGGTATCCATTAATTTTGGTGCCGCAACATTAAAAACATGCCACGATTTGTTCACTGTCCCACCCCTTAACAGTATAAGTGTATAACAATGTGAATGACATATATAAACATTGTAATACATTGTGTGAATCTATTTTGCTATTTTTCTTTTTAATTGTGCAGTAAGACATCTTGATGGACCAAATTTGTTATGTCTGTTGCTGATTAAGCATCGGTTTCAAACATTATTTATTCTTCACAAACTGCTAGAATTTGGAGTTGATCGAGTAATCTGACTTCATGGCTTTCATAAAAAAGGCACTAGTTATGGTTTCTTGCCGCTTCCACTGCGGCTTAATCCTAATTCTTATGTGTTATAAAAAAAAAATGATAGTTTCTTATGACATTAGGAAGAGGGGTAGGGTGGATACTTTCTTTCAGAAACCGGGTAATACTAATCAGTGCCTTAAAGACATTAGTTAAAGAACCTAAAGCAGATATGTTATTAAAAGGAGAAAATTACGTTGCTTATAATATTTTTTTATGTTGTCCTATAATATACATAATAAATATTGTCCCTTTTTAGTTTCTTAATTGATGTCCTGAGGACATTCATTACCAAAACTCTTTTTTTTATATTAATATCACTAGGGGTGTATAGTATTTTTTATGATCCCAACTTAGAGAGTTTTTATATTAAGTCTATCCGTGATCTCTAAGTCCATCCGAGAGTCTTTGGTTGATTCAAAATGGATCTAGCCCAGTCTAGGTGGTTAGGATGAAAGACTAATCCTAATCACTGTGTAAAATTACATGTGGGCCACGGGAATTTTAGTTTGGCAAAGAGAGTTTTTGGTTTATTCATTTTTTGTTTTTCTTTTGCTTTTGCCCACTTTTGGGCTGGGCCTAGTGCTAGTTTCCACTAACTTTGTGGCTAAAACTTCTTGCACTCCCAATATTACTTCCTTGCGTCTCATTACATTAGGGCACAACAGGAAGTAATAGTGATAGACGATAGTGCAGAATGTAACATCCTAACTTTGTATGTGTAACTTCTAAGTTAACGGGCTCAACTGGTTAGAGCAGCCCGTCAAGCAGCAACTAGATTATGTGACAGACTTTTGCTCTTTAGACTGTCGGAATTACTAAGTACATCTCCTACGCACCTAGACTGGGCTAGATCCATTGTGAATCAAATTTGATCCTTGCTTTTATTTTAATGGATTATTTGTTATTTATACTCTCCATTTTAATAATAAACCTCCTTTTATCATTTTTCTTCCAAAAACACCCTTTTGTTATTTATACCCCTTTGGTAGAGACCCCTCTGGAGTTTCTTCCCCATTTCACCTTATCCATACCAGGCTCTTTCTCGCATCCATTAAGAAGATTGTTGGTCCTTCTCTCACGGGAAAAATTGCACCTGCTGTCATATATGAACGGTTAACGTAAACCCTTCTTTGCCATAAAAAAAAAAAAAAAAAAGAAGGAAGGGAAACATAAACAAAAAGAATAACGACTATTATTATATTTTTAAGTTTCAATTGAATTTTTATGATTTGATTTTTTTAGTGTATAATAGTAGTTTGAACCTAAAATTCCATGCATATTACCTCAAACGCTCACCATTGGACTGATCCTAATCGATCATTTTTATGATTTGATTATGGTAAAACTATTTAATTTCGATATATCAAATTAAAATTTTAGCCACAAAGTAAAGACAAAAAGTATTACTATATAGGTATAAATTTATTTGATATATTTCCACATACAATTTTAATGTGAATTTTAAATAAGATTCAACAGCATAAATTATGTGTCACTATAACTTATATTACACTTTTAGAAATTGTGAGAATAGACTCATTAACATATGCCAACATGTATTATGTGCCACTTATAACTTATACCAAAATTATGAAAAATAATTTTAATTTATTTAATATAATATAAAAATTTAAAACAATCATTAATAATTTAAAAAATCAGAATCAAATAATTAAAATAAATTTCTTTATTAAAATCATAAATAAAAATTAAAATATCTAATACAAGAATAATATTTACAAACAAAGTACTCACACTTGAATTTATTACAGTCATAACTTGATTTTTTTAAGTTTTCCGTCGCGAAGTTCTGGGAAGGGACATGTAAGGTATCTGAAATCAAATTTATTTAAAAGTGTACTTTTGTGAAAACATAAAACAAAAGGACGTACGTAAATTAATAGAGAAGGGAGAGGTATAAACAACAATTGCCATTGGACCTTGTATCTTTATTGTGCAAAATCAAAATCTAATCCAAAATCATTTTTTTTATCTCATTGATTTTATTTTATTTATCATTACTATCTCATGATTTAAATGTATAGTAATGGTTAAATAATTATAATCCCACACACATTAAGATTATTTTAAATTTTCACACACACACAAATTAAGATTCTAAACATACCACTATCTGAGTTTTCTAAGATTTTTAGAGGTGAAAATACTATTTTACTCCTACTTTTTCAATTTTGACTAGTTTACTAGTATGTAGCTCATTTTAAGTCTTTTTTTTTTATTTTTAAATATGACCCTAATTAAAATATTTAACTAAATTTTAATATTTTAAATGTTTACATACATCTTTAGTTCTTGCTATTTGGCAGTTTTTTGTTTTTCGTCCTTGTAAAATCATTTTTTTATTTCCTATTCTGGTAAATGATGTCTATTTTATTTTTTGTCTTTATAACACTTTAAATAATATTTTTTCACGGTTCAAAATGCTATCTAAAGTATTTTAAAGACTAAAAATAAAATAAACATAATTTGAAAGGAATAAAATAAAAAATAACTTGGACAAAAAGTAAAAAAATATTAAATTATAAATACTAAAATTGTATTTAAACCTATTTTAAAATATCTTTTTTTTTATTTAATGTTGGTGAAATTAGAGATTTACCTTTGGTGTTGAAAAATCACAAGTGAACAATTATTATCAAGTAATAAAAATATCATATTCACATGAACTGAGTTTTATGTTTACCATTTTATCATAATTTAATAAAATAAATGAGAAAAAAATATTTGATTAGAAAGAGAGAATAATGAGAATCAAGATACAGAATACAAATTAAGAATAAATGAACACGAGAATATCAATAATAGAGGGGAAGCCATTAAACAAGAATGACTTTTGAGATTGAGGTTTACTATTATTAATGGATTAACTTAAGTAATTTTACATTTCTTTTTAATACACAAAGGTGTATTAATTGAATTGATCTTTATTTTTGTGATAATTATATTCAATTAGACTCATTGTGTTATTTCTTAATTCATTTAGTTCTTGAAGAATTAAATCGTATTTTTGTGATTTAAAGTTTAAATTTTTTTATCTTTTGATTTCAATATTTTGCTTCACCTTTTATCATTTTCTAAAATACTAAAGGTTATGTAAAAAAGAGATCAAACAATTTGCATAATTAAGCTTAACAAGAAAAGAATCAAAAAGAGGGAAATATACTTTGCACATAGATATAAAGATTTCAAATATCCAGTAAAACTACCAAAGGACTATGGCCAATCCTATAAACAAGATTGACCACTCAAGCATATATAGTCATGGAGAAAGTCAAAGAAAAAATAACATTTAAACTCACAATCCCCCAAAGGGGGGAAGAAGAAAAGAAGAGTCTCGTGTAGAGTTGTCACCCCAGAGAGTTTCATCTCTTTTCAAAATTTCTATAAAGTAAAAAGTAATTCATACTTAATTAAATTTGTTTGTACGTACTATCCAAACATCATTGCATTATTTATCTAACTTGAATCTATATCTCTTTCCATTACATTATTTATTTTATTCTACTTTTCAATTTTTTCTTAATTATTAAAGTAGTTATAGAATAATTAATAATAAGAAAAAGCTCTGATCTAAAATACATGTGGTGGAGTAAACAGGCACTGTGATAAAACGACTGTTTTTATTTGAAAATGCAATCCACCAGATTGGGCATAAATTCCAAAAAACATGTAAGTAATCAATGTTCAACTCTTCGGCAAATTTACTGTACAGGGCTTGTTTTAGAAACAATTTACCAAAGAGGGTTCGTTTTAAAACAAATTAGAGGCAGGATCTGTTATGGACGTGGGTGCCGCCATTGACACCGGTGGGAAGCTTGAACCGCTAGTGACAATGGCGGGATAGGAGGTGCCGCCATTCGTAGCAGCGGGACAGGCTGACTAGGAGAGAGGGGGAGAGGGGGTGCCGCCATTGCTGCTGGCGGGATGGGATGACTAGGAGAGAGGAGGGTGGTGCCGCCACTGGCTTCTGCGGGACACCTTCAGCTTGCAGTCCCGTCATTAGAGCTGGCGGGACAGGCTTCTCCTTGATGGCTGATGCATGCACCTACTGATGTGATGGGACTGAAGCCTTCACCTAGGGTTCACGTTGAAGGCACAAATTAAACAATTTTTTTCTCATTTTTTTTTATCTTTTTTGTTTTAAATTTTTTTATAATTTTAAACACATTTTTTATTCTTCTTTCTATACAACTAAACAAGAAGAGAACAATATTAATTTTTGTTATCTTTTATTTCTTTCTTATCATACAATTTGAAAAAAAAAATCATTTATATATTTTCTATTCCTTTTCCTTCCTTATTTTTCTCTTCTTACACTTTTTTCCCATAAATGAAACATACAGTTTTCTATATAATAATAATAATTTTAAACCACTCCACGTGGATAGGTTTGATGGGACTGAAGCTTGGAGAGTGATGCTGAATGATGAGACTCAAGCCTGATCTTATGCAGCTAGGGTTCACATGCACTGAAATTTTTTTTATGTAGGCTAGGGAGGAAAATAGGGCACTGTATTGGATAGGGAAATCAGAAATCACATGCATGCATGACAGCTTAAAGAGCTAGGCATCTAGGAGGTGACTTTCATACAGAGTTACTTTAATAATGGTGTATAAATTTGCGTACGTATCTTTTTGCTAAAAAATTTCTTTAAATAGAGCAAACTTCAATCACACTTTGCACTTGCATAAATTTGAGACTGAAGAGAGTATTGTGAAAGAGGAAGAAAAAGTTTTGAAGTTTGATTCTATAGTAAGGATGTTTTATATTTATTTAATTAAAGTTTTCTTTCATTTTGTTTATTTATGATGTACAAATTTTTTATTTTGAAGTAACAAATATTATGGTTAGAATGAAATTTGAAGGTCAAATTTAAGTGTATTAATTTTGTAAATTACATTTTAAATTTAAAAAATATTAGTAGTAATTATTTGTAAGCCTTTTTGTTAATGGTTTTTGCGTCTGAAGTATTATTTGACATATAATTTAATTTAAGACAAAAAATAATTACATTTAATTTCTTAAGTATTTTGTGGTTTGTTCTGAGTACGAAGTTTTATTTTACTTGTAATAAAATTTAGTATAAGTTAACAAAAAAAAAATTGTAATTTTAATTATTAAAACAATAAGAAAAATATTACCAATTTTAAAAGTCCCGTCATTTAAATTTACTAACATAGGAATAACAATTTTTCGTTACTATATTTATTAGTAATTTATTGATTTTTAATAATCTTAAAAGAAGTTTAGTTAGATTTTTAGATTATTTTATACTAGATGAGGTCTAATACTTGTCTAGTTTTCAAAAAATAATAGGTGAATATTTTATCTCTCCAAGCAATCACTAGTGCAGAAAATTAAAAAATATAGTTGAATTAATTCTTTAACACTCACTAATTTTGTATCTCTTTGTTTTTATCACATATATCATATTAGTTATTATACTTGAATTGTATATATTTCTTTTATCTTCTTGTCTCACTAAGTTTCAAATTAGTTGTTCACCGAATATTTTTTGCCTTACATATACGTGCATGTAATTTAATTAATTAATCATTGAGACTATTAAGTGGAGATGGAGGAAAAATTACGCCTTATTTGTCTGTCTCCTCCACTCCTATATATAGACAGTATACTTTCCTACTAATTTTCTCATATGTATATATATATGGTATATCCTTCATTACTGAATATATGTCATTTGAGTTAAGTAAGTTGTTCTCGTTAATTAGTACTGAAAAACGACTTCGAAGATACAAATATTGGGGCGCCTAGGCATGTTGGCCATGTTCCGTCTGAAATTTTTTTAAGTGTAATCCTTTCATTTATAACCCTTCCATTTTGTGTCTGTTTGGAATTTTTTTGAAGTTGAGGAATTTTCCATAAATTATTTAATTAGAGTACTTTTTTTTAGAATAAAGTATGAATGTGTAGTTTAAGTTTAATAGAGGAAGCAAAGAAATATTTTATATTTAATTGAAGTAATGATTTTATTTGTTAGACTAATATTTGAAGGTAAAGTTTAAGTGAATTAATTTTTTTAATTAGAATTTTTATTATAAAATTAGTATGTGTAATTATTTATTTTAAAACTACTATTGTTATGATTAATTATTTTTAATTTTGATGATGTAGGTATATCATGAATTCAATTATTACAGTGTTGTATTTCAACGGAAGAGTATATGAAGACAATGATGGTGTAATATTTGAAGGTAGTAAAAAGGCCATTCAGATTAAACGCGGAATTAGTTTCAATGCTTTGAAAAAAAAAATTGGAGATAAGGTAAAGTTAGAAAATAATGAAATTATTTCTACTATAAGTTGTAGATTTTTAGTTTCAAGAAAATATGTTGCTTTGCAAATTTGTGATGACGAAGATGTTGAAACTATGATCGAAAGTTTTCAACAACAACAACAACAGATGTCAGTTCTAGAATTGTACGTAGAAAAGGATGTTGCTGGTGGTTCGATGTTTCATGCTGCAAATTCTGTTACGTCATGTGGACGTAATGTATCTCATCATGAATCGGAACTGCCAAGAAATATAAGTAATTTACATGATGATGATGATTATCTTGCATCTAACTCATACGTTGAAGAGTCTTTTGATGAAGATGATAGTGATGATGGAATATCTGATACAGACGATGAAGTCACTGACATCGTTGAACCAGTTTCAATTGTTCACCCAACCGAAGGTAAATGTTTGTGAAATACAAAATTAGTTGAATACATCTATCTTTTTATGAGAATTGTATTTAATGGTCACTAAATAGGAGTAGTTTGTTGACATGATTTTTTTTTAAAATTATTAGGTGTACCACAAATCCAAAATCCATTTTGGAATGATGCTATGCATTATAATAATATCAATTGGAGTCATCCGGACGAGGAGGACATTTGTGGTCTGGACATGCCAACGACTTTTAATATTGGACAAGAATTATATGTTGGCATGGATTTTGACAGTAAAGATGCGGTCAAAAATGCACTGAAACAATATGTGATGAAGGTGCATCAAACTTTTAAGGTTGTTGAAACGAAATCACACAAATATATCGTTTGTTGCCCCAATAACACCGAAGAGTCTCCTTGCCCTTTTTATATGAGGGTAATTTTATCCAAAAAAACTGATGCATGAAAAGTGACACAATGGGGTGGACCGCACACATGTCTAAATATGACTATGACATAAGACCATGAGAAGCTTGATTCAAATTTAATTGCGACTTGCGTAGTAGGTACGTTTTTTATGTTCATATTATCCTACTTTTGTGTTATTTGTTATTTTAATTTGTAATTTTATTTTATTATTTGAATTACAGGCATGATCAGAGAAGATCCATCAATAAAAATTTCTTTGATTCAAGAAAGGATAAATAGTGAATTTTCCTATAAGGTTTCATACAGAAAAGCATGGATGGCCAAACAAAAGGCGATTGCAATTGAATATGGCGATTGGGAAGAGTCGTATGCAAAACTCTCGTCATGGCTAACACACATGCAAAATCATTCTCCTGGCTCTTACTTTCAAATACTACATGACGATTTTATTGTTGGTAATAGGGTAAGTCGCGAACATCGTCAGTTTCATCGAGTATTTTGGACATTTGGTCAATGCAAATAGGCTTTTAAGTAATGTAAGCCAATCATACAAGTTGACGGCACACATTTATACGGCAAATACCGTGGGACCTTGTTAATGGCCACATCGCAAGATGGAAATGGTGGTGTTCTTCCTCTAGCATTTGCCGTGGTCGAAGGCGAGACGCTAACAGCATGGTCATGGTTTTTGGCCCACTTGCGTGAACACGTCACAGATAAGAATGGAATTTGTCTAATATCTGATCGTCACGTGAGTATAAAGTCTGTTGTCGCTAACGAACATCTTGGTTGGCAACCTCCCCACGGTTATCATGTGTACTGCGTCCGACACATAGCCAGCAATTTCAATCGCAAATTCAAAAACGCGAAACAAAAAGAGATGTTCAAGAAATTGGGTAAGGTTTATTTTATACATTAATTTAATTTGAGTTTGATGTCTACGTACAACTTTTGATGATAACAAATTTGATGCAGCGTACACTCCTTGCAAGCATGTGTTTGATCAAAACTTAGAAAAATTTCGTCAACTGAGTCCAGCCATAGCAAGATGGATTGATCGCATTTCAAAGGAAAAATGGAGCATGGCTTACGATACATCTGGACGACGATATGGTCACATGACAACCAACCTATCAGAATGTGTGAATAAGGTGTTGAAAGATTGTCGCAGCATTCCAATAATAGCGTTGGTCAAGTCAACATATAGTCGATGCCGAAAGTACTTTGTTGATCGTGGTCGCCAAGCCCAAAGACAATTAAGAGAAGGCCAAGTTTATTGTTCTAAGCTTGTTACAGAACTTAGGAAAAATCAATAACAAGCTTGTTCGCACATCGTTCGCGTGTATGATATCCACTCGACAAGGTTTGAAGTAGAGGAGACCTTCAATCCTATAACGCAACGTGGCGGACAAAAATGGGCAGTTAACTTGAATGGCCATTATTGTCAATGCGGAAGGTATTCTGCGCTTCACTATCCATGTTCACACATTATTGCAGCTTGTGGTTACGTGAGCATGAACTCCAATATATAGATGTTGTTTACACCAATGAGCACATCTTAAAAGCATACTTCGCACAGTGGTGGCCTCTTGGGAATGAAGCGGCAATTCCTCCTTCTGATGAGGCATGGACACTAATCCCTAACCCAACTACAATTCGTGCGAAAGGTCGGCCAAAATCAACAAGGATAAGGAATGAGATGGATTGGGTCGAACCATCTGACCACCGACAAAAATGTAGTAGATGTGGAGCTGAAGGGCACAATAGGCGCCGATGTCCAATGCAATCTGACCGTGGGAGTAATTCATTTAATTGATTTATGTATGTTACATGACTGACTTGTATTGCTTTAGGTTTTGTTCAATGTATTTACTTGTTGGTCTTCAATGAAATCGTCAGTTACTTTTTGTTGAATGTGTGCTTCTAATGAAATAAAATTACATTTAGAATTTGAATGGTTAGGGTTGGGATTAATTTTTTTATTTGAAGGGTTAGGGTTAGTTCTTATTGTTTTTAGGGGTTAGGGGTTAGAGGTTAGTTCTTATTTGTTAGGGGTTAGGGCTAAGTTTTTTTATTTTAGGGTTGGGGTTAATTTTTTTTATTTGAATGGTTAGGGTTAGTTCTTATTTTTTTAGGGGTTAGGGGTTACTTCTTATTTGTTAGGGGTTAGGGCTAAGTTTTGAACATTTTAGGGTTGGGGTTAATTTTTTTATTTGAATGGTTAGGGTTAGTTCTTATGTTTTTTAGGGGTTAGGGGTTAGTTCTTATTTGTTAGGGGTTAGGGTTTAGTTCTAATATTTTAGGGGTAGGGTTAGTTTTTTATTTTAAGTGTTAGGGTTTAGTTCTTATATTTTAGGGGTTAGGGTTTAGTTCTTATTGTTTATTTTAGGGTTTAGTGCTTATTTTTTAGGGGTTAGTGTTAAGTTCTTTTTATGTTAGGGTTTAGGGTTACTTTTTTTATTTTAGTGGTTAGGGCTAACTTTTTTATAAGGGTTAGGGTTTAGTTCTTAATGTTGAGGGGTTAGGGTTGAGTGCCTATTTTTTAGGGGTCAGGGCTAAGTTTTTTAGTTGAAGTGTTATGGTTTAGTTCTTAATTTTGAGGGGTTAGGGTTTTGTTCTTAATTATGAGGGGTTAGGGTTGAGTGCTTATTTTGTAGGGGTCAGGGCTAAGTTTTTTTAGGGTTTAGGGGTAATTTTTTTTATTTTAGGGGTTAGGGTTAAGTTTTTTATTTGAATGGTTAGGGTTAGTTCTTATTTTTTAGGGGTTAGGGTTTAGTTCTTATTTGTTACGGGTTGGGGCTATGTTTTTATTTTAGGGTTAGGGTTAATTTTTTTATTCAGGGGTTAGGGCTAAGTTTTTTATTTGAAGGGTTAGGGTTTAGTTCTTATTTTTAAGGGAAATAAAATTACATTTAGAAGTTGAAATAAAATTACTTTTTTTTGAATGTGTACTTCTAATGAAATAAAATTACATTTAGAAGTTGAAATAAAATTACTTTTTTTAAGGGTAAGGGTTTAGTTCTTATTTTTTAGGGTTAGGCTTAGTTTTTTTATTTTAGGGTTAGGGTTAGGTTTTTTTATTTTAGGGCTAGGGTTTAGTTTTGAACATTTTAGGGTTAGGGCTAATTTTTAGGGGTTAGGGTTAGGTTTTTATTTTAGGATTAGGGTTTAGTTCTGAACAGTTTAGGGCTAAGTTCTTATATTTTACGGGTTAGGGTTAGTTTTTCTATTTTAAGGGTTATGGGGCTATGTTTTTTTATTTTAGGGCTAGGGTTTAGTTCTGAACATTTTAGTGTTAGGGTTAGGTTTTTTTATTTTAGGGCTAGGGTTTAGTTCTGAACATTGTAGGGTTAGGGCTAATTTTTAGGGGTTAGGGTTAGGTTTTTATTTTTGGATTAGGGTTTAGTTCTGAACAGTTTAGGGCTAAGTTCTTATATTTTACGGGTTAGGGTTAGTTTTTCTATTTTAAGGGTTATGGGTAAGTTTTTATGTTTTATGGGTTAGGGTTTAGTTCACATTGAAGTTCATCGTTACTTAGAAACATTAGTTTTTTTCCTTTTGGCTACCTTTGTTATTTGGTTTAGGGTTCATTGATTATTATAGTTTGATACGCGACATAAATTCTATCCATAAGTAAGCCTTAATAAACTGAATATCATACATTACGCCATGAATGTCAAATTACAAATATACAACAAGGCCTTAATAAACGGAGACATGCAAATCATTCATTTTGGTGTCCGTGATGGCGTGAGGATGTGCCACATGGTCGATCCCATCTTCGTGCTTGGCGATCAGGATTTCTTCTGCCCCGATGCCTCCCCGCTTCTTCTTCGTCAGCCTCCGCAGAAAATGCGTGACGCAAATCAACACCGAATAAGTCACCCGTATTAGGTATTTGTCCCGGTACATTCCATTGTGTTCCTAACGGGGCATTAGGTGTTGGAATTGGGCCATGATATTGCTATGAAAGGGTCATTGTGGGCCATGAAAAATGAGCTTGTGTTTCCGCAACACCACCGAACGATTGCTGGCTTGCAGAAGTATCAGTGTGATGACCCTGAAAAGGATACAGATACATCTGTGTCAGATACTCAGCAAATATTTGTGGCGTGTAATACATTCCATGGCCACGCTCCGCCATTTGTTGGGAATATTCTTCCGCTTCAACAATGTCCCTTCTTCTGTCTATCCCCTGAGTTTCAATACTTGACTGAAGCATGTGAAACTGTTGTGCGGGAAATTGACGCTCTGATGCGGGACCATGTGACACTGGCTCAGTGACTCTCTCTTGCTCTTCGGATAAAATTGTAATTTTTTCCACATAAGGCACGAGATCATCAACTGTCCATGTATTTCTCCCTTGAGGAGACACCATGTATTGTAATGTCTCCGCAACTTCAGCCTGCATTTATAAGGGTAAGAAAATTAATGGCCATCATTAAATAAAAGTTCAAGTTAAAATTTGAAAAAAATTAAAAAATACCAATGTAGCCGTCTTTGCATTTTCTGGGTCAACAAACATCTTTGTCTTTCGCCTATACCAGACCATGTAGTCCGAGCTAAAACTCAATAGGCATTCTTGTCGGGGATAAGCGTCGACCCTAAATGCATGCCGATTATTCCACTGCTGAATCATTGGGGCGAACAATTGCCCCCAATTTTCGTCATGTTTCCCTTTTAATGTTATGCCATGAATGATTAAGGGTTGTAAAGGAGACTCTGGAACTGGTTGCTGCATCCCAAATTGTCTCAACACTCTGTCCGGTTGGTGCCACTCAATAACTTGGAAACAAATTAGTGGCACCACCGCGTACCACGCGAGACTTCCGACTAAACAAACAGGAGGCAACAATGATATAACGGTTGATGAGTAAGGCTCCCACACAAACTGCATATAACAACATAGTTGTGAACATTGTAGTAAAATAAGACATACAATTTTGTATTTTACAAATACAGTAGCATGGTTCTTACCTCATGACGTTTCATAATATCCAACTTGCGACGAAAAACTTTCACATCATCATTGTCGATATGTTGGTTTCCACGTCGCAGCCACCTACAAAGAATAAAATTTAATATACCCTAAAACCATTTATTCTATTGAAATGAAAGACGCTGTTAAAAATGACTGACCTATGCCCTAGTGGTATATTTTCTATTTGGGAAGGAGTCCTCTTTGGAGCCAAGGTTGGACATCGTTCCCATGCCCACAATTGTAGTAAGATGCACATACCTCCGATTGATTTAGTTTTATAATCGGTGGCACTGCACATCTCTCTGTATAGAAAACCAAGTACGGCAGCTCCCCATGCATATCTGCTACATTCTTCAAAGTCACGTAAAAATTGAAGGTACCTTAGCGAAACTCTGTTACTGGTTTTGTCAACGAACAAGACACCTCCAATAAATCTCAATATCCATGCACGGGCAAACCTTCGTACTTGTTCTTCGTCGTCGTCATTATTAATTTGATCAAAATGGTGAGCCAGCCAACTTAATTTAACCACACTACCTTTAATTTCACCTTCTTGTGGTCTAACTCCCAATAAGTCCTCACATAAATCAGCCTAATCAAGATTTGTTGGACCGATTAATGGTAAACCATCCACACTTATACCTAACAACACAAAGACGTCTTGTAAAGTGATAGTACACTCTCCGCATCTCATGTGAAACGTATGTGTTTCTGGCCTCCATCTTTCTATCAGAGCACTAATTAGTGAGACATTTATTTTTAAGTATCCCATCTTGATAATCCACCCGAAACCAGATTGTTGAAGAAAAGGAAAAATTTGTTCTGGAATTTGTTCTTCCCCTTGATACGTGGGGACAACTCGTCTGATATGTAATTTCCTTTCTTCTTCCCCATTCCAAACATGTTCTGAAACATGCTTAGGTTGCATCCATAATACATCAGTATCGATGGGGCCAGATTTAATGTTAATATGTGATGAAGATGATGATGAAGATGCCATTGCTACTGCAAAATAAAATATAATACATGTGAAGAAAACTTTAATTTATTAGTAAACTTTAAATATATAACAATAAATTTGTAAAAAATCAAACTGACCAATTTTTAATATATTCTATACATAAATTAAAATACATGTGAAGAAAACTTTAATTTATTAGTAATTTTTTTTCTACAATTAACAAATAAATAATTCAATAAAATATGGACTAACAAATTATTTATAATACAAATAAATAATAATGTACAATGTATCATATATTTAATCACATAAATTTTCTAAAACAAATAATATTAACCTACAAATTAAAACTAACAAATAATATATATAGCATTCTAACTAAAAATAATTAACTCAAATAATATTAAATTATCAACTCATTTATTTAAAATACAAAATTATAATACTAAAAACATAAATTTAAGTGTGTCAAGTGTCTAATATTACAATTATTTATTTAAGTGTCAAATATTTAATATTACAAAAACTAAAAATTTACGTGTGTCTAAAATTTACAAATATATACATAAAGTTAATATTAACTTGTGCCTAATACTAAAAAATCTAATATTACGTATGTCATCCTAAAGTATCATGCATGTATATATATTTATTAGGCTAAAGTATCATCCGTCTAAATATATACCTAATACTACAAAAGCTAATATCACATATATAAAATTTAAGAATATATACAACAACTAAATATATATATATATATATATATATATATATATATATATATATATATATATATATATATATATATATATATATATAGACACACACACACACACACGTAATATTTTTATACTAACTAAACAAATATATAATATTTTCATACTAAGTAACCAAATAATATTTTCAGCCAAATATTATTTTCAACCAAATATATACAATAACCAAATAATATCTAACAATATATACAATAACTAAATAAAATTTTCATTCTAACTAACCAAATAATATTTTCATACTAACTAACCTAACATTGAAATATCTATTAACACGTAAAAAAATACCTACTGATACTAACTAATTTAAACTTAGAACTTTTGATAATAATAACTAACCTACTATTTACATACTAACTAACTTAGAATATTTCTTAATACTAACTAACTTAAACTTATAATATATATTAACAGATTTACTTTAAAAATGCTTACCAGGAATTTATGTCCAAGATAAGAGTAAGGGCACACTTGAAGGATGGAAGCACAACAACAATAAGCACCAAATTTGAAAGAAATTTGAAGCACGAGCACAATAAACTCTCACAATAAGCTCTCACACAGAAGAAAGAAAGAGAAAGAGAACTCAATAAGCTGAGAAATGTAAGCGTAAACAATGAACTTCAACCATTTTTTTTATAGCTGAAAACTTAACCCAACGTTCGAAATTTTGTAACGTTCACATGCTGTTGTAGTAGGCTTTTCAGAACTGCAAACCCAAGCTTTTCAGAACTGCAAACCCTAACTGAAAAAGCCTGCAACCCTACCTATCTTCTAAACACTGCAACCTGCAAGCCTTGAAGCCTTCAACGTCTTCTAAACAGTGCAGCTGAAGCCTTCAACGTGTTCCGCAGGAGGCAGTGGCGGGACTGCCCACGTTGGCATGTCCCGCCAGTACCAGTGGCGGCATGGCTCCCTCTTTCCTCGTCAGCCATGTCCCGCCAGGACGAATGGCGGGATGGGTGCCCATCTCTCTCCTAGTCACCATGTCCCGCCAGGAGGAATGGCGGTATGCATTGAGGCCGCTGTTGCCACTGGCGGTTCAAGCTTCCCGCCGACGTCAATGGCGGCACCCACGTCCATAACAGACCCTGCCTCTAATTTGTTTTAAAACGAACCCTCTTTGGTAAATTGTTTCTAAAACAAGCCCTGTACAGTAAATTTGCCTCAACTCTTCCCCACCCCTACTATTTCTGACGGACATCATGCAGAATGTGCTTTATGTCAAACCGGCCTGGCCTAATGTAATTACAACAATTGTATTTATATATTATCTTCATTGCATTATTTTAAAATAACAAAACAACATAAACAATTTTCTAACGCATTCATTATGCAATGTTGGAAAAAATTAACTGAAAAATTAGCTTGAATGTTAACTGATAACTACAAATTAAAAAACTAATTTATTAAATTATAAATATTTGATAAAATTAGTTATTAAAGTAGTTAAAAAGTGTAAAATAATAAAAAAAATAAACTCATGATTTATTTAAAAAGAATAACTAAAAAATTAGATAAATATATTGAAGAAAAAAATAAAAAATATATAAAAAACTAAGTTAGCATTTAAAAAACATTATTTCAAATAATATTTCAAAAAATACTAGAAACTACTAAACAAATTTATTTATCAAACAATCAAATAACTTTTCAGTTAGTAAAAAGAAGTTAAAAATTAGTTAAAATATCTCATGGAACTTAGTTAAGCTTATTTATTAGGAAAAAAAAGTAAAAAAATAAATAAAAAAAAGATATTTTTAAAAGAAGCTATTATATTAGATATACATAAATAATTTAATATTTACTTTTTAAAAACTATTAAAAATATTCAAAAATGATATATTGAATTTTTCTTTACTTATACACTTGGTACATAAAATAAAAGAATAACAAAAAAAGATGGATTTACTTTATTTACATTAAAAATATTAAAATGCAAACATTATGTTGGTGAAATAACAAATTCCTAATAATTTTTTGACAACTCTTAAAAGCATCTTATTGTGAAAATGACCACCAAACTGATATATGATTCCTAATGAAGCATGGTTAAAGAATAGTTCATCTCCAACTTTCACGGGGAATGCATCTACATACTCAATTCTAGTCAATAACTTTTATCATTATTTTCCAAAGCCATTAATTACAATCTGCTTAGTCATTCTTCTTGTTACCATCAGGAGAAAAGAAACAAAGCTTTTCTAGGAAAGGTTAGATATGCAGCCAATTTTTTAGCGGGTGACCAATCGTTTCATTCACCCCTCACCTGTTAGACTGATTAAACTTCCCAGCCTCATCGTTTTGCAACCAATATTGAGGCTCGTATTTTGTGGGGGTGTTGCCACTCACATATTAGCTATCCCATGTGAACCAATTTTTTTCTATGAATATTTTTTTACCACATTATATAGATTCGTATATTCATCTATTATGTTTTGCTAATGACTTATTGAAAAACTTTATTAATTACCTTTAGTTTCAATCACATATTTTAGATTTACAATATTTGAACTCAAAATCTTATTTAAAAAATTGGAATATAATTTCACTCGTATCACCGTAATGTTGGTATCGATAAGAATGAAATACTGTCTATGTGCAAATGATCTAATTGATGTTTCTGTGTGATGCAGGTTGGTTGGTTTGTTTCTATGTGCACATATATTGCTGGCTAAATCCATCATGTGAGGAAAAGAGACAAACCCGTCTCGTACGATATGCTCATAGAATTTTTTCCATCAGATTTTCTTTCCACCCAAATAAGTTTACAAATGCACTACTTGTTCTGTTTCGTAACTGGAACAAACCTAGCCCGTGAACCTGAATGTCACTCGCAACTCTCATGTCAAGTAACAGATTAAGGAGGGCGTGGCATCAGGCATGTCCTTTTTGGACTCTCCCTACTACTTAAACATCACCTGTCAATATGCACAAACAAGCTAGCCCCACATAGAGGCCCCAACACATCATGCACAATATAGGATTCTTCATTCCCCCGAATAATATATTATTTTATATATGGTACGTATCAAATTAATAATAATCATGGCCAGACAATTTAGCTTCTTATTGGAATAATATATGCAAAAGGGTCTTGCTAAACATGATAGGTTAAGAAATTAAGCAGAAAACAGAATAGATTAAGAAATTAAACGGAAAAAGTATTTTTTATGAAAAGCATAAGAAAATAAAAGAACGAAAGAAGAAAACAAAAATAATATACAATTTTACACTTTAAATAAAAAAAACATTCTATTTTTAATTTTTTAACCTGCGTCTTAAGAATACTAATTAGTATTTGTTTATGCAAAACTTTTGTAGTAATTCATTTTGTAGGGCTGGCTTTAAATGCCAGAAATTAATTAAACTGATTTTTAGATGTTAGCTATAGGTAGCTAGTTAGCAGCATAATGTTTGTGCTGTGCATGCAAGCCCCTCATTCATGTCATGTGCTGTATTTTATACACATATTCTGGAATTTTTTTATTGGTAGCGTATCTCCCGAGTTTGCTGTGTTCCTCTAGTTCTGTATGGCATGCTCCCAACGTGAGCCGCATGCTAAGTCATATTCTATGTTGAAACCAAATCACTTAATAAGTTTATTATTCCTCATATCATAGATTATTCATAGTAGTTTCTGTGACATTTCAATTTTATTATAGGCCAATACCCTGGTCAATATTAGGCCGCTAGAATAAGCTAATTTAAACTAGCTAATGACTTCTGACAGTCTGGCCATCATTAGGAAGATACGTAGCTGTTCCTTTATTATAAATTATAATATCTAATTTGGAGATTGTGAACATAATTTTCTGCACTCTCTCAATATATTAAAAAATTTCAACCCTTTTTTCTCTTCTCTTTTTAAGAGGTACATTTCACACATTTTTAATTAACTAACCAAAAAATAAGTCACGATCATCTCAAACTATCTTCCTTTTATAATTATATGTATACTTAATTTTTTGTTTTAAATTTTAATTTTAGAACAACTTAATATATCATAATTTGGATTTTTTTTATATAAATTCAAATATAATTTATTTAAAAGACTACAATACTAGTTACACTAAAAATAAATGACAGTAGTATAATTATAAATAAAATCATCTAAAAATAAATATTATTCTATAGAATACACACTAAAATACTAGTTACAATTGTGTATTTATAATAGCATTTCCTTCAAACAATACATATAAACCTAGCTTGGCTTTTATAGGTACACATTCACTTTTGAATTACAGACGACCTCTCAATCACATACATATTAATCACTATGTCTGCTTCATTGAGGTTGTTAAATTCAATCTTACAAAATCAACTTAAAAAGATAAGGATTATGTAAGTTTTATAAGAATTACAATGATGGTATCTCTTATCCATACGAGACTAAATAATACCCCTAACAAGATGTTGGAGGCTGCAACTAAAGCAATTTAAAGAGATCACAGTTAAGTCACAGGTGACCTATGAATACATTCACAAAACACACCACGATCGAAATACTAAGTAAAACGGATGTTGTTGATTAATTGTGGTATGAATTCTCAAGGAAATTAGATGGCAGCCAAAAACACTTAAAACACGTTCAATCAAACAGTTTTCACTTTATGCAAACAGAATTTGCAAGCAGGTATCAAGCCTATTAACACGAAATTATTATAAATATGACAGCAATAACTAATAGGGTATAAGTTGTAATTGTGTTGGTATGCCTAAGAGTGTGCACAAATCTATATAGACAAAATTCTCCCCAGACACTGTTTGTACCTACCTAGCTAGATGTTTCTCAGTTTCTGAAATTCTCTCTCTCACGAGCTTGCGTACAGAGACAATGTGACCTTGTCTGTTCAGGCTTCTCAATCTTCTGTCAGCAAACTCTATATGGCACTTCATATACTCTGCCTATAAAGAAGATATATATGTTGGGTTTTGTCTTGTCCAGTAGCTATAGCTCTAACTTTTACTTACTTCGTACCCCATTGCCCAGAGGCTCTTCGCTATGCGAAGGTATGGGGGAGGGATATTGTACGCAGCCTTACCCTTGCATAAGCAAAGAGGCTGTTTCCGGATTCGAACCCATGACCAACAAGTCACCAAGGCACAACTTTACCGCTGCACCAGGACTCGCCCTCCGCTATAGCTCTAACTTATCCGAGAAAAATCTTATTTATTATTATTATTTTTGAAAATTCACAAGCTAATTAAAGGTCAGTTTTCACCACCTCAATATAGACTAAGAGCCTTGTAGATGATTAAGAATAATGCTAGAGTGACCATTCTTGGACCAAATCCACGCCGATGACTGTACTTTTTGAGCATGAAGAAGTTTTGTAAGATTGAATATTTGTGGGTGGTCCAATAGCATCTCAATAGTGGATTACACAATAAGCATAATAAAAATTATTATAACAAATTTTGATATTTTAGGATATGAATTTGAGTTTTATTTGTAAGGTAAGAGTTGTTCCTCCAACAATCATGTCAGCACCTATCATATAATTATGACTAATCCTTTTATTTTCAAATTAACAACTGCGTAACCATTTTTTTTTTTTTGAGTAAAAAATGATTGTGTTAAAACTAAAAATTACCGTAAGGAGAATTTGAGTTCAACTACAAAATTTGTGACAATGTACGGTAGTAATTCAGGAGATACATGCAGAGAATTTTGAAGAGATCTAATTACTCCCGGACAGAATATAGCCACTGAAGAATATAATGATTCTGCATATAAACCTTATCCGTACTTATTGGTAAGTATTCTTGGTTTGTCAGTTTATCAAGGCACAAGCTGAGTTAAAGCAAAATATATAAATGCTTGATAATTTGTTTTCCTCGTTTACTTATTTTCTTTCCATCTAAACAATCCAAACAAATGTAGGGAAAATTATAATTTAGTCGTTAAGTTGAAATCTTAGTGCTTTCTGATTGACTCAAGAAAAAGATGTGTCCTAACTAATATTTAAGTTTTTTACTCTTGTGATTATTAGCTTAATCCAACGTATAGTATGTGCGTTACAAATAGCAAGCAAGTCAATATTATCCTTTGTAATAATTAAGATCCTCACTCTTTAATGAATGCAAGAACCAATTTCAAGTCCTCAAACACTTGGCAAAGATGTTCACTATATTCAATAGTCCATGCACCGATGCACGTCGCAATCAGGAACAGAATGGATGAAAGAAACTGTTGTATTTGAGTAGCATACCGCGTTCTCTTGAGGTTACGTACCAAAATGCATTACGTTAGAGCTGTTCTAGGGAAAGAATAAAATAAAAGAAAATGAATAAATTAAAAGGGAGAAAAGAGCAGTCACGAGATAGAGTTCCAAATTTTACACTATTGAAACATTTTGCTGCGTAAAACTCATTGAAAAATGATACGCAAATCGCGGACAAATAAATAGCGTGACTATATATGCTAGCTAATGGATGCGTTATGGTATTGGCTGTGTTTCATGCATGCATGAAAGAGACCCAATTCCACAATGCATGTTAAATAAGCATAATCCAATTCAAATTCTCACCATACTGAAATTATGACAGAAATTGTTCTTTTGTTTAGCTTATTCGTAAGTGGAAAAAAAAAACAGCTTAAGCCTTTCAGGGTTGGTCCTGTGCCCAAACAAGAGGGGAAACAGCCTAGGGTCCACAGCTAGATGGAGCTAAAAAAACTATATATATATATATATATATATATATATATATATATATATATATATATATATATATATATATATATATGTGATTAAAAAATTATATTATTTTGTGAATATGAAATATATTTTCTGGGTGTTTTCTCTCTATCTCTTAGTTCTACTCGTAAATTTGTGTTGAACAAATTTAATTTTCTATGATATATGAACATGAAATAAACATATGATAATAAATAAGTCAAAATATTTTATTTTTCAACAAGCTAAGAAACATATATTTAAAATAAAAAATTATAAAGGATTTTATTTTTATTTATATTATTAAAATACATGGCTCAGTTAGATATTTTTAAACTTTCCTGTTTTTTTTTCTTTGAAAGTGCATCTTTTCTGTCTATCATCAAGTTTTCTCAAGCATCTCAAAATAATACTGGATATCTATCTTTACACATGCATGTAACACGTACACACATGTGCTCGCATATACATATTATAATTCTGATAACTACCTATTCAAACCTTAAAATACAAGGAATAGTAAGTAATAACAGTCAAAAGCATGACAAATACAAAGAGATTTAGAGCCAAATCAAACCTTAAGGCTTGACCTTGTAGACTCTATTAGCTTAATAAACTAATATTAGACAATAAAATTCCTGATCAATCTATCTTTGCTGAAAACCAATTACCAAGTGTGAATTTAATCAAGTCTCTATTATATCAGTCAAATCAAAGCAGCCATTTTGAAACATATATATGCTGTTGCGGACTATTTATATATTTTCTTAATCAATCAGTCTTTATTCATTCGATTTTCATTAATTTTCATCTTTATTTACGTTTGGCTTTTTCGTTTATGGTGTCTTGCATGTTTTTTGAAATCACCTAAAACACAACATATTTTAAGAACATACAGCATTTTCAGATGATAGATTGACATGTAATTGCTAATAGATAATTATTTCAAATTAACATCATTTCAAGATATCCATAATCATAATATTTGGGAATGAACTTATCTTGGTGCATAATATGATGGGGCCTCTCAGTTTTACACTCACTTGGCATGTATCGATCTCAATACTGATAAACACCATGTCACCATCGGCCAAATAAATACAGTTAGCATAATTGGCAAATTATCAAATCTTTTATGTTAATTCGAGATAAACTCTTTATCGTGTATATAAAAAATTAATAATTAAAATTTACTTTATTAATTTTTGAATTTTAAAGTGATTAACTAATAAGTGTATATTTGAATTATAATATACATTTTGGTTTTAACTCTTACAAGAAACAATAAACATGGACTAATTTGTATTTGAGGTAAATAAAATCTAACTAAAAATTATTTTTAATAATAATCGAATTCAAGTATTATCCAAATAATTCAATCTTAAATTTATTGCATTAATTATTTGTATTTAATCCCTTGCTTATTTGAATTATAATATAATTTTATATATTAAATTCCTTATAAATTTTGAAATAATTATTATAAAATTTAATAAACTTATTATCACACTTTATATTGATTACATGATGCAATAATATATATATATATATATATATATATATATAAATTGTGATATTAATTTTATTAAATTTTATAATAATTATTTCAAAATTCATAGTTAGAATATTTTTTATTAATTGATACTATCAAAATATTTAAAAATAATCTTTAAAAATAATCAAGTCCATTGTTTGATTAAGAATACCTTAGTAAAAAACTGTCATATTCAGCAATAAGAGCTATATTAATATTAATATTGAAGTTTTGGAACCCATTAATTTGTTTTGTTGCTCAATTAAATCAATCTTTCCATCCTCCAATGCAATGGTTTTGGCCTTTTTCCTAGAAAAAGACTCCTTTTGAACTCTTAATCATTATGTAAGTCAGGCAAAAAGGCAAGCACGTGTTCTTGATTATTCTCCGATTGGGCCATTTGGCATCTCAATGATCCCTTACAAATTATGCTGATAAACAAAGAAAAAGTAAAATTCCTCTGGCCTTCGTCAAACCATTTATGGTGTCATGGGTTTGGCATAGAATAATATTCCAGGTAGTTATTTTTAATAATAGACACTACGAAACGTAAGCATGATTTACTTTAATTTTTTGCCCTGACTAAAAATTTAACTGTAGATGGTCTTAATAAATGATCTGATTTTAAAATAGCTATCAAAGAATGATTTGCAATAGTATAGATTTAGTTTAGTCGAGCTAATGGAAGGCTACAAGATTATAGTATTACGGTAATAAGACTGCAAGACCAATGTGTAATTAACTTATTGAAGAGAGAGAGGCAGACTTGGTTCTAGAATACACCTACATTCTTGCATGAAGGGGGAAAATTGAAAGTAGCAAGGGTAGGAGACAAGATAATTATTTATTTTTTGTGTGCTGTGGGTTGTTTTGTAGCGATAATTAATGGGCACACATGTGAACAGGTAGGTACTTGATAATTAATTACCTTTCTGCTCAGTGAAGCAGTGTTTGGATTCATTCGTTGTAGAATAACATATATACATATAGGACACACATACAGAGAGAGATCTGGCTAGAGAGAGACAGTTGCCATTTCATCTTTCATTTCATGGGAATCAAGGCTCTGGCTACATGCAATTTGTAATGTGGTCAATATATACACGTTAGATGGTAAAATGTTTTTAGCTCTTGTATTTTCAGTAAAAATTGATATCGGTTATTATAGTTTATATACTTTGATTAATTTGACCTCTGAATTTAAAAAAAAAATATTTTTTGTTCCTCGTTACAAATGAATTTCACCTTGAACTATAAAAAAAATGGAATGACAGAAATCACCTTTTTTTTAAGTTTAGAGGACTAAACTGATCAAAATTAAAGTTCAATACTAAAACTAAATTTTACCAAAAGTAGAGTAACTTACAACATATTTTTACCCGATGTTCCCTCTACTTTACAGGCATATATATATATATATATATATATATATATATATATATATATATATATATGCTTTAATATATTTTTTTCTTAAATCTTTAAAGCCTCTAATTGAAATTAATTTATATGGATTTAGTTAAAGTAACTTATATCAAGAGTAATTCTTTTCTCCAATCTTATCATTCATTTTTTTAAAATCTAATGGTTATAATAAGTCATTAATTTTATATGTTAGATTCCAAGAAGTGAGGATGGAAAATAACTCAAAAAATTACTCTTGGTGTAAGTTGATCCTCTCTCTCCCTCTTTCTTTATATGTGTGTGTGTGTTGCTGCTGCCGCCACCACTCTAATTGCCGTTATGATCATCGTTGTCACTACTAACATGATTGTTGTCGTCGTCACGTTACGGTGGTGGTGACGATGATGATGACAACAACAACAATCATGTTGATGATGGCGATGACGATAATGGTGGTGGTTGCGGTAATGGTCATGGTAATTATGAAGAAAACAATCATGACGTTGGTGGTGATAATGGTGATGATATGTTTGAGATACTTTAGGACATCATAGATTAAAACTTTAAGATATTTAATTTTTATTTGGTAAATCTTATGGAGATTTTATAGTTAAATGAAGTTTTAATTTGAATTTAAAATGTTTTAATCTTGACCTTTCATTTTAATCTAACGATTAAAATTAATCATTCTCATTCTCACATAAGATGATCATTCTCATATGATATGTCATATATATATATATATATATATATATATATATATATATATATATATATATATATAGTTTAGGACCTAGAAATCTTATGTGGCATTGGCACCCAAAGACACATGTCTACCCTCCACATCAGTCCTGCCACTAGAGCGCGGACGCTTAGCAACGAGGTTATCTCTAACCTAATTAATATTCAATGTATTTGAATATGTTATCTATTGGCAGGTATTAAATTATCTATAATGCCACATTATCTACAAGGTATGATTATCTTCTACATTTATCTATAATTTAAATATTTATCTCTAACATTATTTCTAAGCTCCCAGCTACTATCTATAAGTATGGAATTATCTACAATGCTATAACAACCCCTACAAATAAGACCAGCACCCTTGCTCAGCTACTATAAATGCAGGTTCCATCAAACCCATTTACACGACTTTCACACACACAACACACGACAACAAGTCTGTGCCTCTCTCTTTCACTCATACCAACACCATTACATCATATGCTTGTGTTACTCTTCTTACACACATTCTTACTTGAGCGTCAAAATCCTTTATTTTGCAGGTCCCCTTCCTGTTAAAGGTACTTCTTCAAGGCGATGTGCAAAGTTCGAGCCTCCACTCAACCACCTCCACCTTGACATGTCACGGTTCCGAATTTTGGTAAGAACAAAATATATATATAATAACTTAGATAATTAACAAGATATTGGAGTTATTACTTTCTCCTTTACATAGTACTTTTTTTGGTAGATTCTTTTTATAAGATTGTCTCCAGAGTGTTTATTATATTATTTTTTTTATTAAAAATATGATGCATTAATTTATTTGGTAAATAGAATAAAATTCTAAAAATTTTAAGGAAAATTCTAGATATTTATATAAATTGTTTACAAATTTAATAAATCACTTATTTTTTATAGAAGTATACTCTTAAATAGAAATGAATTAATTAATTAACTTGGAATATGTTAAGAGAATGGAATTTCAATAGTTTTAAGACAATTCTGAAATATTATTACAAATTATTAAAAAATTAAGACCCCTAATAATTACTAATTGGTCCTGTATGTATTACATTCTATATTTTATTTTATAAGCTACTGTTTTTTTTTTGTGAAGACCATTTACAGAAGCTAATGTATAAGATTTTACAGAAATGCCAACGAATTTGCACATTAATTGCATTGTGTATATTTCTTTGAATGGTATGGTCAGGTATAAAATAATAAAATAAAAAAATTAAATTTGTATATAAAAGCCCTAAAAAAATATAAAAGCTCTAGCGAGAGTTTTTCTCTCACTTTTATTACACTATTTTCTTTTTACAATAAATGGCGCAGAAACTTTTTAACCAGTAAAAATTTAAAACAAACAAATCAGGTATCAATTTATCAGCACCCACCGAGAAGCTTTAGGGATAAAAAATAAATCATAAAGGAACATAATTTTCTCTAATTACTGTGGAAATTAAAGTAACTTTTTTTCCATTCAGAAAAGCAATAAATTGTTTGAACTTTTTTTATAGAAAAAAGTTTAATAAGAGAACAATTTTTCTATGATAAAAGAAAAAAAAAGATAACTTTTCTTATTCCACACTCAGGGGTCTGGACCTGATATTTTATAAGTCTAGGACAAAATGATAAATAAGTGTCATTATATTTTATTAAAAATATGTCAAATGAAATAAATACTTCATTTTATTAAAAATGTGTATTGTATTAGTTAGACGAATAATAAATGTTTCTTTTGTAATATGGGTGTATGTGCACATGATGTTTGTATGCACAAAAATAGATAGATAATAATTTGAGATAATTGAGAGATATTTTTTGTCTAATGCTAAAGGGATCTTTCTTTGATAGGAAACCTTTGAATATCTCCCATCATGAGAAAGTTTTTACAATGTTAAACTTTATTCATTTTTTAATGGATGAATGAGTTTTTTTTTTTCTTTTTCTTTTCCTTTTCATTTTTTAGTTTTTCTTTTTTTTTTCTTCCTCTTTTTGGGTTTGTCCCTTCTCTTTGTCATTGTTCTCCATCTCCTCCTGATCCATCTTTTCTTCTTCCCCTCAAGCTACCCACCTCTCCATCGTTGTCAACGACCTCCTCTGCATCGCCAACGTCACTTTTCTAACACAAAACAATCACTTTTCTCCATCCGTTTCCTTCCTTCTCCTTCCCTCACCCATCCACCACTGATGGTGACGCCATTGCTCACATCTAACCCAACCACCACTGACAACGACTTCCTCCGTTGGAAACGTACTCTGCCCCTATTTTTACCACCATGAGACCAAAGCTTCAATCATGGTTGTCTGAATTTGCAATGACTTCACGATGATTGTTTGCACCAACGTGAGTCCCTCTACCACGAAGAGGATGTTCAGATTAGTGTTGTCAAGATTTGCAACAACTATAGGGCAATGGTTTAGATTGTGGTTCTCCGTATTTGCAATGCCATCGTGAGTCCCTAAGCCACAAAGATCTGTGAATCCAAAAGACTCATGAACGACACAAAATCATCACAAACAAACACCAGAGTCACAAATAAAAAATGAAAAATAGAACCCATCGCCATAGACCCAACCAATTAGAATTGTTGTCATCGGTGTCACCATCACAACCATTCAACTGAATCGCAACCGGATCTGACAAAAGAAAAAAAAATTCCAAACTGAAACATGGTAGAGGAAGACGAGTTCCAATAAAGGGTGATTGCGGGAGGTGTCGTTGTCACGACCATCAAAAACACCTGTGAGAGAGAAAGGAAAATCAAATTCAAATAAGGAAAGATATAGAAAAATAAAAGAAAAATCTTAGTTGTTCATTTAAAAACTAAAAGTTACAACGTTAAAAACGGGTTTCCCCATTGTGGGAGACATTCAAAGGTCCCCAACCAAAGACAAATCCATGGTAGAGAATATGGTGTGTGAAAATGTACTTTCAAAGAAAAAGAGAGAAAGTGTTAAAAATATCTAATTGATAGATCAGTGAATTTTAATTTATAATATAAAAATAAATCACTGTATTATTTGTATTTCTTATCTTTTTGAAAAATAAAACCTTTAAGTCTATTTATTATCATATGCTCATTACATGTTTTAAAAAATTGTTTTATGCTCTTCTTTTTTAAAAAAAAAACAAAAAATCACTTTACAATTACATTATAATATAGAACTTAATTGAGGTGATATCTGAATTCAACCTAAATTTGAATTTGACTCCATCACATTGTGTATTAAACTATTGATATCATAGCCAGTTGTTGAACGATTGACAAGTGCACCAAATTGTCACAAGTAGTAAAGTTAAAATGGAAGTCTGAGTGTCAAATCCACAAAAACTTTGTTTGTACTTAAATAAATGAATATATAATTTTCAAGCAATAAATAAATTGATTTAAAAGGTTGTAAAGAAAAAAATAAATTAAATTGGCATAAAAATAAAATAAACAAGAGAAGAAAAACAAATATAAAGTAAATTAATTAATTAAAACAGAAATTAGAAGACAAGCCAATATTATTGCAGAAGTATTTCAGAAGACGAAAATATTGGAAACTTAGCGTACCAAATCTACTCTTGATGTAATATTAATGATTTTGCTCTATTAATGATTATTCCAATTTACACTTACATCTACTCATATACTCTAACCAAGATCCCTCAAGCGAAAGAGCCTAACTTATCTATCTTCTCTCCCAAATCCCTTTAAGATATAAAATAGTTAATTTGGATTAAGAATAAATATGTATAACAGGCTAAATAAAATCAACCTATCCCTAGTGATGAAGTTATTTAGATACCTTTTCCTAATTCTCTTAGAGAATAACGCTTCCTAATACTACCCTTAAAACTTACCGTGCAAATGGGTGATCAAACCATAAACAATAAAATTAAGCACAAGAAAGGATAATGCAAAAGTAATATTCATAATATATAGGAAGAAAAATTACATCAAGAACAGTTGGCTGCTGAGTTCCCAACAAGTGAGGGTTTAGCCTCTCGTTATCATAGAAAGCCTTACAATTGCAAGAGGATTGTGAATATAAAAGGGGATAGACAAGAAAGGGAATGAAGGGAAGAAATGACTCTTAATGATTATTTCTCCTTCTTCTATCCTTTTCCTTCTGTAAGGAATTATATTCTCTTGGAATTTCTCTGTGTTTTTTTCCTTCTTATCTCTCCTTGTATAGGTGCAGATAAACTTGGTTTTCACGCAACCTTTGCGCTAAGCACGATGGTTGCACTTAGCAAGTATGGCGGTATTCTCGCGCTAAGCGCGCCTTCGCGTTCCAAACTTCTCCATACTTCTTAGCGTTAAGCTTGCATTGCCGGTTAAGTGACTGTGTCGCGCCTGAGATGCGTTGAGCGAATAACATCAGATCTTCAATTTTCTTCTTTAGGCTTTACTTTGTTTTTCTGCACCAATTAGTCACCAAGCACTATAAATTCACAAGCTTTTAACACTTTCTGCACAAAAACTTAAATGACGTTAAATTTCCAATTATTCACATAAAAGGGAAGAATTAAGAGAGAAAAATTAACAATTCCTAAATAATTTAATCCCAAAATATACCTAACATAGCAGTTATCAAACTCCCCCAAATTCAAAGTTTTGCTTGTCCTCAAGCAAAAGTAACTAAGATAAAAATCTAGAGATTACCAATCACAACACATGAAATAACTGCATTCATTCCAAAATGCTTCATTGGTCAATTCTCAAGTTCATAGTTGTCATAAGTTCATGAAAGGAGCATGAAAAAGATGCACTTCAAGATGAATTAGTTAGCAAGTATGACAAATCACACGGAGAGTTCACCAAGCTTCATTCATCATAAGGCTAGTGTTTATCTCAATCCCACAGGTGTCCCAGTTATAAGTGTTTCAATTACAACAACTGATTAGTAAAATTCCCAACTTTGCACATCATCTCAGTCAATGCAATCATACATACACAATGCGGATAACTAAGGACTTTATCAGGCTTGTAACGTGGTTGGGCTAACAAAGAAATCATGGTTTTTCTTGAACTCAAAGTTTAGGATCTAGGAGAACATTCATTCCTCCAATTCTTTACAAACCATAACTAAAAAAAAAATTCATTACACCAACCTTATGGCTTTGCAACTCTTTTCAGCATAGCCACTTTCTTTGGTCATGGTTTACCCTAGATTTTATTCTTCAATTTTTTTTGATGAAAAAGTAATAGACATTACTAATGGGCTAAAGTAATACCATATACTGTGATTCACACTAGCTTGTGTTGTTTATTCATATTCCTGCGATAAAAATTCACCCAAAAACACTTCCCTAAATTTGGGACAAATTTGGCTGGATTCATGAGTACTCTCCTACAACCTAAGAAAGGTTAGTTATTCAATATCAATTTATTAGGCTTAGCTTACAATGGCAAATAATTCACATTAAGCTCAAAAAGGGTGCAAGGGATACATTCATTCACAGGATGACTTTTTGGCTAAGTAGCTATAATGAAATAACAAACAGGGCCTTGATGATCTCCACATCATACATGCATTCAAACAATCCAAGAATCATGCAAAATCAGGAAATGAAAACCATTCCTTCTCTCACAGTTTAAAGTTTACATAACTCACTAGTTTTTATGAAGCATTCAGGTTCACGATCCATGATTTTGTCAGAAATACTAACCTTTTCATTCTTGTAGGTTTAATTCACACTCCAACACTTACACTAACACCTACTTACATGAGAATCATAAAATTCACAAAAAATACTCATTAGTATGTAGTTTATCTCACTCATGCAATCGATTCACTCAAAATGTGTTGCAACCAATTAATAAGTGCCTACTTCTTTATCATAATTAAAATTGATTGAATTTTAAATTACAAAAATTTAAAGTACCATAGTTTCAAGAAAATAAAATAGAAAATAATGATAAAGAAAATAAAAATAAATAAAAATACAGAAAATAAAGAAAAATAAGGAAAGGAAAAATGAAGAAAAGTCCTAATCAATAAAAAATGGGCCTCAATGCTGACCTGACCAAAGGTCCCAGGCTCCCTGTGCAGCATTGATATCCACAACATAATCATCATCAACTCCGGTGTCTGCATCATCATCATCGCCGACACCAGAAGTATCATCCCCTCCTACAAAAGGAAGCTAGACTCCTGGTCAGGAAACCTGAGATAGGAATGCTTCTGGTGTCATCATTGGCTGTTAGAGAGATAGTCGATGAAGGCTTTGGGCCAAGAGATACTAGCCATGGTGGAGGCTTTGTAGCATGGGGAAGAGCTGCTCTGGCTGAGAAGAAGAAGACTGGTCGGCAGAAGATGAGGTGGAAAAAGGAGGAATGACTGGTGGTGGTGGTGGAGCATCTTGAGTGGCTCTGGTTCAAACCTGCCTTTGCCTTAGAAATACTATAGATGAATCTATTGGATTCCAATAGTTTTTCTTTATGTAAGCCAAGTTAATCACAGGGTTGAGGGACTTGAAAGTCAAAGTATCTGAGTCGACCCCCTGGGCATCACATAATGTTGCAATCAGAGCGGGGAAGCCGAGTCTGCATGTAATGGACTGGGCTATTTGGGTAATCTGCAGAGAAATCATGTCGCCCACATCCATGTCCATCTTCATCATGAGCCCATATATCAGGCAAGCCCTGTCCATGTTGAGGTCGGAGGTGTGGGAGGTAGGAGCAAGGTTGAAATAAGAAAGCACACTCCAGGTTTGGGCAATTGTGGTGAAGTCCTTCTACAAAATCTTCCATAGAGCCCTATCAATATTCAAAATAAACTGCCCTCCTAGCGTGCATAACTTGGTCGCAATATACTGATGGTTAGGATAGGTGTGGAGGTATTGGGAGTATGAAGTCAGCTGCTCCCCGTCCGGGACAATGACAGGGATCCCTAGAAAGTCATTCAATGTATGCATGTCGAATCTGATGGTCCGCCCCCACACCTGACATTGCTTCAGAGAAGCATCCTTCAGGTCATAGATGTTGGATTAGAACTCCTTCACCAACACCACATCAATCTGTTTTTTTGGTAGGAGGGTGAGTCTTTTGTGCCACTGACGCCTCTGGAGTTCACCATAGAATTCATTATACATGCTAGGCGCAAGCTCCACGTTCCTTTCTGGAAGAATGTTCCAGAGATGAATGTTTTCCTAGTATCGAAACTAGGCTGTCTCAGAAGCAAAGCGAGAGGAATCCCAAGTGGAATCCCCCCTTGTGGTTGGCTGGATCCTGTTTGGTGCTTCCTCAAGGCCATCTGCAAAAGAAACAAAAAAATAGTAACAAGATTAGAACAAAATAAGAAAACAAAGAAACAAAAATTTAAAATCTGAGTGTGGCGCTAAGCTGCCATGGGGTGCTTAGTGCCAATGCAAGACTAGTGGGGGCTTAGCGCAAGACTGGGTGCTAAGCCTATGCATGGAATAGACATGCACTAGGGCTTAGCACGAGACTGCGCACTAAGCCCATGCATGGAGAACAAAAAGACTCAGGAAAGAAAAAATGGTATTGGGCTTAGTGCGACACTACGCGCTAAGCCCATGCATGGTACTAAAAGACAGTGGAACTTAGTGCGAGACTGCATGCTAAGGCCATGCATGAGTATTCATAAAAAATCTAGAAACACAAGAACATATGCATGTGTGCTAATTGCACAATTTGAGTTTAATTGATAGTCAATTTTGGCTAAGAATGATTAAAATTCCTTTATTTTACTATTATTTTTAATGAAATAATGAGGAATTTAATATCATGTTAATTTTTTACCAGTAGGATTGAAAAGAAGTAAATTACAAGTGCTTTGGAGGAAAATTGATGCAAAAACTTGAAGAAAAAGTTGAAGATGGGGCAACTTGCTTAGCGCACAAGCCAGGCTCAGCGCACCTCCTCGCTTAGCGGTCAAGCTCAAGCTTAGCGCGAAGAAGGCCCACGAAGAAGCCCAAAGGAGCACTTAGCGTGAGATTTCGTGCTAAGCGCGTGATTGCCTCACTAAGCCCAAAAGGCCTGCTTATCGCGAGGTCACGTGAATTTTAAGCTACCTTAGGCTTATAAAAGGAGTAGGAAGCAAAGGAGAAATACACACAGAGACTCAGAGCTCTCTAATGAATACATCCTAAGCCTGAGTATCTCTAATAGGGGAAACCCTCCTTCTATAGCATTCTCTCCTTCTCTTTCTTTATCCATTCCTCTTATTCTTCTATCCACATCAGCCCTTAAGGCTAAACCACCATTGTTGGGAGCCACGCAACCAAATATCCTTGTAATGTAATCTTTCCTTACTATCTATTTAATGCAATGCCAATTTTTATTGTTTCCTTCCTGTGCTTTATTGTTATTGTATGACCTGATCATCCATGCATCTGTTTAGGGATTAGGCATTGAGAATTGTTTAATTTCTAAGAACTAGGAAAGTGCATCTAAACAACTCATTGCTAGGGATAGAGTGATCTTGTTTTGCCTATGCATACATCTCTAAACTTCATGCAATTTATTGTTTTATCTCTGTAAAGAGGTTTGAGAGAATAGATAAATTAGGCTCTTCATCGTGAGAGAATAAATATATTGGAATAACATTGAATAGACAAACATCTTAACATTGCATCGAGGGTAGTTAGGCATACTAGGTCCCAACATATTTTAAATTCTGAATTTATCTTTAAGCATTCAAACACATTATCATCATCTTTTTTTCTTTTACTTTAAATCTTTATCTTATCTTTTACCTCCCTTTATCTTCTATTTTAAATTCTTTATCTCTTGCTTGTAAATTAGGTTTGCACTAATTAAGTAAAAACAAAGTCTCTGTGAACTCGACACTCAGACTTCCATTTTACTTTACTACTTGTGACAATTTGATGCACTTGCGAATAAGTTAACAATGTGACTCATGAACTTGCTAAGCACGACATGTTGGCTTAGCATGTTCATCAAAATCCCCAGAATTGCATGTTTTTCCCAAATTGTCTGAACTCGCTAAGCCATGGATGTGGGCTTAGCAAGATTAACAAGGCATAGATGAAACAAACCATTTTAATCACAATAATGCGTGTTTGACATCACAAAACATGAATGCAACAAACGATAATAGGAAAACACAAATAATCACTAAACCATATGATAAACAAATGAAAAACATAGCTAAACATACCTAGTGTAATCAAAATGCATAAATAACACACACACACAATGTAATATTTGAAATGTAGAGAGAAAATTTGAAAGAAAAGACAAAGTTGACGAATGAAATGTGTAAAGAGTAGGGGGGAGGAAGAAGGTTTATAGTTTTTAGGCAGCTTTCGAACTACCTGTAGTTACAATTCTCATGCTTAGCGTGAGCGTTGTGCTTAGCGTACAATTTGACGGTTATACATAAGTTAATGATGCTCATGCTTAGCGAGTGTGGCACGCTTAGTGCATGAAGGATGAAGTCATTTGGTCTTCTCTCTCAGAAATTTGTAAAGGCACTTAGCGAGATATTATGGCTTAGCGTGTCATCAGATGCTCGCGCTTAGCGTAGGATGGCACACTTAGCACTTGCAGTTCCATCTTGAAAGACAAAAATTAATCCTTAATCCTCGCTCTACACACCTGAAAAATCACAGTGAACATTATATTTATTGAAAATTAACTAAAAATGACAAAAATAGAAAAAAACAATTAAGAAAGAAGAAAAGAGAAGAAATCCTGGGTTGCCTCCCACTAAGCGCTTCTTTAACATCACTAGCTTGACGTGAGACCCCTTCATGGGTCCTGGAAGTGGATGACGGTGGTCATTCTTTCAATGTAGCCACCATTGTAAATTTTCAGTCTTTGACCATTGATAATCTAGCTTCACTCAAGCTCACTTGAGGCAGGATCTACCAGCTCCACTGCTCCATAAGGCTTCACTTATTTGATTACGAAGGGACCAGACCATTTGGACTTAAGTTTACCTGGGAAGAACCTTAGTCTTCAATTGAATAACAATACTTGTTGTCTAGGCTAAAAGGTCTTCTTTATCAATTTCTGATCATGGTACACCTTCATCTTTTGCTTATAAATTTTGGAAGACTCGTAGGCATTGAGTCTCATCTTCTCTAGCCCCAGTAGCTACAGCTTCCGCTTCTTACCTGACAAAGATGCATCAAAATTAAGAAATTTGAGGGCCCAGTAGGCCCTGTGCTCCAACTCTATCGATAAGTGATATGCTTTCCCATAGACCATCTGAAATGGTGATAGTCCAATGGAAGTCTTGAAAGCAGTCCTGTAGGCCCATAATGCATCATTCAGTTTTGAAGCCCAATCTTTTCTTGAGGAAGCAACTATCTTTTCTAGAATCCTCTTTATCTTTCTATTAGAGACTTCTTCCTGACCATTAGTCTAAGGATGATAAGGTGAAGCTACCTTATGTCTGACATGATAATGTCCCAGAACTTTCTGCAACTGTGCATTATAGAAATGTGATCCTCTATCACTGATTAGCACTTTTGGAACTCCAAAATGGGAGAATATATTTTTCTTCAAAAACTTGATAATAGTCTTGGTGTCATTCTTTGGAGCAGCTATAGCTTCTACCCATTTAGACACATAATCAATAATAACCAAAATGTACTAATTACCTTAAAAAGATGGTAGAGGCCCCATAAAATCATTGACCTAGCAGTTGAAGAATTCTACTTCCAAAATGTTTTGCAATGGCATCTCATTTCTCTAAGAAATGCCCTCTGTTCTTTGGCATTGATCACAATGAAGCACATGATCATGGGCATCCTTGAAGATAGAAGGCCAAAAAAATCCAGTTTGTAGCACCTTAGTAGTTGTCCTATCCCCATTGTAGTGTTTGCCACAAGGAGAATTGTGACAGTGCAATAATATACTTCTAGCTTCTTCCATAGTGACACATCTTCCCAACAAATTATCCGCTCCAATCTTGAATAAATAAGGATCATCCCAGAAATAGAAACGAGCATCATGGAGGAAGTTCTTCCTCTGATTCCAATTGAAGTCCTTTGGAATAATACCTACAACTTTGTAGTTGGCTATGTCTACAAACCAAGGTCTCTCATTCACATGCATAAAAGATTCATCAGTAAATTCATCTCGAATTTCCTGTTCCTCTTGCGTTACTTCTTCGTTAACTAACCTGGAGAGGTGGTCAACCACTACATTATCGAAGCCTTTCTTGTCTTTAATAACTATATCTAACTCTTGAATTAGAAGGACCCATTTGATCAGCCTTGGCTTTGAATCTGCTTTTGTAAGGAGATATTTAATTGCTGCATGATCAGTAAAGATAATGACCCTGGAGCCTACTAAGTATGACCAAAACTTTTCTGATGCATAGACAATGACTAGCATCTCTTTCTCAATAGTTGCATAATTGAGTTGTGCATCATTCAGGACCTTGCTAGCATAATAAATGGCATGAAACACCTTGTCTTGTCATTGTCCAAGAACTGCACCAACTGCATAGTCACTAGCATCACACATGAGCTTAAATTCTTTACTCCAGTCAGGTGCCCCTATTATTGGAGCAGATACTAGACTATTCTTTAGGGTATGAAAGGTTGTCAAGCATTCCTCATCAAGCTTAAACACTACATCTTTATTCAGCAATTTGTTCAAGGGTCTAGCAATTTTGGAGAAGTCCTTTATGAATCGCCGATAGAATCCTGCATATCCAAGGAAACTCCTAATGCCTTTCACATTGATTGGCAGAGGTAGCTTTTCAAAGACATAAATTTTTGCTTTGTCCACCTCTATCCCTCGAGCTGAGATCTTATGGCCCAACACTATTCCTTCCTGGACCATGAAGCGACAGTTCTTCCAATTTAGTACCAGAATTGCTTCAACATAGCGTCTTAGCACAAGCTCCAGATTGGTCAGGCAACAGTCAAAGGAAGGACCAAAGACAGAGAAGTCGTCCATAAAAACGTTGATGCACTTCTCCAACATGTTGGCGAAGATAGCTAGCATGCACCACTGAAAAGTGGCTGGTGTATTACATAATTTGAATGTCATTCTTCTGTAAGCAAAGACTCCAAAAAGGCATGTAAACACTGTCTTCTCTTGCTCCTTGGGGTCTACTGCAATCTAATTGTACCATGAATAGTCATTTAAGAAACAATAGAATGACTGTCTTGATAACCGCTCCAACATCTGATCCATGAATGGCAAAGAAAGTGATCCTTTCTTGTGGCATCGTTAAGCTTGCAATAGTCTATGCACATCCTCCAGCCAGTGACAGTTCGAGTTGGAATGAGATCATTCTTTTCATTGCGGATCACGATCATTCCTTCTTTCTTGGGCACCACTTGGACTGGACTCACCCAAGCATTGTCAAAAATAGGGTAGATAAGTCCAGCCTCAAGTAACTTAAGAACTTCTTTTTGCACCTCCTCTTTCATGGATGGATTGAGCCTCCTTTGTGGCTGTCTCACTGGTCTGCATTCTTTTTCCATCATAATCTTATGCATGTAGTAGGGTGGACTGATTCCCTTGAGATCAGAGATATGCCACCTAATAGCTTCATTGTGCTTTCTGAGAACCTCTATCAATCGTGCTTCTTCATCTGATGATAGGTCATTGCTTATCACGGTTGGCTTGGCTTCATTTTCATCCAGAAACACATACTTCAGATGAGTAGGTAGAGCTTTTAACTCCACCTTGAGCTTCTCTGTTAGGCTGTCTTTCTTTAAATCTTCAAAGGCATGCTCCCCTGAGGGAATCTCCTACAATCGGTCTAAGTCTTCTAGACAGTCTCTAAGATCCTTTTCTTCCTCATTAGTCTAGCAATTAACAATATTTATTAGAGCCCTCTCCAATGGGGAGTAAATGATCAAGTGCAGCATAGCAAGATTGACTTCTTGCTCTATTACCTTCACCTTGAAGCTTGTCTTACTATCACTGGGATGCTTTATTGCTTCGACCAGGTTGAATGTGACTTTTTGATCCTTCACGCTCATCTCCAAGTTGCCATTCCCTATGTCCACAACACATTTTGTAGTAAGCATGAATGGTCGGCCTAGAATAAGGGGAATATCAGAGTCTTCTTCTATATCCATGATCACAAGGTCTACCGAAAAAGTAAATTGGCGAACCTTAACAAGGACGTCTTCAACTACACTATATGGTCTAGTAATCGAGCGTTCTGCTAGCTGAAGCATCATCTTAGTAGGAGCAATTCCCAGATTCTCGATTCTTTAGTACATAGAGAGGGGCATCAGATTGATGCTTGCCCCCAGATCAATGAGAGCTTTACCCATTAACACATCCCCAATATAGTGTGGGATGGTTACACTTCCTAGGTCTTTGAACTTCTATGGTAGAATCCTCATGATCACAGCACTGCAGTTTCCTTCCACCATGATGCTCTTAATGTTGATGTATTTACCTTTCTTTGTGAGCAGGTCCTTCAGAAACTTAGTATACAGAGGCATCTGCTGTAAGGCCTTTCCAAATGGAATGGTAATCTCCAACTTCTTGAATATGTCAAGGAAATGAGCAAAGTAGCGCTCCCTCTCTTTCTTTGACGGCACCAAGGGATATGGGATGTCCTTCATTGGGGCTACATGTATCTCTTTCCTAGCCTCCCTAGCTAACTGACTCTTGGTCTTAGTGGTTATGACATCATCATCATTCTTCTTACTTTTATTTTTCTCTTTTTCACTCTATTCTCTCTTTTTATTCTTTCCTTTCTCATTACTCAATCCTCCAATACTCCCTTAGCTCTTTTTTCTCTCTCAGTATTCTCCTTCTTCTAGCTTCTAGTAAGAACCACCTTGCATTCTTCCTTGGGATTCCTCTTAGTGTTGGCCACAAAACTCCTTGTGGACCTTTCAGCCAGTTGCTTAGCTAGTTGGCCCACCTGTACTTCCAAATTCTTGATTGTTGACTCTGTGCTCTTGTGATTTGACAAATAATCCTGCATAAATTGAGTCAAAGTGTCTTCTAGCTTGATGGTCCTCTCATAGAGATTAGGCCCTTGGTTGGGAGGCCGGATGGATGGACCACCTTGATCTTTGTTGAAGTTATTCCCTGGATGGGATCTCCAGCCTTGGCCTTGAGAGAAACTTCCCCCTTGATTGTATCCAGGAGGTCCTTCTTGATGGAACCCTTGACGATTGGGATTGGCCATGTAGTTGAATTCTTTGGATGCATCATCTTGAGCCATGTAGAGGCCTGACTCATAGGCCCCACCACAAATGTTGCATCCCTTAAAATGCATGACTGAAGGATGAGCAGGTTGCACTACATGCAACTGTTGAGGAAGCTTGTTTAGCGTCTCTATGAGGGTCTCTATTTGCTTGGCTAGGAGCTTGTTTTTGGCCTAGTAGTGTGTCTTGTGATGTGAGCTCAAAAAGACTCTTCTTTGTGGGTGTGTAAGCTCGATCACGAAGGATGGCATGGTCACTAGCTGCCATGTTTTCAATCAACTCCATAGCTTCATCAGGTGTCTTCAATTTGATCTTTCCACCAATAGAGGCATCGAGAAGCTGCTTGGAATGGGGTCGCAAGCCATCAATGAAGATATTTAGTTGAACTGGCTCACTGAACCCGTGAGTGGGAGTCTTTCGGAGTAACCCATGGAAATGATCTAAAGTTTCACTCAATGATTCATCATGGAATTGGTGGAATGAAGAGAGCTCCATCTTCCCCTTAGCGGTCTTGAACTCTGGAAAGTATTTCTTCAAGAACTTCTCCACCACCTATTACCATGTCCTCAAGCTATTTCCTTTGAATGAGTGCATCCATCTTTTTGCTTCACCAACCTAAGAAAAATAAAATAAGTTGAGGCAGATGACATCTTTTAGAACTTCTGCTATCTTCATCGTGTTGCAAATATCTATGTATGTAGCAAGGTGGGCATATGGATCTTCATTGGGTAGCCCACGAAAGAGATTGCCTTGAATCAGTTAGATGAGGGGATGTGGGTAAGTGATGTTGGTAGGTTGAACTTTGGGCTGTGCTATGCTTGTGAAGTACTAAGGTGTAAAGGAACTAGAGTAGTCCTCTAGAGTGATCCTTTGTGGCTGGTCCTCTGCCATAATGTGTTGTTCTTCAAAATTTTGATGTGGGTTGATCACAGGGAAGGAAGAAGATGATACAAAGGATGATGGTCCTTGATTGGCCTGCACCTCTTGTTTTTTTTCCTTCTTCTTGCGGCGTTGTTTCTTTTACAAGTTGCTTCAATCTCTAGATCCAAAGGAGCAAGGTCGTTTCCTGAAATTATACCTCGCATACAAGAAAGAAAACAATTATCGTGCAGGCTATCAAAGAATAAAAATTAGAAATTAGAAATTGAAAATAAAGAGTGAATAGAATTTTTTTCTATAAAAATTAAGAAATTAAGAAAAATTGATTGCTTAAAAATTTGAATATCCAAATTACCAAGTACAAAGAATAAAGTCTCCAACAACGGTTCCAAAAACTTGTTGAATGATTGACAACTGCACAAAATTGTCACAAGTAGTAAAGTTAAAACGGAAGTCTGAGTATCAAATCCACAAGGACTTTGTTTGTACTTAAATAAATGAATATATAATTTTCAAGAAATAAATAAATTGATTTAAAAGGTTGTAAAGAAAATAGTAAATTAAATTGACGTAAAAATAAAATAAACAAGAGAAGAAAAAAAATATAAAAGTAAATTAATTAATTAAAACAGAAATAGAAGACAAGCCAATATTATTGCAGAAGTGATTCAGAAGACAAGAATGTTGGGAACTTAGCCAACTAGAGCTACTTTTGATGTAATATTAATGATTATTCCAATTTACACCTCCATTTATTCATATACTCTAACCAAAATCCCTCAAGTGAAAAAGTCTAACTTATCTATCTTCTCTCTCAAATCCATTTAAGAGATAAAATAGTTAAATTGCATTAAGAATAGAGATGTATAACAAGCAAAATAAAATCAACCTATCCCTAATGATGAAGTTATTTAGATACCCTTTCCCAATTCTCTTAAAGAATAACGCTTTCCAACGCTACCCCTAAAACTTACCATGCAAACAGGTTATCAAACCATAAGCAATAAAATTAAGCACAGGAAAGGATAACGAAAAAGTAATATTCATAATAGATAAGAAGAAAAATTATATTAAGAGCAGTTGGCTGCTGAGTTCCCAACAACTTAGGATTTAACCTCTTATTATCATAAGAAGCCTTACAATTGCAAGAGGATTATGAATATAAAAGGGGATAGACAAGAAAGTGAATAGAGGGAAGGAATGACTCATAATAATTACTTCTCCTTCTTCTAACCTTTGCCTTTTGTAAGGAATTGCATTCTCTAAGAATTTTTGTGTGTTTTTTTTTCCTTTTTCTCTATCCTTCCTTTTTTAGGTGTAGATCAACTTAGTTTTCACGCAACCTTCGTGCTAAGTGCGATTGACGTGCTTAGCGTGTGACTCGAGCTAAGCACACCTTCGTGTTCCAGACTTCTCCATACTTCTTGGTGCTAAGCCTGCGTTGCCCCGCTAAGCGAATGTGTTGCGCTAAACGCCTGAGACGCGCTGAGCGAGCAACTAGTGTCCTAAGACATTACGTGTCCAAAATTAAAATATAACAAATATCTTGTTAATTACTATGATAATCTCAGGTCAAAAGAATATATATATATATATATATATATATATATATATATATATATATATATATATATATATATATATATATATATATATATATATATATATATATATATATGCAATTTAATAAATAAGATCAATTAATTTTTATTCAATAAACACCATTACATATATATTGATCTATCCGAATTATTGATGTCTTATTCACAATAATCCTACGATCAAGAATAATTTAGATTAAAATTATAAAGGACTTGTTTCTCATTATCATAATCTCTATTATGATAATAAGCCTTTAATTTTAATCAAGGACTTGTCAAATTAACAATTTAATAAAACAATAAATATGATAATAAAATAAAGAACAATTCTTTACTAAAATTGATAACATGATGGATTGGATCTTGACATGCATATTTATCCCCAACAATTACGATTGTCATCTATAGGTTGCTTCTTCTTTCTCTTGCTTCTCTATAACAATGTTTCATTATTTAAATACAAATACAATCATTTGCTAGGTATTATGAGCATGTAGACATTTTGGTCCATGGGGAATTTATATTTTTGTATATGCAGTTGTTTATGAACTCTTTGTGTCTTATTCAACTTTTCATTATTAATACAAATACAATCATTCTCAACTATATACTCAAATAAGGGTTTGCTTTCAACACTAGAAAGGCTCACAAACTTATCATTTTTAAGAATGATAGATTGAGCTATCTGTAATTCATCTCATCTATATTAAAACTTGTTCACAGAAATGGTTATTGTACAAAGTTAGCACTCAACTAGCAACCTGGAGCGTGCCTTCCCTCATGACTTGTGGGTGTTGTTTTTGGTTTTGATAACTAGTATTATATTTGGCTTTGCCTTTTAAAAAAATATTTGTCATAGAAAAAACTTGCAATAACAAAAACCTAATTTAATAGCTTCAATTGTCGATTGAATAAGATTTACTATGTTCAAAAGTTGAATTGAATAGGATACAAAAGAAGGGTCATGTGACTCATTTATTTTTCATGAAAAAATTAAGGGTATTGAAGGTTTGTGGGTTTTATGAATGGAAGAATTTGCAAACTATCAATTTTTTATAGACTATTATAATTTTGAATGTTTTCTAAAAATTCATAGAATTCTTTAAGATCTTATAAATCCATAAAAGTCCTTTTAAATGTTTATGAATTTGTTAAAATCTAAATGGGGTAGTCAAACTTATTTTTAACCTTGTCTCGTTGTCATACCTATCTTATATGTATAAATATTTATGCTATGTATTTTTTCTTAATAAATTGAATAATAATTGATAACTTAAGAATATATTAAATAAAAATGTGATATGTCTTTTTGGGATTATTGAAGCTATGTTATTTGTTTAATATAACAACACACCATTTTTTTATAAAATGACATGTCTATTTTTTTCTATAATATATATTTATATTTTCAATTTGTCATGACCTCAATTGCAACAAATGTATGTCAGTTGGAATCATGACGCAAATACTTAAATATAAAAAACTCAAATTTATTATTTCGTCCCAAATTTATAAAATCTCTGGATGGATCCACATAATAGCTTGGTCATTCTCCAACAATTGCATCAATAGGAGGAAGAGATCTCTAGAGAAAGATATAGGATTTTGGTAAGTTCCACCTGAATATTGTGTCTCTTTGTTGAACAATACACCAGCGGGCTTGAGATCATACATTTTAATACCCTTATTGAAATAGTTTTTTCAATGATAACAAAATTTGAACCTATATCTTTGTACAAATTATATATTTAAATTCTATCACTAGAGCGATTCTAATGATTTTTCCTTTTGCTTAATAGCGAGTTTGATTACATGTTTCAAATGTGATTTTTAAAAGTTAGGACATGCTTAAAATAATATTGGGTTAAACATAACTCACATTTTTTCTAATCCACCGTGACACTTTTTCTCCATTTGAAGGTTTGGAAAGATTGAATGAACGTTAATTACAAAGCTGCAAGCGACAAATCAAACATGCATTTAATAGTTATGACTTTCACGTCTCAAAACGTAATTCCAGACATGCTAAAATTATAGTGTTGGTGGAAGGTCACATGAAGAGAAGAGGGGGGCACGTGCACAGTGAGGAATGAAATGTTTAGTATAATATATATTGTTGTGGGCTAGCTTAACGCGGTTAGGGAATCTGCACGTGATAGAGAGGGAATGGGTTATAGACATGCATGGGTTGGAATTGGATTGGCAGTAGCGGATGAATCCATGAAGGGATTCAATTCCATGATAAGCATCGAAAACTGCGAAGGAAGCGTCAAACGTTGTTTAGCTGTCAATCCCTCCAAACCCCTCTCACGGGGCTCCCATTCCATTCTCTTTCTATAATTCTACGTTTTCATCAAATTTGTTTGTGGTATGCTTTCTCTATATTGCCCTTTCCCATTCTCTCTTGAGACGTGCTGAGAGACGTTACACTAACCACATGTGGCGTGTAATTAATGCATAAAACTCAAAAGCTAAATCAAAGTTACAACTAGGATTAATACTCCTGTTGGAGTTTGAATCTAGTATGGAACTACACATTAAATATTTAGTAAAATATTTTATCCTCTATAGTAATTTTATTTCATTTGAACATGATTATTTTTAGTAAAATATGTTATGGTCTATAAATAAATAAATAAATGTAACACCAGGAAATTTCTACCAAACATCTTCAAATTAAAGATTTCATGTCAACTGGCTGTGTTGCTTCAATTGATTATAAGGATTTCACTGGCCGCATGTGAGACCAGGATAACTATTTTTTATGTAAACTTGGATCATTATTCGATTATGTGAATACATCTAAAGTTATGATGAGATCTGAGCATAGTTTGGCTGTATATTTGGAATGAGTATAGGAAGCAATAAAATGTAAATTGAAGCGGTAGATATAGGTTGCTTTCAGAAGATGAGCGCTTGGTAAAAAGGACAGAAACAGAAAAAAAAAAAAAAACATCTTGAAAGCAATTAATTCCATGTTGCTTAGATTGAAATCAAGCAAAGGACGTGAAATATGAATTTATATATTATAAATTATCAATAAAATCATTAATTTTTATGTAAAAAGGGTGAACGAAATATAATACAAGATGAGACTCCTCTTATATTGGTCAACAATTTTCGTTACTAACTTGGCTAGTCTCTTGACTTCAACGCATGTTTTGGGAGTTTTTCTTTACACTTTCTTTTTTCTCTCCATGTTCATGTGAGATATATCAACTATATATAGTTATCATTATAAAGAAGAAAAAAAAAGTGAATCATAAGAAGGTATAAGGAGGTACTGAGTTTTGCATTTAGTTGTTTATGATTAGTGACACCATAATACTTTGGCTTTATATATTTGTCCAAGTCCTTGGGTCTAGAATCTAAAATAGGATGTAGCATAAAGGAAAGATAAATAACAACACAAACTGGTCTTAGTTCTAGTGGAATGACTGAAAAGAAAACCCACTATGTATATATATGGTGCTCCAGTGCATGTTTGAAAACACGATAGTTAGGTTATCACTCCAAACGTACCAATTTGCAATTGAAAATAAAATATTTTTTGGTAACATATTTTTCATATATTAATATTTATTTCTTGAGAAATATCCTATATGGTAAGGCCAATTTCGTAATTTAGTTTTGAAAAGCAGAATTTGCTGTGGGGAATATGTAGGTAGTCGTGAGGGAAACAAACAAGTGATCACAAATATTATTTACACCCACCCTTCCTATATATATATAAAAAAGAAACCCCCTAAGCCTCAGATGGGAAAGGAAAACCATCGAGAAACCAAAAACCAAAATCAATTTAGAGGAAAAAGTTGGAAGAAGCATGGATTCTAGGCGGCGTGGTAAAAACGCATCTATGCAACGCAAGTTGCAACAACTTCGATCGGTTACAAATTCCAGTGCTGTAATTCACTCTACACACTGATTATAATATATATGATGCATATTAACTTCGGTTTTCAATGCTTCTTTAGCACAAATCAAGAGTTTCATTATTTTTTAACTGTTTTTTTTTTGTTAATTTGGCAGGTGAACAAAGCCTCAATTATTGTGGATGCCACCAGATACATAGAGGAGCTGAAGCAAAAAGTGGATGGATTGAACTCAGAGCTAGGAACCGCGGAATCATCAATCTCCCAAGACGAACTACCCATGGTGCTTATTGTTTTGATACTTTTTCTTTTCTTTTTTTTGAAAGCAAAAGAAATCTTATTAAAGGATTACAAGGATATACTCCAACCTGCATACATATATCAGTTACATGACTTACTTTTTTAGACAAAATTTTATAAGTGTTGTGCTTGTGCGATTCTCCAATCAAAATTGGAGTTTTATCTTGATAATTTGCATTAAAAATTATGCATATTATCATGAAACTCCAATTCTAATTAGATAATTAGAGAATATAACTAAAAAATCTAATGAATTGTTTGCAAGTTCTTTCTCTCATTAGATTATAGCATAACACATGTTTAACTCTTTCTATATATTTTGTAAAATTTTCATAGGTCACTGTAGAAACCCTAGAAAGGGGATTCCTCATTAATGTGTTTTCAGAAAGGAATTGTCCCGGTATGCTTGGGGCAATACTCGATGCATTTGAAGAACTGGGACTTGATGTGCTTGATGCTAGGGTTTCTTGCGAAGACACTTTCCAGCTTGAAGCAGTCGGAGGAGAAGTAAGAGAATACACTAGGATATACAATGTCTAATCCCTTCTTATCTTAGTATATATTTGTCCTTCTTTTGTTTTTCCTTTGGAATAATTTTAAGCGTCTAAAATCAGGTCACAATTATTGGCTTAGATACATGATTTCTGAAACTATATATATATATATATATATATATATATATATATATATATATATATATATATATATATATATATATATATATTTATAATCTACTTTACATTTTTTTGTTTCTTTAATATATATTATATAGTATTCTTCTTTTAATTTTTTTCCTTACTAAATAATTTTAACCGTGTAAAATCGATTCACAATTCATTGCTTAGTTGATGGGACGATTAAATTTCTTGTGAAACTTATATACAATAGTAGTTCATATTGTCCTGAAATAAAAACAGTAAATTAAGAATAAGAAAAAAGAAAAAAAAGGAAAATAATCAAAATATCACGCGTGAGTTGTACAATTTTGGTTTGAGCGACATATCTAAAATTCTAGCTTCAATGTCCAAACTCCAAAGTACTGACATAATAATGAGTGTGGCTCCCATATATGGATTCATTTAACCGTGTTCTGTAGTTGGACGGGCCTTGTATCCGCCAATAAAGGAAGAACAACGATACTAATAGATAAATTTTATATTACAAATTATACAATTTAAGAAAAATATAAAGAGGATAGAGAACATTAGATAAGTGATGTGATGGAATAGAAAGAAAAAAAATCCTAGAAAGCACTGTAAAAAATATATATTATAAGTGTTTCATTACTCGTGAAGTAGACAGCTAGATTATACACGTTTTGTCATGGAGTTAACTGGTTAATTGAATGGTGCACCTGAAAATTCTCCTATATGATTGTGATACATGTGTAACACTGGAAAAACCTGTTGGTTTTGCAGAGTCAAGAGAACGAAAGCATTGACGCGCAAGTGGTAAAGCAAGCAGTGCTTCAAGCAATCCAAAACATGGATTAATCGAAGAACACATGTGCTAAGAAGAATGTACCTCAGACTCTCTTAATTTCTTAAAATCTTTGTATTAAATATAAAAGTTACGTACCCAAGCTTAAGTGATGAGAGAATTGAAGTGTGATACTATATTGTGCCAAAATGTAAGTACCACAATGGCCCTTAAATGTGATGTGGCTTCTTCGTTTGTAGGAAAGAATGAATGGACAGGGATCGTCCAGGTTAATTGGTATATTGGTGTTTAATTGGAATCAATGAGTTTGGAAAAAAGAAAAATAATAATAACTACTGTTTTTGTTTGCTAAATACACGCTCATTGTCAACAAGGTTCATTTCGAAGGATTATTTAATTTAGCAACCTATAAAAATTGACAGTATTTTTAATGTTTAAATATTATGTAGTTAATATTTTTAATGGGGTTGTAATATTTGAAATTTGTTATAATATTTATAATACCTGTCTATACAGTTTTTTTTTTTTTTTTAAAAATACCTGTCTATAATGTTATTTTATATAATATGAAGCCATATTAGTTTTCCACCAACATATTAGACTAAAATGAACAAAGGAATTAAACCATTAGAGATTTAAACTTTGGAAGAAATAAATTGATAAAATGGTATTTTACGCGAATAATTAGCAAAAAGATTTTGATATTGCAGAGTAGAACTGGACAAATGGCCGGAAAAAAAATCAGTATCAGTTGAAATTATTACAAATTTTTAGAATATTCTTAAATATAATATGTATGGAAATAATAGAATATCCTAGAACTATAGTGTATATGAATATGGTAGAATAATCTAGAACTATAATGTATTTAAATATAGTAGAACAATCTAGAACTATAAGTATATGTATAAGATAGAAAAATTTAGAACTATCATGATACTAATCTATCATGGAAACTCTAAAAAAATCTAAAGTAATGTAGAAACATTCACTACCATTAAAAGGTTGGTGACTTGAGCCTATAAATAGGCAATTGATATGTTATAATTGATTATCCAAGAAATCAATAACATAATCTTCTTTCTAAAACAATTCTTTAAAACTATTAATTATCAACCTAATAAACTATCAACAGTATCTGTTATTCTGTACTGATGTACAAATAGGCTGCTAGCTGTTCCAAGTAAATGCAAGGGAAACATAATGAGAGAAATGCGGTAGGGTGGCTGAAGTTAGTGAAGCTATACTTCCTTATGTTTAATTTTGTGCTTTATTCCTATTCTCACTTTATTCATTTTAAACTTCAAATTTGTTTTAGGATATTGATCGTTATTAGCTTATTGGTGATTTAAAAGACATGATGGAATTTATCGAAGCAATTTCACAAGGACATTTTTCATTGTTGTATTATTTATATCCTATATTTTTACAGTATTTTATACTGTTATTATTTTCTATTTCTTTCTGTTACATCAATAATATGATGCCATACTTTTCTCTGTTCTTTTCTTTATCTCTTAATTATATAGGTTTAATTTATCGATAAGTCCCTATAGTTAACAATAATTTTAAAAAATCATAATTTAAAAATTTTGCAATTAAATTCTTACTGTAATAACTGTTAAATTAAATATAAATACTTAATTGTATTTTAGTCCCTCAAGTTCAAATTGTATCAATAGATGTTTTAATTTTTATCTTAGTTATAATTAAGTCATAGTTCTTAATAGTGCTAATGTAACAATGATGAGAAAATTGACATATTGTCGGACGTATATATTAACATGAAAATGGTGGGTCTTGTTGAGGTGACATACAAAAATAGGATGAGTGTCATATTAGCATGTGTGCTTTAAACAATAATATGTGATCCTCAGCATCTTTGTTGCATCATCTTGTCAATATCACATTAGTTATCATTTAATGTCACATCATTAAAATTTGTTATATTCTTAATGAAAGACTCTAAGGGAGAGGAATTTGATTGTAAACGAGAAAACAAATTAAAAATTAAAATCACACATTTACAATATTTAAAGAACTTTACTAAAAGTGTAATTAAGCCCATTAGTATATTATTAACAAAGTTATAATGGTTTAGGAATTTAATTACAATTTATTTGAATTATTTACGGTGTTTTTAGTCATGGAGAGGAATAAAAGAAAAGAAGAGAAAGATGCAACAACTAGAAATTGCTTTGATAGTGACTAAGAGTACAACCCATAGTAAGGTCATGTCACTACCTGTGAGGACAATGGCGATTGCTAACGATGATAGTGTTTCCATTTTTGTGGAGTGTCTGTGAATTGTAATCCAAAAAAACAAACTTTTTAAAGGAAAATATGGCACACTTGTATTAATTACCTTGTGACAATGCCATGAAAAAGAAAGAATAACTTTTATTTGAAGTGAATAACAGATCACTAAAATGGGAATTAAATAGTGAACCTTATGAATTATGTGTTTTTTCCCCAAGTTTATTTATTTTATTTTGAAAGGAAAAATAAATATATTAAGGACACAAAAAGTGACCTACAAAAGAATACAGAGAGTAGCACAAAATCAATCAGCCTAACAAAACAGCCATAAGAACAAAGAGAGCATTAAACATAATCACTCAAACAAACTAATTAAAGGCATATTACATCAATTAGCAAAAGAAAGATCCCAAGAACATGGACCTTTATACCTAAACCACATCCAAGAGACATTGAATATTCAACAACACCATAGAAAATAACCTTGTCTTTATGCAACCATAAACACCAGCAAGTAGCATGCCAAAACATAAAATGAAATCTCCTCAGCTTCTTCCCCTGCAAATTGGACAAAGTGGTGTTTCAAGAGATTATGCTGGACCATACAACACCCCAACCAACTATACATACCACACCACACTTCATAGGCAAACCGACACTCCATCAAAAGATGATCCACATCCTCACTATCATGCTCACAGAACACACACCTATCATCATCCACAGACATACCTCTACAGATCAAGGCAGCACCGGATGGAATTATATCTTGAATAAGGCTCCAAGAAAAAGCCAAGACCTTGAATGGAATAACATATTTCGAAAAAATTTAAAAGAAAAACCAAAAAGCATATCATCCATAGTTCTACTTGACAAAATGTGATCATAAGCTGACGCCAACAAGAAGTACATCTCGCCTCCAACACCTCAAACCATCTTGTCCTCCCTATCCCGAGTAAGAACAACATTATTCAAAACTTGGGACAAGTGCTCAACAAGTTCTTCCTCTCAAACAAAAAGTTGCCTCCTCCACGCCACACCCAAACCCATCCTGAGGAAGTCCACCTCCCTATATCTCCCACCCGAACATCCCTATTAATAGAGATATTAAAGGGACGAGGGAACAAATCCATGAGACAACCACCACCCACCCAAGCATCCTTCCAAAACCCAGTGGCACTTCTATCACCAACCTTGCGACTAACCAAACTCGAGAACCACTCACCTCCCCCATCCAAGGAAACTAGATCCCTCCACCACCTTGATGCGTTGTTATCACTACGTAAATTAGGCACTTCAATATAGCCAAATATATAACGAAGCAAGCCACTCCACAAGGCATCCTTTTCTAATAGAAAATGCCACCTCCACTTGGCCAACAAACTGATATTAAAAGCTTCCAAATCCTTCACCCCAAGCCTCCCTCAGCCTTTCGATTTACAGATTATAGGCCAATTAACCCAATAAATTTTCTCATTGTCGAACAAACTGCTCCACTAAAATTTTCATTGGATCCTAGTCAAAGTAGCAATAAGCTTCTTCGATCCTCTAAAAAAAGAGAAGAAGTAGAGTGGAAAATTAGATAAAATCGAGTTCAGCAAAGTTAACCTTTAGCCAAAATTATAAAGATATCAACCCTTCCAACAATATTTTCCTAAAAGAACTCATCACTAGGTCCCACATGGACACCCTACTTGGATTAGCTCCAATCGAGATCCCGAGGAACTTAAAAATCTCCTCAGCTGAACAATGCAAGAAAATACTTTTAGCAAAGTTTACCTTTAACCCTAAGGCAAGCTCGAAACTCCTAAGAATGACCTTAATTGTTAGTATAGAGCAATAAAAGAAGAGAAAGAAATAAAGGGAAGAAAGAAAAAAACACACAGTTTAACGTGGTTCAGCACACAATGTATGTGCCTACGTCCACGGCTACACTAGGAGAACTTTTTATTACTTGCACATAAAGGCTTACAAGGTGTCTCTATATATAACACTAATGAGACACAAGTTTTTACAAACCAAGCGATGTGGGACTAAGACCACACAAGTTTTACAGACTAAGCGATGTGGGACAAAGGAACTAAGACCACAAACTCTAACAATTCTCCCACTTGGGGTCTAAGTTCCAAACTCTAGCAGCTCCTTGTAAGCAATGAGTTCATCGACTCTTTACCTAGTGTAGCGCCTTCATCTTCAATTATCCTTGAAGGCCAACTGAGGCAATGCAAAGCCTCAGTTTGTCAGTTGTAACAGCTTTAGTCAACATATCTGCTGGATTCTCTGATCCTAAGATCTTCAATAAAGATAAGTCTCCATCATTTATCAACTCCCTGATAAAATGGTATCTTAATTGAATATGCTTGCATCTAGAATGGAAGACTGGATTCTTAGCAAGACTTATAGCACTTTGACTGTCACTAAACATTGGAGCATCATCTTGTTCTTTCCCCAATTCATTGAGAAAATTCTTTAGCCAAATCATCTCCTTAGCTGCTTCTGAGATAGCTATGTACTCGGCTTCCGTGGTTGAGAGAGCAACTCTATCTTGAAGTTTAGACTTCCAACTCACAGTAGTACCTCCCAAGGTAAAAATGTAGCCTGTGGTGCTCTTCTTGGTATCAAAATCTCCTCCCAAGTCTGCATATGAAAATCCCTGTAAAGTGAGATTGCCTTTTCTGAAGCACAAACACATCTTTGAAGTACCCTTCAGATATCTGAGTATCCACTTTACACCTTCCCAATGCTCCTTTGCTGGATTTGATAGGAACCTACTGACAACTCCCACTGCATGTGCTATGTCAGGTCTGGTACACACCATAGCATACATCAAACTCCCAACTGCTGATGCATATGGTACTCTTGACATGTAACATTTTTCTTCATCTGTCTGCAAAGATTGCTTCTTTGAAAACTTCAAATGAGATCCCAAAGGGGTATTCCTGGTCTTAGAATCTCCAAGGTAAAACCTGTCAAGCAACTTGTGTATATATTTCTCCTGAGACAGCTTCAAAATTCCTTCTGATCTGTTTCTAAGAATTCTCATACCAAGGATTTGTTTAGCTGGACCAAGATCCTTCATTTCAAAGTTTTCTGCCAACTGCAGCTTCAACCTGTTAATTTCTGCCATACTAGATCCTGCAATCAACATGTCATCAACATACACAACAAGGATAACATAACTATTAGTATATTTTTTAACATAGCAGCAATGGTCCATGTCACATCTTTTGAATCCTGAGTTGCTCATAAACTCATTAAACTTCTTGTACCACTGCCTCGGTGCTTGTTTCAAGCCATACAAACTTTTGTGAAGCTTGCATACAAGATTCTCCTTGCCTGGCACTTCAAAACCTTCTGGTTGGGTCATATAGATGTCTTCCTCTAAATCCCCATGCAAGAATGCAGTTTTAACATCTAACTGCTCCAAGTGAAGATTCTCTGCAGCTACTATGCTCAGAATAACTCTGATGGTAGTCATCTTTACAACTGGAGAGAAGATCTCTGTGAAATCAATTCCTTGTTTCTGCTGAAACCCTTTCACCACAAGTCTCGCCTTGTATCTTCTTCTACCGTCAGATTCTTCCTTTAGCCTATAGACCCACCTATTCTGTAACGCCTTCTTTCCTTCTGGAAATTCAGTTAAAGACCACACGTCTTATTCTTCTGAAGGGATGTCATCTCATCTTTCATCGCTAGCTCCCACTCAATAGTGTCATTCCCCTGTGTAGCCTCATTGAAACATTCTGGCTCACCAGCATCAGTTAACAACAAATAATGCAATGAAGGGGAATACCTATCTGGTGGTACTGAAATTCTGCTGGATTTTCTTGGAGGAGTTGATGGTTCTGGTTCTGACTCAACCTCTACGTCTGTACTCTGGTTTCTGTTGGCTACATCACTTTCTGAAATTTTTTCAAGTGTTGCTTTCTCAGAAATTTCTGACAGTTTACCTGCACATGTAGATTCTGCAGAAAATTTGTCCTTATAAAATAAGTTCTCATTAAAAGTAACATTTCTGCTTTTGATAACTTTCTTGGTTTGGTCATCCCAAAACCTATAGCCATACATGTCAGATCCATAACCAATAAAATAACACTTCCTCGCCTTCGGATCCAATTTATCTCTACTATTAGAGTCTGTCAGTATATATGAAACACAACCAAAAATTCTCAAATGTGAAAGTTTTACCTCCTTTCCAGACCATACTTCTTCAGGCAACTGATAATTCAAAGGAACTGATGGTCCTCTATTGATGAGATATGCTGCTGTGTTTATTGCTTCTGCCTAGAATGCTTTAGGCAAGCCAGATTGGATCCGCATACACCTTGCTCTCTCATTCAAGGTTCTATTCATCCTTTCTGCAACACCGTTTTGCTCAGGTGTTCCTGGTATTGTCTTGATCATTCTGATCCCATGTTCTGAACAGAAGTCTTTAAACTCCTGACTATCATACTCCCCACCATTGTCAGATTTCAGATTTTTAACCTTTAAACCTGTCTGATTTTCAACTTTTGTTTTCCACCTTTTAAACACAGAAAACACATCAGATTTATTTTTAAGAAAATAAACCCATACCTTTCTGGTAGAGTCGTCGATAAAGGTGACATAATAGTGTGAGTTTCCAACAGATTCCACTGGGGCTGGCCCCCAAACATCTGTGTGCACCAATTCTAGCTTTTCAGCTTTCAGAGTCTTCCCTGCCCTTGAGAAACTGACCTTTTTCTGCTTTCCAAGGATACAATGTTCACAAGCACCAACATCAACATGCTTGAGGCTTGATAGCTTACCCTTTGCCGCCATAAGCTTCATTCCTTTTTCACTCATATGTCCAAGTCTTTGATGCCACATGGTTGAATTATTGATAGCCTCAGTAACTGCTACCATATCCTCATCTGCAATCATGTAAAGAGATCCTCGCTTCTTTCCACGAGCCACAATGAGATTGCCTTTTGTTACCTTCCAAGCTCCATCTCCAAAAGTGGTGTGATGTCCCTCATCATCCAACTGCCCTATAGATATTAAATTTCTCTTTAAGGCAGGAATATGTCTGACATTGTGCAATGTCCATAGGGATCCACTGGAAGTCTTGATGTTGATATCACCTCTTCCGACAATGTCAAGAGATTTTCCATCTGCAAGGTAAACTTTTCCAAATCTTCCAGAAACATAGTTAGACAATAAATCTTTAGAGGGAGTAGTGTGGAACGACGCACCTGAGTCCATGATCCATGAATCAACAGGACTATCCAAACTGCAAATTAATGCATCATCAAGTTCATCAGTTGCTGCATTTGCGGATTCATCATCATCGCGCTTCTTGTTTTTGTGCGACTTGTTCTTCTTTGGTGCCTTGCACTGATTGCTAAAGTGAGCTCTCTTGTCACAATTCCAACAAGTAACGTCACTTTGAAATTTTCTCTAACCTTTCCCTCTTGACTTTGATCTGCCTCGACCATTCTGACCCTTCTGGGTAGTCCTTCCCCTGCCTTCAGTATTCAATGCTGAATTGGAAACATGACTGGAAGATTCTCCTGAATCTCTCTTGCGAACATCTTCGCTCAAGATCAAGTCACGGATGTCACTAAGCTTTAATGTGTTCTCCCTTGTAGAACTACTAACTGCAGTAACAGTTGCAGCCCAACTATCCGGTAGTGATGACAATAGAATCAATGCCTTCACCTCATCCTCAAATTTAATCTGCACAGATTCCAATTGGGCAAGAATAGTATTAAACTCATTAATATGATCAGTTACAGAGATACCTTCTCCCATCTTGAGGTTGAACAACCGGCGCATCAAGTATACTTTGTTGGCTGCTGACGGCTTCTTGTACATATCTGATAATGCCTTCATTAAGCCTGCAGTAGTCTTCTCGTTCACGATGTTGAACGCGACGCTCTTGGCTAATGTCAATCTGATCACGCCAAGAGCCTGTCGATCTAGCAAGTTCCATTCTTCTTGCTTCATGTCTTCTGGCTTAACCCCTGATAAGGGCTGATACAGCTTTTTCTGATATAGATAATCCTCTATCTGCATCTTCCAAAAGCTGAAATCTCTGCCATCGAACTTCTCGATCTTCACCTTCCCCTCTTCTAATGCCATTGCTCCCACTGCCTCCTCTAAACTGAGAAGACTCCCACTAATTCCTTTAAACTAAGGAAATCCCGTGGAGTAACCAAAAGCTCTGATACCAGTTGTTAGTATAGAGCAATAAAAGAAGAGAAAGAAATAAAGGGAAGAAAGAAAAAGACACACAGTTTAACGTGGTTCAGCACACAATGTATGTGCCTACGTCCACGGCTACACTAGGAGAACTTTTTATTACTTGCACATAAAGGCTTACAAGGTGTCTCTATATATAACACTAATGAGACACAAGTTTTTACAAACCAAGCGATGTGGGACTAAGACCACACAAGTTTTACAGACTAAGCGATGTGGGACAAAGGAACTAAGACCACAAACTCTAACACTTAATTGCCTATAAGTTGTCCCAACTAGTCTCCCCAAACAAAATCGAATCATCGACATATTGCAAGATAGAGAAAGACACCTCATCATCAACTTTAAGTAACCTAAAGGTCCCTAACTTCACTGACCTACTCACCAAACCATGGACACCTTTAGCCACAATAAAAAAGAGAAAAGGAACTAAAGGATCACCTTGTTTCAATCCCTTTTCTGCCACAAATTCCTTCATCGGACTCTCATTAACTAAGACCAACATCCTACTAGAGCACACAACAACCTTTACCCACTTCCTCTGCAGCTCCTCAAAACAACTAAGATGTGTCATCATATAATCAAGGAACTCCCAATTGACTGAGTTGTAAGCTTTCACAAAATCAATGTTAAAAATAAAGCAACTCCTTTTACCCCTTTTAACAAGATCTACCAACTCGTTTTCCGCCACAACCCCATCCAAAATACTTCTACCAGCCACGTAGTTTGGCAGCTCAAAATAATTGAGCCAAGAACCTTTTTCAATCTCAAAGCTGTATAAAGGGATGGAAGTTAGTTATTTCAGTTAGATTAGTTGGCAATTAGTTAGAATAAAGTTAGTTACTAATTTTGTTAAGCTGGATACAAACACCATGTATATAACCTTGTATCTCTTCATTACCAATAATGAGAATTTGGAGATTTCTTTGCTGCACACAGCTCTCTGTTAATATGGTATCAGCAGAGATACATTTCTTCCGCTTTCTCTGATTTCCTTCTAGCTTTTCTTCTCTTTTTTCGATTCGATGGGAGCCATGGATGATTCCAATCCTTTTTTCATACAAACCAGCTTTTCTTCTGGCGAGAATTATAATTCTTGGAAGAAAGCCATCAAGATGACACTTCTTGGCAAGAATAAGTTTGGTTTTGTGAATGGTTTCATTCTCGAACCTTCATTAGAGCACTCTAGTCATGCTTTATGGCAGCGAAATGATAGCATTGTTGCATCTTGGCTTCTCAATTCTCTTACAAAGGAGATACAAATAAGCATTCTTCATTGTTCAACTGCTCAAGCCATTTGGAATGATCTTAAAGAAAGATTTGAATAGAGAAATGGTCCCTTGATTTTCCAGCTAAAACATGAACTAGCAAATTTGCAGCAGGGTTTTATGTCTGTCTCATCCTATTATTCCAAGTTGTGATCAATTTGGGAATCGATTTTTGAATTAAATCCTGCACATTCATGCACCTGCAATGACATCCGTCCTTGGCATGACTATGCACAGATGGAGTATGTCATACATTTCTTGATGGGGCTCAATGAATCCTATAGTTCAATTCGAGGTTAGATTCTTTCTATGGATCCTTTCCCTTCTATTAATCACATTTTTTCTCTAGTGGTTCAAGAAGAAAAACAGAAAGAAATTGGTATAAATTGGTAGATAATTCCTGTATAAATTTTGTTTCCAAAACTTGTACTCAAGCTATTAATTGGCATAATCGCTTTGGTCATGTATCAGACAGTGTTTTAAAAATATTGAGTAATAAAATTCCTTTTTCCATACCTAATGAGTTCTCCACCAAAAGTTGTTATGTGTGTCCTATTGCTAATTTTCGTAGATTATCTTTCCCTTCTGTTAATAATATTTTTTATCAGCCCTTTGACTTGATTCATTGTGATATTTAGGGACCTTATAAGCATTCAACTTATGCTAACAATTGATACTTCCTAACAATTGTGGATGACTGTTCACAATTTACATGGATTTTTTTGCTCAAAAATAAATCTGAAGCATCAACTGTGATCATGAGATTTTTTGCAATGGTAATGACTCAATTTGCAGCTTCAATCAAATGTCTAAGATCAGATAATGCTTAGGAGTTAGCTCTTACAGACTTCCTAGCATCTCAAGGCACCTTACATCAATTCTCATGTGTTGAAAGACCTCAACAAAATTCTGTTATTGAAAGGAAACATAAGCATTTACTTAATGTTGCTAGAGCATTATTTTTCCAGTCAAAGGTGCCTATTACTTTTTGGGGAGAATGTGTGGTTACTACTGCTTTCCTTATCAACAGATTGCCTTCACCATTGCTGAAACAAAATACTCAATATCAAGTTCTTTATGGTTCTGCACTTGATTATTCCATTTTGAGATCTTTTGATTGCCTTGCCTTTGCAGCTACTTTGAATTCTGAGAGGAACAAATTCTCTCCAAGAGCAGTTCCTTTTGTGTTTGTTGGTTATCCACAAGGCATCAAGGGATACAGGTTGTATAACTTTCATCCTAGGAAATTTTATGTTTCAAGGGATCTAGTCTTTCATGAGAGCATTTTTCCTTTTCAAACTTTACCAAATTCATCTTAAGAACATGATTTCCTTAGTGAATTAGCTATTCCCTTACCTATTCCTGAATCTATATCCTCAACCATTCAACCTAGAGCCATCGACACCAATATTTCTGAACCCAATAGTTCTCCTGACACAAATAATCTGCCTGTTCAGTTATCTGATTCTACAGTTGATACTACCATTAGTACCTCATCTACATTGCCTTCTCCTCCTTTAAGAAGATCCATTAGAACATAAAACCCTCCACCTTATCTTCTTGATTACATTAGACCGCAACCTAGACAAAGATCTCATCCTATCCAGAACAATTGCTCTCTAGTCCATTTCAACCCCCCTTATAAGGATTTCATTGCTCAAGTTTCCACCATTTATGAGCCACAATTCTATCATCAAGCTGTCCCTTTTCCAGAATGACGCCAAGCCATGACTGCTGAGATCAAAGCTTTGGAATCCAATAACACATGGACCTTAGTTCCCCTTCTAGTTGGAAAACAATGCATTAGCTGCAGGTAGGTGTATAAGGTGAAATTCAAACCTGATGGCATTGTGGATCGCCACAAAGCTAGATTGGTAGCTAAGGGCTACACACAACAGGCTAGCATTGATTTTTCTGATACTTTCTCTCCAATTGCTAAATTTACATCAGTTAGAGTTCTTTTGGTTGTTGTAGCTGCTAAAAACTGGTCAACCTTACAACTTGATGTGGATAATTCTTTCCTTAATGGCAATCTATTTGAGGAAGTTTATATGGAACTTCCAAAAGGGTACAATTCAGTTGATAAAAATCTTGTTTGCATACTCAACAAATCCATTTATGGCCTTAGACAAGCTTCTAGACAATGGTTTTGTAAATTCTCAATAACATTAATTGCTAATGGTTTCTCTCAGTCAAAGAATCATTATTATCTCTTTACCATTGGCAAAGGTGCTTCCTTGGTTCCTTGAAATATTTTCTGGGTCTGGGAATTGCAAAATCCAGCAAGGGCATTGTCCCGACTCCGCGAAAATATGCTCTTTCTCTGTTAGAAGATACTGGCTTCCTTGGCTGCAAACCATCTTCTCTTCCAATGGATCCAAATTTAAAGCTTAGCATGCTCAATGGTGAATTACTACTTGATCCCTTAATGTACAGGCGTTTACTTGGTAGCCTAATGTATCTAACTATTTCAAGGCCAGATATTACATTTGATGTTAACAAGCTAAGCCAGTACATGCAGAATCCAAGGAAACCTCATCTATATGTTATGCATCATCTTCTCCAATACATCAAAGGTACTCTAGGTCAAGGTCTTCATTTTCCAACAAGTAATTCCTTCAATTTGTCTGCCTATGCAGATGCTGATTGGGGAGGATGGTTGGACACACGCAGATCCACATTTGGTTCCTGTGTGTTTCTAGGAGATGCTTTAATATCATGGAAGTAAAAAAAACAACCCACTATGTCTAAATCTTCAGCAGAGGCGGAATATCGAGCACTTTCCTCAGTCTCCAGTGAAGTCATTTGGCTAAGATGACTTTTACTCCACTTTGTGATTACCATCCCATCTGCCATGCTTTTCTGTGATAGCAAATTTGCCATTGATTTAGCATCCAATCTAGCTCACCATGAACGATCCAAACACATTGATATTGATTATCACTTCATTCATGAGTTAGTGTAGTACTCCAACATACTCAAGCTTGTTCATGTGAAATCTCAACACCAAGTTGTCGATGTCTTCACAAAGCCTTTACTGCTTCTAGCTTTCTCTTCCTTTATCCGCAAGTTGGGACTCATTAACATTTACTCTCCAACTTGAGGGGGGGGGGGGGGGGGGGGCTATTAAAGCTGTATAAAGGGATGAAAGTTATTTATTTCAGTTAGAGGTTAGTTAGATTAGTTGGCAATTAGTTAGAATAAAGTTAGTTACTAATTCTGTTAAGCTGGATACAAACACCATGTATATAACCTTGTATCTCTTCATTACCAATAATGAGAATTTGGAGATTTCTTTGTTGCATCTAGCTCTTTGTTAATAAAAGCCAGCAATTTAGAAATAATTTTATGAGGATCGTTCATGGTGATCGCCTTTAGGAGCACCCCCGATGAAAAAAACTCACGCATCATCTCTATCACATCATCTTTCAAAACCTCCTAGCTTGGCATGAAGAAATTGAAATTAAATTCGTCTGTTCTTGAACTTTTGTTGTAACATCCCTGATTGTCAATTTTTTGGCGGCTCACATATTACGACACTTTATATGATGACATTTCACACGGTAACATTTCACTCAACTCCTGTTAGGGATGTTACATTTGTCCCCATTACAACTCCAAACAACATCCTTTATCTCAATTTCACTAAAAGGCACCACAAGAGAAGAACTATCTGAAGCAAATACTTGTTTAAAAGGAATACTTGCCAAAAGTCGACGCTCAAAACAAGACCCCGAGAAAGTTGTCTGGAAATGGTGAACAACTACTTCCTTCACCCCATAGACATCCTCAATCCACTACCCTTCAACCTTAAGGCCAACCAACTGATTCTTCTGACTCTGCTCCTGCAAGGAGGCATGAAAAAAATTGAGTTCTCATCCCCTTCCCTCCCCCACCGTGCCCTTGACTTTTGAGCCAACATACTTTCCTTCAACCTAATACTATTCCATAGATCATTCAAAAGTATCCTTCTCTGACTCCATCTCATCTAACTCTTCAATCTTAACACCAACCCCAACACTCAAATTCCCATACACCTCTTTTCTCCAATGTTTGTTAGGTATACCTCCATATCTTTTTGTTTTTTTTTTCTTTCAAAAATAACCTCTTGCAACCACTCTCATCACATACCAGCAATCACAATCATTATTGTCTATATGTATCATATGGCCATTGTGCATCGGAGGCATGCATCCAATCCCGCCAATTCACCCAATCCATTGATCTGTTGCTGCTCCGATACAACATGTGTGGCGTTGCGTTCATCTTAATTAGAAGGTCATATATTTAAGTTCAACAATATAAAATAGAGAAATTAAAAGGGTTATACAGTGACAATATAAGCGATCCAATCACAATCCACTGTATATTATAATTTTTTTTATTTTTATAATAATTACTTTAAAAATTAAATTAGCAGTACTTTTTTATTAGATGATAATGTAAAAACATTTTATATTATAAAAACATATTATCCATGTATGATGATTGAACTCTATAAAATATATGATGGTTTCAATGTTCTCTGTATAATTTAATCATATTGCATTGGTTATCGGTGGATGCCATGGTGTTATTATATGACTCATGGTTGTGGGGCACCCCCCCCCCCCCCCCTAAAAGCCATTGATGCTTGTGATATGTGATGGGTGTGGTTGTAAAAGGGTATTTTTGGAAATAATAAATCAAAGGGGAGGTACACTTAACAAACTTTGGAATAGATTTAACAATTGACAAATAAAAGGGTATTATAGAAGGTCCAAAACATTAAGAAATAAAATGTTCCTCACTGGCCATGGGCCGAAAATAAATTGCTAGATATATTGTCTTAGTATATTTAAATTGTATAGATATTCAAGTTATTATAAATATTATATTATTGTTTATTTTAAAATATTAATATATATAATTTCCTTCAAAATTTTCATGTATATACATATATATTTGTAAGTTAATTAATATAAAATTAATTTTGCATGTTATTATAATAATGGTTAACATTAATTAATATAAAATTATATAAAATTAGTTATGTTTATTATTTTATTATAATGATTAAATTAATAATTAGTGCAAAATTTTGTAAAACTAGTTGTGTGTTTATTGTTATTCGGATAACAATTAAGGTTATTATCATTCAATATAAAAATTAGTTTCAATTTTGTGTAAAAATAATAATTTTTTAAAAAATTAATTTATTAAATTTAGAAATTTAAACAATTGTAAATTAAGAAAACAAAATTCGAACCCCCGCCCCTTTATAAGATTTCTAAATTCGTTCTTATATATAATTTATATTAGTTTATGTAATGCGTTTATTTCTATTTGTATGGATCTTATATAACATTTATATTATGTTATTATACAATATTCATTTTTTTTTGACTTATTATATATAAAATAATCTATAGAATTTATTTACTTAATTTATTGTATTTATGATAACTATTGTATTATGCATGGTTACCAAGGTCTAGGCCACCTCGGTGTATGTAATTATCCACGACGTACTAGGCCTTCTATAACGTCTCCCTAATATTTGTAGTGAAATAAGATGAGCCAACAAGGAAACTGCAATATTCTGTTATTAAAAGCAAACTGCAAAAATTAAAGTAAAGTAGCAAGGAATTTATTACATTTGTCTTTATTACATGCACCAACAAACAGACAAATTTCAGTGAACACAACAACATTAACATATCTAGAACAAAGTCTGAAACGACTACACACGCTGATACCAAGATGACAGTCGCATAAGTGTAGTCACCAGTCATCGCCCTTTGATTTATTAATTATAACTCTACAATGACAAAATGATATATAGTATTGTGCTATTGAAAAATTTCCCTTCCATTTCTTCCTCCCCGGATCCATGCACGATTCATTACCTGATCCTGCAATTGAATGCACACTGTTAAGCAAACGAAGTCAAATAATAAAATATTTAAAACTAAAATAACAGTCTAACTCAGTTAATGGAACGAATGAGAGAAAAATTGGAAAATTATGCAAATGTCATATATGAACATTCAATAATTCGTGGCATTACTAACTATGCAAATGTCAACCAAGTTCAACTTAGATAGGAAATGATGAAAGAGATATGCAATAAAGCCTTAGTAAACATATCAATTTGAGCAGAGGAGGCAACTAGAGGTAACTTCACGATCCCAGAAGTACCATGTTCCCTAACAACAAGGCATCTAACTGAGGTGAAGTTTCAGTAAGTTAATCATCAGAAGTGTAAAAAAGGATGGCGCATAGGTCTAATAGATTTTATAGTTTCTGAGGGCATGGGTGAGGAGGTAGCTAGATGGGTCAACAATGGAAGAAGTTTCAGACCAAGGTTTTAGTAGGCCAGGTTTAGAAATGGCAAGATAAAAATGAAGATGGGGTTTCTGTATATGATCATATTGCCACTAGGCAATTTAAAAGAAATGGGATAAATTTTATTGTGATTTATTTGTAAACCATTCTAATTAAGGATGAGCATATGTGATTTGAAATGCCTAAGTTTATGATCCAGATTATACTACTGCATGCATTTTAGGGAACCACAAGTGCAACATGTTATTATGATTTCATTGAGACTACTCAAAGAAGTCACATCTTTGGGGTATTGAAGCAAAAACTAATTTACTAAATGAGAAGTTTGAGATTCAATGGAACTCTTCACAAAAGAGACTGCAAAGTTTTAAACTGAGTGAAAACAGGTATACTGTGTTGCATTGCTTGTTCCTAAACTGAATCTACATTGTCACCTTTTGAATCAAATTCCTCATTACACATCAGTCACACATATGACTGAGGACCACCTTTAAAATGAGTTCTTTAAGAAAATCTATGCTTGAGATAACAAAGTCACATAAGTGTGGCCTTTCTTGCTAGAATAGTTACTCATTCGCCCATTGGAATTATTACTCCATTAGCCAGTAAATTTCTTTCCTTCAATTGCCTATTTGCATTAAGATCAAGACCTAATGCTCTTCTCCTTGATTCAAACCATTCTTCCAATCGTGTAGCATAACCATTGAAAATAATCAATTCAATAGAGGTAGAGGATCGATTAACTGGATCTAAGAATAAACCTTAGCAAAATGTTCATTGAGTCCTATAAGAAATCTAATCGCAAAATCCTACTATCGTTAGACCTTAACATTTTTCATAGCCTAACAATTCCACTTAATTAAACAAACAGAACTAGGAATAGGTATGAAATTATCGAGTTCTTTTTCCTTGGCATGATGAAGAAGAAAGATTAAAAGGCTAAAAAGATTGATGGATTAGGAACCATTCAACAAACAACATGATTCAAGATTCTCATGTGATAGAGAGAACTCAAAGTTGCACAACAGAGCTCTTCTTCTCAGTTAATAGAATGACTGAGAAAAAAATTGAAAAATTGTGAAAGAATCATGATGTTTTTTTAAAATATATTGCGTTCCTATAATAAAAAATGATAGTAGTTAACAATAATTGAAAAATAAATTGTTATCAAATTGTTAAAAAGTAATAAAAAATAATGTTGTGTTGTGAAAGTGGCAATTGCTGAGAGAACAAATTCTAATGAATCTCTGGAGCACTCAAAACAAGAAGTACATTAGAGCCTAAAAACAATTAAAATAATAACAAAGATGAGAGAAAGAAGATTATCAAAAAAATAATAATAGAAAGAGAAAATGTTTATTGGTATGTATCAAAGTTTAACTAGTCGATCTCATATAATGTTGGCAAGTTTGTGTCATTTGCAAATGCTAGGTTATTTTAGAGAGAGATTTTCAAATGTTAATACTAAATAGTCATTAATTCCTAAATAATTACCAAGAAATTAATATAGAAGATAAAGTAATAAATTCATTTTCATTACAAATGTAATTATCTATAACCTTTAAAATAACAAAAAAATTAAAAAAACTTTTAATATATGATACTTAAATTTAAATATTTTATCAAAATAGAGGGGATGCAATTATCTCCATAATAGAGATTATAAGAAATAAAATAAAATACTTATTTTAAAAATAAATATAATATCTTCCCAACAAATATTATAAATAAGAATAAAATATTTTATCGATAAGCACAACTAAAGATAAATAAAACTTAAATATCTTTGTAGTTAAAATCTTAAATATAAACAATTATCTTAATTATTTAATATTTTAAATATAATATTCATTAAAAAAAATCAAGTTCAAAATTTCCAATGTATGTTTCTTTATTTAGATACATTTTCTTAATAATAATACACAAATTATTTCTTATTTTAAATATTCCACCAATATCTCTTATTTCTCCTTATCTCTCTCTATTCATCACATCATAAACTCAATTATATCTATATTTTTTCTCTCTTTTGTTTGGATAGCACTTGAATATCTATCAAACATTTTCTTCTTCTTTTTATTTTATTTTATATAAAACTAGTTTTTTAGTCTCTGTCATGCATAAAATAAATGTTTATTTTATATAACTAAAATATGTTATAAATAAGTATTTTTAAATATATAAATTCTATTATATTTAAAATTTGTAATAAATAAACATATTTGAACATATAAATTATTTTTTAAATTTATTATAAATAATTGTACTATGATATAAGATTATTTTTAAATTTTTATAAAATTCAATTTATAAATAAAAATGATATATTAAACGAAACAAGTTAAGAAAAATTTTAAAAAAAAAATATGATGGAAGAATCTTTTTTTAAAAATGATGTTGAATAATAGCTCCTAAAATTACTTTCATTCAAAATATCTATTCTAATTTGCATATAGAAAAAAAATTAGGAGTAGAATTCTATAAATAGAAAACTATATTGATTTAATTTGGTATTTTTCATATATTTAATTTATCTCTCAAATTTGAGGTAATTTTAATTTTTTAGAAAGAGTAAATTTTTAATTGAGAGACCAAAATAAAAGTATGCCAAATTTGATGAACTAAAAAGATACTTATGCCTTAAAAATGCATTGAAATACATTAGAGTGTGTAAAGCATGAGGTATTTAGTGAAATTATGATGTGTTACTGAATGAAAATGTGTAAAGAAAGGAAAGCATATTGAGTGAGTGGTGAGTATAACATACCTGTTGCAGTTGGTGGAGGTGCTGATCCTGTAGGGCACCCTGACTCTACATCTCCCGGGGAGTGAAGCTGCGTTGTTGGCATTTAAACCAGAAATAGAAGCGGCAACGGATTTCAGGCAATTGCACGCGGTGCGTCGGTCGGCGGTGTTACTGGCGGCGCGGTTGAGGCTCGTGACTCCTCTGCAGCATTCCGCCTCCGGTGATCCGCCGCGGCGGCTCCGAAGGTAATTGATGCATGGAGATAGGGATCTGGCTACTTCCCCGCACGTGATGGCATTTGTCATGGGTGCAGTGATCACCACAACCATGCATATCACCGCAACTACGCATGCAAACTTGAGGCTAGCCATCACTACTCAGAGGAACAAAAGACAAAGTTATTGGTGGGAACAAGTGCTGCAAATCTAGGGTTTATATAGAGCATAAGAGACCAATAGTTGGGTGGAGTTGAGTCTAGCAAAATAGATTAGTTTCCCATCATATGGGATGAGTAAAGGTTTGTATTTTTATTGATTAAATATTAATATTTAATGTATAATTGTGTTTCCAACAAAATTATATACCAAGGAGATATGTAGAAAAAAATCTTCCTAACTAATACCCTTAAAACATTGAATAAAAAATTAAAAAAAAGTTTTTATTATAAATATGGGAGTGCAGGGACGGATGCACATTCTCCATTGTGGCCCACTAATTTTTTAGTTTTTATTTATGTAATAAATATGTATAATTATTATCTATCTTTGTAATTTAAAATATAATAAAATAAGTATATTCTTAATATAAATATTGCTCCCACAAATTTATTTAATCTCACTCTTTTATTCTCTCAATTAAACATTTATACTATATATTTCTTTTTACTTTTTGATGTGTATTATACATACTATATTTATAATTAATAAAAAAATCAGTGATTCATTTTAAATTACCTTTCTTTTATTTTTACACACATATATAATATTTGAATTTTGTTAACTGATTATCATTTTCAATCTATCTTCTTTTATCTTCATCTTTCAATTAAATATCAATAATTTTTTTAAATAAACTATCAACAATTAAAAGTAATCGTAAATCATAATTGTATATAAGTTCTTCATTGTAAATTCAAAATATAAATTATTTATTCAATTATATTTTTTTATAATGGACTTTAATTATAATGTCATTTTATATTTAAAATTATTTATTTAGTGTTTAAATTTTAATTATATAAAATAAATATTTATTATTTATGATCCATAAACTAAAATACTGATTTCTATATATAAATATTATCTTTCACTTTAGTTTCTGAATCCATTACTATTCGAGCGCGTGCATTTAAAAATGATAAAAGAGTACATTTTTATGCTTCCCAGTAAAATAATTTCTTCTTTTTCTTGCTTAACTAGTGTCTTAGCGTCACTTGTTAGTATTTGCCAACAAAAAATATAAAAAACATAAGAAGGAATCATAGGGTCGGTGGGAACGTAGGTGTGGCTATTCAGAATGCATTTAGCAGCCTTTAGTTTGTTGTTCGATGTGCTCAATTTAATGTTGTGTGGTACATGGTCTAATCTTTGAGCACTTGGCTTACTATGAGACGTTTGATTTGGTGTGAGCAAATACGGTTGAATAGGATTATTATGGCATATGGACAGGTCAATATTTCGCTCTTCGTATTTACTGCCCTCAAACGACTAAATTAAACTTTTGAATTGGTTACTCACTGTTTTCAAGTAAAATTACTAGCATAGTAGTCCCCCACTATTGATCTAGAGTAGAACGATACATGCTCACGTCACGGCACTGAATTTGGAAGGGAATTTTCTACCTTGTTGTATCTCCCCAATTGAATTACTTTGGCAGATTGAATTGCATTTTGATCGGGCAACTAGTTTATTTTTTTATACATAGTTTAGAGAAATCCTATTTATGTAACAGAAAAGGAAAAAGGAACAGATGTAAATAATTAGATGATGAAGGGTATGAAAAGAGATAAAAAAAAAACTATATTTACGTCATTGTATAATTTTATCTATGGATATGTCTCTACAATATGTTAGTAATGTAAAAGAAGTATTTTGCTTTGGGAGATGTGTTTACAACTTCACATATTTAGTGGCCCATAATCTTTCGATCAATATTGTCTCAGGAAAGAAGATATATGCGAAAAAAATAATGTAAAATAACTTGTGTGGTGAACAAAATAAACTGATTTTTTTCTTCTTCTTTTTAAATGGATATGGTTCACTTGTGATATATGGGGTTGTTTATTTACATATAAATTTTATAAAGAATTGCTTAATTCAAAAGACACTATTTCTCCTAAGCGTAGCCGTTGTGATCTTCTACTAAAGATAAATCTGCTTTAATTTTTATGATATCATATTTGGTATTCTAAAATTTTGATGTAGATCTCTTCACCATTGGCATCATAAGGTGTTTGATAAAAGTTGAGTCAAATTGTTTCTTGTTATTGATGATGATTTGTTTTGTTGTCTGAACATTGTGGGTGCCTAAACACGTTTGGATATACACAAAAAAATTATTCATCTTCTCTGCAAATTTTTTTGTTTGTTTTCCTTGAGGTACCTTGCGAAGAAGATGAGATGGGAGAGTTTTTGGGATAATTTTTTTAAAAGAAATCACATGTCATTCACATGCTGATGTTAGGGGGAATTAAGTAAGCCGAAAAAAATTTCACCACAACCGAGTAAAAAAGTTTAACAGTCTTCCAGATATTGACACATGACAGTCAACGTCTGAGATTAACGGTTAATATTCGATTAGGACGTCCAGAACCAATTTTGCAGAAATTTGTAAATACGAGGATCAAATGTATGAATTAAATTTTCGGGGAACCCAATATGAAATTAGAGTAAAACTAAGAGACCAAAAGTGTAATTTTGTCTAATTTTATTTATGGATATGTCTCTACAATATGTTAGTAATGTAAAAGAAGTATTTTGATTTGGGAGATGTGTTCACAACTTCACATATTTAGTGGCCCATAATCTTTCGATCAATATTGTCTCAGGAAAGAAGATACATGCGAAAAAAATAATGTAAAATTACTTGTGCGGTGAACAAAATAAACTGAATTTTTTCTTCTTTTTTTTAAATGGATATGGTTCACTTGTGATATATGGGGTTGTTTATTTACATATAAATTTTATAAAGAATGGCTTAAATCAAAAGACACTATTTCTCCTAAGCACTATAACCTACACATAGGAAAATTCAATTGCATTTAAATTTCAATAATTTATAATTTATAGAGTATTTATAATGACATTAATTTTTTTAAATTGTTCAAGTTAGAATTGTTTACACTCCCCTACACCATGCTTCAACATTTATATGACGAACTCGAAATTTCCTCAGACATTACACATCACTCCATTTGAAGTGATTTGGCAACTTGGAAGCAATATGTAATCTTTTGGTGGAGAAGATTGGAAATCTGGATGTGGAGGATGAAAATATAGGTCTTTCTTTGCAAGAGATCGAGGACAGGAAGAATATGTTGGAGAAATTCTGGAAGTTAGCTTGGAGATTTGAGTCCATTGCCCGTCAAAAATCTTGGGTGAAGTGGCTTTAGAAGGGTGATATTAATACTAAGTTCCTTCACTCGACAATAAATTGAAGAAGGTGAACCAACAACATCCAGGGGTTGCATTTGAATGGAAGTTGGGTGGATGATCCTTTAGTGGTTAAAATAGAGGCAATGAGGTTCTTTCTTGAGAGATTTAAAGAAATTGAGGATATTGACATTGGTTTGGATGGAGACAGGTTTAACAGCATAGATGAGGGAGACAATGGCATGCTTATAGAAACTTTTCAGAAGAAGTGAACCAGACAGTATGGGATTGCGAGGACCTTCAATGCCCATTTTTTATTCATCCACCCAAAAAAAAAAAAAAAAAAGACAAACCCATTCTTTTAAGGATCTTAGGACAAAGTTCAAGTGAACCGAAGACAATAATAGGATGAACTTAGAAGGACCCAATAGATGACTTAAGAATTAGATTTGAATATTTAGATATTATTCTTTTAATGATATTTAGTTTTATTTAAATTTCTAAAATACTAGATGATAACAAGTGTAAGATCATTCATTAGTTTTATTATATAATATAAAATAAATTTTGTACTATATGGAGGCATCAATAAAAAAAAATGAAATTTGTTTTATTAGCTTTTATTTGTAATTTTAATGTAGATTTTAGAAGTAATGATATGATAGAATTGGGTGCTTATCAAACTATGTTTTCATTAGCTTACTCCCATGAAAGACCTCCACCTCAATGCCATCATCGACCAGGTGAGAGCTCTCCAAATTCAACTTGACAACTTCGAACAACTCCAGGGCTATTACTACACCATGCACATTCCAGCCAGCTATTAACGCCAACCATAAATCCTTGTTTCTACAATGGTTGTCTTACTGAAAAAATAGGGTTCCTTCAACACCAACCCACACCATCAAGAACCTATTTTTTCAGCACTACCCAACACATATTACAACTTCCCCAAACCTTTGCCCACATACATCACCCTTTTCCAATATCCCAACCTACCTTTCCCTCATCAACCAACCCTTTCTTTTCTCTTACCCATATGAACATTCCAACCCTTTTCCTTTTCACTCCTATGCCAACACCACCGAGCAAACGCCACCGCCTAGCCATCAACCTTTCCAATCTCTACAAACCCAAACAACCACAACCCTTTCACTATTTCCCTACCACCATCACGACACTACCCACCTTCTGCTTGCTCGCCTAACAAAACACATTTTTGGGCAACTACCCCAATCAAGTCAGATGCCTACCTCAATCCTCCCAACAACAACACCATCATCATTACCGTTTCAACCCAATCCCACATCTCAACCCACACTATTCAACAAGAGAACCCCACCAAGCTGCAAATCAAAGTTTGTTTTCACCCTATCAACAATTGGCGTGGTTCCACAACCCCAAGCCCAATCGACACCATCAGATATTAAGTCCTCGATCCACATAAAACCAAGTTCAGAAACCCCTTCCCCAAACATCGGAATAGTCGCAAAATAGTCAACATCAACGCCATAACGATTTGCTACTTCAACGTTTTCGTCGTCCTCCGCAAATGCTTCCGCGTCCGCGTTGCCGTTGTCGCCCTCAGCATTCCCATCCAAACGGTCATATAGCTCCCCAAGCTCGTCCACAACGACGTCGAGGTCGATTTCACGTTGCTCCTCGTCTTAACAAAAAATGCACTTTCCATCAACGCACCCCTTTTGCTTGCATGCGTCCTAGGGGAATTCAAGCTCCATATCATGCACGTAAGAGAAGCGGCCATGGCTATGGTCGCATTCGCCAGAACCGTCTGCCAACAAGCACAATTTGTGCCAATCCCACTTCTCCAATCACCACTTGCCACGTCCCATCTTCACGTTTTATTTGTTGTTCTTCAAAACTTCTAATTCAAGCCTCTGCTGCTTTTTTTTTTTTTTTTCATGTGTTGAATATTCAAGCAGGCCGAACAAGTGTAAAGCAACTAAAATTCTTATTTTAGGGATCCAAAAAAATTAGGCTTAAAAAAATATATTAATAATTATAAGATTCATATTTTCTTATAATACCCATAAAAAATAATACACAAGAAATATAATTTTAATTTCTAATAAAACTCATAATTTCATTGTTTAGTTTTTACTTAAAATTAATTACTCAGTGGTTCCTATTAATTAGTGTATATCTTGATTGATTATATCAAATATCTCTCAATCTAATTATATCAATTTTTATTCAAATTAATTTGAAATCTCTTTTTTTATTTTCTCTAATTACTAAAAGTAATATAAAAGCCACTCTATTCTCTCCAAAATTAGTTGAAATATCGTTCTCATTCTCATTTATACTCTGGTTCTCTCTTCCTTCCTTTATTCTCATTTGATTAAGTACGCTAATTAATTTTTTTCTTTCAATATTCCTTATTTTGCTTTTGATTTGTCGCTTGGATTTGTTGCTATTGTTTCAATTCACATGTAAGGTATTACACATGTCATTTTAATAATTCTTTTATCCATTTGGGCGAATCATTATGCTTTTTTTTTGCTTTTTGAAATACAATTTTCATTTTTATAATTCAGTTCTAGTATTATTTTTTTATAATTTCTTGAAATTTTAAAATATTTGTGTTGCATTAATTAGTTTTGGAGTTCTCAGAGCATTGCAGTGAAATATTTCAACTCAAAAAGTATATAAAACAATCCATTTGCAAGTTGGCAATTAGATTTTATTGTTCTAATATTTATTTTCATAATCTTGATTTATAATTTTTATTTATTTTTTATACATTAATTTCTTTATTTCAAAATGTCAACTCAAAAAATTGAATCTGATTATTCAAAACTTAAAAAGAAAAGAAAAGAGTTTATACTTTAATTGAATCACAAAAAGGGGCTCTAGATACATTTATCAAAACAAATGAAAATAAATTTGAAAATATAGGTAATTGCTTGTTGAATGAACAAGTTAACAATGTAAAAATTGATGAAAATAAAAATAGAGAAGAAGTATTAGTTAATGAACAAGTTAACAATATAGTAATTGATGAAAATGAAGATAGCGAAGAAGTATTATTAGTTAATGAACAAGATTATATTGATTCCCAAACTCAAAATGAAAAAGAAGAAATTAATAAATTAAAAAAACTACTATTAAAAATATATATGATCTAAGTCAATGAACAAATATTAGTACAAGTTTGAGAGATTTATTAGTAGAAAAAGGTGCTATTAAAATTACTAATATAGTTTTCCTAAGAATAAATTCTCGAGACACTTTTCTTCATTATTTTACATTCAAAAGTTATCCAATGGTGAACAACGTGAAAAAAGATGGTTAATTTATTCTCAAGATTTGGATAAAGTCTTTTATTTTTGTTGTAAATTGTTTGATCTTGTTCCTAATACAACTAAATTAGCCAATTACTAATAAAAATAGTAACATGTAATAAGCTTAATGTATAGGCATTGAAAATGTAAAATAAGTTTACATTGTCATTCAATTACATATCACCTTTTGAATTGGTTTAAGATAATTATTTTAAAAGTTAATAAACTTACCATACATAATAAATTATGATTAAATGATTGTATAATATTTTTACACTACCAATATATAACATTTTTTCTCATATATAATATTTCATATAATAATTCAAATTAATAATTAATATATATTTTAAAAAAATAAACAAAATTTTAAGCCTTAAATAATTTGGGGCCTAAAGCAACTGCTTAAATGGGCTTGCAGTTGCCACGGTCGTGCATGTAATGTGATTTGTTGGTTATTGCTTGGTGAGTGAAGTGGTGCAAATGTGGGGGGTTATATAGAAGATAAGATTGGACTCCTTCGGCAATGGGAATGTAACTGGTGGTTATGGAGAATGCATGTGACAAGTTTTTGTTTGTTGGCAGTTGTGCTCAATTTAATGCTAGGTGGTGGTGCATGGTATAATCTTTTGGCACCAGGCGTAATATGCGACGCTTGATTTGGTGCCCCCAAATACGACTGAATCGGGTGATATATTCACACTTGGTCACACAGGTCACTATTTATATTATAGCGTATCCTTCCATACCTTGATAGATTTCGAGGATTGAATTGCATTTTTTTTATTGGTCCTACATTTGCTAGTTTCTTCATTGATATGTATAATGTTTTGCATACAATGTTTTTTTAGAAAAATAATACTTTTAATAAAAGAGTTGAACCTATCAAAACTTAATTTAACCCACATATAATTAAATTATTAATATAGAAATTTTAAACTAAGCACATCTTAATTCAAAGTAATATATTGTTTATCTCAAGATAATATATTATTTTAAAGTTTATCTTTTTTTATTTATTTTAAGGTAATACATTATTTTATGAATGATATTGTGAGTATATATTTTGTTTATCATATGAAGAGTATAATGTTTTATGAATACTAATTTTAAAAGGTAAATTAATGGTCAATTTTGTGCTTGTAGATTTCACTCGATAACAATTTCATCCTTGCATTGTACTATGGAAATGAACAATTTACTCCACAAATGTACAAATGTATTGATAATTTAGTACATCTATTGGCTTATTCCCGTGTCCATTAATGTTGAATACATATACAACACATGAAGGTCGACGTGGCAAAGCAACATGTGCAAGGGAACGTTCCACATCAGCCAACAATGTTTTGGACTAACACTATTAGAAAATACACTTTCAACATCGGTTATTTAGAACATTCTACATCGATTCTAAAATCGATGTTGAAAGTGCCGATGTTGAATGTATGGATGTTAACATCGATTTTGGAGAACCGATGTTAACATGTATATGACAACATCGGTTCTCTAAATACCCAATGTTAAACACAATGAACAATAGCAAAAAAAGTGTACGCATGATGAACGTTGACATCGGTTTTCCAGTAAAACTGATGTTAATATGTTATTTTAACATCGGTTTTTTAGAAAAACCGATGTTAATGTAATACATTAACATCAGTTTTATTGGAAAACCGATGTTAATATATTCCATTAACATCGGTTTTTCTAGAAAATCGATGTCAATGTTGATGATGCATACACTTATTTGGTGTAGTTCTTTGTGTATAACATCGGCTATGTGTACATAACCGATGCTAATATTCAAATGTTCACATCGGTTATTTATAACTAACCGATGTTAATGTACAAGAGTTGACATCGGTTATCTACAAATAACCGATGTTAAAATACAAATGCTGACATCGGTTATACACAAATAACCGATGTTAATATACAAACGTTAACATCGGTTTTCTATTACAACCGATGTTAAGGTTCATATCGACATTGGTTTTTGTAAATAATCGATGTTGTTTATGATATTAACATCGGTTTTTGTTAATAACCGATGTTGTTTTCAAGTATTTTTTTATATATACTTTCTGTTTTTACAGTAAACCCAAAATTGTACCTGTCAAATGAAATTTCAGGAGGCCCAATTCACAGCAAAATAAACATTTTATTCTGCTTTCAAGAGTTTTAATGATAATAAACATCAAATAATTGATTTATCATAAAGAACAATCATCAAATGAATTCAATGTTCATGTTACATAGAAAATGTAAAAAATGTTAAACCAAAGTAAACTAAAGCTAAAGATAATGTCCCTAAATCCTAGGCCTGATCTCTAACTCAGAAAAAACTGTGCCCACTGGATCCGCAATGCTGTTAATCTCTCTGGCTCCAATCGTCTAGGATCGTTAAAATACTGCATGATGAAATAAATCATAATAAGTTAATAATGTAATACAAATTATAAATAAATCGATTTTGTTTGAAATAAACTTACCGCTTCCCAATTATTTCTAAAAGTTCCTAAAATGATGGTGGACATCCAGTGCATCACATAGTAGCCGCACTCAGTACTTCCTTTTTGTCTATTACACTAAATACATAATGAAATTTGGATATTAATTAAACAACTAGTGTACAGACACATAAAGAAATATATATAAGTGGAAGTTTTATGTAAATGACGTACCTTGACGACAATCCACCTAGCAGAAGCCTTTGATTTAGGCTGTGGAGCATCATCAAGACCCTTGATAGCACTGTTCCATATGAGTAACAATTAAAAACTGGTGTTGTACGTTGAGGTATTACAATGCAAATGTATTGAAAAGAACACTAACCTATTAATAATCCCCTTAAGGTAGTTGTCTGGCCTGTTATGCAATGAACAAAACCAGACAACTAGGTGTTCCTTGGGTAGGATGACCACCATCTGCCAGTGTCCGCTGTAGTGAAACCTAAAATGGGTTAGTACATTAGTAAACATTAATTAAATTTAGTTATTTTGTGACTTACCCATTTAGGTAGGTTCCAAGATAGACATCGCATTGTGAACTCTGCATCCAACTCTTTATGTAACTTTCAGACTCAAACTGTGATTGCCCAGACCTCTGAATGGACTGTGGCTCGAGGAATCCATAGATATCAGAATTCCCCACTCGCATACATGTTTCAGTGAGATGCCTGTTTATGTTAAGTCAAAGTTAAATATTTATGAATTGAAAGTCATAACTTAGGTAATTAAAAGCCTTTTATATAAAGACTTACAGAATCCACAACTGTAACACTGATATGCTGAGACATTGACCACCGTGTGCGATTTTGGAGAGGTCTTTGTGCTTTATGTAGAGGGGGAAATCTGGATTAACGACCCCGAACACGGTGGCATCCCATCTAACCTGATAAGGCCTCAAGAAAAGCTCTGGGATGGTCAATGTCATCAGATAAAGCGGATCATCGACCTCCAGATCGGGCTTCGGAGGTGGTTTTAGCGAAGACACAACTACCTGTTCATGAAACAAAGTTAAATAGCCTAATTTGAGGCACGCTTAATGAATTAATTTAAAAAGAAGAAACATATAGTAAGGACAATAAGTACCTGCTGTGATAAAGACTTGACCAGATGTGTCGGCCAAGCAAGGAAGGTGTGAAGTGCCTACCCCACTAAGGAAACCTCATCAGTGGGTACAGGAACTGGAGCATCTGCATCTGTAACCTCCTCCACACTCACCTTTACTTGGCCAGGCAACAAAGGAGTGTTATGAACAACAATGGATCCCTCATAAACTCTCCCCATGGCAACCAGGCGGGCAGGATCAGCTTCTATGTACAAGCTGCACCTGTCAGAGTCACCCGTCTCAGGATCGTTTCCTGAGGGATCAACACAACTCCCCTTTGTGCTCACTCGAGGACCGGAGGGACCAATCAGAGGCTCAGGAGGCACTGCAAGTCCCTGAGATTGCATCTGCGACTGAAGCTGGCTGAAGGATGCCATGACCTGCCTCGTCACTTTCTCTGTGATGGACTCCTCTAGCTAGTCCCTGATCTGCTGGGTCAGCTACTGTAATTCGTCAGGAGGCAGGGAGGAAGCGCTGCGGGACGTATGTGGAGCCGATCCAAAGTATTGCTTGATGGTGACACCAGCTCCAGCAGCACGGACACGTCCAGGGTGCTCTGGACGTCCAATAGCAGCGGCGAGAACATCCTGACGTCCATGGGGGACGAACGATCCCTGTATGGCCTGCTCCTCAAACGAATCCTGCACAGAAAACACACAGTGGTACATGGCATTCTCAAAATATTGAAACATAATTGTAATGGTTAGTTGAAAATGACTTACAATCTTCTCAGCGATTTCCTTTGCGGCCTCAGTCGTCATCTCCCCTGTCTTCTTCGTGCGGGCCATCTTCCACTTCACGTGACGTCTGACCGGGGATGGAGGGTTGATGACGCCATCAACGCTTCTTGACTGTGCAGCTTCCTACAGTTTTTTCTTCGTCTTCTCAGCCAGGAGCTTATGCTCCAAATAGTCATAACCCCCATAAGACAAAACGTGGGGGGCAGTATTCTGTTTCTGGATGGCCTGTGCCTTCATGCGCACATCCTGAAAAAATTAAACAATAATGTTTGAAATGGGTAGAATGAAGTATAACAACATCATGTTTAATATGAAAAACAACTTAAATGGCAAGGAACATACCTCCCAAGAAGGGTCTCTGCGAGTCTGGCAAAACTGGGCTCACTTTTCCTTGCTGATGCCGTATTTCTCGCAAACAGTGTCCCCGACACCGTCCTGATCGGCTGCAAGGGCCCATTTCCTCGTGAGGTCTGATTTAAATTGCCTTCATCTCTCCCCCACGGTCTGTAGTAACTTCCTTTTCGTCCTACTGTCAGAAGCCTCTAGGATATCAAATTCCGCCTGACAACATCAAATAAAGTTTATTTGTTACAATAATGTATTTTTTGGCTATTAATTAAACAAAATCAAATAAGAAAAGAGAAATACCTGAATATCCTCCCAAATCAGGTCCTTCTGAGCAGTAGGGACCTCCTTCTAGTTCTCGTAGGTGATGTCCACCTTATCATGCACCACAATCCCCAAATATGTTCTTAATTTCTTCCTGTGGGGACCGTCGGCCTTCCCGGTAGCAGGATCAACATGCACCACTGTTCTCTCAGCACCAGGTGGTCTAATGGACAACGATCGTAGACGTGAGGCTTTGTGTGTCCACTTCACGGCAGACAGCGAAGCCGATGCGTCCGAAGTAGGAGGAGGAGGAGGAGGAGGAGGAGTGGAGGCAGGTGAAGAACCCATGATCTTTTATACAATAACATACAAAATAGGATTAATGAAAAAAGGATCAGTCATAAGTTTTTTTGGAAGGAAAAAGTATAATATTATTAAACAAAACCCCACCATAGAAGGAGACAAGACAAATTAACTAAAGGACTCCGAAAGATTGGTAGTTGTGCTTTTTAATTGTGATTTTGGGCAACCATGTTATAAAAAGTCTATTACATGTAATTAACAGTCAATGTATGCTTGATGGAATATAAATACTATATCTTCAGAAATACACATGTACATGGCATCCTTAGGACTTCATCCATGTTTTCTTTGATATTGATTGTCTTTTTTGCAGAAAACAAAGAGGGGAACGGGCAACAATTTGAAGGTTGTACATTTAGGAACTAAAGAATTCAAAATAGCTAGTAATAAGAGAGATTTGTTTTTGGGATTTTCTGAGCACCAAGAGCGGCTACGCAACAAGCTTGCACTTGAGGAGGGAAGGATATTTGCAGCTAATGAACAACTTTCTTAACTATTTGTCCTTCAGATTTTACTATTCCTTTTTGCTAATATGTAAATATAAATAGTATAAGCCTATGGCTTATGGACATGGTCTTTTCGACCCCTAAAAATCTTAGAAGTAAATATAGACCATGTTTTTATGCCATAGCCTTATACTATTTATATTTACATATTAGCAAAAAGAAACAGTAAAATCTGAAGGACAAATAGTTAAGAAAGTTGTTCATTAGCTGCAAATATCCTTCCCTCCTCAAGTGCAAGCTTGTTGCGTAGCCGCTCTTGGTGCTCAGAAAATCCCAAAAACAAATCCTTCTTATTATTAGCTATTTTGAATTCTTTAGTTCCTGAATGTACAACCTTCAAATTGTTGCTCGTTCCCCTCTTTGAGAATGAGGAGGATCTTCATAGGACTTCATCCAGCTGATGTTTGTCGCCAATTTCATCATCCACCACCCTTTTCTTCTCTGCCTTCTCACGTTTGTTGTTGTTAAACCCATATTTATGCCTTCTTCCCTTCATGTCTTGTTTTATCATAACTTTAGCCAAATTTCCTATCTTCAGCACAGTTGAATCTCCTGTCTTATTCTCCAATGACACACTTTGATGGCCTGTCTCTCTTTTCTTCGTATGTTCTAGTGGTTTAGCTTCAGAATGCATAGAGCAATCAAAATTTTCTAGTGATCACCAAAGGCTTATGCATCAGCGTTGACACTCTCTACCTTCTTTGGTTTATGCTTCTGTGTTGCATTCCGTGCTTCCTCCTTATAATTCTCAGATTTATTGGAGGTCTCACTAGAAGGATCAGCACCAATTCGTGCCTATTCCTCCTCTACCAGCTCAATATCTTTCATTTCACCTTTGCTTTTGTAAACTACACTGTAATTTACAAAACAAAAGTTGAAAGGAAAGATATTGAGCTGGTAGACAAGGAAGAAGCACAGATTGGTGCTGATCGTTCTAGTGCATCCTCTAATAAATCTGAGATTTATAACAAGGAAGCACAGAATGCAGCACAGAAGCATAAACCAAAGAGGGTGGAGAGTGTCAATGCTGATGCAGAAGCCATTGGTGATCACTGGAAAATTCTGATTGCTTTATGCATTCTGAAGCTGAAGCACTAGAACATACGAAGAAAAGAGATACAGGCCATCAAAGTGTGTCATTGGAGAATAAGACAGGAGATTCAACTGTGCTGAAGATAGGAGATTCGGCTAAAGTTGTGATAAAACAAGACATGAAGGGAAGAAAGCATAAATATGGGTTTAACAACAATAAACGTGAGAAGACAGAGAAGAAAAGGGTGGTGGATGATGAAACTGGCGACAAACATGAGCTGTATGAAGTCCTGAGGATACCATCTAAAACAAAAAACCGATGCCTCAATCAGAGAAAAATGTAGTTGTCACTTACTTGCTTTGGTGACCTCTGTCTCTGCAGAAAATTACATTAGACGATGTTAATCAATTCTCCTTCATCATGATCATTTCGCATTAGCATGAACGTCGTCAGCTTCTTCTTCTCCGACAATGTTACGAGTGATTTGAGCGGTCAAAGGACTAACATAGGTGTCCATGTATGAATCATCATCCTCTACATTAACACCAATTGTTTTGTCCTGCAGAACCACGCACCACCTTTCATCACAAGGGTCTTGCACGTAAAATACTTGTCTAGCTAGTTCTGCCATGATGAAAGGGTCATTGTGGTAACCAAGTTTCTTTAGGTCTACCAGCGTAAATCCTATATCATCGGTGCGCACACTGATGTTGCTGTCAACCCATTTACATTTGAAAACACATATCGTAAATTTCACATAGTTTAGCTCCCAAATTTCATCAATGAACCCAAAGTAAGGGATGGAAGCTACATAGGGATTGGCGTCATTGACACTTGCAAAATGTTGAGATTCAACCCTTAGGGTGACCCCATTGTTCTGCATTGTACTTTTGTCATCTTGTGCTTTTGTGTAAAATGAATACCTGTTTATGTCGTATCCTTGCCAGGTTATAACATTTCTTTTAGGCCCATCTGCTAGCTTTCTTAATGTTTCTGAAGCATTCTCATCTACAAAGATTGTATCTTTAAACCAATCACAGAAAGTCTTGTTATGCTTTTTCAACACCCAATTCTTTGACATTTTCGGATTATTCTGTTTGACTAAAGCTTCATGCTTAACTATATATGGCAAAACTTCATTACTGTTGTTCAAGACATACAAGTGAGCTTGTAACAAATCTTCTACACTTGGAGTGATCACATGCAGTCCTCTTGAACCCTTACCACCCACTCTGTCATCATGCCGAGACTCAGGAAGCCCAACAGGTTTAGCCTTCTCTAAGTATTCTGAACAAGGACAAACCTAAGGGTTAGACTAGTGGAGCTAAACTACTCAAGATGCCCATTATGTAATAGTTCAGAGGAAGATGCAGCACATCTATTTTTCCACTGCACAAAAACATTACGTCTATGGTGGGAAACTCAGTCATGGGTAAATTCCTTGGGTGCATTCCCACATAATCCCAAAGATCACTTTCTGCAACATGACAACAGGTCTGCTGATGGAGTAAGAGCTAGAAGGTGGAAGTGTTGGTGGGTAGCGCTCACATGGGTCATTTGGAAGCATCGAAATGGGGTAGTATTTCATAACCACTCTTTTGATGGAAGCAAGGTCCTGGATGATGCCATTTTTCTATTTTGGTCATGGCTCAAGGTTATGGAGAAGGGATTCACAGTGCCCTTTAGCTCCTGGTCTTCACAGCTCAAAGCAGCTTTCTAATTCTAGGGAGTGATAATATGTGTAATAGGTTCAATTATCTGTGCAGGGCATGCATTTTTCTCCTATGTTTTCAGACAGATTCTTAGTGCTCTGAATCTGCTGTATTCATAGCATCTATATGTACTATAGTACCTCTGGTACTCATTTATATATATATATATATATATATATATATATACACACTTATTTTTGCTGAGCAAAAAAAAATAATTTTGCTGATAAAAAAATAAAGATAATACAAGAGAGAGAGAAGGGCAGTGGCAGTCACAACATATATATAGAGAAGGGCAGCAGATAAAATTACAAAAACATTGAACACTAACAATGAACAAGTTCTGAGAGTTTAAATCACAGTAAATACTACAAAGATATCAGTCCAATGAAAGAAAGGTCATGTAGAGAGGCATGAACATATCAGTCCAATGAAAGAAAGGTCATGTAGACAGGCATAGCATAAGTTACAAATATACCAGTAATGCATACAACAACAATTTCAAATTATTTTTCGAATCAAAGATATAAATACCTGAGTTCGAGGCTTCAAAGATATAATCAAAGTGCTTCCACAGCAACGCCAATTAGCAGTAGTAAATGATAACCCTAAAAAAAACCATACAGAAATTAGCCACAGTGTATTTAAAGCCTTTTATCAACAATATGACTCTCACTTCATGGTGATACATTGATTCTCAAAAGACATTATACTGAGAGTGTATTTAAAGCCTTTTTCAGCAATGTGCACATTTTGCCACAAAATGAGGAAAAGACCCCTCTCAATGAACAGTGCTGGCTATGGTGAAGTAGTTAAAGTCTAATGAACAGGTCAGGAACCACTGATGACCTGTTATAGGAGGTAACAGTCAGTTACATGAAAATTATAAAATTTGCAAATGAGGATCTCCTATGTTCATCCTATACTGTTCATTTGTCTTCTTCCAAAGACATTACCTCTGAATCCTTTCTACCACATTCAACACAAACTACACTGGTTTCAAAGTACCAAGTTTGATTTGTAAGAAAAATAAGTTCAGAATACAACTTTGCAAGAAAATTTCAATTCATTCTCAGTCATTCTATCAAACATGTCATGGACAATTTTTTAAGAATACATATCATACTTCTATCGAGTCAAACTAAAGCAATAACTAATTAATTTAATTAAGCAGGGAGCAATTTAGATGTGAATCATTAAAGGTAGATGATGGCATTCAAAGAATGATAGCGCCGGTTCAAATTTTAAGAAGAAGAAAAAAACAATTATACTATATTTCAATTATAGACAATAACATAGTAGAAAACAAGAAAAAGGTGTATGTACAGAGGCTTCGTAGAGGCAGCAATGCTTCCTTCATGGCCCTTATTCCTAAAACAAGTCATCCTCAATCTTTAAATGATTACAAGCCTATTTCTCTCATTGGGTGTATGTATAAAGTCATAGCCAAGCTTTTGGCAAACAGGCTGAGGAGTGTCATTTTTGGTATTGAGGCTTCTTGGGAGAATGTTCTTGTCTTGAAGGCAATGCTTAGAGGCTTTGAGATGGCCTCTGGTCTGAAAATTAATTATGCTAAAACTCAGTTTGGGATCTTTGGCCAATGCTGTTATTTAATTTTGTATTGCAGAGTTTCAGTTTGGGATCTTTTGCTTTTTTCTTGCAAGGTGGACCTTGTGTGTATCCAAGAGACCAAAAGGGAGGACTTTAATAAGAACATTTGTCAAGCCATTTGGGGGGACTCGACTGCTCAGTGGGATTGTGTTCCTTCTGTGCAAGCTGCTGGTGGCCTGCTATGTATGTGGAATAACTCCACTTTTGAGGTAGATAAGAGGGAGAAAGGTAGAAGTTTCTTATTGCTTGAAGGGATATGCATTAGCAATAATCAAAAGTTGTTGATTGTCAATGTCTATGCTCCATGTGATCTTGTTGGGAAGAAAGCTTTATGGGATGACCTGAGGCAATTGAAGGCCTCTAATCCAGGGGGATTGTGGTGTGTTATTGGGGACTTTAATAGCATTAGAAGTTCAGAGGAAAGAATCAGCTTATCTCAAAGAAGGGTAGACCCACATGACATCTCAGTTTTCAATCAGTGGATTTCTGATATGGAGCTTCAGGAAATTAAGTGTGTTGGGTCTAGCTATACCTGGATTAGGCCTAATGGTTATGTAAAAAGTAGGCTTGATAGATTCTTGGTCTCAGAGCAATGGTTATCTTTGTGGCCTGAGAGTTGCCAACATGTTCTACAAAGGGATATCTCTGATCATTGTCCAATGATTCTGCAAACTAACATGGTGGATTGGGGTCCTAAGCCCTTTAGGGTGTTTGACTGGTGGCTGCAGCAGAAAGGGTATCAAAAAATGGTGAGGGAGGCCTGGAGTAATGATCAGCAGGGAGGTTTGGGGGGTATTGTCCTTAAAAATAAGCTAAAAAACTTGAAAGCTGCTATAAAACAGTGGAGTAAGGGAGTGGGGAATATTGATGTCAATAAGATATTCAGCATTCAGCAGAAATTAAATGAGGTGGAGGATCTAGCCTCTAATCGAATTTTGTCTGACCAAGAGCTCAAGGTCAGAAATTCCCTTCAGCAAGAATTATGGAATGTTTCAAATGCAGTGGAATCTCTTTTGAGACAAAAATCTAGGGCAACATGGTTGAAGGAAGGGGACTGCAACTCTGGTTATTTCCACAGAATAATAAATTACAGGAGAGCTTTCAATGCTATTCCAAACATCTTTATTGATGGTGTGTGGGTCCAGCAACCCAATACGGTGAAGAATGCAGCTGCTAATTTTTTTCATACCTAATTTACTGAACAGGACTACTCTAGACCTTATTTGGATGGGGTTCCTTTTAATTCTATTTCTCATGGGCAAAGGGAGCAGATGACTGTCCCTTTCTCTGACCAAGAGATCAAAGAAGCTGTGTGGAGCTGTGGAGGTGATAAATGCCCTGGGCCAGATGGCCTTAATTTCAATTTTATCAAAAAAATTTGGGATGTGCTGAATCCAGAGTTTAGAAGATTTGTGGATGAGTTCTATGCTCATGGCAACTTTCCTAGAGGCAGCAATGCTTCCTTTGTGGCATTAATTCCTAAAATGAATCACCTTCAGTCCTTCAATAATTATAGACCTATATCCTTGATAGGATGTATGTATAAAGTGATAGCCAAGCTGTTGTCTAACAGATTGAGGTCTGTCATGGATGGGATAATTGATGAAAGGCAGTCAGCCTTCATTAAAGGAAGGCATATTCTCCATGGTATCTTGATCCTCAATGAGGTGGTTGAGGAAGCAAGGAGAAGTAAGAACCCAGTGATGATCTTCAAGGTGGATTTCGAAAAGGCCTATGATTCAGTGTCTTGGTCTTTTCTGGATTACATGCTGTTTAGGTTGGGTTTCTGCCCAAGATGGAGAAGATGGATATCAGCTTGCCTCCAGTCAGCAACTATATCAGTTTTGATTAATGGTAGCCCTTCTAAGGAATTTATCCCTACAAGGGGTTTGAGACAAGGGGATCCTCTAGCTCCCTTGCTTTTCAATATTGTAGGTGAAGGTATTACTGGTATGATGAGACAAGCAGTCCACAAAAACCTGTATAGAAGCTTCTTGGTTGGAAGGAAAAAGGAACCTACCAATATATTGCAGTATGCTGATGATACTGTTTTTGTAGGTGAGGCTGTGTGGGAGAATATACATGTTCTAAAGGCTTTACTAAGAGGATTTGAATTAGCTTCTGGTCTAAAGATTAATTTTGCCAAAAGTCAGTTTGGCATTATAGGTGGTGGAGTCAATTGGGCTCTGGAAGCAGCTAATATCCTGCATTGTAGACAACTGGATTATCCTTTTCTCTATTTAGGCATACCTATTGGGGCTAATCCTTCAAGCCAGTTGGTGTGGGAGTCTCTCATCACTAAATTCAAGTCTAAATTAGCCAAATGGGCTCAGAGAGATATATCCATGGCTGGGAAGATCACCCTTATAAACTCTGTCCTCAATGCTTTCCCAATTTATCTCCTCTCCTTTTTTAACATACCTCAAAAGATAGTCCAAAGGCTGATATCCCTCCAAAGGAATTTTCTGTGGGGTGGAGACAATGATCATAAAAAAATTCCTTGGGTGAAATGGGCTGATATTTGTTTGCCTAAGACTGATGGGGATTTGGGGGATAAAGGATATTTCTAAATTCAATGTAGCTTTGATGGGAAGATGGATATGGGCTTTTGCATCTGATCAGCAACAACTTTGGGTCAGAATTATAACCTCAAAATATGGTGGTTGGTCAAAATTCCAAAATGGTAGAGACAAAAGGGGTTATTGCCACTGGTGGAGAGACATTAGAAATCTGTATCATCAGTCGGACCACAGTATTTTTAAAGAAAACTTGTCTTGGAAGGTTGGGTGTGGGGAAAATATTAAATTCTGGACAGATAATTGGCTAGGGGAACAATACACTCTTCAGCAGAAATATAATCAGCTTTTCCTGATAAGTAGACAGCAAAAGGCCCACATTTCACATATGGGCCATTTTACTCATGATAGTTGGGGGTGGGACATGAGGTGGAGGAGGAACTTATTTGATCATGAAAGTCATTTAGCTGTGCAGTTTATGGAGGAAATCAGCTCTGTTCCCGTTCAGAGATAGGATAAAGATACTATGTTGTGGTTGGCTGAACCTAATGGACAGTACACCACTAAGTCAGCTTATAGATTATGCATGAACACCAGCTCACTAAATTCAGATGGGAAGATCTTTAAGACAATTTGGCAGCTGAAAATCCCCCCTCGGGCAGTGATCTTTTGTTGGAGACTTCTTAAAAATAGACTCCCCACCAAGGACAATCTTTTAAGAAGAAATGCCATTACTCAGGAAGCTACCTGTCCTTTGTGTGGATGTGTGCAGGAGGATGTGGGCCATCAGTTCTTCAACTGTAATCTGACAAATGGCCTGTGGTGGGAATCTATGAGCTGGATCCGGGTAGTAGGGTTCCTTCCCATTAACCCTGTTAACCATTTCTCTCAATTCTGTGATGGTTTTGGGGCAAATGTGAACCATAGTACAAGATGTGGGTGGTGGATTGCCTTAACTAGCTCTATATGGTAGCATAGGAATCATTTGATTTTCCAAGGAAAACCTTTTGACCCCTATAAAGTCATGGATCATGCTATTTTTTTAGCTTGGTCATGGTTAAAGGCTAATGATAAAGACCTTTAGTACTAGTTTCAACCACTGGTCTTCTAATATAACGAATTTTGTTGCCTAGTTAGGGTTGGGCTTGTATGTTTTTGCTGCTTAGGTTGGATGGTTTTTTTGGAGGGTAGCACCTTGGTGCCTTGTAAATTTTATCTCTGGTACCGCTAGTACTGGTTTACATATTAATAATATATATATTTTCTGTCTTCCAAAAAAAAAATTAGGTGCATTGCACTTATGTATAAATCACCAGCAGTACTTCTGGTGCTGCTGTGTTTATTATGAATATTCCATGCAAATCAAACAAACAGAATAAGGAGGCCCAGGAGAGTGTTTTTTGGGATATAGCCAGAGATTTGGGAATGACTTTCGAAGAGAATTCAAGCAACATAGTCAAGATGAAGAATGAATTAAAACAGGCTGACATATCAACAGCACCACAAGCTGTGATGGGAAAGGAACAACTTGACTCATGAATATTCTATCATACAATTCTAGGGGGTTGGGTAGTGGTATCAAATGGTCTGCCATCAGGAAGCTGACCTTGTCACATAAAATTGATATCCTGTGCATCCAAGAAACCAAAAAGGAATCTATAGATAAAAAGCTTTGTCTGTATTTATGGGGTGATAGTAGTGTAACTTGGGAGTGTGATCCCTCATATAATGCAGCTGGGGGTAGGGGCCAAAAAACCCATAGGGCCAAGTAGCCCATGTGCCAGCCCATTATAAGAGACACAAATTCATTCACAAAACAACAAGCGGGAAAGAGAGACGATCCAGTCTAAAATATTTTCTAACTAGCATAGATTGAACTGTTGAAAATTAATGTAAATCAAATTCTCGTAAATTAAATGGTTAATTTCAAACTAGTAGCTCTACTCAGTGTTTATCAGTGCATTAAGAGGAAAAGTAGGCTTCTTGATGCACACCAATTATAATGTGCATTTATCCAGTTCAATAGCATTTGACTTTTGATATGAAAACTTACAGAGAGTAAATCTTGCTCAAAGTGCCATCTTGCTATTAATCAATACTTATAGGAGCTAAAGTAGCTTCATCCTCACCTGTAAGCATAAATTAACTATATATAAGCAATCATTTAATCAGGCATTGACAGAATGATAAATTAATACATCTGTACAAAGCTGAACCCCCAATGATAAGCTTTGTAGTGCTGTTTTTCCTGCTAGCTACCTATTAGCATCTTTCAAATATATAAAATAAAATGACTAGTCCTTAATGTAATATTTGTAATACATAAAAAAAAATCTCTACAGCCCTATCCTGAAAATTTAAATCCAATTATGATGTGACAGACAAATATTAAAAATAAAACTCACAGTGATTCGGTCTTCAATCCTCAAATCCTTTTGCTTTGATGAAAGGCGAGAATCAAGTTCTGAGGTTAGGTTAAAGGAAAAGAGCTTTGAGAACCACGTAAAGCTTGAAAACCACGTAAAGCACAATCAACTGCCACAACAAAATGAAACCCCACATTACAATTCTTATTGATACTTTTATATGGTTAGCCAAGTGGACAAAATGACCCAATAATTTGATAAGAACCTTCGGACAATGCCATCGCACTGATTAAGAACTTAATAAGAAGAGCAACAAACTAAGGTAGAGCTCATACCTTGTTAATTGGCAGCGTACAAAGCTTTGAGCTTTGAGCACCCACGACTGTTCCAAGAGCAGTCTAGGGTTTTCTTCGACCCACAGTTCCAACAGTAATGTAGGGTTTTCTTCGACTTTTCTTCGATAGGAGGTTATGTGGGTTCCAACGAGCGGTTTCCGACAGTATTGAAATGAATGTGGGGCAATGTGGGTGTCGACCGAGTAGTTTTCGGCAGATTTCGGGTGGGAGGAGAAAGAGAAGAGAGAATGCAACAGGGTTTTCGAGCGCGCGAGTTGTGAAATTTCATCACGTTTTAACATATTAACATAACAACATCAACATCGGTTTTTTAAGGATAACCGATGTTAGGATGAATCTGTTAACATCGGTTTTGTAAAAACCGATGTTAACTTCAACAAGGTAACATCGGTTTTTTAAAAAACCGATGTTAACATCAACTCCTTAACATCGGTTTTGTCAAAACCGATGTTAACACTATGAAGTTAACATCGGTTTTTCCAAAACCGATGTTACCATATTCATATTAACATGATGTTAACATCGGTTTTTTAAATAACCGATGTTAACATGAAGTAGTTAACATCGGTTTTGCTAAAACCGATGTTAAGTAACTCCATTTAATTACAAAAATGCCACCGCGCTTTCGTTAACATCGGTTATTTTAATGAAGCGATGTTGAAAGCCTTTTTTTAGTAGTGTAAAATGTCAGTGAAAATTGTTTTAAATGTTTATTTTTCTATTTTTAAACATAATGGATATTTTGAGAAGAAGTTTCTTCTTCTTGGTTTTGTGATAATACGTTGTTACATAATGACACTTTGATCTCCAATAAATATAACTTAACGACAAAATAGTTCACGATACCTTTGTGAAGTAAAAATAGTCATTAGGTTCAAAAATAAAAAAAATCAACATTTTTTTAAAAATTTCATTGACATTTTAGTCTAAAATATTGTTGGCAGACCTGCATATATGGATGTGCCATTTCAAGCTTCACGTGCCAATATGCACTCAATGTTAACAAAAATGAAGATAAGTTAACGGTTGGACTAAATTGTCGGTACATTTGGATATTTGTGGACTAAATTGTTCATTTCCATGGTACAGGAATGAAATTGTCACCAAGCAAAAATTATAAGAACGAAATTGATTATTTATCCATTTTAAAAATATCCTTACTATTTTTGAGTTTGAGGATTTTTTAAACTTTTTTACAAGATTTAAAAAGGTGAGGTTTTTTTAATGACCTAATCTGATAACCAACTCAATTCAATCCAATTAAAGTTGGATTTGAGTTGGATTAAATTGGAAAATAAAAAAGTAAACTCAACTCAATCTAATCCAATTAAGTTTTAATTAGATTAGGTTAAAAAATAGACAAAGTTCAATAAAACCCAAACCACTTACACCCCAAACTTTTATAGTAGTAATAATTAAATAATACAATAATTTTTACAACTAACAGAGCAAGAGAAAAAAATACACTAAATGATATAGAAAAAAATAGACACAAAAATTGGTTTATAAATGGTTATATATGTGTTGCATATGTTTTTTTTATAAATAAGAAATATAGAAAAGAAATAGAAAAAAATATAAAATAACAACTGATATGATTAAAAAAATAGAAGAAAAACAAATAAGTTGTTATATAATTTTTTTTATTCGTGGGAATCGAAGATAATACTAGAGGTTTATAACATTCGTACATCTTATTTAATCAACTAAGTTAAATCTTCTTGGTAGTTATCATATAATTTCTTTATCAACATAATATTTCTACAATTTATCAAAAACATAAATAATTTGTGTGGTGAATAAAATGACTTTTTTTTAGAAAAAAATGAATCTAATTTACTTTGAGATGATGACATTATTCACCAAAGAATGTGCAAAGGAAATTTTGTTGTCAACAACTTATAACATGTGAACATTTATACCATCCTTCCTAATCCCAATGCTAGAAAAAAAAATTAATTTTTCACTGTTTCCATCATAAGGCCTCTTAATTAATCCCTTAGCCAAGTGTTATTAGACTTGACTTGGACTGATCAGTTTAACCAGTTATGTTGGACAAACCAGAAATCAATCACTAACCTATTTGAGCCTATTATTTGATCACAAAAATTTTCAAACCAATATGAGCCGGTCAATATTTAGCAAAACCAATGACTCATGAGTTAATTGTGAACCAACTAGTTTATGGTTTTGCACACTTTTCAACTTGTTACATGTTTCCTTGTGTCTGTTGCATGCTTCCCCGTGTTTGTGAAGCCTTACTTGTCTTGTGTTTCTATGTGTTGTCTCTACATTACCTATTTAAATTCAAACAATCCACTACAAAAAAACATGATTTAGCGATCGACAAATTTGTTTGCTAAATCGTTAAATTTGGTCGCTAAAAGTGTTAGCAGTCGAATTCTCTATGTCCCAAAAACTCTAGTCGCTAAGTCCTTAGTCATCGAATTTCTCTATAGTCGCTATTTAGCGACCGAATTAGTCGTCCGAAAAAAAAAATTCGATCACTGCATATTTGGTTGTTGTTTTGCTTGGGACAATTCAGCAACCCAAAATGTCAATCGCTAATAGATAAAATTTTAAATATAAAATAAATTAAAATAACATTTGGTCGCTATTGAATAATTAAATTTAAATATAAAATAAATTAAAATAATATTTGGTCTCTATTTCAGTTGCTATTGAATAATGAATTTTAAAATAAAATTTTAAAAAATTACTTTCTAAGCTTAGCCGCTAAATAAAAAATATAATTTGGTCGCTAATTCGGTTGCTATTTAATAGTGAATTTTGCAATAAAAAATGCAATTTGATTGCTAATTCGGTCGCTATTTAATTTTTAATTTTAAAATATAAAATTAATTAAAATTATAATTCGGTGCAGATTCAGTCGCTAAACGAAAATATGTTGTATTTTTTGTTTTTTTTTTCATTTGTTACATTTTGACCTACTTAGTAATTATCAATTGTAAATATAATTTTTAATTAAATTGTATAATCAAACTTATAAATAAAACTGGACATTCATAATGAGTAAATATATCTAATAACAAAGTTCTAATTTAAATATTGATAAAGTGCAACTTCAAAGTTTTCAAAGTTTAATAAAATGCAATGTCAAAGTTTAATAAAGTTCAAATTTATAACTAACATGGAATAATGAAACTAAAATAAATAATAACCAAGAGTCAATGATCCTTTAACATGACATGAGGACGATCAACCTGAGCATCATCAACATGGTGCTCAATTCCATCCGCTATGATAGTTGATGGACTAGGAGCTGACACGATAGACTAAACATGCAAGTGTTGTAATATACGCTGCACTTGCTCATTTTGTTGACAAATTTGCTCATTTTGCTCTTGCATCTGTTGTCGCATCTCCTGACTTTGGTGGTCATGATTCTCTATTAGCTGCAACATCTTTTCCTTAAGTGTCCTCTCCTTATTTGTCTTTGCCAAAAATTCAACATTCAATTTATTAATTGTCTCACGCATCTCCTCTATTTGGTCTTCCACAGGAGCAATAGAAGTAGATGGAGCTGATTTTGAGCATCTAAACCTTTTGCTCAAAGTACCTAGCACGTACACGTTCCCCTTGTAATTTAGACCTACAACAACATTCAAATATATTTCATTATCATTAACAGAAGTAACAATGTTAGGGGAATCCTGTGTAGATGTGCTTTCCTTTGTCAAATGTTGTAAGATTTCCTCTTGACGATGTTGATATTTTTCCTTCAATATAAAGTGAGGTATAAAGATAAATTGTTAAATGTGTAGGCGGTATATAATGATTAATATTCAAGAAAATCACCACTAATACAAGAAAAAATTGACTTTAATCTATTATAGTAGGCTTCAAAGTTTATACTAGCCAATCACAAACACTTAACACTAGCTAAAGAAAAGAAAATCAAGATGTGTAAATAAGTTCAAGAGATATTAACCAAAGGTAAGGGTTCATTTATAATATCAACTACTATATATCAAATAAAGTGATATAATTAGAAAAAATAACTTACAACAAATTCAAAGGACTTATCATTGATCCATTCTCCCGACTTCAGTTTCTTAGTTTTCTCCATCACCTCCGAAAGCAGTTGGTGGTCTTTGAAATTCCTTTGACTACATAAATTTAAAAAATTAAAATTGTAAAACATTTAATTGATTACATTGAATTGAAAATCAATGAAGTGTGTGTGTGTGTGTGTGTGTATATATATATATATATATATATATATATATAAAGTGAAATTACTTGCTTTTCGAAGTGAGTTGTAGTAGATATGGAACCACAGTATGTTGAGGCTCCTCTATCAACAAATCGATTCGCCTTGGCAGTGGAGCTCTTGTTTAGGAAATCTGTAGAACCAATGTTCATCCAAGGCTCCTCCAACATTGGTTGTTATCCACTTTCCTTAATCTTGACCATTTCTGATCTTGTTTATTGCATTTTTCAAAATGTGTGAAACTTTTGTCTCAAAAATAGCATTAATGGTTCGCTCTTCTACTGGGTACCACCTATACTCTTTTTGCATAAAATAGGAAACAAGAACTAAATTAGAAATGATACAAAAAACAATTCATTTTAAATTAAACCATAATTCAAATTACCTTAAACTCTCTAAACCACTTATCACGAAGGTCAATCGATACCTTCAACCAACTTGCAGTTGGTTCATCAAACTTTGCCCTAATGATATTTGATATGATACTAGAACATCCATATGTTGGTTGAAACCTATGTACAAAAACATTGTCAATACCACATTCAAATTTTTTTAAGAAAAATTAGTTAAAAAAAATGCACTTACTCTCCTTTATATGCACGAATGAAAGGCCTCTGATCAACAATATGTTCACAATTTGGATTAGGTGGGTACTCAGGTGTAAGAGAATCATATGATGCTGAAGGTGAAGCCTCTTCAACAGGGGTAATAGGAATTGACTCACTTACAAAGGTCATATTTGAGCTATAGGAACTGTGTGTGGTGCTGGTGCAATAACACGAATCATCGACTCTGAGGTTGATATGTGAATGGAAGAGGTGAAAGGGTTAGTGGAAATTGGAGCTCCCAAACTAACAACACGTCTTGTACCACGATTAAATGTTCTGTGACCACCACTTCTACCTCTGTTTGTTATCTACCTATTTGATTTTGTTACACACGTACATATACATGCATACATACATATATATATATACATATATATATATATATATATATATATATATATATATGATATTTAATAACAAATAAATAAAAAGTGAAGTACCAAACAAATAAACCCAACTTGTTAATGAAAACTCACATAAACATATTTTCCACACCAAAATAGGTAACTCATCTTCTCTTTCATATTCACTACAAGAGTAAAAGTAATAATTATTACAAATCACAGTCATACAAATGTAACTATACACACACACACACACAATGAACATAAGATATGCAATCAACTTTAATGTATGAATTATCTAAGAAGGATCTGTATCATCAAAATTACTCTCAATCTCATTCTCACTTAATATGCATTCATCCTCGTTTGGTCCAATCAAGTCTAGATGTTTAAGTAAATCTGCATTTATCTCTTCTCCACCGCCATCAACATCTACAAGAGATTCATTAATGACATCAGGGTCAACTTCCAACACATCTTGAAGCCCTACAAGCTCATCATCTTGGTATGGAACCTCTTGCTTAGTTTCACTTACTATATTGTCAGTGGTTATGTTGCGAGCTTTTGTCTTCATTACGGCTAACCATTCTCGATGTCCCTTGGGATATGTTGTGTAATAAACTTGTTCTGCTTATTGTGCAAATATGAATGGGTCGTATGCTTTAGTATATCCTTTTGATTACCTTACTTCAACAAACTCATACTTTTTATTTACTCGTGTCCCTATATAAGGAGTATTATCAAACCAATCACACTTGAATAGAACTAACTTCACCAACGGGATTCTACTATACTCCAATTGAATAATATCAGACAACATTCCATAAAAATAAGATTCTAGTTGACCATTAGTTCCCCGTACATAAACACCATAATTAGAAGAATTCATGTCTTCATTCCAGTTTGAAATTTGTATCCATTTATAATGTAGATAGGCCATGATTCAACTTTTCTCTTAGGTCCCCATGCCAAATTAACCAATTTTGAATCTTGAATATTATTTTCTGGATTTAGAACCTAAAAATTTTAACAATTAATGTCGTATATAAGACCATATCATTATGGAAGAAACATTATTTGAATAATATATAAGGTGTTAACCTACATATTACTTGAAAAATGTAGGAAAGTTGGATGAAATATCTTGGTTAAGCTGAGCATCTGAAGCAATGGGATTCAGCTTCCTCAAAAAATTCTCATAAATACTGGAAAGAAGAAAACAAATTACTCAAAATACACAACATAACATCATTAAATTATTAATTAGAGTTATAAAAGTATTAAAATCATCTTACTCTAAATATGGCTCAAACTTTGGACAATTTTGAAGAACGCACATGTGAGCAACATGAAGATCAACTTGGTCCAAAAAGTATGTTTTGGATTTACCACTCGCTCTTCCTGGGTAATTGCAAATTGGTATAGGAGGAGAAGAAGAATAACCTTCATCTGCATCAATATTCTGAGACATCCTAGTCCTTGTCGTTGCAATTTGATCAAGATAGTAAAACGAGGCAAAGGTAGATGTCTCCTTCACTAAGTACGCTTCACAAATCAATCCCTCGACTCTAGCCTTATTCTTGACTTTATTTTTTAGGGAGTGTAAAAACCTAAAATTAATATGAATAAGTAGTTTTTAAAAAATGACTTTATAATACAATGGTGTATAAATGATTACTCATTTTATACCTCTCGAAAGGATACATCTAACGATGTTGGAACAGACCACCAATTCTTGCCTCATAAGGTAGATGAACTAGAAGATGCTCCATTGAATCAAAGAAGCTTGGTGGGAATATTTGTGCTAACTTACACAACAACACAAGTATGTTATTTTGCATAACTCTTAGTTGTTCAACATTTAATGTTGTCAAAGTTAGTTCTCTGAAAAATTGGCTAAGTTTAACAAGTGACTTCCAAATAGGTTTTCGTAATGAGTCAAATGTAATTGGAAGCAACTGTTGCATGAAAACATAACAATCATGACTTTTCATTCCATGATTTTTCCCTTGTTAAGATCCACACACCGATCTAAATTTGAGGCATAGCCATCTGGTAACTTTAATTCTTTGACCCATTTAAGAATAATGAGTCTCTGGGATTTTGTCATTACATAAGCTACCTTTGGTTTAAAAAACTTGCCACGACCAACATCTACCAACTCAAGCTCCTTCTGATTACATATTTCTACTAAATTTATTCGAGCATTCGGTGTATCCTTACTTTTGCCATAGATGTTCATCACAATGTTAATGACATTCATAAGCACATTTCTCCGTGTGCATGACATCAATGTTATGATGCAAAAACTATGTTTTCCAATACGACAACAACCAAGATATACTTTGTTTCTTCCAATTATGTTCAATACCATAACCAGGAAAATCTTTTTCTTCTTGTGACTCAAGACAGAGCGATAAATGTGCAACTCTATTCCAAATGTCAAGACTAGACAAACATGGAGGAGGGGGTGAGGTCTCAACCTGATCCTTCTTGAATGATTTTTTATTCCTCCTATATGCATGATTAAGCGAAAGAAATTGGTGATGACAATCAAAATAATAGACCTTGTGAAAATTTAAAGTTGTGAATTTCTTCGATTGTTCCATACATATGGAACAACCAAGTCTGCTAGCAGTTGTCCAACCTGACAACATCCCATAAGCTGGGAAGTCATTGATTGTCCATATCAAAGTAGCCTTCATAAAAAAATTCTACCTCAATGACACATCAAAAGTTGGTATATCATTCCACAAGGTGCACAAGTCATCTATGAGTGGTTGCAAGTACACATCAATCTTGTGTCTTGGATCTAATGGACTTGGAATTAAGACAGTTAAAAACATATCTCTTCATTTACATGCCAAGAGGAAGATTATATGGAATTAAGATAATCGATCAACAAGAGTAAATCTTCCCAAATTGACCAAAAGGACTAAATTCATCTGAACATAACCCTGATATGATATTCCTAGGGTCCTAACTAAATTCTAGATGCATTTTATCAAAATGCTTCCACGCTTCACCATCAGATGGATGACACATGACATTCGGGTCTCTCTAATTCTCACTATGCCATCTCATGTGAGATGTAGTGACCATTGAAGAGTACAATCTTTTTAGTCTTGGAATGAGTGGAAAGTACCACATTTTTTTTATTATCAGGAAACTTCTTTTTAATCCCTCTCCTATTAGCTGTCAAGTATCGATCACTTACAAAAAAAAAAAATTAGTTATACTCTTATCTGAATTTTCTTTGTAATACAATATGAATCTGTTCGGGCAATAATCAATTTTCAAACAACTGAGACCCAATTTCTGCACCGACCTCTTAACTTGATAAAAATTACTAACCATAGTATTATTTTTTGCCATGGTGTCACTAATAAATTGAACCATACAATTAAAACACTCTTCTAACATATTATAATATAATTTATATAATTAAAAATATTTATTTATTATAAATTTTAATTATATAAAATAAATATTTATACACCGTGTATTTTTGTCAACTATATATGTCTAGAAGAATTTTATTTGAGAGGCTGATGATTCCAATAATACTCTATATATGCAGAGAAATGATTTGGAATTAAGGTGAGGAGAATCATTAAGACAACTGCGAAAGTTTTCAAAAGTAAACTAGCAAGTAGCAAGGAATTACAGCACAATATATATGTCATTATTACATGCAACAACCAAATGAGACAAATTTCAGCGAACACGTACAATAATAACATAATAACTGGACCAAAGTCGGAAAAAACTAAGAGACACACCGAGATCAAGAGGAGACTCGCACAAGTGGAGCCCTCATCAACCTCCCTTTAATTATTTTCATTAGTTAATTCAGCAGCACTATTATCATATATAGTATCCTTCGACTGAAAAATTGACCTGCTGTTTCTTCCTTGTACAAGATCCTGAGATTCATCATCCATCCTTACCTGATGCTGCAATATTGCACAAACCATTTAACAAATCAACTCAAATAACTACAAGTTTTCAAACTAAAATAATCATCTATATGCTCGTCAAGTAAAATAAAGTTACAAAATGAATGCGTAACAAATTACACAAACTTATGACACTAGCTAGTTCTTAATTAAACTTCTGAACACCATTTAAGTACGATTAAAGTTAATAACATACTTTTAACCTCTTTTTTCTTTTCTTAAAAATAATTTTTTATTATGTAAAATTATAAATGAGACTCGGTACAGTAAAGGTTAGATTTTAACTAATAATTAAAAATGGGGTTAGATATACTTTTAGTCCTTTCAAATAATACAATGTTCTTTTTTAGTCCCTAAAAAATAAATTGTCATTTGCTGCCTTTCATTTATGTAAAGGTATTATTTGTGGTCCTTATCTTTCCAAAAAAAAATATATCATCTTTGGTCTCTTTAGAGTTCATATATCATATATGACAAATTTTCATAAATAGAAAATAAAAAGAATCCATTTACTTTTTTTGAGAATCTAAAATCAAACATTACTCTTTTTTTTAGTTTCCCATGGTATATATTTCCTTTCCATGTCAATCATGTTTAAGTTATGATCAGATACTAGTTGTGAAAACTTTCTTTAATGGAATAGGACCAATTTAAAGATAAAGTAATTAAAATTTATATTTTAGGCTCACAAAAAAATATTTGTTATTAGTTTTTATAAAGTAAAAAATCACATATATTAACAAAAAAATCACATATGTTAACAAAAAAAAATTAACATACAATTCGTTCTTTTATAATTTATTTTAGATCTCTCTTACCATTGGGCCCATCCTGACTCCCTACCACTAGACTTAATCCCCTTGGTAAAAATTACTACTCTCTTTACCAATGTGAGGATATATATATATATATAGAGTGAGTATTGCACTTTAGGTATTAGTGAAATAAATGATGCTTTGTGTATCATTGCTCTCTAGTGAAATTGCTCTGAGGAGTTACTGAATGAAAATGTATGAGGAAATGAAAGCATATGGAGTGAGTAGTCAGTCTCACATACGTGTTGCAGTTAGTGGAGATGCTGATCTTGTAGGGGATGTTGACTCTACATTTTCTTGGGAGTGTAGCTACATTGTTGGCATTGACACCCCTACCAAGACCTCTTGCAAAGGTTTTCAGGCAGTTGCATGCCGTCCTGTGGTCAGCGGTGGTCTTGGCCAGGGCGTGAAGGTTCCTCACTCCGTTGCAACACCTCGCCTGTGGTCTTCCGCCCCTCCGAAGGTAGCCAAGGCATGGAGACACCACGGCCGCGACACGTCCGCAGTTGATCCTAGCATCTGCCATGGGTGCACTCACCACAACCATGCATGTTGGACATTTTAGTGTAATTGATCTCTTTATTATGTTAAAATAAGAGTGCACGCTTGTTTTAATATAATAACGAGATGTTCGGTTTAGGCAAATTTTGGAAGTTACATGGAAGTTACTAAAACTTCCATCAACGGTTAGAAGTTACATGGAAGTTACTAAAACTTCCATCAACGGCAGTTTTTAAAAAGAAAAAACTTCTATCAACCGCCAAAAACCACCTGTTCTTTGATCATAAATAATCATTCTGGTTCAGAAAGCATAACGGTGTGACAAAACATACAAGACCAAAACAAAACTCTTGAATTATAATCTTCTGATTTTATCCGATTAAACAATTTTGGTTGAACCCCGAAATTTGATTCAATCTGAAAGTGTTATACACGACTTCAGATTTATCCAGTATTATCTCGATTTTCAAATTAACCAACAAAAGATTGAATCAAATCTTTCGAGATGACGAACGATAGTTCGAAGATGACAAACAAGTTTGCGAAGTTGGACAAGTTTGAAGGGCAGGATTTCAGGAGATGGCAAAAGAAGATGTGCTTTCTCTTGACAACATTGAAGGTGGTGTATGTGCTGAGTACACCGATGTCGGTGTTTATGGAAGACGAAACTCTGGATCAAACAAGGAAGCATTCGAAATGGGAGAACGACGATTACATTTGTCATGGACACATTCTGAACGGTATGTTTGACTCTCTCTTTGATATTTATCAAAATGTTGAGTTTGCTAAGGAATTATGGGACTCTCTTGAATCCAAGTATATGGCAGAAGATGCCTCAAGTAACAAATTCTTAGTTAGTAATTTCTTTAATTACAAAATGATTGATTCGAGGCCTGTTATGGAACAATATAATGAACTGCTGCGGATTTTGGGTCAGTTTACTCAACATGATTTGAAAATGGATGAATCTATTGCAGTTTCATCTATAATTGATAAACTGCCTTCTTCTTGGAAAGACTTCAAGCATACCTTGAAACATAAGAAGGAAGAGTTGACTCTGGTTCAACTCGATAGTCATTTCATGATTGAGGAGTCGCTGAGGGCTCAGGAAATTGACAAAGTCAATGATAAAAACGTAGCAGGTTCCTCTTCCGTTAATATGGTAGAGGAAAGTGGAACAGTTAAGCAAAATTACAATGCTAAAGGTAACAAACGAAAATTTCAAGGAAAGAAGAACAAAGGTCCAAACAAACAGACAAAATTGTCATGTTGGAAGTGTGGGAAACCTGGTCATTTAAAGAGGGATTGCCGGGTGTTCAAAGGAAAGAACAAGGCTGGTCCAAGTGGGTCTAATGATCCTGAAAAGCAACAAGGTTAGATTGTAGTGAATAATTTTAATTCGAATATGAATTCAAATTATGTATCACTAATATCTGATGCATTCTATGTGCAGGATGATGACGTTGCTTGGTGGTTTGATTCGGGAGCAACAATCCATGTGTGCAAAGATTGTCGTTGGTTCAAGGAATTTAGACCAATCGATGATGGCTCTATTGTGAAGATGGACAATGTTGCAACTGAACCAATCCTAGGATTAGGTTGTGTGAATTTAGTTTTTACTTCCGGAAAAAGTTTGTATTTGGATAATGTCTTATTTGTACCTGGTATTCGTAAGAACTCATTGTCTGGTATGATTTTAAATAATTGTGGTTTCAAGCAAGTACTTGAAAGTGACAAGTACATCCTGTCAAGACATGGTTCGTTTGTTGGATTTGATTATCGTTGTAATGGAATGTTCAAATTAAACATTGATATTCCTTTTGTTCATGAATCTGTTTGTATGGCCTCGTGTAGTTCTATAACTAATATGACAAAATCAGAAATTTGGAATGCTAGATTAGGACATGTTCATTACAAAAGATTAAAAGATATGTCAAAAACAAGTATGATTCCTCCTTTTGATATGAACATTGAAAAATGCAAAACTTGCATGTTGACCAAGATCACTAGGAAACCTTTTAAGGATGTTAAAAGTGAGACTAAAGTCTTAGACCTTATTCATAGTGATTTGTGTGATTTGCATGCTACTCCATCATTAGGTCATAAAAAATATCTTGTTACTTTTATTGATGATGCATCAAGGTATTGTTATGTATATTTATTAAATACAAAAGATGAAGCTCTTGATAAATTTAAAATTTATAAGAAAGAGGTAGAACTTCATCAAAATGGGCTAAACAAAACTCTTCGTACGGATAGGGGAGGTGAGTATTATGATCCGTTTTATTTTCAATCTACTGGAATAATACATCAAACTACAGCTCCCTATACACCACAACAGAATGGTGTAACCGAAAGGAAGAATAGAACCTTGAAAGAAATGGTGAATTCCATGTTATCCTATTCGGGTTTAAGTGAAGAATTTTGGGGTGAGGCTATGTTGACAGCCTGTTACTTGTTGAACTGAATTCCTAACAAAAGGAATAAGGTTACCCTATATGAACTTTGGCTAAGGCATATAGTCAAGTGTATAATGGGAAGTCTAGACACTTGGGTGTTAGACACAACATGGTTCGGGAGTTAATCATGCATGGTGTGATATCAGTGGAATTTGTGAGAACTTAGCATAATTTGGCCGATCATTTAACCAAAGGGTTAAGTAGAGATCTCGTGAAAAGGTCGGCTGTGGGATTAGGATTAAAGTCCATCTGAAATCTCTTATGTTAAGATACCCAATTCCCATCTAATATGACATTAGGTGCTGAATTCAATGTGGAAAGCTTAACATGTAGAGATTGGAACACATCATCGAAAGCATCCCAAAAGGAATGTGTTCGGTTCTGTAAGTTAAGGATGTTGAAGTATAACTTCTCAATGGTTCTTTTGAAAAATTGCATTTGCAGGTGCAAGAAAGAAAAGGACTACCTATATAAGCATGAAATTTAGCCGCTTCAAGAAGCTGGGACTTGGCTTTGATATGCTTATGAAGGATAGGGACACAGGCTAGTAAACTAGTGTCGAGCAAGAGTAATGTTATAAACTATTGTGCACATTATCTTCATGTATTCATTATGAATAGAAAGGGTTCAATCCTTAGTGACACCCTGATATTCGAATATTTGAAACGTGTAATTTGCTAAGATGAAATTCAATCGTCACGATATTTCATCTATGCAGTAGTTTGTGGTATGTTATGACTTTGGTGATTTGATCGGTAATTACACTAAAATGGGGGAGGTTTGTTGGACATTTTAGTGTAATTGATCTCTTTATTATGTTAAAATAAGAGTGCACACTTGTTTTAATGTAATAACGAGATGTTCGGTTTAGGAAAATTTTGGAAGTTACATGGAAGTTACTAAAACTTCCATCAACGGAATTTTTTAAAAAGAAAAAACTTCCATCAACCGCCAAAAACCACCTGTTCTTTGATCATAAATAATCATTCTGGTTCAGAAAGCATAACGGTGTGACAAAACATACAAGACCAAAACAAAACTCTTGAATTATAATCTTCTGATTTTATCCGATTGAACAATTTTGGTTGAACCCCGAAATTTGATTCAATCTGAAAGTGTTATACACGACTTCAGATTTATCCAGTATTATCTCGATTTTCAAATTAACCAACAATGCACAACACCACAACCACAAATGCAACCTTGAGGCTAGCCATCACTACTCAAAAGAAAGAAAGAAATGGCAAAACTAACAATATAACGTGAATTTTCTTCTTTTTTGCTTTGGAGTTTCTTGCTTATTACTTGTTGAGTAAGGTGTTGTAAGGGTAGGGTTAATATGGAACATGAGATGGGAGTAATAACGTAGGTGGGAGGGAACACAAATACACACAAGTGGTGTGTATGCAGCAATAAATATTATCATATGTTCATTTTCTTTTGGGTCTTACTAACCACCTGTTTCGTTGAATGTTCAATGCTTCACAATCCGAGTAGGATGTTAATTTAAGTAAGGGTAATGAAAATTAATACAAAAATGTAATTTCTTGCACTATTGGTTACGTGATATGATTTATGCACAGTATGTATGTGGTTGGTGTTTTTCTACAACATTTATGTTATTTATATTTGGATAGTTATTCTTTATTATGATCGTATTTTACTTTCTTCTATAGTAATTTTGTTTCTTTTTTTAAAACAAAAAGAAAAATTTTTTTTATTAAAAATTATATGAAAGTCCATTTAAAAATTATACGAGAATGCATCCGTCTACACACCCTAAAGTTGAGATGTAATAAGAATATCGCATAGGAGAGGGCATGTGGCAGGATTTGGTTTGTTGGTGGTTGTGATGAAGTTAATGCTATGTGGTACATGATCTAATCGTTAGGCACCTGGCTTAATGTGAGACGATTAATTTGGTGCGAGCCAATACGGTTGAGTCGGATGATTAATGTATGGTCATTGGTCAATGTTTTGCTCTTTGTATTTACTGTGCATGCCCTCAGAAAAGTTGTGACATGTAACACAGTAACAACAATGTAAGTTAATTATCAACCGATAGTGTTGTCTCTATATCATTTAAAAGATATTTTTAGTCTCTATAATTAGCCTTAACTTAAGTTTTCATAAAATTTAAACTTTGATAATTCATGGCTTAATGTGAGACTTTGATTTGGTGCAAGCTGATACGGTTGATTCGGGTGATTAAGGCATGGTCACAGCTGGTCAATGTTTCGCTCTATGGCTCATGGGGCTGTAGAAGCAGATGTCTTTGCAAACAACTTACACATTTTCCTAAGAAATACATTCTCAATAGGTGGTCTCATTTGCTTCCGGGTTTTTGGTCCTTCTCCTAAAATGATTGATGATGGTGGTTGAAGCTTGTTGGGGGTTAGTGTTGATGTAGATACATATGGTGACGGTGCTGAGTTAGTTGATTGTGTTGAGTTAGTCTTTTTATTGTTTGGTGCAGTTAGGTTTTTTTTGGACAAAAATAGGGTTTTTTTGGATAGAAGTAGGGTTTTTTGGACAGTAGTTAGGGTCATTTGCTTCCTGGTCTTTGGTGTTGTTGTAGAAGTTTTTGTTTTTTCCTTTTTACCATTTGATGTTGTTGAAGCCTTACTAGTGGTTGGAATATTTTTTCCCTTATCATGCTTTGATGTTGTCCCATGTTTTCTATAGTTATTTGACTGACAAATAAAAAAGATGATAACATTTTAGCAAATGACAATTTAAAATTAACAAGTTATGGATAACAACTTTAGAAGGAATAAGGAAACATTACCTGAGTTTTTTTGACATTGCCAAAAGGTTCATTTTCAAACACCTACCTGGGATTGAACCAAAGGGACCTTGGTTGGCAACAGTAGCATTTTGGTTCCCATTAGCTTGGTTCCTATCAGCAATTGTACTTGCATCAGTAGTTGCCCCATTATTTGAAGCAGGTGGTTCCTTGACCACAGGAGGAGGTATGGGACACCTCCTAGAATTGTGGCTTAATTTCCTACACTTACTACATTGATATTTAGTATATTTTTCCTCCTAAGTTTGGTGGGGTTGGACTCCTCATTTGGTTCCCTTCTTCTAAGTTTTTTTTGCCTACCCGCACCTCTTTTATACTCAGGGGGTAAAACACTAGCAGGATTCCTTGAATCCTTCCACATTCTTTGGTCGTTCATAGTAGAGATCTCATTTGAATAACAAATGTCATCAAACTTCATACTATAATACTCATGGACAAATGACTCTGGTTTTACACCAGCATACCTTATGGCAGCCACTGCATGGTGGCATAAAATAGCAACTATACCCAAAAAATTATAAGTACAAGTCCTATCAATCAGTTTTACAACAAATTTTTCTCCATTCAAAGCATAAGTGACCTCAACTATTTTGTGTGCAAAATACACAGCGGTCAAATTACGAACATGTTTTATTTCCCTTTCTAATCTCTTCTTTGGTTTGGCATGATTTCACTAACATATTTTTTCTGTTACAAACCAAGCCATTAAGTATGACCAAATCCAATCAAACAGTGTTATTATTGACTTCTCCCAAGCCACTAATATAGTACTATTAAATGCCTCACTTAAATTATTCATCAATAGGTCACATTTAGGATAGTAAGAAAAAGCATGCTTATACCAGGCATTTGTGTCAACGGTTTTCATTAGCCATTCATAAGCATCTTGTTTGATCTCCTTTAGTTGCAACATTTTGTCTTCCCACACCTCCTTAAATGTAGCTTTAGCCACCACATCATTAGGTCTCTCAAATGTGTGCCTCCACCAAACTTTTTCTTGAAATTTTGATACAAGTATCTCAAGCAGAATCAGTTTTCATCACCAGCTCCTATTGCTCTTAAAGTGTTCACCAATCTCTACAAACAAATTCAATAAACACATATTAACTATGACAGACACCAAACACATAATTATTGGAAGTGACAGAGACCTAATACAAAAGTATAGAGTTACAGGGACTTTACACAAAAACATTGAAAGTTATAAAGAGCTTACAATAAAGAGTTATATGGACCTAATACACAAAAAATATACCTTTTTTTTTATCGCTAATGAAAATCCATTTGTTGACATCAATTTCTCCAATATCTTGCACTAGCAACTCCAAAAGCCACTTCCCCAAATCCTGTTTCATTCTCAACCACAACAAATGCTAGTGGAAGATATTGATCATTGGGATCTCTCCCAACTGCAATTTGACCCCCATACTTACTCTTTAAATGACACCCATCAAGACCTATTATTGGTCTACATGATTTCTTGAAGGCCAATTTGCTTCCTTGTAGACACATATAAAAGCTCCCAAACCTTGGTAGCAGTAGCCCTTATGGTCTTTACAATATCAATTTGTTGCTATTACCTTTACATACAACCTTTAGCTCCTCGCCATATGCCTCCAGCAAACAATACTATTTAACGAGATCCCCATCCACTATTACTCTAGCAATCATCCTGGCCTTCTAAGCAATAGCCAAAGATATCCCAATACCATACTTGAATCTCACATCATCCATAATCTGTGTCAGTTTCACATCATTTCTAATCCTCAAACTCTCTATAGTAACCTTGGACACCCATTTGGGCGTAGCATTTTTGTTTTTAAAGGCCTTTCCACATTTATGTTTGGGTCTACATGTCTTAATCCTGTAAGTGGTGCATGCTCCTCCCAACCTTGATACAAAAAATTTCAAAACCACACTTATCAATGCATTTAACTCTTGCCTTCACTAGGTCATTTGGTTTAAAACTAACTTGTTTCCCATTCAATAATGAATGCTTCACAATTGCTTCTTTAAACTCTTTATTACTATAAAAATCCATACCATTTGTGAACTTAAAATCTCTTTCCAACTTCTTTATTCTGAATCTTACAAACTTGTGTTTGTCGCCATCATCTGATTCAGATCCTACGCTATCAAGTTCTTCAGTCTCATACCCCTCACTCAATTTTCCATCTACTACAATACTCCCCACATCACCACTAGGTCCAACTATAGAATCCTCAATCTAGGGTTGCTTATTTTTTATAAGGTTCACTAGTAGTTCATCGTTATTCTCAATCCCATCATCAACACTAATTGCTCTCTCTTCCTCACTATCCTCAATAACATCCCTTTCTTCCTCAAATTCAGAACCACTATCACCTTCATCAGATTTAGAAGCACGTTCATTCCCACCGTGTGCATCTTCATTCCCTTCATTCCCAGCAACAACAACTTCATTCCCACCACCATTAAACACCTCCACATACACTTTTAGTGCTCACATAGTAGTTGTACAACTCCACAACATGGATATCCAAGGCAAACTCTTTGGTCTCATCATCACCCCCATTCCACCACAACTTAAACACACCCTCACATTCTTTTAGTTTCACATCTTCCTTCAAAATCCCCACAAACTCAAAATATGACCATTTGTCAACATCTATGTCAGCCAACGACGTGACATCTCCACCAACATAATTCCAAATAGAATGGACCACATGCCCTCTGTGATGCACCTTGATAGAAAATACCATCTATAACAAACAGTCCAAAAATAAAAATAAAAATTAAAAAATGATTTTTTAATCCACTTAACAGTCCCACCACATGCAACCCTACATGGCGAAAAGAACAAGCACAGAGGCAAATGAAAACCCTAAAGCTACATCAAAAGCATTAAAGAATGCTTACCTAACCGTGTTGTGTTCAATCTCACTTTCACCAAACCGTGTTGTCTTCAAACTCCCTTCAACCAAGAACCCTAGAAAAAGCATGAACTACACCATCAACGTCCAAAGCAGAAAGCTCTCACCATCTACACCCATGGATCAGGAAGTCTACCCTTCCACGACAGTAATTGATTCCCCCACACTTGCAATCAAAAGAAAACCCTAGACGTGTTTTAGGTTTCTTTCAGAAGTAGTGCTACGTGAACAAAGAAAGAAAAAGACATATTGCAAGCCTATCTCAACTTCAAAACAACACTCATTCAATGTGTTTCAAGTCACTTTAACTTTCTTTTCTTTTTTTTAATAAAATAGTTTATTAAATTAAATTAAATAAAAAAATCCATGTGGTACACCATGTCATTGATACCTTTGACGTGGTTCCGCATGTGTACTGCTGGTGTGTCCAACTAACAAACATGTCCATGGTTGTTAAACTCGCGTTTTAAATCGTAAAATCGGTCGATTTTATGATTCCACTAAGGTTCGGTGAGTTAAATCGGAAGTAGAATCGAAAACAAAGTAGACTCGTCCGATTTAATGCAGACTCGGGCGAGTTTGGGTAGACTCGCGAGTCTGCTATGAGTCCACAGGTTTACGAAAACCCAAAACGGTGTTGTGCTGGTGCTGAGCTACCCACTTATGAAAACCTGAAAATGACTATGTGATGAGCTACTCTGATTCGGCTGCTGCTTCAGCCTCTGATTCCAATGAGAATGCATGCAACGGCGCTGCTGAGGAGGTTGCGATACGCATAATTGAGGCTGGCAAGCAGGAAAGCGATTCGTCGCCGTCCTCGTTGAGGGGTCGGGGTGGGGAGCTGGGCGGTGAGGAGGCGGTGGTTGGGAGGAGTGAGATTTTGTCGTATCGTTGGCGAATGGCAGAGGAGAGGGTGTCGTTGGTGTCTTTGGATGATGGCGCTAGGGATTCTTCTTCTTCTTCATCGTCCTCTACTTACCAGAGGTATGATATTCAGCAGGTTGCGAAGTGGATTGAGCATATTCTATCGTTTTCTCTCTTGTTGCTGATTGTTTTCATCTGCCAGCATTTGCAAGGTATTGCTTCTTTAGTTTTGTTTTGTTGTCTCTACAATTGGTTTTTACATCAAATGCGAAGTACGTGTTCAACTCGTTGGATTGGATTGGATTTATATTGTATATGCTAGAGTTTGAGGATGTGGGTGGAGCAAGTTGTGTAACTTAAATATTAGAGAGATTGTATATGCTTGACTTGTTGGCAATATTTTGATGATATTATAACTTGTTCGAGGTTATGCTTTTTAGCATTATGCTCTTGATACAGATAATTTTTTCTTCGATATAACATTCCTTTGTCTGCCTCTTGTATTTGGAGGCATGCCCAGGTTTTCTCATGGGATGTGCATATGGGAATAATAGTCTATTAAAGAAGGGTTGTTTGCCTTGTGGAGGGGATGGAAACTATGAAATTAGTATTCACTAACATACGTGCTACCCAATACCCCAATTAAATTATTTTTTGATGTTTCTGCTGCCGTGTGGCTTTCAACACACTATGTTATTGCCAAGGAAAGAGGTAGAGTGAAAGAAAAGATTACTCAAAATAGTTTACTGCTTCTCCTACTTGGAGCTTGGAGGTGCAGGTTTCTTTGTCACAATTTGTATATTAGCTATGATGTTCAAGTCAAATGGAATTTGTATATCAACTGTAATATTTTGCTGGGAGATCGAAAAGTCTCTGTTCTTCTCGGTATCTCTTTTGCCTTTATGCTGCATGTGATAAGCATTTATTGGTGGTATCGAAATGATGATCTTTTGCATATGATCTATTTTAATAGTTATGACGATTCATTCATGGTCTTGTTGCATTCATTAAACCATTCAAATTGTTTAAAATCACATAATTGTTTTGCTTTGTCGTATTACTGGTCTGATATAACCGCGTGGCTCCATGCATATTTCATAAGGCCTTTATAGTCATAGTAATCATGAGTCTCTAGGTTTCCTACTAGAAGATGTGAACATATCCATTTAGAAGGCAATGAAATCATCTGGGTGCATGTTCTCCTATAATTTTTAGTTTTGCACAAAATGTGGTGGTGGTGGTGGTGATATTGGGGATGATTTTATTAGACGATTGATGGACATTTGAATTATTTATTTTTTTTAAGTGTTTTTATTTTTAGAATTTATGTTTCGTATCGTATGAACTTATGTTAGATTGAGTGTGGATTGTGCACTATGTTAGTTTATTGAATTATTGTTAAAGTTTATTATTTTTATTTATTTTAGGGTTGAAATATTTACTTATGATTTTATATAAAGGAATATTAATATTTTTTTTATTTGAGTAAACTCTTACGAGTTTACGATTCGATTCTACGAGTCGAGTTTACGGAGCCTCTAAGATTCTACGTAGAATCGTGAGTATGATAACCTTGAACATGTCATTACGTTTTGGACGAAAACTAACGATAGAGATCTTTCACAAATCTTTTGAAGTTTTAGGGACCCAACGAGAAGCAAAAAAATTTAGGAATCAGTTGTGAAATTCAGGAATATTTCATGGATTTTCACACATATTTAAGCCTTTAATTATTGGCCAATCAATAAGAAAAGCAAGTGGAATTTTCCACCAAACTCACATGAGTAATATAGAGATGTATGTGTTTTACCCCAATAGTGATATCAGAGTCTGGTGATCCTGTGACTTGGTGACTAAAGAAAAGAAGGGTATTGAACAAGTCTGAGGAAGCTAATGGTGGATCAACGTGAGATTCTAGTGTTGAAAGTCTTCTTGATGATGTGAAAGTCAAGTTGTGTGTTCCAATGGTAGTAGCTAACAGGGGTGAAAGTCGAGACCATCCAATACTCACAGATACAGAGAAGACTGAGAAACATACCAAACTTTGTGTGGAGCACAACACAAGCCTACAAAGATTCATGGTGATTGAAGATAAAATTGGAAAATTTTAATCGAGGGAGGGATTGTTGAGATACAATTCAAATTAATTTATAATTTCAAATCTTTAGGATATTGTTTATAATTTTAAAAGATTCTCTTTATTCAAAGCCTTCAGCCAATTTAGGGTTGCTAGTAAGGCTAAAGCCCCCCTCTTGGACTTAGGGAAGGAAATTCAGAACCTCAAGTCTTGCCTGCAAAAGCTGACCGTGGGAATCTCGAATGCAGATACCAATTCCCATTGATACATCTTCTTTAAAAAAACCCGCGTCCAAGTTGCATTTCACTTAATTGGCACACAACTGGAGGAGCCCATTGCCTAGGGTGGTTCTTGGGCTTTAAAAAAAATCCGTATGAGACTTATGGATTGTCTAATCCGTATCAATTTTACAAAAGGATAACATGGGAAGCACACTTGTTTGCTGGGTGTACTAGAAATTATGCTGGATACGCGCAGCAGCAGTCGTGGTTGTTATGAGGCCTTACCTGATCACAGGAGGCCCGGTGGACTTAGGCACTTCTCCATTGATGAAGGGTCTCCCTTGCACGAGTTATGATCTGAGGGATTGGAACAACAATATTATCACATAGTTTGTCATTTCTGGCCCTCCAAAGACTCCACGTAACCATGCAAAAATCCTCCAATTGCTTTTCACTCATTTCTCTAAAGAGACAAAAGAGAAGCTATGCAAAACCTGCAACATTATTAATAAGGGGATGAACAATTTGTCATAGGTTCATCACTTACCAACATTGTTGAGCCTGTTCACACACCACAAACAAGTGCTAGCCATTTTCTAGGCCTGCAGAACAGTTCATGCATGAGCTCGGGCACTCAACATCACGTTGTTGTAGCTTCAGTCTCGTCGGCAAGCAATCCTGACAAGCCCTCCATAGGAAATGTTTGACATTCGAGGGTAACTTAAGCTTCCACAAATGCTTCCAGTTTCCTGTCACCTTGTATTGGTCCCTTGCTACCTGACTACGTACGAGCACTATGGTAAGCTGTCCGAACTGAATAATAGCCATCCTTGCTCCACCTCTAGACCAACCTATCTTGACCCTCAATATTCCCAAGAGGGACTCTCAACACTTTATTTGCATCTTCAACATTTTATTGTTTTGAATTAAAATATAATAAAAAACTTAATATATAATTTACTTACAAATAAAAATAAATTAAAATTATAAAAAATATAATAAGTTACCCGCTGGTATATCCAAACATGATAAAACCTGACGAAGATAAAGATAGATATTAAAACTTTAAACCTATCTCTTTTATATTCGTATTTGTCCCGTCTTTTGTGAGGACAAGAATGAGGAAAACCTATCGGTGTCTCTCTTTATTTAATTCTATATAATTAAATTAAAAATAATAATGAATCTGACCAAATACACATTCTCATAATTATAGGAAATTGAGATTTTTTTTAATCTTTTTTAATACTTTTATTTCTTTCAAAAGGAATTATTATATTAAACTTTTTGTTTGGGTTTATAAGTTTTGAGTATGTAATTATATTAAATATTTAGATGAATAAATTTGTCACCTAAAATAATCATATATATCTAACTTAAATAGGATTATCTCATATAGATGATACATGTGATCTAGACAATTTTTTTAAAATTTTTTTATTACTCTAAATATTTTAATATTTTCCTTTTCTTTTACTTCCTTATTTCCGCATATCTCAACACGTCATAATATACTTTGGGGAATATATTCATTCCACATAATAAAGGTTATAATCACCCATTTCTTATCATAGTTTTCTTACCATTCTTTTTATAAAATATAGATAAAATGAAACATTTAAAAATACAATAATAATAGTAAATCTTAAATTAACAATACGGAATCGATTAATTTTAGACTTTGAAATCTCAATATAGTCATCCAGCGTTCACAGAAAAGGGGTACAGTGATCTCTATGATACACAGGTGCATAACTATGGAAAAACAGAGAAAAATTGATCATCTAACTATAGTCAATGTTTGAGTAGTGTCCAAAATTGTAGTAAATATTATAGTTCAATTATTTTATTTATTAAAGAATAAAATATGATTGGCCTATTAGCTCAGTTGGTTAGAGCGTCGTGCTAATAACGCGAAGGTCGCAGGTTCGAGACCTGCATGGGCCAAAATGTAACTTATTTCTTTTTCAATAAAGAAAGTTCGAGACCTGCAACATTATTAATAAGGGGATGAACAATTTTTATTTTTTTTTATGCTTACTGCAGCGAAAAATTATTTAATGCCTATTATTTTATTCCACTTGTAATATAAGTAAACAATCTCGAAGGAACAAGTTCACAGTTTAAACCTTGTCATATACACACGTCACAGACAAATTTGTATGTGCATTCCTGTAAATCAAGTTTGTTCGTAATGTATAGCTACAACATCCACATATGGCATATCCAGTGATATCATCTTGCGCATCTGGCAATAGGTTTGTGTGAGGACAAGTAATAGGGAAGAGTCGTTGCGTTCATTGAAAAGGAGTGGTTTATGGCTTTGATTGAGAAATCACAAAGGGGGGAGGGGGGATATGATTTTTTTTCTTTTAATTATGAATGATACTACCTATTGTGTACTGTATTAAGTCTAAGACCTCTATTAATAATCTTAAATACAACTGCTACTAAATATGCTTATTTATACGTTGAAATTATAGTTTTAATAGCGTTTTACGTGTAATTGTTATCTTAGGTTTCCACACTCTTTATAATAGTGGTTTAGAATTGCTATTAAAAGTACATTTTGACACAGTGAACTGGAGTACGTTGTAACATGACCGATCAACCTTAATATATATATATATATATATATATAATAGCCGATTTTGCAAATCACGATAAACATCCTACTGGACTGGAATTTCTGAGTAATGAGTTAATTCAACAACAAACTCTCTTATTTAATTTAAAAGCATCACATAAGACCATGGAAGTGTATAAACTTCACAGTGGGCTAAAACACAAAACAAAACTAGCTCGCATAAACAGAAGACCACATCCTCCTTTATTTCTGTTTCCTAGCATGCAATATTCGCGGCCAATTCACATGCTTCACTTGATGCTGCAAAACAAAAACAAACAACATTAACTTTTAGTAGTATTTCCTCCAAACTTATATATAAACAAAAATGTGGTTTTATTTGTTAGACTTAAATATAAATAAATTTAACTAATTTTATCTTATTTAATGTTATTATTCATAAAACATTCATCATTTAATTTATACAAACAAAAATGTGGTTTTATTTGTTAGACTTAAAAATAAATAAATCTAATTAATTTTATCTTATTTAATGTTATTATTCATGATAACAAATTTCAATGACAAATATTTTTAAAATAATTTTATTTTTTACTTGAGATTGATAAAATTAAATAATATCATATATCTTTCTTAATTAGTATAAAATTAATTATTTTTCTCATAGATGAGTTCATGGGAGTATCATTTATTTATATGCCTACAAAACCAGATATAAACCTCATAGCAAGTAGGTTCTCTGTTCGGTTAACAACCGGAGAATGTAAGCTATAGCTCAATCACTCGAGTATCAGTCAATTGACCAACCAATTAATTAAGAAAGGCTTAAAAAGTATAAACATGAGTAAACTAAGATAGGTTTAAGCCCTCAAAATAATAGTGTTGTTGCTAACAAAACATAAAAAGGCATGTATATAATAATATAAACATAAATTCGGATCCTTTCTTAAAGTTACCCGGTGTTCCAGAAGAAAGAAAGGCACATAATGCGTCAAGAGGCATGCATTAAATAACAATTTGGATATTCTCTTAAAGTTACAAGGTGTAACAGAAAAAATATATGGCACGTTAAGTTTTGTGGGTCCTATCTATCATAAATATATAAGAACCTGAAGGAAAAATATAAACGTCCACTCTATAGAAAAATAAACAAATTATGAAGAGAAAACGAAAGATGTGATAAAAGTTATGGAAACTATTGTTTGTTCTTAACTATTGTTTGCTCTTGTTTTAATACCTTTATTATGAGAATTAATTCTATGTAAGTTTGACTGTAAATTCTTCCTCCGAATATTATAAATGGCTTTATTCTTGAAATTTAAACTCAAAAATCACTAGTTAAATAGAAACTAGTTAATCCACCTGGTTGGGAGGTTGCTTGTATCTTATTCCATTGAAGGATATGCATGGATATTCTCATTTAAATGACAAGTTGTTAAGGTTTGAAAAATAATTCTTGAACAGCCAAATAGTATATGCATCCGGAGAAAAATAGAAAGAGATGAGAGAAAAATAATTAATAAAACTAGTAATATTTTGTGATAAGAAAAAAAAATAGATAAATTAGAAATTTTGATGGAGTGTTGGTACCTAATAGGTGTTCAAAGAAGGATCATAATTTTAAATTGCGATCCAGAATGGTAATTGTGACCCTAAAGTAAAGATATTTTGAATCACCACAGCGGATTGTAACTGTGGCCACATCAATTATTTCTGTAATTGTCCACAACATAAAAGGTTTTTTTTTACTTATCCCAATTTAAAATCATGATCATTACTCTAGGTTGTTAGGTTGTGTACTTATTTCTATCTCAATAGACACATACCTGTTACAGTTGGTGGAGGTGCTGATCTTGTAGGGTATGTTGACCCCACATTTCCCGGGGAGAGCCTGAGCATTGTAAGGGTTGAGCTTCCGAACAGCACCAGCAGCTATCTTCAAGCAGTTGCAAACAGCACGGCGATCACCAGTGGTCCTGGCATTGTTCACAATACTCCTGACCCCGTTGCAGCATCCTCTGGAAACAGCTCCACCGTTCTGGAGAAACCCTAGGCACGGTGCTAGGTTACCCTGAACCTGGCCACACCTGATGCCTTGGACAGTGTTGTGTGCAACCATCACGACCATGCACGCCAGAACCATGCATGCTAACTTAGTAAAACTAGCCATTTCTGAAAGGGAATAAGTAATTATGCTGAAGGTGAATTAGATTGCTATTTAATTAATTGGTGAGGGGTGTGGTGTTTATATAGGGGTTGTTTTGTGGAGGGTTGAGTAGGTGGTGGTCGTGTTTTATTCAATTCTTGGTTATCTCGAGGGAAATTGGGATATGGGTTTTCTCTTTGGTCTTTACTCTAGCGAGTGACACTTCAATATGCTTGTGGGTTAGAAATCTGGTACCCTCTTTAAATGGACCGACGGCACCGAATGGAATTTTCTATCTAGTAAAATGTTAGCCTGAATTAATTGAATGAAATTTGCCATTTTTCTACTCGAATAGTGCTGCAGATATGTTCTTGTATCTTTTTAATTATTGTTAATTCATATTTGTAAAAATAGTTTAATTTGTATATTTAACACACAAGTCATGTGCTAAAAAAATGACGATAGTATTCACATAATAGCATACATTTTTTTTAAAGAAGCAGAATGACATCTCTAAAGAAATTATTAGTTTAATTTTGCACAGCATTAACATAATTTATATTGGTGAATTAAAGTTATTCTATTATTGGATGTGAAATATTGGATATCTGTGTGATAGATCAGGAAACTGTACGTAGGGTTATTTACTCTCTTTTAAAGGACAGCACCGAATAGATTTTTCTAATCTTTTATTCACTTAAAAATTAAATGAAGTATTTTCGATCTGTTTGCATGTGAGAGCTAAGATGATGATACTGTAAAAGTTTTATGATATTGAATTTTATTGGATTATTATGCAAACTTGATTCGAAATTTTTTTTATTGGTCGTTGTTAGACATGAGCAAAGACAAAACAATTATTAAAATTGGTGAGATATTCAAATGTCGGGTTGAATTAATTATGTGATTCAGGTCATTAGAATGAAATTGTGGCAAATTATATATGAAATATTTTTGCATTGGTAGCTTAATTGAGGTAATGAGTTATTCCATGGTTCTAATGTAACTGTTTTTGAGTATTGGAGGATATGAAGGTTTGTTTGAGTTATTCTATTAAAACTTTTTAGATTGTTTTTCAAATATTTTAGCCAAAAGGACAAAAACATACTCCATAGACGAAGCATTTCACGAGGAACTACAGCCAAGTGAAGCATCAAGTTTCTTGTCACTATGATTGTTAAGGTTTATTTTTCTTGCTAGATCAGAGCAAAGCTATTTTAAAAACTGTTTTCTTTATTGCCTTACATCTACTTAGAGAGACCAAAATAGTCCTTGCACTTGCACTTGCACTTTAAATTTTAGCAAGCATTTATAGGTATTCCATTTACTTAACAACAAAATCCAATTTTCTATAAAGGTTGATGTCTTTATTTTCTTTTTCATTTTCTTCAATTGTGGCCACGTTGTTTATCCACACCATCATTACTTCCAAGAGCAATAGTTCTAGAAAGATTCAAGTTGGGACAAAGTATTTGAGTTGGGTAGGTGTTTTGAGCATAAACTTACATGATGTGACAATGACAATGAAGATGATATATAGGTTAAGAAGTCTTGAAAAATACATCACTATAAGAAAGACCTTTAATATCAATTTTGAATTGATCTGTTAAAAGTGAAACATTTTTAACATTAATTTTAAAATTGATGTTAAAAACTAAATTCAATATGGATTCAGGAAAAAATCGATGTTGAAGGTGCTTTAGTAAAGTCCTTGAATCAAATTTCTATATCAGTTTTAGTCAAAATCGATATAGAAAACTAATCTTTTTAAAATATCATATATTCTGCATTAGTGCAGTTGTATAATGCATTAACTGCAATAGTGCAGTTGACAACATGATACCTCTGCATTTCTGTTATTAATTAACTGTATCTTTTCTCTTTTAGATATTTTCTTCCCCGTAGGATTAACAAAATTAGGAAAGTAATTTAGTTGAATCAACTTCAAGTATTCCCTTGTCACAAGAAAATGCTAGAGATCCAAATAAAATAAAACATTTGCTTGTGTAGAGATGGACATCAGTTATTAGGGGATACAGAGTAATAACTCACAACAGTACAGACAGCCAAAGGTAGAAATATCCCTGCAAAAAGTACACGAAAAGTCTTTCTCCAATGAGTTTCTCTGCAGTGTTTCAGAAGCTAGCTAAGCCATTATGGACACCAGCAAATATGAGAATTAGGATCAACATTACCACCTACAGAATACCATGTCAAGAGATCAGTTACCAACCAAGCACTATTGCAACCTTTAAATATGTTATTTAAATGATAAGAGACACTATTGCCTCTTTCAATTAAGTTAATTGAATGACACAGACAATTAGAAAACCAATACTGCTAAAAGAAAAGCAATGATCTGCACATGAGTTGTGTTAGAGGGTGTGCCACCGTGCCATAGTCCACTGGACGGTGAGCCTCCTTTGTGCATTGTAGATCCAAAAATACAATTAAAAAAAAACTAACTATGTATTTTTTTAAAATTTTGGTTTTCCATGGAGCGCAATGAGTACTGACATCAAATGATCTATGTAGCCAAACTTAACAAGTGAAATAAGGTTACAAGAATATGTTCTGCATGATTTCTTTTAGCTTCAATAGCAGAGAAAAATATTAATTAGAAAATTATGATTCATATGTTAGGAATTTTATAATTCCTAATTAATTAATTAGTGTTGACTACATATTATTTATAATTTATATTAGTTATTTACATCTATGGGCTCAATAAAAATGATTTAATTTGGTGAGCTTATTGGATTATCATCAGAAATTAATATGGGCTTGATAAGTGATAACCAGTTTGGTCCGTTATAGAATAATGAGAACTCTAACAGATTAAAACCTAAATTAAGGTTGTGGTCCCTAATACACAAAATCAGAAATTGTATTTTCTTTTCCCCATTTGACGAGAAACCTAAGGTCCCAAAAGGAAAACAATGATTTGGTTGAGAAAGAACACAAAATTAATAGTTCTTCAGACTCATCAATTCTCCTGCTTATCATGGATCCAGGTAATTTTTCACAACCCCTCTTGATAATATAACATAATGTGTTTTCGGTGATTATTGGCATTTTATTAAGGTCCATAAAATATCAAACATCATAAAATCATTTTTAACTAAAAGAAGCATTCTAAATTCTATTATGTTTATTTTCCACTTTTCCATAGCTTATTGTGAATCAAACATGAATAACGCCATACATTGAGGAAAACAAATTCCACAATTTAGACTTTTGACTATCAGAATGAATAAATTGTAAGAATCGCTCACTCAACCCAAAGTTAACAAGCATTGCAAATCATTTTCTAAGAAATTAGGGGGGGGGGGGGGGGGGGGAACTACTTTAGGCTAACTAATGCTTTAAGATTTCATCATATTTATAAAAAAGTGAAGTTTGCACCTCAAAACATTATCATCCTAAAGGGGAGTAATGCATTAGTCGAAGCCAAGCAAATGAGTCCAAAAGTCATTAAACATTTCACGTTCCAGCCAAAAAGAAAAAGAAAATTAAAAAAATTTCAACTTTGAATGACTTTTCATTTCTTTTCTTCAAAATTCTCTCACGCGAAATAGAGCATTGAAAGGAATTTCTGGGTCTTCAGCAAAAGTCGCTAAACACTACAGTTCAAACAAAACTGAAATATTCAGCTACTTGGCTCTTTCCCTTTGAAGGAAAAAAAGAAAAAAAAATTAACATAGTGGAAGAAGGGGAACCCTAAAATTCAATTGGAATTGAATTGGTCCAATTCAGTTGCTAAAGTGAAGGGGAAGAAGTCAAAAAAGTGGTAAAAAATACTTACTGAGAATTGAGGCTAACACAAATTCGATAGTTGTAGGGAGCGACCGTGATTGTGAAAATTAACCTTTTTATGTTTTTTTGTTCCATGCAGAGACAACAGAAGTAGATTCAATCAGAATTAGAATATATGAGTGGAGATGAAAGGCACAATGAAGGGCTCATTGTTGCGGAAAACGCGTTGCTCTTCTTTGAGGAATTGGCGGAGGAGGTCGATGATGAAGATGAAGCGAACTAGTTCAATTTTGGGTTTGATGCGATCGTAGTAGACGTCGAACAACCCGAGCTTTTGGTCGAGAAAGGTTTGGGTTTTGACCTAGACGTGCATGCGTTCGTGTCACTTTTCGAGGTAGCGAAGACGGATGACTTGGCCCAGTTTTGGTTTTTGGAGAACATACCTTGAAGCTTGAACATGAACTAGCCGCACAGGCACAAGCACAACACTGGGAAGGTGAGAGAGAAATAGGGGGTGACAATGAGACCTAGGGTTTCAAGAGAGAGATAGAGGGCGGGGCACTGAGAAGTGAGCTTGCAAAGTGATGTGTCATTATTTTCTCCTATTTCTTAACCCTTTTTCTCACCATTTTAATTACTGATTAACCTTAATTGTCAAATTAATTATGCAGTTTTATCATTTGGGCCTACTTGACTAATTTTGTGTTTTTAATTTAATTTCACGAGAATTATAAGCAATTAGGCTTGAATTCGGAATTGGGCTTGGACTTGAAGAGAGCAGACAATTTTATTTTATCAAATCTTATCTTATCCAGATTTTATTTCATCTAGATTTTATTTCGTCCAGATTTTATTTCATCCAATCTTATCTTATCTTGTCCAGATTTTATTTTATTTCGTTTATGGGCTTGGACTTAAAATAGATTTGTAAGCTTTGGGGATGAGGACCTATATAACAGTACCAAGGTTTTAGTTTTAGTTTTAGTTTTTTTCGAAGAGGAAAATAATTCTAGGATTTTAGAATTCCAGTTTTTATTGTTCATGCACACTGTTCACGTAGAATAAAATTCGTTTTCTGCAATTTCGTTTTTGTTTCAATCTACAATTTTGTTTTCTACTGATTAATGGAAGGTTAAGTCTCCAGCATTGTTTTCTCTTGAGGATTAAACACAACTTTCTTTGAGGTTTTGTTATTACTATTAAATTCTGATCAGTTTTTCCTCTTCACCAATTACTCTATATTTGTTGTTATTAATCCATGCATGCTTTGTGCTTGATTAATTGTCTCTGCGCTTAATTTACGTTCATGTTTAATGATCAGTTTCGTTCATGATTAATTGGTGTACGTGTTGCTTAATCACATAATGACAGCCTTATGTTAATTTTTGCTTAGTAATTTAATTTAGGGTTGGATTAAGTGGTTGAACTGATTAAGGATAAATTCTCGTAACCTAGGATAAGAGACTTGCTTGTGAATCAAGGGGAAACAACATGTTTTAATTCTGTTATTTTCTAATTCAAATTTGCTTGTTGTTTAATTTACAAAAACAAACAAAACCCCCAATTCGTTACTGTTTTATCACTATCTGTTATGAACTTTTGGTTGACCATTGCTTGTTGGGAGACGACCTAGGATCACTTCCTAGATACTGCATTTTTAATGTTTATTTGATTCGGGTATGGCCTCGATCAAATTTGGTGCCGTTGCCGGGGAGTAGTGGTCCAAAGGTTCATAATAGTGTTTAGTTGTTTTGTTTTTTGTAGCATTCTGTTTTGCATCTCAGTCGCGTCCCTTGTTTAGCGATTGTTTTTAGCAACTGTTTAGCGCTTCCCTGTTTCAGTTTTATGTAATGTTGTGAATAGTGATTAGCGACTGAACTAGTGATTGATTTTGCAATTTAATTGACAATTTTTGTTTTGATAGTTAGAGTTGTTATTTTTTACTGATTTTTTGTGTGGCAGCTTCTTTTGATCCATATTTTGTGTGAAAAATACCAGGAGCACTTGGTGTGGCAGTATTTGAGAGAGACAAAAATTTTGGGAACTTGATTTTAGCAAAACTTAAAACAGCCATAACTTTCGCTCCAGTTATCAGAATGACTATTATTATATATGCATTTGGGGTAGAAGAAAATTTACCATGCAGTGGCAATAGACTTGCCATTTTAAACTTGAAAAATCAGCCGTTTACTAAGTTTTTTTTTTAAGTATTATTGTCCTATTTTTCTAAACTTTGCTTAGGTAGTTTTCATAGTTAGACTTTAAATTTTTGTTTGAAATTTTTTGTGCTATCTTTTCATGATTTTAGGGTGTTCCTCACAAAATTTCAACTCACTTGGATATCGTTTGAGTATAGCTGTAGTTTTACCCCCTTGTTAAGTGCTTGTTGAGAAACAAATTATTTGCTGCATATAGTGCATGACTAGGGGTAATCCAAGTGATTTACAACCCTTTGATCCTGAAATAGATAGACCCTTTCATAGATTAGTTAGGCATAGTGTGTGTCCTGATCATTCTGTGCATTTTGAGCATTGTGAGCATTTTGAGCATTCTGTTGCTGGTGATTCAGAATATTCTGATTTTGAGCATTCAACTACTAATTTTCATACTAAGAACATGGCTCAACCTCCACGTCGTGAGAGGATTTTTAGGGAGATGGCTGCACCTGATTTCACTTATGAAAGCTTGTGCATTCAATATTCTGATGAGGGTGTTCCATATGTTCTCAAGACTAGACTAATACATTTGCTGCCCAAGTTTCATGGTCTTGCAGGTGAAGATCCTCATAAGCATCTTAAGGAGTTCCATATTGTTTGTTCCACCATGAAGCCCCCTGATGTCCAAGAAGATCATATCTTTCTAAAGGCTTTTCCTCATTCTCTGGAGGGAGTGGCAAAAGATTGGCTATACTACCTTGCTCCTAGGTCCATTTTCAGTTCGGATGACCTTAAGAGGGTGTTCTTGGAGAAATTCTTCCCTGCATCTAGGACCACTGCCATCAGAAAAGACATTTCAGGCATCAGGCAACTTAGTGGAGAGAGCTTGTATGAGTATTGGGAAAGATTCAAGAAATTGTGTGCAAGCTGTCCTCACCACCAGATTGCTGAGCAACTCCTTCTTCAATATTTCTATGAGGGACTTAGCAACATGGAGAAGAGTATAATTGATGTTGCTAGTGGTGGAGCTCTTGGTGATATGACCTCTGCTGAGGCTAGGAATTTGATTGAGAAGATGGCTTCTAACTCCCAACAATTCAGTGCAAGAAATGATGTTATTGTCCTTAGAGGAGTCCATGAGGTGGCCACGGATTCATCTTCATCTATTGAAAATAAAAAGCTTGAGGCAAAACTTAATGCCTTGGTCAACCTAGTAACTCAGCTTGCCATGAATCAGAAATTTGCACCTGTTGCAAGAGTCTGTGGTCTATGTTCTTCTGCAGATCACCATACAGATCTATGTCCTTCTTTGCAGCAATCTGGAGTCAATGAGCAACCTGAAGCTTATGCTGCAAACATTTATAATAGACCTCCTCAGTAGTAAAACCAACAACAACAGAATAATTATGACCTTTCAAGCAACAAATACAATCCAGGTTGGAGGAATCATCCAAATCTGAGATGGACAAGTCCTCCACAACAACATTAGCCTGTCCCTCCTTTCCAGAATGCTGCTGGTCCAAGCAAGCCATATGTTCCTCCTCCAATATAGCAGCAGTCACAACAAAGACAATAAGCAACTGAGACTCCTCCTCAACCTTCCTTAGAAGAGTTAGTGAGGCAAATGACCATCCAAAATATGTAATTTCAGCAAGAGACAAGAGCCTCCATTAGAGTCTGACAAATCAGATGACGGAGATGGCTACTCAGTTGAACCAAGCTCAGTCCCAAAATTTAGACAAATTGCCTTCACAAATTGTGCAAAATCCAAAAAATGTGAGTGCCATCACTTTGAGGTCTGGCAACCAAATTCAAGTGCCTCCACCAGTAGCAGCACCGACACCTGAACCTGTCAAGCTTCATTCTACACCTGAAAAAGAGGATGAGATAGTTGCATAAAAGAGAAAGCTTCCTAACAAAAATTTTCATGCAGGTGGACCTTCTTCTAGTAATTCTGACTTACCGCAGCTACCTATTCCCCTTCCATTCCCACCTAGAGCAATTCCAAACAAAAAAATGGAAGAAGTGGAAAAGGAGATCTTGGAGACCTTCAGGAAAGTAGAGGTGAACATACCTCTGCTAGATGCCATCAAGCAGATTCCAAGATATGCCAAGTTTCTAAAGGAGCTGTGCACCCATAAAAGGAAGCTCAAAGGCAATGAAAGGATTAGCATGGGCAGAAATGTGTCAACATTGATAGGTAAATCTGTTCCTCACATTCCTGAGAAATGTAAGGACCCAAGTACTTTCTGTATACCTTGCATTATTGGGAACAATAAATTTGAGAATGTCATGCCTCTGTCCATTTTCAATTCTTTATCTCTTGGACCTTTGCAATCTACAGATGTGGTGATTCATTTAACAAATAGAAGTGTTGCTTATCCTGCAGGTTTCATAGAGGATGTGTTGGTTCGGGTTGGTGAACTTATTTTTTCTGTTGATTTTTATGTTCTTAATATGGAAGAGGGATTTTCCCATGGTTCAGTTCCAATTATTTTAGGCAGGCCATTTATGAAAACAGCTCAAACCAAGATAGATGTTTATGCTGGCACATTGTCTATGGAATTTGGTGATATTGTTGTTCATTTTAACATTCTTGATGCCATGAAACATCCATTTGAGGATCATTCTATTTTTCGTGCTGAGATAATTGATCAGATTGTTGATGATTATATGTTTGATTTTGATTCTATTCTTCATGGTAGGAAACATCCATTTTTATCTGATTTGCATACTTGTCTTTCCTTATGCATTGACTCTGAGTTTGAATTTGATCATGTATCTGATTTTTATGCTGAGAGTGAATTTGAATTCAAGTCTGGTTCTGATTTTCTGGGTGTTGTACCTCTTGATGTTGATTTTTTAGAGTCAGAATGCACTAACCTTGTTGCAGGAAGTACATACACTTCTGACTTACTTTATGAGGTACAGGCTGAGGAACCATCTTCTTCTCCTACCCTGGTTCCTCCCACTGTTCAGCCACCACCCACACCAGAGTTGAAGCCCTTACCAGCAACCATCAAATATGCTTACTTGGAGGACAAGGAAAAATTTCCAGTGATCATCTTTGCCTCCCTTGTTGCTGAGCAAGAGGAAAAGTTGTTGCTAGTTCTCGAGAAGCACAAGAAAGCCATTGGATGGACTTTAGCAGACATTCCTAGTATTAGCCCTTCTACCTGCATGCACAGGATACTTTTAGAGGATGGAGCTAAGCTAGTGAGGCAGCCACAACGGTGACTCAACCCCGTCATTCTAGATGTGGTGATAAAGGAAGTGACCAAGCTCTTACAAGCTGGAATCATCTACCCCATTTCTGACAGCCAGTGGGTGAGTCCAGTCCAAGTGGTTCCTAAGAAGACAGGCCTCACAGTGATTAAGAATGAAAGGGATCAAGAAAAAATGACATTCACCTGTCCCTTTGGCACTTTTGCCTATAGGAGGATGCCCTTTGGCCTATGCAACGCCCCTGGTACCTTCTAGCGGTGTATGCTTAGCATTTTCAGTGATTTTTTAGAGAGTTGCATAGAGGTGTTTCTGGATGATTGTATTGTTTATGGAACCTCTTTTGATGCATGTTTGGATAGTCTGGATAAAGTTCTCAATAGATGCATTGAAACTAACCTTGTGCTGAATTTTGAAAAATGTCACTTCATGGTAGAACAAGGTATAGTTTTAGGGCATATCATTTCCAGTTGGGGCATAGAGGTAGACCCTGCAAAAATAGATGTTATTTCACAATTTCCTTACCCCTCTTGCATGCGAGAGGTTCGTTCTTTTCTTGGTCATGCAGGGGTTTATAGGCGCTTTATCAAGGATTTTAGCAAAGTGGCCCTTCCACTATCCAATCTGTTGCAAAAGGAGGGGGAGTTTGATTTTGATGACCGATGCAAAGAGGCTTTTGATTGCCTCAAGCGTGCGGTGACTACCACCCCTATCATTCAGGCACCTGATTGGACAGCCCCATTTTAGTTAATGTGTGATGCATCCAATTACGCATTGGGGGTTGTCCTTGCTCAAAAGATTGATAAGTTGCCTCAGGTGATCCACTACGCTTCCAAAACTTTGGATGCTGCTCAAGCAAATTACACTACCACAGAGAATGAGCTATTAGCGATAGTCTTTGCTCTTGAGAAATTTCGTTCATATTTACTTGGTACTCGTGTTATTGTTTATACTAACCATGCAGCTCTAAAGTACCTGTTGAAGAAGGCTCAATCAAAGCCTAGATTGATCAGGTGGATGCTTTGGTTCCAAGAGTTTGATTTGGAGATCCGTGATCAGAGTTGTGCACAGAACCTCGTGGCTGACCATCTGAGTAAGATTGAGCGCGTGTCTGAGGACTCACCCATTCGGGATGATTTTCCAAATCACCATTTGTACATTCTGTATAGTATTTTTGATTCCTTCCCCACTCTTTGGTTTGCTAATATTGTGAATTATTTGGTTGCTTCTATTTTTCCTCCCTTAGCATCTAAAACTCAAAATGATAAAATTAAGAGCGATGCTAAGCATTATATTTGGGATGACCCCTATTTGTGGAAGTTGTGCAGCGACCAAGTTATTAGGAGATGCATTCTAGACCATGAGATTGACTCAGTCCTGCAATTCTGTCATTCATCGGCACCAGGTGGCCATCTTGGCATACAGAGGACAGCTCGCAAGGTGCTTGACTACGGTTTCTATTGGCCCACCATCTTCAAGGATGCGTGGAGAATCTATAGCACTTGTGAGCCTTTATTAGAGAGCAGACGACTCACTTTCATGGAGACAACAAATGCCTCAACAACCCATGTTATTATGTGAGGTGTTTGATGTATGGGGTATAGATTTTATGGGGTCTTTCCCTGTCTCTTTTGGTTTTGTTTATATTCTCCTTGTTGTTGATTATGTTTCAAAATGGGTGGAAGCCAAACCCACCAGAACTAACGATGCTAAGGTTGTTATGGATTTTGTTAGATCTAATCTGTTTTGCAGGTTTGGAGTCCCTAGAGCCATCGTTAGTGATTAAGGCACCCATTTTTGTAACAGATCCATGTATGCCTTACTCAAAAAGTATGGGGTCGTGCACAGAATTCAAGGCACCCATTTTTGTAACAAATCCATGTATGCCTTGCTTAAAAAGTATGGGGTCATGCACAGAATTTCCACACCTTACCACCCCCAAACTAATGGGCAGGTTGGGATTTCAAACAGGGAGATAAAAAGGATCTTGGAGAAGATTGTGCAGTCGAACAGAAAGGATTGGAGCACCAGGCTAGATGATGCTCTTTGGGCGCATAGGACTGCCTACAAAGCACCCATAGGAATGTCGCCTTATCGGGTTGTCTTTGGCAAGGCATGCCATATTCCTGTAGAGATAGAGAACAAAGCCTACTGGGCTGTAAAGACCTGCAACTTCTCTATGGATCAGGCTGGAGAAGAAAGGAAGTTGCAACTAAGTGAGCTAGATGAGGTCCGTTTAGAAGCCTATGAGAATTCCAAATTCTACAAGGAGAAGACCAAGAAGTTCCATGACAGCTTGATAGCTAAGAAGGACTTCGTGGTTGGACAAAAAGTTTTATTGTATAACTCTAGGCTCGAACTCATGAGTGGTAAGTTGAGGTCAAAGTGGATTGGTCCTTTTATGGTGACTAATGTTTTTTCTTATGGTACAGTTGAGATCAAAAGTGAATCCACAGATAAGAGCTTCAAGGTCAATGGACACCGGATGAAACCATTCCTCACAAATCCCTCCTTAGTGGATGTAGTGGTGGAGGAGACCTCCTTACTTCACCCTACTTCTCTTCCACCATGACTTAGGAAGTTTTCTTTTTCTATCTCCTTCTTTACTTTTATTGCACTTGTCCAAATTTATTGATTGTTTTGATTGCTCTTGATCTTATGATTGTGCTACATTGAGGACAATGTGTTGTTTAAGTGTGGGGGGGGGGGGAGATTGTTCTTTATTTTTGGTTTTCTAGGTTAATTTTGTTATTGGTTTTATGTTTTATGTACAACATTGCATGTTTCTCTTTGAATTATAGGTTATGTATAGGTAATGGGTAATTGTTTATGAAATAGGAGTTTCTTGGCATTTTGTGAATTGAAATCCTTGTTTTTCTCTGCATGTCAAGTTAGTTTTGAAATTTCGAATTGGAAGTGATAGATTTACCCTTGGTGAGAATTTGAGCCATCATCATCTATTTTATTCGGTGTGTTTTGCCCCATTGATTGCTTGCACAATAGCCTTGGCTTGACTCTTGTTGATACTTCTTGCTTCACATGCATGTTGGGAGATGATTTAGGCATTTTGTTCTTATAAGCCTCTAGCCAAATGAGCCTACCTTGAATTAATTCCTTTGATAGCCTCTTTGAGCCTATGTTCCCCTTTCTTTGTTTTGAAGCTCATTACAAGCCTTAAGTGAAAAACCATGATCTCACCCTACCCTTAAGCAATTTTGGAGCTTTGGAATTGTTTTGGGAATAAGTGTGGAGGGGTATGTTTCATTGGATGATATGTTTTTGTTGGCCATGCTTGATGTATATACATATATTGCCTAATTGTTGCTTTATTTTTCAATTGCTTTCAATTGCTACTGTTCATGTTAAAAAAAAACGTTAAAAAAAACTGCAAAAAAAATGAAAAAAAAGAAAAAAAAATATAAAAAGAATGAAGTTGAATAAATGAGGTCTTGGTTTGAAGACTTGGATTGGTTTGAGGACTTGGTTGATTTTGTTTTGGGTTTACTTTTTATGCTTAATTTTTAATTTTGGTTTTGGGGTTACTACTTTTTCTTAGTTCTCACTTATTCTCCATTGCTCCTCTATTCCTCTGGGTTTTAGCTACTTATCCCATACTTTCCTCTACCTTATCCTTGGCCCAATTACAATCTTAAAATACCTTTTGATCCTCATATGCATGTGTTTGTGGTGTGGTTGTCAATTTTAGAGTCTTACCAAGTCTATGTGGTGTTTGTTTTCATGGGTGTTCTGAGAGTAAACAGTAGCCTAGACACTTGAGAGATAGAGTGCATATCTTATGAGGCTTTATCACTTTTCATTCTTAAGCTGATTGACTATCTTGCCATGTTTGAGATGCTTGGATGATTTTCATGACTGTCTTGATTCTTTAACTCTCTACATGTGTGATGTTGCCCATTCCTTTCATTCCTTGAGATTAATTGAGAAATATGTAATTGTTTTTGTGGTTGTTTGTTTCTCTTTAATGTCTCTGGATTTGTTCCTTGCTTTGCTTTTTGATTTTTCCCAGGAGTGCAAAAGGCTAAGTGTGGGGAGATTTAATGTGTCATTATTTTCTCCTATTTCTTAACCCTTTTTGTCACCATTTTAATTACTTATTAGCCTTAATTGTCAAATTAATTATGCAGTTTTATCATTTGGGTCTACATGACTAATTTTGTGTTTTTAATTTAATTTCACAAGAATTATAAGCAATTGGGCTTGAATTCAGAATTGGGCTTGGACTTGAAGAGAGTAGACAATTTTATTTTATCAAATCTTATCTTATCCAGATTTTATTTCATCTAGATTTTATTTCGTCCAGATTTTATTTCATCCAATCTTATCTTATCTTGTCCAGATTTTATTTTATTTCGTTTATAGGTTTGGACTTAAAATAGATTTGTAAGCTTTGGGGCTGAGGACCTATATAACAGCACCAAGGTTTTAGTTTTAGTTTTAGTTTTTTTTCTAAGAGGAAAATAATTCTAGAATTTTAGAATTCCAGTTTTTACTATTCATGCACACTGTTCACGTAGAATAAAATTCGTTTTCTGCAATTTCGTTTCTGCTTCAATCTACAATTACGTTTTCTACTGATTAATGGAAGGCTAAGTCTCCAGCGTTGTTTTCTCTTGAGGATCAAGCACAGCTCTCTTTGAGGTTTTGTTATTACTATTGAATTCTGATCAGTTTTTCCTCTTCACCAATTACTCTGTATTTGTTGCTATTAATCCATGCATGCTTAGTGCTTGATTAATTGTCTCTGCGCTTAATTTATGTTCATGCTTAATGATCAGTTTCATTCATGATTAATTGGTGTATGTGTTGCTTAATCACATAATGACAGCCTTATGTTATTTTTCGCTTAGTAATTTAATTTAGGGTTGGATTAAGTGGTTGAACTGATTAAGGATAAATTCTCATAACCTAGGATAAGAGACTTTCTTGTGAATCAAGGGGAAATAACATGTTTTAATTCTGTTATTTTCTAATTCAAATTTGCTTGCTGTTTAATTTACAAAAACAAACAACCCCCCCCCCCAATTCGTTATTGTTTTATCACTATCTGTTATGAACCTTTGCTTCACCATTGCTCGTTGGGAGACGACCTAGGATCACTTCCTAGATACTGCATTTTTAAAGTTTATTTAATTCAGGTACGGCCTCGATCACAAAGGTCTTTTGTAAAAACCTCAACATCGATTTTTTGAAAACCAATGTTGGCTAAGCACTCACAACATCGATTTTTAAAAAACTAATGTTAAAATCAATTGTTTATCGGTTTTTTTAAAATCAATGTTAACGATGACATTCTATTTACAAAAATGTCACCGTACTTTTATTAATATCGGTTTTCATAAAATCGAGTTTAAAAGCTTTTTTTAGTAGTGTGAATCTGCACCACAGACTTTGCACCAGTCTTCAAGGAAAAAAACTTGCTTGGATGTAGAGTGAACTTTGTAGTTCCTGTGAATGTTTTTTGGTTGCAATTTGGATAGTCTTCGTACTATGTTGGTTCTTACGTATTTTGATTGTCTAAGACTGGTGTGTTTTGGTACACTTCAAATGCCTATAGACCATTTTTAGACAAGTACTCATTATTGATATCCCTTTATATAAAGTTATTGTTTATGTTAATTGTTCATTAGGTTTTCATTATTTATGCTAATTCTAAGTCCATTATTTTGACTGGTACTTTGGAATACTACTCAAAGTAAACAAGTTAGAAACAAATTGATACCAAATAAATGATTCATTTTTCTTTGATACCAAATAGATTGATGTTTACAATCATTCTAGTCCTACACCAAACTTACATCAAATAAGATAACTAATAACTAATACAACACTACATGATTACACCTTACTAACAACCAACGCAACCACGAACAATGTAAAAACCCAAGACACAATAGTCCCATTGACCAACAATTTTTCTCTCCTTTTCAACTAAATATGCTTTGTCCTGAGTTCATTCTCAATATTCTTGAACTCTTCTAGGTTCCTCATCAACCCAATAATAATTTTCTTCACATGAGGATTTAATGATGGATCATACCATTCAAAGAAATTGCACACCTGCCTCCATAAGTCCTACAAAATCCCAAACAAAATATTGTGAGCAAATATATTTCAACAACCAAAACAACACAAAACCAATCACATACCTTATAGTTCCCACAACCAAAAAACCTTACGCCGGCATTATTGTCCGTCCAAGCAGTGGCCAACGGAGCATATAAGTTGCATTCACAATGAACACAATGTCTATTGAGCCCAGAACCAGTGTTATGCGAATACCCACTACTTTCCATCAAGGAAGGATGATAGGGTTTGAGGAAGAGGACGATGAAGATGATGGGGTTCGAGCAAGAGGAAGATGAAGATGACGAGGTTCGATGAATAGGGAGGAAGAAGATGCAAAGAAGAGTAAGCGAGGAAAAAGAGGAAGAATGTGAAGTGAGGAAGAAGAGGAAGAACATAAGGACGGAGAGGAAGAGCGTGAGGAAGAAAAAAGTTTTCAAATTAAATAAAATTAATTAAACATATACTAATGGTCAACTGACAGTTAACGAGGTCAAACGTTAGAAATTAGGCAAGTGCACCAAAATTGCACAAATTTAAATCTTGGGGGACCAAATCCAATCATTTTAAACTTCGGGGACCAAAATCACACAAACATCAAACTAGGGGGGATCAAAATTACAATTTAGCTTTTATTATATGTTTAAAGGATACCTGGAATGTAAAAATATTTGACACATGCATCTTAAATGGACATATATATGTAATATTCACAATATTTAAATTATTCATTATTAATAGAACTTATTTTTCAAAGATTAAACATGATATTGTAACCTAATATGAAATGTTTTCTTTTTATCCCTTAAATATTTATCAAATTTAATATTCTTGAATAATTGAATGTCAAACATAGTTTTCGAAGGAACATGAAGTATGAACATATAAGAGTTATATTGAGAAACTCTTCTATATTTGCATCTTAATGTTTCCATAAGATGTCTAGGAAAATGTTTTCGTAAATATAAAATATAAAATTTCAATACTTGGTGTGGTTTTTTTTTTTTACAGCTACTTGGTGTGGTTAAACATTAGTTAATGTATCCACTATATTTATTAGATTTTCATATTAAAAAATATAAAAAAAAGTAGTGGGGCATAATATGATATGGGATACGATATCAATTTTTTTAATATGTTCACATTATGGAACTAATGTACTACCTTCATTTCTCTTCTCCTAATTCTTTCCATTCTATCAATGAAGAATCCATAAAAATTCTCAAATTCAGATTGGTCAATTGTTTTTGAATAGCACTTGTTCTACTTGAAATCTCTCGATTTCAAAATATATAAGAAACAAACAGGAACATTTTTTTCCCTAAATATAAGAAACATATTATAAAATATGAAGGGGTAAGGACAGATGGAGGGAGGTGAGGCGGCGACACCCTTGGAGTTAGGGCTCTAGGGTTGAGCATGCCGCCTCAGAATCTGACTTGGCTGGACGATGACACGTGGCTCCACAGTAGGTGATGGTCAAACCTCATACTTCTTTATAGGTTTCCCTAACTTGTACCACGCAAAGGAAATGTAGTTTATCTTTAGTAACTATGGTAAGGTTTTAAAGGTTTTGATACCAAATAGAAGGGATTACACTTGTTTTCACTTTGGTTTCGTTTGTTTTCTAGATGTTACGGATATGCGGGTGTTGGGCTTGAGGTTGGATATGATCTTTCTTGAAGACAAAAAGATTAGGGTTAATACACCTAGGTTTAAAGGAGCAATTCACGTAGGATCTTGGATTTTGTTCCTCAATGTACCAATGTTATACGAAATGATGGATTGTCAAAGGTTTTGGCCAATGATCATACTCATCGCCATTGGGTGGATCGTGAGTTCAAAGCGTCAAAGGTTAAGGCACATACAATAGCGATGATCATCAAAAGGGATGCGAAGATTCAGGATCCTCTTATGGTCTTTTTGCATAGGTGGATAAGGGGGTTCGAGATCGATCGTTTGTTAATTTTGGAAGGTTATTTTTTTAGTAGAAACAAAAAGATTTAGAGACATTTTAAGAAAGTTTTGGTTGGTATAGGGTGTCACAAACTAGTGATTCTTTTCTTTTGCAGCATAAACTCCAGACGAAGGGTGAGTTTCTCGTTAAAGAAATGCCTTTAGGAAAAAAAAAGTCTTGTTAGAGGCTAATGATCCAAACATTTTGGTGAGTGGTTGAGTGATATTGAAGGTTGGAATCCACACTTTATAGATAATGAGCATTTGGTTTCGGAGAAGTTGTATGTGGTTCCTTTGTACACTTAGAATTCTAAGTTCTTTAAACTTGTGGGTGGTGTTTTTGGTGATTTTATGTATGTAGATGAATCAACTTCTTCTATGGTTTGTTTGGATGTGACTCATGTCTTGATTAAGGTCAAGGGGGAGGTGTAGTTTGATTAGGTTGTTTCTATGAAGATTGATAATGTGAGCATGACAAAGGACATTTTTTGAGGATTGTTCTCTTAAGTAGATTATGCATACCTATACAAAGTGACATTCATTAACATATCCAATAGCAATAACCTATTGTTGTGCAATAGAAGATGGCTGACTCCTAAGCAAAAAGAAATTCCAACTTTGCACCCTAGGTAAGTGAACCAATACAACATTATATCGACTAGTGATCACATAACCCATGTTGGTAAAGGACATCCACTTGTCACGAGTTGCTATTGGGTCATTTTTGACATACAAAGAAGACATTAGTACAACTAATCTTTCTTTTGTTCCAAAGAATTCATCATAAAGAAGGTTCAATTTCTAAAGTTCCCGAATCAAATCTCAATGAAATGAGCCCAACATTCCTCACCCATACCAAGAAAAATGCAATTGCTTGGTAATGACAATTTCCATCTGATTTCATTTCATCAATACAAACAATGAATTCTTGCAATTCATTGGGAAATTCATCTATATAAGACACTATTTTGTTGTGTTTATGATCATGGAAAACTTTGCGAACCACATTAGGTGGTGACAAGCTATCTACAATCATGTGCATCACATCGACTACTCCTACATTGAAGGTGTTCATTTAGTAGATTTCAAAAACTTTGGCGCTCCCTTTGTTTTTACCCTTTCTAAAGGAGAACACAGTGAAGTGGTATCCAAAAATGCAAGTTCACAAACTCTAGTCTTTATTGTGATTTCTGCACACGTAGTCAAGTTGTGAAAATCACTTTAACAATGCATCGACCTCATGTTTAAGAGAGTAGTCCCTAAGTAATTAATTACCCATTTCTTCTGTAGTAACTGATAACCTTTTACAAAGCACATGAATTGACTTCAAGGGTATTGAGCCAAACATATTACTATATCTAGCAAGTTCACACATACATGATAGACTACAAAGTCTTGTACCTTGTAAAACAAGATATTAAACCTATGCTCCACTACATCGATGCTTCTAAAATGAACCCTTAATCTTAGTGTGTTGTAATATACGCATATTATTCATTGCATCACAACAACTACACAAATATTCTATGCTATCACAAAGTAACCTCTTCAATCTTCCGTGTGTGCCTTCAACCCTATTGTGTAACGAATTATACTATCAAAAAAAGTTTAAAACTATATATAAATAAAAAAAATGAAAAAACAACTAAACAATTATATTTATATACCTATTACTTGTGTTTCAAAGATGCATCACCTGATTAAGGTTGAGTAGGTTTATTATAAGTATGGAAATATTTATTTAATAAAAGTAATGCTTTATGGTGGTATTTGTTGAGACAAAGATACTCTAAAAGCTAATGTTTTAATGATGAAAAATCACTAGGAAGCAAAACCAAAGTAGTTGAACTTAGCTACTAATAGTTGCATTGAGTGATCTTTATTAAGATATTTAGAAGCATAACATAGGTGTGAAGCATTGGTCTATGGAAGCTTTCCATGAAAAAGATTCTACAATTAGAAGCAAGACTACCAGGAGGAAAGCTATTCAGAAATTGAAAAGGTAGTCATGTTTTTTTTAAGTCAAAGTAAAGATATCTGAAGTTTCATATCATCATAAGCAATTAAGAATGATGTTATGGATAACTTGATTCAAGGAATAGATATCATAAGCTATATATGACTTGAGGGTCATTAGAAGTTGCATTACAATTGAAACATGATGATAGACGTTTCTCGCATTCCAGAAGCACACACCTATCAAGAAGGCATTAGTGCTTGGATAACATTGATTCTGAAGTTGTTCCTCTTTGTGATCCTTGAAAAAAAAGTCTAAGTCATAGAAACTCAATAATTGTCCTATTCGAAGAACCAACAACAAAGTAGAAAGGAGATTGTAGCACATTTGCACTGCAATACCATTGTATCTATAGAAGACAATCTTCCAAGAAAATATCTCATGATTCAAAATTCAAAATCATTAGGAAGCCACTAAGACAACAACTAGCACAAACCAGATCTATCTCAATGGATCCTTCAATGGATACATTGTACAAGCTGGCTAACAATAGAGTAAGAGCAAAGATGAAGAAGATAACTAACAAGAGTTGTATGATACATGTTTGAATTGATGCAAAATGGCTAGCTGCAAGAACATGGACAACTCATGCAACATTTTAAAAATTGAATTCAACCTCCAACGACCACAACAATGGCTAACTCTTGAATTAATCAAATTTGAAGGAGCAACTTGCAAGGAAGGGTTAGGAAAGTAAATTGTAATGGTTAAGTTGACAAAACCTCCTAACTGAGGGAACCTCCTTAGCCAAAACACTCTAGGTGGAGCCAGTAGAGCCAAATCCGAAATACAAGTCCCTAGGTTTAGAGGGAAAGAACTCAGAAGGAAGATGAAGCTTGGGAGGTTATTTTTAAAGAATACTCAGGTGATGCTTGTAGAGACTTAGAGAATATTGGTTGTAGGAGCCTGTGAAGGCTTCAGGAAAGAAAAAAATACCACAAAGTGTTTGTTCTTAGTGGAAAACCTATAGTTGTAGGTACTGGACGTAGCCCAAGTTCAGGTGAACCAATACAATTCCTTCATGTGTTGTTTCCTTCTTTACTACTTGTCATTTATCATTTTGTTGTGAGTGCTTAAAATCTATTTTAGAAAAACCTATTTTGAATAACTTAATTTTGATATTTGATCAAAGGCTTTTATAAAATTGTTATTATTCAAAAGCAACACCTACTCTAAGCAAGAAGAGTAAAAAATAGAAATTGTTAGTTAAACATATTCTGTTTTTTTAAAGTAGGTCCTGAAGTAGTGAACTACAAGATTACTTGGAAATTTTTACTTCAATATTCATTTATCCAATTACCTAAGGAAACATGTTACTCTTGTTAGACTTCTGATTTCTTCAAGCAAGAAGCTTGCGAAGCAAATCAAAAGTAAGGGTGTTTGTGCAAAAAATTAACTAGATCAATTTTGGGTCACTATGCAACCATATTTTTTAATGACTAACTGATTACTTCAATATTTAACCATCATTATGTTAAGCAATTAATAGCCTGTAATACCCGATCAAAGAGATTGGTCCATTGTAAATCACTTGTCCACTGGAGCACTTTTCATTATTAATTTGTTCGGCCAAGTTTAGTCCAATAGTTTGGCTCAATTAAATTGCTTTTAAAGTTTTGATTAGAGTAGCACTACTAAAAAAAATTGTTTTTTAGGTTGCACATTCTAAAACGATTATGCAGAATTGTCTTAGAATGTCACGCAGTGACAATTTGTAAATTCGAGATTGTTCAACGAAGAAGAATTTTCTAAAACCGTCTTAGAAACTACTGTTCTATGGCGATTTTGTGAAAATCGTTTTAAAATGGTTGTCATTCCAAGTTCGTAAAACCGTCTTAGAAGTTAGTTTTTAATTTTTAACTCTCTCTCTCTCTCATTCTCTCCCTCTCCTATCTCATTTCTCACTCTCCTTATCCCTCTTCTTTCTCATTTCTCATTCTCCCTCCACTCTCGGACTCTCTTCTTTGGTTTTCTCTTTTTGTTCTTTCGTAAATCCTAACATTCTTTTCGCTTCCTTTATTTGAGCAACTCCGATCGTGAACCAAGAAACCATTGCCATTAATTGCCTCCTCTTTATGTCTGCAACAAAACCCCTCTGATTTTAGTCTCTGCCGCTGTGAAGCGATTTTCGGCCACTGTGCACTGTTGTCATCTACCGTGGCAGAGGCCATGTAGCTTGTTGTTGGCAATGTCGAGGACCCATAATCCGGCTGCAAAGATGACAATGGCACGGGGGCATTTTTTTGGCTAAGGAGTCGCCGAACATGTGGTCAAGGTCGGCAGCGTAGCCAATAAGGAAGACGGCGATGGTGATGGTGAGGGAGCTAGCGGCGATGAAGAAGTGGCGGTAGGCAAAACAGGAGGTGCAACGATCGTTGTGGTATCCCATGATGATTTGGATGAGCATGCCAGAGATTGGGCCGCAGAGCCAGATGAAGGTGGCCCTAATGTGGGGAATCCACAGTAGTTGGACGTGAGGGGTAAGTAGAGTTTGAGAATCGAGAAAAACAATTGTTACTATGTGGGGATATATGGTAATTGTTACTATGTTTAGGGACTTGTGGTTATGTCTTATATGAATAGGAGGAATGTTGCTGACATCATATTTGTTATTGCAATGCAAGCATTTCTTGAATGATGGAAATATATAGATTCGGCTAAATTCCCTTAGAACATGGACATGTTTTTTTTCTTTTTCCCTAGATGTAGAGTTTAATTCAACCAATAGATTTTTTTACCAGCGTCTTCATAGAACTTTTCTTTCATTATTTTTTTTTCATCTTTTAGATTCAAGTTCATATGTCTGCTTTGTTTTGAAAATCATTCTGATGGCTATTAGTAAACTATACATTGTAAGATTTGAGTAAATTAATATTTTTGATGGATCCTAGTTCATATGTCTCTATATGTTGACTTCTAATAGATTTCAATGTATTTGGGAGACAATTTTATGTGAATTTGAGGGGCACGAATCTATGATTTGCTCAATTATTAATTCATTGAACCAGAATAAAGACTATCCTTCATAAACATGTTGAGTACATGTGTCACACTTCGCTAAATACTCACGAGCAGTGTCGTTGCGGATAAGTGTGAAATAATATTTTGTCCTTTGTCTTTGGGTAAATTTGTCTACAATGAATCTGTCTGCAACCTTCATTATCTATGATCTTGTCCTTTGTAGATATACTATTATTTTCAAGTATACTTTTGGGTTTCAAAATGAAGTACAATTGAATCATTTGATGATATTGAGAAACAAGAGATGGAGGAAGGAAATTTTTGGTTTCTAAATGTATTGAGAAGGAAAGTTGATTTTGTAAATATTCATTTTGTATTCAAAACTTCAAATGCCTTCTCCCACTTTAAGAAGTGAAATCCTAGAGAAGAAGCCTTATGCTATTTACAAAAGGTGGTTTTAATTCTCCAAGAAACACCAGCAACTTAATATCCTTCCAGATGCCTTCTATATACGCCACTACCACTTACAAGTTTTTTGTTTTGGAAAATAGCACTAGGAGCTATTTTCTCTTCTAAGCATAATAATTTTGGCAAACAGTGGAAAAAGTTTGCTCACGAACACATCGTATTAAAGTTTGGATCTTGTGAGTTAATATAAAAATGTTAGATAAAGTTTTTTTTCCTTTCTTAAGTACGGAATAATATGCTTTGGGCAAAATAACTAAGTTAATGCATGAAAGCTTTTTGAAATGAACGAGACATGAAGCAGTTTTGAACTTGGTTATGATATTGAGCCGCTTTTCTACTTTTTATTTTTGTTTAAGCTAAAACTCAACCGCATTTGTTGAGGTACACTGCCTAGCATTGTGTTTTTGACTCTTTGAGTATGGTTTCTGTTGCATATTGTGTAATGCAGATATTTGTCTTCATTTAAATGTTTTTAAACCAATGTTTCATGCCAACAATTGCTTTATTTCAGACGAAAAAATACTTCAAGGAAATCGGTGTTTATGCTACGTGAAAAAATAATGCATTATTTTTTATAAAAAAAATACATTCTAAAACGGGTCTCTAAAAATCGTCATAAAAAATTTATTTTTTAAGATGATTTTTTATATTTTTTTAATTTTTATTTTTTAAAAAATATTTTAAGATGATTATGTGAAAAATTATCTTAGAAAGTTTCATTTTCAATTTTTTAAGACGGTTCTTTCAAAGATCGTCTAAGATAATTTTTTTTAAAAAATGTTTTAAAATTTTTAATTTTTTTAAAAAAAAGATATTTTAATACGATTTTGAGACAAAATTATACTCTTTTAAGATGATTTTCAACTCTTGTAGAAAATTTTAATTTTTCAGGACGATGGCTTGAACGAAGATTAATAGTAATAAAAAATTTCGCAAAACGGTCGTAAAAAACTTTTATTTTTTAGTAATGTAACTTGGACCTTTTTACATTTTCAATTCAATTAATTGTTTTCACTATGGTATCATAGAACATGAGCAGTTGAATTGTACTTGTTGCAAGTGGGTTAACGAATTTATTAATTGGGACTTTATTGCTAATACTAGCAGCTGTTGCTATACAGATTTTTCGACTAGTATATGTTTTGGACATACTTAGTACGATCTGACAATTTGAACTTTTATCTTCTTCTAAAATGGAAGACCGCTCATTATTTTCTTGGCCTATTGTGGCGTAAAACTCGATGAGTGATCATTATTGATTAGGAGATCATTGATATATTAAAAAAAGAAAATTATTAATTAGTTGCATTTAGATTTTACACATACACTGTATTGATAGAGTAGTGGACTATATGCTGGTGAAGTTAATAAATGGTTTTTAATGGATGAATAACGTGGAGGTTTCATAGCAATATGAATTTTTTTTAGAGACGGTTATTGCACCGCTGCCCTGTTGCGTCACTTCACTGCCACCCTTTTTTCCCAAAACCCTAGCCTGGCGCGGTACAGAGACACAAATGTTTTGAGACGGTGGAAATATTTTTAACCTAGTTATTATATCAAATTAAATTTGAAATTAAAATTAATAAATATGTTTAAAAGTAAAAAATAAATTAAAATATAAAATCAAATGTTCAATATATGAAACTAATATAAGACATGGAATGAGAGTGATAATAACTCTTAAATATACTCTTATTTAAGAGAAACTTTTTTAAAAAAATACTCTCGTTGAAAAATAATTCGTGAAAACGATCTTATTCAATTCATATTTGTAAAATAGGAGTAGATTTAACAAATTCTCATTTCCTTTTTATTTTTATTATTTATTTATTTATTTACAATTTGAATCAATTAAATTATTTTTTGTAAAAAAAAATTATTTAAACATTATTATACTGAAATATATATTCTCATAATAAGTAAATATTTTTAAAGGTATAAATTATAATTTAGATTTATGATAAAAAAAATTATATTATCATAAAAGATTATTTTTAATTATTCATAATTTCTTTCAAAAAATGTTGAAATTCAAATTATAAATAAATATATTGAAAATGGAATATACAATGAAAGAGATAAAAAGTTAAATTTAAATTAAATCCGAAAATCAATCCAGTCTAAAACATTTTAGATTGAATTGAATTATAAAAATTATTCTATTTAAAATCAATTCGATACAAATCAGAGGTACCCTTATCTAGAAGGTGCATTAAAGTCACATTAAATAACGACTAATTTGATTTGAATCAAGTGAAATCATTCAAGTGAACAATGCTTGTGGAAAATTTTTTAATTAAATAAATTTTAAATAAAATAAATTTAAAAAAACCATAAATATTCTAATTATTAATAATGAATGATTTTTTATATTAAAAAGGGATCAATTAAAAATATATGATTTTAAAATTAAAGAGGAATTGCAAAAATAAATTATTAAATAAAGAGGCATTATTTTAATTTATCGGCATGTTGATGTTGTATCAAAATTTAAATTCAAATTAGGATTGTTTAAATTATGATAATTTCAGAATTCACTTTTGATTTTTTTTAAAAAGGAAACATATCTTAAATTTGATATAATGTATTAAACTTTAAATTTTTAATTAAATGAAAATTGAGAAATAATATTTAAAAAGTATAAAATTATACAAAATTAAAATTAAAGCTTAATGTAAAATAAATTACGTACCTTAATAAAGATAAAAAAAAATAATTTCTTAAAAATATTTTTGTTTAAGAATAACGTACGACTCATATTTATCATATAGACGATAATTAAATTTGAGAGAAAAATAAAATTATAAAAATTACAATGTAAAATAATTATCCTAGAAGTCCAATGAAAGAAAAATGTATATCAGAAAATCCTTTCATTCCCCCAATAAAGAGTAACTACCTAAATTAATATTAAGTTGGATCAACCTGATGATTACCCATCAAATTGGCCAAAAACGAAATTAATAGAAAATGTTGTCTATTACTTTTGTTTTTTGCATAGTAGACCAACTTCTTGTGTTTGGTTTTAGAACGAATCAATAACCCGAATTAATTTTGAACAATAACAAACAATGTATAAGCTTTTGAAAGTTAAAAGCAATTGTGCATTTTTTTACAACACAAATGAAAGAGGATGGTACATCGTCGTATGATCACTGCTATGACCCTGAGGTCAGAGGCTAGAATTCGAGGATCTAGCACCTCCAAGAAAAAAAGGTAAAGAAGGGAAATTTCGTATTATTCATTATGTTCTTTGAATTACATCAATTTCTATTTATAAGCTTTCTATTCTATTCTAGAATTGTGTAATTCTAACAGAATTTGGCATATGTGCCTTGGAGGAATTTGCAAAATGATATGGATAATGCTATCAGAAGGCGTTTCTAATGGTCGAAGATCTTTGGAAGATTCTTTGCTGATTGTGCTGACAAGGCTGCTGCTGACAAAGTTGCTGACTCACTCATTTTGCCACGTAATCCCTCAGGTATCGTGGTTTCTGGCTTTTCCTCTTTGTCCCTGTTCCATACTCTGCGTCCCCTGCTTCTGCTGATTCATTGTTCATAACATCCTTGCAGGCTTCCAAAACAACCTTGTCCTCAAGGTTGTAATCACGCTTGAGAATTTCCCAAGATTCCCACGAAGAGTCTTCAGGAAGCAAACCTGTCCACTGCACAAGAACCATCAAGTTTTGTCCCGCAGGTGAAGATACCCATTTAGTATCTAATATTACTAATGGGGTGATGCAAGGTTGATTATCTTTCGATAAAATGGGTAATGTGGCGGGGTTGACTTCAGTTGAGGGGTGATAGGGCTTCAACAGGGAACAATGGAAGACCGGATGTATTTGTGATCCTGTGGGTAATTGAAGTTGATAAGCAACCTTTCCTATCTTCTTGATGATTGAAAATGGCCCATAGAACCTTTTTGCAAGTTTCGAGTGAACACCCCCTGAAACAGATGTCTGTCGACGAGGTCTCAATTTGACTAAGACCTGATCTCCCTCCTTGTAACTCACATCGCGACATTGTTGGTTCGCAATCTCCTTCATGTGTTGTTGTGCTTTAGAAAGTTTCTTCACAAGGCTGGTAAGCATTCGATCACGTTGAGTGAGCCATTCCTCCACCGCTTCCACCTTCGACGCGCCTTCGAGGTATTAGGGAAAACATGGTGGCTTCTTACCAAAAGTGATTTCATACGGTGACATACCCGTGGCTGAGTGGGTCAAAGTATTATAAGACCACTCAGCCCATATCAGATAATGACCCCAAGAAGAAGGTTTCTGATGTACGAAAGCCCTTAAATACTGCTCCACAACTCTATTCATGGCCTCGGTCTGACCATCAAACTGGGGGTGATAAGCGGAGCTCATGCAGAGCTTAGTTCCACTTAATTTAAACAATTTCTGCCAGAAGTGACTCAAAAATAGTGGATCCCGATCAGATACAAGGCTCTTGGGCATCCCATGAAGCTTTCCGGAAATCTCCATAAATAGCTTGGCAACTCCGGCCGCCGTGTGATGCTGTGGCAGAGAACCCAGATGGAGGCCTTTGGAGAAACGATCTACAATGACCAATATGACTGAGTGTCCGCGGTGTAAGGGGAGACCAACAATAAAATCCAGGGAGAGATCCTCCCAAGGTTTCACCGGAATTGGTAGAGGACAGAAGAGACCCGACGGACGACGATTATCGGACTTAATCTGCTGACAGGTGAGGCAAGTGGTCACAAATTGATGAACATCCTGCTTCATGGAAGTCCACACAAAATTCTCGCGGACCCTAGCAAGTGTTTTCATAACACCCATGTGACCTCAGGTAGGGTTGGAATGAAGCTCTGTTAAAATTGCCGGAATTAATGGAAATTTTGGGGGAAGCCATATACGCCCTTGATACACAATCAAATCTTCTTGCAGTACCCAATCAGGGTGGGGATCATCCTGCAGCTGTTGAGGTCGAGATAGGAAGTCTTGATTAACAGCAAGTGCTGCTCGGAGTTCCTGCAAGAAAAGGCAATTGGGTATTGTTAGCACATAAAGTTGACCCTGATTGGATGGTGGCAGTCGGGAGAGAGCGTCGGCTGCTAAATTGGCTTTTCCGGCTCGATATTGAATCGTATAATCAAAGCCCATCAAACGCGCCAAATAAATTTGCTGTTTGGGAGTTTGCACAGCTTGAGCCATGAGCTCTTTTAAGCTTTGATGATAAGTAAGAATCACAAAATGATGCCCCAGGAGGTACTGCCACTATTTCTTAATCGCAGCGGTGATTGCGGCGAGCTCGGGAACGTAAGTGGAAGCGCGGAGCAGTTTCGAGCAAAATGGCTTGCTGAAAAAGGCAAAGGGATGATGATTCTGTGAGAGAATGGCCCCCATACCAATCCCAGAAGCATCAGTTTCAATGACAAAGGGAGAATTGAAATCGGGTAGACCCAAGACCGGAGCTTGGCACAGAGCAAGCTTTAATCGTGAAAATGCTCTGTCAGCTTCTTCATTCCAATGAAATTGATCCTTGGCTAGTAAGGCGGTTAGAGGAGCAGCTAAGGACGCGTACCCCTTAATGAAACGACGACAGAACCCCGATAATCCCAAGAACCCTCGTAGGGCACACGTAGTCCGAGGAGTAGGCCATTGTTGCACCGCGGTTACCTTCGCCGGAACTGGTTCCACCCTTTTTTTCGATACCAAGTGGCCCAGATATTCCACTTGCTGAGTTGCGAAAGAGCACATTGATAACTTCAGGACAAAGCTATGGTCAGCTAAGACTTGCAATATCTTTCGCAGGTGCTCAAGGTGGTCGGAGAAGGTCTGACTATAAATCAAAATATCGTCGAAGAAGACGATTACGAATTTATGCAAATACGGTCCCAAGGTCTGATTCATAGTGGCTTGAACGGAAGCAGGAGCGTTACACAAGCCAAACAGCATCACGAGGAATTCATAATGCCCGTGATGCGTTCTGAAGGCTGTCTTGCTAATATCCTCCGGCGCCATTAGTATTTGGTGGTAACCCTGAAGGAGATCCAACTTCGAAAACCAACGAGCTCCCCCCAATTCATCCAGAAGCTCATTTATGGTCGGAATGGGAAAGCGGTCCTTGACCGTATGAGCATTTAACGCGCGATAATCGACACAAAATCGCCATGATCCGTCACGTTTCTTTACAAGGAGGACGGAGACGAGAATGGACTTCTACTAGGACGGATAATTCCATTGCTGAGCATCGCAGAAACCTGAGACTCAATTTCCTGTTTTTGGAAATGTGGGTATCGGTAAGGGCGTGTGTTTACGGGGGAGGAATTGGGAAGAAGGTGAATGAAGTGGTTGGTTGATCGTGATGGTGGAAGTGTGGTTGGGGGTTGAAACAGAGGGGCGAATTGATCAAGGATGGAGAGAATTTCAGGGTGAGTTGTCGGTGATGGGGAAGTGGGAGGGCATACGCGAATGTGAAAGAATTCACTCACACTCTGAGTTTGAAGCATGCATCTTAATTGCGGTGGAGAGACGGCGAGGAGGTGCATGTCTGTGGTTCCTTTAAGCTCGATAAGTTGACCTTGATGAAGGAACTTCATGGTTAAATCATTGTAATCTGTGAGAACAGGTCCCAATGATTTTAACCATTGGACGCCCATAACGATGTCAGCGCCGCACAGGGGCAATACATGCAGGTCGACGGTGAATGAGTGACCTTGAAGATGAATGGTGACTGCTAGGCAAATTTGCGAGCAAACCACCTCATTACCATTACCAACAAGAACGCGTAGGGTCGGGGTAGGCTGGGGATTCAATCCAAGTGACTTGACGAGGCATGCATGCACAAAATTATGTGTGCTGCCGCCGTCAATCAAGATCACGACGGGCTGTTGGGAGATTCGGCCGGTCATGCGCAAAGTCTCAGGGGCTGTGTGGCCTAAGAGAGCATGAAGGCTAATCTGGGCCTGGGGTGGGTCGGGTTGTGAGTGAGTTGGGGTTGGGTTATTTGAGTTATCAGGCCGGGGCGGGTTAGGGGAGAGAGGAGGGCTTATATTAGGGTTAAGTGGGTCATCATCAGGGTCTTCGTCTGCAACTAGAAGGAAGAAGTGTGAGGCGCAGCGGTGGCCGCGATTGTACTTCTCATCACAGTAGAAGCACAATCCGCGTTCACGGTGGTTGGCAAGCTCCTCCAGGCTGAGACGTCGGATTGGTAAGGGAGAGGGTTTGGGCGGGGAAGGAAGTAAGGGAAATGGGGAGGGAGGAGAAACCACTGAAAGGGGAGGCGAGGTTGAAGGTGAGGGAGTGAAGGAAGGTCTGCTGTGGAAGCTTCATCGGGAATCATGGAGCTTCTCTTCCTGCAATCGAGCCAGCCCCGTTGCATGGACCAACGTTAAGGGCTGAAGGGCTTGGACCTCACGCCTGATATCAGGTTCGAGCCCTGATATGAAGCAGCTCAGAAGTGAAGACGGCGACAAACCGGTGATGCGATTGGCCAAGGACTCGAACTGAGACAGGTATTCTCGAACCGTACCTTTCTGAACCAACTTGAAGAGTTGTCCTGTTGGGTCCTTATAAGGAGAAAGGGCAAAACAGGCTTCAATCGCCTGAAGAAAGCCTGCCCACATGGGAAGTTGATGGTTGCGAGCCATCCATTGAAACTACGCTAGGGCAGGTCCGTCCATATAAAATGATGCTACCGTGAGCCGCTCTGAGTCAGGGACCCCGTGGTATTCAAAAAATCGTGAGATTTTGAATACCCAGCCAGAGGGGTCTGACCCATCAAACCTGGGTACATCGAGTTTGAGCCTGTGGGGAGAAGGTGTTTGGGTGTGGTGAGAAGGGTTAGTGGAGGAAGACGAAGGGGAATAAGGGTTGGATTCGAGGGCGGTGACGCGGTTGATAAGGTTATCAAGCTTTTGTGAAACGTGAAGATGGCTAGTGGCGAGTTTGGCAATTGCCTCCTCAAGTCGATCAAAGGACTTGGAACGGGTGGATTCAGCCATGGCAATTGGGCTCAATGAAAGCACCAAGTTACTATGACCCTGAGGTCAGAGGCTAGAATTCGAGGATCTAGCACCTCCAAGAAGAAAAGGTAAAGAAGGGGAATTTCGTATTATTCATTTTGCTCTTTGAATTACATCAATTTCTATTTATAAGCTTTCTATTCTATTCTAGAATTGTGTAATTCTAACAGAATTTGGTATATGTGCCTTGGAGGAATTTGCAAAATGATATGGATAATGCTATCAGAAGGCGTTTCTAACGGTCGAAGATCTTTGGAAGATTCTTTGCTGATTGTGCTGACAAGGCTGTTGTTGACAAAGTTGTGTTGGACCTTGTGGCCTCAATAATCTTAAGAGGGATAGGCTTAGAATGCAAAAGAAGCAATAACAATCAATTTAATAATGTTCTATAAACATGTAAGGCAAAATTGATTGCAATAACATAAATGAGATAAGGGAAGAGAGAATGCAAACACAGTTTTATACTGGTTCGGCCACAACCCGTGCCTACATCCAGTACTCAAGCAACCCACTTGAGTTTTCCACTATCTTTGTAAAATCCATTACAAAGTCTGAACCACACAGGGACAACCTATCCCTTGTGTTCAGATGCTTTACAACAAGAGACTCACAGTCTCTTAGCCAATCTCATTGAATAAGAAGAATGGAAGAAGAATTCTCTCTTCAAGAGAAGAATATTACAATAAAGATCATGTAGGAATCCTTATAGATTTTGCAAGTGTTTGGCCAAGGATTTCTTTTGAGAGAGCATTTGACAATGAAGTTCCTTTGGAATCTCTCTCATTGTCTTTTGAGAGGATAAGACATTTTTGCCAAGCAAAACTCTCTGCATAAAATTCGTGCCCAAGTCACCTATTTATAGGCCTTTGATGGCCATTCACAAATCTAATGAAAAGATGTGACTGTTGGCAGATTTTCTGAAAACTTTCCACTGGTAATCGATTACAATGTTTGTGTAATCGATTACACAGTTATAATTTGAAGGGTTATGACTTTTGAATTTGAATTTCCAAAGTTTCGTTGCTGGTAATCGATTACAGACATATGGTAATCGATTACATGTTGAAAATTCAATTTCAAAACCTTTTTCAACAGCTATTTCTCAACCCTGTCTTCTGGTAATCGATTACACTTCCTGGTAATCGATTACCAGAGCCTTGCATGTCTTGAAAGCACTTTGTTTTAAGGCAAGACTTGGTCTTTAGTGAATCTTGAAACATGGCTTTGCTTGTTGAAGCACTCTTGAATTATTCTTGAAGCAAATGCTTATCATTTGAAGCAGCCTTGTTTGATTCTTCTTTGGCATCATCAAAATCATGTATACATACATTCACATTCTCCCCCTTTTTGATGATGACAAACATGTGATTTCTTCTTGACACCATCAAAGCTTGCATGATTTACATCTCCCCCTTTCTCAAGCAAATTCTTCTTGATATCATCAAAATCTTCATGATTTACATTCTCCCCCTTTCTCAAGAAAATTCTTAATTCTTCTTGATATCATCAAAATCTTCATGATTTACATTCTCCCCCTTTCTCAAGAAAATTCTTAATTCTTCTTGATATCATCAAAATCTTCATGATTTACATTCTTCCCCTTTTTGATGATGACAACCACCTGTAGGTTAGGAGCAACAACAAAGAAAATATCTATTTGCATATAGTTTACTCCCCCTTGGTTTTACAATGATTGCTTATATGAGACAATTGAAGATTTCATATTTTTCATATATAAAAAGTTGTCTCATAAAACAATAGATAATTTTTCTTACTATTTTATCTTTTATCTTTCTCTCCCCCTTTGTCAACATCAAAAACAAATCATGAATAGAAAGGAGAAAGATGTTACCACTTGTTGCAATGTATGAGAATAAGTGATACCAAAAGGCATTAAAACAATCATTCAATATTAATCAAGCAAAAACAAGTACAATAACACATCAATCAAACACAATCAAACACAATCAATCATCAAATATTTCAAATCAAATTAATTAAATTAACAATCAACTAACTATACACAATAATTTCTATTATTAAAAAAAATTCAAATTTCAAATTTCAAATTTCAAATTTCAAATTTTAAATTTTAAATTTCAAATTTCAACTTTCAACTTCAACTTTTAGTAACTTCCCCTTCCCCTTCCAACTTCCAACCTCCATTTTCAACTTTCAACTTCCAATAACTTTCATTTCCAACTTCCAACTTCCAGTAACTTCCACTTCCAACTTCCAACTTCCATTTTTAACTTTCAACTTCCAATAACTACTTCCAACTTCCAACTTCCAAATTTTAATTTCAAATTTCAAATTTTAATTTTCAATTTTCAATTTCAAATTTCAAATTTCAATTTCAAAATTTCCTTTTCTAAATTTGAAATAGTTTTCTTAAAACATGAAACTAATTTGAAAAGTTTAATAGATTCTTTAAAAACAATCAAAAACTCAATCAGGAACAAACATCAAAGATAATACAATCAAACACACAATCAAAAATACAATCAATCAATCATCAAACACAGTCAATCAAATTCAATCACAATCATCAAGAACAGTCTAAACTCAAGTAGAAAACAAGCATCAAAAGTAATCAATCAAAGACAAGTGACCTGTTGGTATCATTTGATATTACTTGTTGGGGTTGTTGATCAAGTGGCCTTTGTTTGTTGTCTCCATAAATCTCATATTCACTTTTCTTGGGGAGAAATATGAATAAACTTCGATGCATGCCATGTGTTTGGAGAAATTGCTATCAATGTATCGACTTTGCTCTTCTCCATTTTCATAGTCTTTCATCATGATATCCAGACTTATGATTTTCTTCTCTGAATCACTTGAATAATTTATGACATTATCTTCCCAAGTGATATATCCTTTCTTTTCTTTCTTCTCTTTGAAATTCATCTTGTTGGATTTTTCCATTCTTCTTTTAAACATAGGACAATTGAATCTCATGTGCCCAAGTTTATCGCACTCAGCATTTTGGGGCTAAAGAGGAATCTTCTTCTTTCTTCTTTCATCATCATCTTCTTTCTTCTCTAGTTTTTTTTTATATAGTTGCATTTCTCTCTACCATTGTAGGAATAAAGGAATCAAATTCAATGGCTTCCCATATCTTTAGATCTATGGCTTCTATAAAGATCTGTATTCGGGTTTTCCAATAATGATAACCCTCACCATTGAACATAAGAGCCTATTGATAGAATTTCCCTCAGAAAATGGAAATTTGGATGAGGCCATATCTATTCTTGAAGTTTTTAAACTTTATACAAGAATCCTGCTCTGATACCACTTGTTGGACCTTGTGGCCTCAATAATCTTAAGAGGGATAGGCTTAGAATGCAAAAGAAGCAATAACAATCAATTTAATAATGTTCTATAAACATGTAAGGCAAAATTGATTGCAATAACATAAATGAGATAAGGGAAGAGAGAATGCAAACACAGTTTTATACTGGTTCGGCCACAACCCGTGCCTACATCCAGTACTCAAGCAACCCACTTGAGTTTTCCACTATCTTTGTAAAATCCATTACAAAGTCTGAACCACACAGGGACAACCTATCCCTTGTGTTCAGATGCTTTACAACAAGAGACTCACAGTCTCTTAGCCAATCTCATTGAATAAGAAGAATGGAAGAAGAATTCTCTCTTCAAGAGAAGAATATTACAATAAAGATCATGTAGGAATCCTTATAGATTTTGCAAGTGTTTGGCCAAGGATTTCTTTTGAGAGAGCATTTGACAATGAAGTTCCTTTGGAATCTCTCTCATTGTCTTTTGAGAGGATAAGACATTTTTGCCAAGCAAAACTCTCTGCATAAAATTCGTGCCCAAGTCACCTATTTATAGGCCTTTGATGGCCATTCACAAATCTAATGAAAAGATGTGACTGTTGGCAGATTTTCTGAAAACTTTCCACTGGTAATCGATTACAATGTTTGTGTAATCGATTACACAGTTATAATTTGAAGGGTTATGACTTTTGAATTTGAATTTCCAAAGTTTCGTTGCTGGTAATCGATTACAGACATATGGTAATCGATTACATGTTGAAAATTCAATTTCAAAACCTTTTTCAACAGCTATTTCTCAACCCTGTCTTCTGGTAATCGATTACACTTCCTGGTAATCGATTACCAGAGCCTTGCATGTCTTGAAAGCACTTTGTTTTAAGGCAAGACTTGGTCTTTAGTGAATCTTGAAACATGGCTTTGCTTGTTGAAGCACTCTTGAATTATTCTTGAAGCAAATGCTTATCATTTGAAGCAGCCTTGTTTGATTCTTCTTTGGCATCATCAAAATCATGTATACATACATTCACATTCTCCCCCTTTTTGATGATGACAAACATGTGATTTCTTCTTGACACCATCAAAGCTTGCATGATTTACATCTCCCCCTTTCTCAAGCAAATTCTTCTTGATATCATCAAAATCTTCATGATTTACATTCTCCCCCTTTCTCAAGAAAATTCTTAATTCTTCTTGATATCATCAAAATCTTCATGATTTACATTCTCCCCCTTTCTCAAGAAAATTCTTAATTCTTCTTGATATCATCAAAATCTTCATGATTTACATTCTTCCCCTTTTTGATGATGACAACCACCTGTAGGTTAGGAGCAACAACAAAGAAAATATCTATTTGCATATAGTTTACTCCCCCTTGGTTTTACAATGATTGCTTATATGAGACAATTGAAGATTTCATATTTTTCATATATAAAAAGTTGTCTCATAAAACAATAGATAATTTTTCTTACTATTTTATCTTTTATCTTTCTCTCCCCCTTTGTCAACATCAAAAACAAATCATGAATAGAAAGGAGAAAGATGTTACCACTTGTTGCAATGTATGAGAATAAGTGATACCAAAAGGCATTAAAACAATCATTCAATATTAATCAAGCAAAAACAAGTACAATAACACATCAATCAAACACAATCAAACACAATCAATCATCAAATATTTCAAATCAAATTAATTAAATTAACAATCAACTAACTATACACAATAATTTCTATTATTAAAAAAAATTCAAATTTCAAATTTCAAATTTCAAATTTCAAATTTTAAATTTTAAATTTCAAATTTCAACTTTCAACTTCAACTTTTAGTAACTTCCCCTTCCCCTTCCAACTTCCAACCTCCATTTTCAACTTTCAACTTCCAATAACTTTCATTTCCAACTTCCAACTTCCAGTAACTTCCACTTCCAACTTCCAACTTCCATTTTTAACTTTCAACTTCCAATAACTACTTCCAACTTCCAACTTCCAAATTTTAATTTCAAATTTCAAATTTTAATTTTCAATTTTCAATTTCAAATTTCAAATTTCAATTTCAAAATTTCCTTTTCTAAATTTGAAATAGTTTTCTTAAAACATGAAACTAATTTGAAAAGTTTAATAGATTCTTTAAAAACAATCAAAAACTCAATCAGGAACAAACATCAAAGATAATACAATCAAACACACAATCAAAAATACAATCAATCAATCATCAAACACAGTCAATCAAATTCAATCACAATCATCAAGAACAGTCTAAACTCAAGTAGAAAACAAGCATCAAAAGTAATCAATCAAAGACAAGTGACCTGTTGGTATCATTTGATATTACTTGTTGGGGTTGTTGATCAAGTGGCCTTTGTTTGTTGTCTCCATAAATCTCATATTCACTTTTCTTGGGGAGAAATATGAATAAACTTCGATGCATGCCATGTGTTTGGAGAAATTGCTATCAATGTATCGACTTTGCTCTTCTCCATTTTCATAGTCTTTCATCATGATATCCAGACTTATGATTTTCTTCTCTGAATCACTTGAATAATTTATGACATTATCTTCCCAAGTGATATATCCTTTCTTTTCTTTCTTCTCTTTGAAATTCATCTTGTCGGATTTTTCCATTCTTCTTTTAAACATAGGACAATTGAATCTCATGTGCCCAAGTTTATCGCACTCAGCATTTTGGGGCTAAAGAGGAATCTTCTTCTTTCTTCTTTCATCATCATCTTCTTTCTTCTCTAGTTTTTTTTTATATAGTTGCATTTCTCTCTACCATTGTAGGAATAAAGGAATCAAATTCAATGGCTTCCCATATCTTTAGATCTATGGCTTCTATAAAGATCTGTATTCGGGTTTTCCAATAATGATAACCCTCACCATTGAACATAAGAGCCTATTGATAGAATTTCCCTCAGAAAATGGAAATTTGGATGAGGCCATATCTATTCTTGAAGTTTTTAAACTTTATACAAGAATCCTGCTCTGATACCACTTGTTGGACCTTGTGGCCTCAATAATCTTAAGAGGGATAGGCTTAGAATGCAAAAGAAGCAATAACAATCAATTTAATAATGTTCTATAAACATGTAAGGCAAAATTGATTGCAATAACATAAATGAGATAAGGGAAGAGAGAATGCAAACACAGTTTTATACTGGTTCGGCCACAACCCGTGCCTACATCCAGTACTCAAGCAACCCACTTGAGTTTTCCACTATCTTTGTAAAATCCATTACAAAGTCTGAACCACACAGGGACAACCTATCCCTTGTGTTCAGATGCTTTACAACAAGAGACTCACAGTCTCTTAGCCAATCTCATTGAATAAGAAGAATGGAAGAAGAATTCTCTCTTCAAGAGAAGAATATTACAATAAAGATCATGTAGGAATCCTTATAGATTTTGCAAGTGTTTGGCCAAGGATTTCTTTTGAGAGAGCATTTGACAATGAAGTTCCTTTGGAATCTCTCTCATTGTCTTTTGAGAGGATAAGACATTTTTGCCAAGCAAAACTCTCTGCATAAAATTCGTGCCCAAGTCACCTATTTATAGGCCTTTGATGGCCATTCACAAATCTAATGAAAAGATGTGACTGTTGGCAGATTTTCTGAAAACTTTCCACTGGTAATCGATTACAATGTTTGTGTAATCGATTACACAGTTATAATTTGAAGGGTTATGACTTTTGAATTTGAATTTCCAAAGTTTCGTTGCTGGTAATCGATTACAGACATATGGTAATCGATTACATGTTGAAAATTCAATTTCAAAACCTTTTTCAACAGCTATTTCTCAACCCTGTCTTCTGGTAATCGATTACACTTCCTGTCGATTACCAGAGCCTTGCATGTCTTGAAAGCACTTTGTTTTAAGGCAAGACTTGGTCTTTAGTGAATCTTGAAACATGGCTTTGCTTGTTGAAGCACTCTTGAATTATTCTTGAAGCAAATGCTTATCATTTGAAGCAGCCTTGTTTGATTCTTCTTTGGCATCATCAAAATCATGTATACATACATTCACAAGTTGCTGACTCACTCATTTTGCCACGTAATCCCTCAGGTATCGTGGTTTCTAGCTTTTCCTCTTTGTCCCTGTTCCATACTCTGCGTCCCCTGCTTCTGCTGATTCATTGTTCATAACAATCACACAATACAATTTAAAGCTTATAACATATCATATTAATATCATTTTTGCTTCTATTGTCTGACTACTTATATATTTGGATCTAGGACAACACAGTTATACTTCAGACAAGAGGTCAACAAAAAAGTGTTCCCCAAATCTTTTAAAATGTATGTCAAATTAAGTTAAGAGAATGTTAGTGTGTTACAAAACGAAATATGCTCATTGCAACACGAGATCCTATGCGAAAAAGCGAAGATAAATTACATGCTATATCATATTAATGTGACTAATTGGTAAAAGACATTTAATGCACCCAACCTCCATTTTTTCTCTCAGAAAAGTTCAGACGAAATAAGATTTAAGCAAGAAGAAGATAAAAAGACAATGACTAATTTCAAATGCTCATCTATAGATATACCAGAAGTTTATGAAGCACAAGTTAGCGGTTTTATTGAACTATTCCATTGTATTTGTGCTTTAAAAACACTCTCTGTAACCTTAGTTTCATAGAGAATTCTTGAGCTATACTGGTGCATCTGTTTGATAGGACGATAAGGATTGTGACTTTACCCTCAAAGAATACTTGGAGAGTTTGTTTGAAGAAGCAACTATGTAACTACCTAGATTCAAAAGCCAAAATTAACTTGAAATAATACTTGTTTCTTGAGATCAAGAGATAGTAGAATTTGGTGATTTGCCAAAATCTAGCATAATTTTATTAATGGAGATGAACCAATATAAAAATCTCCTTGTGTTCTTCATACGACATTTATTTATTTGATTTACTAATCGTGTGTTTCAAAATTAAGGTGTGATTTGCTTTCTATAAAATGGTTTTGGTTTTCATGATGTTGTTCTGTAACACCTCCTTCTCGCAAGCTTTAAAACATTGTCTAATTGATCAATCAAAGCTTCTGTTTTCAAAAAGAATTTGCGAAAAAGTTTTAACACACAATTCAATTCCATTTTTGTGTTTTTATGTGTTTTACATGATGATTTCACCAAGAAATTAACATGAAACATTCTCATATGAATGTAATTCGGGAGAAAAAAATTATGGCCCTTGCAATAGATTAAGGGAATGTTTGTTTCTAGGTCCGTGTTGGAAAATGATTAGATTTATTAAATCATAAGAAAATTAATTAAAGGTCAATCAATTGATCAGTTTTGTAGTTCGTTTAATGAAAAAAAGGTTAAAAAAAAAAAGCTACAACACCAGAATTTTCTTGGGAGGTTATTAATGTGGTTAAAAGAGAGGTTTTATTGAGCAGTCTATTTTAAAAGATTAAAATATATTTTTTATTCTCACTGAAAATATTTAGAATTATGTTTTTTTAAAATTTTCAGTACATTTATTAATTTCACAAAATTAAAATATATTGTTTTTAGTCTGAAGTAAGGTTTAAATATTTGAATTTACAGTGTATTTCTTTTTTATATTAATTATATGCATAATTTTTGTAAAAAAAAAATTACATTTACATAAATATAAATTATATGTATAATAAATATAAAAAATCATTATCATATGTTGTAATTCTCGGAACTTTTGTCAGACAAAAAGTAAAACATTTTAACTGTGAGGACAAAAAATGTGTTAAAAGTTTTATAAAGATAAATTTTAAATATTTTTATATTTATGATAATCAAAATTATATTTTAGTGGAATTTTTTTCATTAAGGTAACGATTGATTTTGATTTTATGGTCTGAAATATACGTACATTGTAGTTTTTTCTAACAATATAAAGAGCACCTGGTTTAAACAAGTAAATCCTTTCATGCTACCATAAAATGAAAGGGACTAAGTAACTTCATTTTTCTTTAAAAAAATCTCCCTTTTCTCTATTTCAAGTTTTAAATGTTTTTACGAACCCGGCCAAAATTGGGTTTTAAATGGATCGATATAATATCTTAAAAAAGTAAGAACGTACAAAAACAACGTAATTAATTACACTACAAAACAATGGTGAAGCATCTTACGTCTATATATATAAAGGTTGCCATATTTGGCCCTCAACCAGGCACGTGTGCTCACAAATTCTCTTGTCTCCACTACCTAAAGAAATTTCTAGAACCATGTCTGCAACTTTTCCTGAATTTAAAGTTATCATTTGTTTGTTCTTATTCCTTATTAGGGTAGCTTCAGCTGATTTCTGCTAATAAGTTACGCTCAGACTTTTATAATTCACAATGTCCCCAGGCACTTGAAGCCATTAAGGCAGAAATAACCTCTGCTGTGAGGAAAGAACCTGCCATGGGTTTAGCCTTCTTCCGTCTTCATTTCATTGATTGCTTTGTCCAAGCAAGTTTTGATTTTCCTCAATATTTTATGCCTTATACTACTTATCATACAATTTCGTACAATATGCATTTTCCTCATGCATGAGTTCCAATATTCTTCTACGTATGAAAATTAAGATTACTTAACAATTTAAAACCACATAAAATATCATAGTCACACAGACATATTTATAGGATGATGCGGAAGAAAGAGAAAAAAAAATCCCTTTATTATTTGGTTAACCCGGTTCATAGAAAAATTAAGGTTTTTTTCTTCTTCTGATTTTCTTGCTTGAATATATCTATTATGTAGGGATGTGATGCATCAAACTTGTTGAAAGACACAGCAAATTTCACGGGCGAACAAAGTGCAATTCCTAGTCTTGATTCTAGAAATGGTACGGATATCATAGAGAAGGTAAAAGCTAGAGTGGAGAAGCTGTGCCCTGGTGTTGTCTCTTGCGCTGACATTCTAGCTGTTGCTGCGAGAGATTCTGTTGTTGCCGTGAGTATTGAAATAACTGTTTGGATTGTAGCTGCTGGTTAATGGTTTCAAAATTATGATTTGTGTCAATTTTTTGGTACATATACCGCTGATCGAAGTCACTCTTTTTCAATAATTCAACGATCATGTATAAGATATTTTGGATAAAATTGAACATTTATAATTGTGTAATCTTATAATTGACACTTATTCATATATAAAAAATATTTAATTACCATTTAATTCCTATATTTTTCAAATTTATTCTTTTTAATTCCTACAATTAATAAGTGAATTTTTTAATTTTTGAAGTTTAATATGTGAATCTTTTAATTTTTAAAATTTATATTTTAATTTTCAAAAAATATTTGTTGCTAAAATTTTTTAATTCCGTTAGTTAAATTTTTTTAATTATAGAGATCTTTCGGAAATTAAAATATAAACTTGAAGGATTAAAAAATTCATTTATTAACTACAGAGACTAAAATAAATAAATTTTAAAAATATAGGAACTAAATAAGTAACTAAATCTATAAAAAAATATATTATGTTAAATTAATTTTATTTAATGAAATAATTTTTGTTATTTAATGAAGTATTTAGTTCTAGAATTTCCTGAAAAAATGAGAGTTGATATACTTCATAAGAAATTTTAATTCGATCGAAGATTGAATTAAAAGAATTAGTATATATATATATATATTATGGTTTTCCATACATATTATTTATGGATGAAGCTCATTTTATATTCTTCAAAACAACATATAATATCAATTATCAATAAAGATTAGTTTAATATATAATTAATAAGAAATAAACTTATATCTTAAAAGAATATAAATTTAATTTTTAATTCTATAAATATTTTTATATTTTGAATCTTGAGACATGTCCTAATCTTGATAAACTCTCAATTCATTAAAACTAAAGTTATAAAAAAACATAATACCAACTATAATCTCAAAGTGTAATAACTCTGCCAAATATTTATTTCTGAAACTTGTACTTTTTATTTTCTTTGCATTCCTTTGCTTACTTGTTTTGTTAGGATTAGTTTATTTAAACTTATTTGTTAAAATAAATGTTTATTTAATAAAATAATTAATTTTTTTTAATATGTTTGTCTAAACTGTTTCTGCTTAAAAAAAATAATTTTATATTTATTTTTAGGAGCAAATTCTACTTGTTTCTTTAAAAAATACTTATATAAAACAAACTTATTTTAATTTTTTTTTAAATTTAAACAAGTCCACCTTATTGTGTTATCTATGATATTTATTATGTTTTCTTTTTATTCCTCTCCTCTTTTTATTACACGTTACCAGCGTGATTTCTGATGGATGAAAACATGATTCCCAGCTAGGTGGACCAACTTGGAGAGTTCTATTAGGTAGAACAGACTCCACAACTGCAAATCTAAGTGCTGTTACAACAAATTTACCCTCTCCCTATATGGATCTTGATGAATATATATCTTGCCACATACGGAAAATTAAATTTAACAGCCAAAGGAACGGTTGCTTTTTCAGGTAATTAATTTCCATAATGCTTCGGATCTATTTTTCTATACATAATAAATGTATATTTATTATCACCTGCCTCTAGTTCTTATATACGAAAATTGAATGTGTTACTTAGGTGTTCAAACTATAGGCTACATCAAATGTCTATTCGTCCTAAGAAGGATTTATAACGAAAGCAATATAAATCCCACGTATGCAAGAGCATTGCAAGCAAAGTGTCCCTTGGAAGGTTGTGATGACAACATAGTTCCTTTAGACATCATAACTCCAAATCATTTTGACAATGCTTATTACAAGAATTTACTGAAGAAAAAGGGTCTTTTGCACACTGATCAAGAGCTCTATAACGGTGGATCCATTTTATGCCACGAACCCTTTACAATTTAGAAGAGATTTCGCTAAGGCAGTGATCAAGTTCGGCAACATTAATCCACTTAGCGGCACCAACTGGCAAATCAGAAAATAATGCAGCAAAGTCAATTGAAATAATTGGCTAAACCTACCACTTAATTAATTAATGGCTATATTCCTACTGTTGTAATGGTTACTTGAAATAATGGGCAAGATTTAAGTGTCTTATTTTAAGTCATTTTAGTATTATTTTTTATTAAAATTTCACCTTAATTAATTGTTAATGCAAGTTATTAAAGTGAAACTAGATAATGGACCCATTCGATGGACACATGCATCCCACGGGACAAATATTTAAAAGAATATGATTTTGATTTTTTATCGAATAACAGTTTTTGGTAAATTAAAATCCATGAGATTATGCATTGAGGACTTAAAGGTTTGTTGTGTTCAATCTTAAGAAAAGTGGTTGGCTGAATTTTTGCCTCCTGATTGATTTTATGATTTTGGTGTATTGCTGACTTGGTTAGATAGACGGTGTCAGGTTATGGACCCGTGTTAAATTTTAGGGCTTATGGGTTGACCTGGTGCTCTGTTTTGGCCCATGAATAAGACATAATAGCATTACACTTATAGATCTTCAAATTATTTATTAAAAGGAAAATTAGCTTGTAAATCTTTAAAAGTAGCATCATATAGGAGGCATTGTACCTTATTCATCCTTATGCCAGAGAGATTTGAACTTATCGTGTGGGATCAGAGGGCGTGTGAGAGTGGATGGTTTGATGACATGATAAAGTGAAAAGTTGGGATGAGGGATAAAATTCTATTTTGGAGGGATGTATGATTGGGGAACCAAAATTTAGCTCATAAATAACCAAGATTATTTCTTAATTCGGAATAAAAAGGGGATATATAGTATAGCCAAATTGGGTAGGTGGGAGGGGGACATGTGGTCTTGGAATTTTGTGTGGCGTAGAGGTTGGTTCGAGTGGGAGACACGTTTTTTTGGAGAAATATAGAGTGGAGCAGGAGGGGGTGGATGTCCGTAGGGAAGGTGTAGATTCTTGAAGATGGCTACACTGTGCTACTGGATTATATTCGTTGCATTCTGGATATAAAGAACTTTTTGCCTTACTTCTGTTGAAATATAAACTTAATTTGTGCCTAAATTAATTATTTGGTTCCTTGGACTTAGTTATTTTGGACTTAAGTAATTATGAGTCGTGTTTCTAGAGAATTCTTGTAGTGTTTGGAGTGTCTAGATATTTCTTATGGTTGTAATATTCTCTAGAATACTCTTTGGATCTCTAGAGTTGAAAACTCTCTAGAATTAGTGTGTCTAGAGTTCTCCTTAGAGTAGTATAAATAGAGATGTAATCCTACACATTTGTATCAAGCAAAAATACAAAGTTCTCTCCTCCATAAAGAATTCTCCTTCCTATCAAGTTTCTATTCAAAGTCTCCAATATTCCTAAACACTTTTCCTAAACATAAAAAGCCTTATTTCCAACAAACTGGTATCAGAGCTTCAAGATCCTCAAAAGATGGCAAATGGAGGTTTTCCTTTCCAAATGCCGATGCTCACAAAGAACAACTATGATAATTGGAGTATCAAGATGAAGGCGCTACTAGGAGCTCAAGATGTGTGGGATATCGTAGAGAATGGCTTCGAGGAGCAAGATGAAGCCTCGCTAAGCCAAGGTGTAAAGGAGACGTTGAAGGAGTCAAGAAAGAGAGACAAGAAAACTCTCTTTCTCATTTATCAATCGGTGGATGAAGATACATTTGAGAAGATATCCAACACAACGACGGCCAAAGAAGCATGGGATAAGCTTCAAACTTGCAACAAAGGAGTTAAGCAGGTAAAAAAGATTCGTCTTCAAACTCTTAGAGGTGACTTTGAGCGTTTGTTTATGGAGGAGTCCGAGTCAATTTCTGATTATTTTTCTCGAGTATTGGCCGTAGTCAATCAACTTAAAAGAAATGGTGAAGATGTTGATGAGGTGAAGGTCATGGAAAAAATACTTCGAACTTTAAATCCAAGTTTTGACTTCATTGTTACCAACATTGAAGAAAACAAAGATTTAAAGACCATGACTATTGAGCAACTCATGGGTTCCTTACAAGCATACGAAGAAAAACAAAAGAGAAAAATTAAACAAAAGGAGGCTACGGAGCAACTACTACAACTCAACGTAAAGGAAGCAAACTATGCAAATTACAAGAGCCAAAGAGGACGAGGTCGCGGCCAAGATCGTGGACGTGGACGAGGACATGGAGGAGAAGGAAGAGGTGGTTACAACAACCACTCCAACAAATTCAACAATGGAGAAAGAAGTTGGAATCCACAAGTAACAAGAGGTCGTGGAAGAGGAAATTCATGGTCGAGGTATGACAAATCACAAATCAAGTGCTTCAATTGCAACAAGATTGGTCACTACGCATCCGAGTGTAGATTCTCGAAGAAGGTTGAAGAGAAAGCTAACTTTGTAGAAGAAAAAGGCGGAGAAGAAGAAACTTTGCTACTCGCGTGCCAAAACAAATTTGAAGAGAAAAGAAACAAGTGGTACCTCGACATCGGCGCAAGCAACCACATGTGCGGCGATAAAAGCATGTTCGTGGAGATCAATGAAGCGGCAACTGGTGATGTCTCATTTGGAGACGACTCAAAGATACCAGTTAAAGGCAAAGGTAAAATTCTCATACGTTTGAAGAATGGGAGTCATCAATTCATATCCAATGTCTACTATGTGCCTAACATGAAGAATAATATTTTGAGCTTGGGACAATTATTAGAGAAAGGCTATGACATCCATTTGAAAGAACATAGTCTTTTCTTAAGAGATTGTAGACATAACTTGATTGCTAAGGTGCCTATGTCAAAGAATAGAATGTTCCTCTTGAACATTCAAAATGATGTTGCAAAGTGTCTCAAGGCTTGCTATACCGACTCTTCGTGGCTATGGCATCTAGGATTCGGGCACCTCAACTTCGACGGTCTAGAACGTTTAGCGAAGGAGATGGTGAGAGGCTTGCCTAGCATCAACCACCCAAACCAAATTTGCAAAGGATGTCTAATTGGGAAGCAATTTCGTAAAAGTTTTCCAAAGGAATCAACAACAAGAGCAACAAAGCCGCTAGAGCTCATACACACCGATGTCTGTGGACCAATCAAACCCAATTCATTTGGTAAGAATAAGTACTTTCTCCTCTTTATTGATGATTATTCCAGAAAAACCTGGGTTTATTTCTTGAAGGAGAAATCAGAAGTGTTTGAAAAATTTAAGAAGTTCAAAGCCCTCGTGGAGAAAGAAAGTGGTCTTTCCATCAAGGCCATGAGATCTGATCGAGGAGGAGAGTTCACTTCAAATAAGTTCAACAAATATTGTGAAGACCATGGAATCCGTCGCCCACTGACAGTGCCAAGATTGCCACAACAAAATGGAGTAGCAGAGAGAAAGAACCGGACCATACTTAACATGGTGCGAAGCATGCTCAAGAGCAAGAAGATGCCGAAGGAGTTTTGGGCTGAAGCAGTGGCATGTGCAGTTTACCTAACAAACCGTTCCCCAACAAGAAGCGTGCATGAGAAGACACCACAAGAAGCATGGAGTGGAAGGAAGCCCGGGATCTCTCACCTCAAAGTGTTTGGAAGCATTGCCTATACCCATGTTCCAGACGAAAAGAGGACAAAGCTCGATGATAAAAGTGAGAAGTACATGTTTGTGGGTTATAGCTCAAGATCCAAGGGGTACAAGCTCTATAATCCAAATAGTAGAAAGATCGTCATAAGTCGCGACGTGGAGTTCGACGAAGAAGATTGCTGGGATTGGAGTGTTCAAGAAGATAAGTATGATTTTCTTCCTTATTTTGAAGAAGATGATGAAATTGAACAACCAATCATAGAGGAACATATTACACCACCTGCCTCACCGACACCAAGGCTGGATGAAACAAGTTCAAGTGAGAGGACACCGTGACTAAGGAGCATTGAAGAGATTTATGAGGTAACCAAAAACCTAAACGACATTAACCTCTTTTGTCTTTTTGGTGATTGTGAGCCTCTAAGCTATCAAGAAGCGGCGGAAAACATAAAGTGGAAAGACGCCATGGACAAAGAAATCAAGTCAATCACGAAGAATGATACGTGGGAACTTACTACACTTCCACGAGGACACAAAGCAATCGGAGTAAGATGGGTGTACAAGGCAAAGAAGAATGCTAAAGGAGATGTGGAGAGATACAAAGCAAGATTGGTGGCTAAAGGCTATAGTCAAAGACAAGGAATTGACTATAATGAGGTATTTGCTCCTGTTGCTCGTCTTGAAACTATTAGACTGATAATTTCTTTGGCAGCCCAAAATAAATGGAAGATCTATCAAATGGATGTGAAGTCAGCCTTCTTGAATGGTTTTCTCGAAGAAGAAGTCTATATTGAGCAACCACTGGGCTATGAAGTAAAAGGGCAAGAAGAAAAAGTCTTGAAGTTGAAGAAGGCGTTATACGGTCTCAAGCAAGCACCAAGAGCTTGGAATGTTCGAATCGACAAGTACTTTCAAGACAAGAACTTCATCAAGTGTCCATATGAGCATGCACTCTATATCAAAGCGCAAAGTGGAGATATTTTGATTGTGTGTTTGTATGTAGATGACTTGATCTTTACAGGGAACAATCCAAGCATGTTCGAAGAGTTCAAGAAAGATATGTCAAATGAATTTGAGATGACGGATATGGGGCTCATGGCATATTATCTCGGCATCGAAGTAAAACAAGAAGACAAAGGAATTTTCATCACCCAAGAAGGCTATGCCAAAGAAGTCCTTAAGAAGTTCAAGATGGATGACGCCAATCCAGTTGGCACCCCAATGGAATGTGGCAGCAAGTTGAGCAAGCATGAAAAAGGAGAGAATGTGGATCCAACTCTTTACAAAAGTTTGGTTGGAAGTTTACGTTACTTGACATGTACAAGGCCAGATATTCTCTATGCTGTAGGAGTAGTAAGTCGCTACATGGAAGCTCCAACCACAACTTACTTCAAGGCGGCAAAGATAATCCTTTGATACATCAAAGGTACAACAAACTTTGGCTTGCACTATTACTCTTCTGACAATTATAACATTGTTGGCTATAGTGATAGCGATTGGAGTGGAGACTTGGATGATAGAAAGAGCACTACTGGTTTTGTGTTCTTTATGGGAGATACTGCTTTCACTTGGATGTCAAAGAAGCAACCAATAGTCACACTATCAACTTGTGAAGCCGAGTATGTCACTGCCACATCATGCGTTTGTCATGCAATTTGGCTAAGGAACTTGTTGAAAGAGTTAAAAATGCCACAAGAAGAACCTATGGAAATATGTGTTGACAATAAATCAGCACTCGCTTTGGCAAAGAATCCAGTCTTTCATGAAAGAAGTAAGCACATCGACACCCATTACCACTTCATAAGAGAATGCATTGAGAAGAAGGAGGTAAAGTTGAAGTATGTGATGTCTCAAGATCAAGCTGCCAACATTTTCACAAAGCCACTCAAGTTGGAAACTTTCGTGAAGCTAAGGAGTATGCTTGGAGTCACAAATCAAGTTTAAAGGGGGATGTTGAAATATAAACTTGATTTGGGCCTAAATTAATTATTTGGTTCCTTGGACTTAGTTATTTTGGGCTTAAGTAATTATGGGTCATGTTTCTAGAGAATTCTTGTAGTGTTTGGAGTGTCTAGATATTTCTTATGGTTGTAATATTCTCTAGAATACTCTTTGGATCTCTAGAGTTGAGAACTCTCTAGAATTAGTGTGTCTAGAGTTCTCCTTAGAGTAGTATAAATAGAGATGTAATCCTACATATTTGTATCAAGCAAAAATACAAAGTTCTCTCCTCCATAAAGAATTCTCCTTCCTATCAAGTTTCTATTCAAAGTCTCCAATATTCCTAAACACTTTTCCTAAACATAAAAAGCCTTATTTCCAACAACTTAATGGTGACTCACATGAGATCATTTAGTAAAAGGTTTGGAATATTAATGTTCAACCTAAGGTAAATATTTTTTTGTGGAGAATGTTGAGAAACCGTTTGCCTACTGGAGATCATAAATTAAAGGCCAGAAACTTGGACATTAGGGGTTGTGATTTCACCTGTTAATTTTGTAATCAATATATGGTGGTAAAAGATAGTTGTAGTGTGGGGGAAAGTTTCATACATAGAAGTACTATAAAGATACAAGGGTTGGTGGTTTGTATAGTGAGTGATTATCAGTTATTTATGTAACTACGTGCATAAATAAGTTGTAACTGCTACACTGGCAGGGGATTTTTTGTGGTAGATGCACTCCTGATGGGATTTGTATTTGTTTTTTGGTTTAAGTAAACAATTATACCATTTGTTTCATAATATGTGAAACAATGCATGAGGATGTATGTAATCAAAACACATGAGAGTTAACAAAATCTTGAAATCCTAACTAAATTATGAGCTACAAGATTAGTTTGTCTCTTTACAAAACGTGGTACTTCTGGTTGAGAGGTGACTTGATCAGAGCTCTTCATGATGGTCTTCCAACTATAGAAACAATGGCTTTCTTTAACATAAATATTCATATGTTCACGAGGGGTAGTAGTAGGAAAGTGCATGTTTTGTATATGCATGTGTAAAACCATTAACAAAATTAACTTGCGTAAAACAAAATGTCTCAACAAGAGAGAATAAAAAAATTAATTGGTAGATGTTGTATAGTTGTGTATCTCCCGATCTGCATCATTTGGTGCAAGTTGATCATACTAAAAAAATCCTATTTTACGATGTATATTTTACATCAGTCCTATATAACCCGTCGTAGTAGTTTACACGGTGGCATTTACGTAAATATATAACATTTTTATGTGACGCGTTTCATCTACAATGACGTTTCTTTGTAACACCGTCTTTGTAGCTTTGGTTGGAACTTATCTAAGACGGTGCATTACTACACACCGTTATAGAAATACTCAGATATAAAGACGGTGTTTGAAATACATTGTCGTTAACATTGTGCTTTATATACTCCCCTGTTGCGCACTAATTTAACACGCGTACCTCCAAAACCTTTGTTTCTGAAAAATCTCGTATCAGCTCCCGTCGAGTGTTTCATCTGAATGTCCCTCGCACCATCGTGACCTCCGCAAAAGGAACCCTACATTGTCGCGTTTCCCTAACCTCCGCGCCTCGTGTTGTTTGCACCACCGCCACGTAGGCGAAGTCGTGCCGTTTTGAGTGTTGTCGGCACCTGCAACTGTTCGTGAAGGTAAGGTTGTCGATCTTTTTGTTTTCTTGTTTGGTAATGCTTGAAGAAATTAGTATTAAGGGTTTACTTAAGTTGGAGAGTTAAAATTTTTTGTCAAATTGATGAGTTGTCCTCACAAAGTCATCTTTGAATATACGAAAAGGATTTGAAGCAAAATAAGTTAAAATCATGCCCTTTTGTGTTTCATTGTTAGCATTTTAATTGCTTGTGGTTGTACCTTTAAATATTACATAAACTGAAAACCCTCTTTCCCAATTGGTATACCTAGACATGTATTATGTGTTTTTCAAAAACTTTAAAACATAAAGGCCCAGTTAGTGCAGAAGGTTTCGAATTAGTGGAGCCTTGGGAGGAAGACAACCTTGGCCACTTAAGATGGCTATCATCGGAGAAAGATGGCTATCATGGCAAGTTCAAATGAGAGCTAACCCCTTGGAAAGTTGATGAGCTCGAAGCTTGAAACATTGGAACCCTTGGCTTCAGCCACTATCTTCCGAATCTTCCCACTTAGAGTGACCCAGGGAAACTTCATGAAGAAGCAGAAACTAATAAATTAGTTTTAATAATATAGATTTTGAATTAAGATACTGTTTCTGTAAAGACATTAACTTAATGGTATTGAGTTGACTGGTGCAGCTATTTTGTACTCAAAAGAAGCCAAATAGAAGTCATCAACTTTTTTGTTTGGTATGATAAACTAGGCATAACACTTTTGGCAAATAGTGGTTGATTTTAGTTGCTTGTTAGCATATAATGGATTCATAGCAGCTGGTAAAATAGACACCCAAATTAAAGCCATGACAACTAAAGTTTAGCGCATTCTCGTTTGGACTTAATATACAGTGATTTGCATGTCATGCTCCTGTGAATTATCATTGTCAATTTAGCTATTATATGTCATTTGTTGCTGCTTATTGAAGGTTTACTTGGGTTTATTTTTTAAAGAATAAATATCATGCTTTAACTGTTTTTAAACAACTAAAGTCAGTTGTTGAAATGCAATTTAACAAAAATAATAAATCTCATGCACTTTCTGGTTTATCTCTGGCTTTGAATTAATTTTGTTACATTTTTTAAAGGAACTTAGATCAATTGGAAGTGTTACTCAACAATCTTAAATCCAAGACCATAAGGACTGAACTACCTTCTCAATCTATTGCTGCCACAAGGTACTCTTTGGTTATGAATTTTGATTGTGTGTTTAGAAATTATTAAAAATATAAAATTATGTTATGGGTTGTTGGTTGGTAAGTTGGTGTATCTTAGCTAGACTTTATGATCCCATGCCTATCCTATAGCTTGTTTTTTTTATAATTATTTTGTATCACTTAGTAATTCTAGTCTCTTAGTAGTCTGTGACACATTTTCTCAGTTTTTTCAACTGAATATAAGTTGCAATTTGGAAATATATGAATAATGAAAGAAGGTATCAACTGTGAACATGGTTGAGTGGCTCACTAAGTCAGCTTATGTTAAGGAACTATAAAGTTATTTAACGGTGCCACTTCTACAAGTGTACAAGTGCTATTCACAATGTCCCTGTTGTGTTGTATGTTTCTCCAGGTTCTGTGGGTAATGTTGGGTCTTGAATCCTTTGCTTAGAAAAAAATAAGGAAAAAAGATCAAATTAACATGGTATTACATAACATGGTTTCACTCCAGAACAATGTTATGAACATGCAATAGCCTCAGGTTGCTGATTATTAGTAGATCGTGTAGTTTCCCCTGAGAGTAACCTGCCAGTTCCAGTAAAGTTAGTTGACCTTGGAGGCTCCTGAAGCTGATCAAGAGGCCTTTCAACAGAGCCCCAAGTTGCCTAGCTTGATTGAAAATTTCATCCACATCATTTCCCTTTGAAGGATCCTGGACAAGCATTCCACTGGAGATATAATGTACAATGGTTAAATACTCAGTAGAAAAGAATGAAATTATCAAACTGACTGGGCATAGACGTGTGCATCCATAAATCTTTAGAAAAATTACAGACACCAGTAATATTAATATCAAAATGTCAAACACTTTCCGTCAAGGTAGTCAAAAGTGATATTTCACTGAGTGTAAGGTGCTTGAGGTTCTAGAAAAGTAGAGCTTACGGCTACATATGGAAATTTTGAAGAGGATGAAGTGGAGTGGTTTGGAATTGGATGGAGGGAAAGGTACCACTCTATTGCTTGAAATTTTTAATGAAGTAATAATGGTGTGGAGCCCCTTTCCTTTTTTGGAATTAAAAACCCTGAGTGGAGTAGATTACAAACTTATCTTCTACAATTGCACTTATAAGTTATAATAATCTACTTTTAGCAAAAAGGCGTTAAAATTGTATGACAGTTTAAAATATAAGTGTTCCATTCAAAACCATCTAAATTGGAGAATACGGAAATTTTAAGAGTTAGAGTAGCAAGGTATAGTTTGGGTTCCCATCCTTAACCATTCCACCATATTAAATTAAAAACTCTAAAATGGGTTGAGTATCTTTTTTTCATTCTACTCCATCCATCCAAAAACAGCTTAAAAGTGAATATTTTACATACAAAATAAAAATATCATAACAAAGCCAGCTGGATATAGTTACCCCTATTTAAAATCTACACAAGTCGTTATGGACTTCAAAGCCTAACAATATACAGAAGCATTGCTATTAAACCTAAGAATAAAAAAGAGAGTGCTTATTGGGGTTACAAAAGCCCAACACCTATACCAGCAAAAAAAAAAAATTAAGCAAAATAGATTCAAAGTAAAAGTTCAAAACCTCTCACAAAATGCATGATTTTATTGCTTATGATGCCTTAAGTCTTCAATTGCTTTCAATCCTTCAACCCAAAAATGAGTTTGACAAAAATCTAAATGCACATTGCTCATAACATGGTTCATAACATGGTTTCACTCTCGGGAAAAAAACTTTTTTCTGTATTGGTCTGGAGTGCCCCCTCATCCTAATTTTTCTTTAAAAAAAACTTTTATAAAATTTATCTTCAGTTGAGGTCATAAATTTATTTTAACTTATGGAATAAACTTAATTTATTTTTTTCTTTCAAAAAATCTGTCAATAAAACCTTAGTCTAATAAGGAAAATTTCCGTGAAGGAAACTTGCAAACAAAACAAAATAAATGTATGGGAATGCAGGAGATATACTAACAGTGCTATTTGGCATATTAAATGGTGAGGGGCAATTTTGCAGATCCGCGCCTCCTCTTCTCATGGGATGAAGGTAGCTAATAGTGACATATTGTGGTACTATTTCCCTGCAACCACCTTCATGTGTCAAGCAATAGGAATTAGGCCACCTTAAGGCTAGTTGTAAATAGTCGTATGGGATAGCATTGAAATGTTGTGCTTCACAGTTAAGAATTCCCAAGAATAGGAAAACAAAAAGGAACTTGCTCTTCATCTTGTATTTTTTTTTTTTTTTTTTGCCTTTGGGGGAATTTCAGTAGCTTCGGGTTGTGGTTACATGACCAAATATCGAAGCCTTATATAGAAATCTTCATCTCGCCTTTATCTCTTTACTTAGTGACAACGTGACATCACCAACACAAAAACAAAATTAATGGGGCCTACAAAATTATGGTGGTTTTTATTATAAATTAATACTTTTTTTTTACCCAACATGACATCGCCTTTATCGCTTTTTTGTATTGTATACGTTCTTATGTCAAACACCAATGGGAGCTTATAACTTCGGGTTGACCACTCATGAAGCCCCGTGGTTAACTTAATCCTCTGAAACAGTATCCCATTTCGTAGTTCCCATTGTGTTTCGTTTGGTCTCCCTCTAGGGCGAGTGGAGATCGTCTTCTTACATCCCACAATAGTTGGGTTTCCTTCATTTTTCTTAAAGCAGAAAGTGCATCATAAAATGATTACACATGGTAATGGTCATTAACTCATTTTCTTATTTGTTTTGCACGGACAGGGTCCTTGCTCGGGAGGGGATAAATGCAGATCAGCTTGCAAGGGATGTGAAGTGATTTCAACTTAAGGTACCACCTAATGTCAACGTTTAATACTTTTTTACATTGAACTGTTTGACTTTGCTTGAGTTATCAACTATTATATTTTTTGCCTGTTGGGTAGTTATTTTATCCATTCCATGATAGGTCTCGCTACTTGTTTCTGTCATAAAACTTGTTTGCTTCATATATATATACACAAGCCGCCACTTATATGTTAACAAATAAATGTTAGAAATTATTGTTCATATAATTAAAAGTTTGTTTCATATATATATACACATGTGGCAAGCCTGCACTTATATGGGCTAGTGCAACACCAGGGTGACACTCTGAAAGGCCCCTCACAGGCCACAAATGTTAGGAAATTATTGAACACAAGGATAAGAACAATTTGCCATGTACACATGACTGCTCACATGTCATGTCTACATGGACCATCATAGGGAAAATGAATCCTGAACTTGATAGAAAACTGTGAAAAATAAAAACACAAGGCAGAAAATAACATTGAGATTGGTAATAAGAGTGTAGAAAGGACTCACTGTCTCTTAGCTTCACTTTTGAAGAAAGATGTTTCACAATAATCTGTAGCATGGTGCAACTAAGATTGCAATTCTCTTAGCTCCTAAAACCACCATAGCGAAAATGAATCCTGAACCTGATCGCAAACTCTGAAACATAAAAACACAAGGCAGAAAATAACATTGAGATTGGTAATAAGAGTGTAGAAAGGACTTAGTCTCTCTTAGCTTCACTTTTGAAGAAAGTTGTTTCACAATAATCTGCAGCATGGTACAACTGAGGCCATCTACTATATTAAAATACAAAACTAAACGAAAAAAGAGACTAAGGCTCTAAGTTTGTCGTTCAAAATAATACAGGGACAGAGTAATGGCAAACATATCTTAGGAAGAAAAGAGTGGAATACACTTTCACAAGGATTAATCTATATGTACAGAAAAAGGAGCACAAAACTGACATTGGAAAGCCGGAAGGGACAAAACTTGGGCTTCCCTCTCCTTCCATACTTGAGCAAGTAAGCCCCTTTTTTTTAAAGCAGTAATAGCCTGTAGTTAAGACCAATAAAGAACCTTAGTCCATATAGTCAACACATTTAGCAAGCACGAAATTATGTATGAAGTCTCAAATTCCACAACACAGAACAACAATAGACTGAATGCACATCAACTTAGATGAAAAATGAAAAAACTTTATAGCATACGTTACCATGATGAGATTATTATCCCATACCCTTTACTATTTGGAAAATCTCTGAAAAATTCAGTCCCCAAAAGAAGCAGCTAGAAATTATGAAGGAAAAAACTTAGACAACCATGAACCCATTAGTTCTGCAGAGACTGTTCCTTTTTTTTTTTTATCCTGATTTGCTATTAGCATCTTAACAAGCAAGGACACAAGCAGACAGGAAAATTCAAGAAGATGCACTTGCTCTCACTCTTGGCTACAACCTAAATATCACAATCCATATTTAAAGAGCAATAGATCCTATGGTAATTTTCAAAGCCAACTTTATCCACTACAGTGTTGAGCTCATCAAAGCATAAATAACCAAATACTCAGATGCAATAACCAAAGCCATTTACCACTATGAAGGTTCAACTATATGAATCAAATGATGTCATTTTGTTTTGAACAAAACAAATTCTTCAACAATTCTACATCCTTTTTAATCATTTGCCTTAGAATCAATCTACTCACAAGAGTTCCTTATCTACTCCTTTTGTTGAATGACAGTTGTCATGTATGTGTGTATATATGCCTTGTTTTTGTGCAGCTTATAAGGGGCTATGTCATGTCACCAATCGAGGCTTGTATGTGTTGTGAGTTGTGACATGTTGAAACAAACAAAACTGAATTGCACTAATAATTTGGTGGAACATGATGAATTACAGTTTCAGTCCTGTGACATTCTGTTTTTCCCTTTTGTGAGCTTTTATGTTAAAAGTCCCAGTAATGACCGACACTACACTAGTAATTGCATTACACATACACATTTAATTTTATACCCATTTAAAAATTGACTAATGAGTTTTAGCCTCTTAAAACAAACAATACTTGTACCCTAGTTTCTGCCACTTGTGTAATTAGCATGAGTTTCAGCATTCAGCATGTTACATGATTATATATGATGTTTCACCATAATTTTATTGTTACGAAATAAATATTTTGCTTCCCTACTACAATGTTTTCTACAAAATGAGCATTGTTGTTGTGTTTACCGCATTGTTTCATCTGGTTGCCGTTGAATACGCGAAGTAACTCAGTTGTTGAATTTTGTTACTATCTTTCCAGGTATGTTGTTCTAAGTCCTAGCCTCCAAAATTTATATTACTTGTTTGCTTGTAGCAACAAAAATGTATTGTTTAATGAATAAGCAGTTATGTTCATTGCGAGCGAACCTTAGTTTCCCATTTGAGATTCAATACTTTGATTAATACGGACAGTTTGTATTACTCATTGTGTTGAATCTTGAATTGTCCATTTGGACATTTTGGGAGGACTCTTTGTTTTTAGTACATTCATACATATGGGTTAATTGTTTATTTGTTATATTGGACTAAATTTTGGTATATTGCATTTCAATTTGTTCTCTGGGTACATACGTGAAAGTGGTGGATGGTTACATTTCATCGCTTTCATGACGTGTACTTGGAGACCAAGGTGAAATGCTGCCAAAATTTAGGCACAATTAACAAATAAGCAAGCATACCGATGCGTTGAAATGTGCTATGAATTGGGTCTTTCTGAATGGGTTAGGGCCACACCTTTAATGAATAAAAGTGAGGTTTTCATGCATGTGAGATAACATACTCAACTTTCACATAAAAGGTCTAACATGGATCGAAGTTGGATGAACGCATCACGTATAACTGAAGACTACGAGAATGGTGTTGAAGAGTTTTTGCAGTTTGCTCAAACTAATGCGCAAGCTATGTGGGGAAAATATTTTTGTCCATGTGTCAAATGTGCAAATGGGAGACGCCAAATAGTTAATGACATAAGAACTCATCTTATTTTTTATGGGATAGTTCGTACTAACACAAAATGGATATGGAAGGGGAATTGCCCAATAGACCTGAAATGTCGCAGGCTGAGCCGATTAATGCAGAAATTGGAAATCCTATAGAAGAAATGATTCGCGATCTTGGGCAAGAGGGGTTTCAACAGGCACATGCACCCTTTTATGACAAAATAAAAATTGATTCAAAAAAGCCTTTGTATTCGGGGTGCACATCTTTCACAAGGTTGTCTACGGTGTTAGCTTTGGTTAGCTTGAAGGCATGATTTGGGTGGAGTGACAAGAGCTTCACTGAGTTGCTTATGTTATTGAAAAACATTCTTCCTGCAGATAACGAGTTGCCGAAGAATCACTACGAGGCAAAGAAGATTTTATGTCCAGTGGGGATAGAGTACCAAAAAATTCATGCATGCCGTAACGACTGCATTTTGTACAAAGATGACTTTGCTGAAATGCATTTCTGCCCTATGTGTGGGGTATCACGGTACAGACTGAACGACGGGGATTCCAGTGTTCATCCAATTGCCACCAATCGGCATCCAGCAAATCAGATGGATTCTTACAACATCCTGCAGATAGTCTGCAATGGAAGGCAATTGATTGTCTGTATCCTAATTTTGGGGCCGAGCCTAGAAGTTTAAGACTTGGTCTTGCTTCGGACGGAATGAACCTGTTTGGAAACTTAAGCACTAATCATAGCTCCTGGCCTATTTTGCTGTTCATCTATAATCTCCCTCCTTGGTTATGCATGAAGTGAAAGTACATAATGTTGAGTATGATGATAGCTGGTCCAAGACAGCCAGATAATGATATTGATGTATATTTAAGATCGTTAATTGACGATTTGCGGAAATTGTGGGAAGAAAGGGTTGATGTCTAGGATGGAAATCTGTAAAACTATTTCAAGTTGCATGCAATGGTATTTTGTACCATTAATGACTTTCCAGCCTACGGGAACTTAAGTGGATATAGTGTCAAAGGACATCACGCATGCCCTATATGTGAGACTAATACTAGTTTCCTGCAACTTAAACATGGAAAGAAGACTGTATATACCAGGCATCGAAGATTTTTCAAACATTATCATCCATATCGGCGATTGAAGAAGGCGTTTGATGGAAGTCAGGAACATGAAACCGTGCCAAATCCATTAAATGGCAATGAATTTTATCACCGGGTAAAGGATGTCATAAATATGTTTGGGAAGTCCCAAAAAAAACCATCATCTGATGCAAACATGTGGAAAAAAAATTCAATATTCTTTGATCTTCCATACTGGTCCAATCTTCATGTCAGGCATTGTATAAACGTCATGCATGTGGAGAAAAATGTTTGTGATTCTTTAATTGGCACCCTCCTTAACATTAAAGGCAAGACAAAGGATGGTTTGAAGTGTCGTCAAGACTTGGTTCACATGGGTATACGTCAGGTGTTGCATCCTATCTCAAAAGGTCCGCGAACATATCTGCCCCCAGCATGTTACACAATGTCAACTGCCGAGAAGAGAAGTTTTTGTCAATGTCTGCGTAGTCTGAAAGTCCCACAAGGATACTCTTCAAATGTCAAGAGCCTTGTGTCCGTGAATGACCTTAAGTTGGTTGGCTTGAAATCCCATGATTGTCATGTGTTAATGCAACAACTTTTGCCTGTGGCAATTCGCGGTACGTTGCCTGACAAGGTTCGGGTTGCAATTACTCACTTGTGTTTCCTTTTTAATGCTATATGTGTGAAAGTCATTGACCCTAAACAGTTGGATGATTTGGAAAATGAGGTTGTCGTTGTCCTTTGTCAAATGGAGATGTATTTCCCTTCTTCCTTTTTTGACATAATGGTACACTTAGTTGTTCATCTGGTCAGAGAAATACGGTTGTGTGGTCCTGTGTTTTTACGGTGGATGTATCCAGTTGAGTGCTACATGAAGGTGTTAAAGGGTTATACCAAAACCCAACACCGCCCAGAGGCATCAATAATGGAAAGATACGTTGTTGAAGAATGTATTGAGTTTTCCTTATAGTACATTGAGCCATTGAAATCTGTGGGGCTTCCTGTACCCCGTCATGACCAAGCAAGAGCAGGGAAGGGTACATGTGGATACAATGTCGTGACAATGACTCGACATGAGGTGTCACAAGAATATTTATATATATTAAACAACACAGCAGAGGTGTTACCGTACATAGAGGCTCACAAAAAACATGTTAGAGATACTCACCCTAAAATGAACATGATGAGGGTGTTGCAGGAGAACAATAAAACTTTCATCAATTGGTTTAGACAAATAATATTTGTTGATAACAGTGGTTCCAGTAGACTAAGATTGTTAGCCATTGGGCCAAATCTAAATGTCCCTACTTGGAAGGGATATGACATTAACAATTATTCCTTCAAAAAAAAGTCACAAGATGATAAAAGTTCCGTACAAAACAGTGGGGTCAGTGTTGATGCTGATTCGGATCACTTTTGCAGTACATCAAACAACAACCCCATTAGAGCATTGATGTCATACTTTGGCGTCATTCAAGAAATCTGGGAGGTTGATTATAGTGAATTAAAAGTGTCTGTTTTTAAGTGTAAGTGGGTGATCGGGACTGCGGGTGTGCATCAAGATCCATTGGGATTTACTTTGGTAGACCTTAGCAAGGTGGCTTATATGGAGGAACCTTTCATTATGGCAGAATAAGCCAGACAAGTTTTCAACATTGAAGATCCATGTAATTCAAGATTGTCTGTGGTTCTGCAAGGAAGACCAAGTGGAATCAATTACCATAATGATGATTCAACCCTTGACATTGGTGAAATGGCTGGTTTTTTTACAAAAAATGCCTCGTATGAATGAAGTTGATGACGTCGATGATGGACATGCAAATCGTATAGATCATGATGAAGGTTTATGGGTGAACATTTCTACATGACAAACTTGCATTGCTTCAAAGTAATGGTTTGTTTTGTGTGTCAATATACTTATTGTTTTGTATTAAGACTTTGAGTTAATGTTGGAAATTAATAATTTGTTTTTTTTTTCACAAGATCATGGCCACACCTCCAAGGTCTCCTCCACAGTCCGATGGCCAGTCAGAGGTCACTTCCAAGAAAAGTAGACAAACGACACGACTTAGAAGCTTGACACACAGATTTGTGGATCAGCCTAGACCGATGGTTAATGTCGATCCCGCTACTAGGAGAGGATCCAGACCTCAAAAGGAAAAGTTCCACGGCTATCTAGGGGTAGTTGCTCAAGAAAAGGTTCCGATTGTGGAATGACATTTTAGTCAGTCCTCAAATTTGTGTTTTCTCCACTTTGATGTTATATTTTTAAAGTATATCTTTACATTGAGAAAACGTAAAATAACAAATGTATATATGCAGGCTAAATTTGATATCCCAGAAGCCCCAAAGGTGAAGAGAAAGGTCATGTCAACGGTTGCGACAAGATAGAGGCAATTTAAGTCCACCTTGACTAGCAAATTTGTTTTTGGTAACACTGAAGGGCAACAAATGCAGGATGTCGTTACAAAATATGGCATCAATCCTGAAGCCTGGCAAGAATTTGCAGCAACTCGATAGACACCTAACTAGGAGGTTAGTTTTGCATGGCATCCTAATTTCAAATGATTATATATACACCAATTTCATTATTTTGATTTCAATAAAATTGATGGAAATTATATATGCAACATTACAGGGTATTAGGAAATAGGCACAAGCAATTCAAAAACACAACGACTGCCCTCACCTACTTTCACGTGGGGGATATGATTTGCTTGAGAAGAAACTGTTAGACGAGAAAAGAAAAAGACTAGAAGAGGAACATTGTTCACTGAAAATCCAGGAAATATTGAGGACCCCCCCATCTCCAATTAAAAGACATGTTAAGTGGAAGGTTGCCTGCACCAAGGCTTACGACAATATGACATCTGAGTCGACCCAAGAAATAGCAGATAAAATAGTGAGTTCACCAATATTGTTGAATTTCCTTTATTTATTTATTTTTTAATGACAATGACCGCACATTGTGTGTTTGTCTATGGCGTGCTTTGTGAGGACTCCTTAGAAGAGCAGGTTACGTAGGGTAGCTTTATATCCCGTGGTCGTGACGACATACTGAACACTGCCATTGGGCGACCTGACCATGGGGGTCGTGTTCGTGCAGTGGGGTCAGGTGTTACTATTACTCAGTATTATGGAAGGACATCATGTACATTCAATAACTCGTCCACATCCATCAGTCATCAACAATTACATGAAGTTCTTGCAAGACTTAGGGAAGACATGAGTAGTCAGATTAGGGAAGAATTGAGGAGTTAGCTAGAAGAGGAAAACAAGAAGAGCTTGGAAAAAATGACTATGGCATTAAAAGAGGCCATTAAAATAGAGTTTTCACAAAAAGGATCCCTGGGCTCACCCCCAATTGAGTCGGACATACAACAATTAGGTGCTCGTGTCAGCACAAAGGGAAGTAATGTTGAAACCAATGTGCACCCTTCAGGGGAAGATGATGTTGATGCCATACCAAGTATGGGATTGTATGTGCAGCATCATGATCGTACACACTTGATGGCATTGGGAAAATACTGCAGGGGGTTCCACCATGCACAGTGTGGCTTATGCAGATGATGTGGTCACTATTAGAAAATATGCTTTTTATATCGGTTATTTATGACTTTCTACATCGGTTTTTAACTGATGTTGAAAGTATTATCGTTAACATTGGTTTTAAAAAACCAATGTTAACGTAAAATTGACAACATCGGTTATTTAAATAACCGATGTTATATAATAAGAATTACACCAAAAAAAATGTATGAATATTGACAATTCACATCGATTTTTATACAGAACCGATGTTAACTTTCGAACGTTAACATCAGTTTAAGTAAAAAACCGATGTTAACTTATACGTTAATTAACATCTTTTATGTTAACATTGGTTTTTAACAGAAACCGATGTTAACGTATAAGTTAACATCATTTTTTACAGAAATCAATGTTAACGCTTTTCGATATTAACATCGTTTTTTTTTTAAAAAAAATGATGTTAATATACACAAACAACATCGGTTTTTTGAAAAACCGATGTTAACTTATACGTTAACATCAGTTTTTTGGAAAAACCAATGTTGTTTGTGTATATTAACATCAGTTTTTTTTTTAAAACCGATGTTGTTATAAGGAATTTTTTTAAATACTCTTTCTGTTTTTACAAAAAACCCAAAATTTAACCTGTAAATTTAAAATTAGACCACACAGCACAACATATATCATTTACATTCTGCTTTCAAATAGGTTTTAGCAGAAAGCTAGCTAGTAAATTATCAATTGTAAAAAATCAATTGATAACTATGAATAAATAATTTATTAATAACTATCAACAAAGATTATTCAATGTTAAAATGAAACAACAATTGTAAAAAATGTAATGCAAGCTAGTAAACTAATTAAGTAACCTAAAGTTACATAGTTCCCTAACATCCTAAGTTTGATTTCTGACTTTGAGATAATATTGTGCCCACTGGATGCGAAGCGCCTTCAATCTCTCTGCTTTCAATGGTCTAACATCATAAAAATATTGCATGGTCAAATAAAACATAAGTTAATAATGTAATACCAATGATAAGAAAATCAACTTTGTTTGAAATAAACAATTACCGTTTCCCAATTATTCCTGAAAGTTCCTAAGATTATCGTGGACATCCAGTGCATGACGTAATAGCCGCACTTAGTGCTTCATTTTTGTCTATTACACTAAATAGATAATGAAATTTGGATATTAAATGTTAACTACAATTAGTGTACACAGACATAAAATATATATATAAGTAGAAGTTTTATTTAAATCATATACCTTAACAACAATCCACCTTGCACCAGCCTTGGATTTAGGTTGTGGAGTATCATCAAGTCCTTTCAAAGCACTGTTGAATACAAGGAACATTAAAATTTTGATGTTGTTGAGTTATGCTAATACAAATGTATTGAAAAGCAACACTGACCTATTAATTATTCCTTTAAGGTAGTTGTCTGGCCTGTTATGCAAGGAACAAAACCAGACAACAAGATTTTCCTTAGGCAAAATGACGACCATTTGCCAGTGTGCACTGCAGTGGAGATCAATATGGGTTATTGTAGTATTATACATTATTTAAATTCAGTTGTTCAATTTGACTTACCCATTTAGGTAGGCTCCAAGGTAGACATCGCGTTTTGAACTCTGCATCCAACTCTTCATGTAACTTTCTGATTCAAATTTCGATTGCCCAGATCTCTGAATGGACTGTGGCTCGAGGAATCCATACACATCAGAATTCCCCGCTCGCATACTTGTCTTAGTCAGATGCCTATTGTTGTTAATACAAAGTTAATTATGTATGAATTTAAAACAATAACTTAGGTAATTAACAATAATCTAAATTGACTTACAGAATCCACAACTGTATAACAAATATGCCGAGACATTGACCACCGTGTGCAATTTCAAAGAGATCTTTGTGTTTTATGTACAACTGGAAGTCTTCATTAAACACCCCGAACACAGTAGCATCCCACATAACCTGGAGAGGCTTCAAAAAAAAGTTGTGGGATGGTCAATGTCATCAAATATAGGGGATCATCGACCTCATGATCTGGCCTATCTAGAGGTTTTGCTGGAGACACAACTGCTTGTTTATCCAACAAAGTTAATTAACATAATTTAATTACAGTGAACAATTCAATTGAAAAAAAAAGCATATAATGAGAGTAAAATACCTGTTATGATAAATGCTTCACGAGATGTGTCGGCCAAGCAAGGAAGGTGTTAAGGTCTGCCCCACTAAAATAACCTCGTCACTGGGTACAGGAATAGGAGCCTTTGCATCTTTAACCTCCTCAACACCAACCTTCACTTGGCCATGCAACAAAGGGATGTTGTGAAGCACTATGAATCCCTCATAAACTCTTCCTAGGGCAACCAGGTGGGAAGGATTTTCATGTATGTACAACCCGCAGCTGACACGAGCAGCTAAGGGACCAACCTCAGGCTCCGGAGGCAGTCCAAGTCTTTGTGATTGGATCTGTGATTGCAACTAGGACTGCATCTGGCTGAAGGATAACATCAGTTGTCGAGTCACTTTTTTTGTGATCGGCTCCTCCAGTTGGTCCTTGATTTGTTGAGTCAGCTGCTCGAGTTCTTCGGGAGCCATGGAGGAAGAACTATGGGAGATTCATGGAGCCGCTCCAATGTATTACTTTATGGTCACACCGGCTCCAGTATGCACAGGACCAGGGTGTTCTGGTCGCCCAATGGTAGCAGTCAGGAGATCCTGACTCTTGACGTCCATGGGGGACAAACGAACCCTGTGACGCCTGCTCCTCCAAAGAATCTTGTACAAAACACATATATTTGTTTAGTCATTCATAGAACAAACAAAGATAATTACAATTCTTAATTGAAAATGACTTACAATCTTCTCAACAATTTCCTTTGCCGCCTCAGACGTCATCTGCTAAGTTTTCTTGGTGCGGGTCATCTTTCACATGTCGTCTGATGGGCGATGAAGGGTCAATCACGCCCTCAGTGCTTCCGGATTGAGCAACTTCCTCTAGTTTTTTCTTTGTCTTCTCAGCCATCAGCTTTTGTTTTAAATATTCACAACCCCCACGAGACAACACGTGGGGGGCAGTGTTTTGCTTCTAGATGGCCTGTGCCTTTATCCGCACATCCTGCAAAAATCGAACATTAATGAAAATGATTATTACAATGTATTATAAGAACTGAATTTTTAGTAGACAACAATTAAAATGACAAAGTACATACCTCCCACGAGGGGTCTTTGCGGGTCTGACAAACACTATTAGAAAATATGCTTTCTACATCGGTTATTTATGACTTTCAACATCGGTTTTTGAACCGATGTTGAAAGTACCGACGTTGATAGTATTATCGTTAACATCGGTTTTTAAAAAACCGATGTTAACATAAAATTACCAACATCGGTTATATAAATAACCGATGTTGGTAATATGAATTACACCCAGAAAATGTATATTAATGTTGAAAGTTAACATCGGTTTTTACAAAAAACCGATGTTAACGAATGTGTTAATGTTGACAGTTAACATCGGTTTTTTGAAAAAACCGATGTCAACGTTAGTTAACATCGGTTTTCTGTAAAAAAAGCGATGTTAACGAATGTGTTACTATTGACAGTTAACATCGGTTTTCTGTAAAAACCGATGTTAAAGAATGTGTTCCTATTGACAGTTAACATCGGTTTTTCTGTAAAAAAACCGATGTTAACAAATTTGTTACTATTGACAGTTAACATCGGTTTTTATAACCGATGTTGTTTTCAGGAATTTTTTTTTAAATAATGTCTCTGTTTTTACAAAAAAAACCAAAATTTAACCTGTAAATTTAAAATCAAACCACACAGCACACAACATATATCATTTGCATTTTGTTTTCAAATAAGTTTTAGCAAAAAACTAGCTATCAACAAAGGTTATTGAATGTTAAGATGAAACAACAATTGTAAAAAATGTAATGCAAAGTATATAAACTAATTAAGTAACCTAAAGTTACATAGTTGCCTAACATCCTATGTTTGATTTCTAACTTTTAGATAATACTGTGCCCACTGTATGTGAAGTGCCTTGAATCTCTCTGCTTCCAATGGTCTAACTTCATTAAAATACCGCATGATCAAATAAAAAAATAAATTAATAATGTAATAACAATTATAAAAAAACCAACTTTGTTTGAAATAAACAATTACCGTCTCCTAATTATTCCTGAAAGATCCTAAGATTATCGTGGACATCCAATGCATCACGTAGTAGCCACATTCAGTGATTCCTTTTTGTCTATTACACTAAATACATAATGAAATTTGGATATTAATTAAACGTTAACTACAATTAGTGTACACACACATAAAATATATATAAGTAGAACTTTTATTTCAATCACGTACCTTAACAACATAACATAACCAGACACCAGTAACTTCTATTACCTCTCACAAGATCATAGAACTGCACTGTGGACAGGCCCAGTCACGGGACCCCCCGCATTTTCAGTCACACACCACTTTCATCCAAATCCACACCTATATACATTAACCTAATTAGAAATTAGAAAATAAGAGAAAAGTTGCTGCTGCCTCCTTAATTGGAAAATTTGAGATCACAAGGGACAAAATTAAACTATATGCAAAAAATTCGTATTCGTATGTAAATACAAACAAAATATAATAAAATACCTCATAATTTATATTAATGCTAATTTAATATTTTATACATTTATCGGACAGCAGACAGAATTGGATGCGTCCAAACTAGAGAATAGATTAAGAGATATTGGCTAAGCCAACAACCAACATTAATTTCATCCAAGAATTGGATGCGTCCAATTATACACAGTATATTCATGGTATCATTGCAGAAGATATTGTTAATGGTAATTGCAATCGTGCATACAAGAGGAATTGACCGTGGCACTCATAGGACCACAGTGTCCTTAACGTTCTCCAATGATAAAAATTAAAAAGCATCAAATTGTCATCCATCATCTTACCCTGCCTCTCTACCACCATGCACCATATCTTGATTCATACCCCAATTTTCCTCATAATTGTGACACATTTTTTTAAATAAATATTATCCGTGTGCCCCCAAAACTAAATACTATTGTCTTTGATAAATAGGAAAACAATAAAATCCCAAAAAAAAAGCAAAAAGAAAAAAAAAAGAAAAAGTATACAAATTCCTGTGCAAGATGTTACACTCATACAAACAAAATACAATATATGCAATTATTTTAATATAATCAACATATATATTAAAAAATAAATAAAAGAAATGAATGAAGGGGTCCAAGTATATTATGCCATCTAAAAAATAGAACTATAGTGGGACCCACATGGAGCATCTAAAAAATAGACCTATATTATGCTACTATTTCTTTTTTATTTAGCTTCAACTCACTTCACTAGTGCGGATTTAATTAACGTTGATAATTTGAGTTAGGATATGCATAAATCTTATCCACATCTTGTCACTAATCAGTTCAAACACTCAAATCATATAGTAAATCATGTTACGTGAACAAATTTTGCTTCTAGACTTCTATTTTTACAGATACAATATTTTCTTTCTTAAATTATAAAAAAAATACATTCTTTCTTAAATAAATATATATATGTAAAATAACCGTCTCAATCAATGAAAGGATACGTTGATAAAAAATACTGTAGTATATTAAATAAATTTAATTAACATGAACTTATTTTAGTGATTACAAAAAATATATAAAATTATTTAAATAGATATATTTAAACTTTTTAATTTAAAATGTAAAAAAATAATTAATAAAACTAATTTGTAATATTTTTTACAGTATATGAAATTTAATTTATTATATAAAATATTAATTTTATAAAGTTTTGAGAGTGAACACCATCTTCAATGAATGGCTTGGCCTCCCTTAAAAACTCAGCTGCAAGCAACACCACATTGGTGGTTCCATCGCCAACCTTTTTCACATTCACAACAATACAAGAGTTCATTTACTAACAAAATTAAAATTCCAATTCCACAGTGTAAAGCATCTGAATGAAGCGAAAATGAAAAGATCCTGAAAGCAGTGGCATTGCATGAGATCGAAGGGAAGTTAAAGTTACCTCGGAGTCCTGAGACTTGGCGATGTCGGCGAGGATTTTTGCAGCGGGGTGGACGATGTCGAGGAGCTTCATGATGGTGGCGCCGTCGTTGGAGATGGTGACGGTTCCCTTGTCGTCGTGGATGAGCTTGTCCATGCCGCGAGGGTCGAGGGTGGTGCGGACGACGTCGGCGACGGCAGTGCAGGCATTGATGTTGCTCACCAGCTGTGGCTTCCCTTGCCAAGGTTGAAGATGCAGAAGAAAGAGAGAGAGACAACTAGGGTTTAAGTTTTGAACTTCAAAAGTGGGTCGAGAAGTAGCAGTTTTCTGGCTCCTACATTTTTATCTGTTTCGAACCGATATTTCATTTTTATCTACATTTGGGCCTCCAGCCCATGCTCTATCCCACCAAAAATATTACAACCATCACCATTTGGTGTATAAAGGATTTTTACGTGTTAAATCAGAAAGTGTTATATATAATAACTAAGTTTATTAATTCTTTATAATAATTATATTAACTCTGATAATATCCAATTATAATAACTATGTATCATTCCCATTTTTTTAAATTTTATTTAAATCTTTTAAAAATCACTTTCAGTTTCAAAATAGTAATAGATTTTATGCCAGAAGTGGTTTATCACCTAGAAATTAGATAATTTTAGTTTTATTTCTTATAATTTTTATTTAACGTCTAATTTATTAAAATACATATTTTTAGTTCTTATACTAAGATAAATCACATAAACTAATAACGTGATAAGGAAATCATTCAAAGCTAATATAAATTGATTATATGACATAATTGATTAGTAGAATAAATTAATTTCAGCAACTAAAAATATGTATTCTAGTGAAATTATGAATCAAATAATTTTTTAGTTACAAATTTTATTTTTATTTTTGTCTATCATATTAATTACTCATTTTATCTCATACTTTTCTCTTCCTAATTTTATATTTTCAAATAAAATTATATTAATTATTTATATAAATTTAAATTAATTAATTTTTCAAGACATTTAAACCTTTGTTTAGTTCATGACTGCTTTAGAAAATCGCATGAAAATGTCCTGATAGCGATGTCCCCTCAATGTAATTAACTTTTGGATTTTGCTAGTTCTAAAGGTATTAGTTAATGAATTATATGAGGAGTATATTTTTACGGATTTTAATAAAAATATTTTTATTATTACATCCTTAATTGGTGTTCTTGAGGCACTGATAAAACATTATCTCACTCATTTTTTATAGTACATGCAAAAAACATTAGGCTTTAATATAATTATTTATTTATTTTTGCTTTCTTTTACGTTCATTCAAACAAGTAATATTAATATTTCCACTTATTTTTCTTTTTTTATATTTGCCTAAACAACACTTTTTTCGACTATATTTATCCTTAATTTTTATTTGTTTTCTTTCATTCCTTTTAATTTTTTTTCTCTTTATTAATCTAAACAATTGGTAAACCACATTTACACAGTAAAATCTATGTTGTAAAAATTATATTAAAATGTTCTTAATTTTCTTTTCTTAAAAAAAATTGTTCTCACCAAAGTCATGAAACCCCTTGCAACCTCATTTTTTTTTGTTTAATTCCAATTTGAAGTCATGAGTTTATCCATGATTTATTTCTTTCTTTTTCGCATTTTTCTTACCTTTTATTAGTAAATAAATATTTTATCCTTAATATTAAAATAATCATATTAAATAAATTAAATAAATTTTTATTTTAATAATACTTATTTCAAAAAAGAAAGAAATCCCTACATATTCTACGACCTCTGTTTCAAACATATTAAAAAAAAGGAAAAACTAAAAAGTCACAGGCCCAACAACTTCTAAAAAAATCAGATTTCATAATAAAGTCAAAGAAGTTTTCACGACTTTAAAAAAAAACAAAAATAAAAAAACTCTAAAGTCGTAAATGGTATCTACGACTGATAGTCAAAGAGATCTGACTAAAGAATTATTTTTTTTGTCTTTTCTTGGTTGAACAGTTATTATATATTTTTATGTTTAATTTTTACGAATAAAAAAAATTAATCAATCCGACCCTACACCTACTTGGATAGTAGTCACACACTACATTTGGACATTTGCGGTAGACCGAACTTTGACCAAAAAAAATTAAGCAAGATTTTAATTTCTATAAAGAAACCATATAATTTTTTTATATCATTCATTAGTTAAAATTTATTATTACTACAATTTTTAGGATAACTAACATGAGAAAAAATTGTACATGATAATTTATTATTAAATATTAGTGTAAAAAATTAAATTATTAACATACACTATTTACTCTTTTTTTTTAGTAGCATCCACTATTTACTCTTAACACAATGCATTTGGTAACAACCAAAATATTAAATTTCACTTCCATTTGTATGTTGGTCATTTAAGCAGTGAAGAAAAACCTTGCTTAGTCAAATGACAAAAAATATGACGAAGTCTGGTCAAATTTTGTTGATTAAATAATAATAAAATTAAAATTACGAAATTCATTTTAAAAATTTAGTTTAATTTTTAAATGTTTACCTTTTGAATTTATAATTGTTTCTTAATTATTATATTATTTTAATTAAAATATAATTAATAACGCAATATATGATTTTTTTAAAATATATAAATAATTAAAAAAAAATTATATTAACATCGGTTTTTTGAAAAACCGATGTTAACATATCATACGTTAACATCGGTTTTTTAAAAACCGATGTTAACGTGTATGCATTAACATCGGTTTTTTGGAAAACCGATGTTAACATATAATACGTTAACATCGGTTTTTCAAAAACCGATGTTAACTAATGATATTAACATCGGTTTTTAAAAAACCAATGTTAACGTGTATGCATTAACATCGGTTTTTTAGAAAACCGATGTTAACATATCATACGTTAACATCGGTTTTTTCAAAAACCGATGTTAACATCATTAGTTAACATCGGTTATTAAAAAACCGATGTTAACGTGTATGCATTAACGTCGGTTTTTTTGGAAAACCAATGTTAACATATTATACGTTAACATCGGTTTTTGAAAAACCAATGTTGACGTGTATGCATTAACATCGGTTTTTTGGAAAACCGATGTTAAGAAGGAAATTTTATTTACAAATATGCCACCGCGTTTAACTTTACATCGGTTCTATACAAAACCGATGTTAATAAGTCGATGTTAAAACTACTTTTTGTAGTAGTGAAAACTGAGCCCATTTCTCCTTACTAATGCTGTATTTTTCACAGTGTCGTCCACACTGTCCTTGTCAGCTGCAAGTGTCCATTTCCTCGTCAAATCATATTTAAACTGTCTCCACCGCTCGTTGACAGTCTGAAGTACTTTCTTCTTTGTCCTACCGTTAGAAGCTTCAGGAATATCAAATTCAGCCTGACAAACAATAAATTAGGTTTTATTGTTAGTAAATTATAAATTTTGGCTAATAAAGAAAATGAAAGATGAAAACTAAAATACCTGAATATCCTTCCATATCGAATCCTTCTGAGCAGCAGGGACTTCCTTCCAAGTCTCGTATGTCACATCGACCTTATCACGAGCGACAATCTCCAAATATGTTCTTAATTTCTTCTTGTAGGGACTGTCGACCTTCTCGGTCGCAGGATCGACGTGGACTACTGGTCTCTCTGCCCTAGGTGGTCTAGTTGCCAAGGATCGTAGCCGTGTGGCTTTGCGTGTCCACTTCAAGGTAGACGGAGACGCTAATGCTACTGCAGGAGGAGGAAGAGGAGGAGAAGGAGAAGGAGGAGGAGGCGAGGCAGGTGGAGTAGCCATGGGCTTGTAAAGAAAAAAACTTGAGTTAGTTAACATTATCAAAAAACTGAATCAGTTATGTAAATGAATGTACCGAAATGAAATACATAATTAGAAAATTACATTAGACGATGTTAATTAATTCTCCTTCATCATGATCATTACGATTAGCATGAACGTCGTCAGCTTCTTCTTCTCCGACGATGTTAGGAGTCATTTGTATGGACAAAGGACTAACATAAGTATCAATGTATGAATCATCATCTTCTACATTAACACCAATTGTTTTCCCGTGTAGAACCACGGACCACCTTTCATTACAAGGGTCTTGCACATAAAATACTTGTTTAGCTTGTTCTGCCATGATGAAAGGGTCATTGTGGTAAGCAAGTTTCTTTAGGTTTACCAACGTAAATCCTACATCATCGGTCCACACACCGGTGTTGCTGTCAACCCATTTACATTTGAAAACACAAATAGTAAATTTGACATAGTTAAGCTCCCAAATTTCATCAATGAACCCAAAGTAAGGGATGTAAGCTACACAGGGATTGTCATCATGTACACTTGCGAAGTGTTGAGATTCAGCCCTTAGGGTGACCCCGCTGTTTTGCATTGTACTTTTCTCGTCTTGTGCTTTTGTATAAAAGGAATACTTGTTTATGTCATATCCTTGCCAAGTTATAACATTTCTTTTAGGCCCATCTACTAGCTTTCTTAATGTTTCAAAAGCATTTTCATCAGCAAAGATTGTATCTTTAAACCAATCAAAGAAAGTCTTGTTATGCTTTTTCAAGACCCAGTTCTTTGACATTTTTGGATTACTTTGTTTGACTAAACCTTCATGCTAAAGTATGTATGACAAAACTTCATTACTGTTATTCAACATATACAAGTGAGCTTGTAACAAATCTTCTACACTTGGAGTGATAACATGCAGTCCTCTTGAACCCTTACCGCCCACTCTGTTGTCATGGCGAGACTCAGGAAGGCCAACAGGTTTAGCCTTTTCAATGTACTATGAACAAAATTCAATGGCTTCTTCTGCAATGTACCTTTCAACAATAGATGCTTCCAGACGATGTAGATTCTTAGTATACCCTTTTAAGATCTTCATGTATCGCTCAACCAGTTACATCCACCACAAGTAAATAGGAATACAACATTTGATTTCTCTAACCAAATGAATTATTAAGTGAACCATGATGTCAAAGAAAGCAGGAGGAAAATACATCTCCAACTGGCACAGTATAATTGCGGCCTCATTTTCCAGGTCATCAAAGGTGACAGGATCAAGGACTTTGCTACATATGGCATTGAAGAAAAAGCACAGGCGAGTTATGGCTAACCTAACTTTGTTAGGCAAAATGTCTCGTATGGCCACAACTAACAATTGTTGCATCAACACGTGACAATCGTGAGACTTTAACCCTACCATCTTAAGCTCATTCAACTGCACAAGGCTCTTAATATTTGAAGAGTATCCTTGTGGGACTTTGATCTGGCGCAAACACTGACAAAAATTGATCTTCTCATTTCTAGACAAAGTATGACAAGTTGGAGGCAAGTATATTTTTTTACCATCAGACATTGGATGCAACTTCGATCGTATACCCATGTCAGCTAGATCTTGACGGGTATTCAGACCATCTTTCGTCTTGCCTTGAATGTTAAGGAGCGTCCCAATGACATTATCACATACATTTTTCTCCACATGCATAACATCAATACAATGTCTAATATCTAGATCAGACCAGTACGGAAGATCAAAGAAAATAAACCTCTTCTTCCTTATGCAAGTCTTACTTTTATCCTTCTTTTGGGTCTTTCCAAATACAACATTCAGGTGTTGAACCCGGTGGAAGACCTACTCACCAGTCAACGGTATCGGCACAGTTTCGTGCTCTTGACTTCCATTAAATGCTTTTTTCAATCGCCTGTAAGGGTGATGAGGTTTTAGAAAACGACGATGCCTAGTGTACACTGTTTTTCTACCATGTTTCAGTTGTATGTAGCTTGTGTCTTCTTCACAGATGGGGCATGCATGATGACCCTTAACACTGTAACCGCTCAGATTCCCATATGTTGGAAAGTCATTAAGGGTACAAAAAAGCATTGCACACATTTGAAAAGTCTCCTTGCGAAACCCATCAAACACTAAAACCCCCTTGTCCCACAACTTTGTCAGGTCTTCAATCAACAGACTTAGATAAACATCAATGTCATTTCTTGGCTGTCTTAGGCCCGATATCATCATAGACAACATCATGTATTTTCGCTTCATGCACAACCAAGGAGGCAAATTGTAAATTACTAGTAAAACTGGCCATGAACTATGTTGAGTGCTTAAATTGCCATATGGATTCATTCCATCACTGGCTAATCTAAGCCTAAGATTTCTTGCCTCTTTGCTGAAATCCAAATACAAACCATCAATCTTCTTCCACTGGGAGCAATAAGCCAGATGACGGACCATTCCATCAGAGTTTCTCCCATTTTCATGCCAGGTAAGGTCTTTTGCGTCGTCTCCATTAGCAAAAAGACGCTTAAACCTTGGAATGATAGAAAGATACCACAACACTTTCACTAGAGGGCCCTTCTTTGAGTTTTCATCAAAACTTCAGTCCTCATCATCCTTCACTTTGTACCGTGATGCCCCACACCTAGGACATTTGGACATTTCTTTGAATTCATGCTTGTACAGTATGCAATCATTCGGGCAAACATGAATCTTCTGATACTCCATACCCATCGGACACAGTATCTTCTTGGCCAGATAGTAACTTTTAGGCAACGTGTTTTCCTCTGGAAGCAGATCATGCACTACTTGAAGCAGTGAACTAAAGCTTTTGTCACTCCACCCATATCTAGCCTTGACATTAACCAGACTTGACACCATCGACAACAGCGTCAAGTAATTCTTGCACCCCGTATACAAAGACTTCTTTGAATCACTTTGCAATCCTTCATACATAGGGGCATGTGCTTGCTGAAAAGACTCTTGTCCAAGGTCACGAATCATATCCTCCAAGCGATCTCCCATTTCTACCTCAAATGGTTCCGATTGGGACCCACTCTGCATGTCTGTCAATTCACCATGCCATATCCACATCGTGTAATTCTTCTTAATCCCATCACACAATAGATGCTCCCGTATGTCATCCAGTATTTGTCGTCTTCCGTTCAAACAATTGATACAAGGACAATAATATTTTCCATCTTCATCCGGTTGACTTATTTCTGAAGCAAATTGTAAGAACTGCTCGATGCCTTCCTCATATTTTGGGCTGATGCGCCTTTCATTCATCCAACTTCGATCCATCAAAGTAATAACTCTGTGATACTCACAAAGTTATTCGATGCATGAAAATTTCACTTTTTTATTATAGGTGTGGCCCTATCCCATTCAGGAAGACCGTCTTTTATGGTAGCTTCATATGTCAAGGTTAATTCTATTTTGTTAAATTTGACAAAATTTCGACAGCATTTTGCATTGGTCTCCAAGTACATAACATGAAATTGGTGAAATTAATTTCCCGATAATCAAGTATGCACTTAGAGAACAACTAGAAATGCATTGTACCGAAATTTCATCAAATTAAAAAAAATAGTGTTAACCTTAAAGCATGAATCTACCATAAAAATATAAGTCTCCCCAAACTATCAAAATGGACAATTCAAGATTGAATACAATGATTAATGCAAACTGTCCACAAGAATCATTGCATTCAGTCTCAAACGGGAATCTAAGGTTCTCTCATTATGAACACAATTTGTATATCATATATCAGTTGTCTTTAATGGTAGTGAACAAGTAATTAAAACATTAATTGGTAACAAACATTTGTACCTATGATGATGAGCAGCATGGTCCAAAATAAAATGAACAATCTAACAAATAACTCAATGACCACCTACATCAATCATCAAATAGATATCAATATGTGACAATGAGTAGGCTTAAAGTATGATAGATATCAATTGATGCAATCAATGTCTCAAAATCACAAGTCTAACTAGCATACACAGTAGTGAGGACAGTCATACAATGTGAATAAGTCAAACAGTTTCAAAATTTGACTTTTGTAAGTAATTCTTCAAGATTACCTTCAATTCTTAGGACCCCTCCCTCTTTGTTGGTTTCTAGGTATTGGACTCCTAGGAATTATTATAATTGGGCTATTGATTATATGGCACTACAAACCAAGATGTGTGTCTAATTTTCAAGCAAGTTAATGTGTCATGATTTTGAAGCAAGTTAATGTCTCATTATTTTCAAGCATGTTAAAATTTCTAGTGCTTCATCAAATGATTATAGCTATTTACTTTTTCTAAAATTTGTAGCAAGATCAACTTTTCATGACCTGCCAAGATTATATATTTGCTTTCTTTGCTGTAGTTTTCTAAGCAGTCGGCTAGTTTATGTATTTGCCTCCTTGGATGACGGGAACAGTTATAAACCCATTATTTTGAGCTGCATATTCACGACAAGCTGCAAAGCAGAAACTCACTCTGCTGGTTCCATGGCTTTGCAAATCAGATAAAGAACTGGTTTATCCCACCAATCTCAATTTTACTTCACCAGAAGAACTGGTTTATCCCAACAATCTTACTTTATGTTTCATACTTTCATATCACTACTGTCAATTCTTATATTTTTGTCATTCTCATGTGTATTTTTCGGATGCAAGGCGGAGTATAATACCCGATGAAGAGATTGCACAATTTGAGGAGGTAAATACTTGTGATTTACCTTTAGAAGGGGTAGAGAAGTAATTGTAGTTTTATATTTTATAAGACATAGCAATAGTACTATAGTAGTGTTTGCAGCAGATAAAGTTGTATAGAATTTGATATTATATATGATTTGTTTACTTTGGTTATTTTGAAATTGATTTTACAGAAAGAGCAGTGGATATTATAAGACACAGCTTGCATGCTTGGGACATGCATGCAAGCTGTGTCTTCTCACTAGCTACCTAGGTTTACAATCTAGCTAGTGAACTTCACAATCTAGCTATCAACATTGTAATTGGTGCTAAGCTCACAGTTCCAATGTTACGTGCTTCTCCAATTCAAAATTAGACAGCAAGAGGGATCACCTCTTTGCTGGTTTAGTTGGTCAAGTATGGTGACACTATTAAGTCCATAAGAAGCTTATAAGAATTGGCAAAGGAAAGAAAGTAATGATAATTTTGTTACTGCATTTCACACCTCAACTTGATATTTTATTCTCATACTCATTCTACATTAACTAACATTCATTCATTTTCTATGTGGGACCTATAATTTCTTTTCTGTTCCTGCGCTCTTGTATGCAGAATAATGTCTTGCAGTGAGCTCTCAATTCCTATTGGTTATACAATTGCCTTAAATTGGTTATACAATTTTTATTGGGACCGTTTCTAGCATAACTGATAAGAGGTTCAATCTCCATGTCCTTGAGGAACATAGAAGTTAGAACATATGACAAGAATAAAGATTAAGAGCCATGTTAAATAATGGAAGAACTTGGTTCAGGTTCAGCATTTTAAATATGGAAATGTTAGAAACCGGTTCAGGTTCAGGTTCAGCTCAATGTTGCATGTTGTTATTGATGAACAGAAAGAATGCACAATTTGAGTTGTGACTGTTTGGAACATGCAGAATAGTAAATGACAGATATAAGGCACGATCTGAAAGTTCTTGAGGAAGAAAATGAATCTTTAAAAGTGAAACTTTGACAGGCTTCAAATAAGGTTCACCTGGCTCACAATAGAATCCAAGATGCACATAAATTCGATCTAACCATGATTGTTTTTGGGCCATTATAAAGAGGTTGATAAAGATGCACCAGTAGAAGTTGACACTGGTTCTGGCAGTCATTCTAGTACTAAGGATATTATTGAATGTAATGATGAACATGTTGGAAAGTCAGTATCAAATGACCTGGTAGATGATAGTCAACAAACCTCTGCCTTTGAAGATTCTTGTAAGAAAAGTAAACTAACTAAACCTCAAACAACAACTTCCAATGAGAAGGACCAAAGTCATTCTGCTTTGAGTAAGAGACTAAGAGCTAACAACTGTGCCTCAAATTGGTTTGGCTTATTCTATGCAATTATTGTTTGGCACTAATAAATCGTTTATTTACTTTTCTTAAAATATGCAGGGTTTGAGGCCTCACTTTGTGGTCATGAACTTAAAGCAGGTATGGGTTTGGTTGCTGCTGCTGAGGTTTTTGAAGCATATTGGATATCTGTAGAAGAATTTAGAAGTTTTGCATTATCCATAATTAAGAATGAAAATCTTGTTCTGAAGTTCAAAGAGAGGTATCTGCTGTGGGAAAGGCTGCTCCTCTTGTACTTGGAATGACTGTATTTGGTTTAGACTTACCTGTTGAGCCCAAAGATACAATTCTAGTGGGACTAGATGATGCAGTGAAAGCCAAGAATGATGCTCCTGGACCAGCTTCATCTGGACGCAGATGGAGACTTTGGCCTATGCCTTTTCGAAGAGTCAAGACAATTGGTCACACTGATAGTGTATTAAATGAGGAGGTATTTGTAGATTCTGAGTCTGATTGCCAAACTTCTGTTGTCGAGCCATCTTCAACATCTGCTATGCCTATTTTCAAATTCATTACTATTTCACAGGTAACCACTACCATTGGGTTTGTTTCTCCAAACAAGGCTAATTCCTATAGTGTTCATGGGAGTGCATTAGGTGCTAAAGAAGTGGATGGTACAAGGAAGAATCTTGGATGGCCATACGATCCTTTCCATGTGCCTGAACATGTCATGAAGTATGGATGGGGAGTTAGAGATATCTTTGTTACCTTTTAGTCTACGGAGATTTTCATGATCTAGAATGAAACTTTCTTTATTTTTCCTTAGGCATTGGAGTCGCCATACCCTTAAGGGTACTAAACTTGAAGCTGAGTGGAATGCCAAGTTTGTGGAATATGAGAAGAAATACAGTGAGGAAGCTGTAGAACTGAAGGCTATTATTACTGGCGAATTACCAGCTGGTTGGGAGAAAGCACTTCCGGTGAGTAAGCTAACAAACTTCTAGGTTTCTCCTAATATTTATTTTGAGCTATATCTCCTTAGTAGTTGAATGATGTGTAATCCAATTTTACTGAATGGTGGTGATTTGTTTCCATGGTTTGTTATAATCATTAACTTTCCTAATTACAGTTAAAATTCGTATTAAGTACATTGCATCTTCACTCATCATCCATCTTTTTGCTTCATGCATGTATAGCCTTCAAACTTTTAAGATAAATAAAACTTGACTTCCATCATTTGTTTATGGATTATTGACTACCCTTCTAATTAAATTTCAACTTTCAGACATACACTTCAGAAAGCCCTACAGATGCTACAAGAAATATATTTCAGCAAAATCTAAATGCCCTTTGTCTTCACTGACTACATGAGAGCTGCCATAAGGATTTCTGCACCGTGTGAAGCTAGAGTTATTTATGTGATGACTCATGATTCGATTGTACTTCGAGAGGATGGACCAACTCATAAGCCAATAGATCATTTGGCAAGCTTCAGGGCAATGCCAAACACTTTGATGCTTCATCCAGCTGATGGTAATGAAACTGTTGGATCATACAAAGTTGTTGTGGTTAACAGGAAGAGACCCTCAATTGTTGCACTTTGTAGGCAAAAGTTGACCCAACTTCCAGGAACTTCTATTGAGTGAGTTGAAAAGGATGGCTACACCATTTCAGACAACTCATCAAGTAACAAGCCTAATGTTATTTTGATTGGAACTGGTTCTGAGTTGGAAATTGTTGTTGTTGCTGCTGAGGATCTAAGGAAGGAAGGAAAAGCTGTTACAATTGTTTCTTTTGTTAGCTGGGAACTTTTTGATAAGCAGTCAGATGAATACAACGAGAGTGTTCTACCAACTTCAGTAACAACTAGAGTTAGCATTGAGGTAGGATCAACATTTGGTTGGCACAACATTGTTGGAAGCAAAGGAAATGCCGTAGGCATTGATCGATTCGGAGAAAGTGCTCCAGCAGGAAAAATATACAAGGAGTTTGGTATCACCAAGGAAGCTGTTATTGTTGCTGCCAAAGAACTTTCGTAGATATATTTGTTGAGTTTCTTTTATCTCATCTAGAACTTGTGGTTTTCACTGGTGGCTTTGGGTTACTGTTACATGATTTGTTTTTTGAGATATCACTTTAGCGACAATAAGGAAGATTAGATTGTTCTTGCATAACATTGTCAGAGGAACCACTTACATTAAAGGATGAGTTGAATTAATGAAGTTGTAACAACTATTAGAGATGAAGGAAAGAAGAATGACAGAAAACTTGAATGGATTTCTTAATTGAACAATTAAGGTTTAGAAATGCCCAATGGGCATCGCTATGTGACAAAACTCCATATTACTTCTAAAATATAGAACAATTAATCTATAAGTAAACTAGTGACTATTTAAGGAAAGAATGAAACCTACAACATATTTCAGAGATTGAAAAAGGAGCTGCGGGAAATTGGGATATTAAAACACGCAAGCACAACATATTTCATTACCTTGGAGCTGACCAACCCACCTTCACCCTCAATTTCTCTAAAGGTGATTTGATTCATTACAAAGTATGTACATTTCTTGATCCTTGATTACATACCTTATCCATTATGCCTAACTACAAATTTCATTGGCACTTACAAGTTCTAGTCAAATCATTGCTCAATATTATTCTTAGTTACAAGATAGCAATGCCTACTTCAAATTCAACTTAGGTTGCTATAAATAGGAAGGAAAAAGAAATATCAACATCCACTTAATAAATGAAATAACATTATGCACAAACCAAATTACTTAACATCCCAAAACTTGTGTAGGTGAGTACCTTATGAAGAGGCCAGCTAGCTTGTGACAGCTAATAACCCAGAATTGAAGAAATTTCTGCATATATAATTCAAGAAATTTTGTGTCAGCAGTGTATGTTGTGTGAATAAAGCTTCAAATAAGGTAATGAGGTTGACAATCAAGCTTCATATGGTTCTAGTCACATCATTGCTCAATATTATTCTTAGTTACAAGATAGCAATGCCTACTTGAAATTCAATTTATGTTGCTATAAATAGGAACGAAAAAGTAAAATGAACATCCACTTAATAAATGAAATAAAACTATGCACAAACCAAATAACTTAACATGCAAAAACTTGTGTAGGTGAGTACCTTATGAAGAGGCCAGCTAGCTTGTGACAGCTAATAAGCCAGATTGAATTGAAGAAATTTCTGCATATATAATTCAAGAAAAAAGATCAAAGCCTGTGAGGTTCTGAATTCCCTATTTCCACCTTGAGGGCAAGGTGGAATTTCAAGGGGGAACTATTGTCAGGATGTATAATGTGGAGGGATGAATAAGGATAGCTGTTAGTTAGTTAGTCCATAAGTTATTTAGTGAGAATAGTTAGTTAGTTAGTCAATATTGGAGTTTGGTTAGATAAATAAGGAAATCAGATTGAGGAGGGTATTTGACAAATCAGATTAGGGAGTGGGAGGAAAGATCCTTATTCAATTCTCCACTTTGTGTTCAATTTTCAATAGTAAAATTATACTCTTTTTTATTCTTTCCACCTAGGTTCCATCTTATTTTCTCAGTTCCTATCAAGTAGTGATCTGTTATGCCTATACTTTGCCCTGTTACTAATACTATAGCAAATCGAACATGCGGGGTAGTCATGATAATACTCTCATTGTCCAAGACCCCAAGAAGTAATCCTACATGACTTCACATTCATTTAAATTGGGTCTCCTTTGAGGTATCTTACAGACCTGGAGTATTAGTAACACAACTTTTCCTATTCATACACTTACATATAAGAAAAGAAAAATGCCTAAAATTGATTCTAAATTTAAATACAAAATATTGGCATGCCTGCTAGACTAGAACATCGAAGATTTCAGAAAATAAAAAATTAGTCTCCATATCCTCTTGCTTCCTAATCGAACTAGCTTAGTTTACAATTCTCAATACCCTCCAAATCATGATGACTACAGATAAACCCTTTCTTTTCCTTGTTCCTCTAATTATAAATATTTCTTTAAGTAGAGACATGGTCCTAATCTCTTAGATAGACTATCACATCCTAAGCCTAGGAGTACCACCAAAGACAAACTTTAAGGAAATCCTTCTCATATAGTTTTTATTTCATTTTTAGTGAATTCAATTTATAGTAACAGCTATCAAGGTTTCAGGCTAAGCAATCCAAAAAAAAAATGGGATAAAATGGATTGATATAAATAAAAACAATTGATTTATGACTAGATTAATTGTTGTTACATTGAAATTGGGATCTTCTTTTAATCTTCAGTATCTAACTATACATCCCATGTGGTGGCATCAAAGTCTCTACAACTGGCAGAAACAAGCATCTTCTTCTAACACTTAGTAGCAGTCACAAAACAAATTTCCAGACTTTCTTTTAAATACAACAAAAAAACATTTTAAAAAAAGATATCTATATATGTATTTTTAAGTGTATTCAAACCACTCATCTCTCACGGTTAGGTTGGCATACAAAACAGAATCGACCAATATTTCATTCAAAACCAGTATATAAAGAAATAATAAGAGACAACGAAAGGAGAATAAAGATCGAATGTTATCCCTTCGAAGTAAAATCTGAGAATTGTTACAGCTATCAAAAGTTGAAGACAAAACTTACAGAATCAAAAGTGCCAAAGAGAGCAACCTACAAAATAACGAACTCACAAACCCACCAACTCAAGAACTCATGAACCCACCAACCAGGAGCCAAGACAATGTCTAAAACCTAGGAAACAATGAACTCACCAACCCGAAGTTAACATTATATAGGGATAAGGTTAAAGCAACATGAAGGTTTGCCCACGTAACTAAATCACGACAGTCACGAATGGGAACTCATCGAACCTGTGCGAACCCAAACACGAACCTCAATGGCAGCTTGAGTGAGGAGGACAGACAGGTCTTTCGAGCCTGAGCGATGAGGAAGAAAGGGAAAAGGGTTTTCGTAACTGATTGCGTGGGGGGAAAATGGATTTTGGGGTTTTAAGTTATGAATAAGACAACATTGGTTTCTTAAACAAAACCGATGTTAACTTTACAATGTTAACATCGGTTTTTTCAAAAACTGATGTTAACTTTCTACAGTTAACATCGGTTTTTCAATAACCGATGTTAAGATATTAAAGTTAACATCGGTTTTTCAATAACCAATGTTAAGATATTAATGTTAACATCGGGTTTTGGAAAAACTGATGTTAACATCAACTTGTTAACATCAGTTTTTTCAAAATCGATGTTAATTAAGTCAACTTATTTACCAAAATGCCACTACCCTTTTATTTACATCGGTTTTTTAAGCTTGCGATGTTAAATCAATAAATTGTAGTAGTGGGTAAGGGTCAGTGTGGAAAAAGTCATTGATGTTAACGCTGAAGTCCCCTATCCCACCTCAGAAATTCAGTATGTCAGGCAGGCCCTTGACATATTCATTGCATGGCCCACACAGCTTGTCAAAGTTGTATCACATGAGGTAACACGTTTGTTTTGTTGTACATGAAGTAACACATTCATAATTAGACATGAACTATTGACCCACATTCATTAACCATGCAGGATGCATAAATAACTCCGTACAAAGTGGCTACACATGGCCAACACCGGCTAATGTGGATGCCAATGATCTGATGCGTGGGCTGATAAAGTTGAGTTTTGATATTTACGACAAGCCAATAGAAATCAAGTTTGATGGGAGTAAATTTGAAATTATTGATGGAGCTACATTGATATTCCTAACATTCTGATGTTAGTGAAATAATAGTAGGTGACAAAAGTTTGAACATATATGTACAACAATTATGGATGATGTAAGTGAAATCCTTATTTTATTTGTTCCTCATTCAATCTATATACATGATCCAGTCCATTAATGTCAAATGTCGTCAATAGGTATATGGATGAGTGGAGTCAAAGCTTGGGTCATGGTTCCATCTATGCATTCCTTGAGCCACAGTCCTTGCACATTTCAAAGGATAAACGTGGCAAGTGCCAACAATATATTGAAAGATGGCTTAAGGAATCCCAACGAGAGGTATACCTCGGAGCTTACTTCCAACAATAAGTCATGTTTAACAATAATACTTTAACCGATCTTTGTGTTATACATATGTAATGTGCATGAAATGCAGGGCACATTAGCAGCTGGTAGTTTTGTGTCCTAGGCAACATGTTGTTGTTTGGTTATGTTCGTTGTGTAGGAAACCTGATATTCATATCAAAGCCGCAATTAATAAGTTAACTCATAACATTTAACTTTTTCCTTGTCTTCTTTAATGTTCATCATTGAATATGTTATCATTCTATATGCGTTGATGTGGTTTTTTTTAACCAGTGCAATGAACAAATTAAAGACGAGTTCGTCTGGTGATACTAAGCCAGCTGCACCTAAGTGGATTGAAGCTAAGGTTAGTCATATCTAGCATGCCTTATTGTTGTCTACTAACGTGATGTAATACTGTAATGTATAGGATATTCAATTATTTTTCATATGTAGAGTCACATTCAAATCAGATGTTGTTAATGTGGATATTACATGATGCATTGGATGTGGAACATCATAAGCGGGGAGATGAAGAATGATTGGTCCTTGGTATACATAAAGTTCACTTTCTAAGATTGTTGACTATGAGTTGTACTCAATTTTTTTATTTGCATTACTAACTTTAAATATTAAAATTTGTAGTGGTTTGGTGATGACACACCATTGGACAATGACACCATCACAACAATTCGGAAGAAATGGGCAAGTTATTTTTTAAAGAATACAAACATTGGCCGGGTGTAAAAACGCTTCATGATAGGTTAGGAATAACAATTTTGGTGTATTTGAGACAATTGGTATAATTTTTTTTATCAGCACTTATACTATTTTTTATTCATAGTAGTAATACAGTGAGTAATACAGTTATTGTGGCATGAATCATGTATGCTTTTGTGTAGAATCATGGCCACCCTATATGTTATTTTGGCACTGGTAAATGATTTTCCATGTGGAGCAGTTTAGTGTTGCTCTTATTTTTCCCACAGGAGCAGTTTAGTGTTGCTATTATACCTCTCTCCGTCTCTCTGAATCAGTAAAGGCTAGGTCAATATCTCTATGAGTTGTACTTATGAAGTTTTAGTGGTAGCACATAACATATATCATGATTAATTTTATACATGAAGGTTGAATAATTAAGACAATAATTAATACAATTTTCGTGTCGAATAATTAATGATTTTTTTTAAAAGAAAATAATAACACATTAAAATAAAAAATTTGTTTGGATACACAATGTATTTTTGGTTCCATCTTGATGTAGCTCCATGTGGAGCTTGTAGGCCTTGGATATTCTTCATCAAAGGAGTCCATTGCTTCTTGAATTTTAATGGCAGCGGAATGGAGAAGAAGAAGAGTTGAGAGGAGACGCCACTTCAAGGAGAAGATGAGTCAAGAAGAAGCTCACCACCATAGGAAGTCATGGATAAGAGCTTGGAGGTAGAAGAAGAAGAATGGAGGGAGAAGGAGAGAGGGAGCACGAAATTTGTGCCTCAAAAGAGGTCTGAACTTTGAAGTGTAATTCTTAAATGATCAAAGTTGAAAAAATGCACACACATGACCTCTATTTATAGCCTAAGTGTCACACAAAATTAGAGGGAAATTTGAATTTCTATTCAAATTTCACTTGAATTTGTGGAGCCAAATTTTAGAGCCAAAATTTCACTAATTATGATTAGTGAATTTTAGCTATGGTTCAGCCCACTAATCCAAGATCGAGTCCAAGATTCTCCACTATGTGTGCTTAGGTGTCATGAGCATGTAAAGCATGAAGGACATGTACAAAGTGTGACTATATGATGTGGCAATGGGTATGGCAAGCAAATGCTCACCTCCCCCTCTAAAATTTAATTGGATTGGGCTTCTCCCAATTCAATTAAATTTATTTCCAACCACACACATCAAATATTCACTTAATGCATCTGAAATTACAAAATGATACTAAAACAAAAACTAGTCTAGGTGCCCTAAAATACAAGGGCTGAAAAATCCTACATTTCTAGGGTACCTTACCTATATTATGGAGCCCTAATACAAGGTCAAAAAGATAATGAAACCTTAATCTAATATGTACAAAGATAAGTGGGCTCATACTTTGCCCATGGGCCCGAAATCTACCCCTAAGGCTCATGAGAATCCTAGGGCCTTCTTTTGCATCTCTGGCCCAATCTACTTGGAGTCTTATATCCGATGCCCTTGCGGGGTAGCATTGCATCATTCCCTCCCCTTTGAAAAGAATTTGACCTCAAATCCTGAGATTCTTAAAACTCTGGGCTTTTTTCCTCAACACCTGTAAAAAGAACAAAAACATATATATTAGTGGTGTTTGGTATGTTGAAGTAAGGTAAGGTCTGAAAACCCATTTCCTTGGCATCTTCCCATCAAGGAACATGTTTCCTCACCAACTCAATGAATGGTGCTACAAGTATAGAAAATATGGGACAACCCTTTTGTAAAAGTTTGTTAAGTCATGGAAGCCCCAAATTTTCCTTATACTTGGTGGAGTGGGCCACTCAGGAATGACCTATATTCTCTTAGGGTTTATGAGAACCCCTTGATCACTATTTAAAAAATTAAGAAAAGTAATGCAATAAAACATACCGTTTTTCTGTATTTTCATGTTGATTATTCCTACCACAAAGTATGACAAACCTAAGGTGTCCCATATGAGTACCTAAGTTTGTATTGAAACTAAAAATATGAAAAAACCTACCTAATGAGTCCTTATGTACACAAATCATGAAGATGTTGGGTGCATGAGTGATTTTACAAAAGAGGGTTGCACCACTCAAAACATTCATCATTACACCTATTTTATGGATTTGGTGCCTAATAATACCTATTTTGGGCACCAACGAAGCACAAGGATTTAAGCTCTTGCCTAAAAACATTCATCATACCTCTCTTTTTACAAAGGAGAAAATGTGGAGGTTGTCTAAGAGGGGAAATTTCTTTAATATTTGTCTTTATTTCAAAATGCCTTTCCTTCTTAGCTAACCTCTTGGAGGAGACACTTACCTCGTTACACTCTTCATTAACCATTAAAGGTTGTCCTTCTTCTTGGGGTTAGATTTCTTCACTAGATTCTTCCCATTTTGCTTCTTCACTTTCACTAGAGGATGGTGAAGTAGTAGCCTCATCTTGGCTACTATAAATGTCTTGGCTCCTCATAATCATGGTTTTCTTGGTGAGGCATTGAGAAGTAATGTGTTTCCTTCCAAGATATTTAAAGCACTTTATAGAACTAGTTTTTCTTGCATACTAACCTTAGGGGGTTGCTTTTCTATTGTCTTCCCCTTATCATCTTTGGGCTTAGAAGGTGTTGCCCCTAAGATGCCTAGACCTTGGTCTTTCTTTGGATAAGAATGAGAGCCATAATATTTTAAAGTAGACTTTCTTTTAAGTTTTTGCTCTACCCTTATTTCCCAATCTAAGTAAGCCTCTTAAGGTTTTCTTTCCCATGGAAGTATGAGAGGTTAATGTTAGCCTCTTAAGGCTTTCTTTCATTTTCTATCCTATGGGAGTGAGGTCTAAGATGTGACCTATGCCTTCCTTCATAATAGTCACGAAGTTCTTCACTTAGGCTCTTGCAAGAGTTAAGACTACTATAGGAGGCATGTTTTTCTCTTTTCATTTCTTTCATTATTTTTCTTCTTTCTTTCTCTCTTATTTTCTCTCTTTCATCTTGACTTATTTCTTCCACTCTTTGTTTTCCTTTTTCTTTTCTCTTTTTTTTTTTCTTTCCACAAATTAAGGGATCTCAACTCATCTAATATCTTATACAAGGGGTCCTTAGGAGTAGAATCCTCACCATTAACACTAGATAAAGAATGAAGGCTCATGTTGGTTCCTAAGTTATGGTTCTTTCTTGTTGGGGGTTTGAAAACAAAAGGTAAAATAAACTATGGCTGAAACTAGCCAAAATAAACACTAAAAGAGGTGTGAAAGATAAGGTAAAAACTAATTGGTAAAAGGCAAGCTATCTAGGCGGTTTGACAATGGAAGGTAAAGGAAATAAGCTATGAAAGTAAGCAAGAAATGTAAACTAGGCAAATCCTAAGAGTGTTTGGATGACCACATTTAAGGTTTCCAACAAAACACTCACAATCCTAAAGGAAAATTGCCTAAAATTATTACACACAAATGGAAGTAGGGTGGCCTAATGGAGGCTCCCAACTTACTTCTAATGAAAGACCTTTTTGTTACAAAATTTGAAAGCAATGAAAGTAAGTAAATTGTCAATTACAAAAAGGTCCTCAATTTTGGTGGTTGTTCTCTCTTTGATGATTCACTCAATTTGGAGTGCTTCTTAGTCCAATAGCTCTTAAGGTGGTTTTCCCCTTGCTTCTTGACTCAAATTCTTCAAGGGATGACACCAATCCTTCTTTCCAATTCCCTATATGGCAACTCACAAACAAGGAAACAAAGAGACAAGCAACAACAAAGACCAAAAAAAAAAAATGAAAGCTAAACCAATCGAGTTTTAACAAGACAAATTTTCAAGGATTATTCAACAATTAAAGCAATGAAAAGCACACAAAAGTAAGCTAGGACTCAAAGAGAAACCTAGAATGACTCTAGAGTAGAGTAGAAAAACTAAAAAAACAAAAACTCAAGAAACCTCTAGTTTTGGCACTTGTTTTTACAATAATTTTCAATTGAAATTTCATAACTAAGATTGGTATAAAATAGGCACCAATTATAGAACAAATTTCGAGCCTAAACAACAAACACACTTCCTTTTCACTTTTTTTTCCTGGACACTAATTTTTCTGCCAAATTGTGTGATTTTTATTATTTTTTAAATTTATCCAAATCGCTTTTTTATTTTTTTATAATTTTTTTCCAGATGTCTAGAAAATTCAGTAAAAATTTCAACTCAAAATTCGTAGTGACCAATTCCTAGTAATTTATACAAGTTCGTATGTTCAAGCTGCCAGCACCAGCGATTTCAACCTAGAAATCAAAAGTAGTGTTTATGTTGCTTAAGGCTTGGATAGTTACAATTTATGTTTGCTTATGCTCAATTATCTTGAAGAACACAATTCAAGAGAGCTTAAGACTTATTTTGATTAACAAATCGAGCCACAACTCAGCACCAGAACTCAACTTCATCATAGGCATCATGTAGGAAACTTAGAAAACAAAAAAAAGTTCAACAACAAGACTACTTCTAGGAATTAATTTAGAACATGTTATGAATTAAATAACATGCATGAATTAGAATCAAATTTCAAAAGATAGGCTAAGAATGACAAGAATACATGAACAAATGTATCTAGAATTCAATCAACAAAATAAAAAATTCAACACAAACTTAGAACATAATGTGACAATTATTATGACTAAACATGACTCTAAGACAACATGGATTAAGTGATTTACACTTAGATTTTTGTGTTTTTTTTCTAATCAATATTTTGGAAGAAAATTTAGATCTAAAGGTTCAGCACAAGAAGATTATGACTGAAAAATGATAGAACCTAAAATCAACACAAAAACATGATTCAAGAGTAGATCTATAAAATTTGAACCATAGAAATGCAAGAACAAGTGTAGATCTAAGATTTAATCGATTTATTTTTTTGAATCTACTCTAAAAAGAACCAAACCAAAAGAAAATGGAGAATAAGATTAATAACAAGGAATTAAAGTGAACTGACCGAACAAAAAGATAGAGGAAGCAAAAGAACATCACCAAGATGAAGATGCTCTTGATACCATATGATGTAGTTCCATGTGGAGCTTCTAGGCCTTGGATCTTCTTCATCAATGGATTCCATTGCTTCTTTAATTTTAATGGTAGCAAAATGGAGAAGAAGAAGAGTTGAGAGGAGACGCCACTTCAAGGAGAAGATGAGACAAGAAGAAGCTCACCACCATAGGAAGACATGGATAAGAGCTTGGAGGTAAAAGAAGAAGAATGGAGGGAGGAGAGAGGGAGCACGAAATTTGTGCCTCAAAAGAGGTCTAAACTTTGAAGTGTAATTCTCAAATGATCAAAGTTGAAAAAATGCACACACATGGCCTCTATTTATAGCCTAAGTGTCACACAAAATTGGAGGGAAATTTGATTTTTTATTCAAATTTCACTTGAATTTGAAATTGAATTTGTGGAGCCAAAATTTCACTAATTATGATTAGTGAATTTTAGCTATGGTTCCACCCACTAATCCAAGATCAAGTCCAAGATTCTCCACTAAGTGTGCTTAGGTGTCATGAGACATGTAAAGCATGAAGGACATGAACAAAGTGTGACTATATGATGTGACAATGGGGTGTAGTAAGCAAATGCTCACCTCCCCCTCTAAAATTTAATTGGATTGGGTTTCTCTCAATTAAATTAAATTTATTTCCAACCACACACATCAAATATTCACTTAATGCATGTGAAATTACAAAACTACCCCTAATACAAAAACTAGTCTAGGTGCCCTAAAATACACTGGCTGAAAAATCCTACATTTCTAGGGTACCTTACCTATATTATGAAGCCCTAAATACAAGGCCAAAAGATAATGAAACCTTAATCTAATATGTACAAAGATAAGTGGGCTCATACTTAGCCCATGGGCCCAAAATCTACCCTAAGGCTCATGAGAACCCTAGGGCCTTCTCTTGCATCTCTGACCCAATCTACTTGGAGTCTTCTATCTGATACCCTTGAGGGATAGGATTGCATCACTTCTTGTATCTAAACTAAATGTACAATCAAGATGTGTTGAAATTGTATCCAAATTAGATATTCAAGGGAGAGACATTTTGTTGTGTATCTATTTGATATCTATGTATCTAGATCAAACACATAATAGAAACATAATTTTATTATGTATATATTTATTAAAAATATGAAGGAATTGTATTTATTGTGTATTTAGTTTAGATACATAATGTAAACATATTTTCATTATGCATATGTAAAACAAAAAAGAAATGTAACTCAACTTGAACGAGAACCAACATAGGCAAAGTATAAAAATGAGGAAGGGTGTGTCTCCAGTGAAGCAAGCAAACAAAAAATGAATGTAGTTTCTTTGATGAATCCAAGAAGATGTGTGAGGGAGAAAAGAGTGCAGGAAGGGGAGATAGAAGGTGAAAGAGGAGGGGAAAAAAGGTAAAAATATTTTAAACTAGGGTTAGTACAAAGTGGTAATTACACATTAAAGGGGTGAAATTAATAAAAATGGGGTGAGAATAATAAAAGTGAATAAATATTCATGTAATCCTATTTTCGAACCATTGCAAAGAAGTGGCTAGTGGCCCCAATCTGAAGGTGAATAGACCCTTCTATTCCTTATTTCAAAATTCCCCACCCCTTCCTCTTCTTTCCTCCCACCTTTCTATTGCCCCCTTCACCTTCACCTTCTCCTTCCTTACTCGCACCCGCACCTTTTCCCCTTATCCTTCTCCTTCTTCTCTTCCCTTCTCCCTTTATTCATGCCCCCCCTCTAATCTTGTAATTTTTTCCCGTGGTTTGAATCATGTTTTTGTTGTAAAATTGTCTATAACGAAATCACGATTCCCTAGTTTTTTATTTTGAAAAAAAAAAGTAATAGAATTGTAATTCCCTTGTAGGTAAATCCACAACAAAAATCATGATTTTGTGCTTTTTTTTATAGTTTTGAACACCACAACGAAATTACGATTATGTTGTCTGTCAGGTCGAAGACCACAACAGAATCGTAATAACATTGTGTGCTTTGACAGAAAACACAACAAAACTATGATTCCATTGTATTTTTTTTATGAAACACACAACATAATCACAATTTTGTTAAGTCTTATTCCAAAACACACAATGAAATCACAATTCTGTTGTGATCTTTGTCTACACACAATATGGAATCGTGATTTTGTTGTGTCTTTTGATGTTTTTCTTTTATTTTTGTTATTATATTTTGATGCCTCACATGAAGCAAACATCGTATGTGGTTAGATTGATTCTGGATGGCATCAGAAGCTTTGTAGAGCTTGCTAGACCTCAGAGTTGTGCTAGAGGACACAAGTCATCATCAGCTCATACAATAAGCTTTGCAATTCTTGCAGTAGAGCTTAGCAATTGGGTGCAACTTAGACACACAAAGACCTAGGAAAAGGGTTGGCAAGGATGGCAGCAAGGGTGGCGAGAAGGGTGGCAAAGGCAATTAATTATTGTATTGGACATATGCTATTGTTGTTGTTATTATTATTATTGTTGTTGTTGTTGTTGTTGTTGTTGTTGTTGTTGTTGTTGTTGTTATTATTATTATTATTATTATTATTATTATGGTTTGATGTATTATGTACCATTTTATATGTTGTTTTGAAATGCTTTTTTTTTAATTTATGTTGTGGATGAATTATCATTTTTGCGTTCATAAACTATTTAAACAACATGCATCTAGTAATTTAAAAACAACAATTTCTTCAATTGATTCATAAAACAAACATCAACAACTAAAGAAGCACTGATAATACATACTTTTCTTTTAAAAAAACTAGAGTACAATTTTCATAAAGAAAAACATGACTACACAGATTTATCACGTATTAGAGTAATGATCTCATAAGCAAATCTTGGTTTCATTGGTTTGCACAATAGGGCAAGGATTTCATACGGAGATATGCCAAAAGTTACATTCAACTCAATGAGACCTTTACTGCTAAATTTTGAAAAGATGAAACATTTTAGCCACATCATCGTCACTTTTAAGCTATAGACACTTGTATTTAACACAACCATCACCTATGTAAATAGGTTGATGGTAAAAAAAGATCAAGTAAAATCATGTAACCTCCAATTACGTCCATAATTGCTTTCCTTAAAGCATCAAACAACATGTTCTCACTTATTATGATGACTTTAGAACTATTAGGCCATTCAAATAATACCCTTTCAGTATGTCACTAACGCAATACACTCTCCATATTTTAAGCAATATGGCGAATATCAAGAAACAAAGGGGTTGAGTTGCATAAAACCCCTACTACTACTTATATTAGATGATCTATTGTTCTCTCGTGATCCATACCAAGGTTGAGATCACATCGACAAAATAAACGGTTTAGATTGCACCTATATTTAATACGGTTGGTATGCATATCATAAAAAACAATGTTTCATCACATGTTTCATCACATGTCTCAGGAAAAAAAAAAAGCCATGTCAATTAATAAATATAGTGTTGTAGTGTTCACACTACTAGAAAAAAGTGCTTCTACGACGGTCAAATAGGGGATACAATGACGTTTTTCGACCATCGTAGAATGTGACGTCATCGAAGCTAAAAAATTTCAACGACGGGTCCCAAAACATCGTCTTTGAAAGTGAGCAACTTTCAAAGGCGGTGCTTACATCAGCAACGTTGTTGATGTAAGCACCGTCTTAGAATGCGTACTTTCAAAGACAGTGCTGATGTAAGCACTGTCCTTGAATTAAATATTATTTTTAATTATTTATATTTTTTCTGGTCTTAAAAAATATAAATAATTAAAAATACTATATATTAGCATGATTGTAATTAATATTAATGGTAAAATTTATCTAATAAATAAATATTTAAATGATAGATTAAATAAAAATAAGAGGTTTATGTATTATTTATATTTAATCTATCATTTAAATATTATTTATTAAATTAAATTTTAATATTAATTACAATAGATTAAGAATATAAAATTTACTATTAATTACAACAGATTAAGAAAATTGAATTCTAAAATAAATTTTAATAAATATTACAAAAGATTAAGATAATTTTAATTAGAAAGGAAAAATGCATGTGAAAATTTGAAGGTATATAAAATTGGTATACTTCTAGCAAAATAACTAGACAAAACTATTTGTGATACCTCACTCTCATCTATAATTCCAGATGCAAGTGCCTCGAGTACTCTTATTCTCGATTGGTATTTTTCTTCCCGAGCCTTGAAAAGATTGTTTTGCTGAAGTCATAGGGTAAGAAAGTGATATGAAGAAAATGATTGAGAAACTAAAAGTAACTAATAACTAGCTTTTGAAAATAATAATGTAATGAACATAACATACAGTTTGCAAATGTTCTGCTTGAGTTGACATGCGCCGCTCAATCTCTTGAGTAACCTTTTTCAACAAGCAAGCCACACGCTAAACAACAAAGATAATAGACAGTGTTTTGTCAAACTATTTGTGGCACATTCAATGGTGATGCAAACCAATTGCATCGATTATATACATGTAGGCTAATGAATGAGTTTATGAACATATGTAACACTAAACCAAAGTCTCTGAGGCCATATGTAACACCAACATAGGAATATAAGGCATATAAACATGCATGATATATATATATATATATATATATATATATAAGTTTAACAAACCATTGACATACCTTCCTCCTTTCGTGTTAATTTTTGTTCAGTCAACTGACAATCAAGAAACAATTAAAACAATTAGAAGGAAGCAACATAAAATATAAAACATTAAAAACATATATATTACAAATGTATGCATGGAACTAGGTAAATGTACTTCTAATATAAACATCATTATATTCTTCAATGATATTAAAGAATCTAGCAAGCTTTAAAAGGACAACTGGACAACAAGTTCATAATGTTATGAGCAATAAGTATGATCCACATGCATTTAAGGTTGATAATAGCAAAGTCCAGAAAATCTTTTGTGCTAAGATACAGTTAGTATCTAAGTCATCCCCAAGCCAAGATAACTGGCATAAATTCCACTAACAATTTTTCACAGGGTAGGGCAACATAACACTAATTACAATAATACAACCACATGAGATAGGCAAGCAAGGTTAGTAGTTTGATTTACCTTATCTAGCCACTAAGTGTGTATTTATTTTGCATTAGAGTGACTACTTTCTTAAAGAATAATCGATTTGGAGTTCTTGATGAATGCTGGGTGTGTCTATATACTTCTAGCCTAGAGCAGAAACTTGGTGGCAGAGTGCAATTTTTTTGTTCTACCATGCTTATGGTTGGAGTAGAATGCAGAGATCTTCAAAGGGGTTTCTATGCCCTTACATATGCTATGGGGCAGGTTTAGTGTATGCTCTTTCTTTGGTGCTACAGCTATGGTCAGTTAAGGGGGACAAAAAAATCTTATATGTGAATAGAATGGACAAATTTGTTGCTAGTTTAAAACTGAAAGTTTGAATATCCTTGTTTCTTGAGGGCCCTTTGGTCATCAAGGAATCCCTAATTGCATTTTTCCTAGTTTCTCTCCAATAAAACTTCTTCATTTATAAAAAATAAGTAATACTATTATAAAACAATAATAATAATAATATACACCAGAGGTTAATAATAATATAAAAATCTTAATTTTTTTATAAAAATATTATGCATTGTTAACCATCTACCTCACAATTTCCCTCATTTTTTCCAATAAACTTTCTTCTTTTATCCATAAGAAAGCATTCATGCAGCTACTACTTAACACCCTAACTTAAGTAGCGGTATTAACCAACAACAACAATATTAGCATGGTATAGATGGTACAAGGACACAAACCTTAAAAGACAAAATAACACGAGGCCTTTCAACCTTTTTTCTTTAATTTTCTTTTATTTCAAAACAAGTGCTCAATAATTAATCTCCCTATTTCATTATTTATATGATGTTTAGAAATATTGGAGATCTCACAATTTATACTCACCTTTCTGCATATGCATTTGATCATTAATGCCTTTAACTTTACATGATCTGTCCAAATGTCTTAATTTCATTTAGTTAATTTGAGGTGAAATAGTTTTCACATGGATGCTGCCCCTTTGCCTTTGTTATGCTCTGTACAATGATAGCATATTAAAAACACATAAAGCATAGGCACAAAGGTAAGCTTAGCAATTAGCAACATGTTAGACCTTTTAAAAAAAAGCAATTATCATACTAACTCATTTACAAAAATCAAGCAGTCACAGAAAATAAACTTGTTTTCAAGTCATAATAATATTCTAAACCGGTAACTTCTTGATAGTTCTGATTTAGTTTTTCATCCAATCATAAATCCTTTTAATAGACATCAGTGAAGCATATACTCAACAATACTTCAGCTGCTTACACTATACATCAATAGACCAAAACTATGATTCAAATAAAATAGAAAACCACAGATACACTTATTACTTAAGTTAGTAAAGAATACAAACCTTTGTAAGTTCCTGTTATGTTCCATTGTGAAAATGGACCTAAGTTGCTCTCCTCTTTTCTTGTAAATAGCCCCTGAGAGAAGTGACATATCAATAACATGCAAATAAGTGAGTTCTCCTTCAGTCAGATTTTGACTCTATCATAACAATCCCAATTTGTCAATTCAAATAATTTTTAATCATAAATTGGTGTTTAGAAGAGTTATATGGTAGTAAAGTTAAAGGAAAATGCCTTACAATTAAGTGAAAATCTTTTGAAGTACTAATAAATCAGTAAAAGCAACACATCAATATCATGTTGTACTTTACAATAAACCTAATTGCAAATTATAATATATATTTTCCATTTCATGATTGAATGTGCTTTGGCTACTTTTAATACATGTTCTGAAAAAATTGTTTAACAACAAACCTAGGCAGAAAGGTATTACCTGGACATGCAAAAAAAAAACTACATATGCTCAATACCAATAATGATTGTTGATTATTGATAGCCCAAATAATAGATCTATGATAACATATACATTGATATAATAATGATTGGACTTGCAGTTAATGAAATTTGGGAAAAAATTTCATCGTTGGACACCTTAAGAGTTACACACGAAAGATAAACTCAAATATATGACTATTTTCTGTTATGAGAGAAACACCATGTAAACCACTCAAAAAAGCATAACTATAGTACAAATTGACATAGATTTCTATAAATAAAATGCAGCACTTTCCTAATTCTTCTCTTCACCTATTCTCTCCCAACACCATGAATAAATTCTAAACAAACTAAATGAACGCCTATGACTCTTCTCCCTAGGTTCAAACATTCTAAACAAAACATGTTCGATTAATGTCAGCTCTAACAAAACCAAACTTCAAATTTCCTGCTTCTAGTGTCTAGTCTACTTCCACAAATCACAACTGCACAAAGCAATAGCAGCTAGTGCAATCCCTAACTAACCACAATCAAAATGCAGCCACTAAATCATCAATATTACAACAACAAAAACAACAAAAAATTCAAATTCATGTGCATCACATTTTTCGATTACCATCACAGTCATTAAAAAACTGAAATTTAAGACAAGTTCCTAAACAAACCTCGTCATCCCAAGCCCTAGTCCTTTCTCTCAAGGGTCTGAGACCCGCCACTGGATTAACCAACAGTAGAATCACCCACCACCAAAATGCAACCCGCAACAAAATTCTAAGCCCCCTCTTCCTCTTACACAAAAAAAAGCTTCAATCTTTCAGTGGCAACCATATCAAATCCCCAACTCCTTGTCCATACAGAGGTAGGTTATCCCGAACTCGCTGCGGTCTAGCTCGCTGATGTAAGCTCCATTGGAGCTTGTAGGCCTAGGATCTTCTTCATCAATGGATTCCTTTGCTTCTTGGAAGATGAATGGCAGTGGAATGGAGAAGGAAGAGAGAGAGGAGACACCACTTCAAGGAGAAGATGAGTCTAGAAGAAGCTCACCACCATAGGAGGCCATGAATAAGAGCTTGGAGGAAGAAAGAGATGAATGAAGGGAGAGGAAGAGAAGAGCACGAAATTTTATGCTCTAAAAGAGCTCTGAAATCTGAAGTTTAATATTCAAATGATCAAAGTTGAAAAAAATGTACACACATGGCCTCTATTTATAGCCTAAGTGTCACACAAAATTGGAGGGAAATTTGAATTTCAATTCAAATTTCACTTGAATTTGAAATTGAATTTGTGGAGCCAAACTTTGGAGCCAAAATTTCACTAATTATGATTAGTAAATTTTAGTTATGGCTCAGCCCACCAATCCAAGATCAATTCCAAGATTCTCCACTAAGTGTGCTTAGGTGTCATGAGGCATGTAAAGCCTGAAGGACATGCACAAAGTGTGACTATATGATGTAGCAATGGGGTGTAGTAAGCAAATGCTCACCTCCCCCTCCAAAATTTAATTGGATTGGACTTCTACCAATTCAATTAAATTTATTTCCAACCACACACTTCAAGTATTCACTTAGTGAATGTGAAATTACAAAACTACCCCTACTACAAAAACTAGTCTAGGTGCCCTAAAATATAAGGGCTGAAAAATCCTATATTTCTAGGGTACCCTACCTACATTATGGAGTCCTAAATACAAGGCCCAAAATTAATGAAACCTTAATCTAATATGTACAAAGATAAGTGGGCTCATACTTAGCCCATGGGCCCAAAATCTACCCTAAGGCTCATGAGACCCTAGGGCCTTCTCTTGCATCTTTGGTCCAATCTTCTTGAAGTCTTCTATCCAATGCCCTTGGGGGGTAGGATTGCATCACTCGCGGCCCAGCTCATAGCGGGCCTCGATCTTGTGGCTCGACTGGGACTTCAGAACGGTGAGCTTTGACCCGTTCGCGGCGGCGGCGACGACGTTAAAATCATAATCGATCGTGAAGTGGTTTTCCTTTTTTCCCTTTTCACCTCGTGCCGCCACATGACTGCCGCCTCGTGGCTGGCGCATGGACCAGGCGGAGCTCGCATTCTTCCGCAAGCCGCATAAGGTGCAGGCAAGGAGGGTGATGCTGGAGGAGGTGGAGAGCTTTGGATATTGGATTGGGAAAAGGGAAGAGGAGAGAAGAAAGAAGAGGAACGAACACGAAATTTGTTTGTGAAATATGAACGAACGCAAAATTTGTTTTTTTTTTAAATTATTCAAAGACGGTCATTATAATAAGACCGTCTTTGTATCACCATATTTTTAAGACAATCTTAATATACCCGTCTTTATTTCAGCCTGCTTGCTTATTAAAGGCGGTTATTCTAATAACCATTGTTGTTAACTTTGTGAAAAATACAATAATGCCACCGCTATTATTTCTGCGACGTGTTGCATTTAACCATCATAAGTGCGGTGTCGTAAAATGACATTATTGTAGTAGTGTCAACCAATAAAAAACACCAAGTGTATATTTTAACAGAATCATGATTTTGTTTGAAATCATGATTTTGCTTTTATTTTTTTCACCTAAATGAAATTATGATTCCGTTATGTTGTAGAAAAAATTAACAAGAAAATCACGATTTTGTTGTTTTAAGGAGGGTGGAAAGAAAAAATTACAATGAAATCACGATTCCATTATAATGTATGGGCTAACAAAAAAATATACAACAAAATCATAATTTTAATTTGTTCCACGTTATACAACTGAATCATGATTTTCTGGGAAAAACAATTTTGAAAAGAAAAAAAGGAGTCAACCCCTATGTAGGGATCAATAGTTAATGGAATATGGTCAATAGCAACTCCCTTACTATGTAAAACTGATAAAACTGATTGTTAAGGCAATCTATAAATAATTTAGCCCAACACCAGCACACAAAAGGCCCATTTAACAAATGAAATGCAAAGGGATTATTATTGCCACTACTAAAATTGCTATTGGTACTACTAAATCTTAGCAAATGATCATTTTATTCTTCTAAGTTTTCCTACACTCCGAACCCTTCTCCCTTCCCCATTATAATCAAATTAGTTATCATACACATTAATATCATAAATTGATTTGATTACTGTTAATAAAGGTAATTCGATAATAATTAATTCAGCTAAGTTTATAAATAAATTTTTAAAGCTCACGTGAATTCGTTGTCCAAATAAAACATGGTCCAGTGTCTTCATAGGAGAAAAATTATTTTTTCCTCTTTTTTTTTTTATTTTTTTATTCATATTTATTGAAAAATTTATTTAACATGATCTAGTGTAGAGGTCACAAACATGGTCCAATCTTCATAGGAGAACAATAAGTTTTGTAATCCCATTTCAGAATAGAAATTCATGTAATATCTTTAGCGAGTTTTTCTTATTTTAAGTAGAGAAAAATGTACTCTAGCTACTTTTTCTAGATAGAGTGTAATTAATTATTCTCTCGTGTTGAAAGAAGTTAATACCCTTCCATTTAAATAAAATTTATAATCCTTACTTTGCTGTTTTGGTTTTATTCCATTACTCTAATATTTTCGATTCAAATTAAATGGTACATATATCTTTTTTTTATTTGCATTATACACTGTCTGTCGATATTAGTTTTAAGCAATATTTATTTACGGGTGCATATATATATATATATATTTGTTTATTTATATATTACTGACTCACCGGTACAAAAAGAAATAAACAGACAAATACCAGGCATGACGCCATAAAAAGGGTGAAATTATAAATTTAAACCGAAATTTGAGAAACTACTGCGTACTTCACCCCAGTTTAATTTATAGAATGATGTTAAGTGCATGTACGATTTGAACCTTTCAAATGCTTCTAAATTAAAATAATAATAAACTAAATTCGTTTTATTGATAACCCATGTTAGTAGTTTTCACAAACCAATATTGTAAAATGAGAACGTCTAGCATGAAAGTGATTTTTCGTATTATTGACTCGATCGAAAGAGATATATTACTTCCTTGTACGTTTCCCGTAGTACTAATATATTACCTAATCCTTTTATAAGGTTGACTTCCAATTAACAAATCCCATGGACTAAATCAATCAATGACAAATTCTTTTTCTCAATTTCTTATACACATAGAACTAAGTGAACGTACTCTAGCAACTTAAGTATTTCATTAATGCCTTGATGAATGTTTCTTTCCACGAATATGTCAATTTTAGTCCCAGTCCACCGAGCACTACGTATGCTATAACGTAATATAGTCCCTCCCTTCATTGTCTCTATAAATATAAAGGGGTTTTTGCAGCTCAAAATAAATCACCATAACCCGATAACATTGGTCTATCTTTTTGTTCATCAGCTATAAATTTGTTATATATAACATAAGATACAGTACTCATCATTTATTGCATAATATAAATGGCTTTCCATAAGTATTTCTCTTTTGTCCTCTATGTCTTTGTGTTTGCAGCTTTTCCAACAACAGCATTTTCAAAATTGTCACATGATTACTATGACTACACGTGCCCTAACGCTTTAAGCACCATTAGAAGCGTTGTGGAGGCTGCGGTGCAAAAAGAGCGCCGTATGGGCGCATCCTTGCTACGCTTGCACTTCCATGATTGTTTTGTTAATGTAAGACTTTCTATATTTGTGTGTTATTCATGTATGTATACAACTATATGGTTTTTTTTATCGATAAATATTAATTCTTAATTATTAATTTTTTGTTAATGAAAGAATTGAATTTACTATTTTTTTTCTCCTTTTCTCTTTTCTTCTTTTACAATCAAATCAACCTTATAATTTCATATTATATATATTTGTATAATATTAATAATAAGTTCTTAGTTGATGTAATTTGTGTCTGATAAATTACTTGGTTTTGTAATGGTGATTCATCAGGGTTGTGATGGTTCAATTCTACTAGACCCTTCATCCACCATTGACAGTGAAAAGAATGCACTCCCTAATTTTCAATCTGCTAGAGGATTTGAAGTGGTGGATGAGATCAAGGAGGCTGTGGACGAAGCATGTGGAAAACCAGTTGTTTCTTGCGCTGACATATTGGCTGTTGCCGCTCGTGACTCTGTCGTTGCGGTGAGTAACACTACATACTACCACTAATTAATGCTCTGTTGAATGATTATTAGTACAGTTTATATTTTAATTGTGTGGTTGTGCCTATAGATAAGATAGTAATGCTGTCATTGCTTTTAAAATTTTGACTCAGTAAGCATATGAATTTTTAAATATATAGAATAGAACTTCGAATATTTTACAACATAGTTTTTCATTTCATTACACCAATTGAAAAAGAGTACGTCTTTTTTACTCTTTCTTGTAAAGAGAGATGGTATAAATTATTTTTACATCATGAAAGTCATAAGAAGATAAGGGAGAAGATATCAATAGGATTAATAATATGATGAACTTACAGAAAATTTTTAAAATGGGTATTGTAAAAAATATTATATGAAGATAAATTAAACACTAAATTATTTGAGTGTGATCATGTGGGTTGATTTAGACATCCATCATCCATGTTCTAATGAAATTTGAGTAATAACATTTAACGTTTGTTTTTAGTAACATATGAGTATGAGATTAACAATTATGTGCATGCCCAATGCAGTTAGGAGGGCCATCATGGAAGGTGAGACTTGGTAGAAGAGACTCCACCACAGCAAGCCGTGAAGCAGCAAATGCAAACATTCCAGCACCATTTTTCAGCCTTTCGGAACTGATCAACAACTTCAAGAGCCACGGCCTAAACGAGAGGGACCTTGTTGCTCTTTCAGGAGGCCACACAATTGGAAATGCACGTTGTGCTACCTTTAGAGACCATATCTACAATGACTCCAACATCAACCCCCATTTTGCAAAAGAGCTTAAACACATTTGCCCTAGAGAAGGAGGTGACTCCAACCTTGCTCCTTTGGACCGCTCAGCAGCGCGATTTGATTCGGCCTACTTCTCTGATTTGGTTCACAAGAAAGGGCTTCTTCACTCCGATCAGGAACTGTTCAATGGTGGTTCTACTGATGCATTGGTTAAAATATATAGCCACAATACCAAGGGTTTCCACAAGGACTTCGCAAAATCTATGATTAAGATGGGAAACATAAAGCCTCTTACCGGGAATCGAGGTGAAATTCGTTTGAATTGCAGGAGAGTGAACTAATTCATATGAAAGTGAAGCATTAGGTGTTTGTTATTGGTCCATATGTAGGCAATTAGCGAGTATGGAAAATTGTTTTGCACGAGTTTGAATTTGTTATATTGTAATGTATTGTCTATACATGTATCCTTCATGATACAAGATTTGTTTGTTTGTTTTAATTATATTCAGAATCATGTATTCTTTTTGAAAAACATTTTATTTAAATCACTTTTTTCATCCCCTTTGTCTCTTGCTATCTAACAGTTTTAAAGACTCAGAACTAATTTTTGGAAAACATTAGTCTTTAATCACTTTTCCATTCCCTCCGTGTCTTGCTATAAAATACTTTTAAAGACTTAGAACTAATTAGAAACACTTTTAAATACCGAGGGTACGTAAAGGCAAGCAACCTGTTATCTTCATTCCTCTTTTTGATAATAGGTGAGGGTCTTTGCGAATTAATGAAAAATGCTACAAAAAGGGATTAGCTCAAAGGATATATACATGATTGGGAATAATCATGATGACTCTTGGAAATCACTCACATACATTATGCTTATGATGTAATCTAGTAGATAATAGTAAGATCAACTTGATGACCATGAAAAGTGTTAAGGATATTTGAATTAGTTTCAGGGTTGATAGTGAATTTTTTTAAGAGTGCCTTTGCTGTAATAGCATTGGGATGATGATAATTATAGAAAAAAATAGCATGGGTGTCCTGGGAGGATATATTCAAAAGTAAAATTCGGGGTGGTCTTGGATGAAAAACACAAAGCCTTTCAACGATACATTATTGGGGAAATGGGGCGGAGCCTTTTGCAACAAGGAAGGGGGCTGATGGAGTGAAATTCTAACTTCTAAATATGAGGGTTGACATGGCCTTTTTTGAGGGAGAATGATAAGCCGAGGGAGTATTTGTGGTGGGGGGGGGGGGGGGGGGATTAGTGAAAAGTAATTTGATAAGGGGTGGGGGATAAAGGGAGATTTTAGATAGATGATTGGGTGGAAGGAAAAAATTTGGCATCTCTATTCCCTAGACAATTCCTCATTTCAGAATAAAAGGAGTGTCTCGTTGGGAGCATGGGTGCTTGGAGGGGGGATAGGTGGGGTGTTGGCATGTTACTTAGTTGGGGAAAAGGAGTTGATTCAACAACTTCTTAGTTTGTTGGACAAGGTTCATGTCCATAAATCTGATGTGGATTCATGGCTTTGTGTTGGTAATTAATTAGATGATAGTTGATAGTTTTAGAGAATTGTTTTAGAAACAAGGTTATGTCATTGATTTCTTGGATGATCAATTACAACATACCAATGGCCTATTTATAGGCTCAAGTCACCAACCTCTTAATGGTGGTGAATGTTTCTACATTACTTTAGATCTTTCTAGAGTTTTCTTGATAGATTAGTATCATGATAGTTCTAGGTTCTTCTATCTTATACATACACTTATAGTTCTAGATTATTCTACCATATTCATACACATTATAGTTATAGATTGTTCTACCATATTCATACACACTATAGTTCTAGGATATTCTACCATTTTCATATTATATTTAAGAATATTCTAGAAATTTGTAGCAATTTCAACACTCCTCTTTGATGCAAATTTTTGTGACTCCGAGCATAGCTCGTAATTCTTCAAATCTTGGTCTCGGCAACACCTTCGTGAATATGTCTGCAATTTGATCTTCTGTTCTGCAGTAGTCAAGTTTGATCTCTTTAGTTGCTTCAGCTTCTCTGATAAACTGATACTTGATTGCTATGTGTTTTGTTCTACTGTGATGAACTGGATTCTTTGCCATTGCAATTGCTTATTTGTTGTCGCAGTTGATTTTAGTAGGCTCATCTTGTTTTTCTCCCATGTCTTCAAGTATCTTATGAAGCCATATAGCTTGACTCGTTGCTTCAGTAGTTGCCACGTACTCTGCTTCTGCTGTTGATTGTGCTACTGTAGCTTGCTTCTTCGACGCTCAAGAGAACATTCCTGATCCTAGTGAGAAAGCATAGCCAGAGGTACTCTTCATGTCATCTGCTGAACCTGCCCAATCACTATCGGTGTAGCCAAGTAATTCTGAGTTGGTTTCGGTAGTATACCATATACCGAACTCTTTTGTTCCTTGTAGATACCTCAAAAAAAAATTTCCTGCTCCAAAGTGTATTTGACTTGGGCTTTGCATGAATCTTGATAGAAGACTTGCAGCATACATTATGTTAGGCCGTGTAGCTTGAGACTTGATGTAAAGTGTAGGCTCACTCTTGCTCCTCCTGAATCCTCGATCCATGAAATACTGATCGATTCTGCTATACCATGCTCGAGGTGCTTGCTTCAAACCGTAGAGTGTTTTTCTTAGTCTTAACACTTTGCTTTCTTTGCCTTCAGACACGAATCGTTGTGGCTGCTCCACATAGATCTCTTTTTCAAGTATGCCATTAAGGAAGGCGGATTTGACATCTAGTTGATGGATACTCCATCCTTTTTGTGACGCAAGAGCTATTAGAGCTCTTATGGTATCAAGATGAGCTACTGGTGCAAATGTCTCATTGTAGTCAATTCCGGGTTGCTGTGAGTAACCCTTAGTTACTAGCCTCGCCTTGTGTTTTTGTATGGTGTCATCAAGGTTGAGCTTTGTCTTATAGACCCACTTAACCCTAATGATATCTTTTCCATGGGGACGATTTACTAACTCCCATGTGTTGTTTTTCTCGATTATCTGTATCTCTTCTTCCATTGCCTTGACCCATACTTCCTGCTTTGACGCTTCTTCAAAGCTTCCAAGTTTAAGTATGGCCAAGTTACAGGTTTCATATATGTCCACCAAAGATCTTACTCCTCTTGGAGTATACTCTGGTGATGATAGTTCTTGATCTTGTTGTTGTGGTGGAGGTGAAGGTGGTTCACCTGGGTCTTCTTCCTCAGCTTCTTCTTGAGGTAGTTGAGCGGGTATAAGAATGTTCTTCTCCATTTTTTCTTCATCCCAATTCTAAGAAGCGTACTCATCAACTTCAACATCTCGACTGATGACGAGTTTTTTAGTTTGCAAGTTGTAGACACGGTAGCCCTTAGAGATATTGCTATACCCAAGAAAGATACCTCGTATAGTCTTGTCTTCAAGCTTGTGCCTCTTCACGTCTGGAATATGAATGTAGCATATAGATCCAAAGACCCTTAGGTGATTTGCTGATGGCTTCTTCCCATTCCAAGCTTCAATTGGAGTCTTGTCTTTTACAGACTTAGTTGGACATCTGTTGAGTATGTAAACAACAGTGTAGACTGCTTCAGCCAAAAATGTGTTAGGTAGTCCCTTCTCCTTGAGCATCAATCTAGCCATTTCCATAACTGTGAGATTCTTTCTCTCAGACACTCCATTTTGTTGAGGAGAATATGCGATTGTAAGTTGTCGCTCAATGCCTTCATTCTCACAAAATCTTTCAAACTTGTACTCTTTGTTGTGATCACTTCTTAGTACTTTTATCCATTTTCCACTTTGATATTCAGCAAGGGCCTTGAACTTTTTGAATACTCCAAAGACTTCTGATTTTTCTTTTAGAAAATATACCCATGTCATTCTAGAGAAGTCATCAATGAAGAGTATGAAGTACCGGTTGTTCTCATGTGATGGCGTCCTCATTGGTCCACAAACGTTCGTATGTATCAGCTCTAATAGATCTTTCGCTCTCTATTCTCCGCTTGTTGAGAAAGGAAATCGGTGTTGCTTACCAAGGAGACATCCTTCACACACTTCATTGGTCTCCTTTATGCTTGGAAGATCTCTCATCATGTTCTTCTCATGTAACAACTTTAAGGCATGTGTGTTGAAGTTGCCAAATCTTCGATGCCATAGCCATGAATCATCAACTTGTACCTTCATGGCAATGTTTGTTGCATATTTTAAATTTAGAGGGAAGCTTCTATTGCTCTTATTCATCTTTACTTGGGCTATCTCAGACCTTTTATTTTTGTTGTCTAAGATTTTGTGTACACCTCCTTCAAAGTGAAGTGTGTAGCCTCTCTCCATCATTTGGCCAATGCTTAGAAGATTTTCTTTTAGGCTGGGAACTAGTAAGACATCATGGATGAGTCGCGTACCTTTATCTGTCTCCACCATGACAATGCCTTTTTCTTTTGATTCAACCACACTTCCATTTCCCAGTCGAACTTTGACTTTGACAGACTCGAAAATGCTTTTGAAAATAGTATGATCCTTGGCCATGTGATTACTACATCCACTATCCAAGTACCAGCTTCCTCCTTTTTCTTTTATTGAGTCTTGAGTGACATAGAACATACATTGTTCTTGATCATGCTCCTCTGCGATATTAGCTTGATGCCTATTTTTGTTGCGACAATTTTTCTCTACATGCCCGAACTTCTTGCAATGGTTGCATTGTGGCATATTACGGAACCAACAATTTTTCTCTGTGTGGCCTTGCCTTTTGCATATATTGCATGGAGGATTTTTATCTATTTTGTTCTTAAGGAAATTCCTAGAACCTTCTCTTCTTCTAGAAGTTTCTCCATAATTTTTCTTTCCTCCATTTTCTTTGTTTTGGGGCTGAAATTTAAACTTTGACTGGAAGGCATTTTCAAGTGTATCTTCTTTATGCCTATACAGTCTTTGCTCATATGCTTCAAGAGAGCCCACGAGTTCTGTCTCTGATAGAGTGGACAGATCTTTGGTTTCCTCAATCGTTGTCACGATTGGGTCAAACTTTTGGGGCATAGTAATTAGAATTTTCTCAACAATTTTCTTGTCAAGAATGTCTTCCCCAAAAGCTCTCATTTGATTAACTATTTCTTTAACTTTAGAATAGTAATCTTTAACTGTCTCAGACTCCTTCATCTTCAATAGTTCAAAATCTCTTCTTAGAGATTGAAGTTTAACGGCACGTACCTTAATACTTCCTTGAAACTCCTCCTGCAATGTGTTCCACGCTTCTTTGGCAGTCTCAGCTCCTATAATTCTTGGGAAAATTGGATCAGTCACTGCTTGTTGCAAGGTGAACAACGCCTTTGAATTTTTCTATTTTTTTTTCTTCAACTCTTTTTCTTAAGATGCATTAAAAGCTGAAGTATTCGCGGGAACGGTGAAGCCTTCTTCTACTATGTTCAATAAATCTTGAGATGAAAAATATGTTTCCATTTTAACATGCCACAAATCATAATTTTCACCATTGAAGATAGGGACAGAAATAGTTGACGATTAAATAGTGTTATCCATAGCTTAGAAAAAATATTATTGGAGTAGGTTAATAGTACAAAGGAAATTTTTGAAGTAGTTGGGAGGATTTTGGAATGGTAAGTAGGTAATATAACTATGCCCACTGTATGACCGAACGTAGCTCTGATACCACTGTTGGTAGTTAATTAGATGATAGTTGATAGTTGATAGTTTTAGAGAATTGTTTTAGAAAGAAGGTTATGTCATTGATTTCTTGGATGATCAATTACAACATACCAATTGTCTATTTATAGGCTCAAGTCACCAACCTCTCAATGGTTGTGAATGTTTCTACATTACTTTAGATCTTTCTAGAGTTTTCTTGATAGATTAGTATCATGATAGTTCTAGGTTCTTCTATCTTATACATACACTTATAGTTCTAGATTGTTCTACCATATTCATACACACTATAATTCTAGGATATTCTACCATTTTCATATTATATTTAAGAATATTCTAGAAATTTGTAGCAATTTCAACACTTTGGAAGTGCAGCCCCTTGGGTCTGTACTCTTCAAAGTTGGCATATACCATGCTCTCAAATCAAGATGTTGTGTAGGTATTGATTCATATTTGCTCCTATTTGAGGCAGATTAAAATGACTAACAAAGCTATTCAGCTACCTTGGAGATTCTTAAGTGATCAACTTCCCACAAAATAGAATTTTAAAAAGAGGAATGCTATTGCTAATGACTAGGGGTAGCAATGCATAAAACTAACTCAAGAATAGTTTTAAATCCGATTTGATAATCAACTTATTAAATAAATAAGTCAAATATGAGACACATATAATTGGACTCATTTGGTTCATATGAATTTTATATATATATATATATATATATATATATATATATATATAATTGATAGGATTTTTTATTATTTTAAGTATATATGATGGGGTAGTTTTTATTTATGAGAACTTTAGTAGTAATTATGTTATTTAATTTCCATATCTTATGGCCCTACAAAGTTAATAGAATATTTTTAGTTTTGTCTTCTTAAAAAAAATTAAACAATTATTTTATCTAAAATCTACTAATAAATTAAAATTTTGAAATATACAAAATTTAAAAAATTTGACCCTTAATTCATGTGATTCAAGCTAACATAAGATGTTGTTTTTAATTAGTAACATGTAACAAACAATTATGTGCATGCCCTATGCAGCTAGTGGGACCAACATGGGAGGTGAGACTAGGGAGAAGAGACTCCACCACAGCTAGCCATGAAGCAACAAATGCAGACATTCCAACACCATTTTTTAGCCTAGCTTTCTGAACTTATCAACAACTTCAAGAGCCAAGGCCTAAACGAGAAGGACCTTATTGCTTTTTCAAGAGGCCATACAATTGGAAATGCACGTTGTGCTACCTTTAGGGACCATATCTACAATGACTCTAATGTCAATTCACATTTTGCAAAAGAGCTCAAATGCATTTGCCTTAGAGAAGGAGGTGACTCCAGCCTTGCTCCTTTGAACCACACAGTAGCGCAATTTGAGATGGGAAACATAAATCCCCTTACCGGGAATAGAGGTGAAATTCGTTTGAACTGCAGGAAAGTGAACTAATTCATTACAAAAGTGAAGCATTTAAGTATGTGATGTAGGTTAGTATGTAGGGCACTAGTGAGTATGAAACATTGTTTTGCATGTGTTTAATTTGAAATTATAATATTGTACTTGTTTTGTGTGTACATGCATCCTTCATGATACAAGACTTGTTTGTTTGTTTTGATTAAAAAAAAGTATTCTGATAGTATATTCTTTTTGAAAAATATTTGTTTTCCATCAATTTTATCATGTCCCCACTCTCTTGCTATTAAACAATCTTAAAGACTGACAACTAATTAGAAAAAATCAGAAATTTGTGCATATCCTTAAGCCCAAATGCACAAATCAATTTTATTGCACAATGCTCAAAACCTCAAACCAAAGGCCAAATTCACATAATTAATAAAGCTCACATGTATTGAATAACTAGTTCCTTCCTTGAGTTAGTTAGCTCCTCACAATTACTTTTTATTTAAGGCAAATCAAATATTCGTATATATAATAAAAAAATGTACAAAAGTCATGCACAAGATGCACAGAGAAGCCGAACCTAATCCTTGCAAATGTTATGTATCCTTGGTCAAGACAAAAACCATCAGGGATCCAATTAATATGCTATAAGTCTTAATCACAAAAGGAAACATTCCCTTGGGTTGGAGCACCAAGTAGAATAGAAAGTTCATGGTTTTACCCCTTTCATATACAAAATCCACTGCCATGAGATGACTTTAATTTGAGATATAAGTCTTCCACTGTCCACTATTCCATTCCTGGATATGATAGAGTTGAGGGTAGCAAGGTTTTAAAAAACAATCCACGACCGTGATTTGGATAGCAACATCAAGGTTTATAACTTTCCACGATCGCAATTAGGGTCGTGTGCATTGACCAAATTTGTCTGTGATTTGTCGCGATATCAACAAATGCGACGAAACAACAACACCACGACTGATATTTAAAAGCTTGGTGGGTAGTCCAAATGCATAAATAGATGCCAAATGAAATGTTTCAGTTTACTTGCCTTTCTACCAACAAAAACAACAACCTATTTGAGCATATAAATGTGCTATCTCATTATCCGCATAACAAATTAAAAGAAAACACAAGCCAATCAAATATCCTATCCCATATTTTATATATGAATGGGCATGTGATAAAGAGGTGATTGCAATATTTCGATGCCTCCCAGCAAAAGATATATGACTACTTATAATTATGCACCTGTATACAATGCTTCCTTAACTGAGCACAGGTGGAAAGCTATGAAGCACAGGGACGCCTGCTAGGTGAAATTCCCCATTTTCATTATTGCACGAGGATGAGTATGGTCAGGGGACGTCGTTGACTTATTAGTTCCATTGGATGGAGGAGATGGTTCTGGCACTACCACAAAAATGGTATTCTGCGACGCAGGTTTTACGACAATTGTATAAAAACCGATGTTGTAAGTAAAACGGTGGCATTTTTGTAAATAATTGGAAAATTTTAAAGACGGTTTTAATAAACCCGTCTTTGAAAATGCAATACGACATTGGTTCTTGTAGAACCGATGTAGAATGCCAAAGGTAATGTGAACCGCTTCTCTTAGTCCTAGCCTAATTTTCACTACTACAATTTATTGATTTAACATCACAAGATTAACATCGGTTTTTTAAAAAACCGATGTTAAGAAAAGAACGGTGGCATTTTCGTAAATAAGTTGAGTTAATTAACATCGGTTTTGGAAAAACTGATGTTAACTTTAGAATATTAACATCGGTTTTGTTACAGAAACCAATGTTGTGTTATCCATATGTTAAAACCCCAAATCCTTTTTTCCCCCGCACGAGTAGTTACCAAAACCCTTTCTCCCTTTCTTCCTCATCGCTCAGGCTCAAAAGACCTGTCTCCCCCGGCCCATCGTCTCTTCCTCGTCGTGCCACTCAACCTGCCATTGAGGTTCGTGTGCTGGTCCATGAGTTCGGGTTCGTCACTACCACGATTTAGGTACGTGGGTGCTCAAACCTTCATGTTGCTCAAAACTTTCTCCCTGTAGAATGTTAACATCGGGTTTGTGAGTTCATTGTTTCATAGATTTCAAACATAGTCTTGGCTCTTGGTTGGTGGGTTTGTGAGTTCGTTGTTCCATTTAGCACTTTTGATTCTGTAAGTTTTGTATCATTTTCTCTTCAACTTTTGATAGCTGTAACAATTCAAACAATGTAACATTGTAACTCCTAGAGATAGTTGTTATTGTTAGTGGCTTCTAGTGATTTACTGAACTTTGAGTAAGAAAAGGATGTAGCAACCCTCTTTGGAATTGTCGAACCACTTCTTCCTTGAGTTGTTGCATGGTTTGGGAAATCGCAAAACCCTCACAGCTGTCAATCACCTTTATAGCCTTTCCACAATCTTAACACCCACACACACCTTTTCTCTCTTTGTCAATGCTTCAATTCAAGCTGCAATCCATTTTCGTCTATCATTATTTTCCCATAATTGGCCATCTCAGATTCTTTTCACTCTTTTCCTTGACTTTCTAACTATTTTTTCTTGGGGCATAAATTCAAGTCAGAGATACCAACCTAATTCTCAGACCCAGGTACTAAGAACTTCTAAGCTTTCCCACTCCATATATACTTTGTTAAAAATTGCAACTTTTTTTTTATAAATAATTTAGATTCATATGTACCTATTTTGTGTTCTCTAGTGTAGGATTGTCTTTTGGGAACTGAATTTTGCTACATTCAGAGCATTTTCTTTTCTTACATATCAAAGCCAGGATGTAATTGACCACTTGAAACTCTGCAATTGTTGGGGTTTGAGACAGTTGGTGATTGATTGTGATCCTATTGTATTTACCCTTCTAATTTTGCAAGTTAGGTTTAATCTTTGTTAGGACTAAAATTGGCTATGATGGGAGGTCAATCCAGTAAGATACCTAGCAGTAGTGATGTTCCAACACCCATCAAAATGGGTACCCATTGTCTGTATCCAACTGATTTGAGCTCTTATGAGGCGGCATCTGTTGAACATCCAAACTTGCAATCCTTAGATGCTACAATTGAGGAGCGCACCAACAGGGTGATCACCTCGCTTGCCCAAGGGATTGAGGTTTATTCCATATCAATTGAGTCACTAAGGGAAGTATTAAGTGATTCCTTCAACCTTTTTGTTTAGTTAACTAATAGGCCACATAGCTAACTTATCCTATACGTAACTAAAGTTGTTCTTGACTCGAAGGTTGTGAAACTATTGTGAATTGGTTAGTGAGTACTAGTTTAGGTGGTATGAGGATAACTTATATGAAGAGACTTCTGCCAATTGACTCACAATCGTAGATGTGTGAAAACTATTGATGTCTTTGTCATAAAATAATATTTGTGGTACTTGAGAAAACTAGTAGCACTTCTTGAAGTTGAATGTGGTACTTGAGAAGACTTACTTTTAGTGAACCTTTGTGTAGAAGCAGGCTTCAATATATTTGACACAACAACAGTGGCAAAAGCTTGATCATTGGCAGAATGTTGGGTAGCCACCTGTGTCATTGAACTAGGACCCTCAAGGGGTTGCTCTTCGTCCGGAGACATTGGCCAATTACATTTAGGTGTAGCAGAGGGAATACAGGATAAAGAAGACGAGGGTGTAGAATTACCACTTTGACTACTTGAAACTTCAGACAATGCCTCTAATTTGGCATCGAGACTCTTCCTCATTCTTCTTCTACCCTTCTCTTTACCAGTTTTGACCGTGAGATAGCCCAACTAAGAAGCTTTCACTGGGTCAGAGTTCTGAACTACTGAGGATGACAATTTTCTTTCACTTTGAATATCCAGTACATGACTAGTTTGCTCATGATTTTTAGATTTGTGTGTCAACTGTTGAGATATTTCCAGTTCAGATGGATTGCCTTGACCATAGGAATATTTTCCACTAGAGGCCTCCATTAGATGAGTCATCTCACTAGACATAGAAAGCTTACTCTTTCTATGGTCATGATGTAGCATAGAGGTTTTCTCAACACTTTTTATGGTGGTGTGGACCAAGTTATCATCACTCTTGCAAGAGAAATCCAAGAAGCCCAATGCATTGGTTTGAGGAAATATGAAACAAAATATCAGAAATATTAAGGATGCAACAAGAATAAATCCAAGGGATTTCTTCAGTTGCATCCAATATATGGATCTCTTACAATTCACACACACATGAAAATTGTGGCACCAAATGGTTTGTTTTGACTTTGTGTGTGTTCCTTTTCTTGTTTTGCATGTTGAAGGTGTGACCTTGTTGTTGTTGGTGGAGGTGTGAATGAAAGACTTTCTTCTGGGCTGTTTCTTTCTCACCTCAAGAGTGCCAAGGATCAGATTTCCAAAGGTGGCTATTCCATCACTCTGCGTCCACCTGGTGGACATCCTCACTGATTCACCAAAGCCACCCTCCAAAGGTTCTTTTCTTTTGATTTTGTGTTTTGATTTGCAAAAATTTTGGGGTTTTGATAAATTGGATTAGAATGTTCTAACAACAACAACAACAACAACAACAACGCCTTATCCCACTAGGTGGGGTCGGCTACATGGATCAACTTCCGCCATAATGTTCTATCAAGTACCATACTTCTATCCAAATCATTAAGTTCGAGATCCTTCTTGATAACCTCTCTTATAGTCTTTTTGGGTCTTCCTCTGCCTCGAATTGTTTGCCTTCTCTCCATCTGGTCTACTCTCCTCACTACAGAGTCTACCGGTCTTCTCTCTACATGCCCAAACCACCTAAGTCTACCGGTTTTAGAATGTTCTAAAAGCAAAAAAAATGTGAATTTTGGATTAGACTAAGGAATAAGGATTTGGCTCGTTTAATTACTTGTGTGTAGGTTATCATGATGTAGAATGATTTTGTAAGATCAGTGTTGATTGTCTTTTTTGGTTCATTTTCTATAGGTTTTTTAGATTTATAAGCACTCCAGAAGTTCTAGAGAGGTTTGTGATAATAGAAAAGGAGATTGTACATATTGAAGGGTTGATTCAGTCAAGTGAGAGGAGCAATTTGGTGGCAGAAACAGAAGGTATGGATGGGAAATCTTAATCACGTTAATAGTTATTGGTGGAAATAAGTTTATCCACACAGTGCCTAAATAATTTAAGGAAACTAAGTAAAAAAATTTTCCAATAATATTTGTTGTTGTACCACAAATGCATGTATACAACAATTAGGGGAAAGACAAATGGCAATAAAAGTAGCAATGAAGGAAAAGTGGTGGAGGAGTAGGTTAGACAAAAAATTTCCATGCAATTCATAGGACAATTTCTGCAAACTATACAAGTTGATGAGACTCCAACTCCCACAGTTGAGTCATCAATGAGATATCCTGCCATTGGTTTGTATCAAAGACCGGGCAACATAGAAAAGAGAATAAGCTTGTTTATTTAATCAATATTTTGTCATGCCTGAAAAGTAACTAATTACATTGAAATTGTTTAAAACATTTATATCCTAGAGCACCCTAGCCATTTTATTTCTCAACTCTCAAACTTATCATACTTAAAGTTCTCAAGGATTGGATCTACAGATCAAAAAAGAAATTAAAAAATAAAAATAAAAGGCATATATTATTTATGCAAACAAATAATTTTCATAAAAATTCCCCATGTCAACTAATTAACATGCAACAATGTAAGTATAGCTGACAATAATTGTCAAGTTCAATATTTTATACAATAATATCCCATAGGAAAAGCTATAAATTAGTTAAAGGAACATACTTCCAATGCATTTACAAATATGCCGCTAGTTTTAGTAGAAATGTCCCATTGAATAAATAAATAAAAAACAATATTCATTACTCAGTAGTTAGTAGTCTCAATTTTGAGTTATAAATTAAAAACAATTCATCAACCTATGTTCAAACAGAATACAAACAACGAGAACTGAATCAACTTACCTTGAGATTTGGCCACAATTGCATCCAAGTGTTGCTTTCAAAATTTGAATTTCATTCTTGTTAAACAGTTTTTATGTATCTCATTCTTGTTTATGCCTTCTCTTTGGCATATAATTGTAGGCATTGAAAAGTGTTGAAGAAACTGTTATAAGACTTGAAAAGTTACTTCAAGAGTTGCATGTATCAAGCTCTAGTTTTGGAAAAGAGCATTTGAAAGCAGCTTGTTCTGACTTGGAGAAAATACAAAAACTTTGGAAAGAAGCTAAATTCCTGGAAGCATCTTTTAGAGCAAAAGCTGATTCTCTGCAAGAGGTACAGCTTCTAACCCTCACCAACCTCCTTGATCAATTCTTTGGAACCATTTTTTATAAAAAAATTTGAAATCTCAATGTGATTTTTTTTTCATTATGCATTTGGTTCATTAGATTATCAGCATACTTTTACTGAAAATTGTTGCCATGTTTTACACTAACCAATTAATAGTTATAGCTTGAAGGGTTGGTATCTTGTGATATAATTTAACAAGCCATAAGTACATTTTTTTAAGTGGAAGTAAAAGATTATGAAGGCACACTTCATTAACACATAATACGCTCAATATAACAATTGCTAGCCATGTATTTTCAGTTCTAAAGTACTGTTGTTGTCCAGAATCTCGATGGCTTATTTAAGCTAAGATATGGTGTGTGACTGATTGTGTTTTTGTTTTAGTTTTGAAAAACTATTTTAAACAAAAACTATTTTTTAGTGAGAAGGAGTGAGGGAAGAAGATATAAGTGCAACGAAAAATGAGTAATCAAAACTGAAAGTAAAAAATAAAAAATAAAAATTGAAGAGAGATTATTTTTTAAAACAGTTTTCAAAAACTACTTTTCTTTGTTCAATTCTTTTGTTTTTAAGAACAGAAAACAGTTTTAAAATTAAGAAACAAGCATGTCCTAGATCTTAAGCAGTTTTAAGGATGCATTCCTCGTATCAATATCAATATGAATATTAATTAATATCAATTATTAATTATTAATTTGATATATTTAGGGGAATTAATTTTCTTGGTGTTGTTCATGTTGGCTCAAGGTTGGAGCCTAAATATATATTGAAAACAGAAATAAATAAAAAATCATCAAAAGTAAATAATTGAAATAAAGCACACTTCTGTAATCACCAATGCCAACCCTTCATATGATTTGATTATTTGTACTATTTAAGTAGAGTTCTCAATATAGAATGTGGTCCATGGGCCAGCCATTAAGGCCATTTTGATAGGAGCATGTAACAAAACAGCTTGTATCAACAAAACAAGATTTTGAAGTTGCACCTTTATGTTATGATCTAAAATGAATGGATGCTACGGTTTATGCACATTCTGAAGCTACTTTCGATCCAACAGAAATATCGCATTATCTCTATACACATGCAATGGATATGTTTTGTGGTTAGTGGTTGGAAATCATGTTCTCAGTCTCTGGGATATTAAAAGAACTATTTACAAGCACTAGTGGTCTGGAATGAAACTCTTCCCAAATGAAAAATTTCTTACTTTTTTTTATGTGATTTTGGAGGTAGGGAAGATAGAAAGGATTATAGTATTATATTCTATGGATGGACAATGTAAAAGCATCATGATTAATGGTGTGTTTTTATTGTTCCAAATGGTGTGGGTTGAACATGTTGCAGAGCTTTCTTACTTTGGACTTCATTGTCACATCTTTTCCTCCAATTGGCTCTAGCTACCTCAACAACTTTTTCTGCTTATAATGGTTGACATTATTGCACCATTTTCTATCATTTTCAAGGATTTTTTTGGTCTGTTGACTTGCTCAACCATCAAATTTTTTTTTTATCATAGTATAGTAGTCTTCTTTAGTTCCTTCCCATATAAATGAAGTAGGGAATCCATGCCCATGGCCAACCCTATTCAATGTACTAGTCTTTACCATAATCAAAAGATTGGTATAGTCAACATAGTATAGTAAAAAATGCCACAATCAATTACATTATTAAACCATTTCATCTATTTATTCCAAAAAAAAAAAATTTGCATACAGCCAAAATCATTTGTGATATCATGCATGTCCATGCAAATGGGCTTTTTAATTTGCATACAGCCAAAATCATTTGTGATAAATTGATGATCCATTGAAAGCTATTGTAAGACATACAATTGTATGGAGAACATATTGCCAATTTTAGTGAAAAACAACATTGAGTGTCCGCAAGAACATGGTAGAAGTTTTGTGTACATAAGTTTACACTGCTATTGTAAGACATAGTCTGCTTTCCCACAATTATGTTACATGGTAGGTAGAGTATTAATAACAACTAAGCAATAATAGATTGAACCCTTGTTTTCTGCAACATAAGGTTCGAAACACTTATCATTTGGTTTGAAGCATCATCATTCACGATATTCATTGTTGGAGACTGTTAGTGACCATTATCACAGGTACGAATGCAAACCATGTCCTTTTTTACGTTGTTTTATGTGATTAATGACTATTGTTGTGCATATAGTTAATGTTTATCATAAGTGAAACTTAGATTCCTGTTTGAGATTGAATACAATGATTCTTGCAGATAGTTTGCATTAATCGTTGTATTCAATCTTGAATTGTCTGTTTGGACAGTTTGGGGAGACTCATATTTTTATGGTAGATTCATGCATTAAGGTTAATAATTTTTTGTTCAATTTGATGAAATTTTAGTACAATGCATTTCTAGTTGTTCTCTGAGTGCATCCTTGATTATTGGGGAAATAATCTCACCGATTTCATGTTGTGTACTTGGAGACCAATGCGAAATACTGCAGAATTTTTTTCAAATTTAACAAAAGAGACTTAACCTTGACGTATGAAGCTACCATTAAAAAATGTCTTCATGAATGGGGTAGGGTGACACCTATAATGAAAAAGTGAGATTTTCATGCATGGAATAACGTTGTGAGTATCATTGAGTTATTATTTAGAAGGATCGAAGTTGGATGAATGAAAGTTGCATGAGCCCTACATATGTGGAAGGTGTTGATCAGTTTTTGCAATTTGTTTCCGAAAGAAGTCGACCGAATGAGGACAGAAATTTTTTTGTCCTTGCATTAATTGTTTGAATGGGAGACCACAAATACTGGACGACATACGAGAACATCTATTGTGTGATGGGATTAAGAAGAATTACACCACATGGATATGGCATGGTGAATTGACAGACATGTAGAGGGGGTCTCAATCTGAACCATTTGATGTAGAAATGGTAGATCGCTTAAAGGATATGATTCGTGATCTTGGACAAGAGTCTTTCCAGCAAGCACATGCCTCTATGTATGATACATTGCAAACCGATTCAAAGAAGCCTTTGTATCCGGGGTGTAAGAATTCCTTGATGTTGTTGTCGACGGTGTTAAGTCTGGTTAATGTGAAGGCCAGATATAGGTAGAGTGACAAAAGCTTTAGTTCACTGCTTCAAGTAGTGCACGATATGCTTCCAGAGGAAAACACGTTGCCTAAAAGTTACTATCAGGCCAAGAAGATACTGTGTCTGATGGGAATGGAGTATCAAAAGATTCATGCTTGCCTGAATGATTGCATACTGTACAGACATGAATTTCAAGAAATGCCCAAATGCCCTAGGTATGGGGTATCACGGTACAAAGTGAAGGATGATGATGATTGTAGTAGTGATGAAAACTCAAAGAAGGGCCCCCCAGCGAAGGTGTTGTGGTATCTTCCCATCATTCCAAGGTTTAAGCGTCTGTTTGCTAATGGAGACGACACAAAAGACCTTACATGGCATGCAAATGGGAGAAACTATGATGGAATGCTCTGTCATCCGACTGATTCCTCGCAGTGGAAGAAGATTGATCGTTTGTATCTGGATTTTGGCAAAGAGGCAAAAAATCTTAGGCTTGGACTAGCCAGTGATGGAATGAATCCATATGGCAATTTAAGCACTCAACAGAGTTCATGGCCAGTTTTTCTAGTAATTTACAATTTTCCTCCTTGGTTGTGCATGAAGCGAAAGTACATGATGTTGTCTGTGATGATATTGAGTCCAAGACAGCCAGGAAATGACATCGATGTTTATCTAAGTTCATTGATTGAAGACTTGACAAAGTTGTGGGACGAAGGGGTTTTAATGTTTGATGGGTTTCGAAATGAGACTTTTCAAATGTGTGCAATGCTTTTTTGTACCATTAATGACTTTCCAGCATATGGGAATTTAAGCAGTTATAGTGTTAAGGGCCATCGTGCATGCCCCATCTGTGAAGAAGACACAAGCTGCATACAACTGAAACATGGTAGAAAAACAATGTACACTAGGCATCGACGTTTTCTAAAACCTCATCACCCTTACAGGCGATTGAAAAAATCATTTAATGGAAGTCAAGAGCATGAAACTGTGTCGATACCATTAACTGGTGATCAGGTCTTCCAGCGGGTTCAACATCTGGATACTATATTTGGAAAAACCCAAAAGAAGGAAAAAAGTAAGACTTGTATATGGAAGAAGAGGTCAATTTTCTTTAATCTTCCATACTGGTCTGATCTAGATGTTAGACATTGTATTGATGTTATGCATGTGGAGAAAAATGTTTGTGATAGTGTCGTTGGGACGCTCCTTAACATTTAAGACAAGACGAAAGATGGTTTGAATACTCGTCAAGATCTAGCTGAGATGGATATAAGATCGCAGTTGCATCCAAGGTCTGGTGGTAAGAAAATATACCTGCCTCCAGCTTGTCATACTTTGTCCAGAAAGGAGAAGATAAGTTTTTATCAATGTCTGCACCGGGTCAAAGTCCCACAAGGATACTCTTCAAATATTAAGAGCCTTGTGCAGTTGAAGGATCTTAAGTTGGTAGGGTTAAAGTCTCACAATTGTCACATCTTGATGCAACAATTGTTAGCCGTGGCCATATGAGACATTTTACCTAACAAAGTCAGGTTTGCCATAACTCAACTATGCTTTTTCTTCAAAGCCATATGTAGCAAAGTCCTTGACTCTCTGAAGTTAGATGAGCTGCAAAACGAGGCCGCTATTATAATGTGTTAGTTGGATATGTATTTTCCTCCTGCTTTCTTTTACGTCATGGTTCACTTAATTGTTCATCTGGTCAGAGAAGTCAATGTTGTGGTCCTATTTATTTGCAGTGGATGTACCCGGTTGAGCGATACATGAAGATCTTAAAAAGGTATACCAAGAATCCACTTCATCCGGAAGCATCTATTGTTGAAAGGTACATTGCAGAAGAAGCCATTGAATTTTGTTCTGAGTACATTGAAAAAGCTAAACCTGTTGGGCTTCTCGAGTCTCAGTATGACGAAAGAATGGGAGGTAAGGGTTCAAGAGGACTGCATGTTATCACTCAAAGTGTAGAAGATTTGCAACAAGCTCATTTGTATGTGTTGAATAACAGTAATGAAGTCTTTCCATACATACTTCACCATGAAGGTTTAGTGAAGGAAAGTAATCCAAAAATGCCGAAGAACAGGGTCTTAAAAAAGCATAACAAGACTTTCCTAGATTGGTTTAAAGATACAATCTTTGCTGATGATAATGCTTCTGAAACGTTAAGAAAGCTAGCAGATGGGCCAAAAAGAAATGTTACAGCCTGGCAAGGATATGATATAAACAAATATTCCTTCTGTTGTTAAATTCTTTATTTAATTACCATCTTTAAAACAAAATAGTAACACTAAATTTAAAATTATTCCTCGTTCTCTTGTAGGCTATATATGTAGCCTTTATATATGGATATAGTTTAACTTATATAATTAATTAATGAGTAAAAGGCACATGCGGTGTAGCTAGGCTAGATATCTATTGAAGGGCATTTTGAGATCTTCACCTAAAGAATAAATAGGAATAATAGATATAAGTAGGTACATGGAAACTGGAGTGCATGCTTGAAAAGGTAGCTGGCATTATATAATATATATTGAAAGAATATCGAAATATTGAATAAAAAGGAGACAAATAAACTAGATTCCATTTGGCTAGCTAACACCCCAGCCTTAAAAATAAGTCAATCGGTATGTGGCTTGTAAAGCGTGGGGGCCATTTTGGAGATAATTTAATTTTCTCAAGAAAGAAAAATATAGTGGGATATCAATTAGTGATCAAAATTAAATAACACACATGTATCAATACCCTTGCCAATGACAATAACGCATGACAAGTTTTCATTTATTGGTTTGGTAAGATAAGAGAGAAGTTCATTCATCAGTTTAATATATTCAGATAGGATTGTCTCACAATAACACATCGGGACCCATCGGTATCTTAGGATATTAATTAAAAAATTAAAAAAATTAAAAAGTATAAATTTTTATTATAAAAATCATAAAAAAATTATAAACAACATAATTTTATATTTCAATAATTTTTTTATTAGAATTTGCCTTAGCTATGTGAACTTTGCAACCTCAAGTAAAGGCTATTCAGCATCAATATGTTGGCGATCAGGTATTTTATTTAGCTTTTACAACTGTTACTTTCTCCAATAAAATCTCTTGTATAACAATTAAACTACTGTGGGAACTACCACTGGGTAAATTTTTAGATATTGTCTGGAAACTTTAACTGTAAAAGCATGGCTCTGCAACCTCTAACCAATGGAATTCTATAAAATAGTTCAAATATGAAGATTTATATATTGTTTTCTTGCAAGAGAGAATTCAACTTGAAACTGCTTGGTTGTATAAACTAGCCAACATTAATCCTATAGCAGGTATTCATTTCATTATTGGCTTTATTGCAAATGGTTTATTGATATTTGTTTTGGCTTTGAGGATGGTGCCTTGCAAAGCTTTCATATCACAAGTCTTGTTGTTTTCTAAGTTATTTCCATAATTTTTCTCCTAATTTTTCTTTGGCTAATCTATGGAACTATAAGCATTATCTGGTTTTTTAAACATGAAGTTGGTAATTCTTTTGTTAATGTCTTTTTTTTTTCCTAGGATGCATGCCTACACTTGCAAAATACCAGTGTGGATTGGGCTATATCGAGCCCTTTCAAACGTGGCAGATAAGGTATGCCACTTGTGATGTTGATTTGTTATTTGACAGTTAACTATGCCATTTTCGGGGTATACATGACTCTTATCTTCCATGGCTAATGTTATGCATTTATTTGATATACAAAGGGGCTCCTTATCTTTCATATTAAAATTATATTAAAATTACAATTAACATTATTTAATTATTACAATTCAATACAATTAAACTATTTAATTAGATCAATGCTTTTATTGACTCAATAACTTATTTGATATTAAAAATTTTAGTATATACGCATACCCATAATACAAGTAAGGATACTAAAATTATTAACAATAGAAGTTTTGGAACAGTCTTTTTCTTAAATATAGGTGGTACAAATAACCTAATACCTTATTCAAACCTTTCACATTATTGCTTGCTTTTTTGTTCATCTTTATTATGAAAGGGTTTTGGCATTTGTAAAAAGTATACATATGACACGATCTAAATTTCAAACTTGATGATAGAGATAATTTGACTAAAGTTTTTTCCTTAAATAAAAAATAAAATAGGCCATTACTTTTTGCACGCCTTTTTTTGTCTAATTTTATTAACATTTTTATATGCATAGCTGGATTCATTGTGCTAAAATTGAATTCCAGAATGATTTATTTTTCCTTTTGTGGTGAGTATCTCTCGTAGAAAGTAAAATTTCATATGTTACAAATATTAATTTTTTAATCATGTGGTTTTCTGTTGTGCCATTCTTTTTAAGGTTATGTTGTTAGCAACTTGATATTTTTTATCATTCAGGATAAATATATCATTCAGGATATTTCCATTTTTTTAAGTCTTAAACAATTATTGTAAGCTATTTAATATTGATGCTAGTATGATAAAAAAATGTTGTAGGTTCTACATTCTTGTTTGTAATTTGGTAAATTTTCAGAAGGCTAGTGTAAAAAATTTGGTAGTCATTAATTTGAATTTCTAAGACGGTTTAGGTAAGAAACGTCTTAAAAAGTGTCATTTCTAAGACGGTTCTGATCTGAGACCGTCTTAGAAATAGTACTTTCTAAGACGGTTTTTTCTAAGACAATTCTGATCTGGGACCATCTTAGAAAGGGTACTTTCCAAGACGACTGTTAGCTAAGAACCGTCTTAGAATTCTAAGACGGTCCCAGATAAGAACCGTTTTATTAAGACGACTATTCTGATCTCAACTTTCAACGACGTTGTATATAAAGACAGTTTATAATCATCGTTGAATGCCTCTATTAACCGTCGTTAAAGGCTTTTTTTGCAGTAGTGTGGTCAGAGATGCTATGGCGCAGTAGTGTTGTTTGGTGGTGGTCAAAGGTTGATCACGGTGAGGAGTTGGTGGTTATGGTAGTGCGGTGGCTTTTAAGGGAGGTTGCGGAGGTTGAGGGTTCAAGTCCCTCCTTCCACTCTTGGCTTCGTTGTTTAGTGGTAATGAGTAGAGTAGGCATTGCCTCTCGATCCAATCCGTCTTTCCCTGGCCTCCCTACCACACTCTTGATACAAAAGAAACCTCCTGCCATAGAATAGAGAAGAAAGAGATCAAAAGTCTAGGTCCCCTAGATCATCCTTCCCTTGAACTTGAACTTTGTTCCCTTTCGTCGAGTAGGTAAAGTAGGCATATGAACCCACTTTTGCTTTGCCTTAGATGACTCTATTGGAACAAAGCAAAGGAGGAGGCGAAATGGATGATAAAGGACAAGAGCAGTCTTTCTTGGCCCAAAGGCTTCTAGTTCGGGGGTAAGGTACAGTACTAAAGGTCGTTGGACATCCAAGCGGTTTTTCTTTTGGACAGTTGTTCACTATTGGATCTCCCCAATACAGCCCCATATAGTTTTCATTATTTTTTTGGAAGAGTGAGTAAAGATTTGGTAAAATAGAAAAATGGTCTCCAATTGGACCGGTGTTACAGATTTGTTGAAGCTAAAATGGTATTTTTGCTAGCCTAAACATTTTATCTTTAAGCTTATAATATGCTAGTGTTGCTACTTATTTCTCATGTTTTTTAATTTTCCAGTTTTTTATTTAAATAATAAAAAATATTTTAAAAAATTGTTTCCTAACCATACCTATATCTTGGAATTTCTAGATTTTTCCCATCCCCGTACCCATATATGTCCTCGTCCCCATTTTGGAACGTCCTAGGTGGAAAGTCTATCATGTAACATTTGCAAAACAAACAAATCAACACTTTTGATGCAGCAATGCTTTTCCAAAAGCTCTTGAATAAATCTGCTTCAAGCTAGTCAAATTGAAGAAACACTGTTGATTTGAACACTAAAGTGCAGTGTAAGCAGAGGCAACTGAAATCATCTTCAATGTCTTGCACCGAAAATGAGTTCAAAATAGAAACTAAATTAGAAACTAGTTCCTCCTAGCTCCCATACAAAAAAGGTTCCATCTCCATCACCAACTCCAAAGCCACCCATTTTCTATCCTTACCCCAATATTAGCCACTAGGATTAACTTATCCTTAGTAATTTGATTCCTAACCATTTGTTTGACCCAAAAAAGGTTGTTGCGCCATTTCCTATTTTCCTCAAAACATTGTTAGAAAACCCATTAAGTCTTGCCACCAAATTGATTTGGTGATTGAGGTATCCTTTCGTGAGAGTTATATCTGGCCTGAAGCAGACCTCTCTGAATGCCTGATTTGTCCTCCAAGCACTAGCACTTCCATTGAACCATTCCAAATTTTTAACACCAAGACCACCATCAAATTTTGGCATACAAACTCAATCCCATTGAACCAACAATATCTTCTAATATTCTAAAACCCCCCTCCAAAGGAAATTTCTTTGGCTGCCAACCAACTTTTTGATCACAATTTTGGGTGCTTTAAAAAAGGAGAAGTACAATGGTAGGCTACTAAGTACTGAATTTATCATAACTATTCTTCAGGCTATGGACATATTTCTTCCTTTCCATCTGGATAATCACTTTTGAAAAGATTTCACTTCTAGGTCCCATGTCCTTACTCTTCTTGGATTAGCGCCCATCGGTAGTCCAAGGAAATTGCAAGGTAAGGAGTCAATGTTGCAATGAAAGAACACTTTTGTGACTTGTAGGAAAGATTGTGTTGCTTTTATGGAAATTAACTTTTAGACCAGAGACCACCTCAAAGTTGTATAAGATAGCTTTAAGTGCCCACAGATTCTCAAAGCACACCTCGCCCACCATGATTGAGTCATCAACGTACTGCAAACTGGAAAATTATGTTTTCTCCCCCATTTTAGTATAGTCCTTTATAAACCAAATTCCTAAACAACCTGGACAATCCCTCGGCCACAATTAAGAAGAGGAAAAAACAAGGGGATCACCTTGCTTTAGATCCCTTTGTGCTTGGAACTTCGGTTGGACAACTATTTACCAAAATAGAAATGTTGTTACCACATACAATAACTTTAATACAATTAATTAGAGTTAGTCTGAGTCAGCTTTCTTCTATTATTCAGTTCTATAAACACGAATGAAGTGAGTTTTTGCTTATCAATACATTTTAGCTTTTTCTTCAATCGATTATTCTTTCTTTCTTTCTCTCTCTCTTTACAGAATATGAACGTTTGTGATGGTATGAAGAACTCGATCTACTGCATGAATCGATCTCTTCTTTCTTCAATTAATGGATACTCTTTTTTCGATCGTTGATATTTGATTCTTACATGAATCAAATCTAGCTCTATTATCAAGAATGGAGAAACAGGTCAAGCCCTAAGGACAACACCCTCAACGATGTCGTCCCGACAACAACTCCTCTAAACCGATAGCTTCTACCCTGTCTTCTCCAACTCCCTCACTAGTGAGCAATTTTGTCCTCCATAATTTTCATTGAAATTAAACTAGTGTACCCCATTGTGCAGAGGCTCCTCGCTTAAAAGCAAACCTTCCAAGCCAGCCCCCTCTAAACATGCAATAGCTACACAACCAAAAAAGTACATATTATATCATGTTATCTACACAATATATCTTATTAAATGACAACAAATACCCAAGCATCGTCGGATGCAGATACTGGTAAACTACATAGACATGACACGGACACTCACATACATACCACCAACACTTTACTCTTTTTCCATTCTCAAGCTTCCCAGACACACTTAGACTCCCAAGATTTTGCACCTCACATACTCAAATGTCACACAACCACACCTTTCTCATTTCATTTCCCTTTTCTTTTCTCAGACCTTCATCAAATAATGGCACATGCACACATTTCTTTAAATGTAAAACATAAAAATCGTGCCTTTCATATCTTCAAAGACAAGCACCAACTTTGTAGACCATTGACGTGAGCTTGTAGGTCTTTATCGAAGAACCTTTGTGGGGATGAAGGATCACTACCACAATCTTAAATGATAGTTGATCCCACCAACGACGTGCACCGATAGATGACGACAAACAGTGAAAGCCACAAACCCACCTACAACACCGTTTGGTAAGGGAGATGGGAGTCACAAAACTGGATTTGTGGGTAATGACACATAGTGTTGTTACCCTAGACATAGACACAATGGACGCATAATTAATATGTGCATGCACCCAACAGCCTTATACCTTATACCAGGACAAGATTTTCACTTGTGGGACCGATTGATTTCCAACTTAATTCTAGTCTAGGCAAATTTCTCAACATGGGCTCCTTTTCGAAACTAATTCCTGATATGGTGCTGTTTTGGAACTTATTCCTGCATGGGGCTGTTTTTAACGTAAGCTGCATAGAAATCGCAGAAGCCATTGGCGACTTTGGCCTAGCGTGGACACGTGGCACTAGTCTCGCCAGTGTCACTAGCGATTTTAGCATGCATGGGACTCGCCAGTTTGACTGGCGAGTTGTGCTAGGGGAGCCAGGCTAGGGTTGCAGGTTGCGCAAAAGAAAGCAGGACCCGCCAGTTTGACTGGCAATTTGGTTGGTGGAAATCGCCATTGAAGTTGGTGATTTGAGCTCCATAAATCCCCCTCCCCCGTAAACAAGCACCCACTTAAACGCAAGAAAGAAAGAAGCAGTTGTTGTTGGAGTTGCTCTTCATGTTGGAGTGAAGCTTTGCAAGAAGGAGAATGTGTTCTTCTACTTCAATTCTTCAAAGTTGGTAAGTTTGTTTCATTTTTTTTATTTTATTTGTTTAATTGTTTGTATTCTGATAAATAAATTAGTAATTTTAGATATTATAAAATTTGTATAGAGTTTTAGGTATAGTAAATTAGTAGTGTATTAGTTTTCTATCTTACCTTAGTTTTAGTTTTAAATGTTAAATTAGGTTTACTTTGATAATTTAAGTTTTGTACGGTAGGTTTATTTTTAGTTATAGTTTTAAATGAGATGCGGAGGGTGTACGATTACTCTTCAAGATGTCTCTGTATTATTAGGTCTGCGTGTTGATGGGGCACCATTAATTGGTCAAACTAATCTTGATTGGGCTGAATTATATGAAGAATTGTTGGGAGTCAGACCACATGAAGGTGAACTTCAAGGCAGTGTGGTTAAATTAAGTTGACTTGCTCACCATTTTTCACAAATAAATAACCATGACGGTAACGTAGAACAACTACAAAGGTTTACCCGTGCATGGATCCTTAGATTCATAGGAGGAGTCCTATTTGTTGAAAAAAGCAGCAGCAAAGTTTTCCTAAGGTACCTGTAATTTTTACGTGACTTTGAACAGTGCAGCACGTATGCATGGGGACCTGCTGTGCTTGCTTTTTTATATAAAGAGATGTGCAGCGTCACCGATTACAACATTAAATCAATCGGAGCATCTTAATCCAAATGTGGGCATGGGAACAATGCACGACTTTGGCTCCAAAGAGGACTCCTCCTGTAATAGAAAATAAACCACTCGGACATAGGTTAATTAGTTATTTAAAAAATAAGATTTCATTTGAAAATAATTAATAATGTAATGCGTCGCCACTGATGATTTCATATTTTTTTGTAGGTGGCTGCGACGTGGAAATCAGCATATTGGCAATGATGATCTGATAGTTTTTCGTCGCAAATTGGATATCATGAAATGACATGAGGTAAGAAGATCGTAATGTATTCGTTAAATAATAAATAAAATGTCATGTTTAAGTGAAAATTAACAATTGTGTTATTGTATGCAGTTTCTGTGGGAGCCTTACAGAGCAACTGTTATGTCTGTGTTGCCTCCAATTTGTTTGATTGGTAGTGTAGCGTGGTGCGCGGTGGTGCCACTCATTTGTTTCCATGTTGTTGAGTGGCACCAACCCGATAGAGTGTTGCGATAATTTGGAATGCAACAACCTATTCCCGAGTGTCCTTCGCAACCACTGAATATCCATGGCCTAACGTTGAAAGGCAAACAAGTTGAAAATTGGTTTCAGCTGTTGGTCCCAATGATCAGTCAATGGAACAATCGAGCTGAGTTTAGGGTCGACGTTTATCCTCGACAGGAGGGCCTATTGAGTTTTAACTCTGACTTCATAGTCTGGTATAGGTGAAAAACGAAGATGTTTGTCAACCCAAAGAATGCAAACACAGCTACATTGGTATTTATTTCTTTTAGAATATTTAACTTCAATTTATTTTTTAAAGCATGGGCATTAATTTCCTGACACTAATAATTGCAGGCTGAAGTTGCAGAGACATTACAGTATATGTTGTCACACCACAAGGGAGGAACACATGGACAATTGATGATCTCGTGCCTTATGTGGAGAAGATAACGATTTTATCTGAAGAGCAAGAGAGAATCACTGAGCCTGTGACACATGGTCTAGCATTAGAGCATCGATTTCCACTACAAGAGTTTCACATGCTTCAGTCAAGTGTTGAAATTCGGGGTTTTGACAGATGAAGGGAGGATGTTGAAGCGCAAGAATTTTCCCAACAAATTGAGGAGCGTGGCCATGGAATGTATTACACGCCACCAACATTTTCTCAGTATGCTTCGCAGATGTATCAGTATCCATTCAAAGGTCATCACATTGATATGTCTGCAAGCGAACATTCGTTCGGTGGTGTTGTGGAAACACATCCTCATTTTTCATGGCCGACTATGACCCATTCACAGCAACATGATGCCCCAATGACAACACCTAACGCCCCATTAGCTCTGCAATGGAATGTACTCGGAGCAATACCTGATATGGGTGACTTATTAGGTGTTGATTTGCGTCAGTAGTTTTCTGTTGAGGCTGAGCAAGTAGAAGCGGGGAGACATCGCGGTAGAAGAAATCCTGATCGTCAAGCGCGAAGATGGGATCAACCATGTGGCACATCCTCGCGTCATCACGGACATCATAATGAATGATTTTCATGTCTCTGTTTAAATTTGTTGTTGTATGTTTGTCATTTGAATTTGATACTTAATCTATCGTATGTCATTTATTAAGGCTTACTAATGGTTACAGTTTATGTCGCGCATCTAACTATAATAATAAATAATGTTTAAAAAAAGTATAATAACGAAAATAACTATTGGTACTAACTAACGATGAAGGGTATTAGGTTTAGGGTTTAGGGTTTATGGTTTAGGGCTTATGATTTAGGGTTTAGGGTTTAGTGTTTTATGGTTTAGTGTTTAGGGTTTATGTTTTAGGGTTTAGGGTTTAGTGTTTAGGGTTTACAGTTGTCCAAAATAAGTAATGTTAAAAAAAATAACTAAACTACACAAACCAAAATAAGTAATGTTTTTAACTAACAATTTCATTGAACCCCACAAAGTAAATACATTGAAGAGAACTTAAACCAATACAAGTCACCCGTGTAACATACATAAATCAATTAAATGAACAACTCTCATGCTCAGATTGCATTGGACATCGACGTCTATTGTGCCCTTCTACTCCACATCTACTACATTTTTGTCGGTGCTAAGATGATTCGACCCAATCCATCTCATTCCTTATCCTTGTTGATTTTGGCCGACCTTTCGCACGAATTGTAGTTGGGTCAGGGATAAGTGTCCATGCATCATTAGAAGGAGGAATAGCCACTTCATTCCCAAGAGGTCACCATTGTGCGGAGTAAGCTTTTAAGATGTGCTCATTTGTGTAAACAACATCTATATATTGGTAGTTGTTCATGCTCACGTAACCACAAGATGAAATAATGTGTGAACATGGATAGTGAAGCGTAGAATACCTTCCGCATTGACAATAATGACCATTCAAGTTAACTGCCCACTTTTGTCCGCCACGTTGCGTAATAGGATTGAAGGTCTCCTTTACTTCAAACCTTGTCGAGTGGATATCATACACGCAAACGATGTGCGAACAAGCTTGTTCTTGATTTTTTCTAATTTCTTTAACAAGCTTAGACCAATATACCTGTCCTTCATTTAACTGTCTTTGGGCTTGGCGGCCATGATCAACAAAGTACTTTCAACACCTACTATATGTTGATTTGACCAACGCTGTTATCGGTATGTTGCGGCAATCCTTCAATACCTTATTTATACATTCTGAGAGGTTCGTTATCATGTGGCCATATCGACGTCCTTCTCTATCATAAGCCATGGTCCATTTTTCCTTTGAAATGTGATCAATCCATGTTGCTATGGCTGGACTCAGTTGACGAAATTTTTCTATATTTTGGTCAAAATTATGCTTGCAAGGAGTGTAGCCTGCATGAAATTAGTTAGCAACAATAATTTGAAGTATACATGAAAGTTAAATTAACGTGACCATGATAAATGAAATCTTACCCAATTTCTTCAACATTTCTTTTTGTTTGGCATTATTGAATTTGCGATTGAAATTGTTTGCTATGTGTCGGAGGCGGTAAACATGATAACCGTGGGGAGGTTGCCAACCAAGTGCTTCATTAGCCACAATAGACTTTATACTCACATGATGATCAAATATGAGACAAATACCATTTTTATCTGTGACGTGTTCATGCAAGTGTGCCAAAAACCATGACCATGTTGTTAACGTCTCACCTTCGACCACGACGAATGCTAGAGGAAGGACACCACCATTTCCATCTTGTGATGTGGCCATTAAGAGGGTCCCCCGATATTTTCTGTACAAATGTGTGCCGTCAACTTGTATGATTGGCTTACAAAACTTGAAAGCCTCCTTACATTGACCAAAAGTCCAAAACACTCTATGAAACTGACGGTGTTCGCGACTAACCGTGTTCCCAACAATAAAATTGTCATGTAGTATTTGAAAATATGATCCAGGAGAATGATTTTGCATGTGTGTTAGCCACGACGAAAGTTTCGCATATGACTCTTCCCAATCTCCATATTCAAGTGCAATGGCTTTTTGCTTCGCCAATCAAGCTTTTTTGTACGACACCTTGTAGGCAAATTCACTATTAATCCTCTCTTGAATCAAAGAAACTTTTATTGATGGATCTTCTTTGATCATGCCTGTTAATAGAATAACAAAATTTAAATGACAATTAACGCAAAAGTAGCATAATATGAACATCAAATACGTAGCTACTACACAAGTGGCCATTAAATCAGAATCAAGCTTCTCGTGATCTTGTGTCATGGTCATATTGAGACATGTGTGTGGTCCACCCCATTGTGTGACTTTCCATGAATAAGTTTTTTTAGATAAAATTGCCCTCATATAGAACGGACAAGGACACTCTGCATTTTTATTCAAGCAACAAACAACATACTTGTTCGATTTGCTTTCAACAACTTTGAAAGTTTGATGCACCTTCATAACATATTGTTTCAATGCATTTTTTACTGCATCTTTAGTATCAAAATCCATGCCAACATATAATTCTTGTCCAACATTAAAACTCGATGGCATCTCCAAACCACAAATGTCTTCCTCATCAGGATGACTCCAGTTGATATTGTTATAATGCAAAGCATCATTCCAAAATGGATTTTCAATTCCTTGTACACCTAATAGTTAAAAAAAATTCAAATCATACTTATTTAACATTGAATACAATTGACATCAAATGATAAATGCATTCACCTATTTTTTTAATTAATAAGTTATACCTTCTGCTGGGTGAACAATTCTTACTGGTTGAATCATGTCGGCGACTTCATCGTCTGTATCAGATATACCATCAACACTATCATCTTCTTCTAAATACTCTTCAGCGTATGAGTTAGACACAAGATAATCATCATCATCATCTTCTTCATCACCATGTAAGTTGTTCACATTTGTTGGCGGTTGCGCCTCATTATTAGATAAAAATTTTTCCGCATGATGTAAGGGAATTTACAGAATGAAACATAGAACCACCAGCCACATCCTTTTCTATGTACAATTCCAAAACTGACATTTGATTTTGTTGTTGAAAACTTTCGAGCATGGTTTCAACATCTTCCTCATCACAAATTTGCAAAGCAACATATTTTCCAGAAACTAAAAATCTATAACTGATAGTAGAAATAGTTTCATTATTTTCTAACTTTACCTTATCTCCAATTTTTTTTTCCAAAGCATTGAAACTAATTTCAAGTTTAATCTGAATCGTTTTTTTACTGCCTTCAAATATTACACCATCATTCTCTTCATATACCCTTACATTGAAATACAACATTGTTATAATTGAATTCATCATGTACTTACAAAAACACTATTGTAAATAATTAATCATAATAATAATAAATTCAAAATAAAAAAATGTAATCACAAAAAACCTCTTTACTAAAAAACTTCACATTAAAACTTTATTTTAAATAAAAATTATTAACTTCAACTAAATATGACGAAAAAGACTTAAAACAGTTGAACAATTTGAACGTACTAATTTTAAAAGCAAAATAATCCATCAACAAAGCAAAAGGTAGTAATTAATCTTAACAATAATAACTTAAAAAAAAAAACAGCAACAACAAGCTAATCTAATTAAAAAAATACTACACACTTCATATTGGAAATTTTCTCCGCACTCAAAATACTTGCTTCAAATAAATATGATGCCAAATAAATTTATGATTTTAAACAAGGTTGAAGTTCAAGGCTCATACATTTTTAACACACACAAACAAACCATCAACACCCCAACCTAATCTAATTCAAAAAATACTACAACTTCATATTTAAAAAATTTACCATACTCAAAATAATTACTTCAAATAAATATTATGCCACAAAAATTTTGGATTTTAAACACACTTCAAAGAAGGCTCATAAATTTTTAAGACAATAACACAACATCAACACCAACCTAATATAATTATAAAATGACTATAAACTTCATATTCAAAACAATTTTTTGACTCTAGATATTTTCTTCAAATAAATATGATGAGATAATTGTTTTTTTAAAACAGACTTTTACTTCAACCCTCACAAAGTTAATTAAAAAATACAACTTAATTAAAAAAATTATAATAAAAATTTCAAATTCAAACTTTTTTCCAGCGTCAGAAAAATTACTTCATAAAAACTACTTTCACGCCACACACATTTCATTAAGAACTTCATACCTTAAGGCTGACTTCAAAAACAAAAGGTTCAGCAATGACAAAAATCGGATAGCAAGCAATTCAAAAAAATTGAGTAATTTTTAAAAAACGCACAGCAAATGTGGAAGGAGAGTGCCTATTTAAAGCTGATGATCTCGCCATTGGTAATGACTACTCCAAGGGCAACTCGCCAGTGGTACTGGCAATTCCAACTACAGTGCAATTAGCCAATTCCATTGGCTATTCCAACCTGAAAAAGTTGCTTCTCCTGCAACGCGTCCCTGCAACCCTAGACTGCATGGAAGACCTCCCCTAGCTCAACTCGTCAGTCAAACTGGTGAGTCCCGTGCACCTCAAATCGCTAGTGACACTAGCAAGACCAGTGCCATGTGTCAAAGCTTGGCCAAAGTCGCCAATGGCTTCTGCGATTTCCATGCAGCTTACGTTAAAAACAGCCCCATGCAGGAATAAGTTCCAAAACAGCACCATATCGGAAATTAGTTTCGAAAAGGAGCCCATGTTGGGAAATTTGCCTTCTAGTCTAAGTGTATGTTTGGTTTGCAATTGAAATTAATATGACACATGTTTCAATATAATCCAACGGATAAAGTGAAGAAAAAAAAAAAAACAAAGGTCATTATCCTTATACAAAAGTAGTTTAGTCTCAAACATACTTTTCACCTCATTTTTAAATATGCACTAAATCACCACTAACAAGCATGTTGGGTCGTTTCTATTCGAAAATTGCTGCCACCAAACACAGTGTAAGTGTTCATCCCTTATTATAGAGGAAAATTAATTGATTATTTGTAAAATTGGATAATGTTGATTATTTGTATAATTAATTTTGTTTGAATATAAGAAAAACATATTTTATATAGTAAATTACAAAAAAGGTATTATGAAGCTGAAAAAGAAAACTATTAGAAAATTTGGAGATAGTGTGTTGAGGTGAAAAAATTGCTATTAGGAAAACCTCGTAAGCATGAAATTTTCAAATGCATTAAAGCCTTAAAAATGGTTTTTTACAAATTTCAATTGATATCTCAAACACCCGATTATTTTTTTAAACAAGTTTTTCTTTAAAAAATAGCTGAAGTATGATAATTTCAGCTGTCCCAAAGCTGATGAATTTATTCCTATTTTCTTGTGATTGATACTTAATAATAATAACACCAATGCTCCTTAGAAAAAAGAGAGAAGATAGAAAAGGAAAACAATGCAAATACACTAAATCAAGCACGTTAATGATGCAAGTTTCTTTCTAGTTTAACCAACGATCTAACGTTGAAACTATGAATATGTAATTATACTAAATATTAAAAAAGTAAATTATTTATAGTAATTTTATCTAATTCAAATAAAATTACAGAATAATTGTAGGCTACCAAAAATAACAAACATGGAAAATTTCTTTTATTCAATTTCTTGCGCAAAGTAATTAAACTTTGGGAAGTTCTTCCTTAGTTCCTCATGTTAACGTCTATAAATATAATAAATGTTTCCTTCGGTCTGAATGATCTTTTACTAGGCCAAGTCCAACCTTTCCCCCACTATGCATCATACAGGCCAGCCACTATCCATCTTAGTTGATGTAACTGTTTGACAGAGTCTCATGAATCACTTGGGTTTTATGGGATGGTGATTCAGGATTGTGATGGTTCAATTATTTACCCTACACGTATTGTTGTCATTCAGCGAAAAGAATGTAAATACGAATTTTCAATCTGCTTAGAGGTTGAGATCAAGCCGGCCGTGGATACCTAGTTGTTTCTTGTTACGTAAAATAAAAAGTATTCCAACTCGTAATTTTGACTGTGATATGTAAAATAAGAAACGTCATGGATTTAAGTATTTTTATAATTCTTTTTAATAATCTGACTTAATGTAATTAATATTCATATAACGGTTGAAATTATAATAAATCATATCAAATATCATATGAACACTAAGCACGTTATGTGAGATTATTAAAAATATAAAAATATCTGAACTCATAATATTGTTCAAACAAATGTAATAGAATCTTGACAATAATAATGAACAATTGATTTAATGATTTTTTTCACTCAAATTATTTTATTTTTTTATGAATTTTTTTTTTCAGATGAGGAGAGAAACTGTTTCTTAAATTGATATATTTGAAATTTTAAACCTATTAAGATATTTATCATCTCCTAATAAATTAAATTGATTTTTATTTATTAAATTTATATTAATTTTCTGTTCACAGTAATGAAATTACTAAATTAAATCACTTATATTAAATTTATCTAAATGTAAATAATAAATATAAATAATAATACAAAATATAATTTATATTAATTAATTAGGAATTATAAAATTCTTAAACGTGACCTCAAACGATTGGCGGTATATGTTTATATTGTTAATCTTTAATTTGAATATATGTCAATTTTTACTTCGTCAAAACAACTGGTTGGATAATGAAATGAAATAACTTTTTTAATTTCTACTTTTGTTGGCACATTTGACGGAACGTAAACAAATTAACTTCGGAAATCACTAATTTATACACTCGTCTTTTCTATTCATCATACTAATCAATAAAATCTTTTTTATCTGTAAAAGGTGTATAAAGGAAATATAAAGATATAGAAAAGGTATTGTTAAAAAAAATAAAATCTAGTTCAAAGATCGCTATGTTTAAAATCATTTTAGGTTAAAATATATTTTAAATTTTTTATATTTTAGATTATATTCGGTGTAGTTTTTTATGTTTTAGAAATTTAATTTAGTTTTTATGTTTTAATAGTGAGTCAAAATAATCATTTTGAAACAATGATTATTTTTATTTTATTTTATTTTTAGAACACGATTTTAAATTTTATTATGACTGATTCATGATTTGTCTCATTAAATTAACTTATGTTTCAATAAAAAAAATGATAAATATAATAAAAATCACATGAAAAATAAATCCAATGAACAACTCAAAAATTAAATAATATTAAATTATTTTTTAATTACTTGTGACATGATTTTTTATATGATTTTTGTCATGTTTGATCCATTTTTTATTCGAACATAAATTAGATTTCATAATAACAAAGATGATTCACAATAGTAACACAAAATTAAAAACAATCATTATTTTAACTTTGAAAACATATATAATTAAATTAAACTTTTTAAAATATAAAATATCAAACTAAATATAATTTAAAACATAAAAGATTAAAAATATATTTTAACCTTCAAATTGAGTAACAACATAAAAGAAAAAAATATATATTTTAAAAAGAAATGTGTTAAAGTTTGCTCTATTAGCATTTCTCCTAATTGAGTAACCACATGTTCACGTCCCAACTTATTAACTAACCGCTAAATCAACTTTGCGGTTTACATAAGGGTATATTTTGTCCTTTAAATGTATTAATATTTTAAGGCAATTCCAATTGAAAAATAGTTTGACTATTGCAATACCTTTCTCTGTCTATATTGCCTGTCTATTACCGTAGATTAAATCACATGCGCAGCATAATAGAGCATGTAAATTGCTGTTTCTTGTATAACACTGCATCTAGAAACAAATTTGTCATTCGTGTGCGCACTGTGTAGTTTGTTTAGGTAGCATTATTTTATTTGGAAAATGAGAATATCAATTCTAGCTAATAACTTATAGTTTTTGAAAAAGAAGACTTTATGATCATCAGCTTGACTCAAATTTTTCTATCTTTCTTCCTGGACTTTGCTAGCTGCAAAAAAAAAAATACTGTAGTGAAAATATAAATATTTTTCAGTAGTACAATTTTTTTACACAATTTATTTATTTATTTCCACTCTTTCCCACTCCTCCAAATCAGTGGAAAGAGTTTCTACTTCTTTTTTTCTTATTCTATTTATCTAAAATTATAATTTTTTTTTTCCATATTTATCTTTTTTTCGATTTTTCCTATTTTTCCTTCTAAATTTTCTCCTCTATTTTTTTTTGGTGAAATTCTCCTCGATCTTCAATTTACTTCTAACCAAACGGTGGTAGTGAATTAATCTCCATGCTAGTGGAGGCTGTGACTTACTAAGAAATCAAGCATATTGTTCAAGGACGGAAAGGAACATAGATAAGCTTTTAATTTTGCATGAAGATTCTTCTATTTTTTCATTGGCATTTCATTGAAGTCAGGGCTTGAATGGGAAGAGAAACGATCAATCAGGGAAAAGAACACAGAATAGTCAATATGTAAGTGTCAGTTGAAATATTAAAAATACTTAAAATTATTTTTTATTTTCATAATTCTTTATCTAGCTAATTTACCCAACCACGCTGTGTGTTAAGAATAGTCCCACATCGGGTAATTCATGAACATAATAAGTATTTATATAGCTGGGTAGACCACCCCTTATGAACCGGTTTTTAAGGGGACCTTTCGGATGCCTTGGCTGCACTATAAAATTTAATATGGTATCAGAGCCATATTCTGTTTCTGCCACTGCCGCTGGGTGCCGCCAGCCCTCACTTTGTGATGAATTTGGCTTTCCTCATCCTCATAAAAGCTAAAGTGGGTTCAGGTATAACAGAATAAGGTAAAAAATTTAATACCCTTGCTCCATCCTTGTCGGGTTTTATTAAATTTGAAAAACCAATGGATCATGTGTTACACCATTTTTTTTCTAATTTTAATTTATTTTGTATATTTTTAATAAATTATATATTAAGTTATTAATTATATTTTAATTCAAATAATTTATAAAAAGTAGTAAATAATAAAGAAATTAAAAATTAAAACTTAATAATTGAATTATATTTTAGTTAAATGTATAATTTTAAGTTTGTTAATTAATTATTATAATAATTTAAATTATATAGAAATTAAAATAATAATTTTATATTTTTAAAATTACAAAAAATATAATTTTATAGGTATGAGATACTTTGATACTCATCCCTGTTCGCGTTCTCGTTTAAGAAATTTGAATAATACGTGTACATGATCAAAAAAGATATTTTTCATTAAAGTTGAGATAGGTTCGAGTAAGTGCTCATGAATTCAGGTTCTTCATCATGCCTAGATATAACAAAGTTGACAACACCCACTTTGCTATACAAAAATGTTAAATAAAGGTGTATAAGCTAGTTTGCTTTTTTCTCCAATTGTATTTTTTGACTTTCCCTATTGCAGACTCATACATGAGTGACACATGTACTGAGTATATAAGTAATGAATAAATGGGCGCACACTGATTCAATTTTTCTGTTATTCAGTTGTAGCAAACTCTCTCTCTCTCTCTTCATCTTCGTGTGTGTGTGAAGTGCAGTGAAGCACTCAAGCTCCAACATATGGTATCCAAAGCAAATTGTTGAAGCTTTGAGAGTGAATCTAGTGTGAGAAAAGTGAGTGAAATCTCAATTCTAACAGAATCAGTGTGTGAGCAACAATGGCGACGAACAGCCATTTTCCAGCGACTTTTCCGATCCTCGACGGAAGAAATTACGATCAGTGGAGTAGGAAGATGAAGGCGATCCTCGGCTATCAGGATGTGTAGGATCTAGTGCAGAACGGATTAATTCCGTTGCCGGAGAACGCAAACGCTGCGCAACAAACAGTTTACAGAGAATCGAAGAAGAAGGATTGGAAAGGTCTATGCATCCTCCATCAGTGTGTGAATCCTGCAATTTTTGAGAAAATTGCGAGATCGGAGACGAGTAAAGAAGCGTGGGATATTCTTGCGAATTCCTACGCCGGTGATCAGAAATTGAAGAAGGTGTGACTTCAAACCCTACGAAGACAATATGAATTGCTAGGGATGGAGGAGAGTGAATCAATTGCTGCATATTTCACTAGAGTTCAAACGATGACGAATCAGATGCTGTACTGTGGTGAAACGTTGTCTGATGAATCAATCGTGGAGAAGATTTTGCGATCGGTGTCATCGCGATTTGATCACATCACGGTGGCGATTGAACAGGCGAAAGATCTGTCGACGATGACGATAGAAGAACTTCAAGGATCTCTTGAAGCGCATGAGCAGAGAATGAATGAGAAGAAAACTGTGAAGCCTAGTACCGAGCAAGCGCTGGCGGCACAAACAGGCAACAAATCTGGTGGAAATCAAAGAGGACGTGGTAGAGGTAGAAACAATTACAGAGGAGGAAGAGGAAGAGGTAATTACAATAACTCGAATTCTGCTAAAGTAAACTCTAGTGAAAACAGTAGCAATAATGAACAAGGAAATAATCATACTGAAAATTATAGAGGAAGAGGAGGTAGAGGTTTTAGAGGAAGAGGGAGAAAATTTGATAAGAGTTATATACAGTGTTATAACTGTGGGAGATATGGACATTTTGCTGATGAGTGCTACAGCAATGTCAATGGAAATGATGCTAAAATGGCTGAAAAAGAGGAGGAGACAGAGGAAACTCTGTTAATGGCCATTGAAGAAAAGAAGAGCAGTGATGAAACAGTGCAAATGGTGTCAATTAAGAAGGAAGGTGAGAATGGTGAGTACTGGGTTCTGGACACAGGTTGTTCAACTCATATGACAGGAAGGAGGGAGTGGTTTGTTGAACTTGATTTCACAATCAAGAGTAGAGTAAGATTTGCTGATGATAGAACCATGAAGGTGGAAGGTGTGGGGAAGGTGATGATAAGGAAAAAAGATGGTTCACTGTGCTACATTACTGGTGTTCTTTATGTGCCAGGAATGAAAAGTAACTTGTTGAGTATTGGACAGTTACTAGAGAAGGGATACAGAATGGTGCTTGAAGACAAGGCCATGAAGGTGTATGATACTGAACATAATCTGTTGATGAAGGGAATTCTTTCTAATAACAAAATATTCAAGATTGAGTTGGGTATGTTGTTGCAGCAGTGTTTAGCTACAGCAGTTGACAAAGAAGAATGGTTATGGCATTTCAGATATGGGCACTTGAATTTTGGTGATCTGAACAGGATGCAGAGCAAAGCTATAGTGAAAGGCCTGCCTCATATCCATGTTCCAAAGGATGTATGTGCAGAATGCATGGAAAGTAAGATGTCAAGAGGTGCCTTCAATCCAAATGTGCCAAGTAGATCAAAAAGAAAGCTGCAGGTGATTTTCTCAGATGTGTGTGGCCCAATACAACATGAAACTCCTGCAGGTAACAAGTATTTTGTTACATTTATTGATGACTTCACCAGGAAACTTTGGATTTATTTGATTAAGAGGAAGAATGAGGTGTTAGGAGTATTCAAAAAATTCAAAGTACTAGTTGAAAAACAGAGTGGACAGAATATAGAGATTCTGAGGACTGATGGTGGTGGGGAGTATGTTAGCACTGAGTTTGATGAATATTGTGAGAATGAAGGAATAACACATGAGGTTACACCTCCATATACTCCTCAACATAATGGAGTTGCTGAGAGGAAGAATAGGACATTGCTTAATATGGTGAGAAGCATGTTAAAAAGTAAGAACATGCCTAAGATATGGTGGGGAGAGGCTGTTAACACTGCTGCATATATTATAAATAGAAGTCCAACAAAGAAAATGGAGAATATTACCCCTGAGGAAGCTTGGACAGGTGTTAAACCAAATGTATCACATTTTAGAGTATTTGGGTCTGTTTGTTATAGGCATGTGCCTGATCAACTTAGAACAAAGCTGGATGATAAAGGAGAAGTGATGATTATGGTGGGTTATCATTCAACTGGTGGTTACAAACTAGTGAATCCTGTGAACAACAAAATTGTGATAAGTAGAGACATAGTATTTGATGAGGGAAAAGCGTGGAAGTGGAGTGAAAAGGGAGAGAGTTCTACTGGTGTAGAACAAAATCTGTTTGATGTGCCTGCTGGTGAAACTGAGTCAGACATTGAGGGTGAAACAGGGCCAGTTGAAGATAATGATGATGAAGGTGGTAGTCCTGAGATGCCAAGAAGATCATTGAGACAAAGGCAGGTTCCTGCAAGGTTAAATGACTATGAGATAATGCCTGATGGTGCAATTGATGATGAAGGTGATTTAGTGCACTTTGCACTACTTGCTGAAACAGAACCAGTAACTTTGCAGGAAGCAATGAAAAACTCTAAGTGGCTAGAAGCTATGAAAGAGGAACTCAGATCCATAGAGAAGAACTTGACTTGGGAATTGGTTGAATTACCAAAAGGAAAGAAAGCAATAGGTGTGAAATGGGTGTATAAAGTGAAAGTTAATCCTAAAGGTGAAGTGGTGAAGTACAAAGCACGGTTAGTAGCTAGAGGATTCCTCCAAAGACATGGTGTTGATTATGAGGAAGTTTTTGCACCTGTTGCAAGGATTGAAACTGTGAGAGTTGTGGTAGCTCATGCTAGTATGCAGAGGTGGAAAGTACATCAACTTGATGTAAAATCTGCCTTCTTAAATGGAGAATTGGAAGAGGAAGTTTATGTTGAGCAACCAGCAGGTTTTGTGAAACAAGGAAGTGAGAAAAAGGTACTGAAATTGAGAAAAGCCTTGTATGGCTTGAAACAAGCTCCACGAGCTTGGAACAAAAAGATAGATAAGAGTTTAATCAACATGGGGTATGTGAGATGTATTTCTGAGCATGGAGTGTATGTGAAGTCAGGGGGTGGTGATATAGTAATACTATGCCTCTATGTTGATGATTTGTTGGTTACTGGAAACAATGAAACTAAGGTAACTGAATTTAAAAGGAAAATGATGAGTAATTTTGAAATGACAGACCTAGGAGAGATATCCTACTTTCTAGGAATTGAATTTCAAAATACTAGTGATGGTGTGCTACTGTCACAGAAAAAGTATGCTTCTGATGTACTGAAGAGATTCAATATGCAACACTGTAATGGTGCTGCAACACCAGCAGAAGCAGGATTATGGCTTGATAAAAATGTTGATGAGCCAGAAGTTGATGCTACTGAGTTTAGACAGGTGGTTGGGGCACTGAGATATCTCTGCAACACCAGACCTGATATTGCTTTCAGTGTAGGTCTGATTAGCAGAGTTATGGACAGACCTAGAACATCTCACCTTGCTGCTGCAAAACGAATTCTAAGATATGTCAAAGACACTATGACATATGGAATTCTTCTACCTAGTAAATGCAGAGAAAATGAGAAAGGTCTCTATGGTTTCACTGACGCAGATTGGGGTGGTGATAAAACTGATAGAAAGAGCACTGCTGGCTCTGTATTTCTACTTGGATCAGGTCCCATTTCCTGGAGTTCAAAGAAGGAATCTGTTGTGGCATTGTCCTCATGTGAAGCTGAGTATATTGCAGCTTCAATGGGAGCTTGTCAGGCCATCTGGTTGGATAATTTGATGCAGGAACTAATGATAAAAAAGGAAAGTGTTGTGGAGCTATTTGTGGACAACAAATCTGCAATTAGCTTGGCCAAATATCCAGTAGCACATGGCAGATCCAAACACATAGAGACTCGTTATCATTTCTTGAGAGATCAAGTCACCAAAGGGAGATTGAAGCTGAGCTATTGCAGAACTGATATGCAGGTAGCAGATATCTTCACCAAGGCAGTGAAGAGAGAAACTTTTAAGAAGCTGAGGAACATTCTGAATGTTGTTGACTGTAATGAATTTGTTTAGCTGAAGTTTTGTTGTTATTTGCTTTATATTAGAGACTAGCTTAAGGGGGTGTGTTAAATAAAGGTGTATAAGCTAGTTTGCTTTTTTCTCCAATTGTATTTTTTGACTTTCCCTATTGCAGACTCATACATGAGTGACACATGTAATGAGTATATAAGTAATGAATAAATGGGCGCACACTGATTCAATTTTTCTGTTATTCAGTTGTAACAAACTCTCTCTCTCTCTTCATCTTCGTGTGTGTGTGAAGTGCAGTGAAGCACTCAAGCTCCAACAAAAAAGACTTATGTTTGATTCTTTCATAACATTCTTGAGGAGAATAGCTTTAAACTAAAAATTAGTCTCATAACTAGTTAAAAAAATTAAAGTTGTATACATAGATAACTTAAGACATCATCCCTTGGTACTATCTAGCAATAGCATATATATCATTGTCATCGGTAAAATTATGAATAAAATTAATCTTAAATATTTTTTAATCTCTTAAATTTAAAGTTCTCTAAACTAAAATTTTCATTTTTTTAGTACCTCATATTCAAGAAATACTTCTTAAGTCCCTCTAACAAGACAACGTTGACTAAACACATGACCTGGAAGATCAATTCACAATTTATGACAATTTTTAACGGCTATATTTTGGTTTTGCATTTTAAATTTAAAATACGATTTCAGACAATTATAACTATCAAAATCAAATAAAACAAAAAAAAAAGTACAAACGTGAAACCCAGATCTACCACCATTAACAAACCCTGCATCCCCTATTACTAGAAATTCAAAACCTCACATTCCAAAATCAATCATTCAATCTCAATAACACTCTTGAATTTGTTACCTTGTCACATACTTTCAAGGTTCCAAACCAAACCCAATATTCAATGCTCTCTCCCTCTCTCACACCTCATCATATACTACAAAAAAAAATAAACATTTTTCTGATGGCAAAAATCCATTGGTAACACTAAAAATCCTTCGCTAATTGAAAATTTTGGACGGATTTCTGATGGACAAAAATTCGTCGGAAAAATGGTCTCAGGAAATTTAAATTGACGGATTTGTTATGTCTGTTGGAAATTTTCTAACAAAAAATTCGTCAGAAAGAATCCATGGAAAATTTCTAACTGACCATATCCGTCGAAAATTCCATACTAATATTTTGCGTCAGAAATTTCCCAAGGATTCTTTCTCACAGAAATTCCGTCGAAAATTTCCCATGGCTCATTTTAGATGAATTCTTTGGTTGCAAATTTCCACGAATAATTTCCGACGGAGTATATAGATAAGTTTTTTGGCTAAACAGACTCTTTCAAACCCCTTCTACCACTATAACATATATCATACATCCAATGACGATTCCAAAAAATATTTTTCATATTCTATATATTACAAAAAAAAAAATAGGAGCATTCATGTTTAATCATACGTAATCTTAGAGTGATCTCTATTATATATTAGTAGAAAGAATTATGATCATACTTTACGTGGAAAAAAATGACATACATTTAATGTTTGACTTTCTAAATGAACAAAGTATGAAATATAAATAATATAACCACAATCAGATATATACTTAACACATTTAGAATACAAAATTTCAAACAACTATAATATAAAAAACTTCAACTAACCTGAATAATAGAACGTACGTGTTAGTATTGAAGCGATTAGCCAAGACAGACTAACTATGAAGCTGAGAGTAAGAGAGAAAGAAAAAAAAATTCAAAAATTATTATCTATATATTTTCAACACTTTGTAATTAGTTAAAATTGATTGAATTGAAACATTATACTAAATATGATCAATTAGATATTTTTACAGTAAATTATGAATAATTTGCACAAATAATATATTAAAAAAGTTTATGCCTAATGAAAGGAGTAAAATGAATAAAAAGAAGTCATACATTGTAAGGGAAATATAATAATTTTTTAGGTGTGAAGTAATGTGAGCGTTAATCACTTACTTATCAATTAAGTATAGGTGTATAATAATACTTTGTATATTTTTTATTTGAATTCTAAAAATTTCAAAAAAATAGATGAGAATATCTAAATTTAATTAAATCTCTTTTGTCCATCATATTTTTAAAATTTTTAATATCTAAATTTAAATTTTAGTTATTTATAAGAATCTTATTTATTTATTTAAAATTTTCAAAAATAAAACATTTTATACTTACAAACTTCAATTTTTAAATATTAGCTCTATACAACCCTTTTCTAGTATATTATGCATCATCTTTCCACAACTTTTACTTATTAGAAGAAGAAAATACAAATTAAATATATTTATTTTTAAAAAAAAATATTGGATATTAAGAAAATTAATTAAAAATAATTAGAATGCTCTTACTACTATATTTTCTATTATTTTTTCTCTAAAATTCGATTATCTGTTGCAGATTTATCTAACTTATAGTCTCCATGTATGTTTCTATATTCAATGGTTTCTAAAATATATCTAGAAAGGCATATATGATCTATCATAATTTAGAGTAATTCTTTCCTGTAAATAATAATTGAACTACATACAATCTATTAAACAGACAAAATATGAAATATTTTTAATAATTCCAAACATGAGTAATTAAGTCATTGCCAAGAAGGTAAGAAATAGGGAGTATTATACACTTTGTGTTCTGGTTTCAGAAATTATACCTCCCAATATTCTATTTTGGTTGTAACATATTTGAAGAACTTACTAAATTAAATTTGATCCCTCTGCGAATATGTTCATAATAAAAACCTTGATTACTTCGTATTCGGTAGATCTGAATAACTGCATAATTAGAATGTCACTCTATATTTTAGTTTTGGTTCAAGGCAAAGCCTAATTTATTCATGTTGCGTTAAAACTGATGGCTGCATGTGCAGATCCATCCATGAAAGCACAATTGGATTGGGAAACACCTACAAAATCATTAAAGGTATTACTGGAGACCTTCTCTACCTTCATGAAGATTCTCGACTGCGTATTATCCATCGTGATCTCAAAGCAAGCAACATTCTCTGAGATGAAGAGATGAATGCTAAGATTACAGATTTTGGCATGGTAAGACTGGTTTTAGTGGATCTAACTCAAGCAAATACTAGTAGAATTGTCAGAACTAGTAAGTATTAGAATATAACATACCTTATAAAATGTTGAGAGTTTAATTTCAATCAACTATCAATGAGAATTAATTTTAACCTTAATTTTCACCAAATCAAGTATTAGTAATTATTCGAAGAGTGTGAGTCTTGAGTTGTTATAATGGTTAAGTTTTGTATGACTGAGTGATGGGGTAAAATACTTATACTGTACTAGGAATTCAGAATTAAAGCTTTGTTTTGAAGATCATTGGCTTTAGCAACTAAAACAAAATGAAATTTTATAAGCATGTGAAGAATCACAATATTTATGACCAACTATTCATGCACTCCTATCCATGCAGAATATGACTATTTTTTTTTACGAGGCTTGTATTGTAATCAGAAAACATTTTAGATACCGAATCAAAACTTAAAATTTTGATATCCATGTATGTTATAACTATGATATTGTTCTGCAGATTTAGATGATACTCTGTATCCCGTCATATTTGGTCTTGCAAAAAACATGTCCTCACAAATATCAAAGGTAAGTTCGTGCGTATGCCTAAGTACCGTAAAATTTTTGAACTAAAAATATATTTAAGTCACTTATTGTAAATATTTTTTTATTATAATACTTAATTTTTTAAGTATTATTGAAGATACTCTATAAATATTGTATACTTTTTCAATAAATATACAAAGGGAGCTAGAGAGAAAGCATTTGTTTTTATTTATTATTAAATTCGCTTCACAACCCCTTGCAAACGCAACAAGATGCAAACCAAAATGCATTCATGTGATATAGTGCCATCCAACAACAACAACATACTATAAAGTTCAGAAAGCTAAGCACAACCGTTCAACTTTCAAACTCAAAACCACAACACGAACAAAAAAACACGAAACATAGCAAAATGGTTTGCACTAATAGCAAGAAGCAATTAAGAAAATACTAAACTAAAAAGTGTTATATTAAGCAGACTTGAAGCTTGAGCACAGTGATTTTATCAGCAGCAGTGAGCACACTAAGATGAGAAAGACTAACGAGCCAACACCCACTCCAACCCCCACAAAGAGGAGCTTGAACTCGAAGTCCTTGGCACTGAGTAACTCCTTGAAGGCAGTGTATATCAATCTGAGAAAGTTCTCATTCCTCACGAGTTTGATTGAAGCCAATGGTGAGCATTTGTACAATGGTGAGGTGAGAAGCAACGAGAGAGAGGGATGAGCTACAATGGCTTACCTGTCGGCGACTTGGGCTGACATCGGAGGTGCAATGGAGGCACAACGGGTTCCCTTATCAAGTCGCAAAGGGGAGTGACAAAAGGCAAGGGTTGCAGGCATTTTATTTGGGGATAATTTTTAAATCCGATGGATTTTACCGAATGAATAAAATCCGTCAAAAATTTATACTTTATAACGGAATACAATCTTTCAAAAATATCCGTGGGAAAATACAATATTTCCGACGGAATAAATTCCATGGGAAATATTCTGTTAGAAATATTTTTTTTGTAGTGATATTCCTTGCTTTTAATTTAATTCATGTGATTTTATTGACAAAATTCATCTAATTATGTTAAGTTTGATTCAGCCACGACATGGATTGGAAGATGTGAAAATTTTGTGAAAAGAAACTTAAAATGGGTCAAAAAGAGTGTTGTGGTGAGGAGAATGACCATTCTAATTTCAAAATGATCATTTTGAGTTTTCACGAAAAAAGGAAATCAACATAATTGATCCTGGGAATGACCATTTTCGTGCCTGTGATAGTTACATTTTTTACTATAAAAAGGGAATTGGATAAGGTTTTTGAGATATCTTTTGCTCCGCTCAAAAATAGAAAACAGAGAGTGAGTAAGCAACTCTGACGCAGCTTTAGTTGATAGGAAAGAACATGAAGAACATCACAAGGTTCTAAATTGTAAAATTTTTTACTCTCCTTTCTTCTTCATGTATTGTGGGTTGTTTATTTTCTTGTTTGTGCCTATGGCTAGCTAAATCGCTCTCTTTTCTAGGTTATGATGTAATCTACATATGAACCCCAATATCATCAATTGAAATTTGTCTTTATTCAGTCTATTATTTTATTCTACGATACTTAATTTCTTTTATCCTTAAGAGTTTGGTTTCTTCATTCTGCTACGCCATTCATGCTAGGTTTGCTTGGCATAGTGTATTATGGAACAATTCCACTCTTTTAGGAAAAATGCAAAAGGCCCTGGACGTTGTTCTATTGATCTATCATATCTACCATAGTACTTATCACCACGATCATATTTGACAGTCTTAATTTTCTTTCCAAGTTGAAGTTCAACTTCAGCCTTGAAGGTCTTAAAACGTCTAGGGATTGAGACTTCTCATGTATCAAATATAAAGTAGTCATCTATGAACGTAATGAAATATTATTGTCCATTCCAAGAAGCCATAGGAAAAGGACCACAAATATTTGTATGAATTAGTTCTAAGACGTCCTTAGTTCTTTCGACACAAACTTCAAAATCTGATAAATCCAAGGGATCAAGAATCTCATCCGACACAAGTCTCTGAATTCTCTCCTTAGAGATATGACCTATGCACTTGTGTCATAAGATGGCTAAATTCTCATTCAATTTTTGTTTTGTACCGTAAAACTTGTTTGCAATATTTCATTATAGGAATTAACAATATCAAGCATGTAAAAATTATCAATTAAAGAACCAGAACCAACAATATTTGAATTTTGGTAGAAACTAACTTTATTATTTCTAAGAGAAAAAGAAAATCCATATTTGTCCAAATTAGAAATAGAAATAAATTTCCATCTAAAAGATGTCACAACAAAAGTCTCAAATAAATCCAAATAAAATCTAGTCTTCAATTGCAATCTGAAAGTTCCAATAGCCTCTACTACAATTTTATTCGTTAGTAATGTTATTTAAAGATTAAATTAGAAAAAAAATGATGGTCAATGAAACCATCACAAATTGCAACACCATATGCCATGTCACATGCTCAGTTAACAACATCTTGACGATAGAGGGAATAAAAAAATTATGACTTTTAATTTGAATAACTAAAACATATTGCTAATCGTGAAAATTGTAATTACTCCTCAAAAGGAATATATTTTCAAATCAACAAAGTAATTTTCACTAAATGATTCTATTAACAAATAAATATTTAAAGATGAGACATAGAATCCTTTCTTGATTTGAGTTTTTTTAATCAAACAAGCAAGTTCATGATTTTTCAACTTATCAAAGAATTGTCTCATACTTAATGCATATTATAATAATTTCAATAAACACATTCATTTTTAATCATATTCATATAATATAATGGTCTATAGTATTTGAAAGTAAATGTAAACTTCTAATATTAACGATCGAATTCTATAATTTCAATACTATACAATGACATTTCTAAATACATAAATCGTATGCTACTTGACGTCTTCATGTAACATCTTTACAACGGTGTCAACTGATACTTCAACTTCTCAAAAAGATCTTATTTATGAGTGCTTTCCAATACCATGTGCTTTAAAGAAGTTATCAGAACCATCAATTCCAATCAAAATAATTCCCTTTGATGGCGCATTTGTCTTCTCAAATTTTAGTCAACATTTCGATCGCTTTTGAATGGATTCTTTTACTCCTCTCAAGAAAAATTCATAAAAAATATACTTAAGTTTCTTGACTTAAACAAATTTTACCTAGATAACACATGCATAACCCAATGTTTTTAAGGGACTAAAAACACATTAATTAATATGAAAAACAACTGAATTTTCTGTGTTATTAATTAATATGATCAAAGTGAAGTGGTTAGTGAAACATTCTCACAGAATTTTTTTTAAATAATTAACTTAAGAAAAAAATTAACTTATTACAAGATAAATGACCAATAAAATGCCAAATATGATCTTGTGTTCACTCTTTTTTATTACATAAAATCACGGTCTAAGGAGAATCTTAACTTATGTAATCAGTTCACTTTGAAAAATAAAAAGGTTATATTCTTCAAAGCATGTTTTAGAAATGTCTAAGCTGCAGCGTTGCGTAGAGTGGATGAAGTTCTTGATCCGGGAGAGGCTGAAGCATATGCGTTTAGGTGGGACGGATTGTGCTCAACTCTTCCAGTGCTGGGAAAATAAGGAAGCAACAGGTAGATCTTTGTTTCATGGTCTGCTTGAAGATTGTAGAAAGTTGTTACATAACTCTCCTTTCAAGTTTCTCGTTTTTACTAAAAGAGCGGGTAACAACGCTGCGCACAGTGTGACAACCTTAGCTTTTTCATTTTATGATAGTTGTTGGATTGAGGAACATCGATTCGTTGAATTTTAAACTAATAAAATAAACAATAGCTTCTAATAAAGTAATATACCATAAAAATAACAATAATAATACTACTAAAAAAATGAGTTTTAACATCGCCCTATTAACATCGGTTATTTGAAAACCGATGTTGTTAAACACTTACAACATCGATTTTCAAATAACAGATGTTAAAACTGAATTTAGTGTGATTTTAACATCGGTTATTTGAAAACCGATGTTGTAAGTGCTTAACGACATTGATTTTCAAATAACCGATGTTAAATTAACATCAGTTATTTAAAAACTGATCTCGTTAAACATTTACAACATCCCGATGTCAAAATCACACTAAATTCTGTTTGAACATCTGTTATTTGAAAACCGATGTTGTAAGTGCTTAGCGACATCTATTTTCAAATAACCGATGTTAGTATAAACTTTTTTTTAATTATTTATATATTTAAAAAAATCATATATTGCGTTATTAATTATATTTTAATTAAAAAAATATAATAATTAATAAACAATAATAAATTCAAAAGGTAATCATTTAAAAATTAAACTAAAATTTTAAAATAAATTTCGTAATTTTAATTTTATTATTTCATGATTATCATTTAAATATAACACACATTTATATAAATTATTTGATATTAGTTAATTTGAAAGAAAAAAACTGTTTTTAATAATAGAGTTTAACTTTTATAGAATTTTTATAGAATGTTGGTGAAAATAATTATATCATAAAAAAATTAAAATTTATTATTAATATATTTTTATTTAATTATTATTTAATTATTATATTTGAAAAAAATGATATTTTTATTATTTTTAAACAAATTTTTCAGAACAAAAATAAAAATATTTTCATGAGACACATAAATTATGTTTTAAGTCTTTAAATATAGAGTTAATTATAATCCACATGTAATTTATTTTTATTATATTTGTCATTTTTTTATTATTTTTAACTTCATTTGTTAATTATGTAAATTTTTTGTTAATAAATTTAATAAAAAAATTATTTAGGAAAGAAGAAACAAAGAAAAAGAATTATATTTAAATAGTGATGAATATTTTTTGTCAAAAGTTATTTTAATACTCAATTAAATATATTTTTTTTAGATTTACTTAATAAAACTTTAAATTTGAATTCACAAACTAAGTTTGAGAACAGGAATAGCATATTAGGTCTAGTAACCACGACACACTCAAATTTAGTTTAATTATCATTTATGAAATGATTATCACCGAGTTCTTATTATAAAAAAGTCATCCTTATTAATATTTAATATTGTATTAAAACTTAAATTTAAAATCACTAGTTAAATTAAAACAATCTTATCAATTGATTTATATACTTAGTAGCAAACAAAAATTGTTACAATTTTTTTTATAATATCAATTAATTGAAAAATATTTTGATATAATTTTTAATATAATTATTACAGAAATTTACGATACTATAACTTACTGTCAAAAAAGTCATAGAATGTATGCATACATTATTTATTTGATTAAAATGTATTTTTTGTTCATCTATTTTTTAAAATTCATGATTTTAGTTTTTTTATTATTTAATTAAAATATTTTATCTTTTATTTTTAAAAATTCATAATTTTAACTCTTTTATTCTTTAATTGAGATATTTAATTTTTTATTTTAATAAAAAAATTTAATTTTAATTTTATTTTTTTAGAAGTAAAAGACGAACTATCTTAATTAAATGAAATGATCAATGATTAAAATTACAAATGTTTAAAAAATAAAATATCTTAATTAAAAAATAAAAATTAAATTATGGATTTATAAAAAATAAGAAAATGTGTAAATCAACAGTGTAAATCTATCGCTTGATGCAGGTTGACCTCATTTCCCTTTGTTATTTACTTATTTTCCCTTCCTAAAACCCTAAACCCTCAAATTTTAGATTCATCGAACTCGTCGATTTATTGAGGAAATTCTTTTTTCCGTAATTTTCAGGATTGCGTTGTTCGAACAAACAGGAATTGGAAAGAATGCCAACTAGGTATTGTATCCATTTTCCACACTCTCTCTATTCCTTTAATCCTTTCTGTGTGCGTAACGTGTTTTCGATTTCTAAATTTCTAGTTGAATGTGTGTAAGAATGCATTGTTGGAATTCATGGAAATTTTTTCACTTGGAATCCAAATAGCTAATTGTTCATCTGAGTTTATTTTATTGAATTAGAATTTGTAAAATATTTTCTTCAGCAAGTTTACCTTCCATGATTGTATTTGAATTAACCATTGCAGTTGTGCACCGAAATAATAATAATAATAATAACAGTTAACCATTGATGAACTCTTGACAGAGGTATACACTTTGAGGGAATGTTTTGAAAAAAGAAAGAACAAGCAAGGAAAGTAGAATTTTGCAGAGGTGGAACTTTTTTTAGTTGGCAATAAGGTTATCCTCTGTGCTTCCTAGTTATTCTTGGTGGTTACTGTACAGACACTTCCTCCTAAAATGAATGTTTTTGGAGTATAGTTCAATCGAAGGTGATTGAGATTGATCTTGGGGACATGGAACTTTTATATACAAAGATCTATAATAAGCAGTGTTTTCTGATTGGAAATACCAAATACGTGTTTTGAGGTGAGAGCAGTCACCCCCCCTTAACTTGCTTTTACTTCGTAAAATCATTCATTCATTTGGATTGTGTATTTTTTGCTGTTGATGATAATGTATTATATGAATGATAACTCGTCAAACATAATTTAATTAAGATATTATATTGCTTTTTAATTTTCTTGCTTTTCAAAAGAAAATGTGTTATTCTTTTTTGTTGAAATGCTGAAATGCTGAAATGCTGAAAATGTGCTTTTCTTGATTTACTTTTATATTTATTGTTATTTGATCATTAACCCACCAAAAAGTTATTCTCCCTCTTTTTATCTCTGTTTATATTATATTTGGAATGTTCATTTTCATGAAAGAGCACTAAACATTGTTTGTATTCAGTTATTTGTTGATGCCCCACCTTAATTCTTCTGGCTTTTGCGTCCAAGCAGTACACACACAACACACTTCTGCGTTTCATGGCACCCCTACTGTTGTCAAGAACTTGAATTATCTAAAGAGTTTTTAGACAATGAGTCACGAAGTTCTGCCTCTTCACCTTCTTCAGTTCTTTGATTATCTCATCATTTTCACTTCCCTTACTTTCCCCAGCATCCTCATTTTCACTTTCTGTTTCCTGAGTTATAGAAGCCACCGGCTCAGAAGAACTAGAAGCTTCGAATTGCTCAAGTATCTCTTCTCCTTTCAACATTTTCAACTGCCAATAAATTCAGCACTTCTGTGTCAGTGCTACCTATCTCAACCATTAAAAACATTCAATACATACCATTAATATTAAAATAAAGTTTTAAGGAAGATTGACAAACTATGCATATAATAAACAAACACCATATGCAAGAATAAAATTTGAAACTAGTTTTTGCATATGAGCATATCAATATGCATGAATTGCAAATATACCTGAGAGACAGAGAGAAGGTGGGAAAGAGCGTGTTGGTATTGAGCATCATTGTTATGGAGGGATTCTTGGACTTTGTTGGTGTTGTCGTGTACAAGCTTCTGAATTGCGTGGTCGATGAGCTCAAACCTTCGATCTTGTTCCATGCTTGTATATTGTTTGGACTTCAATAATAATAAAAGGGTCTTTCTCTGTTCTCACCCATCGGCCACCGACAAGAGCCAAGAGGTGTATTATTGAATGAAAACCACAAGAGACGTGGCGTTTTGGTTTTGTTTTTTGGGTCTTCTCCTCATCTCTAGCATCATCCAACTTTGGGAAGTGGCGTTAGTGCTTCTTACCTTTTCATGGGAAACTTGTCTATACACAACACGATGACTTAGCCTCACCACATAATAAGTGGGAGAGTGTGGTCCTTATGTTGACTCTTGCATATGTGGTTCTTAACTTATATCTATATTCAAATAATTATCTTGGAGAAGAGTATAGTACTTGCGTAAAAATTGTTCATCCACTACAGTTAGTTTTTTTTTTTAACATGTTGTAATTATAGATGCTATTCTTTTGATTTAATATGCTATTATTGATATGAAAATCAATACGCTGTTACCAAATTATCTATTACAGCTTCATCTTCAATGATTTAGTAATGCACAATTATGTACATTAGAGTGTAAAATTTTATCAAGCAATTTTCTTAAATTACATGTCTAAAGAATGGTTGCAAAAGCTAGCTTAAGTTTAAAGTATTGAATGTGACGAAATTCAGAAAAACACTGCTGCTTTCTACGTGCTTTCCATGTACATAAGGGATTGTGATAGCTAATGTTTAAGAGTAGTAGAAATAGAAATTACGTTAATAATAATATATAGTTAAATTGTTTTTATTGGAGTTGCAATTATTTTTATAAAATATAAAGTGTGTAATAAAATAATGTGCTCAAGTTTGAGGACTACTGTGAGGTGGATAGGTGGTACATCATGACGAGATCACAATCAATAGTTTTCATATTGGTTGGAATTCATTTCCCCCCATAATGTAAAACCAAAATGCCTATACATACACACACTATTATATTAGGAGTATCAAAGCATCTTTTATCCATTAACTTAGCTATTGAGATTTCTCTTAGCACCTAGCATTTTGCTTGAGAGAATGAGTGGGGCAGGCTCATGGTGAGTGTCTTTCAAACTGACTTGGCAGCGGGCTCACCTTAGCTTCTAAGTGCTTTTTTAGGAATAAATGGTACGGCTTGAAAGTGATTTTAAAAAAGAATGCAATATGGATCCCTGTAAATTCGATTGGTTTTGAAAGGACAAGGAAAAAGATAATATTAGGAATTCAAGATTGAAACTATTTCTATGTAATGTGACGGAATAGTTAAACTATTGTGTGACTGAAACTAATGAATGCTTGCAGTGATCCTGAAATTATGTTGCTCTATTTGTGGATTTTTGCATAAATGATTTTTCCATAAATTATGTTAGCCACGTTAGTAAGAGTTTGGGTGCAAACAACACTGTATCCTTTCCGCCATATTATCCTTTATTTTTCTTCAGAGTTTGAGTGTAGCATTCATATTGATATCTGTTTTTCGAAATGATGATTGATATAGGTGTTCATTCAGTTATTTCTTTGATTCTTGCTTTCATTTTGGACTGTGCTGCTCATCATCACAGGTACAAATGTTTGTTACCAATGAATATTTTTATTACGTGTTCACTGCCATTAATGACAATTGATATATGCTATATAAATTGTGTTCATGATGAGTGAACCTTAGATTCCCGTTTGAGATTGGATGCAATGATTCTTGCGGACAGTTTGCATTAATCATTGTATTTAATCTTGAATTGTCCGTTTGGACAGTTTGGGGAGACTGATATTTTTATGGTAGATTCATGTGTTAAGGTTAAAATTATTTTGTTTAATTTGATGAAATTTCGGTAATGCATTTCTAGTTGTTCTTTAGGTGCATACTTGATTATCGAAAAATTAATTTCACCGATTTCATGTTGTGTACTTGGAGACCAATGCGAAATGCTGCCAAAATTTTGTCAAATTTAACAAAATAGAATTAACCCTGACGTATGAAGCTACCATAAAAGACGGTCTTCCCAAATGGGATAGGGCCACACCTATAATAAAAAAGTGAGATTTTCATGCATCGAATAACTTTGAGAGTATGACCGAGTTATTACTTAGATGGATCGAAGTTAGATGAATGAAAGTTGCATCAGCCCAGAATACGAGGAAGGCGTCGAGCAATTCTTACAATTTGCTTCAGAAAGAGGTCAACCGGATGAAGATGGAAAATATTATTGTCCTTGCATCAATTGTTTGAACGGAAGACGACAAATACTGGATGACATACGAGAGCATCTGTTGTGTGATGGAATTAAGAGGAATTGTATGACATGGATATGGCATGGTGAAATGACAGACATGCAGAGTGGGCAGAAATCCGAACCGTTTGATGTAGAAATGGGAGATCGCTTGGAGGATATGATTTGTGACCTTGGACAAGAGTCTTTTCAGCAAGCGCATGCCCCTATGTATGATACATTACAAACTGATTCAAAGAAACCTTTGTATCCAGGGTGCAAGAATTTGTTGACGCTGTTGTCAGCGGTTTTAAGTCTGGTTAATATCAAAGCCAGATATGGGTGGAGTGACAAAAGCTTTAGTTCACTGCTTCAAGTAGTGCACGACATGCTTCCAGAGGAAAACACATTGCCTAAAAGTTACTATCAAGCAAAGAAAATATTGTGTCCCATGGGTATGAAGTATCAGAAGATTCATGCTTGCCCGAATGACTGCGTATTATACAGACATCAATTTCAAGAAATATCGAAATGCCCTAGGTGTGGGGTATCACGGTACAAACTCAAGGATGATGAGGAGTGTAGTAGTGATGAAAACTCAAACAAGGGCCCCCCAGCGAAGGTGTTGTGGTATCTTCCGATCATTCCAAGGTTTAAGCGTCTGTTTGTTAATGGAGACGACACAAAAGACCTTACATGGCATGCAAATGAGAGAAACTGTGATGGAATGCTTCGTCATCCGGCTGATTCCTTGCAATGAAAGAAGATAGATCGTTTGTATCCGAATTTTGGCAAAGAGGCAAGAAATCTTAGGCTTGAACTAGCCACTGATGGAATGAATCCATATGGCAGTTTAAGCACGCAACACAGTTCGTGGCCAGTTTTGCTAGTGATTTACAATTTGCCTCCTTGGTTGTGTATGAAATGAAAATACATGATGTTGTCTATGATGATAACGGGCCCAAGACAGCCAGGAAATGACATCGATGTTTATCTCAATCCCTTGATTGAAGACCTTACAAAGTTGTGGGACGAAGGAGTTTTAGTGTTTGATGGGTTTCGAAATGAGACATTTAATTTGTGTGTAATGCTTTTTTGTACCATTAATGATTTTCCAGCATATGGGAATTTGAGCGGTTACTGTGTTAAGGGCCATCGTGCATGCCCCATCTGTGAAGAAGACACAAGCTACATACAACTGAAACATGGAAGAAAAACAGTGTACACTAGGCATCGACATTTTCTTAAACCTCATCATCCTTACCGGCGATTGAAAAAAGCATTTAATGGAAGTCAAGAGCATGAAAATGCACCGGTACCGTTGACTGGTGAGCAGATTTTCCAGCGGGTTCAACACCTAAATACAATATTTGGAAAGATCCAAAAGAAGGACAAAAATAAGACTTGCATATGGAAGAAAAGGTTGATTTTGTTTGATCTTCCGTACTGGGTTGATCTAGATGTTAGACATTGTATTGATGTTATGCATGTGGAGAAAAATGTATGTGATAGTCTCATTGGGACGCTCCTTAACATTCACGGCAAGACGAAAGATGGTTTGAATACTCGTCAAGATCTAGCTGAGCGTCGTTACATCCAAGGTCTGATGGTAGAAAAAAATACTTGCCTCCAGCTTGTCATACTTTGTCCATAAAGGAAAATATTAGTTTTTGTTAGTGCCTACGACGGGTCAAAGTTCCGCAAGGATACTCTTCAAATATTAAGAGCCTTGTGCATTTGAAGGATCTTAAGTTGGTAGGCTTAAAGTCTCATGATTGTCACGTCTTGATGCAACAATTGTTATCGGTGGCCATACGAGACATTTTGCCTAACAAAGTCAGGCTTGCCATAACTCGGCTGTGCTTTTTCTTCAATTCCATTGTAGCAAAGTTCTTGATCCTGTGAAGTTAGACGAACTAGAAAATGAGGCTGCTCTTATATTGTGTGAGTTGGAGATGTATTTTCCGCTTGCATTCTTTGACATCATGGTTCACTTAATTATTCATCTAGTCAGAGAAATCAAATGTTGTGGCCTGTTTATTTGCAGTGGATGTATTCGGTTGAGCGATACATGAAGATCATAAAAGGGTATACCAAAAATCTACACCGTCCTGAAGCATCTATTGTTGAAAGGTACATTGCAGAAGAAACCATTGAATTTTGTTCAGAGTACATTGAAAAAGCTAAACCTGTTGGGCTTCCTGAGTCTCGGCATGATGAAAGAGTAAGAGGTAAGGGTTCAAGAGGACTGCATGTCATCACTCCAAGTGTAGAAGATTTGCAACAAGCTCACTTGTATGTATTGAATAATAGTAATGAAGTTTTGCCATACATAGTTCGTCATGAAAATTTAGTCAAACAAAGTAATCCAAAAATGTCGAAGAACTCAGTGTTGAAAAAACATAACAAGACTTTCCTAGATTGGTTTAAACACACAATCTTGGCTGATGATAATGCTTCTGAAATGTTGAGAAAGCTAGCAGATGGGCCTAAAAGAAATGTTATAACTTGACAAGGATATGATATAAACAAGTATTCCTTCTATACAAAAGCACAAGACCAAAAAAGTACAATGCAAAACAGTGGGGTTACCCTAAGGGCAGAATCTCAACACTTTGTTAGTGTACATGATGACAATCCTTGTGTAGCTTTCATCCCTTACTTTGGTTTCATTGAAGAAATTTGGGAGCTTAACTATGTCAAATTCACTGTCTGTGTTTTCAAATGTAAGAGGGTTGACAGTAATACCGGTGTGCGGACCGATGATGTGGGATTTACGTTGGTGGATCTTAACAAACTCACTTACCAGAATGATCCTTTCATTATGGCAGAACAAGCGAAACAAGTATTTTATGTCGAAGACCCTTGTGATCAAAGGTGGTCAGTGGTTTTACATGGGAAAACAATAGGTGTCAATGTTAAAGATGATTATTCATACATTAATACTTATGTTAGTCCTTTGTCCACACAACTGTCACCTAATGTCGTCGGAGAAGAAACTGACGATGTTCATGCTAATCGTAATGATCACGATGAAGGAGAATTAATTAACATCGTCTAATGTAATTTTTTTTTATTTTGTACTTAATTTCAATTCATTTAATTACATTCATACGCATTTATTTTTTATAACATATTGAATTAATGTTTTTTTTTGTTTACAACCAAATGGCTACACAGCCAAACTCTCCTCCGCCTCCTCCTCCTTCTACTGGTGTAGCATCGCATTCGTCGTCACCACCATTGAAGCGGACTAGAAAGGCCTCACGCCTAAGATCATTGGCGACTAGACCAGTTGAGGCAGAGAGACCCCTTGTTCATGTGGATCCTGTTACTGGCAAAGCAGACAGTCCCCACAGCAAGAAATTTAGAACATATTTAGGGATCGTTGCTCGTGATAAGGTGGATGTCACATACGAAAATTGGAAGCATGTCCTTATTACTCAGAAGGATTTGATATGGGAGGATATTCAGGTATCATGTATTATTTCATTTTCCATATTGTTTATTAGCCAAATATTTGAATTTAGTATTAATAAAACCTAATTTACTCTTTGTTAGGCTGAAATTGATATCCCTGAAGCATCTGATTTAAGGACAAAAAAGAAAATACTTCAGACTGTGGGGGAGCGGTGGAGACAGTTTAAGTCTGATTTGACGTCGAAATGGGCACTTGCAGCTGACAAGGATAGTGTCGATGACACTGTATGCAAAATGTATGGCATTAGCAAGGAGAAATGGGCCCAATTTTGTCAGAGCCGTAGAGACCCTTCATAGGAGGTAACTAATTTGTGGTTTTCATTTATTTTAACTTTAAATGAACTTATTATAATACATTGTAATCATGAGTTTCATTAATGTTTCATTTTTATAGAATGTGCGAAAAAAAGCACAAGCCGTCCAAAAACAAAACACTGCCCCTCATGTGATGTCTCGTGGGGGTTATGAATATTTAGAAAAAAAGTTGATGGATGAGAAGAGAAATAAAAAATTAGAGGAAGCTACTCAATCCGGAAGCACTGACACCGTCATTGATCCTCCATCTCCCATCAAACGACACATGAAGTGGAAGCTAGCCTGCACCAAGAAAACTGGTGACATGACATCTGAAGCAGCAAAGGAAATTGCTGACAAGATTGTAAGTCACTTTCAATTCATAATTATAATTTTTTTTATTGTGTGATTAAGTATAGAATAAATGTGTTCTTCATAGGATGCGCTTGAGGAGCAGGGCTCACAGGGTTCCTTTGTTACCCATGGACGTCATGATATACTGACTGCTACCATTGGGCGACCAAAACACCCTGGTCGTGTGCGTGTTGTAGAAGCTGGTATAACTATCAAGCAATACTTTGGATCAACTTCAAGGACCTCCTCCGTTGCTCCTGAATACCTGCAACAGTTGACGCAACAAATCAAGGACCAACTGGAGGATTCAATCACAGAAAAAGTCACTCGACGACTAATGTTATCCCTCAGCCAAATGCAATCACAGGGACTCGCACTGCCTCCTGAACCTGATGTTGGTCCTTCAGCTGCTCGTGTCAGCACAAAGGAGAGTTGTGTTGATCCCTCAGGGAACGATCCAGACACCAGTGACTCATACAAATGCGGGTTGTATATTGAAGAATATCCTTCTCGCCTGGTTGCCGTAGGAAGAGTTTATGAGGGATCCACAACCATTCACAACATTTCTTTGCTGCATGATCAAGTCAAGGTTGGTGTTGAGGAGATTAGAGATGCAGATGCTCCCATTCCTGTACCCACTAAAGAGGTTAAGGTCATGGGACAGGCTCTTAACACATTCCTTGCTTGGCTGACACATCTTGTCAATCGTTTATCAGAACAGGTATTTTAGTGTCATTAAATGCTTATTTTTTCAATTAAAATGTTTACTGTGATTAAATTATGTCAATTAATTATGTTGGATAAACAGGGAGCTGTGGGACCCGCGAAACCAGCAGATAGGCCGAATGATGAGGTCGATGATCCGTTATATCTAATGACATTGACCATCCCACAGCTTTTTCTGAAGCCATTGCAGGTTATGTGGGATGCTACCTTGTTTGGCCTGTTTAATGAAAATTTCCCTTGTACATAAAGCATGAAGATCTGTCTGAAATTGCACACGGTGGTCAATGTCTCTGCATATCTGTTATACGGTTGTGGATTCTGTAAGTCAATTTAGATTGTTGTTAATTATCTAATTTATTGTTTTACCTTCATGCATAATTTACTTTGTGTTAACAACAATAGGCATATGACTGAGACAAGTATGTGAGCCGGGAATATCAATGTGTATGGATTTCTCGAGCCACAGTCTATCCAGAGATCTAGCCAATCACAATTTGAATCAAAAAATTACATTAAGAACTGGATGCAAAATTCAAAACGGGATGTGTACCTAGGAGCCTACCTGAATGGGTAACTTAAACTCAACAAATGAATTTAAATAATGTATAATAATATAATAACCTATATTGGTCTCCACTGCAGTGCACATTGACAAATGGTCGTCATTTTGCCTAAGGAAAATGTTGTCATTTGGTTTTGTTCGTTGCATAATAAGCCAGACAACTACCTCAAAGACATAATTAATAGGTCAGTGTTGTTTTTCAATACATTTGCATTAGCATTAGTCAAGTAAATCAAAATTTTAAATATACAATAAGAATCTATGTTTGTATTCAATAGTGCTTTGAAAGGACTTGACGATACTCAACAAAGTAAATCTAAGCCTCCTGCTAGGTGGATTGTTATTAAAGTAAGTTATTTAAACAATATGTTTTTACTTATATTTTAGTACTGTGTAGACTAATTTGTACTAAACGTTGCATATCTAAATTTCATAATGTATTTAGTGTAATAGACAAAAAGGAAGCACTGAGTGTGGGTATTACGTCATGCACTGGATGTCAACTATAATCTTAGGAAATTTTCAGAATAATTGGAAAATGGTAATTTTTAATTCACCAAATTTCATATTATTATGATTGTTAATATATTATTAACTTATGTTTTATTATATCATGCAGTATTTCACTGATCCTAGACCATTGGAACCAGAAAGATTGAAGGCGCTTCGCAACCAGTGGGCAAAGTACTATTTGAAAGTGAAAAATGAAACTTAAGATGTTTAGACAATTTTGTAATTGTAGTTTATATTTACTTAATTTACAATTCATGTCTCAACATTAAATATGTTTTGAATTCATAGTAATTAGTAAATTTCTCATTGAATTTTCTGGTAAAAACTGTTTCAAAACGGAATGAAAATTATGTTGTGTGGTCTGATTTTAAAATTTGCAGGTTATTTTTGGGATTTATTGAAAAAACAGACATCATGTTAAAAAAAAATTCTAAAACAACATCGATTTTTAAAAAAACTGATGTGAAATGTTACTTACAACATCAATTTTTTTAAAAATTGATGTTAAATGTCACTTACCTCAACATTTTTTAACATCGGTTTTTTAAAAAACTGATGTTGTAAGTGACATTTAACATCGGTTTTTAAAAAAATTGATGTTGTAAGTAACATTTCACATCAGTTTTTTTAAAAACCGATGTGAAATGTCACCTACAACATCAGTTTTTTAAAAATCGATGTCAAATGTCACATTTAACATTGCTTATTTTAAAAACCGATGTTAAATGTCACTTACAACATCAGTTTTTTAAAAAATCGATGTTGATTTATAGATTTATAACCTTTGTTTCATAATTCGTATCATATAACATCGCCTATTTAAATAACTGATGTTAAATATCACTTACAACATCAGCTTTTTAAAAAACCGATGTTAAATGTCACTTACAACATCGGTTTTTTTAAAAATCAATGTTGATATATAGATTTATAACTTTTTTTTTCATAATTCTTATCATATAACATCGCTTATTTAAATAACCGATGTTGTATTTATTAGTTAACATCGGTTTTGAAAAACCAATGTTAACGATATTACTTTCCACATTGGTACTTTCAACATCAATTAATAACCGATGTTGAAAGTCCTAAATAACCAATGTTGAAACCTTATTTTCTAGTAGTGTTATAAACTTGGATTTTTAACAATGTGAACTAAATGTGGCATATTAACTTCTTTTTTTTGCCAATGATGTAGCATATTAACTTTTCAAAACACGTGTTAGTTGTTTTTTTACAGGTTAAGAAGCATGTTAGGCAAGAAGACTAATTATAACTCATCAGGTTTACTCGTTCTTTGGATAACTTTCTCTTCATGATCAAAGGAAAAATCCAATTCCTTCTGAAAGTGGCAACTTATGTTATTGATCTTGAGTAAATAAGACAAAATAATCATTTTGTTACGAGAATGATTACATTTAGAAACTAAATTTGTCATTATCAAAGTTAATAAATTAATTAGGAAGCTAATTAGATTATCATGAAATTAACAAACTCAAAATTAAGGATATGCTAATTTGTTACTAAATTAACCGAATTATGTTAATTTTCACGAGGTTGACAAATTTGAACATTAAATTATAGAAAGATATACTTGTAGATATATATTAAATAAACACAAATTATTATTTTTAGAGAAGAATTATATATTTAATTTCAAAAAATAATTTCAGGAAAACATGAACACATGTTGGTCCCCCCAAAGTTACACCACATTTAACAAGTATTATGTTGATATATTTAATTTAATTTACCTTGATCGTCTATATGTGTATCATTTTGAAACTTTTACATGCTTACAATGAGTAGTTTAGTACAGCTAATTAACTTGATTTACTAGCATGCGTAGTTGCTTATGCTGAATTTTCTATGTGAATAGCATATCATACGTACTCGGAATTGATTTGGTCAAAAAGAATGTATCCCATGAATATTGCCCCTTTACATCATTTGTCATTACTCGCTGTAGGTGGCGTGCTGCTACATATATCAATTAACAATTCACAGCGGATTAAATCAATCAATGAAGTCTTCTTTTTTTAAGATTTCTCGATACCTAATTGAGACCTACCATGAAAATTTCTTTGAGGTGAAATGGTCTTTTTCATTGGCCCAGTCCACAAATCACTAGGTATGATACGGTGCAGTTAACTGATATATTTTCCTATGGACCAACAATAAAAAAATAGACATTTTTTCCAGCACACGTCTCAGCAACTCTATAAATACAGCAATGTGGCAATAGCGATCCAAATAAATTCAAATACATAATATAACTTTATCATTTCTCACTAGCTGATCTTGTTATCTACTATACTTTATACACTATATTGCATATTGATCAGTCATTATTGCATATTAATAGAATGGAATCACGTGGGTATTTGTTTTTTCTTCTCCAAGGCTTAGTGTTTGCAGCCCTTGCAACCTCAGCTTTCTCACAATTGTCACCTAACTACTATGACTACTCCTGCCCCAATGCTTTGAGCACCATCAAAAGTGTTGTGGAGGCTGCGGTGCAGAAAGAGCACCGTATGGGTGCATCCTTGCTACGCTTGCACTTCCATGATTGCTTTGTCAACGTAAGGCATTCTATGTTAGTGTCCACATGCATGCATACCCATATATATCTGCATACACATGCACATAACACACATATACACATATATTAATACCAATGAGTAGTTGATTTGAGTAGTGATAAGTCTGATTCCTTAACAAAGTGATCAAAGATTTGAATCTTAACTATTTTGTACCAAAAAAATCTAGTTGGGAAGAGGCAACATTTCTTCCCGTGCCTTTATATTTTTCTGAAGAAAATTAGTGTCAGCGAACCATGCACCTAAAATACTCTTTAGAATGATATGCGAAAAGAAATTACACACAATGCATGTATATATTACCTTAATCATCGATGTTTTATAATTATCATAATGCCTTTTGACTTCCTAATGAGACCTTGAAGTATGACCACTAATTTCGATTATTTGAGTAGATTAAGAGATTAATCATTAATCTGAAATTTAGTTACACTTAAAATTTTACACAAGTTCCCTTAAACACAATATAATTCTGAATGCAGTGATTAATTTATAGATAATGTGAATACGTAAGTCTAATGGTTATTATTTGGATTATGATGGTGATTCAGGGTTGTGATGGTTCAGTTCTTCTAGACTCCACATCCTCCATTGACAGCGAAAAGAATGCAGCGGCTAATTTCCAATCTGCTAGAGGATTTGAAGTGGTGGATGACATAAAGAAGGCAGTAGACCAAGCTTGTGGAAAACCAGTTGTTTCTTGCGCAGACATATTGGCTGTTGCAGCTCGTGATTCAGTTGTTGCGGTGAGTAATAATACTATAATATAGCTACTTGATTATGACCCTAAAACCTATCCGTTAAATGTTTATCGTATATATAAGAAATTATGCTTAAAGATGATGAAATGCATTTTTTATCAGAACTTTGACGACATGAAATAAATGTATATTACTAAAAAGTAATATAAATTTATTAATTATCTAAGGACTCGCTGACTCAGTTCGAATAGTATAAAGAAACCGGAGGGTTCTCAAGTCTCAACCCGCCAATAAATATTATGGTAACAAAAGTTTATTGTATTAATATTTAATAGTATGTATAGCGCCCAGAGCAAGTGACCGGGGTGATTGTGACGGCCACGTTATTATTTGAGAACATACAAATGATGTTGATTGGTTAGTTTACAAAGAGATTTATTATCAATACAATAAATCGTTGAAGGGTCTCGTTAAACATTGGTTAAAGAACCAAAATAAATAAGTATTAATGGTAAAAATGATAGAAAAGCGAAAGAAAAAAAAAGTAATGCAAAATAAATAAGTATCTTTTTCTTTATTAATGCAAACGTTTATATTCTCTTTCTCAAATTGATATAAATTCGACCTAAGAATCCATGCCGAACAGCACAATTGTTTATATGTAATTAATTGTGACCGTGAACTAAATATTCTTACTGAAAAACACAACTATTTTTCTATAACATGAATGAAATTAGTTGTGAACAATAATTAAATTATGTGCATGCTCCATGCAGTTAGGTGGGCCATCATGGAAGGTGAGTCTTGGTAGAAGAGACTCCACCACAGCAAGCCGTGAAGCAGCAGATGCAAGCATTCCAGCACCATTTTTCAGCCTTTCAGATCTCATCACCAACTTCAAGAACCATGGTCTTGATGAGAAGGACCTTGTTGTTCTTTCTGGAGGCCACAGCATTGGATATGCACGGTGTGTTACATTTAGAGACCATATCTACAATGACTCCAACATCGATGCCAACTTTGCAAAACAACTTAAATACATTTGCCCAACAAATGGTGGTGACTCCAATCTTTCTCCTTTGGACTCAACAGCCGCGAACTTTGACGTAACCTATTACTCTAATTTGGTTCAAAAGAAAGGGCTTCTTCACTCTGATCAAGAACTCTTCAATGGTGGTTCTACTGATGAACTGGTCAAAGAGTACAGCGACGATACCGAAGATTTCTACGAGGACTTCGCAAACTCGATGATTAAGATGGGAAATATTCAGCCCCTCACTGGGAATCAAGGTGAAATTCGGGTTAACTGCAGGAATGTGAACTAATTCATTGCAAAAATTATGCAATAAGTATGTATTATATATACATACAGAATAATTCTTGAGTGGTGCACGATTTAGAATTTATTATTTATATATGTAATGGTATGTATTCTTTACTATAAATTGTGTGTTTTCAAATTCCTTTTGTGTTGATTTTTACGTGAGTTTTTTTTTTATGATCTTTTTTTGAAGAAAAAAAACACTCCTCTGCGTTAGAGATATTATATCAACTAATGATATATCCAAATGAAAGTTTATTAGAAGAGGAACAATCTTTATTTTAGAAGATGATTTTGTAAAGTTACGTTAATCTTAAACTCAAATTTTTATTATTTATTTAACTCAGAAATCTAGAGCGTGAACTGTACATGTGAAAAATAATAATCTAATTCCAATGTAAAACAATAAAAATTAATAAATAACATAAGTGTAGTTCGTTATGTTTTTAGAGTTATTCTCTAATCAAAATTAGTTTTACATTGGTGATTTATGTAAAAAAAAAAAGTGTTAAATATTAGTATAAATTACTATAAAATTCAATCTTAATTAATAGAAGGCTAAAATAAAAGAATGGTCGCTTAACTTAGCTTTTGGATCTGAATTGCTACCTAATCTTTAAAACTTCTAAAATTGTCATGTTAATTATTTAACTAATTAAGGACCGGTTGTTCATTCAAAACAATTATTATTTTCAATTTTCAGACATATTTTTTAATTTTATTTATTTATTCAAGACGTAAAACATTTTTTATTAGATTGACTTATATAAAAAGTATGAGAATTAATTAATGTTTGAAAAAAATAACCATAAACATGAAGAAAATATCATAAAAAGTAAACCTCATGGGGTGATTAAAAAGAATATGCTAATAAATTTTTCAATTTTTTAGTTGTTCAACGGACTTACCTTTTAATGCAAATTTGGCCATTTTTTGCATCCATGTTTAGTCCCAATTGCCACTCAACTCACTAGCTGTAGACGAATGAGAATTTCAAGGTACAAAAAAGTCTAGTTTTATCTATATGTTAACTTTTTTACCCGAAGTTCTGATCGATAGAACACTTCCAAACGCTTTTTTTAGCACTTCCATTTGAGTAGCAAATGTTTATATAAATAAAAGCAAATTGACAACAACAAATAAGTGAGATATGGGAGGCTATGTCCGGATTTCTTGTGCCTGTTAACCACCTTCTCTTCATTTAGTGGAGCCAAACTTTCAATGTTTATAACAAATTAACAAGAAAGGAGTTAAGGGTCTCCTTGACGGATACCCTTCTGATACGGGTACAGGGTATGAAGAAGAAGATCAGAGCTCAGCTCAAGAGAAGAAAAGGGGGGTGCAAGGAGAAGAAAAGCCCAAAAGAAGAATTGTTAAGCCCAGCTACTTAAAGGACTACGTTTAAAAAATACATCTACATAGCAACCTCATACACTCAGCCTCATGCTTAATAGGAAAATTGTTAAAAGATATATATAACCAATTCTGTTACTTCCATATTCTAGAATGATTCCTACTTATCCAGCTCAGCACAATTCTGTTATGAACCACTTATATAATACCATGTAATAATGATTAGGAGGCAATGAGAATATTCAAGTTTTCCCTTACCTTCTTACTTTCTTCTTTGAGGAGGATTCTAGACCTCGAATTCCAGAGCTAACACTGGTGCTTTCATTGTTCCTTCCGCATCCATGGCCGAATCCAGCAACGATCGTGTTGAGGCTGCCTTAGCCCGACTCACTTCACGCATCGAGGACCTTCTGCAACACGTTACCCCCTCTACTTCCCCTCCCTTTCCACCTCGTAGCCCGATACCTGCACTTTCACATAGAATCAAGTTAGATGTACCGCGTTTTGATGGTACGGATCCTCTTGGGTGGATTTTTAAAATCACCCAGTTCTTTGAGTACCACGGTACCCCGGAGCATGACCGCATCACCATTGCAGCATTTTACATGGAGGGAAGAGCCCTTGCTTGGTTCCAGTGGATGTCAAGCAACGGACAATTCACTTCATGGCCCGTATTTCTACAGGCACTGCAAACTCGTTTTGCCCCAAGTCAGTATGAGGACCCCTCCGGGTCTTTGTTCAAACTCACACAGCGGACAACGGTGACGGAATACTTATCTGAATTTGAGGAATTGGCCAATAGGGTGGTTGGCCTTCCGGCTCCATTCCTGCTCAGCTGCTTCGTATCTGGACTCGCGCCGGAGATTCGCCTCGAAGTGATGGTGAACCAACCCCTCACCGTGGCCCAGGCGGCAGGGCTGACCCGTCTCCACGAGGAGAAGCTCCGCGACCTTCGTTTTGACTTCCGACAACTCCCACGCCAGCGTGCGCCGCCGCCGCCACCATTAGCTTCACCACAGCCTCCGTCACTCACACCCTTTGCCTCTCCCCGCCTCTCACCCCTTCCTCCTCTCTTGCCCTCGCCGCCGCGTCCGTCTCCGCCACCCATGGTCCGCCGACTGACCCCAGAGGAGCTCGCATCCCGGCGTGAGCGCGGCCTCTGCTTCTCCTGCGACGAGAAGTTCCATAAGGGGCATAGGTGCGCCCCTAGGGTTCACCTACTGATAGCAGATGCGGACGACCCTCTCGAACACGTGGGTTCTAATATAGACCCAGTTGACCCAGGCGACCCGACTCCAGGCCCAATTGACTTACCCGAAACCCCAGCCCACATCAGCCTCAACTCCCTCGCGGGCCACCTTGCCCCGAAGACTCTGCGACTCGTCGGTCACATCTCTGGCCACTCCGTTCTGGTTCTGATTGACAGTGGGAGTACCCACAATTTCATTCAGGACCAGCTCGTGGCCCAATTGGGGCTACCCTGTCGGCCCACCACTCCATTGAAGGTCCTCGTTGGCAATGGCCAGCACTTGCAGTGCCACACGACTTATGATTCCATCACCATCGACCTGCAGCAACATTCCTTCGTCGTCGACCTCTATGTCCTTTCGATTGCCGGCGCCAACGTCATCCTTGGCGTGCAATGGTTACAATCTCTAGACCCTGTTTTAACTGATTATACTAAGCTTAGTATGCAGTTTTTCCATGATGGCAGGATAGTCCAGCTCCAAGGTGATCCGGTGGCTCAACGGGACTTGCTTTCCTCCCCTCAATTCCGACGTGTCTGCCGCAATCAGCCCAACAACATTTGCTTCCACATCACGGTGCTCCCTGAAGATTCCGAACCAGTGATGCCCAGCCCAATTGAACCGCAAGTCCAACATCTCCTCCAACAGTTTTCCGTTCTCTTTCAGGACCCGACACAGCTCCCTCCGGCACGCGATACTGATCACCAAATTCACTTGCGTCCCGATGCCACCCCTATCAATGTTCGACCATACAAATATCCTTATTATCAAAAGCGCGAGATCGAGACCCAGGTTGAGACAATGCTCCAACGCGGCATCATTCAGCCCAGCAAGAGTCCTTTCTCTTCGCCGGTGCTGTTGGTGAAGAAATCCGACAATACCTGGAGATTCTGCGTGGACTACCGAGCATTGAACGCCTTAACGATCAAGGATCGTTTCCCAATTCCCACCATTGACGAGCTCTTGGATGAGCTCGGCGGCGCGAGTTGCTTCTCCAAACTGGATTTGGTGCAAGGGTATCACCAGATACGCATGCAATCGGAGGACATTCCCAAAACTGCTTTCCGGACACACCACGGGCATTTTGAATTTAAGGTTATGCCCTTTGGCCTTTGCAACGCGCCCTCTTCGTTTCAGGCGACAATGAACACTCTCTTCCGGCCGTACCTTCGCTGCTTTATCATCGTCTTCTTTGACGATATTCTCATCTACAGCGTCTCCCTCAGCGACCACTTGCGTCACCTCCAAACTACCTTTCAGGTGCTATATGACAATCACTTCGTTCTGAAGCTCTCCAAGTGCCTTTTCGCTCAACCTCAGGTGGAGTATTTGGGTCACCTCGTCTCGCACCGCGGCGTCCAACCGGTGGCTTCAAAGATAGCCGCCATTGCACAGTGGCCCAATCCACGCTCCGTTCGTGCTCTACGAAGTTTCTTGGGACTTGCCGGGTTTTATCGCCGGTTCATCCGTGGATACGCCACTATCGCGGCCCCCTTGGTCAAAGCCACCACCGTTGAGCCCCTCCACTGGACTCCGGCCACACAAACCGCCTTTGACACCTTGAAGGCAGCTCTGACATCTGCACCGGTCCTCGCCCTCCCCGACTTCAAACTACCCTTCACAGTTGAGACTGACGCATCGGCAATTGGAATGGGCGCCGTCTTATCACAACAGGGCCACCCCATTGCATTTTTTAGTAAACCCTTCAGTCAGAAAATGCTCCGAGCTTCCACCTATGTCAGGGAATTGTGTGCCATTACCATCGCCGTCAGGAAGTGGCGGCAGTACCTCCTCGGACACAGCTTCACTATCCTAACTGATCACCAAAGCCTGAAAGAACTCATGACCCAGGTCGTGCAAACTCTAGAACAGCATACCTATCTCGCGCGTCTAATGGGCTACGATTATCATATCCAGTATCGCTTAGGGAGCCATAATCAGGCAGCAGATGCCTTATCCAGGTTACCGGAAGGAGCTTCTCAAGCCTTTCTCATTCTCTCCGTCCCTTGCCTCACTTTTCTAGATGAGCTTCATGACCAGCTACGCACCAATTCGACCTTTCAGCAAAAGCTGCTTGATGTTCAGAATCATCTCGATCACCATCCTGAGTTCTCCATTGCTGACAAACTGCTGTTGTATAAAGGTCGTATCTGGTTGCCTTCCGATATACCCATCATCACCACCCTTCTGACAGAGTATCATGCCACCCCTACCGGTGGCCACGCCGGCGTCGCCAAAACCGTGGCTCGCCTCATGACCAATTTTTATTGGCCCGGCCTTCGAGATGACGTCTCTCGTTTTGTTGCTCAGTGTGTTGACTGCCAAGTCACCAAGTACGAAACTAAGAAGCTTGCAGGGCTTCTCTGTCCTCTTCCTGTTCCCAGTCAACCCTGGTATGACTTATCCTTAGACTTCATTACCAGCTTACCGGCGTATCGTGGCAACACCGTGATCCTTGTTGTAGTGGACCGCTTTTCTAAGGGAATTCATCTAGGCATGCTGCCGCCGAGCCACTCCGCCCTCACGGTGGCCAAACTATTCTTGGACATAGTGGTGAAAATCCACGGCATGCCCAGAAGCCTGGTTTCGGATCGTGATCCCCTCTTCGTCAGTCAACTTTGGCAGGAGCTATTCAAGGCCAGTGGAACTCAGCTCCGGATGAGTTCGGCCTACCACCCACAAAGTGATGGGCAAACCGAGGTCATGAACAGGGTCGTAGAGCAATATTTGCACGCGTTCGTCCACCGATGACCCAAGAATTGGGGCCGGTTACTTCCATGGGTGGAGTGGTCCCATAACACCTCCTGGATGGCAAATACTGGCACCACCCCATATGAAATCACTTTTGGTCGCCGGCCATTCAACTTTCCGGACTATCTTGCAGGTTCCTCGAAGGTCGATGCTGTAGATGACCTCTTGATTGAAAGGGATCAGACATTCCAATTAATTCATAAGAAGTTGTTGAAGGCCCAGAGCAAGATGAAGCTTTACACGGACAAGCATCGGAGGGATGTTCAATTTGTTCCTGGGGACTGGGTTCTGGTTCGTCTTCGTCCTTACCGCCAGTCCTCCGCCAAAGGGGATTCCTCGACCAATGTAAAATTGGCTCGTCGCTATTACGGCCCATTTCAGGTCACGGCTAAAATAGGACCCGTAGCATATCGTGTGAACTTTCCGGCAGGTGTACGCATTCACCCGGTGTTCCACTGCTCGAACCTCAAACCTTTTTAGGGCGAGCCCGCTTCCACTCCTGCAATTCCTTTACCACCCAATTTCCATGAGAATCAGCCTCTTATTTTTCCCCTTGCCATTCTGGGATCTCGTCGCGCAACAGCCGAGCCTCACAGCCCTTGGCAGGTTTTGGTCCAATGGCAGGGGCTCTCACCGGAGGAGACCTCGTGGGAGGACTGGGACCAGCTCCGTCAGGACTATCACCTTGAGGACAAGGTGATCCTGCAAGGACCCAGGGATGATACGGGTACAGGGTATGAAGAAGAAGATGCTGAGGAAGAAGAAGATCAAAGCTCAGCTCAAGAGAAGAAAATGGGGGTGCAAGGAGAAGAAAAGCCCAAAAGAAGAATTGTTAAGCCCAGCTACTTAAAGGACTACGTTTAAAGAATACATCTACATAGCAACCTCATACACTCAGCCTCATGCTTAATAGGAAAATTGTTAAAAGATATATATAACCAATTTTGTTACTTCCATATTCTAGAATGATTCCTACTTATCCAGCTCAGCACAATTCTGTTATGAACCACTTATATAATACCATGTAATAATGATTAGGAGGCAATGAGAATATTCAAGTTTTCCCTTACCTTCTTACTTTCTTCTTTGAGGAGGATTCTGGACCTCGAATTCCAGAGCTAACACCTTCATAGAATGGAAAATCCAAGTCCTCACTCTGATTAAACAGCTAGAGCTACATTTCCTCGAAGATAGACAATAGAAGATTAGTTTTATTATTAGTTTTAGGAACTGATAATTAATCCCAATACTCAAGGACGATCCTGACATTTATGGTCCCATAGTCAAACAATAGACAAGAGTTCTTTGTGTACAATATGATAAATATTTGTTCACAAAAAAACTAATACGTCATTTTATTAAAAAAATATATGTTATTACATACAATTTTTTTCTCTATATTCATAAATACATACAAATATAAAATATTACATGGGAGTATATATTTAATTTTTTTGTAAAAATTGAAATTTTATTAACTTTAATGATTGAAAAAGTTAAAATTTAGGAATTAAAGGAGTTTTAAAAATGCCAACAATATGAAGATATTGCTAAAAAGAGTTGAATATATGGCTTAATTATTAATTTGATTTTTAAATTATTTTAAATGGATGGTTCAATTGGATTCCTAAATTTTAAAGATCAAATTTATTCATTTTTAAGAATTTGAAAGCCAAATTAAATCTTTTAAAACTTTAGTGATCAAATTGATTTATTTTTAAGAACTTGAGAACTAAATTGAACCTTTTTAAAATTTGAGAATCAAATTGAACTATTTAAAATTATCCGAGGTCTAAATTGATAATTAAACATTTTTTTCCTCCTCCCACCATAGTTGTATGAATTTTTTTGAGCTCCATCAGTCATAGCCTTGGGTGATCGCACCGCAAAACAACCCTAGGACCAACCCTACCAATATTCTTTAGAGTATCCATAACAAAGTTTTGACGGAGGCGATGATACTTTTTCTCTAGATGAATTTTAATTGCCATCATCTCTTTCCTACCTTTGACTTTTTGTATTGTGTGAAAAATCGCTTGAATAATGACACAACTATTAGAGTTATGCCTACCGCAGTATGCATGATGTTGGACATTTTAGTGTAATTGATCTCTTTATTATGTTAAAATAAGAGTGCACGCTTGTTTTAATGTAATAACGAGATGTTCAGTTTAGGAAAATTTTGGAAGTTACTAAAACTTCCATCAACGGTAGTTTTTAAAAAAGAAAAAACTTCCATCAACCGCCAAAAACCACCTGTTCTTTGATCATAAATAATCATTCTGGTTCAGAAAGCATAACGGGTGACAAAACATACAAGACCAAAACAAAACTCTTGAATTATAATCTTCTGATTTTATCCGATTGAACAATTTTGGTTGAACCCCGAAATTTGATTCAATCTGAAAGTGTTATACACGACTTCAGATTTATCCAGTATCATCTCGATTTTCAAATTAACCAACACATGAAACGTAAGTCTCTGTAATTAAACATTACATTATTAGTAGTTAACTACATTCATTTGCTCTAACCACACTTTCATGCTGTTGACAACAATCTTTGTAATGATTTTATACACAACATTATATAAACTGATTACATAGCTTTCTACCAGGACTTTGCCAATTCGATGATTAAGTTGGGAAATATTCAGTCCCTCACTGGGACTGATTAAGTATTATTATACATATTGAATAATTCTTGAGGATATATATGTGTGTGTGATAGTGGTCCACAATTATGAATTTATTACTTATCTATGTAATGGATAGTATATTGTATCCTTAATTTACGATAAATTGTTGGTATTGAAATTCCTTTTGTGTTGATTCTAAAGAGGTACAATTTCTTTTTGAACCATTAGTTCTTTATATGATTCTTTTTGTAGAAAGAAAAATCACAACTCTGATATCAAATATAGGAATGATTTAACTCAGAAATGTAGAACACGCGGAGAAGAACATCAAACCAGTGGATATATATATATATATATATATATATATATATATATATATATATATATATATATATATATATATATATATATATATATATATATATATGATACAAGAGATCAGGCGGAAGAGATCAAACGGACAAATAGAAAGTAAGAATGAAACTAAAATGCATGCACCGTTAAACAAGTACTAGAATAAAATTAAAATGAAAAAAGCATAAAAGGACCAGAAACGATGGCGGAGCCGACCAGAATCTGGGAAAATTTAAAATGTACAAAACATAAAAGAAATAGAAATGACGGCGGTGCCGAGCAGAATTTGTGAGGGGAGAGGAGAAGTAAACTGTAAATGAAATTAAAATGCAGGAAGCATAAAAAGAAATAGAAATGATGGCAGAGCCGAAGGAAATTTGTGAAGGGAGAGAAGAGAAGAACCCGAACCAGCGGCAGAGCCGCACAAGATCGGTCAGGAGGGAGAAGAGATGTGCAGAAAAACTTTCAGTTTATTGAACTTTAAAAGAAAAGCTTATAAAAAAATTTCTTCACAGAGCTTCTCTCTCTAACTTCTCTCTCACTATCCAAAAGTGCCTCACATTATGTCCGAGGTCTCCTTTTAAAGTCAGTCAAAGTACTAGTTGCTACTGTACGATTTCTTTGACCGGAACTATTACAAAATAAAATTACAATCCGATTATGTGACCGACAATTGAAATTTTAATTATTATCTAAACAAATACCAAAATAATCGTCCTCATTTTGGTAGAAAGGGTCTTCTTCTTATTCTTCAGTTGAACTTGTTTCCTCCTTTTTTGAGGAAGAGCCTTCTTCTTCTTGTTGCAACATTTGTAGAACCTCTTTAAGATTTTTAGTCAGGCTTTCTTTGGATTTTGAACCTGCTAAAAATGCAGCAAGATGAGACTTCTGGTTTAGGAATACAGAAGTTTCTGGGTCAGCTGCCTTAAGAAATTCTGGATGCGATTGGAACCAAAGCTTCACTTGTTCTGGATTAGCTTTGGATGTATCAAATTGTGCCCACCATTTTACAAATGCATGCCTTTGTAGAGATGGATATTGATTAGTTTTCTCAGTCTTACTATAACGGTATTGCCATGAAAAGATCCATGACAAAGCAAAACTGGAGAAATACTTTAGGTCTATCGAAATTAGTGATTCCTGAGAATTGAATTGTTTTTTAAATTGGGCAAGTCCTTATTGAACCTGCTCTGGAAAAATTTCCGGAATGGGGCCAAAGAAATTCCACCATTGTAAGAACCAGTTTGGGAAATTATAAATTGTGTTTGTTTTGAAATATATTAACCATGAGTGCTTGAAGCGGGTATTTTGGTGCCAAAAAACTTTTGTCCAAACATCAACATAATCCCAATAGGTATAACCTACAAGATCAAATGGTACTGAAAATTTTTTCCCTTTGTTTAAGTCTAAACCAAAGTGTCTTGGTTGAAGAACCTTTAGGATTTGTATTGTTGAGTGAGTGTTCAACGTTTGATCCTTTGGGTCTTTGAAGTGCTTGATAGACATTGAATTCGAGTCTACCAATATCAGTTCATAAAAGATTCTTGACTTGTTGATGGCAGATGGTTTAAAGTGAAATCCTGTCGAGAACGCCTTGACTGTTGCCTTGAATGGGTTCATATCCCAGAATTCATGTTCCATCTGCAAAACAGTTGAAAATTTGTTTTTGTAAATATAATTGTTAGTTTGTTTGGTGATTGGTGTTTGGGTTTTGGCTAGGGTTTGTTTCCCTTTAGGATTGGTGACTGTTTTGGATATTGAAACATCTTGGATTATGTTTTGTAAATTTGTTTCAGAATCATCGTTAGATTCTGAGGCAATGTCTGCCCAAGATTTTTTAATTATTTTTGGGAATTTAGTCAAACTCATTTCTTGAAGGGCCTGAAGTGTTTGAATTGACCAAGCATAGTCGGCCGATGTTTGTTTGGTGGTTGCCGGTTTGGGTGATTCCTGAGTGGATGACTCAGGTTTGACTGAGATGATTTGGGTTGATGACCCTTCAATTTTGGTTTTCTGAGTGGATGACCCAATCTGGGTTGGTGACCCAGAAGATACTAAAGATGTTTTTTTGGTAGTCGGCTCTGGAAGAGCCAGTTTGAAACCTTTTCCTGAGCTTCAGCCTCCTCTCAGGGAGGTCCCTACTGCCTTAGGAGGCATCACCATTTTTCTGTAAGAATTCACGGGTAAGATAGTCAGGAAGAGAGTTTGAGGTGCCCTTGATATATTCTATTTCAAAATCAAAGACACTTAAAATTGCTTGCCATCTTGCAAAAATTTGTTTTGAGGCAAAATTTTTGACATCCTTTTGTAAAATATCTTTGGCTGATTTACAATCAACCCTTATTAAAAATATTTGATTTAATAAATCTGATTGAAATTTGGAAATGCACAAAACAATTGCTAAAACTTCCTTTTTAATAGTTGAATACTTTAATTGTGCAGAGTTCCAATACTTTGATGTGTATGCAATGACATGTTCTTGGCCATGGACTCTTTGTTTGAGGATGCCACCATAACCTATGTCTGAAGCATCAGTTTCGACAATTTTGAACGCCTGTGGGATAGGGAGGTGCAGACATTTTATGGATTGGACTTTGAGTTTGATATCTTTGACAGTTTGAGTATGGAGGTCAGACCAAGAAGGCGGGTTTTTCTTCAACCTATCATGCAGTGGTTTGACAATGTTGTTTAAATATGGAACAAATTCACCTATATAATTCAGATAGCCAAGAAATCTTTGTAACTGGGTTTTGTCTAAGATTTGGTTAGGGAATTTGCTAGCAAATTCTATTGATCTGTCTATTGGGATGATTGTACCTTGATATATGTTATGACCAAGGAACCTAATTCTAGTTTGAAAAAGATTGATTTTGGATTTAGAGACTACTAAGCCATTCTGTTTGATGATATGGATGAAAGTCTAAAGATATTTAAAATGTTGGTCAATTTTTTGGGAAAAGACTAAAACATCATCTATGTAGACAATGACAAATTTTGAGTAAGGATTGAAAATATCATTCATAATTTTTTGAAATTCTAAAGGGGCATTCTTCAATCCGAATGGCATTACATTCCACTCATATTGCCCGAAAGGTACAGTGAATGCTATTTTGTACCTATCTGATTCTTGGATCTGGATCTACCATAATCCAGATTCATGTCAAATTTTTAAAATATTTTTGCAGAATTTAATCTGTTAAGTAAATCTTTTGGAATAGGATATCTAATCCACTGTAATGCTTGATTCAAAGGTTTGTAGTTGATGACTAGATGAGGTGTACCCCGCTCAAGCTCAGCTTGTTTATTGACATAAAAAGCCACACAAGACCATGGGTTTTTGCTTTTTCGGATTAAGCCTTTGTCAAGCAAATCCTTAATTTCTTTTTGACAGTATTGAAGGAGTTCTCTATTCATTTGAATTGGGCTGGCCTTTGTGGGAATTTGTTTTTCCCTAAGGTCTTTCTTATAAGGGAGGTCGACAATATGTTTCTTTCTATCCCAAAATGCATGTGGCAAATCGGAACAGACAATTGATTCAATATGACTTAACAAAGATTGAATTTTTTCTTTTAATTAAGGTTTTTCTAGTTGTATTTGGATGTTATTAAAAGATACCTCCTCTTTCAAGAAGTTAATTTGGTTAATCTTATTTTCTATAAGATTTATATTTCTGGAAATTGGTTTAGTAGAAAAATTAAATATGATTTTTCTTCCTAAATGATTTGTAGTTATTCTTTCTTTAGATATTTGAATGGGAAACAGGGCTCTAATGAAGGGAGTTCCTAGGATTACTTCATTCTTAAGGTTTTTTACCAGGAGAAAGTTTGTATTAATCCTAAGACCTTGGTTTTCAATGATTGCATTGGATAACTTGTAATTGATTTTTAATTTAGATCCACTTGCTGTACTAAGTTTCTCTGAAGTTTTTTCAAAGAATTTTGTAAAAATTAATCCTTTTAAAATACAGTTTGAATCAGCCCCTGTATCAAATAGAGCCATTGTATCTAAGATGAAATCATTGATAATAATTTTAATTTTTATGTAAAATTTTTGGATTTTAATCTTGTTGATTAATCCCATAAACATTTCATCTTCTGGATTTTCAGTTTCATTTTCAACATCTTTTTCCCTACTCTCAGAATCACTGCTTTCATCTAGTTGGGAAAGGATAATTTGATGAATTTCTTGTTGTTGGCGTAGTTCTTTAACCTCTATTTTTAAATTATTAATTTCTGTTTGGAGATCCTGGATTGTTGTTGGTTTGGCTGAAGTGTTTTCTAGCCTTTTGAATATGTTACTAACATCGAATTTATTGTTTGTAATAAAATCTTTTTGTCTAGGTTTGGTTTTCAGATTTTTCTTTAATTTTTCCATAAAAACTTTCTTTTCCTGGGGATCAGGTATGGAATTGATTGCCTCAAACAAGAGATCTTGTTCTCTTGTTAGGGTGTTGATTTGTCTTTCATCATCTGTAGACGATGGTTGGTCATCTTGTTGAACCTTGTTGAGATTTTCATCGAAGAGTGTGGAGGATGAAGTTTCCGTTTCTGTTTCTTCCTCCGAAGTCTCTATGAGAAAATTATTAATCTGCTCTTCAATGGCGGGTTCTAGGTTAAGATTTCTTAATTTTCTCTTTAACCTACAATATTTGCTAATATGACCTTGTTTTCCACAATTGTAACACGTTATTTTTTATTTTGATTTTTGTCTGGGATTTTCCATTTCCTTACTAGTCGAGGATTTGTGCGAGAATCTCCTTCTTGGAAATCTCTTTTTGTGGACAGGTTTATTCTCATGGATTTCTTTCCTAGAGTTTTGTTTTTTCTTTTGTTTTGGACAAGCTAGTAGTCCGAATTTTTCGCAGAAAGATCCCAAGTCTCTCTTAGTTTGGGCCTGTTCCTTGGCTAATTGCCTTTGAATCTTGTCGTCTTGACAGATTTTTAGGGCCATTTTTTGGACATAAGAGATTAATTGATCGTAACCTAAACTCTCATAAGGAATGTCTCCATTAACAGACTGGCTACGGATTTTGTCTCTAGCCTTATCTCCTAATGATCTTGGAAGACCAACTAGAAAATTTTCTTTACAAAAAGGTTGTTGACTATCTTCTCTAGTGCAAACTCTAGTCAGGAAAGTATCTCTATACCACCTAAAATCTGCCAAAGTTCTACACTTAAGATTCGATAATAATTCTGCAAACCTATCTTTCCAAAGAGACGGGTCTCCAATAAAATGTTGGGCTATTGTAAAGATCAGGGTATTAACAGCGTCAGGAATCTCCTTATTATTGTCATTAGTAATGACTTTTCCATTGAGATCTGTCTTAACTGTGCTGTAAATTTTTTATTTTTCCTTATTAGTGAGATAATTATCCCACCAACCTTTCAATTGTCCAAAAAAACCTGCCACTAGGATATCAATAATGGTTTCTTCTTAACACTCATGGGATGTTTGGTAGGCAGTGGCTACGATGGTCATATGTTGGAGTGTATTCATGATATTGTACTCTGTTTGGGCATCTATGTTCCATTCGTAAATGTTATTTGCACTAAAGCTTTTAAAATTACTCTCACCTCTTTCTTCTAGTAGAAGGTCAGGGGCAGTTGGACGTTGATAGTATAGTTTGGAGGGTGTTTTCTAGTGTTTGGAATTAATTGGATTAATGTTCTTTTCTGATACAGAATCTATATCAGTTGTGTTTTTTGAGTTTTGGTCACTATCATCATTAATAACATTAATTAATTTGGAGATACTTCTTGTTACCATTTTTTATGTATTTTTTGAAGTTTGGGGAGTTTCTGGGATGACTCTTAATAAACTATCAAGCTTGTTTAATAATTCACTATTATTATCACCTACTCCTTCTAGTAGAGACTTGTTTTTCCTAAGTTCCCTAATCTTTTGTTTAGCTTTGTCGCTAATTTTAAAAGGTTCGAACAAAGGTTTTTCCATCGGGATATTTGGCTGAGATTCTTATAAAGACTTTTGTTTAGGAATTGTCTTGGCTTTGAAAGACTCTCCTAAAACTTGTAAATATTTGTTGGTGTAATTAGCCTGTTCCATGAGGCTTTTGAAGTCCTTAGAAGTTACTTCCTCGTTGACATCTTTTGTTTTAAATGGACTGGCCATAACAGGTCTATCATTGTCGTCTTTTATTTTTGGTAGTTGAAATTGTGTTGTGGGAGGTAATTCCGATTAGATCATCTCACTGTCTTTGATTTGCCAAATGGCGTTGGTTGTTGGGTCACCTATGATATCTTGTTGCCACGGGTAATCTATATTTTCTTTAATGGTATAAGCATGAAACCAATCAAAGAATAGAACATTGATTTTGACTCTTTTGACAAATTCATAGAACTTGTCTTGGATTTGTTTTTTGATTGGACCCTTAAAATGTTGAAAAAACCATTTCCTTTGAGGTTCATTCTCCGGAGAATAAAATTCTTTCCTAAGGGTTTCCTTATCTATGCTAAAGTTGTCGAATAACATCATAAGGTTCATGCATAGAGGAATAAGTTAGGGATTGGATCGACTTTTGGTCGTCCTCCTGTTCTTGGTTGTATGTTGTTCTAGGTATACTAGATGTGGTATCTAGACCTTGAAGATTTACAGTAGGGAACTGGTTATGTGACTCAGATCTAGTTAACCCTACTGGAATTGAACGGGTTCTCACCGAAAAAGACCTTCTTGCTGACTCATATTCAGACCTAGAGGCTTCTATCCTAGATGAGAAAGAATTTCTCCTATTAAAGGTTATCTCTACCTTACTGGAGTTGTCTTGTTTAATTTGTTCTATGGTTGGAGCGGGTCAAGGGATAGACGGTGTGGCCTTATCCATGACCCATTTTTCTGGAAGAGTTACCTCATCCCATTTTATGGTTCTTAGGAGAGAAACATTGGCCTTTGTCATATCAGTGACAAACAAGGTTGTCTCTCCTTTTTGAGGTTTTAATAGGACTCTTGATGCACAAGTATTCATGACCTTATACTGGATCCTATAGATTAAAGCTGTTGGGATTGATCCTTCTTTCATGTCAAGGCCATGAAAGTGGATGTTCAAGAACAGAGAGTCAAGAATGTTTCTGTCCATCAGACTCACTGTTTTATTTGGATAACAATTAAAGTATACCAGACCTTGTCCTAGGCTTGTTTCTACAGTTCCTATTAAGGAGTCTTCAAATTTGTTATGCCTAATGTCTCTAAGGCACATTAAAACTGTTGCATCTATACCCATATCTATTAAGGGCTTGATGGCTACTTGTACACATCCTATGTGTAGGTATTTGTATTTGCGGCTGTGTTCGTAAATTGAATTTTTTGAAAGTAAATGAAAATTTTCTCCTATGTCTTGTCCTAGAGGAATATTATTTTCAACCGTTTTGATTATGTAATCAAAATTATGTTTATCTTTAATTGTCTCAGGAACATATAGAGTATCCTGAAGGATTTCTAGAATATTCCAGTGATCCATGTTTTGATTTATGGCTTCAAATCGGACTTCCTCATCAAAGAGATTGTGTTTTGGGCCGACCTCGTGGGTCTGGTTATCTTGTTCATTGAAATAATTGGTGTTTTTGGGAGAGTTCATTGTAGATGAAGAACTAGATGAGTTGGATCTAAACGAAATACGGGAGAAAGATCGAAAAAGGCAGGACATATTTAAAACATCCTCTAGTATCTTTGTCATCATATGGTTTCATAAAAATGTTTCCGTAAGCATATATGTAACTAAATTTCTTGGATCTGAAAAATAAAAAAAAAATTAACTCTTTTTTTTTTTTGCAGTACTTTCAGTATAGTTTAAACGCTACTTCCATGGCCACCATTATATTATATCTAAATATTTTATTTGAACAATACACCTTAGTCTTACTGTCCTTACACGACCTTGGGACTTATTGCTACAGTATCATTTAACTAAAATATCAAACTGTTATTTTCAGAAAATACTATTTAAACATATACTGTTCAAATTAAACGTACTCTACATTTATGAAAATTATTTTGAGTTAAACGTACTGTACATTTATATAAACAATTCCCATGTAAAACAATAAAAATAAAAATAAATGGACCAAACTTACGGGTAACTTTTAATGTAAATGTTGAGTTATTGTCGAATAAAAATGGAGTTTTACATTAGCAAATTACGTAAGAATTGTATTAAATATAAGTATAAGTTACTGAAATAAAATCTTGTTTTAATTAATTGAAGAATTATATGAAAACATTTAATAAATTATATTAATTTTTATCTTAAATAAAACAACAAATTAACTACGAGAATAAAATTACATAAGTCACTAACACGTATGCAAACATGGAAAAATAGATTATATTATAAGTTGAAGTGATAGAAGCCCGTAATATATGTACAAATCATTTTTTTTTTGTACATATGTACAAATCATTAATATTTCTTATGCATTTTAGCATCACAAAAATTATGATAAAAATTAGTCTTCTCTTAAACATGATCCTATGAAATTTCAATAATAAATTTCACTTAAAAAAGAAAAAAGAATACACATAAGAAAACTCATTTTTGGTTCTCGCTTTCCGAAAATATCTAATAAATTATAATTGCCTCAACACCCCTTCGGTGCACTTCTCCTAACTGTCCATCTATTTTGCAAGAAACAATTAATTTAGCAGTGATTTTTTTTTTCTAGTCTCTGACATTTGGCTCAAGAGTGTTGAATTTGATAAAAATAGAAGCTAGATTCTAACCTTCAGGGCTGATTGATGAACTTGTTCACTAAAATCCAAACATTTGCCCAAAATATTATCCCAATACAATTGAACTATACCCCCACATACGTTTGTATCCCCAGCACCAGCAACAACAGATACACTATGTCCAGCTCCAACTAAGTAACCAACAACATTTTCATCATTTTTATCTGTTCCCATTTGACTTTCAGCTTCTAGAAGAGATACTCAAACATGTTTTGCAATCCTTGAATCTGATTACCAGAAAGATTTAGTATACACAGAATATATATATATAAAGACAAAATATATTACCTTAATGCTAGTATCAGACGTAGAGGATATTGTTTCCTCCAGTATTTTTCCAACATCATTTTCCAACATATATTCAGGCCTAGCAATTAGAACAAATCCTAGTGCCTACAAGAGTTAAAATAAAATATTAACAAACTTCAAGATGAAACCAGGATAAGAACTAAGTTAACAAATTAATCTTACCTGCAGTGATCTAACCTTGACAACAAAATCCTCCACAAAGAGATACTTCATAAACAATCTGACACTGCGTCCAACATCAATGAGTATGGAGCTTGCTAACAATTGATTGCCATAACAGATAAGCAACCCAAGACAGAAGAGTGATCGTCCAACTTTCTGTAAATAGCAGGGAACATCAAATTTTTATTTTACATCCCATATAAAAATAAAACAACCTTCATCATCAAGGTAAATAAAACATAAGTATTTTACATCCAATTACATAATACTGTTCATGTCCAAGCTAAATTTTCAAAACTATAGTTCTCTACACGAGCTATAATCCACAAGAAATAACAACTTTCCTAGACACTAATGTATATCAGATGTACAGTCCACATAACAAGATTTTATCATACATAAACTACCTCATACATCATTTAGCAAATATCATTCATTCCTACAAAGAAATCAACCTCTTAAGAATGGAAAATAAATTAATTGCCACTTTGGATGATTGTTAAAACAAATTAATTATTAGTAAACCACAAGCAAATATTGTTTTAAGGGAAAAATAACACTATTAATAAACTACAAACAAAAAAGGGAAAATAATAGGATAACAACCTTCTTCAGTGAACACCGTGGAACATATGCCATCACCATCACGAATCAGGTGCAAGGCATTCTGCCTTAATTTTACTTATGCTATACTAAACTTTCAGGTTGCTATTCTGTTTTATTATTAATTGAAACTTATTAAAAAGTATAAAATTATTTATGTCTTATTCTATACTAAAATCAATTTTATTCATAAATTATAATTTTAATAAAAATAAAAGACGTATGAAAAATATATGTTAAAAGTGTGATTGAAAAATACAAAAAAAAAAAAAGAATGTGATGAGTAGTTTCATTTCACAACAATGTGTTATAATAAAATGACTCCCGGTTAAATTTATAAATACTGATAACTTTAATCTTTAATTCAAATTAAAAATATTGAAATGTAACTATATTAAGAAAAATCATCTAATTTTAGCACATTTTTTGTGCATTCTAATTTATCACTTTAAACATATATCTTATATCTAGCTACTCTTTTAAAAAAAATTAACGACTAAATTAATTCCTTAATTATAAATTTTAAAAATTATTGTTATATACATCAACGCTTTAAAAATTCAATTTAATATTATAAAATAAGATTTTTAAAACCAAAGATCATGAATAATCTACTGTATATATAAAAAGAAAGTTTGATTCTATAATATAATATCAACAGTTAATTTCATATTTATTATTTATTTCTTTGAAAATTATTAAATAATATTATTTAATTCAATTCAATATTATTTTATTATATAAATAGATTTTATTTGAGACTTAAATACAATGCATAGTATACTCACATGACAGAGGTCTCCAAGATTGACAACGAAGGCACCCTCCACAGGCTGAACGGTGATCCACGTTTTCGCATTGTCCCTCGCGGCTTGGAGTCCACCCATTTGCTTGTTGTGAATTAAAGACGGTGTCTTCAAAATCACAGCCTCACTAACTGCAAAAGATATAATTGTTTATATTTAATCAAAACTTCATGTTATGGAAGTCAAACTCAAGACAAAAGCATCATCAATATGTTAGAGCTAGAACTCCAGTAGCAATGATTTGAGGTGTACCATTTTGAGGTGTGCTTGAAATGAATCCAGTAGCAATGATTACCTTACATGGATTCAAAGAGTACCATTTTTCAAGTCTTTGCTCAGATTCCAAATACTATAAAATAACAACCAAGACATAGCTAATGCAATATACATCAACATCAATACCATTACAATGTGAAAACAACACCAGAAAGTGAAACAACACCTACCACTATATTTATTATTGTTTTTAAAAAATAAAACAAGTTTCAAGTTTATCGTTGCTCTTCACCTCGAGCAACCTTCGCTCCCCCGTGCCAAAGTGCATCGGGACCCTAGCAGCCACCGCCTGTCGGTGTTGAATCGACGACTCAAGCTATGACAGCTACCCCAGGATGCTCCTTTTTCTTCCTCCACCCCCTTGGTCATGAACTTTGTGGAGTTCCGCGTGTGACGGTGGTGTTTAGCTCCCCTAAGTGCGTAAAGAATAGACTCAGACAAGTGCAACGAATCTGGAACCTCAAAGCAGAACTGGAATGACATCGTTAATGACCTCAAACTGGAACCTTGAAGCCAGATCTGGAATCTAAAAGCGCAGATCTCGAAGCTTCAGCCGCACATCTGCAACGGTGGAGTGGAGGCGAAACTGTTGGGGGCTTTGTTGTTGAGGTGCGGCGCAGACGATTAAGGGGCAGCAAGGGTGGAAGAAGAAAAAGGAGAAAGAGGTTAGTTGTGGGTGGTGGAGCTCGGAGCCGAAAGATGATGTTGTCAGTGGTGGTGGTTAGGGTGGAAGGGCACGACTTTACTGGAACAAGGATCAAGGAAACACGTTGATTTGAGAAACCTAGTAGTCGATAGGAACGTACCAGAGTGAACGGGAAGGGCGCGAGAGGAAGAAAGAGCGGCATTGAGAATGGAAAAGCCTATCATGAGAATGAGAGTGGAGCAGAGTGTGAGTGGGTGAAACACAGGAGTACTTTCCCGAGAAACAAAGAATAGCAAAGGTCCTGACCCTGTGTGTGCAGTGGTAATTAATTACTGGGAACGAAGGCAGTTTTCTCTTAAAATCGTCGTTGTTGTTTTGCCAATAATTACAAAATTGTCACTCAAGTATATTCTAACAACTGTCTTAGAATGTGCATTGTAAAAAAAAAATTCAAGTATCCTAATTACAAGTTCGCCACCGTGTCACATTCTATGAAGATCCCAGATAACCGTCTTAGAATGTGCATCGTAAAAAGCTACTTTTCTAGTAGTGAGGTTTTTGAAAGCTTCATATCCTAGCCAATTTGGCTACCTTTACTTGGCGTCTCCTCAAGGTAAGACAGCCTACGAAAGCAAACTTAAAGAGGCAAAATATAGTTATACAAAACATGGACTATTCTTGTTCATTTTGTCACTTGAAGGATGAAAGTCTAAAACATTTATGTTCAAGTGCGATTTCTCTTCTTTGGTGTGGTATCATATGTTATCATTGGTTAGGAGTTCTTTGGGGGGGGGGGGGGGGGGGTTTATTAAGATCCGGCGAAAAACTATATACGACACGTGTAGCCTTGGAGAGGTAAAACAAAAACTATGCCATGGAAAGTTGTTTATTCTTTATGTTACTATATATTGAAAATAACTTTTTATTGGAAAATCTTACTAATCTTTTTAGTGGGATTTGTTCTTCCCAATCATATTTTGCATGGAAAGTTGTGTGTGCAATTGTGTGGTCCATGTGGTGTCACAAAAATAATATGATTTTCTGTTAGACAAGTGGCCTCAGATATCTTAAGAAGGGGGGGTTGAATTAAGATATTCCAAACTACTTCCCCAATTAAAAATCTATTTCACTTTCTATTCAAGTTATAAATTCCCTTAACAATGAACTTCTTAAATATTAATTCAAATAAAAACAATTTGAATATGAATATAAAGCAATAATAAACAAAGGAGTTTAAGGGAAGAGAAAGTGCAAACTCAGATTTATACCGGTTCGGCCACACCCTTGTGCCTACGTCCAGTCCCCAAGCAACCCGCTTGAGAGTTTCACTATCTTGTAAATTCCTTTTACAAGTTCTAAACACACAAGGACAATCCTTCCTTTGTGTCTAGAATTTCTTTACAACAAGAGACCCTCGGTCTCTTAATCCCTTAGAGAATTAAAAGGAGAAGAAGAATGAATCTCTCTAGAAAGAGATAGATTTTACAGGTTGAGCACTCAAATAATTCCTTAATGAATTGCAATTGAATTGGTCAAGGAATTCTTAAGAGGATAAAATGATTTTTCTCTTTGAGAGGATAAACACTTTTGTTCTGAAAAACTCTGAGCAAATTCGTGTTATAAGTCACATATATATAGACCATTGGTGGTCATGAAAAAAACCTTTGAGAAGTTGTGACTCTTAGAAAGATTTTTCTGAAAATCTTGTTTGGTAATCGATTACAGGAATTGTGTAATCGATTACAGCTTTTAAAATTTGAATTAAAATGTTTATTAACTACTGGTAATCGATTACCAAAATTGTGTAATCGATTACACAGTCTAAAATTTAAATTCAAATTTTAGTAGCTGTTGTAAAACATATTTGGCCACTGGTAATCGATTACGTCCTCTAGTAATCGATTACCAGAGAGTAAATCCTTTGAAAAACACTTTTTAATTTAAATTACTTGGCCAAACCTTTTGCTAATTCAATTAGGAATTCCCTTCCTAATATACTAGTGATCATCTTGATGTTGTGACTTGTAATCTTGAAGTATTGTCTTGAATTTAATCTTGAAAAGCCCATTTGCATCAATTGCATCATATCATCATGTTCATCATCAAAACACCAAAGGCAATTGCATCTACAATCTCCCCCTTTTTTATGATGACAATACAATTCCTGAAATCAAGATTCAAGCAAGCAACAAACAATTGTATATAGATAAAATGTGCGTTTACTCCCCCTATCTTTCGGAATTTATGATCACTTGATTTCTAAGTTTGTTAAGCTTTTCTACAACCTTTTCTCCCCCTTTGGCAACATCAAAAAGCCAAAGTACTCAGGAATCAACACAGATATAACAATGGAGTAGAAAAATATAAATATCAAAGTATAAGGCATAACCATCCAAACTCACAAATAAGAAATAACCAAACCAGAATCCAAATAAATCAAAACGTCAAAAACCACATAATGTCAAAGCAGAAAAGGCTGAAATCCAAATACCACAGGATAAATAAAGTACTTAACATAATAATTTAAACTCTAAGAAACTGAATACCCAAAATACACGGCTTATAAAAGACATATAATTAGAAACTAAAGTCTAAGAAGGCGGAGGTAGTGGTGGAAGATCGAAACTCTGACGAATGTAACCTACATCCTCTTCAAGCTGTGTGAGGCGAATGTCCATACCGGCAAAGCGTGTATCTAACGAGTCGAAGCGATCACCAACATAAGAACGAAGACCCCGTAATTCGGAGAGGACTTCATTCATGAGTGCTGAATCATCGCGCTGAGGAAGAGGTGTAGGAGTACGTTCATCTTGAGGAGGGAGTGCATCCTTCTTTAGCCATTGACCATTCCGATCTTTACGGTACCCAAAGGAAGTCACGACACCAGCACCAATTGCAAAGGAACGCTTGACTTGAACAAATGGTTCATCATCAAGCGGAATTTGAAAATGACGCAGAAACAGAGTAATCAAATGTGGATAAGGGAGAGGTGCATTGGCCCGTAATGCCTTATGCATTCGGTACCGAACCAAATGGGCCCAGTCGATCTGACGACCGGTAAGAAAAGCCCACATAAGAATCAAATCCTCCTCAGAGACTTGTGCTAAATTTGAAGACCGAGGAAGCAAAATCCTAACAATTATATAGTGCATGATGCGATTATCAAATGTTAATGACTCGGCCAGCAATCTACCGATCATTTCAGCTTGATCATTGCAGACCATACGACGAGCATCATGACTCGAATAATCAAATTTCCAGTCATTAACAATGGTGCCCTCAAAAGGTGCACCTTGACTGGGTAAATTAGTTAAAGGAAAGAACAGTGACTGATGCACCTCAGAAATAATAATGCCATCCTGAATTTTTAAATTACAGTAAAAGACCTTTACAAGTTCAGGATAATATGGCAATTTTAATGACATGAAATCAACAAGGCCAGAATTTTGAAACACTTGATAGCAATCAAATGTTTCATCATTAAAGAATTCTACGTCTAGGTACTTAGGGTCTAAGATGATTCTAGAAGAAAACTGAGAAAGGTACCGTAGACGCTGGTCATCGGAAGAAAACAATGTTGATGATCTTGGAGATGATAAAGATGGATGAGTAGGTGTTGTGGATGCTTCAGATGGTCCGTGGCAGCAATGGGCAGCAGCAGCGGTGGAGGATGATCCCTTTCTCTTCTTCGATGGCTCTGCCATTTGATGAAGTTTTTGTGGATTTTAATCGGTGGAAGTGAAAGAGGAGTGAAAAAGAGGAAGATTGGGCTTTACGGGACGTGATTTGGTGAAGAATTGAGTGAGATTCGAAGATTTGAAGTTTTAGGTATGGAGGAGACGTGAAAGGAGGCTGTGGCTGCGCAGCAGCTCTGATTTCGTGAATATTTATAGATGAGGACGAATTGTAATCGATTACAAGGATTGGTAATCGATTACAGGACCAATAAGCCTACTGGTAATCGATTACAGGATGTTGTAATCGATTACAGGCTGCCTGTTCATGTGTAATCGATTACACTAGATGGTAATCGATTACCAGAGCCTATCCTAGGCTAGTTTCTTAAGAGAATATCTATTTTTATGCTAAAACACATCCAATATGATTAATTATCACTACTAATGCACTTAATTCAATCATTCAATCATTACATACACAAGAAATCATAAATTCTATCATAATAACAAGAATTCAAACAAGATCAAACAAAATAATCTATAAACAATCAATCATAAGAGTAAATTAATCAATCAATCCTTATTTTTCTAAATCTCTAACATCTAAGAGGCCTAATTCTCTTCTAATAGAGAAGAATACTTCCTTAGGGAGAGGTTTTGTGAAAATATCAGCAAGTTGATTCTTAGTATCAATAAACTCTAATACACAATCTCCCTTTAGGACATGATCTCTAAGAAAATGGTGTCTAATCTCTATATGTTTAGTTCTAGAGTGTTGAACTGGGTTTTTGGATAGATTTATGGCACTAGTATTATCACACTTAATAGGTATGCGATCAAGAATGATGCCATAGTCAGATAATTGTTGCTTCATCCATAAAATTTGTGCACAACAACTATCGACAGAGATATACTCCGCTTCAGCAGTAGATAAAGCAAGACTGTTTTGTTTCTTACTATGCCATGAGACAAGAGCCGATCCAATGAATTGACAAGTTCCACTTGTGCTTTTTCTATCATTTTTAGATCCGGCAAAATTAGAATCAGAATATCCTATTAAGTTACATGTTGAATTCTTAGGATACCATAATCCTAAATTGATTGTTCCTAATAGATATCTAATGATTCTCTTTACTGCACTTAAATGTGATTGTTTGGGGTTGGATTGAAACCTACCACACATGCATACACTAAACATAATATCAGGTCTACTAACAGATAAATAAAGAAGAGATCCGATCATACCTCGATATTGTTTTATGTCCATAGACTGACCAGATTCATCTTTATCTAAGTAACAACTAGTGCTCATCGGTGTAGACATGTGTTTTGCACTATCCATCCCAAATCTTTTGATCAATTCCTTGCAGTACTTGGATTGATTGATGAATATACCTTCTTGAGTTTGCTTGATTTGTAATCCCAGAAAGTACTTTAGTTCTCCCATCATTGACATTTCAAATTCACTTTGCATATCAAGGGAAAATTCCTTGCACAATGAATCATTAGTGGATCCAAAAATTATATCATCAACATATATTTGAACCAACAAAATATCATTATGCTTTCTCTTTATGAACAATGTGGTATCCACTTTACCTCTAGAGAATTCTTTTTCTAGAAGAAAATTGCTTAAGCGTTCATACCACGCCCTAGGGGCTTGTTTCAAACCATAAAGAGCCTTTTGTAATTTATAAACATGATTTGGTTTATCCGGAATTTCAAAACCAGGGGGTTGTTCAACATATACCTCTTCTTGAATTAATCCATTTAGAAAAGCACTCTTAACATCCATTTGATAAAGTTTAAAATCCATTATGGATGCATATGCCAATAGCATTCTAATGGCTTCTAATCTTGCAACAGGAGCATATGTTTCTTCATAGTCTATACCTTCTTCTTGATTATACCCTTTTGCTACTAACCTGGCTTTATTTCTAATAATTATACCATGTTCATCTAATTTATTTCTAAAAACCCATTTTGTTCCTATGACAGGATAATTTTCAGGTTTTTATACTAATTTCCACACATTTTTTCTTTCAAATTGGTTCAATTCTTCTTGCATGGCAATGATCCAGTTATCATCTATTATGGCTTCTTTTATATTTTTAGGTTCAATCATATATACAAAAGCCATATTATTGCATAAGTCTTTAAGAGAATGTCTAGTTGTTACCCCTTTTGAGATATCACCAATGATGTTATCGAGGGGATGATCTCTTGAAGCTTTCCATTCTCTTGGAAGTTCATCATTGGATTTGACTTCTATTGGAGGATCTTCATTGTTTCCTTTATCATTTCCTTTTGAATCTTGTTCATCAATATTCATATGTTCTAAAGAATCTGCAATATCATCTAGCATATTCTTTCTTGACAAGATAGCATTAGATTCATCAAAGGTAACATGAATGGATTCCTCGATATTCATAGTTCTTTTATTATATACCCTATATGCTTTGCTTTGTAATGAATATCCAAGAAAAATGCCTTCATCAGATTTTGCATCAAATTTTCCTAGATTATCTTTACCATTATTGAGCACAAAGCATTTGCAACCAAAAACATGTAGATGAGAAATATTAGGTTTTCTACCATTATATAACTCATATGGGGTTTTCTTTAAAATGGGTCTTATTAAGGCCCTATTCATGATGTAACATGCAGTATTGACCGCTTCAGCCCAAAAATACTTTGGAAGAGAAGTATCATTTAATAAAGTTCTAGCAATTTCTTCCAATGACCTATTTTTCCTCTCAACAACTACATTTTGTTTAGGGGTTCTAGGTGCAGAAAAATTGTGTTCAATACCATGTTCATCACAGAATAATTCAAAATCTTTGTTTTCAAACTCACCCCCATGATCACTTCTAATGGATGCAATCTTAAGATTTTTCTTGTTTTGTATGACTTTAGCAAGTTTTCTAAATGCTTGGAATGCATCACTTTTATGTGTAATAAATAATGTCCAAGTATATCTAGAGAAATCATCAACTATAACTAGGGCATAGTAATTTCCTCCAAAACTCATGGTTCTAGATGGACCAAATAAATCCATATGCAATAACTGTAAGGGTTGAGTGGTTGAAACAACATTTTTAGGTTTGAATGAGACCCTTGTTTGTTTGCCCTTTTGACATGCATCACATAGTTTATCTTTTTCAAATTTCAATTTAGGCAAACCAACTACTAAATCTTTTGAAATTAATTTATTTAAGTGATCCATGTTTATGTGAGCAATTCTTTTATGCCATAACCATGGATCATCATCTTTGCTAAGAAAGCAATGATTGTTTTCTAGTTTTATGCTTAAGTCTATCATGTAAACATTATTGACTCTATGTCCTACATGCTTTATATTAATGTCATGCTTATGTTCTATAAGACATTTTTGAGAATCAAATGATACTAGATAGCCTTTGTCGCATAATTGACTAACGCTAAGTAGGCCGTGCTTAAGGCCTTCAACAAGTAGAACATTTTCAATGGAGTTTGAAGAATTTGTAACTATTTTACCAACTCCAAGGATTCTACCTTTGTTGTTGTCACCATATGTTACATGCCCGCTTTTCTTTGGAGAGATATGTGTAAAATTTGATGCATCTCCAGTCATATGTTTTGAGCATCTGCTATCTATGTACCACTTCTTCCTCAAAGACACCTACATAATCAAGTTTTTGACTTAGGTACCCAAACTTTATTGGGTCCTTGCATGTTAGTATAAACTGAGGATCCTTTTGGGACCCATATTATTTTAATGTTGCTGTAATTTTTCTTGAAGTAACAAGTTGATATGCCATGTCCTCTTCTTCCACAGTAAAAACAAGTGATATAATTAAATTTTTGTGTGGAAGTAGAAAAGTTTTTATGAAACTTTTGTTGTTTTTCAGATTTATACCCTAGTCCATTCTTATTGGAAACATATCTTTGTTTACTTAATATGACATCTAAATTATTTTTACTATAAGAAAATTTAGCAAGTGAATTTTTCAACTCTTTAATTTCTTTTTCATATTTTTCACAACAACTACAAGAATCTGATATTTTCTTGTCAGAAATAGTGGAGATATTAACTTTTTCATTTGTTTTAGAAATTGAGACTTCATTTCTAAGATGATCTAATTCTTTATTTAATTTTGAGATTTCATTTTCTAAATTTGAAATTGTTTTCTTTGAAGATGAAACTAATTTTGCAAGTTTAATTGACTCTTTATGCAGATCAGCAAATGCTTCTTGCAATTCATCAAAAGAAATAGATAAGTTATTTGAAGATGTTACCTCTTCATCACTTTCGTAACTTTTAGCCATAAGGCAGAGATTTATTTCTTCATTTTCTGAATCTTCAGAAGATTCCATATCATTTTCATCCCATGTGATGTAAGCTTTCTTCAGTTTCTTTTCACTAAGATTTTTCTTTTCAGATTTCTCCATCTTTTTCTTGAAGATGGGACAATCAACCCTCAGATGTCCAGGTTGATTACATACAAAGCATTTTAAAGTAGAGGATGAAGTTTCTGTCCTTCTCTTTGATTTAAAATTGGGTCGCCTCTGATTTCCTCTTACTTTAAGAAACTTGTTGAATCTTTTTACAAAAAGACTTAGATCATCATCATCATCTGGATCATTTTCCTGATCACTTTCTTCTTGAATTGAGGATGATGCTTTAAGAGAAATTCCTTTCTTTTTCTTGTCATTTTCTTCATGTTGGTGTAATCTCAATAATTCCATCTCGTGTTCCTGCAACTTTCCAAATAAAGTGGCAAGGGACATGTTAGACAAATCTCTTGATTCAGTAATGGCCGTTACTTTGGGTTGCCATTCTCTACTTAAACATCTTAACACCTTGTTTATGAGATCCTCATTTTGAAATTCTTTACCTAAGGTTGCTAGATGATTTACTATATGTGTAAATCTCTTTTGCATGCTTTGAATATTTTCATTTGCATTCATTCTAAATAATTCATACTCATGAGTTAGTGCATTTATCCTAGATCTTTTAACATCTGTAGTTCCTTCATGTGTTAATCGAAGAGTGTCCCACATTTCCTTAGCACTCTTACAATTTGAAACCCTGAAATATTCATTCATTCCCAGGGCAGATGTTATTATGTTTTTGGCTTTTAAATTGTATTGTACTCGTTTTCTATCCTCTTCAGACCATCTATCTCTAGGTTTTTCTATAGTTATACTTTCACTTGATGAACTGCCATCTATTGTAATTCTTTCTACTGTGGTGGGTATATAAGGCCCTATTTCTATGGCTTCCCAAATATTTAGGTCTATTGCCTCAATAAAAATTTGCATTCGGGTTTTCCAGTAATGGTAACCCTCTCCATTAAAGATTGGAGGTCTATTGATAGAATTCCCTTTTGGAAATAAGGAGTTTGCTGAGGCCATCTTTTTCTTGAAGCTTCTAAACTTTATACAAGAATGAAGCTCTGATACCACTTGTTAGACAAGTGGCCTCAGATATCTTAAGAAGGAGGGGTTGAATTAAGATATTCCAAACTACTTCCCCAATTAAAAATCTATTTCACTTTCTATTCAAGTTATAAATTCCCTTAACAATGAACTTCTTAAATATTAATTCAAATAAAAAAATTTTGAATATGAATATAAAGCAATAATAAACAAAGGAGTTTAAGGGAAGAGAAAGTGCAAACTCAGATTTATACTGGTTCAGCCACACCCTTGTGCCTACGTTCAGTCCCCAAGCAACCCGCTTGAGAGTTCCACTATCTTGTAAATTCCTTTTACAAGTTCTAAACACACAAGGACAATCCTTCCTTTGTGTCTAGAATTTCTTTACAACAAGAGACCATCGGTCTCTTAATCCCTTAGAGAATTAAAAGGAGAAGAAGAATGAATCTCTCTAGAAAGAGATAGATTTTACAGGTTGAGCACTCAAATAATTCCTTAATGAATTGCAATTGAATTGGCCAAGGAATTCTTAAGAGGATAAAATGATTTTGCTCTTTGAGAGGATAAATACTTTTGTTCTGAAAAACTCTGAGCAAATTCGTGTTATAAGTCACATATATATAGACCATTGGTGGTCATGAAAAAAACCTTTGAGAAGTTGTGACTCTTAGAAAGATTTTTCTGAAAATCTTGTCTGGTAATCTATTACAGGAATTGTGTAATCGGTTACAGCTTTTAAAATTTGAATTAAAACGTTTATTAACTGCTGGGAATCGATTACCAAAATTGTATAATCGATTACACAGTCTAAAATTTAAATTCAAATTTTAGTAGCTGTTGTAAAACATATTTGGCCACTGGTAATCGATTACATCCTCTGGTAATCGATTACCAGAGAGTAAATCCTTTGAAAAACACTTTTTAATTTAAATTACTTGGCCAAACCTTTTGCTAATTCAATTAGGAATTCCCTTCCTAATATACTAGTGATCATCTTGATGTTGTGACTTGTAATCTTGAAGTATTGTCTTGAATTTAATCTTGAAAAGCCCATTTGCATCAATTGCATCATATCATCATGTTCATCATCAAAACACCAAAGGCAATTGCATCTACATTTTCAACAACGAGAGGAGGGACTTTGATGCTACTAATGAGATTATCAGATTCATTTAGATATTGGGTGTGTACTACTACAAACAGACTCTTTTAAGATGCAAGTTTTACGATGGTTATATAAAAATTGATGTCATATGTAAAGCAATGACAATTTTGTAAATAATTGTAACTTTTTAAAGGTGATTTTCTTAAAACTGTCTGAAAACGCTTTACGACGTCGGTTTCTTTAACAACTGACTTTAAATACCAAAATTTTAAAGATGATTTTGAAAACTCATCTTTGTCGAAAGGGTTTTCCCTTTTAAATTCATTCACATTGCCTCTCTCTCCCTCGATCCCCACCGTCCCTGTGACCCATTCAATGTTTCCCTTCATCATGTCGTAATAGTTTGGTTCCATAATGACCTCTGCCTCCTCGACAACGAGCATCCGTAGAGGTACATAACAGAGAGTGTCTCGAAATCGAAAAGGAGTATCATTGTTCTGTTCCTGTTGATGGAGATTTTGCGGACATCAAAATCGAGTACCACGTTCACTTGCAACACCTATTTTAAATTCACCACCAATTAAAATTGGATTCCATTTCCACCAAAACCTAAATGCGGGGAGGGAGAGAGAGGGGGGGAAGGACCTTAGAGGGGGAAGCAAAAAGGACAAAAAAAGGGATTGGGGTCGCTGAGACGGAGAGAAGCAATGGAGACATCGACTGTTTGAGTCCCAGAAGTAGAGGCGCGAGGCTTCGCCCTAGGCAAGGAGGTTCCGGGAAGCGACGGTGGTGGTGGCACCACCGTGAGCGGTGAAGAGAGAGTGCTTGGAGAGTGGGACCCAATCAAAAGAAAGAGGTCAACATCTTTTCAATTTTATTTATTTTACATTATAAAGTTTTATTTAAACTGATAGATGATGGCCGGATTTGTAAACTGCAAGGGGCACACCATCAGTTATCAAAATTGCTTCACCTGAGCTAGCAAATTTATTGCTTGCTTGCTTGCTTAGTGGTGATTATTTGATTGCAAACTAGTGTTTACTCCAATCTCAACTTACTGGCAGTTGCAGTTGTTTGAATCAACACTCCTAATCTAATTTCATTGATTTCAGTTTGTTCTAGATAATTTGACAGATGTCAATGTGGATGGGTGGTAGGATCTTAGTTGGAGTAGTAAGGCCATACATATAACTGCTCAAAACCAAACAAAGTGGTACATATCTAGACTAACCATTAGACTCTTTTTTCTGCTTGAAAAGCTTATATTGTTTATTGTGTGTTAATTGGTACATATCTATACAATTAATTAAGCCACTGTTAGATTTAAACAATTCTCAAGAAATGGATATACTAGTCTTTTGGTGATTTTTCTTCATAGTTTTAATTACTTACAATTTAAACAATATCTATAGTATTATCTTTTTTACAAGATTCAGAATATAGTCAATTATATTGTAATGTATTTTGATTTTAATGTTATCTTAAACGTTGTACTCATGAATTAGAGTACCATTCAATTTGTACTCTCTTTAATGAATTATTTCCTTATTGCTTATATAAATATTAAAGAAGATCAATATGTTTCTGTGAGCATTAGTCAATTGTTCCTATAATCTATCGTAAGCACTTATTCCAACATTTGAGAGTAAATTGTTTTATTGTACGTGCTTGATTCATAGTTGGTATAATTGCAGTAAAGATCATGGCCTCATCTAGCTACTCTAACTCTCCTTGTGATGCCTGCAAGTTCTTAAGAAAATGCATGATGGATTGCATTTTCTCCCCATATTTCCCTCCAAAAGAGCCTCAGAAGTTCGCCAATATGCACAAGATATTTGGAGCATGCAACGTGAGCAAGCTTCAAAATGAGGTGCAGCCCTACCAGAGGGAGGATGCAGTGAACTCACTGGCCTATGAAGCCGAGGCATGGATAGAGGATCCGGTTTATGGTTGTGTTGGGGCAATCTCAGTGCTATTAAAAGTGCAAATATTGCACCAACACAGGGAAAGAACCTTTGTCCAAATGTAACAAATAAGTGTCTATTTATGGACACCAAAGTTAGCTTCCAAATGCTTGCAATTTCACAACCAATTTGTGAGAGGTCATTTCTGGGACTAAGCTTGCAGTGCTTTTTCTTGTTTTCCCTTTAGCTATTGTTGCAAATTTTTATAGACTTGGAAGAGTAAGTATGAAATAGACCGTTCCATTATTTTCAAGTTAATTACTTCTTACATATATACCATGTCAATGTACTAGTTAGCTTACATAGATATGATGATAATACCCAAATCGACATCAGGATTGTTTATTAACTTGAGAATGTTATAAATTCACCGCAATGGGCCTAGTGATAAGAGGCTAATAGGATGTAATTTACACAAGGTTGCTAAACAAGCTAAAGTAATTTTTTGTAGTTTCAGGGTTAGACAAGTGAAAGTAGATTGATTAATAAGTGGTGTAAGAGTAATAGCTTTGGCACATTAGATAGCACTTGCTAAAAAGCATTAGTGAAGTAGCTAATTACATATATTTAATTACTTTTCTACCATATATAGCCTTGGATTTTTTCTTTGAGCCTACTTGGACTCGCCCCTCTAGCTAAACGTGTCAACTTCCTTACTGAGTAAGTTTGCATCTCACTTCCTATATTTACATCATATAGTCACTACATACATACATACATATATATATATATATATATATATATATATATATATATATATTGAAGTTCATGTTTCTAATACTTTTAATCTGTTTGATTTTTCTCTCAAAATTGAAGGCAAATTGTGTATTACACCGGCCCCACAGGTAAAAACTAAAACATATTAATCTCTCATGATTTACATACAATAAGAAGCTAATACAATGAAAATTGAACATTGTGAATTAGGTAACCAAGAAAAGGATGATGGTAATTGAAAAATAGAATGCAACACTAAGCTTTTCATAATAATATTGTGTGACAATTGAAAGTGGTTGAATATTTTTAGTTGGAGGGCTTCTGAATGCAACCTATGGTAATGCAAGTGAGATGATATCTTTGCTAGCACTTCACCAAAACTAAAAAAGATTGTAATTGAGTCCTTGATCTTGTAAATTAATGAGTAGGTCCCTAGACTATGTGGGAATTTTTAATTAAGTCCCAAACAAAAAAAAAGACTGATCTTGTAAATTTTTTATAATTAAGTCCTTGAAATTGGTTTGTGGTAGCTTGAAACCATCAAAAAATGGCAATATGTGGCGGTTTTAAAAATCTTATGGATTCAATTGCAAACATTTTAAAAGATTAAGGACTCAATTACAAATTGCTTAATTTAAGGATTTAACCATTAAAATTTTCTCACTTTTTAATATTCTTGTTGTCCCTGAATTTGTTTTGTTAGTTGGTGATTGAATGAACAGAAATAAGCAAATGTAAACTCATAGCTTTTGATGTTGGGGTTGCTATGCCATTTGCTGCCATTACTGCTCAGATATGCCTTAGTAGGGGCATATCCTTCCATAGCCACTAGTAATCTACAATTGTCAAGAGCAAGCAGCATTGTTATGCTTCTAGCATATGCTAAATACATTTTTTTTTTCAATTAAAAACACATCGACAAATTTTTTATGCACAAAAGATGTGTAGAAAAATAAAAATGTTACCCAATATATGACAATAATTATGACTTGTTAAGGATGCAGAGCAAATAAAGAAAATTTTCATTTTTTATAAAATAACTTTGCCTAATATTTTTTGAGTAATAGTATTCCAAAACACTCTTTTTATAACATTATTTTTTTTATTCCTCTTTGTCACATGATATCAACTATCTTATCCCACACTTTTTATTTATTTCCAATGTGAATTGATGCATTAGTAAACTCTATCATCTTACTTTTTAATTGTTTTCATAATGTTATATTTGTTTTATTATTTCGATTCCTAATAAAAAATGACATGTGAGAAAAACATAATTATACCAAATGACAGTTTTATATTGCATCATGTTTATCATGTGCATCTTTTTTATTAATAAATGGATGAATAGGAGAGAAAGAGTATATGGGTGACAATTAGGTGCAGTACTACAAAGTTGGTATTCTATGACGGTCGTAATCAACATACAACGATGGTGCATGCCCATCTTTGAAGCTAACATCGTTGAAAGTTAAACACTTTGAATGACAGTCCATGAAGCACCATCTTAGAAAAACCCAACCTTCTAAGACGATGTTGATGTGAGCACTGTCTTCGAAAGTTTACCTTCTACGTCGGTGCTGACGTGAACACTGTCTTAGAAAGTTTGTTTTCTAGGATGACACCGTCTTAGAAGGCAAGCTTTCTAGGATGGTGCTTACATGAACACCGTCCTAGAAAGCAAGCTTTCTAAGACGGTGCTGACGTCAACACCGACGTAGAACGTAACCTTTTGAAGATGGTGCTCACGTAAGTACCGTCCTAGAAAGCTTGTCTTCTACGTCGGTGATGATGTGACTACCGTCGTAGAAAGCTTGCTACCCATTGTACGGTGTTGACTGCCTTGAGGGCTCTCCTAACATACTGATAATTATGACTCTCCTATCATATTGATAATTATGTCAACAACAACCCGTGTCAAGAAGACCAACACAGTCAAGGTGTCATCCTGCCATGATACTTAAGCAAAACAAACCAAAAAGACATGTAGTCAAAAAGGAACTTGAAGTGGGATGTAAATAACAAAAAAACTTTTAAATTGCTTATAGATTGGTGCTCATGTACCGAGTTGGTGCTCAAAGATTAAGATTTCATGTAATTGAAAATTTCCCTAGAAATGGTTCAAAATTAAACAAAGTATGTTTTACAGAGTACATAGTATCAAAACTAATAGACATGGCTTAGCCAAAAATTGCTATGCACCACCACCTTAGGATATATAGCAAATAATCAACAAATTGATGGCTTCAAATTAGGCCAAAAAATCTCAATAAATATTTGTCAACAAATTCCATCACTAGAAAACACATCATCGACAAATTCAATGCTTTGCAACAATTATTATGAAAGAAATGATGCAGTCTTGTAGGTGAAACATGAAATTAACAATTTTAGAAGATAAATTATAAAAATAATGAACATTCATCACTTGATTGTAAGTTTGCTTTGATTATATCTCAGGCATATAGCCCTGTATAATATTTTTTTAGTAAACTAATAACGCATTCAATCCTTAATCTTATTTTTGTTCATTTTCTTGTTTTTTATTCAATAACTATTAACATAAAACTGGTTTATGCTACATTGGTCTTATATCTCTTAAGAAAGAAAAACTTCATTGGCAGTTTGGCACCCATTTTCCAAGGCTATTATGTTTGTTATTTTATGGTGGTTGAAGAGAATAATATAGGGTGATTCTGTTTACATGTAGGGCAGTTGTTTTAGCAAACCACAACAAGAAGATAGAAGGATCTCTCAATGGAGCATTTTATTAAATTGTATGCCTAAATGGTATACATCTTAATTATGATAGCATATTAATTGGTTCTGAGGCAGTATCAAGTGTCACTATAATAACAAATTTACATTTGGAGATCCATAAGAGAATGGAAACATTGGAAAGGGAAGAAAAAGAGTATAAGCAAACTGAAACAATTGTCATAATTTATTATGTAAATTTACGTGTGCATTAAATATACATTAAAAATTTTAGTGCTATATATAGCGACATTAATTATTTTATAACATAATTGTCCTATTAGCTCGGTTGGTTTGAGTATTAGAAAGTACGTGTTATGAATTATGAATTTGTAAGTCTCTTACAGATTATTAAGCTATTGGTTTTATATCTAATAAGTACTTTTAAAGAACAGCTTGCTTTACTATTTTTAACATAATTGCTATTCAACTGAATGCTTAACTAAGGCTTGCACTACCATTAATAATCTTTTAGGTAAAAATGTCATTGAAGCTTGACAATACAGAATGTTATGGTTGAAATCAGAAAGACAAACATTGGAAGTTTAGCTACTAGATAATTACCTGACCTACATGAGTCATTCTTACTCTAATCATTAAGTCTCTTACAAATTATTAAGCTATTGGTTTTATATCTAATAAGTACTTTTAAAGAACAACTTGCTTTACTATTTTTAACATTATTGCTATTCAACTGAATGCTTAACTAAGGCTTGCACTACCATTAATAATCTTTTAGGTAAAAATGTCATTGAAGCTTGACAATACAGAATGTTATGGTTGAAATCAGAAAGACAAACATTGGAAGTTTAGCTACTAGATAATTACTTGACCTACATGAGTCATTCTTACTCTAATCATTCTACGAAGAAGCTTATCTCAGATAAACCTTCAACCTCTTTTTATGTTCTTTCAGCAACAACTGGTATATGAAGATAATTAATAATTACTGCCTGTTTGTGAGGTTTGCTCATAATGTGCCTTACCTTACCATGATGTATTTATGTTACTCTTGCATGTACCCCACTACACTCAGACTAATACACCCTTAGCTTAGGGTACAATAAAGTGAAGAATAAAATTTCACATAGTCTACACTTAAGGTGTAGTACTTTTCAAAAAAAATAATCAATCAACAAAGACCTCATAAGCATTCACACCACAAACAGGGAACATCACAACCCAGCATAGCCAAGTTGCAAAAACAAAGACATTTACCTACCTAGGGAGTTTCAGTAAGTCCTAAATCACTATGACTCCCTAAATACACAGGGACCGAACGATGACACTCACCTACTACTAAAGGTAGGTCACGGCGTGACCTACAGTGAATACATAGCATGAGCAACACTGAGCCCGCAGCAATCGCTACACTGAGTCCAAGGCGGCACCTACACTGAGCCCACGATGGGAGGTTCAGTAACTTACCCTACAGTGAATAAATAACACGACCAACATTGAATGAGTCCAAGGCGGCACCTACAGTGAATAAACAGCACGATCAAGCAACGATGGATGGTTAAAGCTAGGATTGTGAGGGCACGATGGGAGGTTCAGTAACGGTGGATAGTTCAAGCTAGGGTGAGGGATTAAGCAAGCGCGACAACGATGGATGGTTCAAGCTAGGATAGTGAGCACGAGCGAGACACAAATTATAATTATTTAATTTGTATCTATAAAGTTAAAGACGGTGGTCAAACACCGCCTTTGTCTCCCTGCATTCAAAGAAGGGAGAAGCACATACCTGTCTTAAAATAATTCTCAATTAATTAAAAAAAATCATTTACTTGCATTCTAAGATGGGTTAAACCAGCCACTATCGTTAAACAGCTCATACGAAGACGGTTTTCACCATCGTCTTCGTTTTAAAAGCAAAAAATTACATAAATACCACCTTATCATTATTTAAGACAGGTCTATGACAACTGACGTCGTATCTCTGTCGTAAAATAGAATTTTTGTAGTAGTGGTGGTAATAAAACATTTGTTTTCATGAATCTTTGCTGGTCTCAAGTATATATCAGTGCTGGTGAGTTGGTTGCATATGAAAGTATTCTTCATTTTCAGAACTTATGGGTATATTGGCATGTAAATTGTTTCAAGTTGCACAACTTCAATTCCAAGGACAAAAATATATGGCAAGTTGCAATGCAGGAATTATTGTTCAAGGGAATGAAGAAGGCCAACCAAGTTTACCATGTCTCTAACTCTCTATATTGTAAATCTTCAATGTGCATGGATGCTAATTAAAAAAAATTCTATATTAGGCCCTTTTATTTTTTTTTATAATTATAAATATCATCTTATTTTTAAAAATAAAAAAAAAATTTATAGAAAAAATACATTCTAAGATGGTTTTTAGGTCAAAATTGTCTTAGAATCTTTAATTTTTTTAAATAATATTAAAAAAAAGACATTCTAAGACGGTTTTCTGAAAAACCGTCTTAGAAAGTCTATCCTTCTAAAATGATTTTTAACTAAAAACCGTCTTCGAAATATACCCTTCTAAGATAATTTTTAGTTAAAAACCGTCTTAAAATGATACTTTTTTCTAAGATAATTTTTTATGAAAACGTCAGTCTTCACTTTCCATGACGTTTGATACGACGATGATTAATAACCGATATAAAATAACATTTTTAACCGACATAGAATAGCCGTTTTGGGGTTGTGGTGCATGACTTTCTCCTAAGTTGGAAAGGTTTAATTGTTCCTTCTTCAAATGGTACACAAACCCAAAATTAGTACACATGTAATCTTTAGTAATATTTTTTTGTCTAATACTTAATAAAAATATTAAAATTTTTGAAAACATTTAAAGAATGTTATCTCAAATAAATAAATGTTATTTACGTGTTTTCATGATATTTTATCAAATCTTATATATAACTCATATTATTAAAATCTTTAACAACATTGTTATACATAACATTTGATAAAATATTACAAAATATATTAATAATATTTTTTCATATTTAATGATATTTTTAAAATATTTTAAAAACTTTTAATAATATTTTTAAGCTTTAGACAAAAAAAATTATTAAATATTACATTTGCAGTACTGCAACATTGTGTATCCAGCAAGAGGTCCGGGCATTGTTGTTGGTGGGGAGTGGTTGGGTAATACAGAGGGGAGTTTGATTTGTGGTATCTGATTGTATAATTCGAAGCAATAAAATTGACGAGTCTTGTTGGTGAGCCTTGAAATGCATACTTTGTAGTGTCGTAAGGAGTTTTGAACACATTTTTGTCTGCACTAAGGAACAATGTCTTAGGTTGTATTTGTTTTTGTAGATAAAAATAATATAGGAAGAATGAAAATAATTGAGTGTTTTATAAAAGAGAAATTAAGTGAAATTAAGTTTAAAAATGATAGGATCTGCCTGTATTATTTCTCACTTATATTATTTTCATTTATTTTTATTTCTCTCATTATTTTTTCTTTATTTGTCTTCAATCAAACAACTTTATATATCACTTTATTTCTCACCTATATTGCTACTCTTCCTTTTTCTTATTTCTATCTACTTTTTTTCTTTCTTTTGAACCAAAACACAGTCTTCATCCTTTCTCATGTGCCTTAACAGTTACTACAAAAGCAAACTGGAAGAGGTGAAATGAAATGGCCTTTTTCATGGTACCAGTCCACAAATCACAATGTATAATGATTTGGTGTTTTTTATTATTATTTGGACCAACAATAAAAAAAATTGGTACTATTTTTTTCCGCACGCGTCTCAGTTCCTCTATAAATTCAACAATGTAGCAATAGCACTCCAAATAAACTCCAATGCATAATATAGGTTTTACCATTGCCTAGCCATATATACTATATTGATCAGTTCATATTAATAGAATAGAATGACAACGCATGGGTATTTCTTTGTTCTTCTCCATGCTTTTGTGTTTGCAACTATTGCATCCTCAGCTTTCACACAATTGTCACCTAATTACTATGATTTATCGTGCCCTAAATTTAAGCTTTGACCATCATTAAAAGTATCGTGGAGGGCGTGGTGCAAAAAGACCGTCGTATGGGCGCATCCTTGCTACGCTTGCACTTCCATGATTGTTTTGTTAACGTAAGACATTCTATGCTTGTATACAAATCCCATAAAAATTTGTTCATATACAATCACTTGTTGTTTAGAAAATAAATAAATAAATTATTTTAACAAGTTATATATTATCCGTAAACTTCAAGAAAATTCAAGTTATAATTTGATAAAATGTGGGGATGAAGGGTGTGATAAAAGAGAGAGGAAATATGTTGTTGCTATGAAAGACGAAATGTCTTGTTGCCCTGAAAACGGAACTGTGCGAGGAAGAGAAGAAGATTTGATGGGGAAAGGTTATTTAAGTAATTTAATTTTTGAAAAAAAAAAGAAAAGAGGTGTACTTAACAAAACAGAGGAGTAGATATAGTAGAAAACAACACGGGATTGTTTCATGGCTCTCTAGTTTGCCTGCTGTCATTTTATGGATGCAAAACAAAATAGTTGTTAAGGATCTTTTATACTGGTATTATAAACAAAAAAATTGAGGCACAATTTTATTCAAATGATACACTTTATTATATATAAATATTTTTTTACTCATAAATACGTATAAATACAAAATACTACATACATGTGAATAGGTATTTAATGTTTTATAGAAATTAAAAGTTCATAAACTTATTTTTCACCAAGAATATTTCTGATAGTCGGATATTCAATGTCTAATTTCTTTTGGGACAAAAGAATCCTAAGAGTGGATTTTATTTTTTCCAACAAAATAAATTTTATACTCAATAATAGTTTAATAAGTTCAAATTTAAGAATTAACATAGATTTTAAATTGATTACAGTTAACTTCATTAAATTATATTTTAAATTTCAGATGATAAAGTTGTTAACCCCATTCCTGGTGTTAGTGAGTCATCTTCATTAATCCACGTGTTACTTTTGGCAAGGACCGCATTTGATATAGTAGTCCTAGACGAGATAATAATTTCTCGTGGGGTGGGGTGTTAAAAGAAGTTTTACTACATTCTCCAAAAATTTATTTTAATTATTTTACTACTTAATTTTTTACTGCTCTTTTAATATTTAATAAAAATTTAAGTGTACTTAGTATTTAATCATTTAATGTTATTCCTAATAATCATTAATTATTCTCTCTATAATAAAATCAAACCAAAGGATTTTAGAAGATGGTGCAGTCACACTCCCAAATGGATTATACAAGATGACACGTGGTCATTGACGGTAATAAGCAAGTCAAAACAATGAGCCCACGCTGGTTTTTTCCATGCAAAGAAAGCATAAAATAAACCAAAGGAGCACATAGGAACTCGTTGAAAAGACCAATGGCAAAACCACGGCAAGGGAAAAGTTCACTCCCCAATATCACCATTTTCTTCATATATATATAACCTTCAAAAGCAATTTTCTTGTTCCAATAAAACGAATTAAGCAACATTTTACTGGGTATATAAGTGGAGAGTGTAACTGAAATTATGTGGAGGTGCATCAATGGAAGAATTGCCAGAAGATTTTTATCCACTTCTTCTGCCAGTGCCCGTGGTTGGTGGGACCATGTAAGGCCAGCACCGAAGGACCCCATTGTTCGTGTGAACGAGGCATTTCTAGCTGACCCTTTTCCCCATAAGATCAATCTTGGAATAGTAAGTTCTTATAGCTATATCAATCATCATATATTCATCTAGCTTCCACATTTTGTCAACACTGATTTTTTCTTTTCTTTACTTCATCTCGTTTTTCTTTGATTTGTAAGGGTACTTATAAGGGTGATGATGGCAAAGCTTTCATTCCTCAAAGCGTTCGTGAGGCAGAAACAAAGATTCAGAGATGTAAATTGGAGTGAGTATATATTCTTTAATTTTCCTTGTCGCACTGTTCTAACAGTTTTTTTAATTCCAGAAATTGATTCCATCATTCTATGTCTTTGCTTCATTTAGTAGATGACAAATCGTGATCAAAAAGTGTGCATTTGATATATAGTGTACAAGGCATTTATTTGTAGCCAAGAAAGTTGGGTTTATATATATAGAACTTCAATTCTGTGGGTTGAAAATATCTTGGACAAAACGTGTTTTCAGCAACTTGTGTATATAACTATATATTATATAATACTATAAAAAGATAAACTAACTTGGACTTTATTTATTATTTATATATTATTTTCCTATAGCAACACTAGATACAACTCAAGCTGGTCTACTATCTTTAGCAATGTGTCTTGGTCATAGGCTCGTAGCTAATTTGTTGCTTGCATTAAAAGTGGAAGAGAACCGTACTGTGGTTATGATTTTTCTACAGTTATTCTTAAATAGAAACACTATCTGAAAGAAAACCCAATTAAACTGTTTTCTGAATGGTTGGACTTGGATATATATAAGATGAAAACAACAGTCCAAATGACTTTTGGTGCTTTTCTGCACTGATAGCTTGTAAGATACCTAAAATTGTTTGGTACTGCAAAACAATACCTATCCAATCCATTCAATGTGCAGAATATTGATTCTATTCAGACATTTAGAAGAATTTACATAATCTGTGTCATCTATTGGTTCATCCAATGAAAATTAGGGTGGAAAAAGTACTCTCAAGGATCAATTCATGGTGGAGTTCCATTTCCTTCTAATTTAACTTTGACTTTGACCACAACTCTGTCAAATAATATTTTGGTGTTAATTGCACATTTCTTGCAATACTAATTGCATCATTCTAGTAGCTATAGCGCTTCTATGAATATCTTTCACTTCTCAAAAACGTGTTTAACATTATTCATTGACAGGGAGTCAAACGCTTCCGCAGTCAGATCAAAATTTGTTCAGGAGTGTGTGAGATTAGCATATGGGAATGATTCAAATGTTGTAAGAGAAGGATTGTTTGCAGGAGTTCCAACTCTGTCTGGAACCGGTGCATGTCGGCTTTTTGCTGAATTTCAACGGCATTTCTATCCCGATTCTCAAATGTATCTACCAGATCCTACTTGGTCAAAGTAAGTATTTTTCTCATTGGATTTTTCTTTGCAATGCATATACAGTTTTTCAATATCTAATGCAAAAAGTTTGTATGCTGTAGTCACCACAATATATGGAGACAGGCTGAAATTCCAGTCAAAACCTTCCACTACTACCATCCAGATACAAAGGGTTTAGATTTTGCTGCACTCCTCAATGATGTCAAGGTATTAGAAATGTATTTATCAAAGTTATTCATGATGTTTAGCATCATACCAACTTTACTATTTAGAATAGACAAGAAGCTTTGGCATCCATTGCACGCTTCTTGTCTCAAAAAAAATATAATATAAGCTATGTTATCATGGTAGCATAGATGCATTTAGTGTTAACCAATGAAATACCTTTTTTGTTGCTAGACAAATTAGGTTGAACTTGAAAACCAGCTTAAGTTGGCAATGTTGGTAACTTCAATGCAATAGTGGTATAAAGCAACTTTTAATTTTCTCTGTTTATTCTGTGTTGGTAATCAGAATGCACCAGATTGTTCTTTCTTCTTGCTTCATCCGTGTGCCCACAACCCAACTGGTGTTGACCCCACTGAGGAGCAATGGAGAGAAATATCATACCAGTTCCAGGTGATAATGACTAATGAGATGATTTAGTATTTCTTTGTACCATAAGTCTAAATCAATTATAATATTCTAACATTAATCATCTTCCAGGTAAAAAATCATTTCCCATTCTTTGACATGGCTTATCAAGGATTTTCAAGTGGGGATCTTGACAAGGATGCAATAGCACTTCGAATTTTCCTTGAAGATGGGCATTTGATTGGTTGTGCTCAATCTTTTGCAAAGAACATGGGATTATCAGAACATAAAGCTGGTTGTCTTAGGTAAGAATAGTCCTATATCCTAGTGAGTAGAGATTCAGAGGCAGAGCATATTCTATGACACGTATAATAGAAGTTAGATGTCAAACATGTTCCATAACGCATTTTTGAGGCAAGGTTCAAGTACATGATATTATGATTGTTATAACATGAAGCTCAACTTTGTAATAATATTGCCATTATGTTTAACTATTTTGCTTCTTATGTTCTTTTCAGCTTTACTAATCTACAATAAAATCTATAACAGTGTTTTGTGCCAGAGTATAAAGCAAGTAGCTGCACTAAAAAGCCAACTGCAGCTGATGTCCCATGCAATGTATAGCAGCATTCCTTTTCAGGGTATTTCACTAGTTACTATGATATTAAGCGAGCCAGATACAGAAGCACTTTGGAGAAAAGAGATAAAGGTAATATTCAACTTTTTAACACTCCTTTTTTGACCTTTACCTTTCTAAATTGATTGAGGATCTAATCGCATCTGATGGCAATGCTGTGTTTGAAGGTCATGGCTAAACGGATTCAAACTATGCGAACTACCTTGCGGCATTGTCTTGAGAACTTGCATTCATCTTTCAATTGGGAGCACATAACTGATCAGGTTTGGGATGTTTGATTTGTAATATTTATATGAAGTTACAATATTCTTGAGGAATCGTATTATATATCGAGCACACAGTTTTACACTTTGATGCATATTCAAATGCAGGTTGGCATGTTCTGTTTTTCTGGATTAACCCCTGATCAGGTTCAACAGATGGAGAAGCTGTTCCATATATACATGACCCCTGATGGAAGAATGAGGTATTCTTTAAAGGAAATACTAATACTTCAACCATGGTTACCATGGTTAAAATCTCAATTTTTTTTCTCTTCCTTTGTTAATTTGATAGTTATAACTGCACTAGAGAATATTCTAATTCTTCCTATATAACTCCTTGGTGATACTTGCAGCATGTCAGGTGTGACCTCTAGCAATGTGGATTACTTGGCAAATGCAATACATCAGGTGACCAGAATCGATGAGGAAGCCCTAAGATCATGTTACGTATAGCATTATTAGTCCTTTTCTACCTTATTCTGATCATAGGGTACATAACCATTTTTTCTCTTTTGTAATTATCTATGTACCTGATATACATCATACCAATTTAGTGAAAATATTGAAGTCAATATTTTTGGACCATCGTGGATATTACTCTAAAAAAATTATTTGTAAACACAGCCACATATTAAGTGATGAATGAAATAACAGATTTACGTATGCCTCTTGAAAAAATAGTTATGCATCTTGACTTGCAACAGCTATGAATAAGCTTTTCTTGTCCAAGTTGGTCTAGTTTTCTTTCTTTGTCTCCAATAAAATCTTCAGTTGGTGAGGCCAAGATAATATATAAAACTTAAGTTGTAAGTGAAAAAATAAAGACGTAATTGTACTTTTGGTCCTTTAAGTGTAGTGATTATGAGATTTTACTCTCAAGTTTCAATTATTCAAAATAGGTATTCTAAGTATCACAAAGGTATGATTTTGGTTTCTTTAATAGCATATGTGTCAAGCATCACGTCAGTTGTATCATCATCCTATCATGTCAGTTAACAGAAAATCAATAAGAGACCAAAATAACATAATTATGATACTAGAGTACCTAATTTATGCAATTGGAATCAGAGCACCAAAAGTGTACAATTGCGACTAGGAAGATGAAACTAGAGTACCTAATTTGTGCAATTAGAATTCAAGGACCAAAAGTGAAGACCAACCAAAAGTAAGATTAAGAAATAAAAAATAAAAAAAAGCATTTGAATATGGATAACAATCACATAATGGAGCTGAAAGTCAGGGGAGCCTTCTGTATAGCATTTTAACTGGTCGAAACAAACAAAGCCAAAAGAATATTCTTTTTTTGCCGGGTGAATAGGGAAAAGAAAAATCTGAAATTAAGGTTGATGACTTCTTAGCAATCTTCTTCGATCTCTGGAAAATCTTAAGGGACCATTTAATTATATTATTCCGTTCCTTTTTCTAGAATTATTATGAAATCGTCACGGTTATTAGTTAATAGTCATTTATGTTACTAATATACTATACAATATATGGCCCATATGCACATGGAACCCGGTACAAGATAAAAGTCACTAGCAGCTTCTCTGCCGACAAATTAGCGTAAGCAAGTTCGAACAGGTTTCAAGTTGTTTGGTATGTTCCAAACTCTCGTTCTGTCAATGTGCTACTGCATCATATCAAAATGTTGGTACATGGATGTTTTTGTTATTTGTTAACCAATTAATTAATATTTAATTCTTTTGAAGCATAATAATACATTGTAAAATTTGCTATCACCAATTCTTTTAGGTATGCTTGATTAAAGTAAATAGACAAAAGTAGTAACTGTTTGCTTATCTGAAGTAATGTTAAATGTGTATATTTGATTGGTGTTAAGTGGTGTGCAATTAGCTTTTTATTCCTTTAATAATTGCATAAACTGAAGAAGTGTCCCTTCATGAGTTGATGGTTTGTATAAGAATCCGTGACCGTGACACAAGGGAAATGTTGAACCAAAAGGAAACCTATAGTATATGTAATCTTCCTTTACCAACACGACACAGCAAATTCAAACCAAATTGATAGCATGATTATAACTTCTGCTTAATAGGCAATTTATAAGTGCCATTTTATAATTCCCTTACTGAAATGTGTAGCATATCTTGAATTTGGAATCATGCAACATATTTTCTATCTTTAAACTTTGTTTAACCGAGTTGAAGTAATTTCCACCAGTTCTTGCTCTTTGCAATAAATAAAATCATTAAGACAGACAAAGCAAACTCCCTATAGTAACACAGTATTGGTGAAAAGATAAAGCATTAGTCAAAGATGCTGATTAAGGTGTTTCTTCTTCCCCTTCCCCCAAGTAAAAGGGTAGTGCACGTAATTGTGTACATGTCAATCAAATTCTTAAAGAGCATCAAGCTGCAAGAGAATTAGTAATCTTTCTACCACTAAATGTTTTGTTATTATGTGTTTATAACTTTACATCACCAATACAATAAAAACCACATTTCTTGCTTAATATGAGGTTACATAAAAGTAATGTACCTCAGTTCTCATATGGCACATTCTAAGCACACAAAAAAAAGGAACTATGATCATTTCAAACTGCACAAAATGTTTAAGATACACTCACACCAGAAAATATGACCTTGGAAGCAAGCTTGTAATTTGAGAGGACAAAACTCTCAAGACCAATTCTAGCATAGAAAATAGATTGTCCTCTAAGCATGAAGAAGAGTATTAGCTAGCTAGAAAAATTTACAAAGAAATACTATATAAGCAGCACATTGTCCACTCCAGATCCAAGGCCAAGCAATCTAACAGGTCTTATTACCTTAAGAACTTTAGAATCCACTGTCTTAACTGCAGGTGGCACGGGGAACGCTAAAGCACAATTTGGAAGAGGGTGAATTAGCACCACCACCACATCCTTCACAATCTCCCTTGAAATCATTACATGATCCATAGCTTAAGAGCTTCTTCTTGCCAAACTTGGCCATAGGGACAACTTTGGAGGAGCTTGAAGAAGATGAGGGCCACGAAGAAGGGTATGATGATGGGGATGAGAGAATCATTTTCTTGATGAGGTTCATCTTTGGTAGCATTGTGAGCAAGAGACTGGACTTTGATGAGTGCTTCTTCTCTTTCTTCTTGTAGCTATTGATATTGCTAAAATGGTAAGAAGGTGGAGGAGTTAAAGGAGGGAGTGTGTCCTCAGAGAACCTGTGTTTTGGGGTGCCTGGCTCAGATTCCCACACAAATGGCACAGCAAGGGCTATTCTGAAAGAAGGGTTGGCCATGGAGCTTTCCTTTGAAAGAAGCCTGCAGAAGAACTTGTCATCTTGCTTGATACTAAGGACACTCTTATGGGGTACCTCGGTTTTTGCATTAACCATCTTTGTTTGATTGGAACCGCACTAGGTTGTTGTCACTCTGATTGGGTTTGCAGAGAAGGAGATAGGAGGAGAAGGTTTAGGCCTGGTTTTCTGCTTCAAGTATGAGTGGCAATTACAAATGGAAGTCTAATAGCTTGGGTATCTTTTTATATGCAACAGTGTACCTCGACTATGCAACTTGGTTATTGACAATAATCGGTTTTAACTTACTGTTTTTAAGGACAAAGCTTCCAATTTTCTGTACCTAACTGTTTTGACCATTTCTCTCTGCTTATTATATTGACTTTGAGCAAAATGAGACTACATACTTGTCTAGTTCAATAAGGCAAGCGTTATTTTTGTAACATTGTAACATAATGTATATAATGTAATATAAAATAAGCATTCAATATCATTGACTTGGTGGATCAACTAACAAAAGTTATTCAACTTAATTAGGTTTTGAGATCAAATTCTGATAATACAGTTATGTTAAATATTTAAAAAGAATATTTTATTATTTACTGTGATCCTATTAAACTCAAATAAGATTGTTGTTAATAAAAGATTATATTCTATATAAATAATAAAATAAACATTCACTACTAACAAAATGCAACACAGTTAGTGGATAATTCATAATTGTAATCATTAAGTGTGCTAATAAGAGTTTAATTCCTCACCATGTGTACGGAAAAAAATTTATTAGGAGAAACAATACTTACTTTTCTGTGATATCTGCATTTCAATGGAATTAGTCTCAAGTTATCAACCGAGAAATATTGTTGGTGCAAACTGAGAAATATTAAAAAATTCAATGTGTCTTCACCTGAAGTTTAAACTTCTCGTAAACTATATAACCAATTGATCTAAAGTTATACATGACATCCTCATTCTTTTAATAAACAATCAAATCTCGGTACAAAAGTTTGGTAGGTCTATATATTCTTCAAACCCAAATCTCAGTAATATAATCTTCACCTGCCAGCTTAAGTTTTTTGATAGTTAGTTTTAATTTTCAAATTTATAAAATGATAAGTAAACCATCGTAATTTTCAAGTAAGAAATAATTAGTAAAACATCATGATTATCCACTTGCGGTACATGATGCTAGTATACAAGGTTAGGACCCTACATACACATGTAATGTAATATGTACCCATTCTCATGCACAACTTGATTTCGAGAAATAGATATATACCGTATATATTCCATAGGTTAATTTGTATAAATCTCTCAATACATGAATTGCTTGATCCATAGCATGGTACGTATACCTAAAGGAGGTGCTAATTTTATGGCTGCAGGTCCTCTACACTATTTTTTTTTTTTTCTTTTAAGTGGAAGCAGCACCTGAAAATGGTCACTTTTAAAGGGAACTAACATGGGACGCACGTGCCACATTAAGGGACATTTTCCTCTAGCATTGTAATTATCTCTGGTATTAAGTGCTACCCCTCACATGCAACTTCCATTTATGGTGACTGAAGAATTTGATATGGCCACATGGGTTTCTTTTATATCAAAAAAGACTTTTGATATGGAGCATGGTGCTATGATAATGAATGAGACTTAACTAAATGAGTTAGTGGGAAGATGACCTACCCTGCGGTCCTAGGCTTATAGCCATCACTTACATATATACATGCATGACAGATTTTTGTGGGCTGTAATCAGTGTTACGAGAGTCTGGCACCTGGACTAGTTTGGATACAAGACAATTTTGTGTGTACGTTTCATAGATGTAGATGTGAGTGGATATGATATGATATGGTAGCTAAATTAATTTATGTAATGGCTAAAGCATTTATGAAATCATCACAGCAAATTTTCATATCTAATGACTAGTGTCAATCACTAGAACTATCTGATGGTTGTATAAAGCTATCAAATTATTACGTGTCTTTGGACGGGAAATTGTGGAATTGTAATTTTGTGTGAGATCGCATTCCAAGAACGTACGTATTTGCGATGGATGGAGGTAGTGATTTGAGAGGTGAAAGTTATGGGTTTAGAAAGGAAATAAGTAAAAAAAATAATGAAGTTGATTGGATATTAGTTTACCCAAAATGAACATTAAACTAATTAATTACTCAGCAAACCCAACAACCCCGTTAAATTAGATAAATAAATAAAGACAAACTATAAGATCAAAACATCCATTAAAAAAGAACATTAAACAAACGATATTTTATTATTTTTTAAACACTTAATAAATACTTATCATTTTTTTATTTTTCTTTTTATGTCAAATCAATCATATTATTTATAGTATCTATACTTGTCTCACTTGTATCTCTCACTAGGTATCAAATCATATTATTTATAATTTTTCTAAACAAAATGATATTAGTGAATATTAATTAGTTTACATAATTGGAATTAAACCACAACATTAAACAAAACTAATTAGTTATATATTTTATACTTGAACTGAGATATGCCATCCGTCAAATTTATCACCACCCATAAGTCTTTCCCTTCCTTTGAGTTTACCATGAGTATTTTTATTGAACTCATTGGAAAATATATTATTAAATATAAACCTTTTCAAACAAAAAAGTACGGTATTTATTATTAAATAATTATTTCATCTATCATACCAAACAAGAATTTGAGTGGATGGAAATTTGAGTATTTTCTATATGAATGAATGACATGTATAAAAAAAACTGACAACAACTTATGTATCATATTTAATCAATTGAACTAGACTTTTTTTATAAATTAAATTCTTTAAATATGTGATATTGTTGTGTTGCAAAATTTATATAATAAGATAAGATTAATACCGAATTGCTAAATGATTCAAGATATACATAACTGTAAAAAAAATTCAGTTTTGCTTTTATATATATTGGCAGTATATTATATAAAAAATGAAAAAAGTTAGAAAGGATATAAAATGAGTGGGAATATGGTAAATCACACTAAATAACCTTTTACAAATTTAAAGTTTTATTAATTCAACGATTATTTAGTGTTGTTCACAATATACACTCATCAATAAATAACAAAAATGAGTATTTAAAACCCTAAAATATTGTATCACAAGAATTGTTGTCAAGTATTAAATTTAATCAAATTCTTAGTTCCTTTTTTTTACTAAAAAAATCTTGGTTACTTAAACAATTGGTAAGAGGGTAAAATATGAATTAAGAAAGTGATAAGGAAGAGGAAAGAAAGGGAAAAGAGGAAAAATATACTCTTTTTTATCTATAGAAATTGAAGACTATGTTAAAGAATTTATAATAACTCACAACTTATGTTCAATCAACTGAGTTAGATTTCCTTGACAGAGAAAAAGTATATTCTAGGAACACAAGTAGTGGGCTGCAATATTTCTTTTAATGTCATTAATTGAAGGGGGTTTAATTTTTTGTAACCTATTTAGATTTTATTTGTAGGTATGAATATGATGTAAATAAAATTATTAAAATCTAACTAGTGTACGTATATGTAATGAGTTCTTTTTGTCTTTATTTGTATCTCTCTCTCTCTACGTGCGTGTGTGTGTGTGCCTGCGTGTGTGTGTGTGTGAGTGAATAATTCCAAAACAAAATCAACCATGACCATACAAAATTTATCATGTTTCAGGTTTTCTCAATTGTGTCTGAATAATTCCAAAATGGCATGATTTTTAGTTCTTTTTCACTTGAGGTCTTAGGCACATGTTTTACACAACTTATACTAAAAAGTGGGTTTTGCTCATGAGAATATGTTAAAAGTACATGTAATTGACATAAAAACACTTTAATGAAAATGCAGTCCAAACCGATTATCAACCAATCAGGCCCCTAAGGCCACCTCAATCGACAACATTACCTTCCCCTTGGTGGTAGGTCAACCTTTAAGCACTTGTTGACCCCAACCAAGCAATTTTACCTGTGCAAGTAAACATCAATTCAATCACAAATGCATTTCAAGTAAAGTGCTGAGAGGGCCTGGAACTTTTGTTCTAGGATGTTGTGTTTCCTCATAGGCTTATTATAATTTTGAAACATTGTGGATGTTGTTTGTTGTGTATGTTTTGAATTAGAAGGTATGGGCGTGCTCTGCTCGAATTGTTTAGATTGAACTTTTGTTCTGGGATGTTGTGTTCCTTATAGGCTTACACTATTGAAACATTGTGGGTGTTGTGTGTATGTTTTGAATTAGGAGGTTTCTTACTATATATATATGTTCCCTTAGCTAGGATCCACAATCTATAGTTTTGGGCAGCTGCCCTTGCCCTTGTTAATAAATAAAAATTAAGAGGTTTTATAGTGATGAAAAAAACAAAAACAAAAAATACTATGGAGTACTTCTCTCTTGTTTTATGATATCTATGATCTATGATCTATCATCTATGTCTACACCAATTAAGTGTTACTTGCATATCTCCACATATTTCTGATATGGTATCAGAGCTCTCTCATGGATAGAGCATTGATTCCACTATAGAAGTAGAATTTCCAAGAGAGCACGAAAAATTGATGTGCAAGCTTCCATTTCATTTTTTGCGTTTGGTGACGAATATTGCAGAGGATTTCAAGAAAGATTTTGAGTTTTAGATCAGTTTGATTCAGAAATTGTAGATCGTGATCGTTGATCGAGGAGGAAATTGTAGGTTTCAAGCTCTGCACCACCGTTGTTCGCTCCTTCCATCTCCTTCACACTGGTGCTCCAAACCAAATATGTGTGCATTATGATCTTTGATTCATGAGGAAACTATAGATTTCTACATCTGAGCCACCATTCTCTACTACCAACGCGCCATTAATTGTTCTGATGCTACCTCTATCGATTTCTTTCTTTTGGCTTCCCAATGCTAATCTTTTCCGTTGAAAAAAAAATCAAACGGATCAGTGACGTGACATTTAATCGAACGTTCGATGCGAAAGCTTTTGTTTTCAACGATAGTGTGATCAGGCCTTGAAGATATCTATCTATTCTTATATTCACATTCGTGTGTTCTTTGGGAGTTGCTTGGGGCACCCAGCGATTTTGCTAAGGCACCCAACAACTCGGGTCAAAGGGCTAAAATGCCCTTCACCCTATCCTATAAAAGCAAATAGTGACTCTTCTGTACGAGTCACTATTCCGCACACCGTATACGCTTCTTCTTCCTCCTGTTCCGCTTCCTGCTTCCTCTTCGGCTTCCTGCTCCATAGGACTTCTTCATTTTGGTGCTTCTTCTCGTTCGTGCTTTCGTCAAGTTCCTGCATTCGTGGTTCTTCTTCCTCTTCGTGCATTTTTGTTTCTTCTTCTTCTACGTGGGTTCTCCTTCGAGGTAAGTAATGTCTTGACTTGTTGTTTGAATGATGGCACCTTTGTTTGGTTGTTGTTGCTTCTTCTTCTTCATTGTGTTCTTCTTCTTCTTCTTCTCCATATGGTTGTCGCTTGAATGATGGCATTGCATGGCTGGTTCTTCTTTTGTATGTGGTTGTGGTCTATGAAAAAAACCTATACGGATTGACAAATTGTATGAGCCATACGGATTTCTGATCTGTATATGGTTTTTTTTTAAAAAAAAAAATATTTGAGATAAAAGTTAGGAATTATTTTTAATTGAAAATATTCATATGTGAATTATTTTATAAATGGTTTTGTATTGATTTATTTGTTTAGTATTGATTTTATTATTTTCTGATTTATTTGTTTATTATTGATTTTATGTATGATTTATTTATTATTGATTTTATGTATGAAATATTTATGTTAGTTATTAGTAAGATTAGATTACATTCTAGATTATATTAGATTTGAAAAACAAACATTAGATTAGATTGCTACGAAAAAAACGTGAAGGCCACAAAATTGATGTTAAATATTGTAATATTATAGTTGTGTAACTTTTTAAAAATTAGAAGAAGTATTTAAATGAGAATAAATTTGATACTTGTGATAAATATGGAAACAAAAAACAAAAACTAGATTAGAAAATATAAATTTGTTAAAATTGATGAAACAAAAATTTAAATTGTAAAAGATGGTTAGTTTAAGAAAATGAGTGAAAACCAAAAATAATATCTTAGTTTTGAGTAACATACATCAGATTAGATACTAGGAAGTAATGGTTTTATGCATGAAAAAAAATAGGTTAGTTACTATTCAGATTAGATTTTAGATTAGATATTAAATTTTAAATATGATAGTATTGAAGTCATAATTCAAATTTATTTAAACAAAAAGTTTGAATGATTTAAAATTATTATAAAAATTAGTGAAAGAAAAATTGTTATAAATATTTTTGAAACAAAAATTCTAATTTAATATTGTTATAAACATTTATGAAACTAAAATTTGAGCAAAATTTAAATTGAAAATTTTCATAACAAATTATTGAAAAGTTTGAATAAAATTGTTTGAAAATGATTAAAATAAAAATTTAAACGAAAATTATTGAACCAAAATTTTTAAAATTGATGAAACCAAAATTGAAATTTTTAAAATCTGTTATTTAGTTTAAAAGAATTTTTGAAATAAAAATTTAAATTATATTAAAAAAATTTGTTTTACAAAATTATTTAAACAAAAAAGTTAAAAATGTAAAAAATTGTTAGTTAGTTAAAAAAATATTGAAATCAAAGATTGAAACCATATTTGAAAAAAAATTTAGTTATTTTTAAAAAATGATTGAAAACACAATTTAATTTTTTTATAAATTGTTAGTCAGTTTAAAAAAGATTGAAACCATATTTGAAAAAATTGGTAGTTATTTTAAGAAAATGATTGAAAAATAAATTTAACATATTTAAAAATGTTAGTTAGTTTTTAACAAAAGATGAAAACATATTTTAAAAAATTTGGAAATTGTTAGAGGATGATTGAAAAAAAATATTTAAAAATGTTAGTTAGTCAAGATAAAGATTGAATATATATTTATAAAAAATAATAAATTGTTAGTTATTTATAGAGAATGATTGAAAACAATAATTAAAATATTTAAAAATGTTAGTTAGTCAAAATAAAGATTGAAAACATAATTTAAAAATTATAGATATTGTTAGTTTTTTTTAGAGAATGATTAAAAACAAAATTAAAAATATTTAAAAATGTTAGTTAGTCAGAATAAAGATTGAATACGTATTTTTAAAAATTTTGAAATTGTTAGTTATTTTTAGAGAATGATTGAAAATAATAATTAAAATATTTAAAAATGTTAGTTGGTGAAAATTAAGATTGAAAACCTATTTTAAAAATTTTTGAAATTGTTATTTTTAGAGAATGATTAAAAACAAAAATTACAATATTTTAAGATGTTAGAATTACTAAAAAAATGATCTAAAGGCAATTATAAAAAAATTACAATTTGAATTTATTTTAAAAAAAATGATTGAAATGGATATTTGAAAATTGTAGTTAAAAAATGGTTGAAAGGAAATTTTTAAATAAATTAAAAATAATAGTTATTTGTAATACATGATTGAAAAGAAAATGTAAGATATGTTAAAATGTTAGTTAGTTAAAAAAAAATATGATGCAGATAATGGTTAGATTCAGAGGTATTGGTCGGGCTTTAGGTCGAGCATTAGGAAAAGCCTTGGGGAGGAGAGACACGAGTGACGATGATGTCCCCCAGCAGCGAAGGCCTACTACTGCATCAGCCCGTAGACAGCGACAGCAAGAGCGTGTTGTCGAGGACCCTTCTACGGCCGCGAAGCACCTGTTGAAGAAGTTGTTACTAATGTTGAGGGTTTTCCAGGCAGACCCCATGACACATCAGTTCTCAGAGATTTTGAACATTACATTGCTTTAAGAGTTTGGAATGGAAAGGTATGTAATTTTTAAAAAACATAAAGAATGTAGTTTACTAGTTTATAATTTTTTTTACATGATCGATATTATTGTTTGCTGGAACGTCCTGAGTTGAAGCTATCTTCCCATGGAAGGAAGATGGCTAAGTTCAAGAGGTCTGATCCAGAGATTGAAGGCCTTGTGGCAGCTAGTGGACTAAGTCCTTTGATCGCCTGTTCCCTAGATACGGGCAATCGGGGACTAATGTCTGCTTTTGTGGAATGCTGGCATAAGGAAACTAATAGTTTCCATTTGCTCGTCAGAGAGGTGACTTTCACCTTGGATGACGTCGCGTCGTTGCTACATCTGCTTGTTGTAGGGGCGTTCCACAGCTTTGAGTTACTTCATGTCGACGACGCTGTCGATATGTTGGTGGAATTACTCGAGGTCAGCGCTGTAGAGGTGAGAGCTGAGACGATTCAGTGTGATGGCTCTTATGTTCGACTATTGTGGCTGCGTGATGTGTATCAGACAAAGATCAAGGCATGTGACTGGATTGTAGCAGTGCGAGCGTATTTGTTGCATCTGCTTAGATGCACACTCTTTGCTAACAAGAGTGCCACACACGTGCACGTGGTATTCTTGGATGCACTGCGTGACTTGTGCACATGTATGATAATTTAAATGACGCGTCGAAGAGCACAGCGAGACAACTTGTAGAATATATCACTCTATTACAGGTTAGTTAAGATGTTACAAAAAAAAGTTTCATTGGAGTTGAATATTATATGTTGTCGTGTATTTTAATGAATATGTTTGCAAAATATATTTAGTGTTGGATCTACGAGCATTTTTCATTTGTTGGTTCCGTTGTACCTGTCGAGGATTATGATGAGAGGAGACCGCGTGCATGTCGATGGACCTCTGGCAAGGCACTGCTCGTTTCCACGTATCACAAGCGTCTGGATAGACTGACTCCTGACGTGGTGTGCTGGATTTCGTACGATGACCACCATTCATTTAGAGAATTTGAAGTCATCTCATTATTTTTCGGCCATCTCAGATGGGGCCCCTTGACGGTCATTTACCGACCGGAGAGGGTTGTATGATAATTTGGCTACATCCAGACTATTTCGCCACATCCTGCTGCGTCTTCGCTCTCTGTTGAAGAAATTGATGATAGATGGATGCAGTTAAGTGAGTACATTGCACCTATAGGGCAATTACGTGTAGTGCCTGGCCACTGTTCGCCAGATTACATGGATTGGTTTTACATGATTTCACACTCATTCATGAGTTCGGCACAGCTAGGGGATCCTCCTAGAGTTTCGCCAGTTCAGCAATATGACACATTTGTTAAACCAGATGTGTATCAGCAACTGATGGCGGCAGCAGCACCTAATGAGGCAAACGTTGATGTGCATCATGTTCAACATGCAGTGGTAATATTTTTTTTTTGGTATTTGTGTTTGTTGCTTTCTTTTGTATTTTATTACTAATAATTGTTATGTATGTTTTTTTTTTCACTTGTAGGATGGTTTTGTAGCAATTGCTGATAAGTTGGAGAGACTACTAAACCTGAGGATCCTGACCGAAGGAACACAAGCCTATACTGTTGCTGAAGAATGTTTGGGCATCATAAGAAGCTACATTAGCTAACCAATTGTAGGTCACAGATCGAGGCGTAGGCGGCGTACGGACGGTCATTGAAGTTGTTTTATTTTTGCCTTATATATGTCATTTATAATTTTTTGGATAATTTATTTATTTGGTACATTTATTTATTGACAGTTACATTTGGTTATTTATTTGGTACATTTTCAATTGTTTGAATAATTTATTTATTTGGTTCATTTATGTATGGACACGTTAATGATTATGTGATATAAATTTTTGTCATTCGTTTATCGTTAATTAGCAGTTAATGTTGTGTTAAGAAATAAATTAATTCGTGCAACAAAAATAAATAACGCATGTATAATATATCGTTGTCAAAGTTGACAAGACACTGTCAATTGCATGCGTATTTTTAAAAAAATAATACTACACGTATGTACTGACATAGAAATGACTACTTAGTTGTTTTAGTTCTAATAGAAGCAATACATGTCTGATGGAAAATTAAAGCATGACACGACATTGTTGTACTTGACAATACAAACACAAATTTGCGCGTGTCTATTATAAAAAAAAATACAAGCAGTCTTAGTGAACACCATCTATATATATCACACCAACACTCTCAAAAATCACACATTCTCTCCCAATCCAACTTGACAAACCAAATTTTACAACAAACTATGGCATTTTTGGGAGAAATAAGCAATCAGACGATTGTGAACTCCATATTAACTTTTATTTTTTCGAACGGATCGATTATTCACAACGAAACTGGTGTTTATTTCCAAAGTTCCACTCCAATACCCATTCGAGTACCTAACGATTGTGGTTTTCAAACGCTAAAAAGCAGAATGCACAATACCCTTCAGCTAACCGACAAACAATATTTAGATAAAATTTACTACCGACGGTCATTCACAGATGCAGGTAACCAATTTCGCTTTCAATCTATGCAATTGAAAAACAATGATGATGTTAACACTATGTTAATGTGTAATGATCAATTCTTGTGTATTGGCCCGATTGAGTTATTATGCACCATTGGTAGAACACCGGATGGTATATTAAACTTACTTCAAACCACTATGACCCCTACTCATGATGCCTTGCTATATTACAACGGGAGGTGGAACATGCTACGCCAACACGACTTTGTCGGTTACTCGTTCACAGGAAAAAATCCAAAAAAAAATTGACATTCCTTCCGGATATCCATCGATGAACTGAAGGATTTGATCAAGCAAGTTGCACCTCAAGGGATCCCCCCCTCATGGTATTCATGAATCACAAAAAGTAAGGCGATTATTTTTTTGACAACCAAGTCATTATGAGTATTTAGACAAAGTTATCAAATTTGAAATTATTAAGCTGAAAATTGACGATGACGTGCTAAAGGTCTTAGTACAGTCTAACTACTGGAAACAATTTGGGTCAATAAAAATTTTAGCTGTTTTTAGTAAACAGGTAATGAAAATGGTAGACGACATGCCTCGATCGCAACATGATTCAATGCAAAATTAGTATTAGTTAATTGTAGTTTTTCATGCATTTTTTTCAACTATGTTGAAGTTAATGTAATGTTTGAATTCGTGTCCATTAGCTAATGAAACCATATGTTTATTATTTTCAAAGTACTTAATTATTTCCTAACTTTTAAAAATAATGACTGAAAATAAAATTATGAATGTCAACAAAATAATTATTTACACAAACGTCAATGGTAATAACATATTTTATGTTCATGGTTCACCTAAATCAACAAATTCGGTTTTCAGCCTAGACAAATTTGTGTAATGCTGAATTCTACCTATGTACGAAGTGGGCCATTGCTTTGCCTGAGAATGACAATGTGTACTCCACAACAACGCCACTGGTGGTAAAGGACAATGGTCTCATAACAAATCTGTTAGATAACGACAAACAAATTGAATGTAAGATACCCAACTATAGTGTCACCAGTTATACTAACATCATAATTTTGCAATTACCTGTACAAAATGATTTCCATACACATGACCAATGCATATTACGTGATGCATAGAAGAATCTGGTGGCAGCTGACTTCTAAGAGGAAAAAATATCATGCTTTGTTGTCATGAAAGAGAAACAACGATCAGGTTGTATCGTGAAGCAATGACATATCTCATATCCGTAATATTTATCCATTTGTCCATGGTAACCTACATGTAAAAGACAACAAATGAGGATTACTTAAAGGTTATTTTAAGAAAAAGTGACATAACAATGAACTTACGCACCATAGATAATCCGTCAACAAGTAGGGAATGCTTTAATTCCTCAAATCTCTATATGCCACCAACCATGTTGATATACTCTTCGGACCAGCTTGTCAGTTCTTTATGCAGATGGTTATGCACCAATGACCACGATTCTTCACCCATACCCAATAATGCAACTATTGTCCGAAAACCACAATTACCATCCGCTTTGACATCAATAATGTTTTCAATAGAATCCTGGATGCACGGATGAAATTGATCCAACATTGGAATATTTCATCTCTGTATTGATTCCTCGGATGATTATGCACTGCGTTTCACTGAAGAATTACTATTTTGCACAGAGTGTAACGCATCAACATACTTCCGATTAGACGGATCGCATTTTGTTGACTTTTGTTGTTTGGTCAACGATTCTTTTGGAGCACCCTTGGTCTTCACCTTTTCTAGAGGAGGACACATGGAGTTCATATCAGGATAAACAATTTCTCATAGCTTTGACTTCAAATGTACTTTGTCACAAACATCGAGCTGCTCAAAGCGTTTCGATATGGTTTCCATTTCCTCAGTTATGGTCACCTGTGTCTCACATAACCCTTGATCTGAAAAACTAAGTCTTCGCCAAAAAAATGTGGATTGTATCAAGCGGTATGGAGCTAACAACATATTTATACAACTCACATGCACATGGAAGACTGTGGGTACTCCTTATGACACATCCACAACGTGAAGAGTTTTAGCCTGCATAAGGTACACACTCATACTCAGCAGCAATTTCATTTAAAGCGTACCTTGATACCATGCCAAGTAGTTTTTTTGTACAAGGTAACTTTAAACAAATGCCCAACTACGTGCATGCTTGTCTCAAAAGATGCTTTCATCTGGGTGTGTTGAAGTGTCATCATATTATTCATTGCTTCCCAAACACTACATATGTCACCAAGAAAGTTTTGTAGGAGTCTCTTTAATGACCAATGAGCACTCTCAACCCTACAGATGAAATATACAACAACATGTAAACAACCACAACATTTTCATTTAAGTCAACACTTAAACAAATGAACACAAACAAAAAACAATATTGATACCTGTTAGTAGTTGTGTTTCCTAGATGCATCACTTTGTTGGTCCATGCTTTCACAAATCTTTCTTTGTGCGGAATCACCCATGTTTGACACACATAGTCCACAAACATAGGCCACGAAGAGCAAGTCATTTCAAAGTTTTTAAGGTACTCATCAAAAGAACTCTCACATGGACAGTCAACCAAACTCCCCCAAGCCTCCATCACATAATCCCGCATTCTTTTGAGCAACCAAGATTTTGCACTTTGCCTTCACATTCTTATCAATATGGAACCGATACAGCAAGTTCGTAGCATCCGGGAATACAATTTTGACTGCATTCATCAAAGACAAATCCCTATCGGTGACAATAACCCCGAGGAGTGCATCGACTCTCATGAAAAGACCCCAAAACCGCTATAGAGCCCAAACAAAACTATTAAGACGTTCTCCTTCCAAGTAAGCAAAAGCAGTAGAGAATGTCATTCATGTTGGTGTAACACCAACAATATCAAGCAACGACAGTTTGTACCTATTTGTTTTGTAGGTACTGCCGATCAAAAAACCAAATTACAAGAATTGGTTAACTTTACTGCATCAACATGATTCCAGAACAAGTCACGTACAATGTTATCATCCTTCAGCCTATGCCAGTGAATATATTGATTTCAATCAAGCAACATCATCAGTTGTTGCATTTTGGTGTTACTCCCTCTTATGGAAGAACGGTAAGCATGTTTGGCATTGTAAATTTGTTTGATTGTTGTGTAATTGTTGTCATTATACTTCTTCAAGGTCAACAAAATTTTTCTTGGCTTCACCATAACTTCGTCATATTAGCAACAACAATCTTCTCATCCTTTGTCAGTCGACCCGCATATGGATGCCCAACTAATGACTTTGTCATTTCGTGATTGCGAACCCCACAAATTAACTTCACCATCCATCCTTCTCCTCCCAAAATTGGCTTTGCACTCAACTTAAATGGGCATCCACATTTTCTACTACCAGTGCATGTTCTTACCAAATTATGTTTCTTAGGCCTATACTCACCACTCCTTTCGCAAGCTATCAACAGAAATGAGGCTTTTCCTCAAACACTAGTATTGGTGTCTGACCTCATTATAACGGCAACAAATCCAATGTCATGAGCCAACGATCGAGCCCATTGTAAAATTTCATCACGGCTAGCAAACAACTATAACACAATTCAAATAAGGTCTGACATCAGTAAACATCTATATAATATAATTACTGTACCAACAACAACAAATTACACAAATACCTGAGAAGTATTAAAGGCATCAGAGCAATCAATGTGTTCTACTTTAACGTCAACATCTTTCTCATTTTCAACATTCATATCAACTTCTTCAGACATCATACATCCACTGGTCTTCATCCATTTTAATTAAACATTTAACAAATTCAATTCAATGACAAAAAATTATACAATCACCTCATTTGTTATTGACACAAATATAGTTGTTTACAAAAAAAAAATACTACACATTTTCATTAAAATGTCATATAAATCTAATAAATACATTATTCAATAAAATACATAATTCAGTTAAACATGTAAATACATAATCATTGTCATATAACTTTTTTTAATTATTAATCATTAGTATATTAATTTTTAAGCAATATAATGTTAGTTAATTATTAATCATTAGCATTTTTTTCATCATTCCAATTACTTAATACATTTTTTTATATCACTATAAAAAATAATATCACCAAATCAAATTTTCTGAAATTACTAAAACTAGTAAAAAAATTAAAAAATTAATAATAATTAAATTAACAATATATAAATTGCAATTCAATAAATAAATAAATAAAGCAATTCATATGTCCATACGGATTGGCGTTCATACGGATTGTCAATCCGTAGGTTCATAAAAAAAAATTCGCGTACCTCTTCTTTTTCGACGATGAAAACTGACCAAAATTCACCATATACTCCTGAACAACTCACATACACCACCGGAGACCAAATACACTTCAAAACCAACCTTAACAGATGCAACTTACACTAAGTGACGAAGATTTTGCGAAAAAAAATGGCTCTGCAGAAATGAAAAACTCCTCCTACTATTTGGTATTTTCGACATTTATGAAAATTGTTGGGTGCCCCAAACAATTTCCGTGTTCTTTTTGTGTGCAAGTGTGTGTAGGAGTCCTAAAATTTTGTTCATTAAGGTTGAGGTGTAGGAGTCCTAACACTTTTGGTTCTTGACTGTTGGCAAATGATTTTATTTTCTTTTACTCATATAATCAATAACTAATTCAAGATGTAGGAGTCCTAACACCTAGGATTTGGTCTTCCTGTTGATTTCTTTTGTCATGCTTATAATTCAAGCTCATTGTGGTTATACCACATGAGCTCGAAGGAGAATGTTAAGAGTGAAATTAGTTTGTTATGATAAGCTCTATAAATAAAGCACTTATGTATTTTCTTTGTATCTTTTTATCAATCATTTCTACAAATGTTATTTTATGACACTTCTCTCTTGTATTTTAAACTCTCTCCTTAAATGATTTCATTTGAGAATTCTCGTACCAGAATTTATCCTAACTAATAATTTATTGTTTGATTGACCTATCGCATCACCCATGGAAGTCTAGTCATACAAATTTCACATTTGAAAAGTTCATTTCTCGACTTGAAAATGTCTGTTTGAAAATCTTACATCAACTAATGATAAGATCGAATAGTATATGTAAATGGAGATAATCTGCACCTTACATATCAATTTTATAAAATTGAGTTAAATTCATAATTCACCTTCTTAAAAATTATAATGACGAAGCTTAGATAAATTATCTAAACTCTCAAGTTACAAGTATATGTTAATGCGTCACACTCATTCAGTTCTTTTTTATTTACTTCGATCTATTTAACAATTTAAACATTGTCATCATTTTAACAACCAAGTCACTTTAAAATTTAAAATATTCAGTAAAAGACGTGTGATATTTGGAACACGCCTCATTAAATTTCTACCACTTCTATAATATTAGATAGGTGAAGTTATATATTAGTTGTTCGGTTTAGAATCTCCTTCATGTATGCCATGCGTGCAACTTATATAGTTTCTTTATTTGTTTGTGGTGGGGATGACCACATGATAATATTGATATTTTACTTTCTTGAATGAAATATTACGAGTGTTCTTAATCTACGGGGATAAAGATAGATTAATTTTTCCTAAGATATGTGATTATGGTAAATTCAAAAAAAAATTATATGATGAAAATTAAACAGGATAAATTCTTATGTTAAATAAATCATTTTTTCGTGTGAACATAGTAGAACTTTACACTACTAACTGTATGGGTTCGATATATAACATTGATATATAATTTTTAGCTTGGAAATTACTAGAAATAGAACACATGTGAATTATTAAAATTCTGCTGGAACGCACTGGCTGGGAGATTCTGTACACACTAGTGCCTAGTGGGACCGAGGGAGGGTGAGAGCAGTCTAACCTATACCACACGTATGGAACACTTGATGGTGGATGGTCAGCTGTAATTCTCAGGTATGTTGTTGAATTTATGAAAAATAGATGGATTTAATAATTTTTTATGTTTAACATATATAGCTCACATTCATTACATAAATTGACTTTAAAATGTTACATATTCGTTTTAATTTATTGAAAAACTAAAATATAAGAAATCATTTCAATTATCATGAACGTGTTAATTAATATTATAATTAAATACATAATAAATTATATGCTTATTAATTTTATTTTTTACGTTTTTATTAACAGTTAAAATATTGTTGCATATTTTTTATATAAAGAGATAATCGATCACATGTTAATTAGACAGGTTGGAATTATTGCCTTTAGCTAGCTTTTTTTTTTGCAAATATAGACTGAGTTTGAACCACATTGAGAAATTATTTGCATTCTAAATTAAAACGATTTTGAAGTTTTTCCTTCTTCTAATTAAAGACGGCATGCATACAACACTAATCTTTCTCCCATTGGTGTTGCGATAATTGTATAGAATCCCTCAGTAAAAGTATTTTTATTAAGAACAAAATTCACATCTCATGAAGTTCTCCCACCTATATATACTCAAATTATGGTTTTTTTTTTTAAAAAAAAAAAAACAATTGTTAGGTGTCTCCTTTCTCTCCATACTTCTTGTAGTACTACTCAGACAAACATCCATACTCAGTGATCGACTGATTAGACTACTGAAATCTAGAGAATTTGATAGATATAATTAAGGTAAGAAGAAAACTCTATTTTCTATCAGAAAGATAGAGATATCTCCTAAAATTAGATATTATCTATTATTAGAGCAAAAATAAGATTAAATCATATTTTATTTCCTATTTACATTATCTTAAAAGAGAAATTGAGATCTTATTATCCGATTTCACCTCTATAAAAGTGGATCATCAAAGTTTAGGTAAACCAACTCTTAATCCAACCTATATACTAATACTTGTACACCTTTGTGCTACTAACTTAAGCGTTGGAAAGTCTTTCTAGGTGCATCCCACCATTGTTCATCGGATAAGATTCTGCCAAATTTGATAAGAACATTTGGCACCCATCGTGGGATCGAAGGAAAACTTCTCCTTTGACCACTACATCATTGATGGTTATGAACGATGATAACACCAACACTGACAACCAAGGAAATCAGTCATTGGGACAAGCATCCACCATGCTTGGAATGCCTGCCATGGGAGCCTCTGAAAAGGGAAACCCAGTGAATATGGAGAATATACCGCGTCAAGAGCTTGATGATCATGCTATGATCGTTGCCCTACAAAAGGAGATGAATGTAATGAAGCAAAAAGGCACATAGGAGATGGAGACCCTCTGAAAGGAGAACACCACCCTTAAGGAGCAATACCTAAAGCTTTAGGAAGACCAAAACAGGCTTCATCCCATTGTTGACTGGAAGCACAACTCCCACTTGGATGGAAGACGCTGACCATAGATCATTACTATGGACTCTTAGACCTAGACAAACATGTGAACACATTTGTCACATAGATGATCCTGTTCACAAATAACGATGCGATCATGTGTTGAGTGTTCCCAACAACATTGAAGGGTGCAATGCTCCATTGCTATACTCGTTTGCCAATAGACTCATTCGTGATGCTAATCGTGGGCTTTGGAGCTCAATACGCGATGAGCAAACCACACCATTTGACAGTTGTCATGACACTCACCAACATCAAGCAAAAAGAAGATGAATCACTTCATGATTTCATGGAGAGGTTCTAATCAGTCTCAGTTCTAATTCAGAACTTGAGTTCAGAAGTGGCACTTAACTCAATGATAATGGCATTGAAGTATGGTCTCTTTTCAAACAGTCTATGCAAGAAATCGCCTGTAACATTGGATAAGTTGAGAGCAAGAGTTGCTGAATTCATTTAGATGGAAGAGATTACCAGTTCAAAGAGAAAGTGTGCGGAGAATCTTCAAGAAAGCCAACAGAGCGATAGGTGAAAATCAAGAATGACCATAATCGAGGAAAGTCTAGAACTGACAGACTGCCTTGGTCCAAATTCAGCCATTATACCCCACTAGCGGAGAGTAGAGTCTGAGTACTATAGGAAGCTTTCAATACCAAGTTGATCTAGTTACCAGCTAAGAATTTACCTCCACTTGGAGAAGAAAAATCCAAGTACTATCGATATCACCGAGTCATTGGTCACAACATTGAGGACTATACTATCGCTTAGGATAAAATATAAAATTAATTCAAAAGGCATACCTGCAGAAGTTTGTCAAAAACTCATCATGTGATCAGGACCATGAAAGGGAGCGAGATAAAAGTCGAGAACGCAACAAGACTCATGAAGCAACAAAAACACAGCTGCAGAATGACAATCCCCCACCCAAAACTCGGCTATGAGGTGTAATCAACATAATAGCTAGAGGATTCACCTGGGGAGGAAGTTCAAACTTGGCATGCAAGCGCTATGTGTGCAGCCTTAAGTCTATCAACTTGGTGGAGGCCGAAAGAAGGTAACCAGAAGCATGCTCCTTATCACTTTCACATATGAAGATTTTGAGGATACTAAGCGATGTCACAATGATCCCATGGTAGTCAAGATAGAGGTGTCCAACTTCTTATTGTACAAAGTCTTGCTCGACAATGGGAGCTCAACTGATGTCCTATACTGGTATGCCATTAAACAATTGGACATACTAGAAAGCCAAATCGAGTCATTCTTAGAACAACTCATAGCTTTTCTAGAGAGACAACTAAAACGATAGGTTATGTTCACTTATTAATCACTTTTAGAGACAACAAAGGGTCAAAATCCATCATTATCAAGTACATCTTAGTCGATGCCTTAACCTTTTGCATTGTATTAATAGGGTGCCCTTCACTCAACGAGCTAGGTGAAATCATCTCAACTCCTTATCCGGTGATGAAATTTCCAAGTGAAAGTGTAAAAATTATCACTATCAGAGTCGACCAAATGACCACAAGGGAATGTTATGTTGTGAGCCTTAAAATTGCTAAAGGAAAAAAGGTGGCAGAGCCCAAAGTACAACTGGTAGCATGCATAACTCTCAACAACAACCTGGGAGAAGCTAAATTGATCCAAGAGAGGCAAACCCGAGAGCAAAGCCTACTAAAAAGGTAAAGCCCTTCCCACTCAGCAAATAGCCATGTCGGTGCACCAAACCAGGATGCCAGATAAGAGGATGTAAAAGAATCATTAGCCCAAGTATTGACAAAGAATGTTGACCTCTTTGCATGGTCAGCATTAGAAATGCCAGGAATTCACCCCAAGTTCCACTGTCACAAGCTAGTCATCTGCCCAAAGGCTAAACCAGTCACACAAAGAAAGAGGAAACTCGACCCTGAAAAGGGAAAGGTTGTAGAAGAAGAAGCTAAGAAACTCCTGAATGTATGATTCATCAGAGAAGTACAATACACCACATGGCTAGCTAATGTGGTAATGGTAAAGAAGTCTAACAGGAAGTGGAAGATGTGCACCAACTACACAAACCTAAACAAAATTCGCCCCAAAGACTCGTACGCCTTCCAAGTATAGATCGCCTAGTTGATGGAGCGTCCAAATTCTTCATCCTCGACTTTTTAGATGCATACTTAGAGTATAACCAGATCTTGATTTTCAAGTGAGAAAAGGAAAAGACTGCGTTCATCGCCGACATGGCTAGCTATAGCTACTTAGTTATGTCATTCAGCCTTAAGAATGCTGGAGCAACAAATCAGAGGCTAATGGACAAGATATTCAAGAACCAACTCAGAAGGAACTTAGAAATATATGTAGATAACATAGTGTTCAAAAGTACAATTGCTTTATCTCATGCAAAATACTTAGCATAGATCTTTGGAAAAATAAGAAAGTACAACATGAGGCTAAACTTGGAAAAATGCATATTTAGGGTACAAGGAGGAAAATTCCTTGTATTCATGCTTACTTGCAAAGCGATTAAGACCAACCTAGACAAATGTGCATCTATCATTAAGATGAGAAGTCTGAACACTTTGAAAGAAGTAAAAAGACTCATTGGACGATTAACAACTTTATCCAGATTCCTGCAAAGAGCAGTTGATACAACCAAACCTTTCTTTGAGCTATTGAAGTAGCAGGAAGGAACAAAGTGGGACAAGGAATGCAAAGGCCCACTTTTAGAAACTCAAAGAGTTCCTCGCTTCACCACCTATCCTCACTAGACCTCAATCGGGTAAGGATCTAATCTTATACTAACCAGTATCCGAACATGCTATAAGCTCTATAATCGTGGTAGAGGAAGAAAATAACCAAAATTTTATTACATTAGTCGAGCCCTCAAAGATGTAGAGACATAACATCAAATGATCGAGAAGTTAGCCTTAGATCTAGTCACTGCTGCTAGAAGACAAAGACCATACTTATAGAGTCATCAAATAGTGGTTTTGAATTTATCACCTTATTTGAGCAGCTCTAAAGAAACCAAAACTCCTAGGTCGAATGATAGCTTGGTCTATTGAACTATCAAAATTTGAGATCAATGAAAGCTCAATGCATAGCAAACTTCATCGTTGAATTGATAACCACTACAGAAGTAGAATTGTTGTAGTAAAAGTTGTATATAGATGGTTCATCAAATGAAAAAGGCAATGGGGTTGGAGTCATTATAGAAAGCCTAGATGAAGTAATCCTTGAGCAATCCCTGTAGTTCGAGTTTAAGACAATGAACAATCTAGCGGAGTATGAAACCCTTATAGCCGACCCAAGATTAGAAAAAAAAAAGTAGAAGCCAAGTACATCAAGTGTTGGGGTGATTCCAAACTTGTCATTGGTAAGCTAAATGGAGACTATCAGACTAAGGATCCTCAGATGACAAGGTACTACCACATAGCTACCCAGCTTAAAGAGGCATTCACTAAGTTTAAGCTTAAACACATTGTAATAGAAAACAATAAGATAGTCGACTTGTTGTCAAAACTCGTTGGTAGAAAGAAGAAAGGTCAATACACAACAATCATCCAAGAAACAATCTTGGAACCAAGCTTGAACAAGGTGGTGGTGAGTGTAACTCTCATAAACCAAGAATGGATGACTGAGATTTAGGACTTCCTAGAAAAAGGCTCACTTCCGAAAAACCCAACAACAACAAGGAAACTCAATAGAAATGTTAGCTACTATGTTATATAGGAAGAAGGCTTATATAGAAGATGTTTCACAACCCTTCTATTGAAGTGTTTAACTCGGTATCAAGCCAATTACGTGATGAATGAGATGCATAAAGGAATTTGCAGAATGCACTCAGGATCTCGATCAATAACTACCCAAGTACTCAGGGTCAAATACTACTAGTCGGTTGTGTGAAGAAACTGCATAGAATATGTGAAGAAATGTAAAGAGTGTCAAAAATTTATCTCGCCTATTGGCTAAAGAATTACACTGCATAGTGGCTCCATGACATTTCACCATTTGGGGATTAGACATACTTGAACCCCCCCCCCCCCCCGACAAAAACACAAGTAAAATTTCTCCAAGTTGGCATTTATCATTTCACAAAGTGGGTTGAGGCAAAGCCCACAGCAACCGTGTCAGTAGCAAATGTTAAAAAATTCATTTGGAAAAATATTGTCTAACGTTTCATAATTCCCAACACTTTGACATCCAATAATGGAAAGTAGTTCATTGACAAAGGAATTGAGGAGTTCCTCACAAATCTGGGAATCAAATATAGAGTAACTTCAGTGGAACACCCACAAAGCAATGGGCAAACTGAAGTAGCCAAAAAGGTCACACTCGGAGAAGTGAATAAACAGGTTGGAAAGGCCAAAGGCAACTGGACCAAAGAGTTTCTCGCTATCTTTTGGGCTTATCTTTGCTATCCACAGTCAACCACGGGTGAGACCCCTTTTTGACTTCTCATATAGGTTAAATGTCATGATACTAGTAGAAGTCAGAGAACTTTCTCTACGAAGTGCAAACTTTGTAGAGGAAGAACATAATGAGATGCTTAGTAAGGCACACGATATGGCTTAAGAGACCATCAAAGAAGTCTACATGAGAGTCAAGTTGTACCAAAGAAGAGCTAAGAAAAGATACAATAGCCAGGTCAAGCCAAGAAACTTTCCGCCAGACAACTTGGTTTTAAGAAAGTGTAGAAAAGCCCAAAAATATGCTAAGGAAGGTGATCGAGGCTGTACCTGAATCAAATAAACATTAAAAATGCAGTATCTAGGAAGTGATCTTAGGTCGTCTCCCAACGAGCAATGGTCAACCAAACGTTCATAACAGATAGTAATAAAACAATAATGAATTGGGGGGGGGGGGGGGTTGTTTGTTTTTGTAATTTAAACAGCAAGCAAATTTTAATTAGAAAATAACAGAATTAAAACATGTTTCCCCTTGATTCACAAGCAAGTCTCTTATCCTAGGTTACGGGAATTTATCCTTTATCAGTTCAACCACATAATCAAACCCTAAATTAAATTACTAAGCGAAATTTAACATAAGGATGTCATTATGTGATTAAGCAACACACACACCAATTAATCATGAACGAAACTGATCATTAAGCATGAACGTAAATTAAGCGCAGAGACAATTAATCAAGCACTAAGCATGCATGGATTAATAGCAACAAATACAGAGTAATTGGTGAAGAGAAAAAACTAATCAGAATTCAATAGTAATAATAAAACCTCAAAGAGAGCTGTGCTTGATTCTCAAGAGAAAACAACGTTGGAGATTTAGCCTTCCATTGATCAGTAGAAAACAAAATTGCAGATTGAAGCAGAAAACGAATTTTATTGCTACGTGAATAGTAAAAACTGGAATTGCAAACCCAAAATTATTCTTTTTTTCCTAAACGAAAAACTCCCTAAACTAAAACCTTGGTGCTGTTATATAGGTTCTCAGCCCAAAGCTTACAAATCTGTTTTAAGTCCAAGCCCATAAATAAAATAAAATCTAGACAAGATAAGATAAGATTTAATAAAATAAATCTAGATGAAATAAAATCTAGATAAGATAAGATAAGATAAAATCTAGATGAAATAATATCTAGATGAGATAAAAACTGGATAAGATAAGATTTGATAAAATAAAATTGTCTGCTCTCTTCAAGTCCAAGCCCAATTGCTTATAATTCTCCTGAAATTAAATTAAAAACATAAAATTAGTCCAGTAGGCCCAAATGATAAAACTGCATAATTAATTTGACAATTAAGGCTAATCAATAAATAAAATGGTGACAAAAAAGGTTAAGAAATAGGAGAAAATGATGATACATCAGAAGGCAAGCTCACTGCAAACTAGGAAGGTCCTTTCAGAGTTACTAAGCCACTTGAAAATGGAGCCAACCAATTAGAGCACTTATCCAGTAAAGCGATTCCAAGAACTTGGAACATCACTCACCTCAAGTTCTATTACAGTTAAACTTGTAAGTGGTGATGTACTTTTTTTCTACGTTAACATTTTTTCCCATAAGGCTTTTTGTTAGAGAGATTTTAATGAGGCACACCCAAATTTTATATTGAATAAAATTTTGATTTATATCATTATTAACTTATTAGAACTGAGTAGACCAATTGGTTTCTCTGACTAAAGACCCAATTCGGGGCATAGATAAAACCAAATAAGAATTTAGCTTACTAATAGATCAACACCCGCAACTGGCTAGACATAGACCGTAGATAACTTAGTTATTTGGCTAAAAGAAGACCAAAAAGGCTAGGTTACTAGACTAAAAATAACCAAGTCAATTGGCTAAGAATAGACCAAAAGAAGACAAAAGTTACTCGGTTAAACTTAGACTAAAGTACTTGGCTAAAAATAGACTAAGTTACTTAGCAAAAAATTAAGACTGAAACCAACCAAGAAATTCGGCTAAAATTCAATAGACCAATAAAAATTGGCTAAAAACATTTAAGTGATTGTAATACCGAGTAACTCCTAATTAAAGAATTAGAGAATAAAGAGGGAATAAAAATTGAATGCAACACTTATAATAATATATATATATATATATAAAATCAAAAGATGGGCCCCATTAGGTAGGTTGAGCCCAGGCCTTTACATCAAAATAAAATACTAAGCAATAGGTTTGGTAGGCTCTTCAATGGAACCTTTAACAAGTACCTCAACTTCCAAAATTGACCCCCCCTTTGTGGAAGCAATGTCTTCCAATGTTATTTTGATGATACTAAAGAATCAAGAGTTAAGAAAATTCCACAAATTCAAGAATCAAGATTCATGATTCAAGTTTCAAGAATCAAGATTCAAGACTCAAGATTCAAGAATCAAGAGAAGACTCAATCAAGATAAGTACTAAAAAAGTTTTTCAAAATATTGAGTAGCACAAGAAGTTTTCACAAAATCATTACTAAAGAGTTTTACTCTCTGGTAATCGATTACCAGAAGGTAGTAACGATTACCAGTGTTTTAAAATGTTAAGATTTCAAATTTCAAGAGTTACAACTTATGTTTAAACAGTTTTAAAGTATTTAAAACTTGTGTAATCGATTACAAGATACTTGTAATCGATTACCAGAACTTCTAAACGTTTTAATTTTCAAAATTCAAAATGAAGAGTCACATCTGTTGATGTGTAATCAATTTCACCTTAATGGTAATCGATTACCAATGACTGATTTCGAAAAATACATTTCCAAAAGTCACAATTCTTCAAGTGACTTGTTTCTGAAGATTTTTTCAAAAGTCACAACTTTTTTAAGTAACTAGTTTTAAAGAAATTGCCAAGAGTCACAAGCTTTGACTTGAGTCATCAAGAGATTATAAATATGTGACCATGGCATGAGTTTCAAAAATCATCAATCATCTATCTTTCAATCTTTTTTCAACATCATCTCTCAAACATCTTTCAATATCTTTCTACAGAGTTTTCTGATTTATTTCTCTTCATCTTTCTAAAAGTTTTTGATCAACACTTTCTCTTCCAAGAAAAGTTCTTTGTTCAAAAACTTGTGCTATTCATATTTTTTATTCTCTTCTCCCTTTGCCCCAAGAACAGAAGGACTAACTGCCTGAATTCTTTTGTATCTCTCTTCTCCCTTACAAAAGATTCAAATGACTAACCGCTTGAGAATTTTTTTGATTCTTCCCTTCCCCTTAAGCAAAAGATTTCAAAGGACTAACCGTCTGAGATATCTTTTGTTTCCCCTTACAAAGATTCAAAGGACTAACCGCCTGAGAATTCTTTGTCCCAACACATTGAAGGGTACATCCTTTGTGGTACAAGTAAAGGGTACATCTACTTGGGGATTGTTATACTGAGAACAAGAGAGGGTACATCTCTTGTGGATCAGTTCATATGGAGGGTACATCCACTTGGTTTTTTCAAAGAGAATAAGGGAGGGTACATCCCTTGTGGATCTTTGGCTTGTAAAGGATTTTACAAGATTGAAAGAAATCTCAAGAACCGCAGGTTGCTTGGGGACTGGATGTAGGCACAGTTTGTGGCTGAACCAGTATAAATCTTGTGTTTGTCTTCTTCTTTCCTACACTCTTTAATTTCCGTTGTGTACTTTTAATTATCGCTTTTACTTTTGGTTAAGTTTCTATTTCTGTTCTTTACTTTCTTAACTTAGTAGTAAAAGCCTATTTGAATCTAGTAACATTAAGAAGGATAGATTTTTAATTAGTCAAGACACGTTCATAATTAATTCAACCCCCCCCCCCTTTCTTAATTATTCTGAGGCCACTTGATCCAACACTCTTGGTGGTTCATGTCCTTATCAATATCAAAGAGGGAGACATCGGCTTCTTTGAATAACTACTTAGCTTGAAGAATTGCCTTGAAGCAGTTGACTTCATAAGTTTTGAAGATCTTAGACTCAGCCTCGTCGAGATCACTCTTAAGCTTCGACTCAGTCTTCTCAACATTCACCTTGAAGAGAGAAACCTCCTTGTTAAGACATTCGACCTCGTCTTAGAGAGCCTTGGCCGAGTCTTCAGTTGTAGTAAGCTTGGTCATTTAAGCCTCCTCTCGAGATTCAGCCTCTTCTAACTTAGTCTTTGTATCCTCTAGAGACTTCCAAGAATCCTTGGTCGATTGTACCAATGTCTCATTTGCCTTGGTAGCCTTGGATATGGCTTTTTCAACCTTGGCACATTCAAAAAGTTCCCTTTGAAACTCGACGTCATCCCTTAAGTCTGTGCTTGGAAATGCGCAATGGAATCCATTAACGCTCGAGGGTCGGCTTCCCTTAGCATACCTCAGTTTGACTGCCTGAGCATAAAGGATTGGATGAGAGCACAAAGGATTGGAATCCTTAACCCATAGAGAAGAGACATTTTCCTTCATGGATAGGAAAGTAGGGTAGTTCTCGATAGCAGAAAGAATGGTAATCGATACCAGCTCCACCATTGTCCTTTAGGAAAGTCTTTCATTTTGAAGAGCTAGATTTGCCTTGTTGGCAACACCTAAGCTGATAGGAGGAGAATGAGGAACCTATTCATCTTCAAGGTGTTTTTTTTTTTTTTGCTTCTCAGCTTAAGCCTTCTCGACCTTAGCACTTTCAGCCTAAGCCTTCTTGATTGACTGGTAACCAAACTTGGTTGTAATCACTTAAAAAAATGAAAATTTAGAAATAGTCACAAAATAAAGGAAAATAAAAGCAGAGTAAAGAAAAATCACGATCCAAGTCCTCTTTCAGAGTCTTGGAGAAAGGGAGATCCACCAAGGTCATACAATGGAGCCCTCTCAGAAACCTATAAAGTATAGTTATATCTTTTTTATCAGAAGGAGACATATACGGAGAAGGTTTTTGAATATCTTTATTAAGGGAAGGGGTCCAGTAGAACGGAAGTCGAGGGTCTCCCTGTCAAGTAAAACAAATCGACTTTGACTTGACTCCAGGGCATACTTGGAAGAAATGGTCCTTGAAATCTTTCTAAGAAAAGGTGAAGGGATTGATAACAACCCTACCAAGATTACTAATAAGGGAGACCCAACCGCCCTTCTTATTTTGTTTTACATTATAATCATGAAAAAATTTGGGGGCAATGGGAGTGATGAAAAATTCATCACATAACATCCTGAAGGCACACATAGCTGCTCAGGCATTCAGATGCAATTGGGAAAGGGTTGCATTTAACTCCTTCAAGACATCAACCTAAAACTTGTCGAAATTGACAGTGAAGTGAAGATGAGAGAAGAGATTGAAATACACACACATAAAGGGAGTCTTATTAGGAAATGCAGGCATCAAGACACACTCGTCTTTTGAGCAAAACTCAATGAACATCACGTCAGAATGATCAACGTGATAGAACTCGACAAATTAAAGGAATTTGGTGATAGACTTGTATGTTAAAAAATTAGTAAAGTAAGAATTAGCCTCACCATGAACCCAGGTGTGTCTTGGAAGGACGATAAAAGGAAACCTTTTGGCCTTACTAGGTTTTTTGGGTGAAGGAAGAAGAGGAAGGAAAGGACAAGGTGTTGTGACTTGCACAACAATAGCCTTTGAGTCCAAATTAATGACATTAGGAGGAGGATTAGGCAAAGGCAATTGTACCTCATCCTCCCCATGATTTTCATGCATGCCGGAGTTAGGGTGGAGCCCTCCTTCAATAGTAGTGGTGCCACTAACAGGGGCAGCAACATCGACTTTAAGGCAGGTCGCACCACCAACGACAGTGGTCCCACTCAGAGGAACACTAGATTCCTAGTCAATAGTGATGTTAGAACTGTCGAGACAGTGAGAGGAGTCGTAATTTGAACTTTCCCCTATGGGACAAACTTCTAGCGAAAGCATCCTACCTCTGCAGGAGCGCACAAAATCCTCCCCATAAATAGACATAATGAAGAAAGGAGGACGGTTAAGGCATCCACTTGGAAGGGAAAGGGGTGACCGAAAAAAAAAAGAGAATAGAGAGAAAGAATGATTAGAGAAAATGGTGTTTGGTCGAGGAAGAAAACACATAAGCAATAGTAGGAGAAGAAAAGTTATTTCACCTTTTTATAGTCTTCTGGAAGCTTCTAGTGGCTAGAAGGACAGATCCATTCTAACCATTAAATATTTCCTTGAAGAGGTAGATCAACGACTAGGGAAGGGCGCGACCTTTTGACTTTCTCAACAAGGTTTTGAAATGCAAAGGATGCAATCATTGCCCCTTTTTCGAAAACATGTGAAAGCATTAAATGAGTTTGAAATGGACGTAATAGTTGATAAGATGTCGCTTTGAATTCTTAACCATTTGAACTTGGCACTAACTATTCAAATTCTATTTGTGACTAAGTTAAAAACTTAGTTAAAGAGGGCATTTCTCTCCGACTCGACTACAACCAAACTGGTAATTATCATTCTAACTCAATTGGTAGATGGCAAAGTCAGTTGAGGAGTTAAGATTATTTTTTATAAAGCTTATTCAACCAGCTTCAAAGCTTAGGGGGATGGGGGATTTTGTACTACTCGGATTCAACAAGCCTCCGTACTCAGTGGTCAGGCAAGTAAGCTACTTTGATCTAGAGAATATGATAGGTATAAAAGAGGGAAACTCTATTTTCTACCAAAAAGATAAAGATATCCCCTAAAATCAAATATTATATATTATTATAGGAAAGATAAGATGAAATTATATTTTTTCCTATTTACATTATCTTAGAAGGAAAATTCAGATCTTATCATCCAATTTCACCATTATGACCATCAAGGTTAAGGTAAATCAACTCCACCATCGTTTGTGGAGGAGCTCATGGAAAAATGTTATCATGATAAAGTTCTATCAAATCCAATAAGAACACTTCTCTTCTTTTTTTTTTTTTGTTGTTGTTGTTTCCATCTTTTACTAGCTGTCTATACATGTCATTTCCCCTCCTATATTTTGCTTACTTTCTATCATATAGTTGGTGCATCAAGTTTTCTTAAATGGACCAGGCCAAAAACTAAAATGGGAGATATAAGTAAGGATTAATTCTAGAATTTATTTCAACGTGTTTACTTTTTAGTCCAAGTTATAGGTGGGTTAACTAACAAAAAACTATATGATTTAACCAACTTTATTTTTAACTAAAAATAATAATTTTTCAATTTGATCCAGACTATAAGGGAGTTAAGGGTTAGTTAGGAGAAGAAAAAATGGCAAATACTTCGAAAAAGTACTAAAGTATAAAGGATAAAGTGTAATTTATCAATTTTCTTGCTTTTACAATATGCAAAGTCAAACCTCACACTTTTTCTTTTTGGTCCACATTTTTCTTAGTATGAAGGTTATTAAAAGTGTAATTTACTCTTTTTGTTGCCTTCATAATACAAGTTAAATCTTCAATTTTTTTTCTTTTTTGTCCATTATTTTTGTGGTCCTTTTTTTTTCCTTGCTCCACCACTATTTGCAAGACATGGTACTAGGGCAGACAATAAACTAAATTGACTTAGTTACTTTTGAGGCTCGATTTGTTAATTAAGTCATTGAATTTAGCTAATTTATAAATTAAATAAGTTAAATTTAACTAAAAAGTCATGCTCGTTAAATAAAAGAACTGATTGTGACTCATGTATAATTCAGCCCATTTAATTCCTATACTAGCTCGGTAAATATGTGTGTAATATGAAATAAAATATTATATAATTATTTTATACATGTAAATTTTCAAAGTAAATAATATTTTTTGTTGAATTTACATTATTTGATTTCCAATTAAACTCATGGTTATTATCATTATGGTATTATTATAATCAATTATTTTATTTTATTTTCAATTGAAATGAACAATACATACATACACACATATATATATATATATATATATATATATATATATATATATATATATATATACTTAATTTTAATAAGATTTAAATTCTATTAGTATTGTTTTGTCTAAAGCTATTAATTGAAGGTCAATTTAAAGTATCCTGATTCCTTCTTTTTTATTATTATTATTGGCTAATGAGTTAAATTGCTTGTGAGCTTAAACTTCAAACTAAAAAATAAGTTTCGAATTGAACTTTTTATATATCAAGTGAGGTCAATCTTAAATCAAATTTAACTCAATCCAAGTCATTTTCAACTTCAATCCTACTAAGTACTAACACATTGGATGAATTCAACCCATTATCAGGTTATAAAATGGGCCAATCAATTGCTGTACTGCCCAAACTAGTTTGTGCAAAGCCTTTGCATTAGCAAATACCAACAATAACACAAAGAATAATAATAACAAAGGTTTTTTTTTTTTTTAGAGAGGATAACAAAGGTTAAATGTGACTTTGGTCTTTCAAATTTTGATCTGTATTAATTTCAGTTCTCCAAAATTGCACTTGGTTCTTAAAATTTTCTTTGTATGTGAATTAAGATAAATTTTAAAAATTAGTTTGATTAAATCATAATTTTGGATATGTTTTGATGTAAAAATATTTTTTTTTATAAATTTTAAAATTATGAATACATGTGATTAATAATATTTTTATTTATTTTTTAATATTTAAATTTGTTTATTCTCTCTACTTTAGATTTTGTTTTTACATTTACTGCTAAAATATTTTGTAAATGTTGCGACAATAATATTCTTAAATATCTTAAATAATTTTTTAATTAGTTATTCAACAATTTTTAAATAATTAAAAAATAAAAATTATTTTAAAAAATATAATATTTAATATAATAAAAATATATTTAATATTTTTCAAAATTTTAATAAAAAAGAATGTGACTGCTAAAAATCTCTATTATGTGTAAATTAATTAATTTATGTATAGTGATGATTTTTCTTCATCTATGTTATATAAATTAATTTAAAATTTAAAACAATAACAATATCATCGAAAAACTGACAAAATGATCATTTTGGATCCATTCATAAACATAAAGGATTAAATGAGAATTCTAATAAAGACTAGAAAGAAAACGTAACAACATAATAGAACAAAATAATATTTTAGCTTACTTTAAAATTAAACATAATAAAACGTTTTAAATTAAAACTAAATTAAATATAAACTCAAAAATAGTATGTTTTAATATATCTTAACGCAGTACCTTTTTTTTCCTGTGAAATAAATATAGTAGCTTTTTTTATGAAGAAAAGGAGCAAACCCAATTTTATATAACTACACACGTAGTTACATAATTTTATCTTGAGCAGAAAGGGAGTAAATTATAAATATGCATACATTCTATTTTTTTGGAACTTACTTTTATCTTTATTTTCTTATTACATCACATATTATATTTACCAGTTTTTTTTTTTTAATCTTTTGTTTTTCTCTCTATGTTTCTCCTCATTCACTCTAATAAAACCCAAAATGAGGGTGTACTCTAACCATCATTCCATTTAAAAATCAAAAGCAACTCTCTTTTATTCTATTGGGTAACAAAAAGTATAAGGAATACATAACTAGTAGTGTTTTGAAATTCAAACATTAATGTCTCAGTTTCATTGTGGCTACTAGTACCGTCCCAGGGGCAGGAAGAGCCACGCCGGTGTCCATAAATTTTATTTTATGTGCAACGGCTACATACTTAATCATGTTATCATGTTATGATCCATTTTATTTCATCAAACCCTCCCAAACATTATGGTCTTGTACGTTAAGGTTGAAAACTTTAAAGGCATATTGCACTATGTCCACTTTCCCCTTTCATTTTTCTTGTAATCATTTTTCTTTTAGGCAAAACAGATGTATATTTTAAAAAAACAATAACATCAATTTGACTATAATATTATTTTAGTGCTTTATGTTTTTCATATTTTTCTATTTTGATCTTTTATGTGTTAAAAATCTCATTTTGATCATTTATATACATGAATGGACCTAAAATAATTTTGTTGTTCATTAAAGGATGGTGTCATTATAGAATGGTGTCACATTAATTTTATAAAAAAAGTAAATTGGTATAAAATTGTCAAAAATTGTTTATATGAAAATTAACAACTGAGATATTGTTCTTGTTCACGTTTGGCCTAGAACAATTGGCATGAAAATTAAACAACCAACACAAATGAATTTGGAGAGGAGAATCACAAAAATTGAGAATTAGCTTTGCAGTTTTCCTGTAAAGTGCCTTTGTGGTTTTCTTGGTACAAGAATGGATCAACCTAATGTACTTTTCTAACATTGGGAAAGATTCGTAAATTATTTACGATTATATTTGGAAATTGATCTTTTGCAATTTGCATAATCTCGCTTGCAAGATTTCTTGTCAAGTTGATTAACGTAGATTTTAAATTTTAGATGATTCCACAAATGATAACAAGTTAACCCCATTTTGGAAGCTTTAAATTTTAAAATAGTTGTGAACCAGTTAACCCCATACCATATAGAATTTGCGGTGTAAATTGATTAAGATAGATTTTTAAATTTCAAATGAATCCACAAACCCAATCACATTGTTAACGCCGTGAAGTCATCTCCACTCGTCCACTTGTTGCACATTTATGCTGAAGATCACAACTGATCCGGTGGTCTTGGACCATGAAATAATTTCTCTTGTAATAGACACTTCCAAGCTCTCTATAAAGGCCTAGAGGAACCAAGTGCAAAAGAAACTTTTGTGCGAATTGAAGTGACTCTAACTGTTTTCTTGTACATCTTGTGTAAAGTACACGCTACTTGAATATTTCATGTCACCTAGGTTGCGAATTTACCCTTAAGCAATTATAAGTGAAATTACATATAGTCACGAGAGAATAATTTTTTTTTAAAAAAAAAATACTTGTGTTGTTTAAGCATGAAAAAGCTTAAATAGTTTTTTAGTTGTTGTAATTTAGAAATTTTTTTATTTTTTATCTTTGTAAAATTATTTTTTTGTTCTTTGTAAATTATGTTTATATAGACTTAAAAATAAAACTAATGTAAGGACTAATAAAAAAAATTATGCAAGGACGAAAAATAAAAAATATTAAATTAATAGGACTAAAAGTATATTTAAATTTAGTTGTAATGGTGTGGAATCATGATTTTAGTAATTATGTTATTAGTAAAATTTTTAGTAAGTAACTAATGATTGAATGTAGTTTTGGCGTGAAACTTACTAGTATAAATATCTTATTGTTTCTTTGGCTTTCCTTTTCTTGTTTATTTTATCTAACTTAAGAGAGATGCATTCTGAATAAGTCAAACATTTTTCTATTTACCGTTAAGTTTTGTTTTAAAAAAAATCGTAAAAAGTTTTCATGAACAAAATTAAGCTCTTTGATGTGTTTACTTGTGTCTTATAATTTGATGTGAGAGCTTAGCCTCTATGGTTAAATATTTTGTAATGTTAGAAGAAAAAGATCCACAACACACATGTCAAATCTTAAGAACCAACTTATTGCTGAAGGAGCACAAATAACTAGATCTCCATCATCCTTTGAAGATGATTATACCTCCTAGCAAGATCATATATGATTGTAACAATTCTTGGACAACCTTCTGAAGGAGTGGGAACTCAAGAATGCAGCCATCCAAGAAACTCATCATGATATTAACAAGCTAACTTCAGATGAGCTTCTTAGATCAGAGTGCATAAGGTCATCTTAAACAAGAAGAAAGGAATAAACACTTCCATTGCTCTTAAAACTAAAATCTCCCATAAGATAAAATCAAAGAAGAAATCGACATCAAAAGCTTTGAAAAATGAAAAATAAGAATCTAAGAGCATAAACGATGGCTCTAACAACTTTTTAGATGATGACAAAGTCTTGCTCATGTCAAAGAAGTTCAGGAAAATACTGAAAAGAATACAAATATTATCATAGAAGAATGATAAATAACGGGATCGGAGTGCACATTTGAAATGATTAAAATGACATGCTAGTGTGTCATAATTGACTTTCTTTCTTACAGAAAAACATGTTAGTAAAAATTACCAAAATTGATATATTATATTATATTATATTTGTTTTATTTTATTTTTAATAAATTATTTTTGTTAAGGTGAATAAATTAATGTTTTTTTACCGCATCAATAAATTAATGCTCAAAAGTATTAATTTGGTAAAAAAAAAAAACACCAAAAACTCTTGTTGAATATCATGTTTTACACACTAATATTGGTATGTTATACATCAAAAACAAAAATACAAAAGTGATTAGATAACACTAAACTTTTTTCAAATTATAATAACAACATAATTTAACCAATAAGTGTAACTTTAAAAATACATATTAATTTGTTAGAAAGGATCTAAATTCGATTCTCACATAATACACTATTTGTTAGAAAAAATCTAAATTCGATTATCTAATAATACACTATTTTAAAGTGATAAAGAACTTTAAATATAATTAAATTTTAAACTAATGATTAATTTTATAACCAATATAAAAGATGGAAGCATGTAAAAATATGTTAGAGTCCCACCAAAAACTCAGATTTTGATTACAACGGAAGAACTAAAAATACCATAGCAAAACTTAAACCCATAACCTCGAACAAACTAATCCCCAAATTATATGCCACCATCCAAATGAGCAAATCCCATTGCGCCTAATAACACCCTACACTTTGTTACTGCTAATGTAAGCACATTCTTTATACACACTACATAGTTTTTTCAAACAACCTTAATTCACTTTAAATTTTGAGTTTTACCAGTATTTTTGGAGCATTGAAGAAATTAAAAGAGTAAAATATTTATCATGTAAAATATAAAAAACATAATGAAGTCATGAACAGTATAATTTTTCACCTTTCCATAAAAATATTTTTTCTTTAAAATTCTTAACCAATTCCTTAAGACACTCATTAGTATTTTGCTTAAATTTTTCATTAGTATGATAAAGTGTGATTAATTAAGCACTTAATTCCAGACACATCGTTTTGTTACCGTTGACACACAAGCCAGACCTGAGAGGCTTGTGGTGGGCCCCGGCCAACCAAGGTTTCGAAAATCAAGGCAAAGACTTCGGTGTCAGCAAAGTAAGACTAGACGAGACCGTTTGCGTTCACTATTTTAATTCCCACTTCCACTTCGACAAACTCCAAACACCAACCTTTTCTTGTCGTTTTATTACCATAATAATAATAATTATTGTTGTTGTTTTTGAGCCATTCCCAGTGTTTCTTTATGGAAGAAGTTCCCGACACGGCGGCGAACCGGTCCGAGCCGGGGCTCAGGGCGGAGATCGACACATCGGCGCCGTTCGAATCGGTGAGGGAAGCCGTCACGCGATTCGGTGGAGTTGGGTATTGGAAACCCATTCTCAACGGTCTTAGTAACAAGCATTTTGCGGCCACTGAGGTAACCCATTTTGTTTTTTCTCTTTAAAGCATTGTGATTCCTGTAGTGACGGCATTGCTCGATTGAAAAGGTTGGAGCTTTCTGGTTTTTGAAAGTTTTAAAAATAAAAATTGGGTGTTTGTGTTGTTTTTACTTCTGGGAAGTGTGTGGTGTTGTGAGAGGAAATCGGGTTTTATTTATTTATTTTTATTGGTTTTTTTATGATTTATGTAATGGTGTTTTGTCGCACTGGAGTTCAAGGTTTCCATTTTTTTTTTGTTTTTATTATTTGGTTGTTTGTATTCTGCTGAGTACTTGGGTGGCTTGGATCTGAAGAACAACAATCATTTATTTGTAAAGTCAAAATAATGTATTTTATTTGTTTGCTTGTTTATTTTCTGGTGCTATGCTAACTCCTAAAAACCCTTTGCCGTGCGTGATAATGAAGGTCATATATATGATATCTTCGCTGGGTTACATTTTTTCAGTCTAATATTTTGGTAGGATTTTTCTTTTTAGATGAGGACAAAACTTGAATGCAGTTCTTTAAGTGTTTTTTTTTTGTGTTGTTCTCTGATTAGAATTGAAGTTTCATCTCGATAATCTGCCTAATTAATGTTTGCGTTAAAGGTCAATACAGGATCTCAAAGTGAAACTCTAATTTTGTTTCGAAATCAACACTGAATGCACATAAAAAATTGCATCTAAGTTCTCTCCTTCACATAATTTTGAAGACAATATCATTTTCTAATGCAGAGTTCTAACATGTCTCAATTTAAGACCTCTCACTGGAGTGAAATTTGGCATAGACACGTAGTATAGATACTATAGAACTCATTTTTGTGTGTGGATGTTTACTTTCAGTTCTTTTTAAGCATTTGTATAATTGTATTGAGTTAATTTCTCGGTGAAAGTTTTTCTGCTCTTCTTTTCAGCCGCATCACACAGAAGAGCTTGACCCTGAAAAACTGGAGGAGCAAGCTACTGTATTGGAGAAAGAGCTGATCCTGAAAGAAAGGGAAACACTTGATGTCTTAAAAGAGTTGGAAAGTACCAAAAGGCTTGTAGAGAATTTGAAATCAAAGCTACAGAAAGAAGAATCGGAAGCGAATTTGAATTTTCAGACAAGTGTTTGCGAAAATATATTGTCTGTTAAGGAGGATGAGAAAGAAGATAAGGAAAACGGAATGAGTAATGTTGTTCAGGATTCAAAGGAAGGTTGTACCCCCTATACTTCATCATCCCCGGGTTTAATATTAATGGAATTGAAGCAAGCGAAATTCAATCTGAACAGAACTACAAGTGATATTGCTGATGTTCGTGCTTCTGTTGAATCGCTCAATAAGAAGTTAGAGAAGGAAAGACTATCACTTGAGAAAACGCGCAAGAGGTTAACTCAGAATTCTTCAAAGATATGTTCTCTTGAGGAAGAGCTAAACCAGACAAAACTAAAACTGCTAGTGGCAAAGGATGCCGATTTGGATAACCCTTCGGATATTACAAGAGAGCTCCAGCGGCTGAGTTCTGAGGCCGAACATTTCAAGAAAATGGGAGAAGCTGCTAAATCAGAAGTCATGAAAGCAATATCTGAGATTGAACAAACAAAAGCTATGATAAAAACTGCTGAAATCAGGTTGGTTGCTGCCCGAAAAATGAAGGAAGCTGCCAGAGCAGCAGAAGCTGCCGCCCTTGCAGAGATCAAAGCTTTGTCTCATCATGAGAATTCACCTGGAGATTGTGTGGAAAAGCATGATGGAGTGACCCTTTCCTTTGAAGAGTATACTGCTCTAACCTGCAAGGTGCGAGAGGCCGAGGAGCAATCTAAGAAGAGAGTTGTAGATGCTATGCTTCTAGTTGATGAAGCAAATGTATCTAAAATGGACATTTTGAAAAAGGTAGAGGAAGCCACAGAAGAAGTTAAAATCAGCAAGAAGGCCCTTGATGATGCTCTTGAAAGGGTAGAGGCTGCTAATCAAGGAAAGCTAGCAGTTGAAGAGGCGTTAAGGAAGTGGCGGTCGGAGGGTCACAAACGGCGTTCTTCCATACATAACTCTATCAAGTTTAAAAATGCTTACCCCTCTCACCATTGGAAGGAATCTCGGTTAATCGATGTCAATGGGTTGAATCTGGTAAATGATGAGGTCAAGCCGGTTCTAAAGCCAACACTGTCCATAGGACAAATATTGAGCAGGAAGTTGATGATGCCGGAAGAGTATGAAGCCAGTGGAATGATTAGAGAAAGAAGCTCGGCGAAACGGAAGGTGTCTCTTGGTCAGATGCTAGGCAAACAAAACGGGGATTCATCCTTTGACAGGCAAGCTGAGAAGGAAAATGGTCAGAAACCGTTTTCTGCAAAGAGAAAGAAATTTGGATTTGGTCGATTCTCCCTACTTTTGACAAAACAACAAAAGAAGAAGAAGCCAACACTGAACTTGAGGTGATGGCTTGCTTGATCATTTTGTGCTGACAAACATTGAGACTATATTTGCATCTTCTGTCTGTTTCCATTTCATTCACTTATTGTGCAAGCTTGACTAGATTCTTGTTTGTTGCTTGCTTGTATATTAACTAAAGTTTGTCCATCATTTGTGACTTATCATGCTACTTGTAGAGGTGATTTATGTGAATTTTAACTCTTGTAAGCTGATGTTATAATTCTCCTATGCATGTGGTGAGGTTGTTCTTTCAATGTTTATACATATATTGGCATGTTGATAGTAGTACATGGTAAAAAATTAATCTCCTTGGTATATGGTAAGTGTTGAAGGCTGGGATTACTTTCAATGGTAACTTTATTTTATGCACGTGAATCAGAGACTCAATCCAAGATCACCTTTACTAGACCAAAGCTCTTTCTACTCGAATTTTGGTATTGTGAATTGCTTCAAATGAGGTGAAAATCTTGACCAAAGTTCAGTCTATAACAACTTGAACGTGGGGATAAAATTGCAGAAAACCATTTTACTTTAGCCCTATGCCATGTGCCTTGAAACTTTTCATGGAGAATTAGGATCGAGGTTACTTTTCTACTTTTTCTATTTTAATTGAAGAAATATCGAATGCTCTTCCATCCACGAAAAATAAAAAGAAATGTTTAAAATATTAAAATTAACTATGAAAAATTGTTAAAATGAAAGCATCAATTAAAAGAGTAATGTCCAACTAAACTAAAAAAATACTCATAATCAATGTTATGAAGTTTGAGTAATGAATATCCAATTGTATTAAAAATTCAAAGAAAGAAATCTTATTATTTATAGTAGTCTAATCCTATTTGACTAGGATTGTCTCCCGGAGAAGATATTGTGATCTTTAAAAAAGATATTCAAAGATTTTTCAAATTTTAATTATAAAATATAAACAAATATGTTGATATGCTTTTCATAGTCATGAGAGCACTTAATCCAAAGGGTTATTGTAAGGTTTTGTTGGGTTCAAATGCGGGATGATATTTTTTTTTTTTGTGAATAATCGCAAATAATATTAGAAATCACTCTGGAAAGAAACAACTAAGTTATCTACAACATGAAGAGAAAGAAGATTTGGATGAGGGAATGATTTATTTAGTAGGATAACTCGTGATCGATTTTATCCGTGTGCGAAATTCTCTTGAGACTAGTAACAGTCACATGCAGTAAGCAAAATTAGTCTCTAATCTAGTTAGTTAAGGACACCTATGGTCTTTGATCCCAAGTCATGAGAGCACTTATGTTTAGACAGTGGGATACCCAAGACTCTGACTTAGTGGGGACAAATTATACAAATTAAAATCATGGGGTCAAAATAACCTTTGATCAAAATAACCTTAATTGATACCCATGCTTATTTTAGTAGCTTATTTTCCATAAGCTACTTCAAGTATTTTGATAAGTTACTTCAAGTATCTTATGAGAAATAAGCTAGTCTATAAGTTACTAGCTTTTTTCCCCCTCAATTTTATCCTTATTCTTTTATTTGAAAATCCATTTTACCTTTTTATTCAATTTAAAAATCCTCTTATATTTTTTGTCTAGTGTCTTGAAAAATCCTTGTATCTAATTTTTCATAGTCTTGCAAATGAGGGATGTACACATTCAAGTTCTTGTTCTACGAATCAAAAAAATGAATGTTTAAGAAAAATATAAAGAAAAAATATTTTAGTATTTTATGTTTTAAAACTGATTGGAAGCTTGTTACAAAAAGACACACTTAATGGGCTTCTATGATTTAGGCCAAGTATAAGTGTGGGCATGATCAAATGCCCAAGGTTGAGAAAAAAAAACATGTGGCATCAAATTTCTAAAAGAGAGTGATGACTCAAAATTGAGATGATTTGAAAAGTGGTCTCAGGTGATGTGTGAGAAATGGTTTATCCACTAATTTTTGAGTGGATGATTAGATATCTCATTTGGCGATTCTGAGATACCATGTGTTAGGAAGATTCATGAAATTCTATTCAGATAGGAAAGCTCAGATGATAGAAGGAGAAGAGGGATATCACACAAAATTGTTAAGTTTATTGTGAATAACAATTTATAATGAAAGTGTTCAAAGCACTCTTTGAACCTAAAATACGTATCTCCTTATAAAAGAGACAACAACTAATTGTCTAACCGAAAAATGGTTACAACAAAAAACAATTACAGTTACAACACAACATATGTTAATGAACCACTAGGTTGGAAGCCCCCTTCTATGTGATTGGAACCAAATTACAGAATATTGGACGACTAATATAAAAGACAAGAGTATTGAACCAGAAGACCAAAGTTGTCGTCCACCCTATCTCTATCGTCCATTGTCAAACAATCAACAATCTCCACCCTGGTTCAGTAACATTTCTGAATTACAAGTAACTCAATTCATCTCCAGCAATCTACAATAAGTAGATCTAGACAATGCATGAACTTGCTTCTTGGAATAGGCTTCATGAACATATCAATTGGATTCTCCCTCGTATCAACTTTCTGGACTTCGACCCTTTTCTCAGAACAGATGAAGTGGTATTTGATGCTAATGTGCTTAGTCCTCTCATGATGGACTTGATCCTTGGCTAAGTAGATTGCACTCAGACTGTCGTAGAAAATGATAGCATTTTCTCGTGAAAACCCAATATTGCTAATCAGACCTTGATTCCTTCCTTTGCTGTTTTTGCCAGAACCATGTACTCTACCTCTGTAATTGATAAAGTCATTATGGACTGAAGTGTTGCCTTCCAACTAACAAGAAAGTTTCCAATTGTGAATGCATACCTAGTCATAGATCGTTTTGCATCCAAATTTGCACCATAGTCAGAATTTGAGTAACAAGCAAAAGCACAAGACATGTCTCCATGATAGACGAGTTCAATATCAATTCTACCCTTAAGATACTTGAATATACATTTCACAACTTGTCAATGTTCCTTCCCAGGATTACCCATATACCTACTCATAACACTGATTGCTTGTGCTAGGTTTGCTCTGGTGCATACCATAGCATATATAAGACTACCTACATCACTTGTATAAGAAACACGAGACATGTATTCCTTCTTTGATTCTAATTGAGTAGTATTGAGTTCAAATAGACAAATGGACATTGTCAAGGGAGTACATACTAGTTTTACGGGTGCCATCCCAAAGCTATTCAACACTTTCTGAATGTATTCCTTATGACGCATAAAGAACTTCTTTTGGACTCAATACCTTTTGATCTCCATGCCTAAAATCTTTTCAACAAATCTCATGTCCTTCATCTTAACTTCATTACTAAGTAGTGACTTTAGCTTCTGAATTGCCAACAAATTTTGAGATGCTATGAGCTTGTCGTCCATATAGAGTAGTAGATAGATGTGAGAACTATCCTTCACCTTGCTATGATAAACACGAGTCAGAGGGACTTTTGATATACCCATGAGAGACAATGAACTCATCGAATCTCTGGTAACACTGCCTTGGTGATTACTTTAGCCTATAAAGAGACATCTTTAATCTACAAACAAAATTCTCCTTTCCTTCCACCTTAAAACCTTTAGGTTGTTGCATCAAAATGTCTTCCTCCAGTCTTCCATGGAGAAAGACAGTTTTGACATGAGTTTCTCTAATTCCATGTCTAGAGTTGCCACTAAGGCTACTAAAATATGTATGGACATTTGTCAAACTATTGGAGAGAATATCTCGTTGTAGTCCATTCCTTCCTTCTGACTATAGCCTTTAGCTACCAGACGTGCTTTATAGCAGATGACTTTTTTAGTGGACGATTCAAATTTCTTCTTGAAGATCCACTGCACCTCAATACTCGTCTACCTTCAGGTAGCTCAACTAAATCCCATGTTTGGTTCTTCAGAAGGGATTCCATCTCTTCATTCATAGCCATCATCTACCTTTCAGCTTCAGAACAGGAAATTGCTTCTTGATAAGTGGTTGGTTTGAATGAATTGATTTCTTTTGCTACATGTAGCACATAAGACACTATATCAAAGCCATATCTTTCAAGATCTTTGATTTTTCATTGTGACTTTTTGAGTGTTATGGTTTTGGGTTACTTCAGATGGTTTTGACTCATCCAGTCAATTCACTCGATTGGTGATGAATTTTGATGTTGAGGGTGCATTTTAAGATCTTGATCAGTCTCATCAAGTGCTTTAAATTGCTTCTAATTATGGAGCTTTCAAACTCCACCTGCTTAGTGACATCCTCAACCTTGCCCAAATCTTCATCAGGTTTAGAATGCAACATAGAGAGTTCGTCAAATATGACATCTCTACTAAGAATGACCTTTCTTTTAGATGGTGATGAGACTCAAAATCCTTTGACTCCACCTCCATAGCCCATAAAGAATCCCTTCTTGGCTTTGGGCTCTAACTTACCTTCACTTACGTGATAGTAAGTCAGACATCCAAACACCTTCAACATTGAGTATTCAATTGGTTTGTTAGACCATACCTCAATAGAGGTATTGAAGTCTATGGTAATGGATTGTGAGCGATTCACGAGATAACATGTTGTGCTGACTGCCTTAGCCCATAAACTCCTATTCAATCCTAAATTGGATAGCATAAAATACACTTTCTTGCTATGTCTTCATCTTTATAGAATTCATTGAATTCAGTAGAACAAAAAATTCAAGCCATTGTCAATCCTAAGACATTTTACTATTGTTCTTGTCTGATTTTTCATAAGAATCATCCAATGCTTGAAAAATTTGAAAGCTTCAGATTACTGCTTCATCATGAATACCGATGTGTAAAAATATGCTTGCACAAGGGAAAGTGTACCATACATAGTGATAATAGTGGACTAAAAGTCCAGATATCGAACCCTAAGGACCAATTGTGTTCCCTATTAGTCAAAATTATTAAACTAAATAGTTGCATTAATAAAAAAAGGAATTGAAGTATTTTGTGGTTTTGGTTTTAAAGGAAAACAATTAAAATTCGCAAAAAAAAAAGGTTTGAGTGATATTAAAAGTGACTAAGAATTATGATTCACTGGTACCAATTTTCCCATAATCCTAGTTCTAATGAAGTTCCTTGTACAATTAATTATTGATTCCCAAAATTAACTTAAGTCTATGACCAAGGTCATAAGATGATCTTTGCCTTAAATCAATACTCCAATGGTCATGGATATATCAATTTAAGATAAAGGATATTAACAATTATAAGGATGACCAATTAAAAATTAATTAATCTATCGAAGATTACCTAAACAGTTTGATCATGCAATTTGGTGTAAAACATTCTCTACCTAGGTCTACTAAACACATACAAATAATTACCACAATACATTCGATTAAACATAGGATTGATCAATACCCATTTAAACAATAAGAAAAGGAGTAGAGAATTAATTAACAAAAAGAACATTGAGAAATTCCATTATGAACAGAGAAATGGGTACAATTGGATAATTACATCATAACCCTTAAACTAGGGGAATTATCCATTCATGGTTACAGCCAAACTAGAAATCCTATATGAAATACACATAAACATACCAATAAGGTAGGAACGATGATCACAATCCATCCTCATAGTGTTGACCACGCTTTATAGCTCTAAAAAATTCTCAAGGTTCTCTCAAAATTCATAAAAAGATAAAAATGATCAAAGGATAACTTTTTTACAACGTTCAGAGCCCTATTTATAGCTTCCTAAAAGAGATCAGTCTGAAAAGGTGCACTATAGCCATGGTTGTAAAATAGTGACGTTGAAGCTCTGGGGCATTATGGATTGACTATGGTCTCATTGTTTACCACGACCGTGGTGGAACTTACCACGGCTGTTGTTGGATGGTTGACGCTATTCTGGAGGGCAGTTATGCTCTTATCATGGTCGTGTTGCTTACCAAGGCCGTGGTAAATGTACCACGACGGTTATCAAGTGCAAAGTCTTCAAATCTTCATAAAATCATGAAACTTCCAACTCTTTCACTCAATTGAATGACTATACTTGTGTAATACAAAACTAGTTCAAACGTGAGTTTTGCCAAGAAAATGCATGTAAAGGACACAAAAACTCACACAAAATATTTCTCAAAAAGTGGTTTATCAAATACCAACGTCATCCTAGAATAATCATCGACGATGAAAAGGAAATACTTTGCCTTTCCTAGTGATGGAACTCTCGAAGGCCCCCAACAGTCAGAATGGACGTAGTCCAATATAACCTTTGTAGTGTGGATAGTCTTTGGAAACTTCGTCCGATGTTGCTTCCCATAGATGCAATATTCATAAAACTGAAGAGGTTCCACTTTGTGATTTCCAAGTAAGCCTCGCTTGCTTAGAATATCCATGCCTTTTTCACTCATGTGGTCGAGACGCAAATGTCATAGAGAATTATTAGACAAGCCATTAGATGCATGGCTTCCAGACGGTGAAACAGTAGAGGCAGAGCTTGTCACAGTGGACCCCTAAAAAATGTACAAATTTCCTTACGTAGTTCCCTACATTACCATAGACTTCCTTTGCCTTATGATCTTCATAAGTTCACCTTCAACCCAATAAGGAAAACCTTTTAAATCCATGGGACCCATAGATGCAATATTTTTCTTAAGCTTTAGAATGTGACAAACTTCAATAAAGGTTCTAACAACACCATCATGCATTCTGATTTATACAAAACCTATACCAATAGACTTACAAGGATCATCATTACCCACGAGAACGTTACCACCAGACTTCTTCTTATATGTCACAAACCAATGTCTGTGTGGACACACATGAAAAGAACAACTTGAGTCTAGTACCTATAGTTCAAAATGTTGTTGTAGTTGTTCACCAACAACCAGAACCAAATTGTTTTTTGACGAGGAGTCATTCTGAACAAGAGCAGCAACAAAATATTTCTTTGCTTTCTTTGGATAGTCTTGCATCCAATGACCTAATTTTTTTGCAATAATTACATGTGTCTTTTGGATCAATTTTTCTCTTCTTGCCACCTTTGTCTTTCTTTTTTTCCCCTTTAGTCAAATCAGTCACCAATAATCTAGACGCAAAGACTTCATCACCATTCCTAGTCGCCTTTAGTCGAAGCTCTCTATAATAGAGATTGGACTTGACTTCTTCAAGTGTAATGGAGTCCTTGCCTACACTAAGAGAACTCACAAAATTCTCATAGGAGAGAAGGATAGATGCTAATAGAATCATTTTTAAATCTTTGTTTCCATCTTGAAATCAATGTCGCGTATCTCCATCAGAATAGAGTTTAGGTCACTAAGATGTTCCTTTAGTGGTGTACCTTCCTTCATTAAAAAGCCAAACACATGTCGTTTCAGAAGAACCTTATTGTAGATTGATTTTGTCATGAAGAGTTTCTCCAATTTGAGCCAAAGCCCAACAACAATCAGTTCTTCAAAAACTTCATAAAGAACCTCCTTAGATAAATATAAGAGAATTAGCGAATGCACATTTTCCTCTTATAAGTCAAGAAATGACTTATCAGTCTTTGATGATTGACCAAAGAAAGAAGCCCAAATGCTTTGTTCTTTCAACAAGGCTCACTTCTTGTGCGCCAAAGGTTGAGTTATTCTTCCATGTGAATTTCTCAATCTTGATTGTGTTGACCATCTTCTTGGATAGTATCTTGAAGACACAACATGAACAAATAATAAATAGAATGGTTGATCACTAATGACTTGATCTACCACGAAATAGTTGCGGAACTGATCTTGAACCGAAGCTTTGATACCAATTTTTTGGGAAGATTTGAGAAATTCTATTTAGATAGGGAAACTCAAATGATAGAAGAAGAAGAGAGATATCGTGCAAAATTGTTAAGTTTATTGCGAATAACAAAATTTACAATGAAGGAGTTCAAAACACTCTCAAACTCTCTCTGAACCTAGAATACATAGCTCTTTATAAAGGAGATAAGAACTAATTGTCTAACTGAAAATGGTTACAATAGAAAAATAGAAAACAATAATAGTTACAACATGTTGGACAATGTAGAAGCAAGCTTCATGATGATGACTCAAGTAGGAGTCAAGTAGTTTTGGTGATGATAAAAAGCCCAAAAGAACCTAAAAGAATGATTTCAAGATTGAGTCAACAAGTTCAAGATCAAGATTGATTTCAAGATTCAAGAAAAGACATAAAGAAGAATCAAGATTCAAGAGAAGATGAATTCAAGATTCAAGAGAAGAAATCAAGAAGCAACAAGTCAAGACTTCACAAGGGAAGTATTGAAAAGGATTTTTCAAAAACCAAACATAGCACAATTATGTTTTACAAAATGAGTTTTCTCAAATTTTTCTAAGTTACCAGAGTATTTACTCTTTGGTAATTGATTACCAGTTTCCTGTAATCGATTACCAGTGATAGAATTTGATTTCAAAAATCTTTTAACTGAATTTGCAATGTTCCAAATATTTTTTAAATAATGTAATCGATTACAATATATTGGTAATCGATTACCAATGTATCTGAACGTTGAAATTCAAATTCATTTGTGAAGAGTCATATCTTTTCATTAAAAGCATTGTGTAATTGATTACATGGTTATGGTAATCGATTACTAGTGACAAGTTTTGAATAAAAGGTCAAGAAATGTAACTCTTCCAATGGTTTTTCTCAAGATTTTCTCAAGGTTATAACTCTTCCAATGGTTTTCTTGACCAGACATGAAGAGTCTATAAAAGCAAGACCTTGACTTGCATTCAAATAACTTTTGAATATCTTTTGATAACTTTTGAACTTCTTTGAACAACTTTTGAGAAATCTTGAAACCTTTCCTACTCATCTTTCTTCTTCTTCTTCCTTTGCCAAAAAGCTTTCTATGTTTTCTGTTTTCCAAACCTTGTTCTTCTACAGAAAACAAAAGTGTGCTATATCTTTTCATTCTCTTCTCTCTTTGCCAAAAAGAATTCAACAAGGACTAATCCCCTGAATTCTTTTTGTGTCTCTCTTTTCCCTTTTCCAAAAGAACGAAGGACTAACCGCCTAAATTCTTTTGTGTCTCCCTTCTCCCTTTTCAAGAGAATTCAAAAGGACACAGTCTGAGAATTCTTTTGATTCTTCCCTTTTCCTTAAACATAATATTTCAAAGGGCTAACCGCCTGAGATATCTTTTGTTTCCTCTTACAAAGATTCAAAGTACTAACCGCCTGAGAATTCATTGTCTTAACACATTGGAGGGTACATCCTTTGTGGTACAAGTAGAGGGTACATCTACTTGGGTTGTTGTAACTGAGAACAAGAGAGGGTACATCTCTTGTGGATCAGTTCAAGTGAAGGGTACATCCACTTGGTTATTGAAAGAGAACAAGGGAGGGTACATCCCTTGTGGATCTTTGCTTGTAAAGGATTTTACAAGGTTGAAAGAAATCTCAAGAACTGGTGGTTGCTTGGGGACTGGATGTAGGCACAGGTTATTGCCAAAGCAGTATAAAATTCTTGTGTTTGTCTTCTTCTTCCCTACACTTTTTTATTTCCGCTGTGCACTTTACTTTTACGCTTTACTCTTGTTTAAGTTACATAACTTAATAGTATAGCCTAATTGAATCTAGTAACATTAAGAAGGATAAGTTTTAATTAGTCAAAGTACATTAATAATTAATTCAACCCCCCCCATTCTTAATTATTTCGAGGCCACTTGATCCAACAGACAAGTGGCCTCAAAAATTTTAAGAAGGGGGGTTGAATTAAGATTTCGTTGACTATTTCTAATTAAAAATTTCCCTTTCTTAGATATTCCCTAGATTCAATTATTTCTTTAATTGTAAGTTACTCGAATAACAAATAAGGAGATGTAAACTTAAAGAAATATGAACACAACAGAAAGTAAAAGAGATCAAGGAAAGAGAGAATGAAAAACTGGATTTATACTGGTTCGGCCACAACCCGTGCCTACATCCAGTCCCCAAGCAACCCGCTTGAGATTTCCACTATCCTTGTAAATTCCTTTACAAGCAATGAACCCCAAAGGACGTTGGTCCCATGTGTTCAGTGATTACAACCAAGAAGTTATTCCCACTTCTTGCAATGAACCCTAAAGGAAGTTGGTCCCTTGTGTCTAGTGATAACAACCAAGAAGTTATACCCACTTCTTGCAATGAACCCAAAAGACATTAGTCTTTTGTGTCCAGTGATCAACCAAGAAGCAAATCCTGCTTCTTGCAATAAACCCAAGGAACATTGGTCCCTTGTGTTCAGTGTTTGCAACCAAGTAGACCTTCTCTTGAAAACAGTCACCAAGAGTAGGTCTCTTGAAAAGCTTTTTGTAAGAATGGAGGAGAGGAAGAAAATAGAATAGCACAAGTTTTTGCCTAATGAACTTTTCTTGACAAAGCAAGTGTTGAACAAAAACTCTTAGAAAGATGTTGAGAATTAGTGTTAATCAATGTTCTGAAATTCGTGTCATGGCCACATATTTATAGTCATTTGATGGTTCTTGAAGAATCATGTTAAAAGTTTTGACTCTTGGCAAAAACTAATCACTTTAAAAGTTGTGACTCTTTGACAATTTATTTTTCAAAACCAGTCACCTTAAAAGTTGTGACTCTTGACAATTTCTTCAAAACTAGTCACTGGTAATCGATTACCATTATGGTGTAATCGATTACACAATTTATTTTATCAAAGGTTGTGACTCTTCATGTTGAAGTTTGAAATCCAATGTTCAGAACCACTGGTAATCGATTACAAATATTGTGTAATCGATTACACTATTTGGAAAATATTTTGTCACAAGTTGTGACTCTTGAGATTTGAAATTCAACGTTCAAAAACATTAGTAATCGATTACATGCCCATGGTAATCGATTACTACTTTGTAAAACAATTATAAAATTGTTTTGGGCTTCTGGTAATCGATTACTGCCTTATGGTAATCGATTACTAGAGAATAAAAACTCTGGTAAAAGATTTTTCTTTGAAAAATTATTTTGGACAAATTGTGCTATTTAATCTTTTCTTTGAAAAATTCTTTTTATACTTATCTTATGCTTTTCTTGAGGTTCTAGCATATCTTGAGTCTTCTCTTGAATCTTCACTTGAATCTTCTTGATTTCTTTAATCTTGTTTGAATGTATCTTTGATTCTTGAAACTTGCTTGAATCTTGATTCTTGACTTGAGTCTTTTGGCATCATCAAAATAAGCTTGGAAGCTTTACTTCCACAATCTCCCCCTTTTTTATGATGACAAACCTGAAATCAAGAGAATACATGCAAGATTTGTTCTATCGTTCACTCATCTCTGTCTCCCCCTTTCTTTTTGAATTCATGCTTAAATTTAAATTATGTTCTTGATTTCTAAAATACTCATTTTTCTCTCCCCCTTTGGCAACATCAAAAAGGCCAAAGTTCGTGGATGTAATAATAAACATATATCATATGCTAACAAACATAGCAACAAGACAAAAACACAATGAACACCTATTTATCTAAGTCACTAGCATCTAAAAGACCAAGTTCACTTCTAATGGCAAAGAATGTTTCCTTTGGGAGAGGTTTGGTGAAGATGCCAACAAGTTGATTTTTAGTATCTACAAATTCTAAAACACAATCACCTTTAAGAACATGATCCCTTAAAAAGTGATGCATAATCTCTATATGCTTTGTTCTAGAATGTAGTACTGGGTTTTGGATAGATTAATGGCACTGGTATTGTCACACTTAATGGGTATGTGATCAAGAATAATTCCATAATCAGACAATTGTTGATTCATCCATAAGATTTATGCACAACAACTGCCAGCAGAGATATATTCTGCCTCGGCAGTGGATAAAGCAACACTATTTTCTTCTTGTTGTGCCATGAGACAAGAGCAGATCCTATAAATTGGCAAGTTCCGCTAGTGCTTTTCCTGTCAGTTTTGGATCCGGCAAAATCCAAATCAGAATAACCTATTAAGTTGTATGTAGAGTTTTTAGGATACCATAATCCTAGGTTAATAGTTCCTAAGAGATATCTGATAATCCTTTTTACTGCACTCAAGTGTGATTATTTGGGATTGGATTGAAATCTAACACACATGCATACGCTAAACATGATGTCTGGTCTACTGGCAGATAAATAGAGAAGAGATCCAATCATACCTCGATATTGTTTCATGTCTATAGACTGACCAGATTCATCTTTATCTAAGTAACTGTCGCAACGTGCCCTTCACAGGCGAGCGAGGGCGAGGCTCATGTGTGCGCTTTCCAAAGGAGGAAAGGTGCGCGGAGTCGCCACCAACGTTTATTTGTGGAAAACGTCAGAAAAACCGAAGGAAACCGGTCAAAATGAAAATTCTAAGTTCGGGAGTTGTATTTACGCTTGAGGAAGGTATTAGCACCTCTTACGTTTGTCTCAAAGGACAACAACCTATTTTTTAAAATTGTGGAATTGTGGAATTGTGTTATCTTAACTTTTATTTCTTTTTATTTTTTGAGGTCGACAAAAGCGGGGCTCTTGCTCCTACGTACCCTCATTTGGAGAGAAAATCAGACCTACGTAGTTCTTCCTTATACATGAATCAAGTGATTCTTTTTACATGAAGAGTGATCATTTAAAGGCGTTGGACCTTTAAAAATGATTCACTTTTACTTAGTAAGAAACTGAAATGATAAACTTTCAAGAAAAACCTATTTTTGTGGACGAGCTTGACTAGGCGAGTTGATTTTAGCCTTAGTTTCACTTTAGTTATTAGTCAATTCAATTAAGAATGAGAAATCCCAAAGAGAAAACGTCCGATTGATCTTACGCTTTTATTTTACTAAAAGGTATTTTTTGATTATTATATTATTATTTTACCTCTTTTTTGATTTCCAACGTGGTTACGGCACGACCGAACGGTCGGAATTCATTTTAACCAAAGTTAACGGATAATACAATTCAAACGTTCGGTGGAAATTTATTTTATTTTTAGTTTAAGCGAGAAATGACTTCGATGAAATGGCTTAAGCACATCAAAAGGGGGTATAAAAAGTAAATGAAACAAGAATAAAAATACACGAAACACAATGTGGACCACCACGGGTACATAGAATGAATCGAAAAGCTTGGTTCGAGGTACTTACCCGTTGAAGATCGAAGAACGATGAAGAATGAATGAAGAACGTCGAAGAACGGTCGAAACCTTCGCAAAATTCCTTACGGAAACGTTTTGGAAGTGCCTCGGTTTATATTTTCTTCACGGAAACAATTTTTTCAAGCAAATTCGAAAGAGAGAGAAGTGCCTAAGGGGCTGAACCCTTTTCTTCTTCACTTCCTCCCCTATTTATAGCAAAATAGGGGAGATGCTTGCCGCCCAGCTCGCCCAGGCGAGCCAGGTTGCTTCCTCCAGAAGCAACAGCCTTCTAGAGGAATCTTCTGGAAGGCCCAAGTGGGCCTGATTGTTATTTACACCCCCCTTTTTATTAAATGCACCCCCTTTTTTCTATTTTTTTGTAATTCTTTTTTCGTAACGTTACGAAACTTTACGAATTTCGTAACGATACTTATTTTCCTTCCGTAAGGTTATGAATCCTTACGGATTATGTATTTACTCCTTTTTTACCTTTCGAAGAAGTCACGGAAACTTACGGATTGTGCAAAAACACCTCCTTTCGACTTCCGCCACATTGCGGAATTGCACGGATCGCGCAAGCCTGCTTCCTTTAGATTTCTGAGACGTTTCGGGACTTCATTTATTGTGCAGCAAAGGACGCCAAGTATCCCAAAGCGGCTAACCAAAGGTTGCGTGTCATCAAGTAATAGTCCCCGGACGAAATTAGGGTATGACAGTTGCCCCTTTTTACTTACCTCTCATCGGAGATAAGAGGAAAGCAAAGATAGGACACTGATTTCGTCCGTCCTGCCCTTTTCGCGATGACGACTCTCATCTCTACTTCTTCTTTTTTCTTTTGCCCAAAACAAAATACAAACAACAACCAGAACAACAAATATAATACAGATATACACATATACACATACTTGGCGATGGAACCGATCTGGAAAACAACAGAATAACGTGCTTCCCAGTCACCAGAAACTTCGCACTTGATAATGGAGAACACATGAACAGCGCTAGGCAATGACATTCATGGTGCTCCGAACAAAGGTGGAGTATGGAGGATTGCCTTGAGGGTCCGCACTTAGGCAATCGTGGAACTCAGCTCCAAACTCGAAAGTGGAGGACACATGAACAGCCCTAAGCAATAACATTCATGTGGCTCCGGAAAAGGATGAGAATGGAGAATTGCCTTGAGGGTCCTCTCTTAGGCAATCATGGAACACAGCTCCAAGCTCAAAAGTGGAGGGCACATGAACAGCCCTAAGCAATAACATTCATGTGGCTCCGGAAAAGGACGAGAATGGAGGATTGCCTTGAGGGTCCTCTCTTAGGCAATCATGGAACACAGCTCCAGACTCGAAAATGGAGGACACATGAATGACAACGCAATTCATTCATGTGGCTCCGGAAAAGGATGAGAATGGAGGATTGCCTTGAGGGTCCTCTCTTAGGCAATCATGGAACACAGCTCCAAGCTCAAAAGTGGAAGACACATGAACAGCCCTAAGCAATAACATTCATGTGGCTCCGGAAAAGGACGAGAACGGAGGATTGCCTTGAGGGTCCTCTATTAGGAAATCATGGAACATAGCTCCAAACTCGAAAATGGAGGACACATGAATGACAACGCAATTCATTCATGTGGCTCCGGAAAAGGATGAGAATGGAGGATTGCCTTGAGGGTCCTCTCTTAGGCAATCATGGAACACAGCTCCAAGCTCAAAAGTGGAGGACACATGAACAGCCCTAAGCAATAACATTCATGTGGCTCCGAAAAAGGACGAGAACGGAGGATTGCCTTGAGGGTCCTCTCTTAGGCAATCATGGAACACAGCTCTAGACTCGAAAATGGAGGACACATGAATGACAACACAATTCATTCATGTGGCTCCGGAAAAGGATGAGAATGGAGGATTGCCTTGAGGGTCCTCTCTTAGGCAATCATGGAACACAGCTCCAAGCTCAAAAGTGGAGGACACATGAACAGCCCTAAGCAATAACATTCATGTGGCTCCGGAAAAGGATGAGAACGGAGGATTGCCTTGAGGGTCCTCTCTTAGGCAATCATGGAACACAGCTCCAGACTCGAAAATGGAGGACACATGAATGACAACGCAATTCATTCATGTGGCTCCGGAAAAGGATGAGAATGGAGGATTGCCTTGAGGGTCCTCTCTTAGGCAATCATGGAACACAACTCCAAACTCGAAAGTGGAGGACACATGAATGACAACGCAATTCATTCATGTGACTCCGGAAAAGGGTGTTGGCGGGACCGAACGGTCCACCGGGTTTTTCCACCTAATAGGATAACATACTTTTTGCAAAGAAAAATAAATCATTTGCGAGAGCACCACATCTTAGAGAAACAATATACTTGTGCCAAGGGTAATCTTCCTTGCAACCGAGAATGAAGGGCAGGACGTCAACTTCTAACTTTCAAATGAACACGCAGGGGAAACATGGGGCTAAGCTGAAAATAAATCACTCATGGTGTATAAAACTCACAAGGCAAGTGTCTTAACCTATTCCCAAACCAATAACTGCACCATGACTCTATTTTGCACGCGACTTCCTATCGAATCATAGATCAAACGTACGATCACGGACCAATAGGATTCTCTCGAGGTCAGCGTTTTTTGGAGAGGGAGCTGGGTGTTTCGGTCTTTTCCTCTTTGTTCATGTGGGGTGGGATATTGCCAGTCAAGAATGATTCTGAGTGGCAATCTGGCTTTGGAGACTTTCTATCCTCTTTCTTTCGTTGATCGAGAGTTGCTTATTTTCCCTTTTCACTTCCTTTCGATCTTTGATCGGGAATCCTTCCTTTTCTTTCTTTTGTTCTTTTCTTTATTTTCATTTTTTCTTTTCTTTCTCTTCACTTTTCCTTCCCCATCCCTTTCTTTGGGAAATTGGGTTTTAGCATTCTATTTGCTTTCCCTTGAGGAGATTCCGCGGTCCTTTGCTTCGGGGGAAAGAATGAGGATTTCCTCTTTTACAGGCCAAGGTTCAAAAAGGTCTGAGGTTGTGTTTCAACGGGGTCTTTTATCGTGGGAACCCAATCTTGATATCTGGGGTGAAACAAATCAGGGTGACAAGGTGTCGGTCTCGGGCCGAACTTCCACATTATTCCATAAGCCATGCGTGACAATGATGATTTGAAAATAACGTGCAAAATTAGTCATGGCTACAGCTAGGTGGGCACTCAAGCATCCTGTTTATGGCATCGTGACACTACGGTTGGGAATTTACACAGACAAACCCAACGTTTCCAAATTATGTTCTTTCATCAGTTCAATGCATTCATCCATCCTTATCTCGGTTCATTCCGGAAAATAAACTCTTAGCATCAGTCCCTTGTTTCCAGAAGATGCGTTTGCTCTTTACGAATGATTCATACTTCTTAACTACAACATGTCGATCTTTGCGGTCTTTCTTTCTTTTTACTTTTTGTTTTATTTTTAAATATGTTCACTAAAACTATACACTTGTGGTTCTTTATGAGGAAAATCTTTCTTTATACATCTATGACAAACTTCTTCTGTACACGCATTAGAACTCTTCTTCTTTCGTCACACGGTCTACATACAAACCCTATTTATATTCAAAGATTTTCATTTTTCCCAACACATCCTTATGGTTCACACAAAGGTTCCTTCATATACACTCGTTGCTCACCCACACAAGAATTCCTTTCCGCGCATCCTTTACACACAAAGATCCTCTATACACATTTTCCTTTTGCATACATGTATAAATAAAAACCTTTTTCTTTTCTTTATGAACATGACTTTTATTCACAGCGCTTCTTTCTTTTTATCATGATTTTGGTTCATTTTTTGATTTTGGACGACGTTCCTAAAAAATGAAAAAATCTACGCGATTTTGGAACTTCAACAAACACTATTGACAACAACGAAACAAGTACTGACGTAACAACTCAAATGATATGTATGTACAAAACAAAAGTCAATCAACACGAAACAAACGTTAGTCCCTTAGTCAAACAAAAGATAGCATACAAATGATAAATGATGGAACATACGAATTTGGGGATCCCACGGTCATGTGGCTCCGCATGCCACCAGACTCTTGGGACACGGTAACAAAAAGTGGGGTGGTCGACAAAAGCAAGGCTTTTGCTCCTACGTATCCTCAATTTGTGATGAGGAACTCAGACCTACGTAGTTCTTGATAACTGTGAGACTAAAAATAGTCTCGGTGTTTTCTTCACCAAAATGCGAACATGCTTTAGTAAAGAGACAAAACTTCCAACTTATCAGAGCAACATATGCTTTTTGGATGAAAAACAATATGTCTATCGGGGAAGAAGAGTATGCTGATGAAATTTTCTCATAACCGTAAATGAGATTTTGGATGTTAGCATTTCATTTCTAAACGACCATTTAGAGGAAACACTGGGTCCAAAAAAGATAGGAGAAAATCACTCAAAGTGTATCAATCTCACACAGGTAAGTGTTTCATCCTAATTCCGAACCATAGATATGTCATGACTTGATTTTGCAAATCATTTCCTATCAAATCAAAGATTACATGCGTGATCATGGATCAATAGGACTTTCCTTGGGAATGGGTTCTTTTGGTGGGAAATTTGGCTTTGAGTGTTTTTGGGCCTTTTCCTTTTCTGTTTTTGTTTAGTGCGGGGCGAGAAAGTCGCTAGCGCACAAGATTTTGGTTGGTAATCAAAGGGAGAGGGCCACTTTGGGTCGTGGTTTCCTTTCTTTTTTGTTTACTTGGTGACAATTCTGTATTGTTCAGATATTGTCTGGTCCAAAGACCTTTCTACATATTTCTTCTGTTTTCTTCCGATCCTTGATCGGGAATTTTCTTTCCTTTTTTGCTTTCTCCCACTCTTTGATTGGAATTTTTTATTTTTTTTTTTTATTTGTGTCTTCTCCCTTTCTTGGATTGGGAATTTTCCTTCTCTTTGTGTTTTCTTCCAAGGGTAAGGATTATGGTGAGTTGGGATTTTGGCTCAAGGCTTGTAGAACGGCTGGTCATGATACATGTCAGGATTTGGCCAGCGGTTCGGGGATAAAGGGGATGTCCCCACATTATTCCCATGATACACATGCAAAAAATGATGATTAGGAAATTTTATGAAAAACTGGTCATGCATGCACCCATGTGGACACTCAAGCATCAAGTTTTTATGGTCATGTGACACTAGAGCTCAGGATTCATTTTCCCTATTTTAAGTCAACCCAGTATTTCCAAAATATGTTCTTCTATCAATTTGTGCATTCATCCGAGTCTATCTTGGGTGTTCGAAAAACTTTTCACATCATTTACCCTTCAAATGTGTACACACATTTTTTCAAAAATTGGTTATGATCAGTAAAATCTTTCAAAGAAAAGTTGGAAATTATCTCTTTTCACAAGCATGTTGTTTTTTCAGCTAGACAACTTATCTTTCTTTTTTGTCTTTTTTTCTTATCATTTGTTTATTTCTTTTTCTTGTTTGTTTTCCATGAGGTATTTGCTACCTAAACATATGTATATTTTTGTGAGACATTTTGCTATATACATGCGTGTCCAAGGTATCTTGCTACCTAAACATACATATATATGTTTCGTGAGATATTTTTGCTATATACATGCATATCCAAGGTATCTTGCTACCTAAACATACATATATATATTTTGTGAAGTATTTTTCCTACATACATGCATATCTAAACATACATATATATATATTTTGTGAAGTATTTTTGTTTACATACATGCATATCATAGGTATTTTCACTACCTAATCATACATATATATATTTTGTGAGGTATGACTACCTTCCGAGCTTGTGCTTGTTTTATTTAAATTCCTAGGATCATGAGCAACTAGGTGTGTCCTGCTATGACTTGAGAAACAAAAAGTGATCAAATAACAAGCAGAGATTTAAAAGGTGCTAGGTTGCCTCCTAGTAGCGCTTCTTTAACGTCTTGAGCTGGACGCGTGATGGCTCGTCGGTCATTGACCTAGTATTTTGCTTACCTTTGGCTTTGAACTTGGTCGCTTATTGCTCGGCCATGGGTCGTAAGCAACACTCTAACCTTTTTGTGGATGAGCTGAGGTAAACTCTAGAGGTGATGGCGGTGTGTCTGTTGCCCGTTGTCAGCCATCCCCAGGCTGCTGTGGTGTTTAGCCCTGCGCCTGCCTGGGGACGCAGTACTTCTTGATGAAAGCTCGATTAGTAAGGGGCCTGATGCCCTTGCTGGAGGTGACAGGCACTCCGTAGAACTGACAGAGACCTGTAATTAGAGCTTGACAACTCCAAGACCCTGTTGGACTTCTTCGGGTCCACTGGGTGTTTTGCAGGCGCGATCCCTGCAAACAATAGATGAAATCAGAAATCAGTCGAGCGATGTGCATACTTACCTATGATGACGTGACCTTGCCGGGGGGAACGAGCACCCTGTAGGACTACAGAGGCCCGTAACCAGAGCTGGAAACCCCAGGGCCCTGTTGGACTTCTCCGGGTCCACTGGGTGTCTTTGTGGGTGCAATTCCTACAAACAATAGATGGTATCAGAAATCAGTTGAACCATCTGTATACTTACCTATGCCACGATGGCATGACCAACCGATACATCTGCAGGGGGAGATTGGCATTGTGGTCGCTGGGCAGAATGTTGCTAAATAGCGACGTCATCCATATCCATATAAGAGTGGTCATGTTGGTACGCATGATCCGCACTCGTCTTTTTGCAGCGGCACGGGTGAAATCTTGCCCCGGTATGCATAGTAGATGCGTGATAGCCTCCCTCTCTGGATGTGCTCGCACAGTTGGTCGCCCTCCAATATCAGGGGGTGGCCCATGAATTGATAAAAGGAAACTACTGGCCCCTTAACCGGGAGCGCAAGTCTCGGTTAAGCATCTAAGGGCAAAGGACCTTATATTCTTCTAAGGTGTGGATATGGAGCACACTGAAAATGAGGGCGCATAGCCCTCTAAAGGCGAGGGCGTGCAGCCCTCTGAAGTTCAGGACGTGCCGCCTTTTGAAGGCGAGGGAGTGTAGTCCTATGATGGCGAGGACGTGCAGTCCTCTAAAGGTGAGGGTGTGTCGCCCTTTGAAAATGGGGGACATGTAGTCCTCTGATGGCGAGGACGTGTAGTCCTCTAAAGGCGAGGACGTGTAGTCCTCTGAAGGTGAGGGTGTGTAGCCCTACAAAGGTGAAGGTACATGACCCTTTGACGACGAGGACGTGTAGTCCTCTGAAGTTGAAGACGTGTAGTCCTCTGAAGGCGAGGGTGTGCGGCCCTCTGAAGGCGAGGACGTGTAGTCCTCTGATGGCGAGGACATGTAGCCCTCTGAAGAAGATAGGTACTAGTACCCAAGGGTCCACCTTTATGAGAAAACAAGAGGTCGGCCCATCGAGAGGGCCGGTCACCCAACAAGATTGGACACGAGATGTAGGAAATCAATGCAGTTAACATGATTTTTAGGGATGCAGATGCATGCAACCTTTGTTGTGAAATTTGGTAATGCTGACCTCATATGAAACAATGCAATGCAATGGAAAGTTGTACAATGTTCATGACATTCTTTCCCTATTTTGTGATTTTGATCTTGATTTAATTTTTTTGGAAAACACAGATTGACTGTCCTTTTGAAAAAGGTGATAATTCATGCAACCTTATCTTATCTTTTGCAAATCTCTATGGGAACTACCTCAGAGTGTATGTTCTGTTTGATTTAGTCACTTTACCATTTTGGAGTGACGGCAATGGAGCTGTTTGACGTTTAGTCAATCTATTGAAATCCCAGGGCTTGTCTCCCCTTTTTTTCTGTTTAAAAACATCGACGGGTGAGAACTTTTGATCTGCCCCTATGTTCACTTGAGGCTCATGCACGATGCCACTCATTGTCCCAGTGTAAGGCTTTGAGGTACCAATTGTTATGACCTTGTAGCTGGGAACCTATTGTGTGAAAACTTCTAATCTGGCCCTAGGTTCGCTTGAGGTTTTTGCATGGTGCCTTTCATTGCCCTAGTGTAGGGCTTTGAGGTACAATCATTGTCTTTCGTCATGACCTTGTAGCAAAGAACCTATTGGGTGAGAACTTCTAACCTACCCCTAAGTTCGTTTGAGGTTTATGCATGGGGCCTTTTATTGCCCCAGTGTAGGGCTTAGAGGTACCAATTGTTGTCTTGTTTTCACAACCTCGCAGTGAGGAAGAACGAAAGATGCAGTTGATTCTTGCAAAAAGAATTTTCCAAGGACGAGAAATAGTTGAAGGATCTTTCAGTTGATGGATTAAGTCAAATGACTCCTATGTAGAAGCAAGATGTTTTGATGTCTTGATGATGCTAAAGGATCAAGTGCTTCTAAGTTTTACTCAAGACAAGAATCCAAGAAAATCAAGATATATGATCAAGTTGATCTCTAGAATCTTTAGGAAGAAGTTTCCAAATTGAAAAAAAAAAAAGGTTTGACCAAAGAATTCTATCATTTCAAATTGAGATTTTCTTTCCGGTAATCGATTACCAGCAGCTGAAAATGTTTATCACAGTCACTAGAAATTTGAATTCAAAATTTATAATATGTAATTGATTACACATGGATGGTAATTGATTATCAGCAGTTTATTGAACGTTTTAATTCAAATTTTTAAAACCTGTAATCGATTACACAAGTCTTGTAATCGATTACCAGAGGGGATTTTCAGAAAATAATTTCCAAGAGTCACATCTATCAAATGTTTTATGAATGGCCATCAAAGGTCTATTTATGTGACTTGGAAACACGAATCTAAAGAGAGTTTTCATTGCCAAAAAGTTTTATCCTCTCAAAAGATTAAGAGTTTTCTGAACTGAAATGTTTTATCCTCTTAAAAATATTCCTTGGTCAACCACTTGCATATTCAATAAGGAATTTTGATTGATCTTCATTGTACAATCTATCTCTTTTAAGAGAGATCTCTTCTTCTCTTCTTCTTATTTCTGAAAAGGGATTAAGAGACCGTGGGTCTCTTGTTGTAGGGGATTCTTGAACACAAGGGAAGGGTTGTCCCTGTGTGCATTGTTAATCCGAAAAGAGAGAGTGAAAGTTTAATTGGGGAATAATCTTTGTATCTTAATTCAACCCCCCTTTTTCTTAAGGTAACTAAGGCCAACATCCTATTCTTGATAACTCACTTCTCTCTAAAAAGACAAACTTTCCGGAATGAGGTCACATGGACGTCTTGAAAACAACAGTCAATCAAATGCTTTTTTTTTATTTTGAAACTTATTTGTTTTGAACTTTACACGTTGTTTTACGGCAGCCCCCCCAACGTGCAAGACGAGTAATCTCTGATTGAATGGTCTTGGAAGTCCAAACTCAGGAGCACAGGTCACTTGAGCAAATGGACCAATGGCTTGCACCCACATTCCGATGAAAGTTGAATAAGCAAAGATGCGTTTGTGAGAGGACGAGGGACAAAGATATCAACTTTATCCTTTTCATTTAACATTGTAACTGTGGTTTACAATAATGGTACAAACTTGAAAATCCTGATGAGCCATTAGAGACATCTAACAACAGCTTTCAAAATTGCCCCATGTGTGGCATCTCTTGTCAATGTCAGGATTTACACCCGATTCTCCTCAAATTTCAGCTAGCTCGCATCAATTAGACCTTGCATCTTATGCTTCAGGCCCCTATAATGCTCAATGGAATGCCCCGGGGCTTCTCCATGACAAGCACACGTTGCATTCGAGTCGTATTCTCGGAGAAATGGAGGTTGATGAACCTTGGCTAGGGTTATGGCTACCATTGAATTATCAAGTAGATATGGGAGCAAGTCAGCATAGGACACTGGAATTGGGGTGAATTCTAAGGCTTTCTCGCTGCAAAATTCATTTCTTGGTTGGTGTTTTGGTTTACGCTAAATGTGGTGTTTGTCATTGGAAGTGCGGTAGGTAGGCTTTGTGGTTGATTTTAGGGATGGCCTTTGTGGATAACTGGGCGGTGGGTAAGGAGAAGGTTTGTTATTGGCTGAGTAATGACATTGTTGGGTTGGTGGGAAACTTGGCTGTATTGGAATGGCAGTCACAGCACGGTTTTCTCCTTCATCCTCACCCTCTTCATTTGCCCCAGTTTTCTCATTCGTCCAAGCAGGATGACTAAATTTGCCTTTTTTTCAGACCCACACCGATCCTTTCACTGGCAAAGACCAAATCCGCAAAGCTTTAAAGGTGCGTAGCCCACCATTTTCCATAGTAGAATACTGGTAATGTGTCTACTATCATTGTCATCGTTTTTTTGTCATTGAGGTGCCACTTGAGCTGCCAGGTTCTCCACCTTTAGGCGTATTTTTTGAAAGATCCGTGCCTTCTTTTTTGCACATATTTTGTAGTTGCATCCTATCCGAAACCATATCAAAATTGTACTGATACTGCCTAATGAAGGCAACCATTAGGTCCTTCCAAGAGTGGACTCGAGAAGGTTCCAGGTTAGTGTACCAGGTAATAGCTACCCCCAGTAAGACTTCCTTGGAAGGAATGTATCAGCAATTTCTCATCCTTTGCATATGTCCCTGTCTTCCGACAATACATCTTTAGATGGTTCTCAGGGCAAGTAGTCCCCTTGTACTTGTCAAAGTCTAGCACCTTGAACTTGGGAGGGGTGATGATATTGGGTACTAGGAACAACTCTCCTAGGTTAGCAAAGGAATAATCTTCACCTCCTTTAATGGCCCTGAGCCTTTCCTCTAGATGATCCAGCTTTCCCATTTCTGCCATAGCATGAGGGTTTTTACTTGTTGTGGAATGCAAGAAGTGTAGCTGGGGGTGATATTGAGGGCCTTCCGAAGTGTTTTCAAGGGGTATACCACCAACTGCTTGCCCTTCAGTGGCATATCCAAGCCAAGGCTCAAAGTCGGCTAGATTGTGATGGGGAATTTCATGTGTCTCCCCCACGGTTTAAGAGACATGTGCATGATCAGTTTGGGGTTGCTGGCTCTCAATGGGTATAGGAGTGGAGTTATTGACATTCTTATTGGGAGTGTACGCCACATTGGGTGGCGTATAGTTGAGAGGCAAGCCATATGGCGGGAAGGCGTGCTCGTTTTGAATTTGCACATCATGGGGGCCGCCCATACTTCCCAAATCTTTGCCTACCATATCTGAGGTTGGATGATTCATTGATGCCGAATGGGGACGCCGGGTTCACCTTAGCAACAACGCTGGTAGCGGCAATTGCTACCGCATTGGCTTCCATTATCTTCTTCACGCTCATCATGGCCTCCATCATTGCGGCCATTTGCTCTTTCATGGCCTCCATGTCGGCCTCCATCTACTCTTGTACCTCCTCCGCTTTACCCATTACTCTAGCTCTAGCACAGGTTCGGTGAGGGCACCGTAAAGCATGTTTTTTTTTCTTTTTTATAACAATGATTAGGTTCTCTTTTTCTTTTCAAGGAAAGAATGCAATGAGCAATGCAACCAATGAACAACATGGATGTATGCAAATGATGCACAATTGAAGTATTGCGAATTTTTACACAGGATATAGGGTTGAATCAATTTAGATTTTCAACATGGTCCATGACATCTCCGTCAAGGTGAAACTGGAAGTAACAGGGACATCGACAGCCCTAAATGTGTTTGGCAGTAGACGAAGGAGCGATGTAACATGATCCATCTTTTGCCCCAATTTTTTTGCAAGATGGTTACTTTCATACTTCAACTTGACTCGATGAACCTTTTCGTAAAAGCACGAGCTTGGTTCAACCCTATAAACCAGAGAATGGCAATTTGGATCGCCAATACTTCAACAACATTTCATAGGGATGAAAGACTCGAGAATACGCATGCTATGCATGGAAAATGTAATTATGAGATTGAGATGCCCGAAGAAACATCCTTTCTTAGTTAACCATGCATTAGGTACCATGTTCAATCATTTTGTTTTGTTGTTTGTGTGTTTTTTTTAATTTTAGAAATGGGTTTATGATCCCAACATGGTTGGCTCATGGTACTTAACACATGCAACTAAGAATGCATCATGAATTTTCATGCTTCCCTCTTTTTTTTTTTTTTTTTGTAGAGGAAAATGCAAGGGTCACGCATGAGCAAACATGAAAACAATTAGTATGCAATTTGTAGATCAAAAAAGTTTGTTGGACGCATATGCATGATGATGCAATGACTCATGCAAAATGTGATGCTGGAATATGATAACGAACAAATGTAGGAACGATATGTTCATTATGATGCTGAAGAGATGTTTATGCGATGCATGATATGAATGCATTTACGGACACGAGAGCCCGGAAAATCATCTCTCCTTAATTGCGCATTTGGGGGCACAGTGCCCCATGTGTGCAGTTAAGAAGACGATATGGATCTTCCGGCTTCCCACGACAAAAGACGAGACCCACATACAACGCATGTGTGACGGTATGATGCAGATGCACATGCATGAAACGGAAAGAAAACAACACAAAGGGGTAATTCACACATACGAGACTGCAGAGATCCAACTTTAATGCTACGTTTTGGGCATGATGGCGCCTCAACGTAGTATTAAAAAGGTTACGTATTACTCTAAAGAAACCAAACATTACTAGCAAAATTATAAACTAGTGCTACTTACCAAAAAATGCATGAGAACGAATGGCACGGAGCGTGTTTGCTCTTTGCCCCTATTTGGGAACCTATAGGACAATATCTAGGGGTCTCTAATAACTACTCCCCAACAATTCATAACTCACACGGCTGTTTTCTAGAGGTATCATCACTCAAGATAATAATATTGTGGCGGCATGGAATACCAGCGACAACACATTATAAAGAGAGAAAGCTCTAGACGAGGTTTCACTATTATCAAGCAAGTCGGAGACCTAGCATGATGATAGATTCACCTCCACTCCTTAAATTCCCATGAACCCGGGTATAAGGCCCCTTTTTTTACTCAAACCCGTGGGTGCTTAGAATGCAGTGTAAAGAATGCAAAATAGACAACAGTTATTTACATTTTACACAGTTCAACAAAATGCACACACAAAGTTTCACAAATCCACAATTCCTTAAAATAGGCCTAACTCACAAAAAAAGTCCCCAGTGGAGTCGCCAACTGTCGCAACGTGCCCTTCGCGGGCGAGCGAGGGCGAGGCTCATGTGTGCGCTTTCCAAAGGAGGAAAGGTGCGCGGAGTCGCCACCAACGTTTATTTGTGGAAAACGTCGGAAAAACCGAAGGAAACCGGTCAAAATGAAAATTCTAAGTTCGGGAGTTGTATTTACGCTTGAGGAAGGTATTAGCACCTCTTACGTTTGTCTCGAAGGACAACAACCTATTTTTTAGAATTGTGGAATTGTGGAATTGTGTTATCTTAACTTTTATTTCTTTTTATTTTTTGAGGTCGACAAAAGCGGGGCTCTTGCTCCTACGTACCCTCCTTTGGAGAGGAAATCAGACCTACGTAGTTCTTCCTTATACATGAATCGAGTGATTCTTTTTACTTGAAGAGTGATCATTTAAAGGCGTTGGACCTTTAAAAATGATCCACTTTTACTTAGTAAGAAACTGAAATGATAAACTTTCAAGAAAAACCTATTTTTGAGGACGAGCTTGACTAGGCGAGTTGATTTTAGCCTTAGTTTCACTTTAGTTATTAGTCAATTCAATTAAGAATGAGAAATCCCAAAGAGAAAACGTCCGATTGATCTTACGCTTTTATTTTACTAAAAGGTATTTTTTTATTATTATATTATTATTTTACCTTTTTTTTATTTCCAACGTGGTTACGGCACGACCGAACGATCGGAATTCATTTTAACCAAAGTTAACGGATAATACAATTCAAACGTTCGGTGGAAATTTATTTTATTTTTAGTTTAAGCGAGAAATGACTTAGATGAAATGGCTTAAGCACGTCAAAAGGGGGTATAAAAAGTAAATGAAACAAGAATAAAAATACACGAAACACAATGTGGACCACCACGGGTACATAGAATGAATCGAAAAGCTTGGTTCGAGGTACTTACCCGTTGAAGATCGAAGAACGATGAAGAACGAATGAAGAACGTCGAAGAACGGTCGAAACCTTCGCGAAATTCCTTACGGAAACGTTTCGGAAGCGCCTCGGCTTATATTTTCTTCACGGAAACAATTTTTCCAAGCAAATTCGAAAGAGAGAGAAGTGCCTAAGGGGCTGAACCCTTTTCTTCTTCACTTCCTCCCCTATTTATAGCAAAATAGGGGAGATGCTTGCCGCCCAGCTCGCCCAGGCGAGCTCAGCTCGCCCAGGCGAGCCAGGTTGCTTCCTCCAGAAGCAACAGCCTTCTGGAGGAATCTTCTGGAAGGCCCAAGTGGGCCTGATTGCTATTTACACCCCCCTTTTTACTAAATGCACCCCCCTTTTTCTATTTTTTTGTAATTCTTTTTCCGTAACGTTACGAAACTTTACGAATTTCATAACGATACTTATTTTCCTTCCGTAAGGTTATGAATCCTTACGGATTATGTATTTACTCCTTTTTTACCTTTCGAAGAAGTCACGGAAACTTACGGATTGCGCAAAAACACCTCCTTTCGACTTCCGCCACATTGTGGAATTGCACGGATCGCGCAAGCCTGCTTCCTTTAGATTTCTGAGACGTTTCGGGACTTCATTTATTGTGCAGCAAAGGACGCCAAGTATCTCAAAGCGACTAACCAAAGGTTGCATGTCATCAAGTAATAGTCCCCGGACGAAATTAGGGTATGACAGTAACAACCAGTGCTCATGGGTGTGGCCATGTGCTTTGAAGTTTCCATCCCAAATCTTTTGATCAGTTCTTTGCAGTACTTGGCTTGGTTGACAAATATGCCTTCGTTGGTTTGCTTAATTTGTAGCCCAAGGAAGTAGTTTAAATCTCCCATCATTGATATCTCAAATTCACTTTGCATATCAAGAGAAAATTCCTTGCACAGAGAATCATTAGTGGATCCAAAAATAATATCATCAACATATATTTGAACTAATATAATATCATCATCCTTTTTTCTTTATGAACAGAGTGGTATCCACTTTTCCTCTAGAAAAGTTTTTCTCTATGAGAAATTTGCTTAGTCTTTCATACCATGCCCTAGGGACTTGTTTTAAACCATATAGTGCCTTTTTCAATCTATAAACATGATTTGGCTTATCTGAATTTTCAAAACTTGGGGGTTGTTCTATATTTACTTCTTCTTGAATTAGGCCATTTAAAAAGGCACTTTTAACATTCATTTGATAAAACTTAAAATTCATAATAGATGCATAAGCTAAGAGCATTCTAATGGCTTCTAGTCTTGTAACAAGAGCATAAGTTTCTTCATAATTTGTTCCTTCTTTTTGATTATATCCTTTTGCAACTAACTTGGCCTTATTTCTAATGACTATGCCATGTTCATCTAACTTATTCCTAAATACCCATTTTGTTCCTATAATAGGGTAGTTATGTGGTTTCTCAACTAGTTCCCAAACATTATTTCTCTCAAATTGATTTAACTCTTCTTGCATAGCAACTATCCATTGATCATTTATTATGGCTTCTTTTAAGTTTTTAGGTTCTATCATAGAAGCAAATGCCATGTTATTGCATAAATCTTTGAGAGAGTGTCTAGTTGCTACCCCTTTAGAGATATCACTAATAATGTTGTCAAGAGGATGATTTCTAGAAGCTTTTCACTACTTTGGAAGATCATTGTTTGCTTGAGTTTCGTAGTTTTGAGAATCCTCATTGTTTTCATCTCTTTTCCTTTTAGAATCCCTTTCATGAGTATGTATCTCTTCTAAGAAATCTGAAACATCATCTAACACATCCTTTCTTGGAGAAATAACATTAGACTCATCAAAGGAAACATGAATGGATTCTTCAATATTCATAGTTCTCTTATTGTATATTCTATATGCTTTACTATGCAAGGAATAACCAAGGAAGATTCCTTCATCAGCCTTGGCATCAAACTTTCCTAAGTTTTCTTTTCCATTATTTAATACAAAACATTTGCAACCAAAGACATGTAAATGTGAAATATTTGGTTTTCTACCATTGAATAATTCATAAGGAGTTTTATTTAAGATGGGTCTTATTAAAGCCCTATTTAGGATGTAACATGCAGTGTTGACGACTTCCGCCCAATAGTATTTTGGAAAAGGAGTATTATTTAATAGGGTTCTTGCTATTTCTTCTAAGGATCTATTTTTCCTTTCAACAACACCATTTTGTTGAGGAATTATGTTCAATGCAATATTCATCACAAAACATTTCAAATTCTTTATTTTCAAATTCTCCCCCATGATCACTCCTTATAGAAATAATTTTGAGATTTTTCTTATTTTGAATAACTTTTGCAAGTTTCCTAAATGCTTGAAATGCATCATTTTTACGAGTGATGAACAATGTCCAAGTAAATCTAGAATAATCATCAACTATGACAAGTTCATAATAACTTCCACCAAAACTCATGACTCTAGATGGACCAAACAAATCCATATGTAATAATTGTAAAGCCTGAGTAGTTGAAACAATATTTTTGGATTTAAATGATGCTCTAGTTTGTTTTCCCTTTTGACATGCATCACATAGCTTATCTTTTTCAAATTTTAGTCTTGGCAAGCCAACAACCAAATCTTTTGAAATTAATTTGTTTAAATGTTCCATATTTATGTGAGCGGTCCTTTTATGCCATAGCCAAGGATCATTGTCTTTGCTAAGAAAACATTGATTATCATCTGATTTTTGTTTTAAATCTAACATGTAAACATTATTTTCTCTAAATCCTACATGTTCTATATCCTTATCATTTCATGTTTAATGACACATTTTTGACAATCAAATGATACCTTATAACCTCTATTACATAATTGACTAACACTAAGCAAATTATGCTTAAGCCCTTCAACAAGTAAAACATTTTCAATAGAGGTTGAAGAGTTCGTACCTATTTTTCCAACTCCAAGAATTTTACCTTTGTTGCTGTTGCCATAGGTTACATGCCCGTTTTTCTTAGGAGAGATAGTTGTGAACTTCGAGACATCTCTCGTCATGTGTTTGGAGCATCCGCTGTCTATGTACCACTTTTTCTTCAAGGGCTCCTCCTTATTGCTTTCATGATTCTTGGTCATTAAGCATACGTTTGCTTGCTCTTTCTCATTTTGATTAAGTCTTTGCAATTCTATAATGGCAGTTACCATGGAATTTCCATCTGGGAATAAGAAATTTGTTGAGGCCATATTTCTTGAAGTTTCTAAACTTTCTACAAGAAACCTGCTCTGATACCACTTGTTGGACAAGTGGTCTCAGAAAATTTAAGAAGGGGGGGTTGAACTAAGATTTCGTTGACTATTTCTAATTAAAAATTTCCCTTTCTTAGATATTTCCTAGATTCAATTATTTCTTTAATTGTAAGTTACTCGAATAACAAATAAGGAGAAGTAAACTTAAAGAAATATAAACAAAACAAAAAGTAAAAGAGATTAAGGAAAAAAAGAATGCAAAACCGAATTTATATTGGTTCAACCACAACCCGTGCCTACGTCCAGTCCCCAAGCAACCCGCTTGAGATTTCCACTATCCTTGTAAAATCCTTTACAAGCAATGAACCCCAAAGGACGTTGGTCCCCTATATTCAGTGATTGCAACCAAGAAGTTATTCCCACTTCTTGCAATGAACCCCAAAGGACGTTGGTCCCTTGTGTCCAGTGATAACAACCAAGAAGTTATACCCACTTCTTGCAATGAACCCAAAAGACGTTGGTCTTTTGTGTCCAGTGATCAACTAAGAAGCAAATCCTGCTTCTTGCAATGAACCCAAGCAACGTTGGTCTCTTGTGTTGAGTGTTTGCAACCAAGTAGACCTTCTCTTGAAAACAGTCACCAAGAGTAGGTCTCTTGAAAAGCTTTTTGTAAGAATGGAGGAGAGGAAGAAAATAGAATAGCACAAGTTTTTGTCCAATGAACTTTTCTTGACAAAGCAAGTGTTGAACAAAAACTCTTAGAAAGATGTTGACAATTAGTGTTAATCAATGTTCTGAAATTTGTGTCATGGTCACATATTTATATTCATTTGATGGCTCTTGAAGAACCATGTTAAAAGTTTTGACTGTTGGCAAAAGCTAATCACTTTAAAATTTGTGACTCTTTGGCAATTTATTTTTCAAAATCAGTCACTTTAAAAGTTGTGACTCTTGACAATTTCTTCAAAACCAGTCACTGGTAATCAATTACCATTATGGTGTAATCGATTACACAGTTTATTTTATCAAAGGTTGTGACTCTTCATGTTGAAGTTTGAAATCCAACGTTCAGAACCACTGGTAATCGATTACAAATATTGTGTAATCGATTACACTATTTTGAAAATATTTTGTCCCAAGTTGTGACTCTTGAGATTTGAAATTCAACGTTCAAAAACATTGGTAATCGATTACATGCCCATGGTAATCGATTACTACTTTGTAAAACAGTTATAAAACTGTTTTGGGCTTCTGGTAATCGATTACTGCCTTATGGTAATCGATTACCAGAGAATAAAAACTCTGGTAAAAGATTTTTCTTTGAAAAATTATTTTGGACAAATTATGCTATTCAATCTTTTCTTTGAAAAATTCTTTTTATACTTATCTTAATGTTTTTCTTGAGGTTCTTGCATATCTTGAGTCTTCTCTTGAATCTTCACTTGAATCTTCTTGATTTCTTTAATCTTGTTTGAATGTATCTTTGATTCTTGAAACTTGCTTGAATCTTGATTCTTGACTTGAGTCTTTGGCATCATCAAAATATGCTTGGAAGCTTTACTTCCACACAACACACTCTATGTTAATAACCACCAGACTGGATGCTCCCTTCTACGTGACTGGATGCTCTTCCAGATTACAGAAGATTGGACGACCAATACAGAAGACAAGAGTATTGGACTAGACAACCAAAGTTGTTGTCCACCCTATCTCTATCATGCATCATCCAACAATCAACACCTTGCTTTATCTCCAATCTCTGAGAATGATTTACAAACTAAAGTGTTTGAATTTAGTCTCCTTAATGGTGGTTGGAATTATTAGAAATTGTTTTTTGTCCTTCCCCCCAGGTTTGTAACTTCATTGAGGCTCTAGTTCCTCCATCTAACACCAGTAGAGAAGAAATCCTTGTTTGGGGTTTCAATCCTGATGGTAATTTCTCTTTGTCATCGGCTTAGCACTTTATTGTTGATCCTTTTAGTACTAGTTAGCCTCCCCGAACAACATATCATCTTCTTGTGGAAAGCTATGCGGCAAACCCTTCTTAGTAATGAGTTCAAAGACATTTGTCAAATTCTGATGCTTGTGTCCTTTGCAATGGCGTGACTGAATTAATTTTACATTGTCTTCGGGACTGTTTTGTTGCTAGACAAGTTTGGCTTTCCCTTACTGATGACTTATTTAATCTTGTCTTATGTGATTGGCTTTCTCAGAATTTGGAGAGCCACGTTCCTCATTTTAATGGAAGATGGTGCCTGGTTTTTGTTGTTACATGTGTCAGCCTTTGGAGAAATAGAAATGACTTCATTTTTTCCAACTTTTCTTTCTCAACCGCAAATATTGTTCAAAGACTTCATAAGGAAGTTGATATCAATGGCTCACTACAACTTATGGCGATTTTTCTTGCCCCTTCTGCTCTTATTTTTTAAGATGCTGGTTGAATTTGATTCCAAATTTGTTGTCAACTTGTTGAAGTTTGGTTGCCTATTCTTTCATAGGTATGCTCAACTGGTGGATCTCATCCTGGCTAAGGCATCCTCCTATCATGATATCCCTTGGAATCATGTCTTTAGATAACCCAACCAAGTGGCAAACTGCTTTGCTCATCATCGTTTAGATGTTGATAATATTTTAGTTCTTGATTGGATACCTTCCTTTTCTAGGCTTAGGGTGCTTGCTAACATTTCCTCTGTAGAAGTTCCTCGTGGGTTTTAATTGAGTTTCTCGTTTGGGGCCTTGGCCCTATTTCTATACCCCCCCCCCCCCCAAAAAAAAATTGACATAAAAAATGGATCATTGAAAAAAATCAATTAAATGAAAGATATTTTAAAGATGATAACATTACATAATATGAAATTAGTCAACATTTACTTATATTCGAATCTAACAATAAGATATTTTTTTCTTCTTATATTCGATACTGGAGAAGCATATCATCCAACATAGTTAGAGCAATAAGTGCAAGAAAATCTTTTAAAAGGCACAATGGACACAATATGTAAAAAGCAAGTGTTAGATGCTTAGAATCTATTTGATTCATTAAAAATTATGGTATAATTTCACGTTTGATTTTAAAAAAAAAATATTAGAGGACAATATAACTTAAGCATACAATAACATGACAAAATTTGAATTTGGATCCTCTCAGGCATAAATTTCTACAACTCCCTCCAGCAACTTTTTGGACCTTAGATCAATCTCATGATACTCTCTCTCACTATCTAAAATCAAATTAGCGTACTTACCATTTATGATGTGTTTGGATGGAGCAATTCAGCAGGGGAATTCATTTTTTCAAGGAATTTAAAAGGATTCATGGTAAAATAGCTTGTTTGGATAGAATATTTGAAAAGAGATTTAATTTTTGGTATTTTTATGAATAATTTTGATTAACTAAAACAGTGGGATTTCAAATTCTCTCAAAAAATATAGAATTTGAAATTCTTTTTTCGGAGATGCTCACTCTAACTCACGTTCTTGCTCGCGACTCTTTCTCACTCAATACTCGCAATTACGGGTGACCAAAGTTTTTACGGCCAACATCGACATAAGTTGTTTTTCACTGACGTTGGTCAAGGTTTTTTTGGTCAAGGTTTTTTTGGTCATAATTGTTTTGTATGATGTCAACCAAAACTGTTTTTTGCCGATATCAGCTAAGTTTTTTTAGATGATGCTGGTTAGGGTTATTTTCTCACTAACATCAGTCATAGGAATTTTTTGCTGACGTCGGCCAAGGATTTTTTTTGTCGTTGTCATCCAGGTTTTTTGAGTTGATGTTGACCAATGATTTTTTTGGCCGACATTGGCTAGATTTTTTATACTGACATCGGTCATGACTAACTTTTGAGTAGACACCTATTAGGGTTTTTCAGTCGACGTCAACTAGGTTTTTCCAGTCAACATCAGCCAAAGCTATTTTTTTGCCAATATCGACTAGGGTTATTTTTCAGCCGATGTTAGCTAGGGTGTTTGGGCTGATGTCAACTAGATTTTTTTAGCCGACGTCAGTGTTGGATCGAGTGGCCTCAGAATAATTAAGAAGGGGGGGTTGAATTAATTATTCCTAAACCTTTACTAATTAAAAATTACTCTTTTAAGGCTTTTACTAAATTCTTAAGAGAATGAGGAGTAGAAGAGAAACTTAACAGAAAGTAAAAGCGGAAATTAAATGCACAGCGGAAAGTAAAAGAGTAGGGAAGAAGGAAACAAACACACAAGAGTTTTTATACTGGTTCGGCAACAACCCGTGCCTACATCCAGTCCCTAAGCGACTTGCGGTCCTTGAGATTTCTTTCAACCTTGTAAAAATCCTTTTACAAGCAAAGATCCACAAGGGATGTACCCTCCCTTGTTCTCTTTGAACCTAGTGGATGTACCCTCCACTAGAACTGATCCACAAGAGATGTACCCTCTCTTGTTCTCAGTCAAACCCAAGTAGATGTACCCTCTACTTGTACCACAAAGGATGTACCCTCCAATGTGTTGAGACAAAGATCTCAGGCGGTTAAACCTTTGATACTTTGTGAATGGGGATACAAAAGAATTCTCAGGCGGTTAGTCCTTTGAACACTTTTGTATTAGGGAAAGGGAAGAATCAAAAGAATTCTCAGACTGTGTCGTTTTGAATTCTTTGACAAAAGAGAAGGGAGACACAAAAGAATTCAGGCGGTTAGTCCTTTGTTCTTTTGGAAAAGGGAGAAGAGAGACACAAAAAGAATTCAGGTGGTTAGTCCTTGGCGAATTCTTTTTGGCAAAGGGAGAAGAGAATGAAAAGATGAATAGCACAAGTTTTCAAGGTTTGGAAAACCAGAAAACTTTAGAAAGCTTTTGGTACAAAGAAGAAGAAGAAGTTCAAAGAGATTCAAGGCTTGTAAAGGATTGTAATGAAATGATTGGAAAAGTATTCAAGATTCTTGAAATGCAAAACAAAGCCTTGCTTTTATAGACTCTTCATGTCTGGTCAAGAAGACCATTTAGAAGAGTTATAACTTTTAGAAAAACTTAAAACCAATTTGAAAAAGTCAAAAACCTTTTGAAGAGTTACATCTTTTGATTTATTCAGAAACAGTCACTGGTAATCGATTACCAAATAAGTGTAATCGATTACACAAAGCTTTTGAGTGAAAGGATGTGACTCTTTACATTTAAATTTGAATTTCAACGTTCAAGGGCACTGGTAATCGATTACCAAAACATTGTAATCGATTACAGCCTTTTGAAAATAATTGGAACGTTGTAAATTCAGTTTGAAAACTTTTTCAAACTCATTTTGCTACTGGTAATTGATTACACTAATATGGTAATCGATTACCAGAGAGTAAAAACTCTTTGGTAAAGGTTTTGTCAAAAACTCATGTGCTATTCAAAGTTTTGAAAAAACTTTTTAATACTTATCTTGATTGAGCCTTTTCTTCATTCTTGAATCTTGAGTCTTGAATCTTGAATCTTGAATCTTGAATCTTGATTTTAGGCTTTCTTCTTGAGTCTTGAATTCTTCTTGATTCTTGAACTCTTGACTTGTTCTTGATTCACTTGAGATGTTATTTGATTCTCTTGAGTTGTTCTTTGATCTTTGAGCTTTTTGTTCAGCACCTTTGTCATATTGTTATCATCAAAACACCTTTGAATCACATTCACCATGAAGCCTTGCTTGAAGCTTTGCTTCTACAGTCAGTTAGAATTTTTTTTGCTGACATCGACTAGGGTTTTTTGGCTGACATCAGCCAGAGCTATTTCTTAACCACATTAGCTAAGTTTTTTGGTTGATTGTTGGCTAGGGTTTTTTCTGCTAACACCAGCTAGGTATTTCTGACCGACATCGGACATAACTATTTTTAGTCGACATCGACTTGGTTCTTACAATCGACATCCACCAGAGTTTTTTCGACCGACATCGGTCAGAGCTATTTTTTAGCCAACATCAGCCAATGCTATTTTATAGCTAATGTTGGGTAGGGTTTTTTGTCCGACATTGGTCAGGGCTATTGTTTAGCCAACTTCGACTATGGGTTTTTTGGCCAACGTTGACCAAACTATTTTTTAGCCGATATAGAATATATTTTTTTGTCAACGCTTGCTAGGATATCTTAGGCTGACATTGGCTAAAAATATCATTGGTCAATGTCGTTCGAAAAGACCCTAACCGGTGTCGGCCAAACAAACCCTAGTCAACGTTGGTAAAAAAACCTAGCCAACATCGGTTGAAAAATAGACTCAACCAACGTTAGCCGAAAAATAGCCCTTGTTGACATTAGCTGACAAATATTCCCGACATACTTTGACAAAAAAAATCCTATTTGACGTCGATAAAAAAAATAGTTTTGGTTGATGTCGATTTAAAAACATCATTGGTTGTGGTCAGACAAAACAACCCTAGTTAAAATTATTAATATTTTGTATTTTTAAATTATTCAAATTGAAAATTATTTTTTAATTAATATTTCAAAATTAGATTGTGTTTGTTTTCTATAAAGTTTAATATTAAAATTTTATCTATTTAAAATATAAAATTGAAATTTTGCCTATGGAGGAAATTGAATTGCCCTATCCAAGCAAAGAATTTAAAATTGAAGAAAATTGAATTGATTTATTCAAACAAAGCATTTGAAAAATGAAGGAAATTAAAATCAAAACAATTCAAATTCTAAGCATTTCAAATTTTCTGAAATTTTAAAATTCCTAATCCAAACACAAGGTTAAATTTTTAGATATTGCAATTAACTATTCGTATTATTAAATAATAAATAAAATATAATATATGTATATATAATTAAATATTAATATTAATATTATATATATATATATATAGTTATATTTATTAAACATTTATATCATCATATATATGAAAATAAATATAAGACTTAATTACTATTTTGATTCTCTAATTTATTTTTTAAGTTCATTTTAATTCTCTTGTTATTAAAAAGTTGAATTAGGTCTTTTAAATTTTAAAATATTTTAATTAGGCTATTTTATTTTTAGAAGTTTCAATTTTTTTCTTATATTTTAAAATAGATTCAATTTGGTCCCATTTAAAACCAAATTTCATCTAATTTTTTTTATTCTTTTGAGCATATGAGAGAAAAATGAGATCAAATTGAACCTATTTTTAAAAAAATAAAGGATCTAATTGAAACTTCTAAAAATAAAAAGACTTAATTAGACAATTTTTAAAAATTAGAGGATTTAATTAAAATTTTTAATAATAAAGGATCAAATTCAAATTTAAAATAAATTAGGACCAAAATAATAATTAAACCTAAATATAAATATGAATAAAATATGTATAAAATAATATCTATAAAATTAAATATTATATAATAATTATATATATATATTTAATATGATATATTTTAAATTTTTGAAATTTTTGCAGTAGGAAAAATATATTTTTTATTTTTTAAAATATTAAAAATGAATAATAATAATTACTAAAATATATATTTAATTTGAACAGATAAATCGTAATTAAATAATATGAATAGTTAATTGTAATATCTTGATGCAATTTATCTAAGGACCCAAAAGATTGCTAAAGAGAGATGGGAGCATTCCTACGGGGCAGGATTCAAATTCATAAAATCTCTAATTTTTGTTATTAAAAAAATATGATATAATTTTTTTTCTAAGACATAAAATATTAAAAAGATACATATATTTTTACTTTTCTCTTTTAATAATCGAAAAAAAAATTATCTATGTAATTATTTTAAAAAGGAAATACTGAATTTTCTTATTTTAATATCTCTCTTTTATTTCGATAAACACATTAAATTTAATATAAATTACATTAAATAATTAATATTATAATAATATTTTAATAAATTTTATATTATTTTACTTGTAGTATCCATTATTTATCAAATGATATACAAAATAAAGTATTATCCATTAACTTGTATATTTGTTTAGTGTTGTTCTTCATGTCCTGTCAAATACCATGTAAATACAACTTTTAGATATTTTTTTATGTAAACCCTTATTTTTGGACATTTGGACCATCTAGATTTCTTTCAGAAAAGATAGTTTGTCTTTCAAAATGATTTTTAACAAAATAGTTGTAAGCAAAGTCTTGTGAATATATACATTGGTGGTTAATTCACATACTTTAATAAAAAAAACACTACAATAATTTCTTCTTGTTATCATCAAATTTTTAGAGGTTATTAGACGGTTCATACGTCTTTAGTACCAACAATACCAATATATTTGTTTATATTTATAAATTTATGATATTAGTTATGTTTACATTTTTATTTCTTACATATTAAAAAATTATCACATATATAACTTAAACTTATTTATGAAAAACATATTTAATTAAAGATAATTTGTTAGTAAGTATTCAAGTATAGGTATATATAATTATCAACTTATGTAAATTTATTTTTAGTCATATTTATTAGCTTTAAAATGACTTATATATTTGATATTATAAATTAGTCTGTATCACATTTATTATATATCTTATTATTTATTTATTTTTAAAAAATAAAAATAATTGGCTTAAATAAAATTACCTCAAGTGGAAGATATATGTGATCTTTTTATATTTTTTTGATATACAATGGTCACAAGTTTAAACTTATTATGACCTGATGTATTTTATTTTCAACCTTCCACCACTTGGGCGACCCTAGTGGGTTAAAACATGACCACTAGGAATGATGTAGTGTCTTTAATGTTTCCTCTAGGTTGACAGATGCCACAAGTACTCTTATATTTTATATTTCTAATTTTTTTATTCATCAAAGGAAAGTAACTTTAATTAATCAAATAAGTAAAACTTGACAAAAAAAATTATTTCTACCGATACTCAAACTCATATATTAATAATTTAACATTAACTTCAGCACATTAATTACTTATATTGACTCACAAGTGCTTCTATATATGTGATTTAGATAAAAATAAAAAAATCAAAATAAAATTAAAACTGAAAATCAGATCCATTCAAACAGATTAAATTGGATTGGATCATATTTAAATAATTTTTTTTTGAAACTGTGATCATATTTAAATTTTAAACTTCATCAATTGATTAACAATGAAGTAAGAAAATCAAAATCATTGTATAAGATAATTTTCTTTCTCAAAACTAATCTAATTCATAAACCCCTCACACAGCTATTAGGAAAGTAAAGAGACAAATATAAATAATTAAAGAAGTAAATAATTCGACGTTGTAGGAGTCATAACCACTTTTCTTTATCATCCTATCCTTCTTCGTCCCCCCATAGTTGCACCTGACGCATTTCTTTAACAAGTTGCCCTATTTTCTCCCTCAAGAGACAATCTTCTTTTCCTATCCTTCTTCTTCATTCATTACTATGTCGTTTTCTATAAAAGCAGCTTTCTCTTATTATAATTGCCACCTTAATATTTTTCGTGTTTGTTATTTGTTCTGTATTTAATATGAACATAATATATGCCCTCTTTGTTTTTCTGATCATGCAATTGCCCTGATTTATTTTTTGTTCTTATCCTGATTGGTTCAACATCATTATTATGTCACGCACGTTATCATGGTGTGTTGCACTAATTGATGATAATATTTAATTGTAAAGTTATTTTTATCATATTAGCATTGTTTAAAGTATATTTTGATGTTGCATGTATTCGTTTTCGTCCAAGATTAATTCGTTCTACATATCTTTGATGTATCCCTTAAATTTTATTGGCTTCTGCTTTTATTTTTTTTCTGATGGAAGTTAATTAACATTGGTTTTTGATGTGCTTGTTAATTAATTACAGGCACCATGGAGGAAAGAGTGGGGATTTTGTTACTGATTTTGTTGGGTGCTGCTTGGGCTTGTGATACAAGAGAGCTAGCAATAATCTCTGGTAAGAGTTGTTAGATTGACATTTTTCTCATCTTTTTGCTTTTAAATTTAATTATCGTGTTTAGTGAGATGGATAGAACATACTTACGTAATTCTGCTGCGTACCTCGTACCAAATTTCTATACCACAAAGTGTACCTGGTTCTTGTAGTAATAATGTAAATAGTGATGAACCACATACCTTCTAGAACCAAATACTCATACCTGTACCATATACCCAGTAAATTAGAGATAAAATACAAGGCTTGTATTCACTCTCCTATATATTTCTTTATCAATCTTATAGGTGGAAATTTTAAGGAGTAACAGGTTAAATTTAGCTTTTAACCATCAATGGAAAACTAGAAAAAAGAAAATGCTGGCACTGACAACCAGTTATTTGTCAATAGGAAGGAAGCTTGGGCCAAATTCAAGGATGTTGTGGAAAATTTATTGCCTCTTTGATTTGAGAAACTTAATTTTTTTTTCAATACTTACAAAAATATCATCTTACTTTTACCTCATGTCCTGTTTTAAAGGATGTGTTTTTATCATTAAAACCAAAAACAAACTGCAAATAACTAATAAGGTAACATATTTTTTATTATTAGTGAAAATAATTAAAAAAAACAATTTCTTGAATGAGCATTTCTGAAAGCCCAAAATGTTCAGTGTTAAAATGTTACCTGCTCTCATTCATACCAATGAGAAAATGTTTTGCTACAAAGTATTATTGATACTTTAATTTGCGGTATCTATACCTGAGCCTAATATTGATATTTCAGTGATACATATATGTGAAGTGTCCAAATCTTTTAAAAAAATTATGAAAATTGAATATAGTGACATGAAAACGTAAAAGTATAATATAGTAATATAAAAAGTATTATTTTTTTATGAACCAAATATGAAAATTGTTCTTTTTATAGATATTTTTATGAAAGAAATGAGATTGATCATTGATAGTACCATTCTTATTTGTAAACAATAGGAAGAAATGATTTACAATTTTTTTTTTGTTTTTAGTAGTCTAAGAACACTGTTTATTCCCTTAAGCTTAATTAATGCGTGCCAATTTTATAAATTTCCCTTTGTTCTATATAAATTTAATGTATTATAGATGAAGTATGGATGAAGATTTCATATTCAAACACTTTTGATAACTTAGTAGTTAGTACAAAAGTGCCAACTGGTAAAAAATGCAACAGCTGTGCCTTAGTTCTCATTAGACCACTGAAGCAAAAATGTGACTTTACCAAACATTGTGTAAATAATATCTGTTAAAGTACAGTTATAATTTTGAAATACAAATGCAGCATCAGTACTAATTCGTGTTGTTGACATACTTCCATATGCAGAATTAAACAGAAAATCAGATGTCTGTGAACTTTGTGAGGAGTATACTGCTGAGGCACTTGATTATCTAAATGATAAAGAGAACCAGAGAGAGATTATCGATTCCCTTCACAATATTTGCAATCATATTCTCTCTTTCAAACAGCAGGTTGGTCTCCTTTCCTAGATCCATGGGTTTTTTTTTTTCCTTTAAATTTTGTAGTTATTCTCAGTTATTGAGAAAACTGACTTTAATTTCCAGTTATGCTGTTTAATACTCTACCAACAATCTGGGCTTAACTTTTGTTACAAATATGATAACTACAGTATGTTTTAGTTCTCATAAACAGAATAACTGTTAGGACATAAGGAAAAGGGTTAGGACATGGGAATATGTTAGCAGTCAGTTAGTTAGTTAGAGTGAGTTAAGTTAGCATAGATATATAAATAGTATGGTTGAAGGAAAGAAAATTCATTCAGATTTGTTAGCATTAATAAATTGAGCATTTTCTCTATTGTGAAAGGGAAAACCTTTGGAAGAGAATTCTCCACTTTTCCTTAATGCCATTCAATGATTCAAGGTTAAATACAAGAAGCATTATTTTCTCATTCTGCTTCTAGCTTCCTAACAATAACACAACCCAATTGTTTGTGGAATTTCTTTGGTGAAACTTGTTAAATAAATAAGTGATTTGAGACACAATAGTGGGACTAATAAAAGCACTTCTTAGGAACTTATAGGGTGAATGTGTGAATGAATCAGAACTTCATAGACTCTATGTTTACTAATACATGTTTTATTCTGTATTTCATAGTGCATCGAATTGGTGGATCATTATGCCCCACGTTTCTTCTTAGAAATTGCATCAGTTCAGCCTGGAGAACTCTGCAAACAGATCCACATCTGTCAATCTGCAAAGATTTCTTCAGAAGTTGAAGGAAATAGCTGTGACTCTTGCAAAGATACTGTTTCAGCCTTACTGGTTAAGTTGAATGATCCTGATACCAAGGTTAGTAATTTAACCTACTTGTGTGAAAGTTTACCTTATCCCTCCTTGATATTATGAAGAGAATTTTCTAACTTTCTTGTACCATAAATGGTTGTTGCATATTTTTTATACACTTACAAATTAGATTTTTCTTTCCTTTTTTATTTACTGGGAAAGCCTAGAAAGAATTTGATTCTGGTATATGTAGCATATGGATTTTTATGCACTACCACATTATTTCAATTGTACTATGTAATGTGCATTTTTGCCCTGTTTTGTTATGAGAAAGGTAGATATGCAAAAATAATAATAAACATATTATCAATGTTTGACATTAAAGGAGACATAAATTAACGAACTACCAGCGATGACCTACAATACCCTCTTAAAAAAATTTAAGTCTGATTTTTTCATGGACTTTTGTTTTTATTCTTACCCAAGCACTTGGAAAACTAGCCAGATGTTAAGGGAAGAGAACCGAGCCACTTAATATTTCACCGAGCATGTCAAACTACTTGATGTGAGAGTTAGGCATCCCATAATATCGAAGTCTCCATCATATTATACACTTGAAACCTTCTAGATTTTTCGTTTTTTTCCTTGAAAGCCTTTTACTATTTTTGTTTTGACCCTTCTCTGCAAATGTCTCTACTCCATGTTTTTGTCACCTTTTGTTGAATATAAAACTAACAACTTAAAATGCCAGCTTGAAATAATGGAGGCACTGTTGAAGGCATGCAATTCTATGGACAAGTTTTCCAAGAAGGTAAGAAAAATCTGGAAAATTCCATCTTTCTTTTTCTCTCTTATTTATTAAATTACCCTTGCATTTTTTTTTTTTTGAGATAAATTACCCGTGTATTCTTAAACATCATGTTGCATCCGTGTATTCTTAAACATCATGTTGCATGGAATCTATCTTTGAATCCAAAAAGTTAAGTTTCAATTTTTTATCCTGTTCTTCTCAAAAAGAAAATTTATCTTGTTGGTTAAACAACCATAGTTTGGCCCACTGTAATTTTCATTTAATGATTATCTTCACTGGTAGCTCCTTACCTAGCCAATAATTGAGCTCTAGTGTGTAAACTGATGACAGGACATTATTGTCGCTGCACCATCCAGAGGATGGTCCAACCAAATAAATGAAATAATAGTGCACTGTTGGAATTGGATAGACTTTTTCTTTTGTGGTGCTACAGCAGAGTTGTAATATATATATATATATATATATCATGAAAGAAGGTTAAGATCAGTTAAAGTCTTGTAACAATAATAATTATTGTTTTCCTATCACAATTGGAGTTTCATTTCGATAACCTATGATAACCTTTAACATAAACTTTTATTATACAAATTTTTAAGGTCAAATTCTAATTTTGATTAAAAAAGAAAATAAAGGTATTTTTTATGATACATGCACCTATAGTATAAAAGGTTTTTTATATTTTTTAAATTTCAATCATAAATCATTATATATAAATAATTTATTAATTTTTATAATAATTATTTTAAAAATCATAATAAAAATAATTTTCGATTGGTTGATTTAGAGTAATATTGCATGCTTATTGAACTCTTAAAAATAACATCAAAAGCACATAAAAACTACATCTAAGTTCTGTTCTAAAAAATGAGAAGCTAACGTTTAGGCAGTGCAACCTGGATCAAGCATTCCCCAAAGACACTCGGTGCCACTTGAGCTACTTCTTTCTTACCTATTACTATTAGGCAAATACACTTAACAAAGAGAAACTTTGCAATGATAATTTTCATGAGCAATTTTTCCCTTCTTGACAAAGGTTTTTTTCTTAATGGTCAAATTGTTTGCAGTGCAAGAGGATGGTTTTTGAGTATGGACCTTTGATTCTTGTCAAGGCAGAGAAGTTCCTGAAAACAGCAGATATATGCACTACATTACATGCCTGCCCTGCTTCCACTGCAGTTAGCAACAAGGAAGCCTCAATCATGGAAGTGCCTTTGATTTCTGACTCTTAATCATGGGAGAAGAGTTCTATTAGATTTATGGAGCACTTATTGCTTTAGTTCTATTCCTAATGTATTTATCTACATTAAAATCCATGTGCTTGTAACCATGTGCTCCTGGTATACTACAACTACTCTCACTGAATGTCGAAGTGAAGTATATGATTTTGAGATGCCACAATTTTACATGTATTTCTTCATTTTGAATAATGCATGGCAGGCAGGCACTAAGTCAAGATGGAATGCAAGACACACTTTCGCCTTATTCCAATTAATACATTTACTGTAACTGGTTGATCCCTTCACATCTATAATATAAAAAACCTATTTAATTAAAACTATGAAAATAATATTTTTATTTCCTTTTCTCTTTACTGAAACTGGATAAGGAAAACTAATTTTCTTTGTTTTTATTTCCCTTTACATAATTCTCTTATTCTTTCTTAAATATTACGGTCTTGCTTTCTAGTCCAATAAATCCTTAAGTTAGCCTCGAAATTACATGACTAAAACATTTTAGTCCATAAATTTATTTTAAAAAAACTTTTTTGGTCTTTAACTTTAAAAGTAATTTATTTTAATATTTTTTTGGTTGTTTGTCATTGTCACTTTGCAGTAATAAAAAAGATTAAAGTAAAATTCATTTTGTAAAGCCAAAGACTATTTTTTTAGGTTTAAATGCAATTTTTTCTCCTATTTTGCTCAATCCAAAATTTTTATCCCTCAATTTAAAATAAAGACATTTGATCCTTCTATTTTAGAAAATTTAAAATTTTGGTTCTCGTATTTTAAAATAGAGACATTAGATTCTTATTTTAAAAAAATCGCAAATTTTCAATTTAGTTAAATAAAATATAAGAAATAAAGAAAATAAAACATAAACTAAACCTAGACCTAACATTCCTTTAAAATACCATAATAAAATAATTTAATTAAATAAAATATAAGAAATAAAACATAGAGAAAATTATGAATATGATTAAAATTGTAGATATCTTAAAATAAGAGACTAAATATTTTTATTTTGAAACAATAGGATCAAAATTTCAAATTTCTAAAATAGGGGACTAAATATTTTTATTTTAAAAATAAAGAGATCAAAATTATAAATTGAATAAAATACGATAACCAAGATTGCATTTAAACTTTTTTTAAAAAAATTATGGTTTTGGGATAGTGATTTTGTTTATATCCAAAGTATTTACGGATTTAAAATATGTTCTAACTCTTTGAGTTTATTTCGGTCTTTTATGTTAAGTATAGTTGTTTTTTATGGTTTTTGGTTCTCTAAGGAATTTGTTCCTCAACCAACTCAGACATCCTGAAAATCTTGGGTTAACAGCCCCAACCATGACACAAGGGATAGTTTCCTAGGAGAACTGAAAATCACTGAGGACAACCAGGCTTAGCATTAAAGGCCCGAATACACTGAACGAGACAAAATACAATTTTTTTTTTTATCGTTGAATGCTTTAGATATAGAAAATCAACTATACCAAAACACTTATAAACAAAATCGTTTTGGTATGTGAAAAAGTCTTATATTATTTAGAGTTAAGGTTAAGAATAATTTGTAAATATTTTTTTCCTTAACCCATCCAAGCTTCATTTAATAAGGACAAAATCATAATTGATTAATGAATACTAAAGCAGATAATATTTTAAATATAAAAGTGTATATCAGCTCATCACTTGAAATTTAAATTTGACTTGTAAAAAAAAAATGAGTGGGGACTCACTTATATATGAGCCTAATTAAAAGCGAGCTTGACTTGTTTTAAAAAAAACTAAAGTTTGAATTTAACTTGTTTAGCTCATTTAAAACTTAACTACTTTTTAATTCACAAAAAAATTCTTAAATTTTTTTAAACTTTACCAATTTAGTATTTAATAAATTATTTTAATATAATTATGTCAAACAAATATTTTAATAATATATAATAATCCAAAAATAAAAATATGTGTTAAACATTAATATGATATTGTGAAATCTATGTAATTATATATAACATATATTGTAGAATTTATCTAATTTTAATTTTCTCTATATATAAACAAACTATTTACTAGCTATTATATATATCGAGCTTGTAAAGCTTAAAATTGACTGATTTAGATAATCAAGCTCAATCTTAAGTTTATTTATTTAATTAAACAAATAAATTTGATCAAACATTTAACGAGTTAAATTTAAATAGTTTAAATTTAAAAATAATTTGACTCATTTACACAAATATGATGTCCTAACAATATCAATGGACTTAATGTCAGAACAAAAATGTAAAACTCAAAGAATCTTAGGTACTAATTTAAGAGTTTATTTCATATTACTCCCTTCCAATCTCAAATAACAAATATAGGCACACTCTTACTATCTTTCTTCTTTCCTATCTCAACAAATCAAGAAAAATTATAAAGAAAAACTAGTATAAAATAAGTACTAGTAGAGTAGTACATGATTGAAAATATTACTAGTTCAGACAAATAACTTCTTTAGGAAAAAATTCTTTAAAAACTATCGAGAATAAAAAAAATTAATTATATTTAAAAATAAATTTAACTGAACACAAATTTTTTCTGTTATTTTTTATTTGTCAACTTAAAAATATAACACATAAATTAGAAATATAATTAATTTGTTTATTTATATTAAAATTATTTTATTTTTAATATAATATTTGCTATTATTTTTCTTATATTGATTATGAACGTAAAAAATATTTAAAAATTAATGTAAGAAAAAAATGCCATAATAAAAATAAAATAATTAATATTATAAAAGACATGCATTAAATAAATTTATGAACGATAAAAATAATGTACCTAATTCTATGAGGTTAGTTAAGTGGGATAAAATTGTATTTAACAACTAGTTGAAGGTTTAAGTTTATTTTTATTTTTATTTTGGGATGAGATAAATATAAGAGAATTTTTTACGATATCCATCAACAAAAAAAATGTTGTTAAACTTTTAAGGTAGTATTGAACAAGTAAAAAAAAAAATTATCATGCATATTAATTTTTTGATTGAGTGATAGGATAAAAATTGTTTTATACTATGAATACATAGATTATTTTTAAATATAAATTTTCTATAAATACTTTTTCCTATTTTAAACTAAATAGAAAAATACTAACCAATACCCTTAAGCACCCCTTAAACATTGATTAAGAAATTAATTTAAAATAATTTTTTATTACAAAATATAACAGATCACTCATATATGAACTCTAACTATAAAAACTTAGTTTATCTATCAAATACACCAACTTAGTCTATCTCCTCACAATTATTTTTATCTTTTTCTTTTGTACTACCCAACAAAGCCTTACAAGAGTATTGGTTCCATAGAATCCACTTAAACAACATTTCTTCTCCTAAACATTTGTTAGAATCTTGTTAACCAATGTCTCAAGAGTATTAGTAAAAAAAAAAAAAAAGAAGAAAAAGCAAATATTTATTGTAAGAATAATAAAAGAACACAAAAATATTGTGAGCATTTATGTTTTTCAATAATTTTTTTTAGATTCTTTGTTATTACAAAATTGATTAGTATTTATCTATATGTTGTACTATAAAAAAAAATTGGACGCTACTCTAGGGATTGAAATTCTCTCCAATTCTTTTTTCCTTCATTTCCTCTATTTCATAAGTGTTTTAGAAAATAAATAAAACAGAAATGAAACACACACTTTATAGAAAGTAATATTTATTTTTCCTAAAAAATTTAATAATGAAATACATAAAGAAAAAAGAAATGGAGGATCTTTACCAATAATTCAATCATTCATGTATTCGAGTCTGACCCGGGTGAAGGCTGGATTCTGAATCTGAAACAGCAGTCCCCGTCGGATCGACATGTAAGGTATGACCACCAATCAGTGAGTGACACGTGTCCTATCATTGATGCAGCTGTTATCTGTGTACGCAGCACAACACGGGAAGGCTTTAACTGGCTGGTGCTGCGAATATTCAAGTGCCATGTGGCGCAGCCGAACTTGCTACTACTCAGGGAAAAGGCGTTGAATGATGTTTGGTATAGCATCATTTTCACATCCCCATTCATTGTCCCAAATTCTCACCAATCCCACACCCAAAACATTTTGTCACATTGTAGCAAGTGGAATTGTTACCGAGATTTAAGAAAGAAGCAGAAAAGTTTGAAGGATTAATTAATTATTTTTTAACAGTTTTAATATACTAAAATTATATTTTCATTTAATATTCAAGAATAGTTATTAAAATTTAATGTTCACATGAATGAATACATTAATTTTATACTGTTATTCAATCATATATTATGATTGATATAATTTTTTAAATAATTATCAGAAAAATTAAAAAAAATATATATTATACATAATATTAATTGACTAATCAAAATTTATTTTGTACTGTATAACTTATTTTCTCTATTTATTAACAAGACATCATTTTTATTGTCTCATTTGTTGTCACATTTCTCACCAATTTCACATTTAAATTAATTTTGTTTTTTTTTCTTGAAGGTTTTGTCACATTGTAACAGGAGTACTGTTAAGATTTTACAAAAGAGCAAATTGTTTGAATGATAAATTAAATTTTAAACAATTTTAATATACTAATATTATATTTTTATTTGATATTTTTAAATTTTAAATTTTAAAGCCATTTTTTTAAAGTAGTGATAATTTTGCATTTCTCTTCACTCACTAAAAATAAATGATGATTGAACTAAATTCAAATGAGGCGGTTGTATGAGTGCAAATTAACTTAATTAGTTGACCATAGACTTTTCTTATAATTGGCAAAGATTGTTACAAAAATTCAACCTATCTAATTTAAGTATATTAATGCATTAAAATGTATTTCTTTATATATATATATATATATATATATATATATATATATATATATATATATATATAAAAGATATATTTGTTAAATTCTTAATTAAAATTATATGAAAGAAGAAGAAAAAAATAATCAACAGGCAAAAAGAAAATCAAATTTTATCTTTCATGAGGGAAATCAAGCTCAATCATAATATTAAAATCTAACGTGATTTTATTTGTGTGAAAGATCTTGACAGAATTTTACTTATTTATTATAAATTAGATAGTATAAAATTTTGAAATATATAAATATATCTCCTTTTTATGACTTTACATTTTCTATTTTCTAATGTTATACAAAGTTTTTATTCTATCTTAAAAAAAAAAGTTTTTATACTAAAAAAGTAAAATATCAAATATATTTTTATGGAAATTCAGAATCTTTTTTTATATGAAAATCTCCCTTATTAAATGTAACAAATATTTTACTTTATTGTTTTTACAAATACTAGTCAATGCTTCAAGAACATTCAATAAAAAAATATTTATTATTTTGAATGCATAAAGAATATATCATACTATTTAAAATGATTAAAAACATATGCTTGAGACAACAATTTTATATGCTAATAATGTGGGTTTGCAGCTTAGAAGTTAGAACTGGAAGGTGTTAGAATATTCTCTTATGCTCTTATTTGTTAAACTTGACAGCAACTTCTCTGTCTTTTCTTCCTCCTTCTTAGTTATAACGCCTCTACCCTCACCATTCCTCTCATTGCACCATAAAACAAAAAAGAACACAGGAAAAACAGAGAGAGAGAAATCTTCTCAAACCATCTTGCAGGTAAATTGAGATTTACCCATTTCAGTTTTCTTCTATATTTTTTCTGAGTTATTTTTGGATCTTCATTCCTTTTTGAAGTTTTGAAGTCTGGATTCATTTTTTCCTTCAAAGTTTGAAACTTTTCGATTTTCTTTTCGTGGGTTTCAAAATGATTTTTCTTTTCTTTTCTCTCTGTCTCTGTTTCATGAGAAAAATCGTTCGTCATGGTGTCGGGGATTTGGATTTTACGCTTCTGAGTTATTAGTAGTCTATTAGCGTGTTTGGTTTCACATCACCGACGTGATTTTCTGGAAATGTGATTTTAAGAAGCTACTAGTTATAGCTTCTCACACACACAGATATATATATCAAAAATGATTTCTTATTTCTCAAACTGATTTCCAACACGCTATATATTTCATGCCACTAGTAATTTGGTCCTCTTATGTGTTCTTTCATGCGAAAGAAAGACACAAATAATTATAAGGTGTGTAATGTTGATTAAACTTGGTTTTTGTGAAACATGAGAAGATCTAAGTGCACGTTCGGTCAATTTTTAAAATAATAAATTATTTTTAATATATTCTTTTTTTAAATTGTAAAAGATTATGATTTGTTAAAACCAAATTTCTGGTATAGGTGGATGGTTGTTGTTTTGACGAGTTAAGCTGTGTTTCTCCATGTCTCTCTTTGTCTTGGTGAGAGGGGTGTTTGTGTTTATTTTGCCTTTTTCTCTTAACGGCAAATTTGTAATTTATTTCTTCTTTTTTCTGGAAGATTTTGTTGGCAATAACTTATTGCATGTGACAGAAGCATGAAAATTGGTAGATAGATTGCCAAAGTTGGGTAACTATTGTAATGGAAAGTGGAACCACATGCATGTGGAAACGGTGCCAACCCAGTTATAGTTATACTTGCCTATTTGAAACCTTACTGAGTTTTTGTTTTCTTCTCAAGTTAGACTTTTCCAACTTTAGAAGATTAACTTGATCAGATGAGTGTGAATGATTTTATTTGTGTGTGAAAATGAAATCCAAAACATAATGCAGGTTTCGTGTGTTTACATATTCCTTTTTATGAATCTCAAGTTCATTATTGGTGTATTGGGTTGTATTGACTGTGTGCTTCGGCCATCAGCTGATTGATTATATTATTGAATTTTATTTCTTCTACATAATGTGTTGCCTTCTCTGGTTTGGATTTATTCTTAGTTTTTGACATCTTACATTTCTGCCTTAGTTGTTTAATCTTGTTTTATTCTTCTTTGTTATGAATCGTTTATTTGTAAAACTCTAGAAACAACTAGACTACTTGAGACTTGAGAGAATTGTAATTGATGTACTAAATATTTTGTTTTATTCTTTTTGATTTTGGGATTGTTAAAGGCTGACATCAGAAATAATTTATAGAAATTATGCTGGTTATGTTTGTAGAAGTTTTGTGTAATTCATTCAGGAGACTAGATTCTCTGAGCTTACTTATTAAATTTGGTCATCTTTCTTTCAGGTGTGTCTTTCATTGTATGTTCTACTGCTGGGTAATTGGAAGGCTAACCAGGAGCTGCTTCATTCCTCAATTATTCTTCAAACTTTCTAAGTTCATATTCTTCAGTGTTCTCTAGTGTCATCACCAAAATCAGGGAATGCTGAAAGATGTGCTTGATAGTTAAGAATTCCTTCACTGAGGCTAATGAGTCCGTGCCTCCATCTGAGCTAGCCTTGTTCAACCTTGATGACATTGGATGTTTAGTCCACTGCCCATATCTATTTTGTGCTCGAGCGACTGAGGTGCCCAGAAATCTCAGCCATTGTACAATTTCCAAACATGATGTTTGTGAAGACGGTTGAGCTTTGAATTTCTTGAGTGGCAGTTTCCTGCTTCTGGTCGCGTGATTGCCTGTACTGCATTGGTTTTCACAAAAACGTGTTTCTAGAAATGGAGCAAAAAGGAGGTGTGCTTATGCAACGATATGAACTGGGGAGATTATTAGGCCAAGGAACCTTTGCGAAGGTTTACCATGCTAGAAACATCATAACTGGCATGAGTGTGGCCATTAAGATTATTGATAAGGAGAAGATTCTGAAAGTTGGGATGATTGATCAGATTAAGCGTGAAATTTCAGTGATGAGGCTAATCAGGCATCCACATGTGGTTGAGCTTTATGAGGTAATGGCCAGCAAAACCAAAATTTACTTTGTCATGGAGTATGTAAAAGGCGGTGAGCTCTTCAACAAGGTGTCCAAAGGAAAGCTCAAGCAGGATGATGCTAGGAGATATTTTCAGCAATTGATCAGTGCTGTTGACTACTGCCATAGCAGAGGCGTGTGCCATCGCGATCTGAAACCAGAAAATCTTCTACTGGATGAAAACGGGAATTTGAAGGTCACAGATTTCGGGTTAAGTGCCCTTGCTGAAACTAAGCACCAAGATGGATTACTCCATACTACATGTGGTACCCCTGCCTATGTTGCTCCAGAAGTGATAAACAGAAGGGGTTATGATGGAGCCAAAGCTGATATATGGTCATGTGGGGTGATCTTGTATGTTCTATTGGCTGGTTTTCTTCCATTTAGAGACTCTAATCTGATGGAGATGTACAGGAAGATTGGCAGGGGAGAATTCAAATTTCCTAACTGGTTTGCACCGGATGTACGCAGATTGCTGTCGAAAATCTTGGATCCAAACCCAAAGACAAGGATATCAATGGCCAAAATTATGGAAAGTTCTTGGTTCAAAAAGGGGTTAGAGAAGCCTACCATTACTCAGAATGAAGATGAAGAACTGGCTCCTCTCGATGCTGATGGAGTATTTGGAGCTTGTGAGAATGGAGATCCTATTGAACCGGCAAAAAACTCAAAGCCTTGTAATAATTTAAATGCTTTTGACATCATCTCCTATTCCTCGGGTTTTGACTTGTCTGGTTTGTTCGAGGAGACCGATCGAAAGAAAGAAGAGCGGTTTACATCCGACAAGCCAGCCTCAATCATCATCTCCAAGTTGGAAGAAATTTGCAGGCGTCTTCGGCTGAAAGTGAAAAAGAAAGATGGGGGTTTGTTCAAGTTGGAAGGTTCCAAGGAAGGAAGAAAAGGGCCATTGGGTATCGATGCAGAGATTTTTGAGATCACCCCAGTCTTCCATCTGGTTGAGTTAAAAAAATCTAGTGGAGATACATTGGAGTACCAAAAGCTTTTGAAACAGGAAGTTAGGCCTGCACTTAAGGACATTGTTTGGAACTGGCAAGGAGAACAACCACAACCATTGCAACATGGAGTGGTGCAGAAAGAGGAACAACCTTCTTATCCTGGCATATCAGAGGTTGTGCCACAATCAACTGCGTAATGAATCTTGTCCCTAGATTGGGTTTTGTATTGTAGTATATGCTTTATGTTCTTGGTCAAGTGCACACTGTCATGTTGATCGTTGTCGCGGAATAAGGTGGGTGGTTAAGCATGTATGGATTTACTTGCTCAGCTTGTTTAGTTAGTTTCTTATTTGACCATTTGGGTCTTCTGTTGTTATCTCTGTATTGAGTCTATCGACTATGTTAGAAATGGCATTAGCATTTTTAAAATGGCATCAGAATCTGCTTGAGCATGTCTTGGATACAATGCTTCAGGATCCCTTATTTATAATGCCAGTGAAAAACACGGTCAATTTTAATTTATAAAATTCTTTTAAAATTATTAATTTCAAGGATCTTGTAATGTTTTTTGCCTTCAAAAATTGAGATTCCTTTTCTTGTATTTCCTTCCATTCTTTCATCACCAACTCTTGCCACTGATAACAAGTATCATGAACTAGCACATAGGCTTAAGCTGGACAATATATCTTTCATATGTTGTATTGGAAGTAAACTGTCATTCAAAAGAAAAAGTGACAGATTTGAATATTAAGTGCCCATTTGGCAAGATTCAATAATCAATTTTTTATTTATTGTGTTAAAAAATTTGCAACTAAGATTAATTTGTGTACATATCGATTATAATAGTTCAAAATTAATTCTATTATCAAATTCTAAAACAAATTGGCTCTAGCGCGATGATAGAATATGCTGTAATATGAAGGTAAAACTTGAGTATATGCCAAAGAAGAAAGTGACATTTGGTGGTACTCTGGTGAAACCTATCGGAACTTAAAAATGTTGATACTTCTATTCTTCTAAAAATAATTATATATAATTTAATTAGGAGATATTAAAAACATTTTAAAAAATTATATTAAATTATAAAAAAATTGTAAAATGTTTGTCGAAACTATACATAGAAAATTGTATATTTCTCATAATTATATTAATTGTAACAATTAGTTGTAGATATTCATAAATCAACCCGGTTCTCTTTTTTCGAAGTCACAGACAATTCTTTATTTATTGAAAAAAATATTAAGTTCTTATTAAATAAACTTTGATAAATGCTCAATATCCAAGTAAGATTTTAAAATTGATAATACTTTGTGGGTGGTTTCAAACTTTACAATAATTGTTATTCTGTCCAAAAAAATTCTTGAAACTTTTTAGGTACAAAGAATTTACTTAATTTCATTAGTTCGGTTTTCAACAAAAGAAAATCTTGTTACCAATTGTTACAACAGAAAAGCAACTAAGAGCTCTTCATGGAACAAAGAAGAAAGTGATAGAAGCGTTGTCCTATTAGAGAATCCATAAATTAATCTCCTGGAATCTTAGATAGATTCTTTAGAAGAACAAATTCTCGAACCAGACAACTTGAACAAATAGTGGATATAGAATCCAATGTTGATATTGGATCAAATTCTAGGATAGACTCTCTTAATCCTAGACAATTATATAACTTAAATTGGTTGGCCTCAGATAGAACTAGCCTATACAGATATAGAAGGATTGATGATTTTCATCTTCCTGACGGAAGACATGAGATTATCAGACTAATCTCTGATCAAACAAGACGACAACTCCTAAATACAAACAGAAGATATGTACACTTAGGACTAATCGCCATAGGTGTTAGGTCTCTAACAAGATCTTTTGTAGGTGCTAAAGCCTTCGTAGTACTCTTTGATCAAAGGTTTAGGGATAATAATTCTCAAGCCATAATAGGGATGATAGAAATAGACTTAAACCAAACGATGTCCTTGATCTATATTGCCCCTAATTACACAATGAACCTTAGTGATTTCATACAAAATATAAACTTAGAAGTCCAAACAATAGGATTTGGAAGAAATTTTGAGGGACATAATTTGCACTTAGATATCACTTTCATCGGTAGAATAAGTGACCAAATATCCCCTAGATATAGAATAAACACAAACCCTCTGGTAACAACACTATCATCCGGTGGAATTCAATTTTTGCCACCAGAAATATTTGATTCCTCCAGAAACCAAAATAATCAATGGCAAACACATATTGATGCTGGATCCTCTAAAAGTGCAATAACCACTCCTGCTTCTGCCATAATAACAAGCAGGCGAAACAGTCTTTCAGTAAGATTTGTTGATTATGAAGACATACAAAATCCCCCAGAAGAGGAAATAGAACCTCTAGAATGTCCATGATGAACTTATGGCATTGTTCGTATTTCGAGTCATACATTCCTTACGAGGAACACAAACAAACCGGAAAATCTTTTTTAGAAGAAACTCACCTTTCCCAAAAACTTCTTAAAGCAGTTAAAAAATGGGAAGAAAATAAAAGGTGTCAAGGACAAAGTTTTGTAAATAATGAAACAGATTCAGATGACACTGATGAAGAAAACGAATATGCTTTCAGACAAAGATTATTTTCATTAATAGATAAAGAAAATTCTGATGAAAATAACATTGAAGATTTACTGACAAAAATTGATTTAAATAAATTTTACGAAAATGAAATCAATTTTAAACAAATGTTCAATATAAAGTCTGAAGATAATGAAACAGAATCATTAATACCATTTCCTGAAACTCATAGGGGACTTATGAATGATGCTTCTAGCTCAAATTTTAACCCCCAATTTGATTATATTACAGAAGATTATAACATGGGATTCCTCCCCCGTGAAAAAGTCATTACTCCAGTAGATTTAACCATAGGAGAAAATATAAAATCAAAAGGAAAAAGGATGCCTATAGAACCAACATTCAATATGCCATCTCTTTTATTAAATATAGGAAGTATTGACCCACAACTACTTCCAAATTACATAGAACAATGGACTTCTGCTGTAATAAGAGACTATAAGGTAAACCATGAAAACCATGTATCCAATAGTCAAGACATGATAGCAAGAGCCGAAACATATCTAGGAGACATAGCTAGAGCTTGCTGGGAATCCTTTAAACAAACCTTCCCAGAACAAATCAAAACAAATCTAATAGACCCTGGCCCAAATATCCATAATTTTTGTAGTCTAATACAAAGAATTTTCACAGCCTAATCTGTAAATGATGGAAATACCATCAGACAAAAAATTTATATGGGTAACTTAGAAAGACTCTCTATAAGCTATTTTGGCAAGATAAAAGAATTTACCCAAGATTACCTAATGTATGCCTCCATAGCAAGAGGATTTACAGATAGATCTTTAGGAGAAAAATTATTTTTAAAAATCCCAGGTAAATTAGGACAAAAAATTAGAGACAGTTGGAATGACGACCAAGTTGACCCAGTTATGAACAATTTAACTGTCAGGATCCAACACATAATGAAGATAATGGAAGAAACATGTACCAACATAGCCATTAATAAACAAATAAAAATGGCTGATTCAGAAATCTGCAAACAAATATATGCTCCTCAACAATACCACAAAGAAATTAGGAGGAAAAGACCCCAGTATAAACCTCCAAAACAACCGTCCAAAAGAAAAAATCTAACCAGACGGTATTCAATTAGAGCCTCTAGCTCTAGAAAACCTACTCTCAACAAAGAGAGACATGTTAGAAAACTAAAGGATAATAAAACATTCACAAAGCAATTGGAATGTTATGCTTGTCACCAACCAGGACATTACTCAAGGGATTGTCCAAATAAAACTAATTTGTTCACAAGAGAAGCAGAATTGATAAAAAGCTGTAGAATGAATCTTATCCCTATAGATGAAACTCTACAAATTCAGAAATATATTCAATAGTTAGTTGGTCTGACTATACATCTGGAGAAGAGGAGCCTGACAAAGATTATAAGATTTTAAACGAATTCACAAAAAATGAATATACAAATCTATACCCAGTAGATGATAAATACAATCAGTATGGAGAAATCCTTGATGATTTGGGATACAGTTTAATGTTCAAAACAGAATTAAGTGACTATGAACACGAAATACAATTCCACATAGGACCAGATCATAAAGAATGTCACTTCTGTAAAAGATATCCCCATAAAACGTTAAGAGCTCACTGTAGCTTATGCTACAAAAACTTTTGCAAAACTTGCGTACAAACTATCCTGAAAATAGATTTCCCTGATTCAAAGAAGGAAAATGATTTTGGAAATAAAATCATGAATAATCGGATCTCCACTCTAGAAATCAGGTTAAACCAAATAGAAAAGACGGTAGATTTTCTTTACAAAAATTTCCAAAAAGAAAGAGATCCAAAATGTACTGAAGAACATACTAGTAGGCTTATGGCATTGCAAAACAAAGATTGCATTCCCATAATTTGTAATAAAGAAAAAAACAAAGCCTACACATTTTAGTTAAAATAAATTTTCCTAAAATAAATAAATTTAACCAAACTGAAATAATTCTGCAAGCCTTGGTAGATACTGGTTGTTCTTTCACTTCTATATGCCAAAGTATTGTACCCAAGTACAATTGTTTCAAAAGCAACCTAATAACCAAAACTAGAACAATGTCTGGAGACATAATAACAAATGATATAGAAACACGAATTTTCACTATTCAATTATCCACAAATTGTGAAATTTTTGGTAATAAAATTTTTATAAATAAAGCAGATGTGGTAGACTTATGACCTGCTAAAGAAAAAATGATTTTAGGACTTGATTTTATTATACATAATAATAGATCAATTACCATTACAAAAGATTACCTATTAATTTCTACAAACTCACAAATGTCACCTATAATAGATGAGATCACATCAGAGTTACGAACAAAGCGTGGTGATGCCCCCACTAATCCTACCAAGAATAAACAATGTCCTTGTGATACACCCGGTAGTTGTAAAATAAAAGAATCAAAAAATCATGGCAATATAAACACTATAAAAACATACAACACATCCCATGATTCTTATTATGAAAGTATTTTAGAAAGCATAAAAACTGAAACAGAACTACAATATGAGTTATCTGTAGCAAAATCTGATTACAAAGCTGTCAAAATTAACAAAATTATAACCTTTGACAATATACAACAAATTATAGATGGATTGATAAAACTAGCATAATAGGAGAAGACCCTACAAAATATTGGGAAAAAGATCCAGTTACATGCAAATTAGAAATCATAAACCCAGACCTGATAATTAAAACTAAAGATATTCAGTATGGGAATTTCGAACAAGAATGTAAGAATCACATAAAAACCCTATTAGATCTGAAAGTTATAGCACCCAGTACTAGTCCTCATAGAAGCCCTGCTTTTATTGTTAATAAACACTCAGAACAAAAAAGAGGAAAGACTAGAATGATCTATAATTACAAAAGGCTCAATGATAACACTAACATAGATGGATATACTATCCCCTCAAAAGATGTGTTGATAAATAGGATACAGAAAGCTAAATGGTTTTCAAAATTTGATTTAAAATCAGGATTTCACCAAGTAAAAATGCATCCTAATTCAATAAAATGGACTGTTTTTTCTTGTTCAGAAGGATTATTTGAATGGAAAGTAATGTCGTTTGGACTAAAAAATGCGCCACAAATTTTTCAACGAAAAATGGATAATATTTTTGGAAATTATAAAGAATTCACTTGTACGTATATAGATGACGTACTTGTTTTTTCAAAAACTAAAGAAGAACATTATTTGCATCTCAAACAAGTTCTTCATTTATTTGAAAATTTGGGTTGATTATTTCAAAATCAAAAATGGAAATTTGTAAAACCCATATTTCCTTTTTAGGAACGGAAATAGGAAACAGAAAAATAAGACTACAACCTCATATATCCCAAAAAATCTTTAGTTTCCCAGACAAAATGGAAGACATAAAGACCCTAAGAGCTTTTCTAGGCTTGCTTAATTATTCAAGAAATTTCATCAAAGACCTGGGAAAATATACAACCCCTCTTTACAACAAAACATCTTTGACTGGACAAAGAAAATTCAATACTGAGGATATAAAGTTAGTTCAGAAGATTAAAGAAATGGTTAATAACTTGCCATATCTGTCTTTACCATTAGATTCTGATTATCTAGTTATAGAATGTGATGGTTGTGAACAAGGATGGGGAGCCATCCTAAAGAAAAAGAAAAATAAATATGAAAAAATTCATGATGAAGAAATTTGCAGATATGCCTCGGGGAAATATCATACAAAACCTCAGGTATACTCAACATCTACAGACTATGAAGTAAATGCTGTAATAAATGCTTTAGAAGGATTTAAATCTTCTTAATTAATAAAAGTGAAATCACCATAAAAACAGATTGTGAAGCAATAATAGCTTATGGTAGTCAACAAATAAATACTGATAAAAAATCCCACAAAAGATGGCTTTTATTCCAAGAATATGTGTATCATAATGGAATAAAAATAAATTTTGAACACATAAAAGGAGTAAAAAATGTTGCTGCTGATATTCTCTCTCGTTTTGCAAGAATACAACAAAATGAAACTTTGTAAGGTTTCCTACCAAAACATAAAGCAGGAGATGAAGTTCGGTAATCAAGAATTGCTGGTACTTACAAATGAGTTTCACTACCCTGGTAGAGAAGCTGTTAATGATAAATTCAATTGTCTCATTGATAATATTTGGAATATCCCAAAAAATACAAATGATAATGAGCAATTTGTTTGTTCAGTAAAAAAGGGCATCATCTGTGCTCTATACAATTTTTGCATTGCAGATAACCAAGGAGTTCCTCTTCTTACAAAAGCCTCTCCTTCTGGAAAAGGCTATACAACTTTTGTCCTGCTATCAGGATCGCATAAAGGTGTTTATACCAATTTCAAAGACCTTTGCCTCGCAAAGGAGGGTATTCAAAGCCCAATCTATAAAGGTTTCTATTCAAGGGAAGAAGCAGAAAAAGCCCTTGAATTAAATACCATAGACATTAACAAAATAAAAAGGTCTCTCGAACCAGAAAACCCGACCATAATCATAAACGCTGGCTAAACCAAAACTAGCCAAAAAACCTACAAAGACACAGTTAGCCCAAATGTCCCAGGCTCAATAAATGACCTAAACTTAGATAATTTTAAGAAAATACAAAGTTTATTGTTTAAGGTACACAATAACCAAACTCAAATTCCAGGACTATACATAGGTGTACATGCTTATTTTAACCAAAAATTTGTATGTATCAATAAAACCCCATACTGCCAAGACAAAACCAATTGTCCTTGCAAGATAAAATTTCTCTTTAGAAAAGTCAGACTAGACATGGACTTGTTTAAGTCCTTCGGATATGAAGACTTAGCAATTTCTGCAAAAAGTCTATTGGATTATGGGTGTTTGGAATCAATCCTAATTCCTCCATCTGATAGATTCGAGGGATTTAATCCCTCAATCAATGAGGCCATAAACTTAATCCAGGCAGAAATGATGGACTACATTGCCATTAAGATAACTACCTGCCCGAGCAATTTCACTGCTCAGAATTATCCTTGCCATGTTATGAAACTCTTACCTGAGGATCATAGAGATTATCCCTGCCTATTCAATGATGAATATGAAAGCTGGGATGTACAAGGCAATACACAATACCAATATAGCCTTATGAGGGCACAAATTCAGGGCTATCAATGGTTCTTCTCAGAAGAGGACAAACGTGAGTTTGATCTGATAAAAGAAACTCATGATACAAAACTTTTCCTGCCCTTATACAATGGAAATTTTTTCATTCCCTTCCCTGTGGACCACAACAACAAATTAGTTCAGTTCTTCCAGAAAGAGAAAAAAGACAAGGAGATTTATGAAGCCAGCGGATGCCATGGACAACAAACTCCTCCTTTCCCTTCTACTGATCTCTCAATGGAAGATTCATCTGACATTTTCTGTTCTGGAAATATCCAAGATGAAGAAGATGTTACGATTACAAAGGCAAGCAAGAGTTAAAGACCAATGTATCCTGCCTAAAGAAAAGCTAAAATCAAAGGCATGAATCTTTACTATTGCTAGATTAGACATTGAGCTTATCTGTAATAAATGTATTTGTAAAGGACAGCCCTGTGACAGAGTAAAGGAACAGTAATTTTACTGTTCTTGACTGAAGGGGTTTTGTCTTGTTGTATAAACTTTCTCTATATAAAGGGTGTTCAGGTTCAGTTGAACACACACGCTGAACAATATCATACCCAATATTGAGAGAGAGAGAAACTTAGAAAGAGAAGCTTGTAATAGTTGTATGTGCAATAATATCAAGTTCTTTTCTGCATCTTTCCCCCTCTACCCCAAAAGTTTTCTCCGATAAACTGTAAGTATGAATCTCACTATGTCTGGCTAATTCTTGTGAAGGCACCCTCAAGGGGCCTTAGTTATCTCTATTTGGAAAATGCGAATATGATTTAGAACCCAGCTGTTTGTAAACAGTAATGTTTATTTTTCTTTTCTCCTTTACTTATTTTTCGAAAACCTGGGAATGGTAAGCTTGCAAAGGTGTGCCCTTGATAACTGTTTTTGAAAAACTATGAAAGTCCTTTTTGGTTAGGCTAGTGCTTCGAGAAAAATAAGATCTACATAAGACCCAAAAGAAAGTGTGGGCAGTTCGCGATCTTCAGTACTCAACTTAATACCCAGAAAACTGATAAGGACGTTGTTTTTTTTTTAAAAAAAAAGAGTTACGGGTTCATCATATTTTATATTTTTCCAAATAAGATAACTTATAGTGTCCACTTGAGGATTGCCCTCTATTCATCTAATTTGATCCTTTCCTTCCGCATATCGCTTACTCTCAACTGTTATTACTCTTAACTTTGAAATATAATATAAATCTAACTAGGAGGCTTTGTCACCTTTGCTGATCTATATTATATTTTTGTACTTTCCACTAGCTTTATTTTACCTTTTTGCTTTTATTATTTTCTACCTTTATTTTGCTTTATTTACTTTTATTGTTACTTTTGTTTACCTTCCTTTATTTTACGGGTTTCTGGTACCTCTTTTGGTATCAGAGCCTTACATTAGCTCTGGATAGATATCGTGATAATAATAATAATAATAACAACGCCAACAACAAAGTTTCAATAAAATCTTTCGAAGATTTATCTGAATCATTAGACAGCATAACAAAAACTCAAAATTTGTTGTTTAATAAAATTCAAATATTAGAAAATAAAATTAACGATATTCTAAATATCATAAAAACTAAGGACCAACAAATTCATTTGTCTACAACCGAACTCGATAAAATTACTACACAACTTTTCAAACTTGATTTAGGAAAGACAACAAGCCAGACCTCAACAAAATTTATTTTAGCAAAACCTAGAAAATGAGAACTATTCCATTTACAGGAACCTCACAAACAGTCATTGGAGAGTTAAAATTGTCTTGAAATTTTGACAGAGAACGGAGGAAAAGGAAATATAAATGGCGAAGGAAGAGAAAAGAAAAACGGAGTTAGGTGTGCGAAAGGAATGGGTTTGGTTTGGTGTCAGTTAGATTGAGAAGAAAAGCATAATAGGCGATTTGATGTTTTAGTGCTTCGCAAAAGGTTAACCAATTTAAATCCATTTTTGCATTGCAGTGCCTGTCTCCCTCTTTTAACATGTAGCATGACTTACATTTTTTTCTTAATTAGTTGTATTATCATGTTTTTTGTTTTGTATGATAGTACCACAATCATTAATCATTTAGTGCGTGTTTGGATTTACTTCGGAGACACACTAAAGCGGTAAAAGTCACGTCTAAATCACCAAAATGATGCAGAAGCAAGAGAGAGCAGCTTTGGATTGATGCGCGTTTACTTTAAAAGAACATGAATTCAAACATGCTGTTAAACAGTTAGCAATTGACCCTAGGATGCTGTGGTAAACATTAAAATGCAATCCCCTCGTTGCTGGATGTACTTTATTGCTTAACCAACTTTATAGTATACATGGTTGATTTTAATGTTTTGTCAGGTGTGCCAATGAGACATATATGCTTTTGGACTTGGATCAGAAATGATGTCTTGAATAGGAAGTATACTTGCTTCTCTATGCACTAAACCTTCCCTTTCAAGAGTTTTGGCCCTTGACCTTTTGTAAAAAGTTCAAAAAGGATCTCTGAGATTGTTCTTTTTGATAGATTATCTAAATACCATATTGATTTACTGTCTGACACAGATATACATATTACTTTAGTGAATGCTTGCAATATTAATAAAAGAGAAAGAAGATGAAATGTGGGAACCAAGATTCTCAAAAAAGTTTTAAGTATAATTTTTCTTTTAAATACTGAACTATTGGATCTAAGAAATTATCAACAGCCAGGTGGCTTCTTACTTTATGTCAGTGTTGCAACAAACACAGGAATATCTATTCAAATCTTTCTGAGTGTTGCATTTTTTGAGTAAGTTTGGATAAATAAATTCTTATTAGAGACAAAAATGAAAAGAAATAACAGTAAAATGAATCAAACTTCTCCTGTATGCAACTTGATTCAAAAATAGAGGTTATTCTTGGAATCTGTAGCTAACGAGTTGTCTTGGAGTTTGTTTTTTAGGCTGCAAGCATAATCTAGATGCTTAATTGCAAAAAGAGTCCTCTTATATTTTCCATTCTACTAAATTGGTGTCCTTATTTTTTAATTTACTATCGAAGTCCTCCTATTTTTCTAATTTCACTATCTGAGTTCTCAGAGAAAAAATTAAACATTGATAATTAGCTTGTTTTACGCGTCTCAGGTTCTCGTTACTCAGTTTGGGTTCGTGTTACTGATTTTGAGAATTAAGAATTTTTGGTAATAGGAAGGTTAAAGATTTTGAGTGGATGAAGTTTACATTTTGGGTTGGGGTAATTATTTGTGAGATAATTGTTAGTGACCTAATTAGTAATGATGATAAATTGGAGATAACCTAAATAATTAATCACTTTAGTTACTAATAATGATATTTCCTAAACACATGAATATTTCTTAAATGACCAATTATATGCGGACACGTGGCGGTCAATGTTCTAAGCTAGTGAATTTTGAAAAATAACATGATATGAATTAAAAAATATGGGGACCGATTTAGTGAAATGAAAAAAATAGGGGGACACTTTTTGCAATTAAGCCTAATCTTAAAGACTCTGTCTCGATGATACAAGCTTGTTTCTAGCTACTCAGGGTTCTAGCGCCAAATGGATATCACTTAAAAGAATCTTATGGATTGTGTCCTGAGTTGGTTGAATTCTCATGGATACTTATGTTGCTGCAGGATTCAAAAAAGTTTCGAATTTTATAATGAAAAGGAGGTATTTGATTTACTGGGCTTCCTTCGGCTTGAACAATATGAAAGAAATCTCTATATATGCGAATGGTTTGTAAGTTGAGGTGGAACACCCCCTCATGCTGTTGGAAAATGGCCCTCATTTTTATGCTCTCTGCATTTCACCTTGTAGAATATGATGTATTTAGCAAACGGCTTTTTGTTTAATTAGCTGGGTGCTGCTTTGTAAATATACTTGTGGTACACAATTCAGTTGTTTGACTTCAACATATTTTGTGTACAAAATATAGGATGAGAACAGATTTGCTGTAGGGATTTGTTTAAAATGTAAGCATCATGACTACACACATTAATTGAAACTAAGGAGTTTATGAATTGATCATAGGGTGCATTTCTACCAATCATTGAGAAATTGAAGGGAAAACAAGGCCAACAAAATAGTAATTTGAAATCTGCAAAGCATGTTCTCCCTTGATAATGGCATAGCAACTCCACAATCATAGGACGCTGCCTCCTATAGGCAGATATAATACATTAATACCTCACTCATGTTAGAATTTGTTTACTTATTGGGAAATGGTGGCAAGTTCAATTAACTAATCTAAAAGAAGGCATGACTGAGTTCTCATGTTGTAAACTTCACGTAGAGCAATTTCTTTTCCTCTCTTTTTATCAACAAGCACATCAAGCATTCCTGTTGAAGTTGACAGTTTAAATTATGCAAACACAAGACCTCAACTTTTTTATGCTGAAAATGAGACAGTAAATAGTACTCTTTAATACATCGACGAAAAGACCGTGAGATCAAATAAGCAAAGGAGTGAAAAATTCAAAGTTTGTTTTGTTGTAAATGGCATTTTAAGTTCACCTCTGCCACATTGTAGGGTGTGTTCTCAATGTTCTCTTTGATATGGAGTGCATAAAATGAAACATTAATACACCATTTTCTTTTGGCAAAGCTAAGGAACTACATAATAGTGCTAGAGTGTAGATCCTATGCAGTAAGATCTATAATAGTGCCCTGCTCCACTCTTTAAAACATTGATAAAAACACTGTACGAGGTTCGATAAACAAAGGGGCAAACAATACAAATATCTAAACATTTTATAGCTACATGTTTGTCAAAGCTTATACTAGAGTGTAGATCCTATGCAGTTAAATGGAACAGTATTTGGTGCAGTAGGTAGCTTATTGCCTTATTGGTCAATATACCACTAAACTTCATTGTGAACTCAAATGAAAGGAGAAGCACTGAAATCTTCAAAAATGCCTGCAGTAAGTTTGAAATTTTGGATATCAAAGTGGCAAGAGTTCTTCTATTTTTGACAAAAAAAGTGGCAAGAGTTCTAATCACAAGAAAGAATACAATTTTCAGTTGCAGAATAAAACACAATGTGCAGTAAAGCAGGATAAAACGATTAGGCTCGCTGGAAGACACCTCAGCTTGGAACACTGCCAAATAGTCAATTTGCGAAGCAAAGGAAGGAAGGTTTCCAAAGCAGTCAGGCAAGGATTTTATCTTTGGAAGATCCTATAATGTTAACTTTTGCAAGGCACCTAGATGTTGTAAAGCCTCATGCAAACCTTCCACCCATATGCATTTGTTGGTTTTGCGGAAGAAATTATAAAAAACAGAAGAGAGAAGAGAGACAATACATATATGGAGGAAATAGAATTATTCTATTCTAATTCAAATTATTCTCAACAGCGATACAATAAATAGTAAAAGATAAACTAATTAGATAACAAGATATTAGCAAAGCAAAACAGAATATTAAAACTAACTTGCTCCTTAAAGATAAGAATCACTTATTGACTAGGCTAATCCATTAAAACTACTTACTCTTAAAATATACGAAACCAACTTATTTACTAAATCCTATTTTAAAAACTGAAAAATAAAATATTATGCAATTACAAAAATATATCTTCAACACTCCTCCTAAACTCCAATTCTTTGCCTTAAGAGTTCAAATTTATTGATAGGTAGTGACTTTGTAAACATGTCAGCCAGTTGATCTTTAGACTTGCAGTAAATTAAGTTCACTTCTCCACTTTGTTGCATCTTTATCAAATAATAGACCTTGATATTGAAATGTTTAGTCTTCCCATGACACACAGGATTGTTTGCAATAGCAATGACTACTTGATTGTCAACAAAAATTCTAGTTTTGTTCTTTTGAGCAAATAGAATGTTTGCCTTGTTGTAGTGAGATACATTAGACATCCAATCAAGCTCCTATAATATCCTTCATCAATGTTATCAACACCTTCTTCCTTGCTGAACTTCTCCTTTTGATTCATTGGTGTGCTAACAGATTTGCATTCCTCCATTTGAAACTTCTTCAAATTTTCTTTTGCATATTTCCTTTTTTTCATGTTTAGCATTCTTTCAAGATGGTAATGACCAAGTCTCTTGTGCTTGAATTCTGTGTGACTTGAGTGAAATAGGTTGTATGCTCCTCCTCTGCTGGATCAAATGAAAAGCTTTTACCTTTCATTTTAACCCTTAGAACTTCCCGGCCAAAAATGTCATAGATAAAGCAATGTTGATGTTCAAAGGACACTTTAAATCCCTTTTTAATCAACTGACCTACACTTAGCAAATTTTGGTCAATGTTAGGTACATAAAGAACATCTGATATTAATTTGATAGCTGAACACGTTGAAATTGCAACAGTTCCTTTTCCTTTTACTGGAATATAGCCACCATTCCCAATTTTGACCTTTGAGACATTAGTTGGCTTCAAATCCTTGAATAGAGTCTTATCATATGTCATGTGGTTCGTACAACCACTATCAATCAACCAACATTTAGAACTACTCCTCATCAAATAACATGTTGCAACTAATTTGGATTAAAGAGTCCCCCCAATAAGATATGAGAGATGATAGATTCTCTTAGATGGAGTAATGTAAGAAACCTCCTTCACAATAAATTGTAAGATCATTAACAAGATCGTGCATCTTGAAACTTGTAACTTTGCCAAATTCATCTATCTCTATATCTTGAAAAAATGATCTCCAATATTGTTGGAGTACAAATGTAAGGTGAAGTCCCACACCGAGCATAAATGAAAGAGTTGAACACCATACAAGTGAGGAGAAGACCCATAAACCTAAAGCTTAAGGTTTTGGGTTAAAATGTGGTGTCTGGTTCACTTATATGGTTGCTCGTGGTCTACTGGTGTAAAATCTCCTCGGTGTTTATCCTCATCGGCTGCACAACAATTGGTATCAGAGCCGATGATCCGACTTGATGATCAACTCAAACAAGATGACGGTGACAGATCCCTGGATATGGAGATCCCTTATATCGAAAGTCTTCCTGGTGGGTGAGTCCATGCATGAAGGTCAGGCAGTGGGTCATGTAGGTGTTGCGTTGGTACAAGGTATTAGAATTTGTTGGCGACAATAGCTAGACAAGATGGGACAGTCGCACTTAAGCTCTAGGGACCACCAATGGATACTCGTGAAATAAAAATGACTTCTACTCGAAGGGGAGATTACCATGTGGAAGAGACTCATTTGAGGGAGAGATTATTGGAATACAAGTGTGAGGTGAAGTCTCACATCGACTATAAATGAGGAGGTTGAGAATCATATAAGTAAGGATAAGACCCATAAACCTGAACCTTAAGTTTTTGGGTTAAGGTATAATGTCAAGTTCACTTATATGGTTGCTTATGACCCATTGGTGTAAATCTTCTCGGTGTTTACCCCCTTCGGTTCCCCAACAATTGGTATCAGAGCTAATGGTTTGACATGTTGATCGACTCGGAGGAGTAAGATGATGGTGATAGATCCTTGGCATGGGGATCCCTTGTATAAAAAATCTTCCTCCCGTGGGTGGAGCGGCGTTGCAAGTATCTAGAGCATGTGGACTTTAATGGCCACCATGAAAATACTTGTGAATGAAAATGACTTCCGCTCGAGGAAAAGATTACCATGTGGAAGAGACTTGCACTTGAAGGGAAAATTATTGGAGTACAAGTGTAAGGTGAAGTCTCATGTCGAGTATAAAAGGAAAAGTTGAGCACCATATAAGTAAGGAGAAGACCTATAAATCTGAGCTTTAATGTTTTGGGTTAAGGTGTGGTGTCCGATTCATTTATGTGATGTGTTCATGGTCTCACTGTTTTAGGTTAAGGTTACCATGTGGTGTGTTCATGCATAACAAATATAATTCATTCCACATAGCATTACCAATATCTTTTGCATTTTAATATTGAATTAGATAAAATGAATCCATTTGCCATCCACACAATTACAACTTCCTTAATATAAATGAAAATTAAGTAACATTTAGCATGGCAATTAGTGTCAGTATCACACAACAAAAATATAGTTGATAAAAAAAATTACACATTATTTAATATAAACAATTATCATTCCACAAGAAAAAAAATCACGAGAATGGAATTTTTTTGCATTATGTGTTAAAAGATATAATCTCTCTAAATACATGGATAGAATAAATTAGAGAGAAATATATCAAAATAAGAATGTTAGACTTAGACTTTAAAATTAGAAAATAGTCTAAACTCGGACTTATAAAGTCTAACTTAATTTAACTTTTGGTGAAAGAAAAACTTAATTTAACGTATTTCCACCCATATTTATAAGCAAAATCTCAAGCCCTTAAGTTAATTCACAAAAAATTGTATAGATGGAGAACTTCATCTATTTCTCTCAATAGTTTTGTCTACCCACCAATCATTGAAAGGAATGAGAGGTTATAACTTCATCTATTTTTCTCTCAAAAAATTTATTTAATCACATTTTTATTTTATATTATTATTTTATTTTGAGCAGATTTTATGTTACTATTTTGCTAGCTAATTCATTTTATTAATTTCTGCATGAAAAAAGGAAACCGAATTCAAGCATTGAAACTCACATGTTCATAACCCTCCCTCCAACTAGTGTAATTAACCCAATTATGTAAAGAGAAAAAGAAAGCTCAACCTGTATTATAATAACTCAGTCTAAACAGTTTTTTTTTCTTTCTAAAATATGTCAATGGGCTTGACCCAGGCATGCATGATACTAGCTAGCAAAAAAGAAAGGCTTTTATTTTATTATATCCACTTCTCTTATTGCTAAGTACATTCCCATTTATCTTTCTATTATCATATACACCATTATACTTGTAACATTTATACAAACTCATTATTCTAGAATGTACTTTATGGAACAATGTTTTTTTAACATTCTAAAAAGTACTTTAATTTTCGGAACATAATTTATTTTTAACATTCCAAAATATAATTTCTGAAATGTTAAAAAATAAAATTATGTTCTAGAAAGTATTTTCTAGAATATTGTTTTGTGTTTCAAAAAGTAATTTCCAAAATATTATGAAAAACATTAAAAAAAATTCAAGCAAAACACTAGGACCATAAAAAATCTTACATAATGGAAAATATTGTACAATAATGAAGCAATTGAAGTGGAGAAAACATATGATTGATATTGGTCCTTCAATTTGAAATTTTGAATCACTCTGAAAGATGCTCTATTGTAGCAACTCAATGTTTGGAGGATGAAAAAATCCTAATGCTAGAGTAAGAGATTGAGCAAGGGAGAAACAAAGGGAGACCATAGCAAGAGATTGAAGGGGGTAGAGGGAGTGAAAAAGAGGAGAAATGATGATAGAAGAAAAGAGAATGTGTTTTTGCTATAAAGAAAAGGGAGTTGTGTTGTTGCACTGAAAAAGGGAATATATGAGGGAGAGAAGAAGGTTCAAAAGGGGAGGTTATTTAAGTAATTTGATTTTAGAAAAAGAGAAAGAGAGTGTAGTTAGCAAAAAAATAAAAAAAGAGAAAAATGAAGGAATATAACAATAGCCGAAAAGAAAAGGAAACTGCTTGACGCACCTAACATTTTTGCTGGAAAACCCAACCGTTTTTCAAAATGTCGAAAATACCCAAATAACAGGTTACATTTTTCATTTCTGCAGTGCCTATTTTTTTCGCAAAATCTCACTCCCTTAGTGTAAATTGCTTTTGTTAGCTTCCGTTAGCCTCCTTTTTCAAGCATTTTTTTGTCTCTGGTGGTGTACGTGCGTTGTTTACGAGTATACGATTAAGTTGGGTGGTTATTCATCACCGAAGAAGAAGAGGTATGTAATTTTTTTTTAAAAACATACGGGTTGACAATCCGTATGGTTAATCCATATGAGTCAATCCGTATGAACATACAAATTAGCAATCCGTATGAGTCATACGGATCAACAATTTGTATGGTTCATATGGATTGCCAACATACAGATTGTCAATCCGTACGAACCATACAATCTGTATGGATCATACGAATTGTTGATCCGTAGGCTTTTTTTTAAAAAAAATTGTAAAATAATTTTCTAATTTATTTATTTAATTTGTTTTGTAGCGTAATTTGTTTTGTAATAGTTCTAGCAATTTTATAAATATTTATTTGGTGATATTATTTTATAGTGGTATAAAAACAATAAAAAAAATGTATTTAGTAATTAGATTGGTAAAAAATGATAATATATATAAACTTTTAAAAATTGCTTAAACTAACATTAGATTGCTTAAAAATTAGTTTAGTAATTAATTGAAAATAATTTAGTAATTAGATTGGTAAAAGTAACATTAGATTGCTAAAACAATTTTTTGTATAAATTTAAAATATTTATTAAAGTTGATAATTAAACAATTTTGATATTTAACTTAATGATGTATTTAGATATTTATTACAGTGATTGAAAATTAAACAAATATGATATTTAAGTGAATGATGTATTTACATGTTTATTACAACAATTGATAATTAAACAAATTTAATATTTTATTGAATGATGTATTTATTAGAATTTATATGATATTTATTGAATGATATATTTATTAGACTTTATATGATATTTTAATGAAGATATGCAGTGAAAATGTAGTATTTGGCTATATGATGTACAATACATTTTTTTTAATTTTGTATAAAGTTATATTTGTATCGATAACAATGAGGTGATTGTATAATTTTTTTAAGTTGTTTTTTATTTATCATTGAATCTGTTAAATGTTTTATTAATATGGATGAAGAATAGTGAATGTATGATAGTATGATGTCTGAAGAAGTTGATATGAACGTTGAAAATGAGGAAGATGTTAGCATGAAAGTAGAACACGTTGATTGCTTCAATGCCTTTAATACTTCTTAGGTATTTGTCTAATTTTTTGTTGGTACAGTAATTATATTACATAAATGTTCATTGATATCAGACCTTCTTTGAATTGTGTTATAGTTATTTGCTACCCGTGATGAAGTTTTACATTGGGCTCGATCGGTGGCTTATGAAATTGGGTTTGTTGTCGTGATAATGAGGTCAGACACAAATACTAGTATTAGAGGAAGGGACCCATTTCTGTTAATAGCTTGTGAAATGAGTGGTGAGTATAGGCCTAAGAAGAATGATTTTGTAAGAAAATGTGAATGTCTATTTAAGTTGCATGCGAAGCCAGTTTTGGGAGGAGAAGGATGAATGGTGAAGTTAATTTGTGGAATTCAAAATCATGAAATGACAAAGTCATTTGTTGGGTATCCATATGCAGGTCAACTGACTAAAGATGAGAAGATTGTTGTTGTTATTGATATGACGAAGTCCATGATGAAGCCAAAAAATATTCTTTTGACATTGAAGGAGCACAATGCCAACAATTATACAACAATCAAACAAATTTACAATGCCATACATGCTTATCGTTCTTCCATAAGAGGGAGTAACACCAAAATGCAACAACTCATGATGCTACTTGACTGAGATCAATATATTCAATGGCATAGGATGAAGGATGAAAATGTTGTACATGACTTGTTCTGGAGTCATCTTGATGCAATCAAATTAACCAATTCTTGTAATTTGGTTTTTTTGATTGACAGTACCTACAAAACAAATAGGTACAAACTGCCGTTGGTTGATATTGTTGGTGTTACATCAACAGGAATGACATTCTACACTGCTTTTGCTTACTTGGAAGGAGAACATCTTAAAAATTCTGTTTAGACTCTACAATGGTTTCAAGATCTTTTCATGAAAGTTGATGCACTCCCTAGGGTTATTATTACCGATAGAGATTTGTCTTTGATGAATGCAGTGAAAATTGTATTCCCAGATGCTACGAACTTGTTGTGTCGGTTTCACATTGACAAGAATGTGAAGACAAAGTGCAAAACTCTGGTTGCTCAAAAGAATGCATGGGATTATGTGATAGAGGCTTGGGGAAGTTTGGTTGACTGTCCATGTGAGAGTTCTTTTGGTGAGTACCTTAAAATCTTTGAAATGACTTGTTCTCTATGGCCTATGTTTGTGGAATATGTGTTTCAAACATGGGTGATTCCGCACAAAAAAAAAATTGTGAAAGCATGGACTAACAAAGTCACGCATCTAGAAAACACAACTATTAATAGGTATGAATATTGTTTTTTGTTTGTGTTGATTTAAATAAAAATGTATTGATTATTTATACGTTGTTGTATATTTCATTTATAGGGTTGAGAGTGCTCATTGGTCATTAAAGAGACTCCTACAAACTCCCTTGGTGGCATATGCAGTGTTTGGGAAACAATGAACAACATAATGACACTTCAACACACCCAAATTAAAGTATCTTTTGAGAGAAGCACGCACATGGTTGGGCATGTCTTTAAAGTTACCTTGTACAAAAAACTACTTGGCATGATATCAAGGTACACTTTAAATGAAATTGCTACTGAGTATGAGCATGTACCTTATGCAGGCAAAAACCCTTCACGTTGTGCATGTGTCATGAGGACTACCCACGATCTTCCATGTGCATATGAGTTGTCTAAATATGTTGTTGGCTCCATACCACTAGAGACAATCCACATTTTTTGGCGACGACTTAGTTTTTCAGATCAAGAGTTATGTGGAGCTCGATGTTTGTGGCAAAGTACATTTGAAGACAAAGCTTCGAGAAATTGCTTATCCTAATATGAACTCTATGTGTCCTCTTCCATAAAAGGTGAAGACCAAAGGTGCTCCAAAAAAACCACTGACCAAACAATAAAAGTCAACAAAATGTGATCCGTCTTATTAGGAGTATGTTGATTCGTTACACTCTGTGCAAAATAATAATTCTTCAATGAAATGTAGTGCATCATCATCTGAGCAACCAATACAGAGACGAAATATTCCAATGTTGGATCAATTCCATCCATGTATCCAGGATTCTATTGAAAACATTATTGATGTTAAAGCGGATGATAATTGTGGTTATCGTGCAATAGTTGCCTTATTGGGTATGGGTAAAGAATCATGGTCATTGGTGCGCAACCATCTGCATAAAGAACTCATAAGCTGGTCAGAAAAGTATATCAACCTACTTAGTGGCATAGAGAGATTTGAGGAAGTAAAGTGTTCCCTACTTGTTGATGAATTATCTATGGTGCGTAAGTTTATTGTTATGTCACTTTTTCTTAAAATAAATTTAAATAACTGCTATTTGTTGTCTATTACATGTAGGTTACCATAGACAAGTGGATGAATATTACGGATATGAGATATGTCATTGCTTCACAATGCAACATAATAGTTTTTCTCTTTCACGACAACAAAGTATGACATTTTTTCCTCTTAGAAGTCAACCACCACCAAATTCTTCTGTGCATCGAGTAATATGCATTGGTCATGTGTATGAAAATCATTATGTACAGGTAATTGCATAATTATTATGTTAATATAAATGATAACAATGTTGTTGGTTATCTTACATTGTATTTGTTTATCATTATGTAACAGGTTTTTTTACGAAACTATTGTCCTTTACCACCATTGACGTTGCTGTGGAATACACATTGCCATTATCAGGCAAAGCAATGGCCCACCCCATACATAGGTAGAATGCAATGTTACACAAATTTGTCTAGGTTGAAAACCAAATTTATTGATTTAGGTGATGAATGAACATAAAATATGTTATTTCCACTAATGTTTCAATAAATAATTATTTTGTTGACATTTTGTTACGCTGTGCATGTTATTTCCACTAATTATTTTAAAAAGTTATGACATAAATAAGTACTTTGAAAATAATAAACATACAGTTTAATTAGCTAATGGGCACCAATTTAAACATTACATGAACTTACAACATAGTAGAAACAAATACAAAATGCATCAAAAACCACAATTAACTAATACTAATTTTGCATTAAATCATGTTGCGACTGAGACATGTCGTCTTCCATTTTGATTACCGGTTTACTAAAAACAACTAAAATTTCTATTGGGCCAAACCGTTTCCAGTAGTTAAACTGTACTAAGACCTTCAACATATCATCGTCAATTTTTAGCTCAATTATTTCAAATTTGATAACTTTTTCTGAATACTCAAAATGATCTGACTGTCGAAAAAACAATTGTCTTATCGTTTATGATTCATGAATACTATAAGGGGGAATCCCTTAAGGTGGAACTTGCTTGACCACATCCTTCAATCTGTCGATGATACATCCCGAAAGAATATCAAATATTTTTGGATTTTTCCCTGTGAACGAGTAACCCACAAATTCGTGTTGGCGTGACATGTGCCACTTCCTATGTGTTGTTCAATGAGACTACTTGTTTTATTTTTTTTTAAATAGATGTGTACCACTTCCTATGTGTTGTCAAGTACAATAATGTTGTGTCATGCTTTAAGGTTGCATCAAACATGCATTGTTACTATCAGAACTAAAATAACTGAGTAGTCATTTCTATGTCAGTATGTAGGTGTAGTATTCATTTTTTTAAACAGACGCATGCAATTCACAATGTGTTGTCAACTTTGAAAATTATTTATGATGCTTAAAAGGTGCAAAAACATACATTTGTAATTTTTTATGGATGAATTAATTTATTCCTCAAATCAACATTAGCGGCTAATTAATGATAAACGGATAACAAAAAATTTTATAAAATAATTAAAACGTGTTTGTAAGTAACACACCAAAATTATAAATTAACCAAATGTCAGTGTCAATACATAAATGTACCAAATAAAAATATTATCCAAAAAATTAAAATTTACATATATAAGGCAAAAAAAACTTCAAGGACCGCTCGTACACTACCTATGCCTCGATCTTTGACCTATAGTTGGTTGGCCAATGTAGCTTCTTGCGATGCTCAGACATTTTTCAACAACAATACAGGGTTTTATTCCTTCAGTCGGGATCCTTAGATTCAGTAGCCTCTCCAACTTATCAACAATTGCTACATAACCATCCTAGTAAGTGAAAAAAACAAATATAAGAAATGTTAGTAATAAAATAAAAAACAAAACAACAAACACAAAATACCAAAAAAATATATTACCACTACATGTCCAGGACGATGCACATTAACGTCTACTTCATTAGGTGCTCCTGCCGCCACTGGTTGCTGATGCACATCTGATTCAACAAATGTGTCATATTGTTAAACCGGCGGAACTGTAGGAGGATCCCCTGGTTGTGCCGGAGTCATAAATGGATGTGAAATCAGGTAGAACCACTCCATGTAATCTGACGAACATTGGCTAGGCACTATATAAATTTACCCTACATGTGCAATGTAGTCACCGAACTGCATCCATTTAGCATCCATTTCTTCAACAGAAGCTGAAGGCACAACAAGATGTGGTGGAATAGTCTGGATGTACCCAAATTGTCGTACAACCTTCTTAGGTCGGTGAATGACTGTTAAGGGACCCCATCTGAGATGGCCGGAAAACAAGGAGATAACCTCAAATTCTCTAAATGAACGGTGATCACCATTTGGAATCCAGTACACAACATCAGGGGTTAGTTTGTCCAGACGCCTGCGATACGTCGACACAGGTAGTGCCTTGCTAGAGGTCCATCAGCATGCACGCGGTCTCTTCTCGTCATAATCCTCAGCAGCTAAGGCGGAACCAACAAATGGGAAATGCTTGTAGATCCAACACTAAAAATATTTTGCAAATATATTCATTAAAATAAGCAACAACATATAATAACCAACACCAATGAAAAAATGTTTTATTAACATTTGAACTAACCTGTAATAGAGTGATATATCTTGCAAGTTGCCTCACTGTGCTCTTTGACGCCTCATTTAAATTATCATACATATGCACAAGTGTTACAGTGCCCCAAGCGTAAGTGCCACTCTACGTCAAGTCACACAGTGCATCCAAGAATTACCACGTGCACGTATGTGACACTCTTGTTAGAAAAGAGTGTGCATCCAAGCAGATGCAATAAATACGCTCGCGCTACTACAATCCAGTGACATGCCTCGATTTTTGTCTGATACATGTCTCACAGCCACGATAGTTAAACATAAGAGTCATGACATTGAATCATCTCAACTCTTCCCTCTGCAGCACTGACCTCGAGTAATTCCACCAACATATCGACAATGTCGTCGACATAAAGTAGCTCAAAGGTATGGAACGCCCTTACGATAGGCAAATGTAGCAACGACGCCATGTCATCCAAGGTGATAGTCACCTCTTCGTCGGGCAAATGGAAACTACTAGTTTCCTTATGCTAGCATTCCACAAAAGCAGGCATTAGTCCTCGATCGTCCGTATCTAGGGAACATGCGATCAAATGAATTAGTCTGCTGGTAGCCACAAGGCCTTCAATTTCTGGAGCAAGCCTCCCAAACTTAGCCATCTTCCTTCCATGGGAAGATAGCTTCAGCTCAAGACGTTCCTACAAGCGATTATATCGATCATGTAACGCAAAATTAATAAGTTGTAAACTACGTGCTTTATGTTTTTTAAGATTTACATACCTCTCCATTCTTGGAAAACCCTTAACATTAGTAACACCTTCTTCAATAGGTGGTTGTTGTTGCTCTTCATTCAATTCCTCTGCGGCCATCGGAGGATCCTCAACAACATGCGCCTGTTGTCGCTGCCTATGGACAGATGTGGTAAGCATTCACCGTTGGGGGCATCATTATCATCATCATCATCACTAAAGCCTGACCGAGACCTTTAGTTCTAACCATTATCTGCACAATATTTTTTAAAATATTTTGAATTTTTGTTTCAATCATTTTTTAAAACTAACTAACAAAGTTAAAATATTTTAAATTTTTGTTTCAATCATTTTTTAAAGCAAACTAACAATTTACACATTTTTAAATTTTGGTGTCAATCATTTTTTAAAAAATAACTAACAATTTTAAATTTTGGTTTCAATCATTTTATAAAACTAACTAACAATTTTAACACATTTTAAATTTCGGTTTCAATCATGTTTTAAAACTAACTAAAAATTTTTATATTTTAAATTTCAGTTTCAATCATGTTTTAAAACCAACAAAAAATTTTAAAATATTTGAAATTTCGGTTTGAATCATTTTTTAAAACTAACTAACAATTTTAAAATATTTTAAATTTTAGTTTCAATCATTTTCTAAAACTAACTAACAATTTTAAAATATGGTTTCAATCATTTTTTAAAACTAACTAACAATTTAAATATATTTTAAATTTTGTTTTCAATCATTTTTTAAAACTAACAAACATTTTTAAAATATTTTAAAAAAATTCAATCATTTTTAAAACTAACTAACAATTTTAAAATATGGTTTCAATCATTTTTTTAACAAACTAACAATTTTAAAATATTTTAAATTTTTGTTTCAATCAATTTTTAAAATTTTTTAAACTAACTAAAAAATTATTTTATATTTCTAAATTTTTTTTCACCAATCTAGTTTTTAATCTAATTTTTTTTTATTGTTTCTATACCACTATAAAATAATATCAGCAATCAATCCTTATAAAACTATTGTTAATATACAAAAAAATTATTAAAACATAACAAATAAAAAATAAATCACAAAATAAATTTAGAATTAAAAAAAATTTAAAACTAAACCAAAAAATAAAATAAGAATTAAAAAAAAAGTCATACGGATTGCTGATCGGTATGACTCATACGGAACAATCCGTATGGTTCATACAGATTAACAATCCATATTAATTTGGTCCTCATAAAATTTTTATATTAATTTGTTCATTCAAAAAAAACATATTTTTACACTATTAAATAATATACTTTTAACATTGTCATTTTAACATTGATTTTTATAAAAATCAATGTTAAAAAAATGTAATGACATTTTTGTTAATAAATTGAATTTGTTAGCCTTGGCTTTTTGGCTTTTAGGAAATCGACGAGAGGATATATTTATAAAAGAATGATGTTGCTAATAGGATGCAAAAATCGATTTCTAGAAAATCGATTTTGCTAACTAGCAGATATTGTGCACTCTCTCGTCTATTAAGGGATTATGTTCTCGAAAATCTTGTTCAGAACAATGGTGACAACACAATCATCGATAGCCACTAGGGGTGGGAATAGGCCAGGCCGACCTACAATGGCCTACGACCTAGCCTACATAAAGCCTGACCTGAACTGACCTATTTAATTAAAATGTTAGGCTCAGGTTTTTTTAAAAGCTTATTAAATTAAATAGACCAGGCCTAGGCTTGTTAAAAAGCCTGATAGGCCGGCCTATATATATGTATATATATTTATATTATTTTTTGGTACCAATTTATACTTATATTATTTTTTGGGTACAATTAATTTTTTTTTTGAAACCAGCAGACTTTGATTACACATTACTGCTTCATAACTTCCATTCCTATAATTAAGTAAGACTTTAATTACAATTTAGGTGTGAGTCATGTGTCCCTTTATATTACTCATTATTTTTATTGGCTTTCTTATTCTGGTTAACGTTTCCTTTTCTATTAACTTTCCTATTACGTTCCTACCCCAAAGCAAACAAATATAAAAAGGCTTTTAAAAAGGCTATCAGGCCAGACTAGGCTTTTAAAAAGGTCAGGCCAAGCCAAAATAAAAGTCTTTGATAGGCTATAGGCCAGGCTCAGGCCTCAAAAATTCATCGTAGGCTAAGCTTAGGCCTTTTAAAGTCTGGCCTGGCCTGGCCTGACCTATTCCCACCCCTAACCGCCACCTCACATGCTCCGACCATAATGCCACCTTCGTCGCCATGCATCGCCACCACCTCAATTGGATCATTGTCATCCTGATGCAAAAGTATCACTTCAATGCCGTTGTCATTCTCGAGCTCCACATAGTTGCCGAGAATAAAATGGAGCAGCGACAATCATAGATCTAGTCTGACAGTCATAGTTCTAGTCACGAAGGTTGGCAACAAGCGATGATGAAGATGAGGCACTGCGTCCTCAACACACGTGGAAGGAGATGAGGCTTATCGAGAAAGATAATGATGATGACTAGAATGCCAAAACTGCCTCAGCCTGCGGAGGATGCTAAGCCTCTTAGCGAATCCGTTTAAGTTCAACGACATCCAATATACTCTTGTAAGCTCCATGGCTTTTTTCTCTTCAATTATTCCGAATTTAGGGATTTGAACACCAAAACTCGTTTTAATTCTGCAGGAGGATCCTGTTCTTCTTGTACCCGAGGATAAAAGCCAAAAGCCATATGTTGCAATTAATAAGGTACTCTTATCTATTTCCCTTCTCAATTGCTATTCATTGTGGTTTTAGATATTTAATCAATCTGTGGAGTTGGACTTAGCTCTGTAGGTATTGCAGGATTCACCTTTGTAATACATTCTTTCTGAAGGGAAATAGATAATTCAGAAAAGTTATGTACATGAATCCCTTTAAACTCTAGTGTTGTGGAATTTCATAGTCCAACATTAAAAAAATGTCTTAGAACTAGGCAGTGAAGTAGGTCAAGAATCCAACCAGTGGGAATAATAAAATGAATATCTCTCACAAGAACAATTAGATTCTCTTCCAGATGTTACTGATCAGGAGGTTACTGGCATTATCACAATGGAAGATGTCATGGAGAAACTTCTACAGTTTAGCACAACGGTTCATCCTATAACTTCAGTTGTTTTTCTAATTTCATGTCGATAACACAGAAAACTTCATAGTTTCATATTCCTATTAGGGGGATAAGACAACTTTTCTTTTTTTAGTTGATTGTAACAAACATGGTTATGTTTAGGAGAGAAAAATAAAGGGAAGTTGGTTTAAGATTGGTTTTACTTATATTAAGACCTTATTCTCAATAAGGTATATATAATTGAGTCAAATTGTTGGTTTGCACTCTAATATCTTAAATTTTTTAGCTACCAACTATTCAACTTGAACCTTAGGATTTTAGTGAAATGTTTCATCAATTTTTGAAATATCAAGCTTATGATGTTTTCCATTATTGACACCACCAGTACTCATATTTTCTATTTCCATGTTGATTGCGATCTACTTTTTCGTTCGCAAGGGAGACATACTGGATGAAACTGATGAATATGTTCACGTTCAAAAGAAGTGAGTAAATTTACATTGAATTTTAATTGGTACTGTGTTCATATTTTGCCCCAAATAAATTGATAGCGATTGACAAATTCCATGCATCATTTTTCTTATTTTTAGCATTAGAATTAACCTTTAAAGTTTCTCTGTTTAAGATATTGTTTCTCCCAGTCAACTATGATACTTATCTTTGAGGAAACCCCATTCCAGTTAGATAGTTATATGCTTATTATCATACTGTAACCCAAGTTCCATTCTATTGGCTTTCTTACTAATTTTGTATGGTAGAAAAAAGAACATATCTATTTAGATGAATATGCATTTTATTTTAAGAAAAAATGTTGTTGGCTCGAATTACAAGTGTGTCATTTGAATATAGGGAGTGGAAGTAGTAAAATGATATAATTAAGGTAATTAGTGTTATAGGGCAGGGTGATAGATATGTTTATACCTGAAAGATATAATTAAGCATTGATCCATCCATCTTGTGAATTATTGCTTATGTACATTACTTTTCTGTTTCCACTATGTATTCTTACAACTTCCATGACATTCTAAAATGGGCTGCAACTAACGTGACTTGAAGTGGATAGTAGAGTTGGGTTCATCCAATCAAATTTGACTTATGTTACATAAAATGGATATTGAACCAATCCAGATGTAGGTGATCCCAATTGTGATTTGCCACCATTAATTAGACCAATATGAAAGAATTTTAAAATATAATGAAATAAAATATCAGTTTAATTTCTATATTGTTTGTGTGAAAATAATTATATTATTAACTATTTAAAAATAATTATTGATATATTTAATAAGAATTAATAAACTTATCATATATTATATATCATATGATGATAGCTTGTAATTGAATTTTACACTTTACATATACTATTTCCTCATAATATAATGGGGTACGAAGTTTTTTATATTAGTTTTATTAAAAAGAAAAATAAGATAGAATTTAAAGGGAACATAACACTTACCGCTTCGGTATTCATTCGGGCCCATGCAACATTGAGTACATTGTCTTTACAACTTTGGCAACACAAAAAGCTATGGTCCATAAAAACTGTCTTATCAAGAAAAGAAAACAAGAGATAATTACATTGTCTTTACATAATAAGGGATTATATGGGTGCTGGTTTTGAATCTGTATTGTGTATGTGCTATCCTTGGAGTTTTTATTTTATATATATATATATATATATATAATTATTGATAGATCTTGTTTTCTTTTATAGGTTTGCCAATGCTGGTGATACTGCTATGGAAGTGGCTGGAAATACAATATTACGGGTAAGAAACAAATTTCAAAATCCAGACTGATTCAATGTTAGATCAAGTTTTGTGGTGATTTATTTCGTATGTTTATTGATTGGTTTTGCAACTTTTATTCAGGTTTTATTTTCATTTCTTGCCTTTACCAAGTTTGTTTAATTTCCAGAGACCCTTTATACTTGATTTCTCAAATGAATGTTGAATAAAACCGATGGCCTAATAATAGACTGATCTTAATAAAGAAGTTAGGTCAACACATTTTAAAAAGTTTATTTAATTAAAAGGTCAGGCTTTTCACCATTCAAAAAGCTATTTGTGCCCAATAGACTGATCTTAATCAGTATTAATAATTTAATAATATTATTATTGCTATATTATAATATTAAATTTTTATTATAATCTTTTGAGATGATATACTTTTAGTCTATTTAAAGGCTTAGACCAGTTGACCTACAAAACTTAGGTCCATTAACCTATTTAGAGGCAGGAATGTTGGCCTATTTAAAGAGATTTTCTGGTCTAGATAATCTCAACTTAATAGTTTGTGATCTTGATAAAAAATATATACAAGACTTTTTTGATTGTTGCTGCCAACAGTCTACTTATATTCTTAACATTGTCGTATGATGTAAAAATGAAAAAACGTGGAATAAATTTCAAGACAATTTCTGTCAATAGTTAGAATGAAAAACTGCAACTAACATGATAATCACTACTGCGAAAAAGGTTTTCTACGTTGGTTAAATTACACATTCTACATCGGTTATTAACCGTCATTGTAGGAGACGTCGTAGAAAGTCTGCACTTTATATGACGATTCAATAGACAACCGTCTTAGAAAAAGATATCATTCTAAGACGGTTTTTAGCTAAAAATGTTCTTAGTTAAAAATTGTCTTAGCTAAAGACATTTTTTTTAATAATTTTTTTTGGGTGATTATGCTTCAACGCTGTCTTCTTGTTTTCTTCAACTTATCGAAACATTAAACTAACAATTTCAATTTTCACCAAAAGATTAAAACTCTTCTTCACATTTAATATTTTGTAGATAACTAGGATTTTACATTTTTTTAGTTATTTTTCTATTATAAATTTATATATATTGAATACTTCTGTGATATAAAAATATTACACTTGTTTAGTATATAGAATAAATGATGTATTTAATAAACAAAAAAAAATGGATACTTATCCAGGGAGTCGTACATTATCATGTACTAACATAATATCATATACATTAAATTTATCTACGTTCATAATCATTATTAAAATACCTGAAAGTTTAATGTTGTTAATTAATCACAAATTGTTGATATTATTTTTAAATAAATATGATATTTCAATAAAGAATTACAAAGGTTAAAAAGGAATATGACAACTGAATCAAGTAAATAAGCCCAAAACCAATGAAAATATAAATTTCCTACCTCCTCTCCTCAAGAAAATAACAATGGAGTTCAATCCAACATGGTCAAGAAGTTTAGGTTCTGATAGCATCCAATTGAAAAACCTAAGATATGATTTCCATTCTAAATTGACAAAGTCCATGTACAAATGGTTTGATCATTGAAGCCTAAAAGATGTACAAGGCAGTTGCAGCCACAATAATATTTGTGAGTGTACACATTTTGATTCCCTCCACAAAGAATACACTCATAAAGCAATAGAAAGATATAATTTGTACCTCAAGAAATGTCTTTATATCATATCAAATGGAAATAAGCATAGAGCACCAAACCATGACACCAACGCCCTCCTTCACACCATCTCATCAATGATATAGAGTCTTCAATGACATCTCTAATTGTTTCCTTAATAAATAGTAGAAGAAATTTTCACCATGTTAGAGTGCTAAAAGAATTAAAAAGCTATTGACAATTAAAATATTTTCTCAAACCACACCAAACTAAAAAGATATTGACAATTAAACCAGAAAATACCGTATATTTTGGCCTGGCCACTTTGTCATTTGAAAGTGCAAGACACAGGGAGCAGTCTAAATTTACTGCTAATAAGAAAAGGACTATTAGTAAGCCAAACCATGTTGAAGATATTTTTATTTAAATATCATTTTGAGGATACGAAAATCATTCTCTCTCACCCCACCGTTGATATTACCTTTTCCTCCTAATTGAAATGAAAATAATGTTTAAACAAAGAAAGGAAAAAACACAAAACTAATAACTTAGTTAGGAAAATGATTGGCACAAGAACTTCAACAAATAGGTGGAATGCATAAAGTTTCATGAAAAAGTGAGAAAAAAATCTATCACTTGAAGGACTCACAGGAACTGAGAGGTTGTCATCACCAGTAGGGGGGCCAGTAGTGGGCTTCCTTCCTTCTTTCAAAGCTTTTCTTATTTCAGCTGCTTTCCACACTGCATATTTCTGTTTCTGCTCCAACTATAAAAGAAACTCAAAAAAGCATTAAACATACAATTACAGGAAGTTGTATTCTTGTTGCAAATTGTTTCCAAATAAGAAAGGCTTTGTGGAAAACATGCAAATGCAATGAGTCATGCATAAAAAAGGAAGGTTCAATTCAATGCATGAAATACACACATAAGGCTAAACTGCTCCAATTTGATTAAGAATCTCAAAAAGGATGCTAGCAGCATAAAATGTTTTTGTCATATTCCTGCCAAGTGTCAAAGATTATACGTTAAAAACTTATCACAGATGAAAAATTCTTACAAGCAAGATAGTTATGCAAAGGGAATATAGCGAATGTTTGGCAAAAAAATAGATACTTGGTATGTAAAGAGAGTGAGCTACTATCTTGTTCAAGACCAAGGAACAAGAAGGTACAAAAATCCCTCGTAAACTTTACTGAGACCATAGGGATCACGGCTGATGCAATAGAACCAACATACAAGCTTAAAGGCTTATTTATTTATTTATTTATTTCAAGCTAGCATTAAAAAAAAGAGTGATTTTATAATACAAATCTGCTCTTTCGGCATGATTTTGCTTTTCTGCTTTTCCAAACACATTCAAAGCAAATCCCTCAAGATATAAATTATCTTCAGCCCTAACTGGATTGACTTTTTATCTTGTAAAAACAACATATTTCGGAAACATCAATTGAGTAAATAAAAATTCCATAATCATACCCAATCAAACATGTCAACCACTAACATCTTTCAAAGGAAAGAAAACTGAAGATTGCCACTGAAACATGCCATAATATCATTAATTCATTATTATTCAGATTCAGACACTTCCATTTAACATGAGTAGATTCCCTTCTTATTTTCAAAAAACAACACAAAGTTAGGGGTTAATTAAAAAATCACTTTTATATTTATTTATTTGTGGATCACCTTTGAGTTTTAGTTAATTGTGATTACAATCAGCACAAGAAAACAAGGTTTAATTTAGAACCTTTTCAAGCTACTTCATGAGCGAAACTAGAAGAGCATTAGTGGTCTTCGTGCACTCACTTTGCAGAATCTTCAACCCCCATTCCATAGCATATAATCAACCTAATTTTACCAAAAAAAATACTTCATCATGATAATTTATAACAACGATTAGCGTATTTCAAATCAATGAAACAACAAAAATTGCAATAATGAAAAATAGGTATCGATCTAAAATCAAAATAAAAGACAAAATTCCAGTAATAAGTGATGAGTGGTTTCTAGAAATTATGTGTTCCTAGAAAAAATATGGACTCAAATGTATGAACTGTGTTAGTTTCTCGGTTATTATATATTAATTTCCAATCTTAGGAGTCAAAAACAAAATTCTATATGAAATCTCCTTAAATCCTATCAAAGCTATATTTCACATTACAAGTGGAAATAATTAACTTCGTCTTAAAAAAATGAAGAAAAATAAAATAGAGGGACTGAATTTGAACCCTCTTTCTTTGTATGATACATTAAAGAGGTAGCCAAATTAGATTAACTTAAGAATATATCACTACAAGAACCAAATTTCAAAGAAAATTGTAACAAATTCCTAGAAAAGGGAGAGAGATCACCCGTTGTAACTATCCTTCTTTGGCCACCAGAGACCCCCCTTAGCATATCATTGCCTAAACCATATCTGAACATACATCAAGACCAAGCACTTTCAAAATTTTTCAGATATTATTTAGCAGATGAGACAACCTTCATGAATCCATCAATGTCTGGACTTGGCAGTATGTTTTCCTCCTTCTCCAAGCGTTCAAGATTTTTCACAATTTCTGTTTATGACATTAGACCAGGAAATAACAAGCATTGTTTAATCTATAATCTATAATAATAAAAATAATAACAAGGATTACACCTTACAGAACAACACGCACAAGTATACCAGATCCAAACATTGTGTTAGTTATTCTTACCTAGGTTTTTGTCAAGAGTTGTGGTAAACTGGTTCAAAGCTAGGGGAACCTTCAACCTCTACTTCAAAATCCTCTTATTCCTCTGAATTTGAACATTCTTTGGCCACTTCACGAACCTAGTCAAGTCTCTCTTCGGAGGGAACGCCCCTCCGATTCCCAAAAGACATTTTTTTTATAAAATGTTTTGTTCCTTTCTTCAGCTCCTTCTTGCCTACAGAATCATTGTTTTCATGTTGCAAAATCACATACTACGAATAAGTTCTACAATCTAGTTCAAAGCCATTTTTCAGTCAAATCTTGTACCATGAATAGACTATTACAAACAAAAAAAATGCAAAAAATTGAAAACTCTCGCACAACCCCTTCCATCCTCTTCTACCAGATCAAGAGAGAAAGAAGACAACAAAAAAATAGAAGAATCAAAGTAGAAATAAAAATTGTTGATGATCGTCGATGACGTGGACCACTGGTGAGAAGAAGCCATAGAGAATAAGAAGAGGAAGAACTACTTGGGGTCGTCATGTCGATGACTTCGCCAATGCCATCACAGGCGCTGACAGAGAACATGAGGGAGTTGAGTTGCCAAAGAAGAGATCTTAAAGCCCTTCCTTGAAAGTTCGACGCTTGTGCATCAAAACCACCTCCTTCATCAACCTCGTCGTCCCGGAGAACGGAAACGCCACCGCTTCCTTCATTGATGTCTCCACCTCCAGAATCTGGCTTTTGTGGGCTTTCTTGGTGCGGGAAATTGTGACATAGATGGTGGGGAGGCGTGCCGGGGGGCAGTGGGCTAAGTCATGGGAGGGGACGATACCGGTGAATGGGTTTCAAGGTTGGAATTGGAAAAAAAGTGAGTTTGGCTTATCTTATCACTTTTGATTGATTGGTTGTTCAAAAACCTGAAGCATTAGAGTGGTGAAATCCGAAGCGTTGGAGTGTTGAAATCCGAAGCATTGGAGTGGGAAGCATAAACCAGAGCGATTTTATGAAAACCATCTTTGAATAAACGTTTCAAAGATAGTTTTGTACAACCGTCTTTGATCCCGTGTCGTAAAATAGCGCTTATGTAGTAGTGAGTATTACTACATGCATGATGACATATTGACCGAGATAATTAAATAGTAAATAATAAATATTTACCTTTTCAAAATAATATATTTTTATTTATCGCTTACTTGTCCTATACGTTTTGTGTATAAGATAAAAAAGTTGTCAATAAATTGTCTTTAACAGGGGTGAGAATCACTTGAGTTTTTATTTAGCACAAGAGTTTAAATATCATGTTATAAATTCCTATGCTTCCTAATGGAGTTGTTCAACTTGATTCTTTCTTGTCTGTAAGTCCTTTTCTTTTGTTCTGCAATTCTAAAAAGATATAATGTACATAATATCTCCAACGATTTTATCATGCTAGAGAACAAAATTATGGCGAGAGGACTTAATATCTCACATTGTAAATGTATGGATCAAGATTTAAGAGTGAAGTTCTTGGTTAACTTAAGAACTTGAGAACTTAAAAGTTCCTTCATTCAAGGACTACTACCAAGCTTTGTTTTCTCTTGAACTTGTCCAACTTGAAATTTGGTGTATATAAATGTTTCCCTTTCTTTTTTTCCTTTTTTTTATAAATAAAGGACTAGGCTTAAATTTTAGTATAAAACATTGAATATATTTGTATATGTAGTGATTGAGATGAAGGACAAGGAAAATTAATTATTGAGTGAATTAGTTTAAATATTTAGTCCTAATTCATATAAGAATCTCACCTAACCAAGACTTTGTTTTTAACAATTACCAACTTCATGATTAATACACGTCCCCAATGTACAGGTTCTAGTTTCAAGCTAATGTTGGTACACTGTGTTGTGAATTTCATGTTTGTAGCAACGGGTGATCCCTTAGTCAGTGTTACAAAGGTTATCAGATGATTCCTTAGTCTATATGTGATTAAATAATGTATAAAAAGTCATGTTGGGCCCACCACACAATTGATGCTCTTGACATTTTGATTATGTATCCAATTAAAAACAAAAATATTATTATGTTTATTTCGACAATTTTATTTTTTAGCCCAATCCATGCCTCAACATTTGACCCAAATGAGAAACAAATCTACAAGGAGAGGAAGTGCAAGCTCAAGGCGAAAAATAAAGCATATAAGGCTAGTTTTGAATTTTATCAATTTATTGTTGGTTATAGGATTTGATTTCTTAGATAATTATTCATAAGAAGTTGATCGAGTTTAAATTCAATGTTTGCATTTATTTAGTTGGGTATAAAATTTTTTAGAATAAAATTAATATATTTTTTGTAAATTAGTTATGATTGGTTCATTGTAAAAAGAAATAATATTTAAATTTGCTTAAACAACATCGGTTGGTCTAAAACCAATGTAGAAAGTATCTTTACGACATTGATTTTAGGTTAAAAACAATGTCGTAAGCACATTCAACACCGATTTTTTAAAAAACCTGTGTTATATATGACTTTCAACATCAATTTTTTTAAAATCGATGTTGAAAATATTTCGGAATACATAATTCAACATCAATTTTTTTTTCTAAAAAACGATGTTTTTTTGCACGACAACATAAAAGAAATCAATGTTGTGATGCACTCACAACATCGGTAACAAAGTCGATGTTGGTTTTTGCATATTTTACATTTTTTTTGTTTATTTCTTATAATATGACATTGATTTTCTTGAAAACTGATGTCGTATAGTGTATTTTAACATTGGTTTTCATAACCGATGTTAATGTTGATATTTTTAGTGTCGGTAGTTCTAACATTGATTCAAAACCGATGTTAAAAGCGCTTTTTCTAGTAGTGTTGGTTGTCTTCAGTATAATTCCCATTGGATGGTTCTTTGAAATGACTAATAAAATTTTATTTTCTCTCTCTACCTTTCCAACCATAAATGGAAGACATAAGAATTCATTGTTGTTTCATCTTTTTCCCTAATCCCATTAGAAGGCGTAAGAAAATTGTCTAGTAAGTGACAAAAATTATAATTTTTTAGAGTTTTTAGTTGCCAAAAAATGTTTTAAGTCATTTTTGGGGAGATTTTAACTATTACAAATTATTTAATTCATTTGTAATCAAATTATATTTGTAAGTATGTTAGTCACATCATGTTACTGTCTAACGAAGTTATACCACAGAAGATAAGCAAAAATATGTTTTATTTTTACAGGGAGCAAATTAATACAAAAAAAAATATGAAGATGAAATTAATATTTTTCAAATTTTACAGAGACCCTGAACATATTTTATCCATATTTTTTTAATAATAATAAAATTGATAGTAAATTCATCATATATATATATATATATATATATATATATATATATATATATATATATATATATATATATATATATATATATATATATATATATATACATGGTTATCAAACTCTCGAGTTAACTCGCTAATTCTTACGAGTTTACTAGTCTACTTACCCTATATGAGTTGACTCTTGAGTAAACTTTTTTTAATAGATTCTGGGCAGACTCTATAAACTCTTAAGTAAACTCGGTAAATTCTCGAGTTTACCAACAAGTCAACTAGTCACCAAGTTAAAAAAATTATACCAAAATATAAGTCATTTTGGGTTGTCTGTTTAGTGTTCAACATACCTTCATTTAGTGTGTTATCCTCAAATACACAAATTTTCATCTTTAATAACATCAAACTCTTCTTCTCTAATAAAATCAAATTCGGGATGAGAATGATCTACCACTACTATAACATATTATCTAGTAGTGATGCATTACTATATTTGGTTATTTAAGTATTGTAAAATTTATGATTTACTATTTTACTTTATTATATTGTTGAAATGTTTAATTGGTATGTTATTTATAGATATTTTGTTATTATTTTTATATGAAGTGGGCTCTTACGAATTTAGAGTTGAGTCCACGAGTCAAGTCTATGAAACTCTCACGGGTCTACCTAAACTCTCGAATTTGATATATATATGTTTCAAACACTAGTTTTGTTGTCGCTTCCTTGATTCCAGACAACAATGTCAATGGGTCTCAACATACCTTACCCAGTAAAAAGATTATATTAATTTATTTTTTATTGCAAAAAAAGCTGATATTACTAGAATAGCTCTTCCAGTACCTTCTAGAGTTCAATATTAGTTACAGTAACGTTTATGTGAGAAATTTATTTAGTAATTAGTATTCTAGAATGGTTTCCAATTCTGGCTGGCTAAGTGACTAAGTAATGCTTTTATTTAGAGAATAAATGACAAATTGCTTTTAGATTAAAACTTAAAATCCTCTTTTTTATCAGGAATAAAATACATAAGTGAATTTGACACATACTTTTACCAAAAATCTTAAAACTTTAATTTATAAGTCATAATGATGCTCAATTTTCTCATTCCTACTCGATATGAAATTTTACCCAAATTTGTATTCCAACAAATCCCAAAATGGGATTGAATTGTTTCAAGACACTTGAAAATTACTTTTTAAGATATTTGAAGGCTACAAATGTAGTAATATGGGAATCCAATTTGCTTCTATGGGCAAGCAACTATGATATATTACCATTGTTCAATTGTATATGGTGTCTTTTCTTGGGTTGTTGTTATGTGATGGGAATTCTATAATGCACAATCAAATCGCGATTTGTGTCAAACTCCTCTATAAAGCCATTTGTCATCAAATTTTTATTATTATTTGACATTTGACCATAAATGGTGGAAAGGCTGGTTTTTCTTCCATGTGGAACGCGCTGAATAGAGACAACCTAGTCACTAAAATGTTCAACATCTACTTTAAACATTGCATGGTTGATCTCACAAATTATTTCTTTTTCTGTGAACTGGGGATATCCTTCAGTCGGAAGCTAATGACTAATTGAATACTGAAATTCATTTTAAGAGAACAACCTCTCTCAATTGTTTTTTCATATGCACAAATGTTATATTAAATCTCTGACCACATACTTGACTAGGCTATCTGCCACTCATGTCATGTTGGTAAATTATTTCTTTTATCTAAATTCAATTCAGTTAATTTGATTGCTTTGAGCATATTCGCTTGAATTTTCAAATGTTGAAAAATCTGCAGGCCATGCATACGAATGTTTCTCATGGTGTCAAGAATTTCCAGCTATCATCTTTCTACACAAACATAATTAACTGTGATGCTTTTATAATCTGAACTTGCCTCTGCATTTGTTATCTGTTTGCAAGTAGAGATTATGTAGTTTATAACAGCAGTCATGTTGATCCGGTTACATTTTGAATTTTGACTGACTTTGGTACCTCTTCAGTTCTAACCACAGGATTTTATCACTTGGATTAATAAAGAAGCTGATATCTTCAAATATAAGAAGGAAGTAAGACACAATAAAGATATTTGGAATCATCAAACAATGATTATTGCTTTTCTTTTGTTCTTTTTCTTTAGGATAACGCACTGTGAATCACCAATTGCAGTGTGATCAATTAGACTTAAGCACAATGAGTAGGCTGAAAACAATTGTATTAATATGATGTCCTTTTGATCTGCATCAGACTTCAAGTGGTAGAGCAGTTAAAATAGCTAGTATGAAATATGAATGAGTTGATGTGGAACCTTTGAAATCCATGTGAAGGACCTAAAAGATTTTAACATTTTATAGATACTGTGATCATATTTAAAATCGAAAACTCCAAATTAGTCAAATGGCGTCAGTTTCCAATAGCAATGTTTAATTTAGCATTGTCCAATTTTACACAATCAACTTTCTGTTATTATATTCTATCATATCATTAGAATTTATGTGGAGTTAATTTAGAATTGAAGATGAAGATCCCAAAATGGTTTTTAAATTCCCACATTCATTTTATTCTAAAATGCCCCGTGCATAGCAGGTATTAGTATTACCCGTAGTTATAACATTCAACATTAGAACAATTTGAGGAAAACTGAACTAAAGGGATACATGGGAAAGTTCTTTATAGAAGTAAACAAGTAGGAAGGGCTAAGGAAGTTTAGAAAATGCTTCAAGAAAGTCACGAAATTTTCGTTTGCATCAAAGGAGATTGCAAAACAACTCGGTTAGTAAGGGCCAAATTAGCCTTCAAGTCCCAACTTGGGTATGTTGGTGCCCATCTAACTGTGCCAGGTTGAAGTGCTTTTAGGACTTCATCATTTTTTTGGATAAGTTACTTTACCAATAGTGTTTTGTGAATTGGTAATGCGACAAAACATTATTTTGTCTCAAAGTTGTTTGGCTAAGCTATGAATCATTTTGCTTTTCTTTCTTTATTAGTAAAACCATAATTTTTGGTACAATTTTTATCTGATGATTCATTATTAGTCTATGCCTAAGCTACAAAGTTGTCATATAGTTGGATTCTTGGAGACCAAATAAACCATTTTCTATCCCATGGCCGGCTTTGGCTTGTTCTCAATCATGCAAGTTTGTTACAACTAACTCTAATTAAAGTTCCTTAGTGGTTCCTCACTCAATTACCACAGTCCCACGTGCATCAACTACTTATTACTTACAGTATCTTTGTTTTGCTAAAGTAAATGATGCTCACGTAGAGAACCGAAAGCATGGAAATAAATTAATGTATATATTGGAAATAAATTAATGTATTAGAGAGAGTAAAGTCACACAAAATGATTTTAAAATAATTTCTATTTTATGATTTAAGAAATACTGTATTATCTGTGTTTGGATAGGAGAATTGAGTTTTCTTTTTCCAAATCTCAGTATAGTCACACAAATGATTTTAAAATATTTTTTTTTATTTTATGATCAATATGAATATAAAATTGTTTAATTGTGTTTGGACAGGGAGAATTGAGTTTTTTTTTTTTTCTGAACCCATGTGGGACACCGAATGTCAATTTCAAGGTGGCAAGGAAAAATGCTTGATTGCAGACTGGTTCCCTTGAACTATAATGGAAGAATGCTTCACCTTGTACGCATGGAGAGAAAAAAAAGTTGCTTTAAGTTTTACTCATTATCGGTATATAGCAAAAACGTAAGGAAACAACATAGGCAATTCACCTTAAATTATATAAAATCAGGTTAAAATACGAGCTACCGGATTTTAGGTAAATTAAACTACATATTTAGAAATTAATTTTTTATTTTTGTTTGGAAACACATCGAAAATAGAAGAATCACATTTGAGATGTGAAAGATATAACTATTAACTTCTAAAAATCACATATGAAACCTGAAATTAAACACATTTTCTATTAATTTTGAGTTGAAATGATTTATGTTGTGCAAAGTATCACAAAAATGATACACAAAAATCTCAGAATTTCTTTCTCAAGATAAGTTGCAGATTACAAAGAGTTTTTCTAGAGAGAATTGAAAAAGAGAATCACTCACAATCAAAATAGTAGTTGAACTATTTATACTGTTTTTTATAGATGGACAACTCACTAATTTTAATAGTTTGTTACAACTGTTTTAACTACCAGCATAGTTTGTTAGTTATGTGGACCAACTTATCAACAAATCTCCACCTTGGTTACATAACTAAACAAGGATCATAGTGGTTGCTCCCCTTTTTGACATCAAACTAGCTGACAATACTTCAAATTTATAAGGTTCAAGGAGTAGAAAAACTTGCTGCTTGGTAGAACTTTAGTGATCATATAAGAGGGATTATGCTCAGTGGAGACTTTCTTCACCAACACAGCTCTTTTAGCAATAGTCTCTCTCACAAAGTGTAGCTTCACATCTACATGCTTTGTTCTTTCGTGATAAACCTGGTTCTTTGAAAGGTGAATAGCACTTTGCTTATCACAATGGACAGTGATAACATGATCTTGCAGCTTCAGCTCTCGAGCTATTCCCCTTAACCATAGTGCTTCTTTTATTGCTTATGTCAAAGCAATATACTTTGCTTTAGTAATGGACAATGCAACCACCTTCTGAAGACTAGCTTTCCAGCTAATTGCAATTCCAAATGCAGTAAATACATAGCCTGTGAGGGACTTTCTGGTGTCCAAACAACCAGCAAAATCAGAATCTACAAACCCCTCTATTACAACAGTGTTTTCTTGGTAACCCTCAACTTCTCCATATATTAGACTCTTTCAATTGACCATTTTATGTACCTTAGGATCCATTTTAGAGCTTGCAAGTGTGCCTTTCCAGGATTTTCCATAAATCTGCTTACAAGGCTAACTGAGTATGAAAGGTCAAGTCGAGTGCATACCATGGCATACATGAGTGAACCTACTGCATTTGCATAAGGAACTTTGGACATGAACTCCTTATCTTCTTTGCTTTCAGGAGCTTGATCCATACTAAGTTTGAACTATTGAGACAAGGGTGTTGAGAAAGGTTTAGCATCTGACCTACCAAACCGGTTTAGAACTTTCTTTAGGTACATTTCTTGAGATAGAAACAATAGCTTCTTGTCTCTATCTCTCTTGATCTCTATACCCAATATTCTTTTAGCTCCACCCAAATCTTTCTTTTCAAATTCTTTTTTCAAGTCTGTCTTAACTTTTCCTGTTTCATCCTTATTATTGCTTGCCTTTAGGATGTCATCTACATATAGCAATAAAATGACAAAATTATGATATGAGGCAAACTTAAAATAGACACAGTTATCAAACTTGATGCGAGTCATGAACTCATCAAATCTTTTATTCCACTGCCTTGGAGACTGCTTTAAACCATATAGGGACTTGTTCAGTTTACACACAAAGTCTTCCTTTCCTTCTATTATAAATCCCTCAGGTTGTCTCATGTAAATAGTTTCTTCCAGTTCTCTATACAGGAAGGTAATTTTAACATCCATTTGCTCCAATTCTAGATCAAACTTGGCAACCATTGATAGCAGAATTCTTATGGACCTGTGTGTGCTTCACCACTGGAGAGAATACATCATTGTAATCAATTCCTTCCCTCTGAGTGAAGCCTCAAGCTACTAGCCTAGCTTTGAATCTTTCTTGTTCAACTCCAGGAATGCATTGTTTCCTCTTGAAAATCCACTTACAGCTAACTAACTTTGACCCCGCAGGTCTCTTTACCAGGTCCCAAGTATGGTTATCATGGAGATACTTCATCTCTTCATCCATGGCCATAAGCCATTTATCCTTCTCTTTGCAATCAACGATAACTTTGTAACAGTTTGGTTCATCATTCATGACCTCATTAACTGTAACAAGAGAGAATGCCATCGAATCTGCATAATCATACTTCTTAGGGAGTTTGATTTACCTTCTGGTTCTATCTCAAGCCAACAAATAACCCTCCTCACCTTCTTCCCCATCATCATCATCATCAATCTGAGGTAGAATATTGGATTCTTCTTTGTGCCAAATTTCAGATTGATCTATATGGTTTTCTTCATTAAGCTCTACCTCAATGCTATCCTTTTCTGAGCTTGCATGAACCACCTTATCTTCTGCAGTTGCCTTTGTTTTATAAGCCATTTCAGACTCATTAAAAACAACATCATGACTTATAATGCATCTTTTGTGTTCTGGCTCTAGACACCACAATCTGTACCCCTTAACACCTTGAGGATATCCTAGAAACATACACTTGATAGCTCTAGGTTGCAATTTGTCTTTCCTTATGTGAGCATAAGCAACACATCCAAACACCCTCAGTCTATCATAACTTGGAGGATGCCCTGACCATACCTCTTCCAATGTCTTCATGTATATAGCTATTGAGGGACACATGTTGATTAAGTAACAAGCAGTCATGGCTGCTTCAGCCCAGAAAGATTTTGACAAATTAGCACTTAGCAACACATGCCTCACTCTCTCAAGAATGGTTTTGTTAAATCTCTCAGCCAAACCATTCTGTTGAGGTGTTTTTACTATTGTCTTGTGTCTTGCTATTCTAGCCTTCCTATAATAGTTACTAAAAAAATCTGAACAAAATTCAAGTCCATTATCTTCCTGAATCTTTTAATCTTTTTTCCTGTTTGGTTTTCTATCAGTGTTTTCCAGTTTTTAAAAAAATCATTCACCTCATCTTTAGTTTTCAAAATGAAAATCCATAACTTCCTGGAATAGTCATCTACCATTGATAGAAAATACCTGGCACTTGAGTGAGATGGAGTTCGAGATGGACCCCATAAATCAACATGGATGTAGTCCAGAGTACCTTTGGTTCTCTACTATCTAGTACCAAACTTGACCCTGCAAGCTTTGCCATAAACATAGTGTTAACAAAAGTCAAGTTTCTCCATCTTATCTCCACAAAGCAGGTTCTATTTTCCCAGTTCAGTCAATCCCCTCTCACTCACATGTCCCAACCTTTTGTGACATAGTTCATTCTTTGACAACCTTTTGACAGAAACTGTGGCAGCTGATCCCATTACCACTTCTCCAATCAAAGAATACATGCCATTCTTTTGCATCCCTTTCATGAATATCATGGAGCCCTTTAGAACCTTTAGAACTCCATTCTCCCCTTTGAATAAATAGCCTTGTTTGTCAAACTCACTCAGAGAAATCAAATTTCTCTTCAAATCTGGGACAAGTCTTACATTCTTGATGACTTGCTCAGCACCATCATGAAGCTTGAACCTCATAGACCTAATTCCAGTGATCTTACAAGACTTTTTGTTTCCAAGTAGGACTAAACCGCTAACTTGTTCATCAAGCTCCTCAAACCAAGACTTGTTTGGGGTCATATGGAATCAACACACAGAGTCCAAGATCCATTTTGTCTCAGTGTTTTCATGAGACACCATTAAAGCCTCAGCTGACTCATAACCATCTTCAACTAGAGCAGTATTTCTAGGTTCTTTAGATCAATCTTGCATGTTTCCCTTTTGTCTACCAGGACAAAATCTTCGAGTATGACCTTCTCTTTTACAGTGATAACATCTAATGTCTGGTACATTAGATCCAGATCGAGTTTGTGACTTGGATCTTTTCCCTTTTGTCTTATCATCCTTCTTATACTGTCTTCCACGAACTATGAGTCCATCCCCATGTACAGAAGGCCTTTGTTCATTTCTTTCGTTTAATTCCTTAGAGTTCAAGGCTGATTGGACTTCAACAAGAGTAAGAGAATCTCTTTCATAGAGAAGTGTTTCTTTGAAATGAGCAAAGGTCTTAGGTAGAGCACACAATAACAGTAATGCCTGATCTTCATCCTTAATAGTAACATCAATGTTTTCAAGATCAAGAATCAATTTATTAAAGACATCTGACTATTCTTCTACCGTTATATTTTCTAGCATCTTAAATGAATACAATGCTTGCTTAAGGTAGAGGCGATTTACCAGAGATTTGGTCATGTATAAGTCTTCAAGCTTTGACCAAATTCCAGCTGCATTCCGTTCTTTGGAGACTTGTCGAAGCACTTTGTCTCCCAAACTCAAGATGATGGCACTGTGTGCTTTGTCGAGCAAGATCTTCTTATCTTTACCTTCCATCTTCAAATCAAGATTGGTTTCACCATTCAGAGCATCTTTGAGACCTTGATGCACAAGAAGAGCCCTCGTCTTTAATCACCAAAGATTGAAATCATTTTGTCCTGTGAATTTCTCGACTTCATACTTTGCAAATGCCATGGCTAATTATTCCATGTTCACCGCACCAGCTTATTGTGCAAAGTATCACAAAAATGACACACAGACATCTCAGAATTTCTTTATCAAGATGAGTTTTAGATTACAAGGAGTTTTTCTAGAGAGAATTGAAAAAGAATCACACATAATCTAAACAGTAGTTGAGCTCTTTATACTGATTTTTACAAATTGACAGCTCACTAATTTTAATAGTTTGTTACAACTGTTTTAACTACGAGCTTAGTTTGTTAGTTATGTGGACCAACTTATCAACAATTTATTTATCTTTTGTATTTAGATCAAAACTTTTAAGGAGTGTTTGATAGGAGATAAATTTTTCATGTTAAAAAATTTGATGTCTTAGAATCATGAATTTTGAGAAATATGTTTTTTATAATGAATAAAATTTATTTGGTCATTGAAATTTTAAGATAAATTTTCTAAAACTCAAAGAGTTACACGATATTCTTAACACATTAAATAATTTAATAAAAATAAGATGATATTTTTAGTGTAGTAAAATAAATTGATATCAAATTTGAGAAACTAAGTTTCCAAACCTATAATTCATGGGAAAAAAATTTTCTCTCCTATCAAAGCTCCCTTATATTGGGTTGCAATGCTTGATTTTAGAATAAAAACATCTAAACATAATTACTTCTTTTTAAAACAACAAAATACATGAACATGATCCTTAGCTGGTGAAAGGCACAACCCACAAAAAGCAACGAACCATTTCCTCAGATATTCCCACGGCTAATAAAACAGTATCAAAATTGGGATCGTTCTCAATGAATGGGGCCAAACAAAAGTGCAAAAGTGAAATTGAAGAGACCTTATACACAGGGGGAAAAAAATCAGCTTGCCAATTAAATGATTTCTAAATTAAAATTGTGAAAGCGAAATGGAAATCTTATCCAATTAAAAAACGGTAGGGTAACTTGGTGATGTTAATTGCGTGCTTATCAAAGTTATTTGCAGCTTAGTCAACATCCAATTTAATCCATTGAGGTCATCCAATTTTGGCGTCTAAAAAATGGAGTTAGTAAACCAAAACCATGCATTGTGTTATGTGTACCCCAAACCAGGATACAAATTGTCAAGCTTTTCTTTATTTAATGAGTTTTGTAATATCTTCATCTAATAAATACAATATATGAACTGTGGTATCATATTTTTCACGTCATAAGTTGCGTAGTTAATATATCATTTATGTACACACAAAAAAGTGCACATGCTTTCTATTTACCATATTGAACAGTTGTTGAAACTTCCCGAAAATGTCAAACCCCAAACAGGACTTTTCCACACTACAAAAAATTTCAACAACACCCATGATGAAATTTATAGGGAACACGAATCCAACATTTATGCCCATTAAAGACATTAAACGGAACATCCTAAATAAAATAAGACAAATACTAACCATTTAAGACATAAGCACATTAAGAAATTAAAAAAAATATTTATATAGAAATACGCAAAATTATGTTCATGATATTTTTTATTCTTTTCTATAATTTTATAATTAATATTTTTTCTTTTTAATTCTAATATTTAAGAACACTTATTAGATATACTCATAAAATAACGTCTTTGTGCTTAATTTAACTTGTCGTACCATAAAATAGCTCATTAATCTCACAGTATTAAATAATTAACTTTTTAGACTAGCAAGTATCAAGACACGTATTCTTCCAGTTATATTCATGTATTTGATCAAGATAAAGTTATATGGGACTCTGAGCTGGGATTATATCATTGTTAATCATACATGATGTTTTAATACGCGTATCCTCTATGTACTTTATCATGATAAAGTTGTAAAAGGAAAAGTTTAACATAAAGAGAACAAAAGAAAGTGAAAATAAAGGATTTTCTTTAATATTAAATCCAAATAGGATATATACCAAACCGAAGAGCGATGCTCAAATTATTTGATTGGTTCAATGAATATTTTATAATACAGTGGTGGAAGACCATATCATATATCATTAACAGCTAAGTCCACAACAACCCTTACCAATTGGCAGCCTCGCCAACTTGATCAAGCCAGTGTCTACCAGTTCATACAAAGTCAAGAAAATCATAATTTGTAAACAACATTAAAAATACTATTATACACAGAAAACTTCAATTAAAGCTGATTTACAAATTCATCACTGTGAAACATTAATCATGAATTACGATGTAGACTTGAACAAATTGGCTGCTGATACTTTTATTACCCACCCACATGCTTTGTCAACGAATGAATTTGACCATACAATATAAACAATCTTATTTATATGTCAACCGGTATATCTTCAAAAGATTAGAAGTGGCACCGGAATTCCGTGTGCATAATTATCAAACGAATAAAATTAAATGAAAAAAAAAGCGAATCAAAATGTAGTCAAAATTCAAAAAATCACCCACCATATATGTATAATGCTATTATATTATAATAATAATAATTATTATATCTACTAACCACATCAATCAATTAGAATAAGATTATTTCAATTTAATCAAAAATTTTATGATCAAATTTAAAAAGAAGAATTTTATTATTCATAATAATCTTATTCAACTTAAATAAGATTAACATAAAAAATACATATAATATAAAATAAAATTATATCATATTATACCTTAAGATCTTACTAATAAGTATTCTTAAGACATTAGTTATGAAATTAAAAAATTAAAATATTTATTATGTAAATTATAATATAATTTTTTTACTTCTATTAAAAGTATTTTTTTTTTCCCAATATCTTAATACACCAATTAACATTTGCATATGTAATATTCATGGCTAGCCAGCATATCCATCCCTCATTGATTGAAAGAGTTTGGCACGTAGGAAACAAAAAACCCCAATTGTTTTATTTTATGGATAAATATGCACACATGACACATCTCATATTTTTTTAATGCCTGTATTATTTAAGTCTTTATTGTTATTTTTTTGTGCCGTCATCTACAATGAAAAGTCATCATCACCATCTTCTTAACTTCCATCGCACCTTTTAACTATCCTCAATTGGCTATTTCGTGTTGACAAATATAACAAAAACATGGCGATTTCTCCTGAAACGTTCCCAACCCGAAAACGACGACCCGAAAACATGGCGTCGTTTATGTCTCCGAAGATAAACGACCTTAACGTTTTGTGCTCCTTGCTTCAACTCACGGACCAGATATGTTCCCTAAACCTCACAACCACCCTCTTGAACCGTGTTTCCTCTTCCACCATCCGCAAAACGCAGCTCCTAGGTGTCGTTTTCGAGGAGCTCGTTCGCGTTTCAAATCTGAACTCCAATTCTTCCGTTCTATTCCTCTGCCTCGAGGAAATGTACATCGTTCTGCACAATATCAAAATCCTAATCGAAGATTTCTCCAACGGAAGCAAGTTCAATTTGCTCATGCAGATCGAAACCGTGGCTGATAATTTCCACAGGCTCACCGGAGAACTCTCCACGCTCCTCGACGTGCTCCCTCTCCAAGAGCTCGACCTAAACGACGACGTTAGGGAACTCGCTCTCCTCGTCAGAAAACAGGGCTCGGAAGCGAAGGCGTTCATCGGAGCCGAACAAATCAGCCTCCGGAACGACGTCGTTTTCGTGCTCGACCGGATCAAGAACGAGATCGTCCCCGATCAAGCGCATCTAGCTTCGATCTTCGAGAAGTTGGAGATTCGCGACGCGTCGAGCTGCAGAGCGGAGATCGAGAGCCTCGAAGAGGAGATTCACAACCGTAGCGAAGAACAACCGAAAACGGATCTCGTCGCGTTGATCGGCCTCGTCCGTTTCGCGAAGTGCGTTCTTTACGGCGCGTCAACGCCGTCGCAGAAGACCGTCACTATGCGGCGGAATCAGTCGTTGGAGCTAACAATTCCTGCGGATTACCGGTGCCCGATAAGCCTAGAGCTCATGCGCGATCCCGTCGTGGTGGCGACAGGACAGACGTACGATCGTGCATCGATCAAGCTCTGGATGGATTCAGGACACAACACGTGTCCAAAAACGGGTCAAACGCTATCACACACCGAGCTAATCCCCAATCGCGTGCTGCGGAACATGATAGCAGCGTGGTGCCGCGAGCAGAGAATCCCCTTCAAAGTAGAAACGGTTACAGGGAAACACAACAGCGGAGTTACCAACAAAGCCGCATTAGAAGCCACGCGAATGATGGTGTCATTTTTGGTCAACAAGCTCAAGGGAAATGGACATGGAAAGGAAGATAATGATAACGTTAACGTTCCTTTGAGTGTTGAAGACGCAAACGGCGTCGTTTACGAGCTTCGGGTGTTGGCGAAGACAGATTCGGGTAGCCGAGCCTGTATAGCCGAAGCGGGAGCGATTCCACTATTGGTTCGGTTCCTTAATGCGGAGGAGAATCCGAGCCTGCAGGTTAACGCCGTGACGACGATTTTGAACTTGTCTATATTGGAAGCGAACAAGACTAAGATAATGGAGACTGACGGCGCGTTAAACGGCGTCGCAGAGGTTTTGATTTCGGGTGCCACGTGGGAGGCGAAGGCGAACGCGGCGGCGACGGTGTTTAGCTTGTCGGGTGTGGCGGCGCACAGGAGGAGGCTGGGGAGGAAGACACGTGTCGTGAGCGGGTTGGTGGGGTTGGCGAAGACTGGGCCAGAGGGGGCAAGGAGGGACGCGCTGGCAGCAGTGTTGAATTTGGCGGCGGATAGGGAGACGGTGGCGAGGTTGGTGGAGGGGGGTGTGGTCGGGATGGCGGCAGAGGTGATGGCGGCGATGCCGGAGGAGGGGGTGACGATTCTGGAGGCGGTGGTGAAGAGGGGTGGGTTGGTGGCGGTGGCGGCGGCGTATGCCGGGATTAAGAGGCTAGGGGCGGTTCTGAGGGAGGGGTCAGAGAGGGCGAGGGAGAGCGCGGCGGCGACGCTGGTGACAATGTGTCGGAAGGGGGGGTCGGAGGTTGTGGCGGAGCTGGCGGCGGTGCCCGGCGTGGAGAGGGTTATTTGGGAGCTCATGGCAGTTGGGAGTGTCAGGGGGCGGCGGAAGGCGGCGACGTTGTTGAGGATTATGCGGCGGTGGGCGGCCGGGATCGATGGTGGAGAGAATGAAGGGTTCACGACAACTACTACTACCATGGTTGCTTCCTCAACTACTATGGTTGTTCCAACCACCACCTCTTCGTTAGCACAGTAACAAACAATTTGCCTGTTAAAACATTGTGAATTACAATTTGTAAATGTCTCAGAAGTGAAAAGTTGTTGTTGTACCATTTTTTTTTTTTTTTGCTTTTACCCTTTTCATTGATTTTGTCATCCCTGTAAAATGTAATTTATGGAGCAGGTTTTTTTTTTTTTTTGTATTTTAAACAGATTATTTTGGCATTCTTTCATTCTTTTGTGACCGTGTGTTTACAATATGTGAATGGTAAATTTGAGTTGCTGAAAAGTTGCTCGTTACTTAATTATATATGGTTGTTAATTTTTCATGAACTCTTCCTATTGTAATGGCAACGGAACCTTGAGTACATGAGTTACTACTTACTACTGTCCATTATATTTTGCACCTCTTTGGTATGCTACGCAAAAACGGCAAAAGGATTCTTCAAACCTTGATGCGTTCCTTTTATTTCAATCAATTTCATTCTTAGGCAGTATGCTGGAGTGTGTATAGCAGTTATTATGTGAGATATGTTTGCAAGTTGGTGAGGTTTTTTATGCCATTGCTAGTCAGAGGATTTCAAGGTCGGATTTCCATGTGGGGATGTGCTGGTATATGGCGAAAGATAGAAAATTGTGAAGAAAGTAACTGTACTACCAGTGCTGAGATTCATATTTATATTGGTTAATATATTAAAATTACACAAATGTAGGAAGGTTTGGGAGGCAATTTTATAATTCATTTTACATTGTGTTGGAACTCCTTAGGCGTGAAATTGTAATGGATTGCGAATGATACAATAAGAAACAAGTATTCTGGTTTGTGTTCTTTTAATAAAGTTCTCCTATTCCCTTTCAAAAATAAAAAAATAAAAAGGAATGAGTATGAGAAGATGGATGCAAACAACAGCATCAAGAGAGAAAAATGGACACAAACAACAGAGGAGAGGTTTTGGCATGAGGGTAAGATGAGTAGAAAGATGCTTTCGTTAATTTGTGAATGGTAAATTTGAGTTGGTGAAAAGTTGCTTGTTCTTTATAATGGTAGTTAATTTTTCGTGAGCTTTATGTAATAGCATAGCGGAAGTTTGAATACATCAGTTACTACTTATTATTATTCATTATATTTGGCAATTCTTTGGTATGGTATGTTCTACAAGAGATGGCATAGGTATTCTTCAAACCTTGATGTGTTCCTTTTACTTCGATCAATTTCATTTGGATGAGATCTTTTTCGAGGATTATGGTGTTACGAAGTGAGAACAACATTGAGAAATGTACTTAGGAATGTTAGAGAAGCAATAGGAAGGTCAGCAAGAGGAAACAAATATGGGGCAGGGTGAAAATACCAGATGTAGTATAAAAGAAAAGGAATTTGTTTGTTTGAAAAAAAAAGGATGTGCTGGTGTTATTTGGAAAAGGAATGCTGTACTATCATATATACTGAAGCATTTGAAAGGGTTGGCGGTTTGTATATTTTATTTTTGTCCTAATTTGACAGATTGCATAAAGGTAATCAAATTGTGGTGTAATGAGGGAGGTGTTGTTTGGTTTGGGAAAATAAGGTTGGAAGCATAGTATCACAGCATGCGTGAATAGTCTTCTGAAGGTGTCTAGCACTAGTAGCAACTTATGGATAAACAAGTTACTATTTGTTTTAAGGATGGGTTTTAATTTCTGGAATTCAAAGAAAGTAGAGTAAGAAGACATATATAGGCATATTTGCAAGTTACTATTTGGTGTGCTGCAGCAATTCCAAACATGCACATAGTATTAGTGTGGTTGTTCTACTGATATTTTTTTTAGCTATGTACTATGCGGGTTCAACTTGCAGCATTGGTTAGCATATGCTTTTCCGATATGTCCAATCATTTTCCAAACTACTCTGAACTGGCCCAAACTATTTTTTAGGGTGTTTTATTTTGAAAAACCAAGGTGAGAATTTGGGTGTTTCAACCTGAATTCTCACCCTTCTTTTTTTTTTTTGCAACAATGTAATTTTTAATATAAATACTACTTAGAATTAATTTGTCCTTATTTATCTTCTCTAATTTTATTATTTTGAATTAATTTTATTTTTTTATATTATTGAAACACCCGAATTCTTAACTTGATTTTGCAAAAAATTTAAAAAATCACAATATAAATTTGGGTTTTTCAACTTGAATTTACATTGTAAATAGTAAAAATGTATGTTTGTATAAATTATAAAGGGATATGTTTTTGTGGATATATTAGTTTTTTTGCTGTATATTTATGTAAAAATTTCTGTTTTTGCAAGTATGTGAGACATATTCGTTCAGTAAACTTGGAATACCGTTGAAGTTGTTAAAAAACATACTTGATTTTCAACTCAAGAAAAATGCCATGTGACTGATCGAAATTTTTTAACTTATAGACAAGACAACCATGTCAAAGATCCATGATTTAGGAGAAAAGTTAACTTAATGCAACTACTTTATGAAGTTTTTATTTTTGGGTCCAAAATTACTTTATGAAGGGAAGTCAACTACATATTCTTCCTTTCCTTGTGTTTGGGCTAAGTGCACCAGTATTATTGTTGGTGCATCCAGCAATTTAAGTGAAGTGACAAAAATGTCCTTCACTTAAATTTTAAAAATCCTTCCTTTGTTGGTGTCATTGTTTCTCGTTCCGTGCTGCGTCGTCGTCTCCCTTCTGATCTCACGTTGTGTCGGTGTCTTAATTCTCATCTTCTCCTTTGTCTTCCTTTTGTTCCATCTTCGTTGGTTTCTGCCATGCCTCTGCCATTGGCTGCTTCCATTGTGGGCTTTGAGGATGTCTCCATCGCCGTCGTGCTATTTCTGCCGTCAAGGTAAGCTTTTTTCTCCTTCGTTAATGGCAACTTGGTGATGGTTGTTTTACGTAAATAACATACGGATTACATAATCCGTATGTTATTTTTTAAATTATTAAAAAATGAATTATATTTTTTTTAATGGTAAAAGTTTTTTTTATAAAAAGTATTATTTTTTTGTTTTTAAATAGGTTTTTTTATGAAATATAAATATATCATTTTTTTGTTTGTAAATAATTATTGTTTATTTTATAAAAAAAAATATTTTATTTTGAATTATGATTTTAAATAGTTAGTTTTTTGTAATTATAAATATATTAATTTTAATTTTGTTTTTAAAATAGGTATTTTTTGTTTTTTAAATAAAAATAGTTTATTTTGAATTATGTTTTGAAATAGTTATTTATTTTCATTGTAAATATATTAATTTTGTTTTTTTTTTAAATATTTTTTTGTATGAAATATAAATATATTATTTTCTAATTTGTTTGTAAATAGTTATTGTTTATTATATAAATAAAAAATTGTTTATTTTGAATTATGTTTTTAAATAGTTATTTCTTTTGATTCTAAATATATTCATTTTGTTTTTTTAAAATATTTTTTTATGAAATATAAGTATATTATTTTCTTTATTTTTTTAAATAGTTATTGCTTATTTTATAAAAAATATTTTGAATAATGCAGTTAAATAGTAATTTCTTTAATTGTAAATATATTAATTTTAATTTTTTTTAAATACGTATTGTTTGTTTTTTTAATACAGTTTTCATTTTTGTTTTGAAAAAGTTGTTTTTTATTTTTAATTATAAATATATTTATAATTTTTATATATTTGTTTTTTATGTAAGTAATTAATTATAGTGTTTTTTTAAGTTTCTTTGTAATAAAGAAGTTAATTCACTATATAAAAATAATTACAAATAAAATTTGAATATATATATATATATATATATATATATATATATATATATATAAAATAATTTTTTTATTTATGAATGATTGTATCATAATTGATTTAAGTATTGTTTGAATTTTGACAGAAATTTGTATGTATGTGAAAATTTGCAAATTATGATTAGAACTAGAGGTTTTGGTCATGCTTTAGGCAAAACTATAGGAAAAGCCTTGGGAGAGAGAAGATAATTGTGATTCAGATGATGCTCCACAGGGCGAAGGCCCATAGCATCCGCACGTAGGCAACGGGAAGTTGCCGCTGTTGCTGAGGATGCTCCTCACGTGGATGATGCAGCTGAAGAGGTCTTCCAACATCCTGAAGAAGCTGGTGTTGATGCCCAGGGTTTTCCAAACAGGCCGCATGAAACATCAGTTCTGACTGCCTATGTTGATCATGCTGCAATCATTGTTTGGAATTGAGAGGTATTATAGTTTTTAACAAATCATATTTCAATGAGTATTTTTTATTATTGCTAAAATTATTTAATTTTTTTTAGGAACGTCCTGAATTGAAACTATCCTCCGATGGAAGGAAGGTTCAGAAATTCGGGAGGCCTGCTGCTGAGATTGAAGGGTTAGTCGCTGCCGCATGATTAAGTTATTTGATTGCATGTTCATTGGACATTGGCGATCGGGGACTTATATCGGCTTTTGTGGAGAGGTGGAATAAGGAAACGAGCAGTTTCCATCTTCTAGTAGGAGAGGTCACCATCACCCTCGATGATGTGGCCTATTTGCTTCATTTGCCCATCATAGGTGTATTCCACAGCTTTGACACTCTTCATGTCGAGGAAGCGGTGTTGATGTTAGTTGAGTTACTTGAAGTCAGTGGAGATGAAGCTTAGAGCTGGGACAATACAGTGTCATGGGGCATACGTACGCCTATCATGGCTACAAGAGATTTATCATAGTAAATGTGAGGCCGGACACTGGACTGTAGTAGCTCAAGTTTATTTGCTGCATTTGTTAGGTTGCATTCTTTTTGCTAACAAAAGTACAACACACGTGCATGTGGTGTTCTTGGATGCCTTCCGAGACCTCAGTCAGAGTGGAAGCTACGCATGGGGAGCTGCCGCCCAACTGCATATGTACGATAATTTGAATGATGCTTGTAAGAGCTACAACAGACAACTTGCTGGATATATCACACTATTGAAGGTAATTGTCATTGATTGTTATTTAATTATTTTTAATATTTTTCTAATATGTTCATTTGAAATTTTTTTTGTTTTGATCAAATTTTTGTAGTGTTGGATTTATGAGCATTTTTCGTCTATTGTTGAGGCTTTTACGGACTCAGATTATGATGAAAGGTCACCATGTGCCTACTGCTGGACATCTAAGAAGGCATTACCAACATCGACATATTGGAAGCATCTAGATCGACTGACGACTGCTGATGTTTGTTGGATGTCTTATGGTGACCATCGTGTAGTTCGAAAGTTTGACCTCATATCATGTTTTTTTGGACATATCTGATGGGGTCCCATTGTCATCATACACCGACCAGATACGGTGGTGCAAAAATTTAGGTATGTTCAGACAATTCCTCCACACTGTCCGGGTTCAAGATTATGCTTCGAAGATATTGATGACAAATGGATGCATTTCTCTAACTACCTTGCACTGGTGGGCCAGATTTGTGTTGTGCCTGAACAATGTGCACTGTACTACATGGACTGGTTCTACATGGTTTTGCATCCATTCATGAGGCCGACACAGCCCAGTGATCCACCTAGACATCCACCTGTTATGCAAGATGAGACATATGTGGAACCAGATATTCTTGAGTACCTAGTGACAGCAACAACTATGGAAGAAGCACCTGCACAAGCACTTTCTGATGTGGAGCAGCCTAGACATGCAGTGGTAACATATATATTCATGTTATTCTTAATTTCATTTAATTTAATTATGCAATATGGCTATACCTTATTCGTTGTTGTCAATGTCATAGGTGGCTTGCCAAGCAATTGCACAAAGGTTGGAGCGATTACTCAACCTAAGGATAGTGACTAAAGGCACATAAACATACGATGTCATGCAAGATTGCCTAAGGATCGCTAAGGGTGTCACTATGGATCGCAATGTATATGTGTGGTCACAATGAAAGCGGCACACTGATCACGCATGAAGACATTTACAATTTTTTAGGAAAATTTGTAGACTATGTTTATCATTTTATTTTATTTGACAACATTTTTGTTTTAGCAATTTTATTTGAATTGTTTTTTATATTACTATTGACAAACATAAATTATTTAACCCTAAAGCATAATACTAAACCCTGATTTTCACATCACAGTTAACTCTAACAACTCACGTAAGACTAAACCCTAAGTATTATAGTAACCCTAAACAATGAACTTTAACCTAAGGTATAACACATAATTACGTGAATTTCTAGTGAAACAATTATATATTAATGTAGTACATTACAATGGCATCAGTACCTAAATGTTCACTCTTCACTTAAATCAACAATCTATTTTCAACATCATCAAATTTCTGTACTGATGCATTATACTAATATATGGAGTTGACCACTGCTTTGCCTGAGAATGACAATTCCTAGACCATAACAAAGCTAGAGGCGGTAAGGGACAATGATCTCTTAAATAAACCTGTTACACATGCACAAACAATTTCAAGTTATGATAACATAATTAATTTCATTAATTTAAAAATACCATTACAATGAATCTACTTGAACAAAATGATTGTCAAAGACGTGACCAATACATATTACACGATGCACAGAAGAATCTATTGGTGGTTGACTTCTAAGAGGAAAAAACGTCACGCTTTGTTGTAGAGACAACAATACAAGGATAACACTATACCTTGAAGCAATGACATATCCCATGTCAGTTATATCCATCCACTTATCTATAGTAACTTACATGAACCAGCTATACGAATTACATTTATTTAAACTAAATTTTAAATAAAAAAACAAAACATAAATTACATACCATGGATAATCCATCAACAAGTATGGATCTCTTTAATTCCTCAAATTTGTCTATGCCACCAAAGAGGTTGATATACTGATCAAACCATTTGGCAAGTTCTTTAAGCAAATGGTTGCGCACCAACGACCATGAATCTTCACTCATACCTAATAACACATCAATTGCACAATATCCACATTTACCGTCAGTTTTTGCATCCACATTGTTTTCAATGGAATCGTGAATGAACGGATGGAATTGATCCAACATCAACATAGCCCTTCTTGGAATGGCCTGGTCATAAGATGATGCACTACATTTGACTGAAGAATTACTATTTTTCACAGAATGTAAAGCATCAACATACTCCAGTAAGACGGATCTCGCTTTGTTGATCTTTGGTTTTTGGTCATCGGTTTCTTCTGTTCACCTTTGGTGTTAACCTTGTCTCGAGGAAGACACATAGAGTTTAGATCAGGGTAGGTAGTTTTCCGAAGTTTACTCTTTAGAGTAACTTTGCCACAAACATCAAGCTCTTCAAATCGCTTGGATATGGTTTTCATCTCTTCGGTTATGGTCACTTGGGGCTCAGATAACCCTTGGTTTGAAAAACTTAATCTCCACCAAAACATATGGATTGTCTCAAGTGGTATGGTACCAAGAACATGTTTGGATAGCTCACATGCACATGGAAGACCGTGAGTAGTTCTCATGACATATCCACAACGAGAAGTGTTTTTGTCAACATAATATACACGCTCATACCCAGCAGCAATCTGATTTAAAGCATACCTTGATACCATGCCAAGTAGCCTCTTGTATAAGGTAACTTTAAAAACATGTCCAACCACATGTGTACTTGTCTCAAAGGATGCCTTAATTTCAGTGTGTTGCAGCGTGATCATGTTGTTCATGACATCCCAAACACTATATTGGTCTCCAAGGCTATTCTGTAATAGTCTTTTTCCCAATGAGCATATTCAACCCTACATTTCAAATACACAAAAAATGATAAACAAATACAATAATTAAAATCCATGAATTCTTCAACCCTAATAAAAAAATATGAACATTTTCATACCTTTTTGTTGTTGTGTTTCCTAAGTATATCACCTTATTCGTCCAAACTTTAACAAATTTTTCCTTGTAGGGAATTATCCATGTTTTGTTGACATAGTCAACAAACATTGACCATGGTAAACAAGCAATTTCAAACTTCTTAAGACAATCATCGAACTGATGCTCAGAACGATAATCAATCAAACTCCACCAGGCATCCATGACATACTCCCATGCATTTTTTTTTACCAATTAGGGATTTACATTTTTCCTTGGCATTCTTGTCGATGTGAAACCTACACAACAAGTTGGTACACAGGGAATATAGTTTTCACTGCATTCATCAATGCTAGGTTTTTGTCAGTGACAATAACACCAAGGAGGGCATCACGTCTCAGAAAAAGACCTCGAAACCGTTTTAGAGCCCAGACCACATTATTTAGACGTTCTCCCTCCAAATATGCAAAATCAGCAGAGAATGTCGTCTCTGTTGGTGTCACACCAACAAAGTCAAATAACAGGAGCCTAAACCTGTTTGTTTTGTAGGTACTATCTATCAAAAATACCAAATTACATGCATTGCATAACTTCACTGCATCAGGATGACACTAGAAGATATCACGTACAACATCTTCATCCTTTAATCTATGCCAATGAATATATTGATCCCGTTCAAAAATTTTTATTAAATGTTGCATTTCAATATCACTGCCTCTTATGGAAGAACGGTATGCACTTCTTGCTTTGTATACTTGTTTGATTGTTGTACAACTATTGGCATTATACTTCTTCAGCGTTAGCAAAATATTTTTTGGTTTCACCATTGACTTTGTCATATCAACAATCATTATTTTTTCATCCTTGGTCAATCGACCAGCGTATGGATATCCAACTAATGACTTGACCAATTCATGATTGTAACTCCCACACATTAACTTCACCATCCATCCTTGGCCTCCAACTACTATTTTCCCACGAAGCTTAAAGGGACACTCATATTTTCTATTGCCAGTATCTCTTTTGACAAAATCTTTCTTCCTAGACCTATACTGACCACTCATGTCACAACCAATTAACACAAATAAAGTTCTTCCTCTCATACCAATGTTTGTGTATGACCTCATAATTACTGCGACAAATCCAATTTCATAAGCAATTGATCGAGCCCATTGCAAAACATCATCTCGGATAGCAAACACTTACAATGAAAACCACACAAGTTTAGTCTTCAAAGGGACATTCATTTTATCAATTTAATAACAATAAATCACATTATTACATGAGAAATATTAAACGCATCAGAACAATCAACGTGCTCTTCATTCACACCAACTTTGTCTTCATTTTCTTCATTTATATCAACTTCTTCAGACATTATATTGTCATACATCCATTGATCTTCGTCCATCTTAAGAAGACATTCAAAAGTTTCAACATCACAAAGAAACAACCCTTATTGCACCATACATATGCTATCACACAAAATTCTACGTAATTTTTTATTGCATATAATTTTATAAACATTAAAATTGATAACCCTAGTTATTAAAAACCAATAACATCAACTTTTTATAATTACAATTCATAACCATATAATACATAAAAAATTATAACCATATGTAGTAAAATAAATTATTTTAATGAACTTAATTCTAATTCATGAAATTATTACCACACAAAACAATCAATTTTAGACCACAAAAACTCAAATAAATTATCCATAAATTACATCTATAAATTATCTTACAAATCATACCATTTTCAAAATATAAAAATAAGTAATTACAAATTAATTATCAATCTACACTTCTTTAAAAATATTTAAAACAATAATACCAATTACATTTCAAATAAACATATAAACAAATAATTTTTCTTTACACATTAAATTAATATTTTTAACAATCATACTAACATATTTATAATTTAAAAAAATAAAAAATTTAATAATTCTTTTAATTTAAAAAAAATTAAAAATTTAATATCTTTTTTAATTTAAAAAAAAATAAAAATTCATATAAATCATATGGATTAACTAATATGTAAGTTTTAATAAAACTTACGAATTATGTAATTCGTATAAATCATATGAATTAGTTAATCCAAAAGTTATATTAAAACTTACAGATTACTTAATCTATATGTTACGCAAACAAACAAAAATTAACGGTGTATCTTCGACGTATCTCCGTTAACAATCGAACCAACCACCGCAATCACCATCGACGTACCTCTGTAGGTCTTTCACCTCGATCGAAATGGCAACGCACACCTCTCACAACAATGAAAAATCAAGAGGAAATGAAGAAGGAATGAATGCGTAACTCAAACTGAAAAAAAAAACAACTTAAAAAGGAAGAAGAAAGCAAAAGGGTATTTTTGGAATTACATAAAATTGCTGGGTGCACAAGCAATAAGCTGGTGCACCTAGTAGCACCCTTTCCTAGGTCATGGTGAAGCCCAATCTTTAATGACGAAAATCTCATAACCACAGAACTTCATGAGCCTCAAGTTGCAATTATTGGGGTTATTTTTCCTATCTTCACCCTTTCCTTCAAGCCCAAGAGCAACGCCTTGAGAGAACCAACCACACATTCGTTTTGAAGATCAACCATAACCCCCCCCACCCCCCCTCAAAAAAAAAAAAATTCATTAATATCAATCAGATACAATATATTAGAACCCATGAACCTAACCTAACTCAATTGATTGCCACAATTGTTTGCTAGTATCCCGTAAGAGGTTTCATCACTCCTTAATGAAACATTCATTTCTCATCTTCCTAGCACCACTCTAATGGTAGGAACTTGTTTTAGGCTCTGACAAGGTCTAACACCCAAATGAAAAGAGAAATATCAATAAACTAACATGACATTACAAGCAATCCTCGCCCTATAATAATAATAATACAAAGTAACAAACAAGGGGGTATAACGCTGGCAGCCTGGCACGAGGTACATTCTTTGTCCTTCCTAAAAATACAAATTTACTTATATATATATATATATATATATATATATATATATATATATATATATATATATATATATATTATTTATTTCAGCCATGACACTTACACTCTTTGGTCCCCTCTTTAATCAAAATCCATTTCATTCTTGATTATGTATAGATTCCAGTTTGGACACGCACACACCACCTAGACCGTTAATTAACATGGCCATTGGTCTTGTACCTTTCCATGCAATATGGAGGGGGACCAGTATTGAGAGTATTGACCAAATTTAACAGTTATATCCCACCAAAATACTCTCATCAAATACAAAGTAGCAAACCCAATCTTCTTCTATACAAGCTTCTGGGAGGGACATATATAATGCATACACATCATAACATATTCATTTCTTACTAGTTTAGTAATTTCTAACCGAGAGTATTTATTTCTCCAGTACCATTATTCACGTTCAATATCGTATCAATATTATTGAAAATTCTAGGGATATGATGAGTTGACATCAATGTCAATTTTAGATCTGGGGTATCCAGGTCAGCATACACCATCATCATGCATGCACTTGAACTTTCTTTAATTTCCCTTTGCAACATGGCAATCCTTAACATTTTGTACTACTTATTTTTCCCCTTTGCAATGTGGGAATTCATGACATTTTTTTGCTTTGGTTGAAAAATGATTCGTTTTCTTTACCTAACCAAGAGACATGGTACGTCAAGGGCTTCTTGCCTAGAAAACGATGGATACACATGGGGCCAAACTAAGGCTCTAGACTATATAGCAAACCCATGTTCTAGTTTCCATAAGCATGAAATAAAAACAATAATAAGATACAAAACATAACAAAATCGTAGAGTAATCCAATGTTACACAACCTCTTTATTAGATGGGCCACTTAGATTTTCTACATTTGGGTGCACGTAATAATCCTGACCCACAACAACAAGCTTCCACTCCCGAAAGCCTCTTCCTTTCCCATGCCTTTCAAATTCCTTTCAAGGTCTCTCCCTTTCTTGGCAGAACAAAATTATAACCAAAATTGAAGTCCTTGCAGATTGCACTAAATCAATGAGCCAATGAGCATCACACATGATACTATAGCATCAATTCCACTTTTTAAACTAAATAGTTCCATTTTACAGCTTCGTTTTGTTTTTCCTTTTAGTTACAACCTACTTTTACTTTACACTCATCAATAAAAACACCTCACTTGGTCTTGGTTAGTTTTTATTGTTAGTGTTTGTGTGAGTGTCTGCCCTCATGCATGTCTGTTGTTGCATTTCTTTTTTCTTGATGGGCCACGTTTATTGTGGGCTCATTGTAGTTTTGCAATGAGAAACGTGGAGAAGGATGCTGCCTAAAGACCAGAAAGCACAAAATTTCTGCAAGCAAGTTGTCTACGTGGAAGGGTGCTTGCTAAAAGACCAAAACAAAAAAGAAAAACAATACATATTATCCTAATGAGTCATGAGCAACTAGTGAAGTTAATAAGGTTTTAAGATTGTGAGTCTTCTTTTAGTTTATATGATACTTAATTTTTTTTATTTTTGTCAGATGTGAGACTCATTGATCATCTCAGACTTGTACTCCACCAATCTTTCGTTCAAGCATGAGTCTTTTACACGTGATAATCTCACCCTTGAGAATATGAGTCACGCACATTAGTCGGGTATAAATGAGTCAAGCTAAACTCTTGAAGCTTGGACTTAGTTTGTGAAAAAAAATTGATAGCTCAATTTTGACTCATTTATTTAATCAAGTCTAATAGAAAATTTAGATTTAACTTATTAAGAAATATTAGGCTTTAGTTTAGCTTGTTTAACTTATTTATAATTTAATTATTTTTCTTTTATGATATTTTTATTAAATAAATTTTTAAATTTATCTATATAATATTTGATAATTATTTTAATATTAGATAATTATCTACTGATAGTAAACTGATCTTAATATGTGATAAGTGAAATTAAAAAAAATGACTAAATAATTAATTTTAACGTTTTTTAATTAAGAGATAAAATTATTTTCATAAACAAATCATATATATATATATATATATATATATATATATATATAAATGATATTCACAATCCTTAATTTCAAAATCAGATCTATTTATTTAATTAAACAAACCAGTAATTAATAAATAGAGCTCGAATAGTTAATGAATATTTGGGCCGCTATTATTTTATAAGAGAACACCACATTGTGTTTGGTTTAGGCCTTAATTAGTGTCACAATCCCACAATGACATTCAGCGTATCTACCCCACTCTATTTGCCTTTATGCCAACTTTTTCTTCTCCTGTGGCCCCAACCCCCTCTCCACCAATTCCAAATACCCCTCTCTATTTATTATCCTACAAACAAAGAGTGCCAAAACAGTCACCGGTAGAGTTATCTAATGTCTCATCCCCACACTAGAGAGAACTAGAAACCATAAACCATTCAATACCTTCACAAACACAAAGAAACACACACACATAGTGAGAGAGAGAGGATGGGGAATCACAGGTTTAAGTTATCAGATATGATTCCAAATGCTTGGTTTTACAAGCTGAGGGACATGAGGGACATGGGTAGAGGAAGAGATTCAAGAAAGCATAGCACCACGCCCTCTAGGAAAAAGAAGCAAACTTCACCCCCTTCAACCACACATTCATCAAAACCAAACCAACCCCACCAACAATACAACAACAATATCTCTAGAAAGTCCTATTACTTCACAAGAGACCTCAAAACCTCACCCTCAAACACCCCAAAAATCATTTCTTCTCCTAGAAAATCAACCAAACTAAGAACCAAAAGAAGAACACCGAGAACCCCAAAACTTGTCTCCTCAGGTTGTAGCTGCCGCACCACCCTTGAATCAGTGTGGACCAAATCAGATTCACATTCACCACAAGAACACTCTTCCTCATCCCCATTTGACACCTCTCCCGAGTCACAATCCCCAGAAATCAGAACAGACCGTATTCTTCTTCCATGTTCTTCATCATTCGATGAAATGGTGTCCTTGTCCACCACCTCTTGTGCCTCTTGCAGGCTTAACACAAACATAAACACCACCACCAACAACGACACCATCATAGACGTGGACAAAAACTTCATAGCAAGAAAAGATAACAAGCTTGATGGCTACTACAATTACAACACCAACAACAATGGCTATGATGACACCTTCTCAGAACTTGAGCTTCCTCCAATCATAACCAAGCCATCCAAGTTGCTAAAGAAGAGAGAACTCAAACAAGGGTCCTTGAAGGTGAGAATTGTGAAGGAACAAGACTCTGAAATGAAGGAACAGAGGAATAGTGGTTCTTTGAAGAGGCTATCTCTGAGTTCTCCCGGGGGGAGGTTGAGGATCCACTCGCCGAGAATTGCTGGCCGGAGGGGCCGGAAAAGCGTGTCGTCGACAGCGAGTTCTGGCTCCCGGAGAAGCCTCTCCGATAGCTTTGCGGTTGTGAAGTCATCCTTTAACCCACAGAAGGATTTCATGGAGTCCATGATGGAGATGATTGTGGAGAACAACATAAGGGCATCCAAGGACTTGGAAGATCTACTTGCTTGCTACCTTTCTCTTAATTCAGATGAGTATCATGACCTCATCATCAAGGTGTTCAAGCAAATTTGGTTTGATTTGACTCAACCAAGGTAGTAATAAATTCTAAAGATTTTAAGTTACACTATGTCTGTTCAAATTGCAATCGCGGTTGCAGTTTTGTCAGAGTCATTGATATGGTGAGAAATTGCAGATAAATTAAGTCATCATAAAATAATCAAAAGTCCAAAAACCTTGATGCTACCAAAAATCACTGCCACATACCGTTTATTAAAAAGATAGCTGAAGTAACAAAATGTAAAGTTTGAGAGTGTGTGATAGGATAAGGGTGAAGGTTGAATCACGTTGGACTATCAAGTAGCAAGGTTTGATAACAATTTATAGTAGGCAGGTGAATTTGAAAGAGGATAAGTTGCGCAATGGTGGTGTGTGTGTGTTTTTTATCCATTCCAGACATGTTCTGTGGCGGATAGGAACAAGTTCACAAGAGACATGAACAGCGTATGAACAGTGTTTTTCCTTTTTCTCTGTTGGAGTTTGACTCAAAGTTTTATTGGATTTGGTAATTTTTAATTGGTTATATTTGCTTAAACGTGAAAAACAACGAGATGCAACTGCCAGTTCCTTTACAACTCAGCCTTTACAAACGCTGTGCCTCGTCAAGGATGACTTCAGCTTAATTCTTAATTCTTATAAATATGATTAAATTAAATTATTTTCATTTATAGTCTAAATGTTTTTTATTATTATTATAGTTTCTATCACCTTAATGACAGTAATATGATATATACATATCAACGTATCAGATAAACGATCGTTATTTGGATGGAGGAATTACTTCGGATCGCCATACAAGAAAGGAAATCATATCCTTTCTAGAAAGAAGATCTGTTTGGAAATAAATCTCAACTGTTTTGGAGAGTTTATTTACTAAAAATATAAAAAAATCAATAAAAAAACTCTCAAAAACATTTTTAATCTTATATCTAAACACAGTGTTTAAGCAACAAAAGGCTTCTTTCTCATATGAGAGAAAAAAAAAAAAGATTTGACCGTACAGAACCTGGTGCAAGTGGGACAGGAGAATGGTAACATACTTCCCAGAGTCTCTCGTGAGTCGTGATGAAAATATTTTCAAGGACTTGTGTAGTCCACGGTAGAATGCTCTTGTCAAACCGCTAGGGAGAAAGTGTGTTACAACATTACTAAAGAAATGTTGCATAAAATATGGCAAGTTAGATGGTGGATAATGGTTTCTTTACAGTAAAGTTTATTTTTACTGAATACATCCTTTTTATAAGAAATAAATTATAGTATAATTTTTACACGTAGTGTAATTTTTTATACTATAAATTATTTTTTTTAAGAGCCGTGAGCTTCCTTCCTCACATGTGGGGAATAAAATGACCTGTGATAACAGGTATTTTACTGGAAGAAAAAATAAAAAAAATTATTTAAAAATAAAATAAAAATAAATTTAAAAATGGTAAAATCTGTGTTTTTTTAATCTGTATTTGTGGAATAGTAAAATCTGTACAATTAGAATTTTTTTCTTTTTAAAAACTAATTAGAATATAAATTTTAAAACTATTTTTTTAATTTTGAAAAAATTAAACTGAAAATTAAATACAACAATTTGAAAAGCAGAACCCCACCACCACCATTTTCCATTCACACCTTCACCTCCTGCTGTTTCACCACAATTCCTTCAAGCAAGATTGACTTTTAATTTATTTGATTTTTCTCTAAATTCTGGATCTATTGTGCTGCGGAGTTAGAGGGGTTCTTCGAGGGGTTACGAAAACAGAATGGTGGGAGGAGAGTTGTAAGGAAAACCGTTTAATGATCCAGTGTTTCTCGGGTTCGTGTAAACAGTGTGCATAAAAAAAAGAAACCGGCTAAAGCAGTTGGCCTTCTCTAATCTCAACCATTCAATATTTTATAAATATATCTAAACTCTTCGCCAGCTGAGGTTTCATTTGCATCGGGCACAGGAAGTATGTCGATGCCCATCACCGTCAAGCCACGTTTGTTGTTGGTGAAGCTGCGTCCACAACGCCAACATTTTGTGTCTAAAAGAATCAATCCTAAGTTGTCCCCATGTTACTTGGGTCCTTTTCAAGTGTTGTCCTGAATCTGCCTGCATACAGATACAAAGCGTATCACTATTTCTCTAAAAGACACAAGTTTCCTCCTATAAATACATTGGTTTACATACCTCTCTGGGATAAGGAGGTAGAGGAAAGAGCTGGCCACAGTTATAAACAATGTCATCCTCATCATGGTAAGCCCTTACTAAATGACCAATTCATCAAAAGGCCTTTGGCTCCACCTTCACAGTATTAAGAGCCAATCCCTTGAACTCCTGAAAATGGTCCTTCACCTCATTTGATAGCATTGTCTCCTGAAATGTACATCCCCACCAAACCTATTCAGCCCAGGCACAATTAAAAAATAGACTTACTCCTTTGGTCACACATATCACATAAGGATTTGTAATATATTTTATAAAAAAAAGTACTTAATAGATGCAATACTGGTCATATAGTAAGGAAAATAGTGACAAGGCAGGGCTGTTAAGGGACTGTAACAGCATGTAGTTGGGACTATTGTTAGTAACTCAAATGAAGCCAAAATCACTTAATTTTTGGTAACCAAAGGCAGAAGTACTTCTTACAGATAATTATCTTCTCTATGCATGTGAATTGCTCAGTTTTTAAGGATAATTGAAGTTTGCATTCGTCTTAATTAAAATAAAATTCCATACTTAAGAGAGGCACTCAAGGTCCGCATTGCATGAAAAAAGGGAAACAGAAAATGAAATCCCTTTACTTCAAGGTCCCTTTGTCAGGCAACAAAATCATAGGTGGAAGCAAAATTTGATATTGAAAAGAAGCAAAAATATAAAAAACATGTTTATAGATTTGGACAAAGAAACAAATCTTCATGAGAGGGTATTGCCAACACTAAAAAAAATGAAATAAGAAGTTTAAGTTTCTTACTTTCTCACGTAGTCAATTAACCTATGAATTCCATTTTGATCGATATAAGAAAGTGGATGAAAGAGTTTCATTATATTAGAAATGTCCCCAAATATGTAGCAAGGATGGGTCACCATCATACATGCTTACTTCGTAACAACAACATAGCTAGCAAGAAAACCCCGAATGAAACCTCGCATACCTTGTACAGAGGAATTTTCTTCACTATAGCAGCAACCTTGCTGACAGTATGTGACACTGCCAAAATAACATTGACTCCAAGCTTACACTTTCAACTGTAGAAAAGGAAGATTCAATAAGTCAAATTCAACATATGATGGTAGCGGACTATGATTTTGCTGTACAAACTAAGAGAGGCATAATTGGACACAATTCCTTATTGATTCTCTCAAAAGGCAAGCATGTTGACCTCATTCAGGTCACATATCAGTGTTGACAAATATCATAAAAAACTCAAATAGGCATTAAAATACAAAAAATCCAACACTCGGGATACAAATGCACCTTCCAAATTGTAAAGATTCCATATCAATACAACACAAATATCAAATATCAACAATTGTGTTCCCATATGATTTCCAATAATATCTTTCCTCTTATAATTCCTTAACTAGTGCCCTAAGGCAATGGTAACATGAGCCGCCAGTTAAAATCAACAAGAAATCTATCAAGTTTTTTCCGAACATGTCCATCATTTTGAGTATTCTTCCTCCAAGTAAACCATCCCCCAACTGTATCCATGTCCATAATCCGCACTCACTCATCATATCAGCCATAAGACAAGCACGAGGGACAATGTAGGATCCACCAGAGACACCTGAGGGGCTTATAATTTCATTAAAATCTCCAATTAGCATCCAAGGACTACTAATCTGTTGTCGCATATCCCCAAGGTGTTCCCAAAACTACTTTCAAATGCTAGCCGCAGGAGACCCATAGATAGTTGTACAATACCAAGTGACAGTTCTATTGTTGATGGAGAACGTGATTGTTTGGCTCATAGAATAAAGTAAAGAACAAGTAATATCAATTACTGAAGATAGTACCCAAATGCCACTTGAATGGCCAACTGCTTCTTGAATAAACAACGGATTGAAACCCAAATTATTCCAAAAAGTTTCTACTTTGGAAACAAGACCATGGGTCTCGAAAACCAGAAACATAGATGGATGGTGCAAATTAACTATCTCTTGAACATGACGTCTTGAAGCCTTACCCAAGGCCTCCCTGATGTTCCATGCCACAATATTAAAATTACGAAACAAGTCCATAATAACAGTTGTGCATGGAATAGAAACTTGGTACTATAGTCTACGTTGTTGCATTATGGTTACCCAAGGATGTCTCAGGTATCATATCTTGCTGGCCCACCATTGGTTGGTCGGTTGATTTTCCCATCTCCATAGGTTGCATTTGATCATCCTCATTTCCTTGTAGTACAACAAATCTGTTGGGTGAAATAGCTTACGAGGGAACTGTGGATTTAGCGCCAAAGCCCACGTCATGAGTTAGTGCACCGTAACTCTTTTTCGAAGGTTTCCCTTGGTTCACCTGACTGTGGTTCCAAACGTTGTCACCCTCAATTTGTTTGTAGGACACCACAATAATTATGTAAGTTATTATAAATCTTCTAATACATGTTTTTTATCCCTACAAATCAAATATATAAATTGAAGTTAAGTTAGAAAAAAATAAAAGTAATATATATTATTACATCATTATAAATATTAATAAAGGGATTTAAAACTATTATTTTTATATAAAAGAAAAGTATATACATGTAGGAAAGGAGAAGATTTCACCCTCTTATTTCTTCTTTCATCTAAATTCTAAATTAAATAAAAGAGAATTATAACAATTTATTTATTCCTTCAATCTTTCTAACTAGACATTATATAACAAAGTATTTCCTTAATTAATTAATTGTATATATAAGCCATACTTTTTTTTTCTTCTGAAAATTAGTACAGACCTACATTAATTGATATGTGGTGTACATACCCCTACCTAACTTCAAAGATTTTTCATACTATATATTGTCTATTATAAAAAAATTAGGTCAATTTAAACATTAATTCACATTTATTGTCTAATTTTCTCCTCATATAAAATAAGATATATATATATATATATATATATATATATATATATATATATATATATATATATATATATATATATATATATATATATATATATATATATATATATTGTTCCTATCATTTAAAGCTTTTATAAGTCTGGCACTATCTCAAATTCTTCTATCCAATAATTAAATAAGAGACATCAACCGAATTTAAGAGATTCAATACATTCTACTTTGACCAACATGCATGGTATACTGTACATTAAGCTACAAGGACAAGTTACTATCATATCTGCTGGAAAGAAAGAAAAGAAAGAAAAAAGATCATAGAAAAAGTTACTTGTTCCAAGTGACAACAAATTCCTACAAAGCTTGATGGTGATGAAATAAATGGAGGGCTAGGTAGCAAGATGCACGTGCATGCAGGAGACACAAATCTTGTGAAATCTGAATCAGAGACGTCATTTTATGTCTAGGCGTATCTGTGATTAAAGGGATAAGCTGACTTTCATGTAGCCTGTGTCCCTTTCTGGTTTAATGCGCACTACTACTATTCAGTGTTAATTTCTAATGTTAACCATAATCATACGTATATCAATTGATATAAAATTATTTTAATTTAAAATCTTGGAGATATATAATTATGTTAAATAAGAGATAATTTTATTGTTATATAATCCTACTTAATTCGATTAGGATTGTCGAAAAATATATCTTGGACAAAAATAAATTTATACTGTTAATGTTGCCAAAAGAAAAAAGACAAAGAAAAAATGAATGTTTCATGCTGCATGAAATTAAGGTCCTCATTATTTTCTATGCCCACATGAATGAAATTCCGATCCCTCCCTCCAGAACACATGCACTGAAAATGATGTTGAGATCTAGTGGAAAGATCGTGTGCTGAATCATATATGGATGAGTTTGACTCTGGCTGCTAGTGCAAAAAATTAACATGGTGTGCGGGGGTACAGTGAAATTTGGATTATGTAATGAAAGAGAAAGAACAAAGTTAAGTTGCGTGAGTGGTAAGGATTTTCACCCCTTATGTAAAAAGGATTTCCAACTTTTGAGAGTAGAGTAAATCTAGCTGGAAAAGAAAGAGTCTATCATTTGCCTTTCCTACTCCGGAGGAGAATAGGTCCCTAGTCCTACGGTTGGTGGGATTCAGGAATGCGTATGAGATAGCATGATACGGGATGAGTTGGTTTAGATTAGATTGAAATCATGACAATTTTTTATTCAAAATCATCTTATTTTTATCTATTCGGTTTAAATTGAATTTTTTTTCTAGGTTGAGTTTTTAACTCGAACTGAATCTATCCGACTATAACCAGAATGATTCGGATAGTGGTCAAATTTATTATTAAAATACTAAAAACTTAAAAACCAAAAAGTTATGAAGTGTGAAGTATGAACTATGAATCATGACCATGTGTGCGGACTGTGAAAGAAGAAAAACATAAAATGGGTTGGGTTAAAACTTTAAACTCTAAAGGTTAATGAAAATATAAAAAAAAAAACAAAAGAATTATGTAATCGAATAGATTGGATTAGATTAAATTCTCAAAATCAAAATCCAACACACAAACTGAACTAATCAAAATTTCATTTTTAATCCAATTTGAACTAATGATTGGAGTTAATCTGAAATTTTCAATTTGGGTTGATTTCGATGCATCAGATTATTAGTTTGATTTGAATACGTGGCTACCCCAGTTGAAACACTCCTTGCAAAAGTAAAAAGGAACAAAGACAAAGACACAGGTCTAGTTCATTACATGTTTAAAACGAACTAATTTTAGTATAAAAGTACATCAGTAAATATTTACTAGAAAATTGGAAAAAAGTAAAAGTTAATTTATGTTTGTTTATAATTATAAAAAAAATTGTAAAAGGAACCTATGATTTTACGAGAATCTATTTAAACTAGTTTCCCATTTTAATAAAATTCTAAATTCTTTTCAGTTTTTAATTATTTTGAATTTCTTAAAAAAACTCATGATTTTTTTAAAAAAATTAATTATACGTTTTTGAAAAAATGATTCTGTACAAAAACTGGTAAGAGACAGGCCTATAAAAGAAATGAACAAATTATACTAAGAATATTTAATACTAGTTAAAAAATAATTAAAAATTAAGGATTTTATTCTATTATTTATTTTTTAACATGAAAGTATTTATTATTTTTATTTTTAAGTTATAGATTTTCTAGTTTCTTATGAAACTAAACCAAGAGATATTTTCTACACTCATTTTTTGCTAATTTGGACTTAAATTTTGTCTTGTGAATCTATTCTTACTCTCATTAAAGTATATATATATATATATATATATATATATTTATTTATTTATTCTATTTTTCCTTTTTAACCCAAAACAAAATAATGGGTAATGGTTAAAATAATATGATAATTATTGTCTATTTTAAAATATAAACTAAATTTAAACATAAAACATAATGTGTTTATGCATTGCTTTTGGTTCTACATGATTAGTTTAAAATAAAATAAAAACTATCTTAAGTATTCTCATAATTGTTTAAATATTTATAAGATATTTTAGTATTTAGATAAAATCTGTAACTTAATCTTTATCAATACTATAATATATTTTTTAAAAAAAAAGTATATATTAAACGAAAAATAAGTCTGTATATAATTCATGCTTGAAAAGCCAATCTGCATAGTACTTTCCTTTTGGCACTTCATTCATACTTTGCTGAATTCAGTAGCCAAAAGCACTGTCAATATCTTTGCCATGTGTAAATGTCGTATCCAGTTCAGTAACATTCACAACCCTAGCCTAAACTATGAGTCTATGACGATCCTTGAGACTGTTCAAAACAATTTGAAGCAGACAGAAGAAGGACGTCACATCAAATTTCACTTGGTATATTGTAAAGAAAAAAATTATTACATGGTCACCTGAAATCAGTGTTATAAAAACCAGATTGATCATTGATCCAATAATGACACGGAGAATTAATGGTTCAAACTAGTAGATAAGTAATTAGTTGGATTTAATTAAGTATATATTAAAAATTTTAAATGATATATTTATTATATAATCGTATAATTAATGTTATTTGATTAAGAAATTTATTTATATTAAAAAATTTAAAATAATAATTGATAAAAATAAGACATCAAAATAACATCATGATTATTTTTTGTGTGGTATAACCTAATCTGTGTTTGTAAAATCGGATCGGATCATCAAGATTCTTTAAAATTGATCAAATTTGGTCGAGTTATCTCATGTCACATGCATGAATGATTTAATAACAAAATCAATCATATTAGACCATCAGACCCATTTGAATTGATTCAACTGATCAAACCAAATCAAATCTGCATGAAAGCATTATTGGAGAAAATATGTTCATCATTATTAATATCATTATAAATGATCAATTAAGTTATTTTAGAAATTAAACTAATTAAATTAAGAATCACAACCAGTGAAACATAACAATATATTAATTTATGATTGATTAAGTGAAAGTTTTTTTTTTTAATCTTCTATATTAGAATGTAATGACTTAACTAAGTAAAATGAAGTATCTTCTAAAAAAAAGTAAAATCAAGTAGGATAGATTTTTTTAAAATCTCTAATGTGTTTTTAAAATTTTATTTAAAGAAAAATATATTTTCATCATTTGAATAAATAAATCTTAATGATTATTAGTGTGTTTAGAAACACATTTAATCGTATAAATCACATATACTTGGATGTAAAAACAACATTGTTGATGCAGGATCAAACATATAATGACATATAATAAGAATTTGTCCAATGATTACACGTGATATTAATATGAAATAATTTCCATTAAAATTAATAATTAATTTTTGTCCAAAATTATAAATACACATAAATTGAATATCTAAGATTTTTTTTCATACCCACATTAGCTATATATTAAATGAATGATGAGTGGGATGTGTAAAGGAAAAGTCGGAGCATTTATTATGTTAGATGTTACTCTTGTGATTAATGTTGGGCTATTTTTTTTTAATTATTTTCGTTGTTAAGCTTAAATTCATTAAACCAGTCAATTGCTGTCACCTATTTATTATGACAAAATCCAGACGCATCAGTACCATTCTAGAGCATCTTGATAATATATTCCTCGTGATAGAATCTAGCTATGTGGAAGGGGTCCAATCAATAATGAAATTAGTCGATAATAGTAATATCTTTTCAATAATAGTGTCCTTCGTTCTTGTTCGGTGTGGTGTTTTACTGAGTTATTACAGATTAGGTAATAATTAAGATGCGCCCACCGTAATCTTATAGGAAGATTATGAAGAAATTGCTCTCTCTCTTCTTCCCCTCAATGCAAGGTACTATAAAAAATTGAGTGTTACTGTATGTACTCAGTATTTTTATTGGGATATCCAACATCTATGGTGAAATGATAAAAATATTTTTCATCCTAATAATATAAATACTTTTACATCTGTGTCTGTACAGTGCGAAACCTTCATCTCCTCTTCCTACGGCTGCTTCTTTCACTTCACCATTTACTTCTTTTACTTTCTGTCACCGTTGGTGTTGGTGCTTGTTCATCTTCCGCTCTTCCGTTGGTGTTGGTGTTTGTTCATCTTCTGCTCTTCCGTTAGTGATGGTGGTTGTTCCTCTGTGGTACTGGTTGTTGTTGTTAGTGGTTGTTGGTCATTCGTCTTCTTCACTTCTTCAGTTTTTCTTCTCGTTCGTTGGCTAATCTTGTACCAGGTAAGTGGTCCCCTCCCTTTGAAGCTATTTTTGTTGAAGTGTTCAATGATTTCTTGCTATTATGATGTTGTTGCATGATTGTATTGTTTTATGTAATTGGTTTTTGGTGTTTGTTGGTGTTGGTGTTGGTTTTTTTTAAGCTTTACCGGAAAAAATGGCATGTTGCCGACAAAACCCATACGAATTGAGGATCCGTATGGGTCATACGGACGTATGACCCATATGGATTACCAATCCGTATGGTTTTTTTTTTCTTTCTAAAGTTAATTGATTTTTTTCTTTTATTTTTGGTAAAATTTATTTAAGTTATTATTAAAAAAATTTGACAATGTGTTGTTGCCATACGGATCAGTATGGTATTTTTTTTTAAATTAAAAAAGTATGTTTAAATTTTTATTTTTGTTACAATTTTTTTTAAAATTCTTGTGAGTTAATTTTAAATTTTTTTTAATAGTTGTTATGTATTGTAAAAAAAATGATTTTAGTTATTAATTAAAATTTAATTAGCGTTATTGCCATAGTGATTCGTATGGTATTTTTATAATTTTTTTAAATTAAAAATAATTATGTTTAATTTTTTTTTTGCAATTTTTTTACAAATTCTTGTTAATTATTTTAAAAAAAATTAGTAGCTGTTATGTATGGTAAAACAAAATAATTTTAATTATTTATTAAAATTTAATTAACGTTATTGCTATACGGATCAGTGATTCGTATCCGTATGAACTATATGAATCACTGGTATTTTTTTAAAATTAAAAATTATGTTTAATTTATTTTTGTTGCAATTTCTGTTAAAAGTTGTTATGTATTGTAAAAAATTATTTTAATTATTTATTGAAATTTAATTTTCATTACTGTCATAAGAATCACCGATTCATATGGTATTCTTTTTTTAAATTAAAAAGTATGCTTAAATTATTTTTTGTTGCATTTTTTTTAAAGTTGTTATGTATTGTAAAAAAATTATTTTAGTTATTTATTAAAACTTAATTTGTGTTACTATCATACGGATCAATGATCCGTATGATATTTTTTTAATTAAAAATAATTATATTTAATTATTTTTTTTTGCAATTTTTTGAGTTATTTTTGAAAAGAAAATTAGCAGCTGTTATGTATGATAAAAAAATTATTTTAGTTATATTTATTAAAATTTAATTAGCGGTATTTTCATATGGATCAGTGATCCGTATGATTCATACGTATTGTCAATATGTATGAATCATACGGATCCATGATCCATATGGTAGTTATTTTTATTTTTTTTAATTAAAAATAATTATGTTTACTTTTTTTGTTGCAATTTTTTCAAAAATTCTTTTAGTTATTTTTTTATTTTTTTATTTTAGTGATTTTTTTTAAAAAAATTTAGTGCAATTATTTTTTAGTGTATTGTAATCATTTGTGAAATTTAATCATGTATTGAAATTTTAAATTTTTAGTGATTTACATGTTAGTCTCCCTTTTTATATAATTTGGCTAGTTTTTTAATTTAATTATGTATGGTAATATAAGATTGTATTAGATTAGATTAGATTAGATTTCCCATTAAGAGTAAGATTATATTAGATTTCCCAAATTAAGACTAAGATTAGATTAGATAAGATTTTTAAAACTAAGACTATATTTAAATTAATTAAAATTTGTTAGTTATAAAAATAATTCAATTGAAAATTATAAATATTTTTATTATACAAAACATTGAAAGAAATATTTTAATTGTATAACAAATTTGTAAGTTATAAAAAATGATTGAAATCAAATATTAAAATATATTCACTGAATATAAAAAGCATGATAATTATTATGCAGATAATAGTTAGAACTAGAGGTCTTGGTCGAGCTTTAGACTGATCAATAGGAAAAGTCTTGGGGAGGAGAGACGGGAGTGACGATGATGCCCCCAGCGGTGAAGGCCTACTGCATCAGCCCGTAGATAGCGACAACAAGAGCGTGTTGTCGAGGATCCTCCTACGGCCACAGAGAAATTGAACGAAGAGCAGTCAGAAGCACCGGTTGAAGAAGCTGTGACTAATGTTGAGGGTTTTCCAGGAGGATCCCATGACACATTAATTCTCACAGATTTTGAAAATCACATTGCTTTGGAGTCTGGAATGGAGACGTATGTAATTTTTTAAAAACATAAAGAACGTAGTTTACTAGTTAATAATTTTTTTACATCATCAATATTATTGTTTGCAGGAACGTCTTGAGCTGAAGCTATCTTCCCATGGAAGGAAGATGGCTAAGTACGGGAGGCCTGCTCCAGATATTGAAGGCCTTGTGGCGGTCAGTGGACTAAGTCCTTTGATCGCCTATTCCTTAGATACGGGCGATCAGAGACTAATGTCTTCTTTTGTGGAACACCGACATAAGGAAACTAGTAGTTTCCATTTGCCCGTCGGAGAGGTGACTATCACCTTGGATGACGTTGCGTCATTGCTACATCTATCTGTTGTAGGGGAGTTCCACAACTTCGAGCTACTTCATGTCGATGACGCTGTTGAAATGTTGGTGGAATTACTCGAGGTCAACGCTACAGAGGCGAGAGCTGAGACGATTCAGTGTCATGGCTCTTATGTTCAACTATCGCTGCTGCGAGACGTGTATCAGCTAAAGATCGAGACATGTCATTGGATCATAGCAGCGCGAGCGTATTTGTTGCATCTTCTTGGATGCACACTCTTTGCTAACAAGAGTGTCACACACGTGCACGTGATATTCTTGGATACACTGCGTGACTTGACACAGAGTGGGGGTTACTTTTGGGGCGTTGTTGCACTTGTGCAAATGTATGATAATTTAAATGACGCGTCCAAGAGCACGGTGAGACAGCTTGTAGGATATATCACTCTGTGACAGGTTAGTTAAGATGTTACGAAAAAAAATTTCATTGAAGTTGAATATTATATGTTGTCGTGTATTTTAATGAATATGCTTGCAAAATATATTTAATGTTGGATCTACAAGTATTTTTCATCTATTGGTTCTGCTGTTCTTGCCGAGGATTATGATGAGAGGAGACCGTGTGCATGTTGATGGACCTCTGACAAGGCACTGCCCGTTTCCACGTATAGTAGGCGTTTGGATAGACTGACCCATGACGTGGTGTGTTGGATTTTGTACGGTGACCACTGTTCATTTAGAGAATTTGAGGTCATCTCATTATTTTACGGCTATCTCAGATGGGGCCCCTTGACAGTCATTAACCGACCGGAGAGGGTTGTAGGACAATTTGGCTACATCCAAACTATTCCGCCACATCCTGTTGCGTCATTGTTCTTTGTTGAAAAAATTAATGATAGATGGATGCAGTTTGGTGAGTACATTACACCTGTATGACAATTATGTGCAGTTTCTGGCCACGGTTCGCTAGATTACATTGATTGGTTTTACTTGATCTCACACTCATTCATGAGTCTGGCACAGCCAGGGGATCCTCCTAGAGTGCCGCCGGTTCAACAATATGAGGAATTTGTTGAAGCAGATATGTATCAGCAACTGATGGCAGTAGCGGCACCTAATGAGGCAGATGTTGATGTGCATCATGTTCGACATGCAATAGTAATATTTTTTTTGGTATTTGTGTTTGTTGTTTTCTTTAGTATTTTATTACTAACAATTGTTATGTTTGTTTTTTTCACTTGCTAGGATGACATTGTAGCAATTGGTGATAAGTTGGAGAGGCTACTGAATCTGAGGATCAAGGAACAGAAGCATATACTGTTGTTGAAAAATGTGTGGGCATCGCAAGAAGCTACATTGCCCAACCAACTGTAGGTCATAGATCGAGGCGTAGGCAGTGTACAGACGATCATTGAAGTTGTTTTATTTTTTCCTTGTATATGTGATTTATAATTTTTTGGATAATTTATTTATTTGGTACATTTATTTTTTGACAGTGACATTTGGTTATTTATTTGGAATATTTTTAATTTTGTGGATAATTTATTTATTTGGTTCATTTGGTTAATTTTTAATTTTAATGATTATGTGATATAAATTTTTGTGATTCCTTTATCGTCAATTAGCTATTAATGTTGCGTTAAGAAATAAATTAATTCGTGCAGCAAAAATAAATTACGCATGTATGATACATCGTTGTCAAACTTGACAATACACTGTGAAATGCATGCGTATTTTTAAAAGCAATATATGTCTGTGAAATCCAAAAAAATTTGACATTCCTTTCGGATGTACCATCGATGAATTGAAGGATTTGATCAAGCAAGTTGCACCTCAAGGGATTCCCCCTTATGGTATTCATGAATCACAAACGATAAAGCGATTGTTTTTTTCGACAACCAGGTCATTATGAGTATTTAGACAAAGTTATCAAATTTGAAATTATTGAGTTGAAAACTGATAATGGCATGCTAAAGGTCTTAGTACAATCTAACTACTGGAAACAATTTGGGTCAATAAAAATTTTAGCTATTTTTAGTAAACAGGTAATGGAAATGGAAGACAACATGTCTCGGTCGCAACATGATTCAATGCAAAATTAGTATTAGTTAATTGTAGTTTTTCATGCAATTTTTTTTTTGTTTCAACTATGTTGAAGTTAATGTAATGTTTGAATTCGTGTCCATTAGCAAATGAAATCATATGATTATTATTTTCAAAGTTTTTAATTATTTTCTAACTTTTAAAAATAATGATTGAAAGCAAAATTTTGAATGTCAACAAAATAATAATTTACACAAACGTCAATGGTAATAACATTTTATGTTCATGGTTCACCTAAATCAACAAATTTGATTTTTAGTCTAGACAAAGTTGTGTAACACTGCAGTTTACCCATGTATGGAGTGAGCCATTGCTTTGCCTGAGAATGTGTACTCCATAACAACCCCACTAGTGGTAAAGGACAATGGTCTCGTAACTGAACCTGTTAGATAACGACAACCAAATTGAACGTAAGATACCTAACTACAGTGTCACCAATTATACTAACATCATAATTATGCAATTACCTGTACAAAATTATTTCCATACACATGACCAATGCATATTATGTGATGGACATAAGAATTTGGTGGCGACTAGCTTCTAAAAGGGAAAAATGTCATACTTTGTTGTCGTGAAAGAAAAACAACGATCATGTTGTATCATGAAGCAATAACATATCTCATATTTGTAATATTCATCCATATATCTATGGTAACCTACATGTAAAAGACAACAAATGACGATTACTTAAAGGTTATTTTAAGAAAAAGTGACATAACAATGAACTTACGCATCATAGATAATCTGTCAACAAATAGGGAACATTTTAATTCCTCAAATTTCTCTATGCCCCCAACCAGATTGATATACTCTTCGGACTAGCTTGTCAGTTCTTTATGCAGATGGTTGCACACCAATGACCACGATTCTTCACCTATACCCAATAACGCAGCTATTGCCCGATAACCACAATTACCATCCGCTTTGACATCAATAATGTTTTTAATAGAATCCTTAATGCAATGATGAAATTGATCCAACATTGGAATATTTTGTCTTTGTATTGGGTCCTCAAATGATGATGCATTACGTTTCACTGATGAATTACTATTTTGCACAAAGTGTAATGCATCAACATACTCCCAATAGGATGAATCACATTTTGTTGACTTTTGTTGTTTGGTCAACGGTTTTTTTGGAGCACCCTTGGTCTTCACCTTTTTTTCGAGGAGGACACATGGAGTTCATATCAGGATAAACAATTTCTCGCAGCTTTGACTTCAAATGTACTTTACCATAAACATCGAGCTGCTCAAAGCGTTACGATATGGTTTCCATCTCCTCAGTTATGGTCACTTGTGTCTCACATAACCCTTGATATAAAAAACTAAGTTTCCACAAAAAAAATATGGATTGTCTCGGGTGGTATGGAGCTAACAACATATTTAAACAACTCACATGCACATGGAAGATTGTGGGTACTCCTCATGACACATCTACATCGTGATGGGTTTTTGTCTGCATAAGCTACACGCTCATACTCAGTAGCAATTTCATTTAAAGTGTACCTTGATACCATGCCAAGTTATTTTTTGTACAAGGTTACTTTAAACATATGTCCAACCACGTGCGTGCTTGTCTCAAAAGATGCTTTAATATGGGTGTGTTGAAGTGTCATCATATTATTCATTGCTTCCTAAACACTGCATATGTCACCAACAAAGTTTTGTAAGAGTCTCTTTAGTTACCAATGAGCACTCTCAACCCTATAGATGAAATATACAACAACATGTAAACAAATGCATCACTTTCATTTAAGTCAACACTTAAACAAATGAACACAAACAAAAAAAAATATTTAATACCTGTCAGTGGTTGTGTTTCCTAGATGCATCACTTTGTTGGTCCATGCTTTCACGAATCTTTCTTTGTGCGGAATCACCCATGTTTGACATATATAGTCCACAAACATAGGCCACAGAGAGCAAGCCATTTCAAAGTTTTCAAGGTACTCATCAAAAGAAATCTCACATGGACAGTCAACCAAACTCCCCCAAGCCTCCATCACATAATCCCATGCATTCTTTTGAGCAACCAAGTTTTTGCACTTTGTCTTCACATTCTTGTCAATATGGAATCGACACAACAAGTTCGTAGCATCTGGAAATATAATTTTCACTGCATTCATCAAAGATAAATCCCAGTCGGTAACAATAACCCCGGGGAGTGCATCAACTCTCATGAAAAGACCCTGAAACCACTATAGAGCCCAAACAACATTATTAAGTCGTTCTCCTTCCAAGTAAGCAAAAACGGCAGAGAATGTCATTCCTGTTGGTGTAACACCAACAATATCAAGCAACGACAGCTTGTACCTATTTGTTTTGTAGGTATTGTCGATCAAAAAAACCAAATTATAAGAATTGGTTAACTTTACTGCATCAGGATGACATCAAAACAAGTCACGTACAACATTATCATCCTTCAGCCTATGCCAGTGAACATATTGATCTCGATCAAGCAACATATTCAGTTGTTGCATTTTGGTGTTACTCCCTCTTATGGAAGAACGGTAAGCATGTCTCGTATTGTAAATTTGTTGTATAACTATTGTCATTGTGCTCCTTCAACGTCAACAAAATATTTTTTGGCTTCACCATGGACTTTGTCATATCAACAACAACAATTTTCTCATCCTTTGTCAGTCAACCCGCATATGGATGCCCAACGAATGACTTTTTCATTTCGTGATTGTGAACCCCACAAATTAACTTCACCATCCATCCGTCTCCTCCCGAAACTAGCTTTGCACACAACTTAAACGGGCATCCACATTTTCTACTGTCAGTGCATGTTCTTGCCAAATTATGTTTCTTAGGCCTATACTCCTCACTCCTTTCACAAGCTATCAACAAAAATGAGGCTCTTCCTCAAACACCGGTATTGGTGTCTAACCTCATTATAACGACAACAAATCCAATGTCACGAGCCAACGATCAAACCCATTGTAAAACTTCATCACAACTAGCAAATAACTATAACACAATTCAAATCAGGTTTGACATGAGTAAACATCTATGTAATATAATTACTATACCAACAACAACAAATTACACAAATACCTGAGAAGTATTAAAGGCATTTGAGCAATCAATGTGTTCTACTTTAACGTCAACATCTTCCTCATTTTCAACATTCATATCAACTTCTTTAGACATCATACTATCATACATCCACTGGTCTTCATTCATCTTAATTAATAAAACATTTAACAAATTCAATTCAATGACAACAAATTATACAATCACCTCATTTGTTATTGACACAAATATAGTTGTTTACAAAAACAATATTTTACTACACTTTTTCATTAAAATTTCATATAAAACTATTAAATACATCATTCAATAAAATACATAATTAAGTTAAACATGTAAATACATAATCATTGTCATATAAATTTGTTTAATTATTAATCATTAGTATATTAATTTTTAAGCAATGTAATGTTAGCTAATTATTAATCATTAGTATTTCTTTTTTCACCATTCTAATTACTTAATACATTTTTTAATCACTATCAAAAATAATATCACCAAATCAAATTTTCTGAAATTACTAAAACTAGTACAAAAAAATTACAAAATTAATAATAATTAAATTAACAATTATAATCTATTAAATAAAACAAAAAAAAAATTTGTATAAACCATACGGATTGACAATCCATATGGGTCATACGGATCAACAATCCATATGAACTATACGAATTGATAATCCATATGTATTTCGTGTATCTCTTCTTCTCTGACAACGAAAACCGACCAAAATTCACCGTATATTTTTTAGCAACGCACGTACACCACCATCGGAGATCAAATACTCTTTGAAACCGACCTTAACGAAAACAACTTATACTAAGTGACAGATTTTGCAGAAAAAAAATGACGCTGTAGAAATTGAAAACTCTTCCTGTTATTTATAACCAAAAATACCATAAGGATATTTTTGGCATTTCAAATAATTATTGGGTGCCCCAAACAATTTCCTAAGAAATTTCAGTTGTTTCATTGCTAGATTCTAATTAATGGGCCCATCAACTATGGCATCCTAACCAAAATTAATGGACGATTTTTTCACTTCTTTGCACGTAACACTAACTACCAAAAAATAGGTGATATATATTTACGAACGAAAACTTCACTCTTCCCTAACAAGAAATTACATTAGATATATACCTAATCCCATGACTAATCTCTTGAAAAAGTGTCATTTGACAATGCTTGATTGCAACTTAGTGAACATGAATATTTAGATAATGAATTATTGCATCACAATAATTAGTCAAATAGCATTGGGATTAGCACCAAAGCTCAACTTATCATATATGTTTATGTTATGCATAAATATATTTTTCCACAAACACCTGTAGAAAAAGAAAAAAAATTGTTCTTCATGTTAAAATTAATTTATGTACCTTAACTTTTAGCTAAATAAGAGAATTTCAAAGTAGAATACACAAGTTGATTTTAATTTATAGAAAAAATAATAATTCACTTATTTTTTCAATTTTGCTTTTCGACAAATATTTGACTCATCTGCATCTGCACAGATTGTTGTTGTTTTAACATTTTCGAGTAAACACCGATTTCTCTTCTTAATTTTTTTCCACCCCTATTTTTTCCGTTTCTGTTTTTGAACATTGAAAGGTTCCCACTCAACCCCTGCAAACTCTATTCTTCGTAAATAACTATTTCCTTTACAAGACAACAAGTACAGTCACCATCATCTATTAGTGGGAAAAAAAAAATTAAGAGCAAGGAACATGAAAGGTGCACTTTACTACTCGAAATCCAACGGCAGATAGTGGCTATATAAAAAAAAAAAAATTCGTTCAAGAAGTAATGTATTTCATTTCTTATTGACATGAAATGTATTAAGTTGTATGTATAGTTATGTTGTTTATGAGACATCTAAGAGTTGTACATTTATCTTCAGTCGATTTAAAATTGGATACGTAGAATCTACATTAATCTATATTCAAAATATCGTTTATAACAAAATTGCTACCTTGTAACTAGGAAATTACATGTTTAAATCTTGTAAAGTTACAATGTCATGAAATTAAGGACATCCTAGTTTTTTTTTTCCTACTATCTCCTAGGAAAGTAGAAATGTCCGTTTGAGGTGTTTCAAATGGTAATTCAAATACACCCTTCATGTTTTCTTATGCATCTCAACATGATTGAACAAAAAACACGGATTGATGCTTAAGGCTATGTTTGGAAAAATGTTATTCCTACGCACGTTGAATAGGAAAATTAACTAGGATGATGCAGTTGCTTTTCCATTAAATTCGGTTTGACGCCGTCTCCGCAAACACACACTAACTGTAATTTAAACAGAGAAATAAAAACACTCTAGTTGATAAAGACTAATTTGTTATTATATGAAATTGATGCCTATGCTTTTATGTATCAAATTAACATCAATTATGACATTAGGCATAAAATTGTATTTATAGTATCAAACTTTTTCATGGTGGACTTTGGAATAGTTGTGGAACCAGAATGGATCTACTGGTTCAGGGGACGCTAGAACAGTGCCTTACCTCGTCCTGAATGAAAAATCTGACTTTTTGTGGCTGTGGGTAAGTCAACCATCGCGTTCACATTTGCTAGCAAAGGTAGGCCACAAGACACCAATTGTGGGAGAACAGAGAAGCTTTATACCTATCTTGGGCCCAAAGGTCCCATATGCATAGTTGTACCCACAATTGAATGAGACTGAACCCAAAAAATTTGTTTCAACGAGTAAGGGATCTTTTTTGTGGACACGGAGACAATCATTGTAATAATACAAATCATAAAAGTTCAATTATCTGATGTGAAAAGATTACTTTATGGCAAAGAGGTAATAAATGGCTGTCATTGGATTGGAGCATCATCATGGCCACGGATGCAAAAAGAATCCAGAGAAAAGAAAATGGTGCAACCATGTTCTTAAGATAGTGGAAGGATGAAGCTAGTATGTGAATTTGTCTGAAAATAAAATGAAAAATTAAAATTAAACTAGGGTTTAATCAGATTAAGAGACTGTCTTGTCAGAATTGTTTATCTGTGATTTAGAATTCAAAAGGGGCACATGGACTCTATACAGAAAAAGGCTATGGCTACTCTGAAATCTCGATATGAAAAAATTGAATTCTCTGTGGTATATATCCACTTATTTTGTAACACACAAGTATTATTACCTACACTATATGTAGAGACTGTCTAAAAATCTGGATTACTAGATTTTTACTAATTTCACTTTCGGTGTACACATAATTTATCATTTTATGTGTGATTTAACTCAAAACTTTAATTTATTAAAAATACTCCCACAGGTGAAAACTCCTACGAAACAAGTGGAGATATATTAATACCCATAAGTTATATATCACCTCCTACTTTTTAAAAGAAGTATTTTAACAAATTACAACTTGGATTAGCGAAGTTTGAAGGGCATAACTTGCTTGCTATCATACTCTTAAGAAATGAGAATGGAAGAAGACATAGTCAAATCATATTTTTATTTTTTTTTTATTTTTTAATATAAGCAAAAGTTTTATTAAACAACCAGAATAAAAGGGGTACTCTAATTCCGATATAGAGTTTTTACATATAAAAGTTAAGGAAGATAAATAAAGAAGACCAATCAGAGTAGTATTAGACGTTGTTCTTCTTGACTTTAATTAGACCATGTTCACGATCTAACCTTTATAATGTTTATGAGGAGATTGATCCATTTTAAGTATGGAAATTTATTTAAAGAGTTAATCTTTTTTATGATATATTTTTCCATGCACATAGAACTAAAGATAGAATTCCTAATCACATGTTGAAGGAATAGTTATCTGTCAACTATACCTACCATTTTAATATACATAGAACGTCGAAGCAATGAAATTGAAATTGCTAATAGTGTTTCCAACTGTGATCACTTGAGTCCCTAGAACTGCGTCATTTGATAGGATACCTCTTTTGGATTGGACATAAAATATACAATGCTGTAGGAGGGTAGAAGTGACTGCAAAATCAGAATCTGTCGTATCCCAATACACCTTTCGTTTGATCACATTAAGTCTACTTGCAACTATTAAAATTAATGTCTTATCCGATAGAGATATGATTTACGGATAGACTAATAAATAAATAAATAAATAAATAAATATAGATTAATTTTTAATTGAATTAAATAGGAAAAATTTATAAAAATAACTGTCGTCGTTAAATGAGAATAGTTGTTATAAAAAAAATTAATATCAAGGGTTTATTTTTTGACAAAAAAAAATTCTTCGTTAAAGTGAAATTCTTATTTTTGTTTACTTTTTTTTTTAAGAAATCAAAGTATATCGAAAAGGAAAAATTTTATTATGAAAAAAGATACACACTATTTATTTATTATTTATGAAAATTATAAATTTAAAGATTGATTTCTATCATTGTTAATCTAAGAAATCTTTAAAATTTACATTTGGTATTAGAGTATTTATTTTCTTTCAATTATACATAAATTTTAATTATGAAATTTAGAAATTTTATTTCCGTAATGAACCATCATGGTTTATCTGTAGTATTTTTTTAAAAAAAATACCGAAGAAAGAATTGTTATGATATATTATAATAAATTAATGGATTACCAAATTCTTACAAGTGATGTTTTCGTCATTATGAATAACATGTACGTACTTATGAGAATTTCTTTTCAAAACAAGATGCCTTCAATTGCATTTGAATGCTTGTAAAGCTTTTGGAAAATTTTCGAAATCAAAGAAAGGAAAAGCACATCCTGTGTGTGCGTGTGTTTATATTATAGAAAAGTGTTATATATTTTGTGTTTTGTTGGATGAATGTGGTTGAAAGCAAATAAATGTGAATTTTATGGCCAATTTCTGAGATGGTAAACAAGTTCTCTCTTCCACATTTACGTGTACATGATTTATTGTGAGGTCATAAAATATGACAATTATGTTTTACCTTTTGAGAATGAATTTGCATGTTAAGGCAAAGCTTTTACTTTTTCCAATTCTTTTGAACCTTACCTATGTGATAGCTTGGAATGAATGGAATGAAGAGCAAAAGTCCGACAAATTTTTCCATTTGGGGTCCTTTTGCAAACTTATTCCCCAGATGGGATCGTTTTGAAAGAATTTCCGCCATGGTGCTGTTTTGTACGTGGTTTGCATGGATTTTGCATGGAAACCGCAAGCTTCAATGGCGAGTTCGTGAGCACAGGACACGTGGATGGCAACCCGCTACTACTGCTGGCGATTTCAGGTAGAGGCGCGTCCCGCCAGCGGTGCTGGCGATTTCAAGGTTGTGCTGAAATCGCAGCATTGACTGGCGATTTCCAAGGGCTACGAGTAGGGTGCAGAGAGAGAGGCACAAAAGCCATTTCCGAGGCTCTGCACGGAGCTGCAGCTGCAGAGCAGGGAGTCGCCATCAGGAACTGCGACTTGGTGAGGAAACCACCAGCAGTGTTGGCGATTTGCATTCGTTAAATCCCCCCCTTTCCCCGTAGACCCATCACGCGAAAAAAAAGCAGAAAGAACGTGAGTATTGTTGCTATTCGTGTGTTGCTGTTCGTGTGTGTTAGAGGATCCAGCAGAAAAAAAAAAAGCTAGAACGTGAGTGTTTGTTGCTGTTGGTGTGTCTTAGAGCATTCAGCAGAAAAGAAAAAGGAAGGTAGAGGAAGCCGTTGGTTCTTAAGTTTCAAAAACTTTCTCCCAAAACAAATTCAATTGTAGTAAGTTTGTTTAATTAAAATTTTATTTTATTTATATTCTGATTATAATTAGTAATATATGTTATTAGTTTTGTATCTTAAGTTAGTTTTAGTTAGAAATAGTTTTGTGCAATAAATTTATTTTTAGTTTTAAATAATATTAGGTTTAGTTAAATATATTTATTTTATTTGTATTCTGATTATAATTAATAATGTATGTTATTAGTTTCCTATTATTTTAAGTTAGTTTTAGTTAGAAATGATAAATTAAGTTTAGTTTGATAATTATAGTTTTGTACAATAGATTTATTTTTAGTTTTAAATAATATTAGGTTTAGGTTTAGGTTTAGTTAAAAATATTTAAATTTTGTATGCTAATTTAGGTTTAGGTTTAGTTAAAAATATTTAAATTTTGTATGCTAATTTAGGTTTAGTTTGATATAATTTTTTTATGTTAGATTACGTTACATTAGTGGTATGTTTAGTTTTAGTGAAATATATTTAAATTTTGTATGGTAATTTAGGTTTATATGATACATTGTATAAATTTTTTATGATAGATTATGTTAGATTAGTTTTGTATGATAGATTAGTTTTCTATATGAGATTTATATGATATTAGGTTTAGTTTTAATTTTGTATATATATCATGTTAATTTTTTTTTGTAAATATATATATTACGTTATATATTACATTACATTAAATATATATATTATGTGAAGTTATAGTTAGTTAGTTTTTGTAGGTAAATATATATGTTACGTTATATATTACATGATATTATATATATATATATTACGTTATATATTTATATTTAGTTAGTTTTATTTTTAAATGGTAATCTATGTTATTTATTTAAATTTATGTTTATTTAGTTTTAATTAAAAATGATAAATGATGTTATTTAAAAAAAATTGTGTTAGTTATTTTTAGTTTGAAATGGTAAATTAGGTTTAATTTGTTAATTTAAATTATTTAGTGTAGGTTTAGTTTTAATTACATATATTTAAATTTTCTATGCTAGGTTAGTTATATAATTTTGTATATATATTATATAAATTTATGGCTATATATATATGATGTTATTTTTTTTAAAAAAAATTTGCATGTAATTTATTTTATTTACGGAATAGATTTAAATAAATTTTTTATATATTTAAATTTTGTTATATATTTAAATAAATTCTTTATATATTTTGTTATTTGTTAAAATTTAAATTGTGTGGGATATATAATTAATTATTTTATTGTAAATGTAGTTAGTTTTATTTCTTTATAACTAATGTATAAATTATTATGTGAATTTATTGTATTTTTTTTTTTTTTGCAGTATCAATGGCATCTTCGTCATCATCTTCATCAAATATTAAAATTAAGTCTGGTCCGATTGATGGAGACGTACTATGGATGCAAGCTAAACATGTTTCAGAACATGTTTGGAACGGGAAAGAAGACCGCAAATTACACATAAGACGAGCGGTCCCCACGTATCAAGGGGAAGAAGAAATTCCAGAGGAAATTATTCCTCTTCGTGGACAATGCGGTTTTTATTGGATAATCAAGATGGGCTATTTAAAAATAAATGCTTCATTAATTACTGCTTTGATTGAAAGATGGAGGCCCGAAACACATACCTTTCACATGAGATGTGGGGAGTGTACGATTACTCTTCAAGATGTCTCAGTATTATTAGGTATGCGTGTTGACGGGGCACCATTAATTGGTCAAACGAATCTTGATTGGGCTGAATTGTGTGAAGAATTATTGGGAGTCAGACCATAGGAAGGTGAACTCCAAGGCAGTGTCGTTAGATTAAGCTGGCTGGCTCATCATTTTTCACACATCAATAACCATGACGGGAACGTAGAACAATTACAAAGGTTTACCCGTGCATGGATTCTTAGGTTCATAGGAGGAGTCCTATTTGTTGATAAAAGCAGCAGCAAAGTTTCCCTACGGTACCTACAATTTTTACGGGACTTTGACCAGTGCAGCACTTATGCATGGGGACCTGCCGTGCTTGCCTATTTATATAGAGAGATGTGCAGCGCCACCGATTACAAAATAAAATCAATCGGAGGCATGTGCATCTTAATCCAAATCTGGGCATGGGAACGATGCACGACTTTGGCTCTAAAGAGGACTCCTCCCGTGATCCAAAATAAGCCACTCGGACACAGGTTAGTTGTTTTAAAATTAAGATTTCATTTAAATAGGTCTAATAATGTAACGCGTGTCCATTGATGATTTCATATTTTTGTTAGGTGGTTGCGACATGGAAATCAGCATATTGGGAATGATGATCTGATTGTATTTCGTCGCAAGTTGGATATCATGAAAAGACATGAGGTAAGAAGATCATAATGAATTCGTTAAACAATTAATACAATGTCATGTTTAAGTGAAAATTAACAATTTTGTTATTGTATGCAGTTTCTGTGGGAGCCTTACACAACAACTGTTATGTCGTCGTTGCCTCCGATATGTTTGGTTGGTAGCGTAGCGTGGTGCGCGGTGGTGCCACTAATTTGTTTCCATGTTGTTGAGTGGCACCAACCCGATAGAGTGTTGCGACAATTTGGGATGCAACAACCTATTCCCGAATGTCCTTCGCAACCACTAAATATCCATGGGCTAACGCTGAAAGGCAAACAATCTGAAAATTGGTTCCAGTTGTTAGCCCCAATGATCAGCCAATGGAATAATCGAGCTGAGTTTAGGGTCGACGTGTATCCTCGACAGGAGGGCCTATTGAGTTTTAACTCTGATTACATGGTGTGGTATAGGCGAAAAACAAAGATGTTTGTCGACCCAAACAATGCTAACACAACTACATTGGTATTAATTTATTTTTCAATTTTTAACTTCAATTTATTTTTCAAAGCATGGGAATTAATGTGTGAACCCTAATAATTGCAGGCTGAAGTTGCGGAGACATTACAGTATATGGTGTCACCGCAAGGAAGGAACACATGGACAGTGGATGATCTCGTGCCTTATGTGGAGAAGATCACGATTTTATCAGAAGAGCAAGAGAGAATGACTGAGCCGGCGGCACATGGTCCAACATCAGAGCGTTGATTCCCACCGCAGCAGTTTCACATGCTTCAGTCAAGTGTTGAAACTCGCGGTTTTGACAGACGAAGGGAGTCTGTGGAAGCGCAAGAATATGAGAAACAAATTGAGGAGCGTGGCCATGGAATGTATTACATGCCACCAACATTTGTGGAGTATCCTTCACAGATGTATCAGTATCCATTCCAAGGTCATCACACTGATATGTCTGCAAGCTCACATTCGTTTGGTGGTGTTGCGGAAACACAACCTCATTTTTCATGGCCGACTATGACTCCTACACAGCAACATGATGCCCCAATGGTGACACCTGACGCCCCATTAGCTCCGCAATGGAATGCACCCGGAGCAATACCTGATATGGGTGACTTATTAGGTGTTGATTTGCGTCAGGAGTTCTCTGCTGAGGCTGAGGAAGTACAACCGGCGAGGCATCGTGACAGAAGAAATCCCGATCGTCAAGCGCAAAGATGGGATCAACCATGTGGCACATCCTCACGTCACCACAGACATGATAATGAATGATTTTAATGTCTCTGCTTATATTTGTTGTTTTATGTTTGTAATTTCACTTTGACACTTAATGTATGATATCATATTTATTAAGGTTTACTAATGTGTACACTTTTTGTCGAGCATCTAACTATTGGTACTAACTAACGATGTATTAACGAATGTAACTGTTGTTACTAACTATTAGGGGTTATGGTTAGGGTTAGGGTTGAGGTTTATTGTTTAAGTTTAGTGTTTAGGGGGTAGGGTTAGGGTTATGGTTTAGGGTTAGGGTTTTTTAGGGTTAGGGTTTTTAGGGTTAGGAAGTTTAGGGTTTATGGGTTAGGTTTAGGGATTACTATTAGGGTTATGGTTTAGGGTTTAGGGTTTAGGGTTGAGGTTTATTGTTTAATTTTAGTGTTTAGGGGGTAGGGTTAGGGTTATGGTTTGGGATTAGTGTTTAGGTTTAGGGTACTAACTATTTAGGGTTAGGGTTTAGGGTTGAGGTTTGTGGTTTAAGTTTAGTGTTTAGGGGTTAGGTTTAGGGGTTACGGTTAGGGTTATGGTTTAGGGTTTAGAGTTGAGGTTTATGGTTTAAGTTTAGCGTTTAGGGGTTAGGTTTAGGGGCATGGTTGAGGTTTAGGGTTAGGGTTAGGGTGATGGTTAGGTTTAGGTGTAGGGGTTATGTTAGGGTTAGGGTTAGGGTTAGGGGTATGGGTTATGGTTAGGGGTTAGGGTTTAGGGTTAGGGCTAGGGTGAGGGTTAGGTTTAGGGGTAGGGGTTATGGTTAGGGTTTAGGTTTAGGGTTTTTGTTTGGGGTGAGGGTTAGGGTTTAGGGTTGAGGTTTATGGTTTAAGTTTAGTGTTTAGGGGTTTATGTATTTTATTAATTTACATTTTTCTATTTTTTATTATCAATTTTTATTACTAATGTATAGTTTATGTGGCGCATGAAACTATAATAATAAAAAAAATTATGAAGAACAAATAAAACAAATAATAAAAATATTATTTGATGCAATTAGAACTGATTTCAAAGAAAAAACAATAGTAAATGGAAATAGAACAAAGTGTATTACAATAAACGAAATGCGTAAAAAAGTTCCTCGATGGTCATACAAATTTATTGACCAGTTGGAACGACTGGAGCGAAAAATGAACCAGAGAATTATCAAATTCGTTCTTGAAAAGCCAAACGTGTAGTCAAGAATTATGAAATTCGTTCTAGAAAAGGCAAACGTCTAGAAAATAAAGTACACCAACGAAAATTAAGTACTTTTACTAACTAAAGTCAAACGTCCAGATACTCCACATTGACAAAGTCCATACTTCATCATTGTAGATAGTTCTCCTTTAGTATCAATTTGAATACCCTTAACTAAAGCATTGGTCTCCCCACTTTCACTCTACCTATGTTTAGGGTTGACGTGTTATGGTTTAGGGTTTAGGTGTATTGTTTAGGGTTAGGGTTTAGTGTTTAGGGGATAAAGGTAAGTTTTAGGGATTGAGGTTTGGGGTTTAGGATATAGGTTTAGGGTTTGGGGTTAGGGTTTAGGGTTGGGGTTTAGTGTTCACCATGAAGGGTTAGGGGTAAGGTTTATTGCTTAGGGGTTGGGGTTTAGTGGTAACAGTTAGCGCTTAGGGAAATGAATTCATTGAACCCCACAAATAAGTAATGTACAGAAACCAAAATAAGTAATGTACAGAAATCAAAATAAGTAATGTTATAAACTAACAAATTCATTGAACCCGACAAATTCAATACATTTAAGAGAACTTAAACAAATACAAGTCAATTCAGTAACATACATAAATCAATGATTTGAACAACTCCCATGCTCAGATTGCATTGGACAACGACGCCTGTTATGCCCTTCGGCTCCACATCTACTACATTTTTGTCGGTGCTCAGATGGTTCGACCCAATCCATCTCATTCCTTATCCTTGTTGATTTTGGCCGACCTTTCGCATGAATTGTAGTTGGGTCAGGGATAAGTGTCCATGCGTCATTAGAAGGAGGAATAGCCGCTTCATTCCCAAGAGGCCACCATTGTGCGGAGTAAGCTTTTAAGATGTGTTCGTTTGTGTAAACAACATCTATATATTGGTAGTAGTTCATGCTCACGTAACCACAAGCTGCAATAATGTGTGAACATGGATAGTGAAGCGCAGAATACCTTCCGCATTGACAATAATGACCATTCAAGTTAACAGCCCACTTTTGTCCGCCCCGTTGCGTAATAGGATTGAAGGTCTCCTCAACTTCAAACCTTGTGGAGTGGATATCATACACGCGAACGATGTGCGAACAAGCTTGTTCTTGATTTTTTCTAAGTTCTTTAACAAGCTTTGAACAATATACTTGTCCTTCATTTAACTGTCTTTGGGCTTGGCGGCCACGCTCAACAAAGTATTTTCGACACCTACTGTACGTTGATTTGACCAACGCTGTTATGGGAATGTTGCGACAATCCTTCAAAACCTTATTGATACATTCTAAGAGGTTGGTTGTCATGCGGCCATACCGAAGTCCTTCTCTATCATAAGTCATCGTCCATTTTTCTTTTGAAATGTGATCAATCCATGTTGCTATGGCTGGACTCAGTTCACGAAATTTTTCTAGATTTTGATAAAAAATGTGCTTGCAAGGAGTGTAGGCTGCATCAAATTAGTTATGAATAAGAATTTTAAGTATATATTAAACTTAAATAAACTTGACCATGAAATATGAAATCTTACCCAATTTCTTTAACATTTCTTTTTGTTTGGCATTATTGAATTTCCGATTGAAGTTGCTTGCTATGTGTCGCACGCAGTAGACATGATAACCGTGGGGAGGTTGCCAACCAAGTGTTTCGTTAGCGACAACGGACTTTATACTCGCGTGTCGATCAGATATTAGACAAATACCATTTTTATCTGTGACGTGTTCACGCAAGTGTGCCAAAAACCATGACCACGCTGTCAATGTCTCACCTTCCACCACCGCGAATGCTAGAGGAAGGACACCACCATTTCCATCTTGTGATGTGGCCATCAAGAGGGTCCCACGGTATTTGCCGTACAAATGTGTCCTGTCAACTTGTATGATTGGCTTACAGTACTTGAAAGCCTCTTTACATTGGCCAAAAGTCCAAAAAACTCTATGAAATTGACGATGTTCGCGACTAACCGTATTCCCAACGATAAAATCGTCATGTAGTATTTGAAAATGTGATCCAGGGGAATGATTTTGCATGTGTGTTAGCCACGACCCAAGTTTCGCATATGACTCATCCCAATCGCCATATTCAATTGCAATGGCTTTTTGTTTGGCCAACCAAGCTTTTTTGTATGACACCTTGTAGGCAAATTCACTGTTAATCCTCTCTTGAATCAAAGAAATTTTTATTGATGGATCTTCTCTGATCATGCCTGTGAATAACATAACAAAATTTAAATGACAATTAACAAAAAATTAACATAATATGAACATAAAATACGTACCTACTACACAAGTGGCGATTAAATCAGAATCAAGTTTCTCGTGATCTTGTGTGATGGTCATATTCAAACATGTGTGTGGTCCACCCCATTGTGTGACTTTCCACGTATCTGTTTTTTTAGATAAAATTGCCCTCATATAGAAAGGGCAAGGACACTCTGCATTTTTATTCAAGCAACAAACCACATACTTGTTCGATTTGCTTTCAACAACTTTGAAACTTTGATGCACCTTCATAACATATTGTTTGACTGCATTTTTGACCGCATCTTTACTATCAAATTCCATGCCAACATATAATTCTTGACCAATATTAAAGGTCGACGACAACTCCAAACCGCAAATGTCCTCCTCATCAGGATAACTCCAGTTGATATTGTTATAAAGCATAGCATCATTCCAAAATGGATTTTCAATTCGTTGTGCACCTAACAGTTCAAAATAAAAATTCAAATCATACTTATTTAGCATTAAATGGAATTTCCATCAAATAATAAATGTATTGTCTAATTTTTTTGTACAGCAAATTATACCTTCTTCTGGGTGAACAATCCTTACTGGTTGAGGAATGTTGGTGACTTCATCGTCGGTATCAGATACACCGTCAACACTGTCATCTTCGTCTAAAGACTCTTCAACGTATGAGATAGACACAAGTTAATCATCATCATCATCATCATCATCATCGTCTTCGTCAATATGTAAATTGCTCATATTTGTTGTCGGTTGTGTCTCGTCATTAGATAAATAATTTCCACATGATGTAAGCGAATTTGCAGAATGAAACATTGAACCACCAGCCACATCCTTTTCTATGTACAATTCAAGAACTGACATTTGTTCTTATTGTTTAAAACTTTCCAACATCGTTTCAACGTCTTCGTCATCACAAATTTGCAAGGCAATATATTTTCCTGACACTAAAAATCTACAACTAATAGCAGAAATAATTTCATTATTTTGTAACTTTACCTTGTCTCCAATTTTTTTCTTCAAAGCATTGAAACTAATTCCACGTTTAATCTGAATGGCTTTTTTACTGCCTTCGAATATTAAACCATCATTATCTTCATATACCCTTCCATTGAAATACAACACTGTTATAACTGAATTCATCGTCTACCTACAAAAACAATATTTTAACACGTCAAATAATTTATAAAATGGGTATGACAAAAAAAAAATTGCTTGAACTTCAAAATAAAACTTTATTTTAAAAAAATAAATTCACTTCAAATCAATTTCACATTAAGACACTTTAAATAATTAACATGTAGTAATTTTAATGTAGTAATTTTAAACTAATCAAGATGTAATCAAAATTATTATCTTTAAATAAATTAAACGTCAATACACTTAAATAAGACAAACAATTTTATAAAACTTAAAATCCTAACTAATAAAATGTAATCACACAAAAGGTTCCTTTATTGGAAATTCACATTCAATTTTTGTTTTGAAAAAAATTAATTAACCATTTCAAGATAGTAATTTTAAAGACAAAATAAAATACATCATACTTCATATTGGATTAGTGTCGCTTTATACTATTGTATAAGAATTGAGAATGGCATACTTCATACTTCATATTAGTGAAAATGGCTTTTAAAGACAAAATAAAATACATCATACTTCATATTAGTGAAAATGGCTTTTGCATGATCTAAATTACACGAGCCTCCAATTTCTTGCAGAAATGATGATTTCACACTTTCAACGAATGTGTTCACTTTAATTATGAGGAAAAAGAGAAAGGAAGGAAGCATATAAATTAAAGTAAAAAATAAATATGATAATTAATGTTATAAATAAAAAAAAGGACAAAAAAGGATGTTAGACGGTTATAATAATTGAGTTGTGAAAAATTAAGATTAAAATTTTAAGTATGTTTGAAAATTGGAAAAAAGGGGGAAGAGCAGAAAGAAAATAGCGGACATACAATGTTTATATTTATTTGGATGTTTCCAATTTATAAGGAGGAAAAATAGAGAGCTAATTAATTTAAAACAATCAATAATAACGTGAACTTATAATTTCATCTTTTTTTACAACCATCTTTAATTATTAAAATCTAATATAATTAACTTAATATATTTTTCTCCTTAAAAAATTTCAACTTGGAGGAACTTAAATATATATAAGAAAGGATTTAATAAAAGTCTCAATTTACTAATCTCCCATATTTTTCTAAAAGTCCTTGCCAAAGATTATACTAATTAGGACTTACAGGGTGCTAAGAAATAAATTATAATATTAAACAATTTTTATTAAGAAATAAATTATTACAACTTCATATTAAGAAATAAATTACACTCAAAATACTTACTTCAAATAAATGTGATGCTATAAATATTTTTAATTTTAAACACAATTAAAAGTATAATATTAAACAATTTTTATTTTACATACACAAATTTTTAATATTGATAAAAAAAATTTAATTTTCCATACACAATTTTTAACATACATAATATTTATCAATTTACTTAAACTCATAAACAAAGTTTCAACACACACGAATAGGCATATAACATATAAAACTAATTTATAAAAAAATTAATTCAACAAAATACTGATCAAATTTAAACGAAGCTAACAGTGCTTGGACTTTCAACAAAATGCTTGCTAACAGTGCTTGGTTGAGACTTTCAAACCTTGAAAAAAACTTTGAAGATTGATAAAATTAAATGAAGCAAATTTGGACAATTTTGAAAACCTCTGAAGAACGCACTAAAATTCAAAGCACTCAAATGGTAAGTTTTATAAACACTGAGCAGGTATATAAAGCCCCAGGAGGTGCAAATCGCCATTGGAATGGGTGATTTCCATGTGTGCAAATCGCCAAACCAAATGGCAACTCTCCCCTAAGCCCAAAAAGTCAAAAAATCAGCTGCAACTGCGTCCTGCACGTCCTGCAAAGTCTGCAACCCTAGACTCGTAGCCTGTCTGAAATCGCCAGTCAAAGCTGCGATTTCAGCACAGCCTTGAAATCGCCAGCACCGCTGGCGGGACGTGCCTCCACCTGAAATCGGCAGCAGCAGTAGCGGGCTGCCATCCACGTGTCCTGTGCTCACGAACTCGCCATTGAAGCTTGCGGTTTCCATGCAAAATCCATGCAAACCACGTACAAAACAACACCATGGCGGAAATTCTTTCAAAATGACCCCATTTGGGGAATAAGTTTGCAAAAGGACCCCAAATGGGGAAATTTGCCCAAAAGTCCTCTCTCTGTTTCCCTTACAATCGAAAGGAATATTTTGGAATTGCTTTTCCAACCCACTTTTTTCTATTCTCAATCCCATGTGTTTTTTTTTCAAATATTATTGTTGAATGTCATTAAAGGATTTAAAGTTTATGTCATGAAATTAAGTTAACTTCAATGCTTTGAAATTGTCGATAGCAATAAATATGTGTATGCTACATATTTGCTTGAACGTGTTTAAATGCAAAAGACAAATAAATGTGAATATTATTTTATGGTCTGAAATGAAATTAATAAAATTACTATGAATTGTTAATAACAATAAATATGTGCAAGTTATATATTTGGTTTGAATTAAGTGTATGATAGATTTGTTAGTCACCAAAGTGGCCAAATCTATAAGGTTATTTAATTTTAAATTAATGATTATTTTAATTACTCATAGAATAATGGATGATAAATTATATGATTATTAGTTTATGGGTACACTGAAATTCATTGTTATAAGGCATTTATGGATTGCATAAGGGTTGATTAGTTGTTCTTATAATTAATGAATATAATTGTAGGCGATTTGTGTGTATCATTAGTTTTATTTATATAGCCAAAGGAAATAAGTACTACTAATTGGTGCATATTTAATTGCCAAATAATGTTAAGAACTTTATTACCTTCATCATGTTTGTATGACATGTGTTTTATGTCTCAATACACTTTTGTGAATTTTATTATGAAGAGAAAGTTCATTATAAAGCTTGGGAAAGATCTAACAGACTTAACCTAATATTCATGAGTGTATTGACCACCATGAAGTTTGATGGGAAAGATCTAACAGACTTAACCTAACAGTATTAAGAAAGCTCTCCCGAAGACCAATAATGCTAAAGAGTTTATGGGGTTAGTGGGAGAATGCTCTCAAATAACTGATAAATCTTTTGCTGGGACATTAATGAGTGTATTGACCACCATGAAGTTTGATGGTTCACGTCCTATGCATGAACATGTCATTGAGATGACAAATATTGCAATAAGACTTAAGACCTTGGAAATGATTGTGAATGAGAACTTCCTTGTTCAGTTTAATTTGAACTCATTACCGTCTGAGTATGACTCATTCCAAATAAGCTATAATACCATGAAAGATAAATGGAATGTGCATGAATTGCACAATATGTTAGTTCAGTAAGAAACGAGGCTTAAGAATCAAGGAAGTCACTCAGTCCATTATGTAAGCCACCAAGGGAATCAAGGAGCTAAAAAGAAATTTATGAAGAAGCATGATAAAGGCAAAGGGTCATTAAAGATCCATGATGACTCTTTGAAAATCTATAAGAAGGTGTTAAAGGGAAATAATTGCCAATTTTGTGAGAAATCTGGATACTTCCAGAAGGATTGCCTAAAGCGTAAGTCTTGGTTCGAAAAGAAAGGTGAGCTTAATGCTCATGTATGTGTTGAATCAAACTTAATTGAAGTTCCCCATAATACATGGCAAAGAGCAATTTAAAAAAAAGGAGCAGGAAAGAGGCCCTCGTGTTTCTAATACTATGCAGGGATTCCTTATAATCCAAACCATAAGCCCAAATAAGAAGTTCGTCTTCACGGGGAATAGAGTGAAATCTCTAGTGGAAGTAGTCAATACTGGATCATTTAGATTTACTGGAAACTCCTTATGTACCTAGTTTATCTAGGAATTTAGTTTCATTATTTAAACTTGATGTTATTGCATACTCATTTAATTTTGATAATGAATGTTTCAGTTTATTTAAGCATAATCATCTCATTGGTATTGGTGTTCTTTGTGATGGTTTGTATAAATTAGATGGTTTGTATGTTGAAACCATTTTAACTCTGCATCATAATGTTGACACTAAACGCACTTTAGTGAACAGACTATTTGCTTTCTTGTGGCATAAATGTTTAGGTCATTTCTAGAGAAAGGATGAAAAGATGAATAAAGAATCAAATTCTTCCCGATCTAGATTTACGGATCTAAATATTTGTGTGGATTGTATTAAGGAAAAACAAACAAAACATATAAAGAAAGAGCTACAAGAAGCACTCAGCTTCTTGAAATTGTACATACTAATATTTGTGGATCTTTTGATGTTAATTCTTTCAAAAAGGAAATATATTTTATCACCTTTATTAATGATTATTTACGTTACAGTTATGTCTACTTGCTACATGAGAAATCTCAGGCAATGGACGCCTTAGAAATTTACTTGAATGAAGTAGAAAGACAATTAGACAGAAAGATGAAAGTTGTTAGGTCTGGTAGAGGTAGCGAGTATTACAAAAAATACGATGAAACTGGACAACACCCAAGTCCATTTGCTAAACTTCTTCATAAACATGGCATTTGTGTGTAATACACAATGCCTGGTACACCACAACAAAATGGTGTATTGAAAGGCGTAATAGAACTTTAATGGACATGATTAGGAGTATGTTAAATAGTTCAACTTTACTTGTATCTTTGTGAATGTATGCCTTGAAAATTGTCATGTATGTGTTGAATAAGGATCCTAGTAAGGCAGTTTCAAAGACACATTTTGAACTGTGGACGAATAGAACATCTAGTATAAGACACGTGCATGTTTGGGGTTGCCAGGAAAAAAATAAAGGTTTATAATCCATAAGAAAGAAAATTGGATGCAAGAACAATTAGTGGATCTTTCATTGGTTATTTAGAAAAGTCAAATGGGTATATGTTTTATTGTCCTAATCATAGTATGAGAATTATCGAAATTGGAAATGTAAGGTTCATTGAAAAAGGTGAAATCAGTGGGAGTATAGTTCCACGAGATGTGAAAATTAAAGAAGTTAGAGTGCAAGTCCTTTTAGCTTGTGCCTCTAGTAGTAAGGTGTTTGTTCATTTAGTTGTTCTTTAAAAAAATAATGAAGAGGAGCAACACAATAATGAACCCATGATACATAATGAACATATTGTGGAAGAACCACAAGAAGTAGCATTAAGGAGGTCTCAAGAGAAAGGAGACCAACTATTTCGAATGACTATGTGGTATACCTATATGAAACAGAAAGACTTAAGCATTAATGATAATGATCTAATTTCATTTTCACAAGCTGTAAGCTGTGATAATTCTAAGAAGTGGCTAAATTCCATGAAAGAAAAGATAAATTCCATGGAAAATAATGATGTTTGAGACCTTGTAGAATTGCCAAAGGGTTGTAAAAGAGTTGGTTGTAAGTGGGTCCTCAAGACTAAACGTGACTTTCCTGACAAACTTGAACATTACAAGGTTAGACTTATTGCTAAAGGATTTACTCAGAAAGATGACATTGAGAGACGTTTTCACTGGTCTCATGAAAGGATTATTTCAGGATTATCATGACATTAGTAGCCCATTATGACTTGGAGCTATATTGGATAAATGTGAAAACTGTCTTTCTTAATGAAGATTTAGAGGAGAATCTTTATATAAACCAACCAATGGGATTTTTAGTTGAAGGAAAGGAACACATGATGTGAAAATTTATGAAATCATTATATAGTCTTAAACAAACTTCTCGCCAATGGTATTTGAGGTTTAATGATACCATTCCTTCCTTTAGATTTAAGGAAAATACTGTTGATCAATTGATATATCTGAAGGTTAGTGAGAGTAAGGTTATTTTTCTAATTTTGTATGTTGAAGATGTCTTGCTTGCAACTAATGATCTTGGTCTTCTTTATGAGACTAAGAAGTTTCTCTCTAATAACTTTGAAATGAAAGATATGGGTGAGAGAAGCTATGTGATAGGGATAGAAATATTTTGTAATAGATCACAAGGATTGTTAGGTTTATCTCAAAAAGCATATATCAATAAAGTACTAGAGAAATTCGGGATAGAAAAGTGCTCAACATCACTCATTCCCATTTAGAAAGGAGACAAATTTAGTCTCATGCAATGTCCTAAATAATCTGGAATGAAAAACAAATGGAAGCAATTCTGTATGCATCAATTGTTGTTGCATCTACCATGGAAGTTGAATATGTAGCATGTTTTGAGGCTACAATTCAAGCTAATTGGCTATGAAACTTTATTTCAGGACTTGGAATTGTCGACAATATTGCTAGGTTGCTAAAAATTTATTATGATAACTCCACAACAATATTTTTTCTAAGAATGACAAGTACTCTAAGGGTGATAAACATATGGAATTGAAGTACTTTGTCGTGAAGGAAGAAGTTCAGAAACAAAAAGTGTCAATAGAATATATTAACACAAACTTTATGATAGCTAACCCTTTGACAAAGGGATTGACGCCCAAGACATTAAAGAACATGTTGAAACTATGGATATTATTGTTATTGATGATCATTATGTGTAATTTACCTTATGCATTTTAGTGACACTCTGAGCTCATTTATGATATGTTTTTTATTACATGTTCTCCATGTTTGCATGCATATTTGTATTAGAGTAATGTTAGCAAGTTTTGTCTTGAATAAAGATATTATGTTGGACTAATTATGTACTCCTAACTAATGATCATATTAAGGAGAAGACCAATTTGTAGTGCATGGAAGGGACTATGTCGATTAAGTGATGTACAACCGTCATGATTCGAATTGGTTCTTATTCTTAATCATGAAATTAAGATGTACCCAATGTATAGAACAATTTAGTCATTTTAATGCGCAATATGTTAATTTAATCTATTTATTTATTTAGCCCATAATGTTTAGTAATGTCACATGAGTCAAATGAGAGAATGTTATAATTAATATCTCATGTGAGAGACATGTGACTTATGTAAGGATTAATAAATAAATAAATAATAATTAGAGACTAAATTGCAATTAGATTAAATAGGAGAAGTTTCCTGACAAAAAAATGTTCTCTATAACCCCTAGCAATCATGAATGTATAGAGAGTAAGAAAAAATAGTCAAGGAAGCGAAACTCTTGTTTCTGTCTTCTCTTTTTCCAAGGAAGTCAAAGTATACCAGAAAGAATCTTCACTATGAAGAAAGATACTCAGTGTTTATTTATTATTTGTGAGAATCATAGGTTTCAAGATCCTGTTAGTTTCGTATCATTGTTAATCTATGGAACCCTTGAAATTTATAGCAACTTCACCATATGAATTCAGAATCATATATAAAGCAAGTTAATTAGCCCTCAGCACCTTATTTTGTTTACTAGAGAGGCTAGAGGCAAACATTATAGTAGAGTATGGTTTCTTCTTTAAACCTCAGCTAACAGCTTTTTTATCATTTGGGGGCAATTTCTTTTCGAAATTATCAAATGGAGATATTTTTTGAATTAATTTTTATTTAGGAATAAGTCGTAAAGTTAGTTACGTCTTTGTAAACACAAGTCATAAACTTCTAGCTGCAAGGCCACATCTCAATTTCAAACTATTAGTGAATATTCAATGTTGAACCAATATGGTCTAGTCTAACATTTTTCTAAAACAAACTGAAATTAATTTGTTGCCGGTTGGGCCTGATTGGGCCTGATGGTGCCTTTGTAAGTTGTAAATTTGAAACCTTTGACTATCCCCAAACATGCATTTAAACCTGCACTAATTACATCCACATTTATTCTTGAGTTTCATCGTCCATACCACATCTTCAATGTTTGTAAATTTGTACATTGCTATTTATAGGTATGAAATAGGCAGAGTGTCTTTAGTTGAAAGTTGTAGCAAGCTAGTTGCTACCTGAAAAGACCGGTTCATAAGAATATACTTCAATTCAATGTTTGTAACTCATTTTTCATCATCTTGCTTGGTCCTACTGATATAATGCTACTTCTAGGAAGAGGACATTCTAATGTTTCAATAGCATCTTAGCTCTGCTCTATGATTACCAGGCTTAAGGCAGAGTTCTACATTAAGGATTTTGGTTTTCCCATTTCCACCATTAATTTCCTGGGGTAGAAAAATAGAGAAGAATGCTTAAAGTTTTTTCCTTCAAAAACAAAAAAATAGGTAATTTATCCTGATATTTAATGCAAATCTTACGCGAATTACTGAGACGAGACTCTAATTCTGATTAGAAAATAACACCAAAAGGATATAAGAAACTGCACATAAGTTTGTCCTATAAGTTATACTCCCACTTGCTTCTTAAATGTGTTACCAAAGTCCTGATCGAGGAACTTGCTTGCTAACATCTAAGTAATGAGAATGTGAGAAATCATGGTTAACTAGGTCAAGTCATATTTGACACAGAACTTTGAAAAAGTGAAAATTAAACTGCATCAGTTGATAGGAGACCTCTTTTGGATCGGACACCAAATATACAATGTTCAAGGTAAGTAGAAGCAAAAGGCATGCATGCCTGCAGAATGTGTCCTCTCTCAATGCACCCTTTTTGTTTGATCACTCATTAGGAAGTAGAGCTAGTCACTTTTTTCCCTACACCATAAAGTTAGTCAGCACTTTCTAAATGAGTAATATTATACGGCAGAAAGTATTAAATGAAAAAGTAAATACATTTAAATATTTGGAAACTTTAAAGCATTCAATATTTTCTCTCTTTAATTATTCTTAGTTCATTAGAGGCTAGAGGCAAACAATGTATTAGCATGCTCTCTTCTATAAATCAACAAGTCGAAGGTCAACGTGGATGGAAGAAACGTAGTTATGAGGGAAAATCCTACTATAGGTGTCCAGCCAGGTTTTCGGGCGGAGATTAGTCATCAACAAAACTAGTAGATACTCGGCACCAATGTTGAAAATTACTCTCTTCTATAAACCTCAGCTATCCTGTCTATAATCACAATATGGACCTATAAGTGAATATTCAATCTAACTTTTGTTTTTCTTAAACATGCTGAAATCAATGTGTTGGCCAGATAGTGCCTTTATAAGTTGTGAATTTGAAACCATTGACTATCCTCAAACATGCATTTAAACCTGCAGTACATATTGTCATCACTTTAGCTTTCAATGTATTTTTTTCTTTCATGACTACATGTTGTAGACTGCCTGTTTCACCTATGGGTCACATGCGCAGCAGGAGACCACATGAATCAAATTTCAGTTTCCACCTATACCTCATATTTTCAATGTTTATAAATCTTTACATATCTATTTATAGGTATAAAATAGACGGTGTTGGTTTTGTGGAGGAAATTATAAAAAACAGAGGAGAGAAGAGAGACAATACGTATGCAGAGGAAATAGAATTATTCTATTCTAATTCAAATTGTTCTCAGCAGCGATACGATAAATAGCAAAAGATAAACTAATTAGATAACAAGATATTAGCAAAACAGAATATTAAAACTAACTTGCTCCTTAAAGATAAGAATCACTTATTGACTAGGCTAATCCATTAAAACTGACTTACTCCTAAAATATAGGAAATCAACTTATTTACTAAATCCTATTTTAAAAATTGAAAAATAAAATATTATGCAGTTACAAAAGTATATCTTCAACACTCCTCCTTGCTTTTGGAACTGCAAACTCCAATTCTTTGAGTTCAAGTTTGTTGATAGGTAGTGACTTTGTAAACATGTCAGCCAATTGATCTTTAGACTTGCAGTAAATTAAGTTCACTTCTCCACTTTGTTGCATCTTTATCAAATAATAAACCTGGATGTTGAAATGTTTAATTTTCCCATGACACACGGGATTGTTTGCAATAGCAATGGCTACTTGATTGTCAACAAAAATTCCAGTTTTGTTCTTTTTAGAAAATAGAATGTTTGACCTTGTTGAAGTGAGATACATTAGACATCCAATAAAGCTCCCATAATATCCTTCATCAATGTTATCAACACCTTCTTCCTTGCTAAACTTCTCCTTTTGATTCATTGGTGTGCTAACAGACTTGCATTTCTCCATTTGAAACTTTTTCAAATTTTCTTTTGCATATTTCCTTTTTTTCATGTTTAGCATTCTTTCAAGATGGCAATGATCAAGTCTCTTGTGCCAGAGTTCCGTGGGTGTGACTTGAGTGAAATAGGTTGTATGCTCCTCCTCTGCTGGATCAAATGAAAAGCTTTTACCTTTCATTTTAACCCTTAGAACTTCCCGGCCAAAATTGTCATAGATAAAGCAATGTTGATGTTCAAAGGACACTTTAAATCCCTTTTTAATCAACTGACCTGCGCTTAGCAAGTTTTGGTCAATGTTAGGTACATAAAGAACATCTGATATTAATTTGGTACCTGAACACGTTGAAATTACAACAGTTCCTTTTCCTTTTATTGGAATATAGCCACCATTCCCAATTCTGACCTTTGAGACATTTGTTGGCTTCAAATCTTTGAATAAGGTCTTATCATATGTCATGTGGTTCGTACAACCACTATCAATCAACCAACTTTCACTTGATTCACTACTCAAGAAGCATGTGGCCACAAACAGTTGGTCCTCTTCTTCTTGATTAGCAATCTGAGCTCCCTCATCATGGTGATTTTTGTTGGCGCAGATCACTGCTTCATACCCTACCTGGTTGCACTTGTTACATTTTGCATCTGGTCTCCTCCAACATCTGAAAGGTGCATGACCTTTTTTGCCACAATGTTGACAAGGTGGATAATTTTTCTTTTTATCCTTACCTTGGTTGTTTGCACTGTTTTCGCTGCTTGCTGGTTGATTCTTCTTGAAAAAAATCCTTTTTGCTTTCATCAACTTCATGATGTTTGGCAGGCAAAGCACCTTCGACAACACGATCTTGCCTCATCAACCTTCGCTGCTCTTGAGCTTGCAGGGCATGTAGCACTTCTGCCAATGTGATTTTCGACAGATCCTTTGTGTTCTCCAATGAAGCTATAGATGCTTCATACCTCTCCGGCACCGTTACCAAAATTTTCTCTATAATTCTCGAATCAACAAAATCACTTCCCAACAACTTTATCTTGTTGGCAATACCCAATAATTTGTTTGAGTATTCTTTGATTGTCTCTGACTCTTGCATCCTTTGAAGCTCAAATTCCCTCCTTAAATTCAGCACTTGCATGTTTCGTATTCTATCATCTCCAGCGTATTCCTCTTTCAGATAATCCCAAATTGCTTTGGGTGATTTAAGAGTCATGATTCTGATGAATATCATTTGTGAAACACCAGTGAACAAACATGATCTCGCCTTTGCCTTCTTCATCTTTCTTTCCTTGTGATTTTTAATTTGGACCATGGTGGGATTTTCAGGCAGCGGAAATATTTCATAATCCTCTTCCACAGCATCCCATAAATCCAAAGACTCCATGTAGGATTGCATTTTCACTTCCCAAAGATCATAATTCTCTCCATCAAAGATTGGAAGAGTTATGTGGGAAAAACTTGCTTCACCTTCCATGGTAGAGGTCCCGTAAGAATAAGGCTCAGATACCAATTGTTAGTTTTGTGGAGGAAATTATAAAAAACAGAGGAGAGAAGAGAGACAATATGTATGCAGAGGAAATAGAATTATTCTATTCTAATTCAAATTGTTCTCAGCAGCGATACAATAAATAGCAAAAGATAAACTAATTAGATAACAAGATATTAGCAAAACAGAATATTAAAACTAACTTGCTCCTTAAAGATAAGAATCACTTATTGACTAGGCTAATCCATTAAAACTGACTTACTCCTAAAATATAGGAAATCAACTTATTTACTAAATCCTATTTTAAAAATTGAAAAATAAAATATTATGCAGTTACAAAAGTATATCTTCAACAGACGGTGTCCGTGGTTCAAAGTTACAAGCTAGTTGCTACTTGCAAAGACTGGTTCAGACTTCAGAGTCGCAGAGGAGATACTTCAGAGTTTGTTCATCAATTTTCATCATCTTGACCCTCCAGCTATTTATGCTACTTTATGCAAAGGACATTCTAAATTTCAACAGCATCTTAGTTCAGTTCTATTATTACCAAGCTTAAGGGAGAATTTTACATTAAGGACTTTGGTTTTCCAATTTCCACAATTGATTTCTTGGAGTAGAAAATAATTTTAAAGCTAAAATTTAGAGTTATAGAAAGTTAATGCATCTGAGATGGACAATTGATCGAGACCGGAGTCTAGAGGATGTTGAATTGGATGGTTACCTGAGTGGATTAAGGTCGGAGATTCTTTGATGACGACTATGAGCTCTCCAACAAGGTTGAGACACCATGAAAAATGAGTAAGTACTTGTAAAAGACACTCTGATATTTAAATTAAGGTCGGAGATTCTTTGATGACGACTATGAGCTCTCCAACAAGGTCGCGACACCATGAAAAATGACTAAGTACTTGTAAAAGACACTTTGATATTTAAATTAGTAGATATTACACCAGAATGATTATTTTTTGTACATATTAAATGTTTACTTAGTACTTACTCTAATAAAGTTAGTTGTATTTATAGAAGTCTGAAATGAGATAAATTCTCTGACTCGAGGACTCAAGGCCTTTTACTTTAGACTTAATATATCTACTGTTCCCATATGTATATTAAGAGTCTTGTACTTGGTGTTAACCTTGGTCAATTTCATTGCTTGTTATTTAGGTTAATCTAGTTTAGGACAAAGTGAACCATTGACATTGTCCAGATTGTCCCCAAGCCCAATCCTAAACGGCACTCTCTCTACAATCTAGTTTAGGTTAATCTTGTTTTTACACTCCAACACCCATCACTTTCAAATTTATGAAAAGATTAAGAAAATCATTTGATACCTGAAAAGGACTCGCTATAGCATGGTTCTGTTGTTGATCATTGGATTGCATAGAAGCATAAACTTATTCTGATTGGGAGAGGTGCATTGATACTAGACGTTCTTTCACTGAATTTTGGTTTTCAATCCCTTGAATTCCACAAAAGCAACCAACCAACAATCACAAGATCCCGTGACGTGGCCAAATGTAAGCATTGGCATCCACCATAGCAGAATCACACAATGGATTTGTTTGTCTTCTCCATGAGCTGTGTCCTCCTTGTACTTCACCAAATCTTATCGTTCGTGGTAATCAAAATACTATTTTCATGACTTAGAATCAAGCACATTGAAATAGACTTGCACTTTCAAAAAGAATGTGTGATTCCAGATCAAGTCATTATTCAGAACACTACTAGCCAACCTTAGCTTTCTAATGTCTTAACAAAGAGTCACTCCTTGAAATTTCATCAAACTTTGAAGTTAGAACCAATCTTTGTTTCCTTTCAAAGACGGCCAAGATTGAGGGAGGGTGCAACAGAAATCCAACCTACTTTCTGTGCATCGAGTCTAATTTATCCACATTTAATTTATGTTCAAACATATAGTTTCTTCACCTTAGCTTTTAATATGCCCAAAGAGTTGCGAGGTGCATCGTGTTAATTATGTGATCGAGTTCAACCTGGTTTCCCATGCCCAATGGCTTAAATAGGGAAGATCCATGTCTAATGCAAGTTGTGCCTTTGTTAACAACTTGAGCTTTTGGCATAGTAGTAATAACTCTTTGTCATATTAGTTTCAATAGTAAATCATCTTTTGACCAACAAGTCGTTGGTCAGAATGAAATTGGATTCAATTCCTTTAAGGAATGTCTTAGATTTGAGTCTTATAAATATATAAAACAGGATTGGGAGGTGGTAAGCTAAATTTCATGACAGAGATTAGTCATTAGGTGATGACAAAAAACGAAAAAACATCCTTTGCATTGTGTTGAAATCCTAGGTTGACTAAATATTGCCAAAATAGAGCTTATAAAGGTTTTGGCAATCTACACCTCAAACCCAATCCAAATTCAAGAAATTCCATATTTCAACATACAAAAAGAGAAATATCACAACAGAAGTCTTACAAACAAGCAAACATCTCCTAACAAAAGCATAAATTAAACTATATTACAAGTTTTATTTTGCAATATTCGGATGAGTCCGTATAGGATACAAATATTCACGGACATCTTAATTCATAAGGCATTACAATAATTAATAAATACCCCAAAGCATAACAAGTTAAAAAAGAAAAAGAGCATTGGAACCTATGGAGATTGGAGTTTCAATAAGAAAAACATCCGCCTCCTTCTGGATTCTGAAACCCAATGTTCTCAACGGCACCAACCGTCTTGAACATTCTCCTCTTGTGAATCTCCTCCATCAGTGATCGTTGCAGTTGTTGTCTCCTCAGGTCCACGAAGGAACGGATCCTGGTTAGCCTGTGCATTCCATGACACCTGTGAGAATCCATTCTCATGTTGCATAACTGTTTGGTGAAATCAGCATCCATCACTTCTTCTCTAGGACAAAATCTTATGCACTTTTCGTTTCCTTTTGGGGTGTAGTAAAGGTGTTCTGCTCCTAGTACTAGAGTTGGATCATGCTCATCTTCATTGCCAGGGTCACAGCAATTGAAATTGAAACACTTGAAGGAGTTCATTGAGCTTTGAGAGCTCGCATCATCATTCATAAATAGTTCATCTGCAAAATAGCTCAATAGAGATGTTGAAATCAAATTCTTTAACTGCACTGAAAATAACAGTAGTAGCTTTCCTTGAGAGTAATACATCAACATAGTCCTTGAAATTGACATTTCTAGTCAATTGTTGTTATTAAAAATCATAAATTTTGATAACTAATAGTTAATTTAATTTTTGATTTTATGAAGAAAAAAGTTGTTTCTATTTAATAAGTTATTTTAGTATGTGAGATTGTGACACACTAAAGTCAAGGACTATATTGACAGATGATCACATTAAAGAACACACCTATCAGTTTTAAACTTCAACGCGAACTTTAAAAATCCTAGTGAGCCTCTATTATGCGTAACTTGGCGTGCAAGGATTGGCCACAACTATTTATTGTGTGTCTCCTAGAAATCATTATATTGAGCTCAAGGATCAGAGACTCACTCATCTTCAATAGGACGCGTTACAAGGCCTCAAGTGCCAAGTCTTAAAAGCATAGATAATTACTCGGTTAGACGGTCCACAGACACTCAAATGCCTAACTAGAAAGACGGAGGCGTTACTCTGTTGGAAGGTTCAATAGATAACTTCTAGAGTCTTGCATTTTTGTAATGTTAAGGACTAAATTAACTTCTATAGTTGTGTTTTCCCGCTTTTATCTCTAATCTTTTTGTACTGGACAGAATAGCTCTACCTTACTACAGGTTTAAGTATAGTTTAGTTTGACCTTCCAAGGGTTTGGCTCCATGTCCCCCCTTGGTTCTTTGTTGCTTTTTCTTATTCTTTTGATGAATGATATGGGGTGGTGCAGGTTTTGCTGGGGGTTGTTTTGGTGCCAACCTGGTTGGAATGAAAACAACCAATAGCTTCTGTCACATCTCTATTTTGCTTTAAAAAAGAAAAAAAAAAAAAACTAGTTGTGTGAATTTTGGGGATCAAAGATGCTTTTATATGCTAAGGACCAAATTAATTGTTGATTTCAATTTCAAGAATCAAATATATGGTTTACTCACTTTTTAGAAGATAAAGTTGTTAAACAACATTTCCACTTTTAAAGAATCAAAGTAGAGATGTTATTTGCATCATAAGTTGAAGGAGTAGTAGTACCTTGAGGCCAATCTTGAGCAAAAGGGTAATGATTCCCACGATAGTGGGAATTATTCTTGTAGGAAGAACCAAACACTGGAAGAGAAGCATGAGAGGAAGAGCGAGAAGATGTTGAGAAGAAAGGGTGGTGGTTACTCATGTCATACTCTTCTTCATAGCTAAAACTATGCTGCTTTTGATACTCAGCACTGCCCCAATCCCTCCATTTAGGGACCAAAGCTGATATCTCCTCCTCAATCATTTTAGCAATCTCCAATGGTTCCAAGTCACTAATCTCCAGTTCTTTAACCATCTCCATTGCCACATCAATGGCAGTGTCGTATATGGTGTCAAATGGAAAGAAAATGTTTCTCTTTTGCCCTGCATGCAAAACACAACTTTGAAGCAAAGCACTTTCATAAACACAAAATAATAGTATCTTGTGATATGAAATTTTATGTGCATACCATCTTTGTTAGAAATTTGTACTTTCAGGAAAACCGTGTCATCCTCTTCATTTATTGATCCGGTGATTGTCATGTGTGAGTCCTTTGTTTGGTTACTCTTTGGCTGAGATAACTCTTTGGCAAGTGATGCAGTGAAATTGAGTGTGGGGGCTTGTTTTTTAGGTAATGTTGGGCTAGGAAGTGGAGAGTCTAGTTGTTCCTTGGCTAAAAATGGGTCCAACAAGAGCTCCTTTGCTGACAACCTCTCTGAGACATTTGCCAAACATTTTCCCACAAATCTTTGGGCTTCCAAGTCATGGATTCTGTAATAGGCTTCTGGTAGCTTCCCCTGTTGAATCGAAACATTCAAATTTGTGAAGTGAATCTTTTGTATAGGGAAAAAATGTATCTGATTATTTTGCTTCTAATCATATAGTATAACTCAAAATTAGTCTTTCACCAAATTGAATGACGTCGTATGATTTATGTAACTAACATCACCTAGTCAGATAAGGCTTTTTGTTCTAGATGATTAGTTGTATTTTACTTCTAATCACAACTTAGATTAATAGTGAAAGGACATAACTTTTGTTTTGGGTTATTAAACTTTATTACAATGTACTTTTAAGTTATTTTTTTTGAACTTAAATTACTTTACTTTAAACTTTTAACTAAAATTAATTTTGCAAAATCTCGTTTGTAAAAGTTGATCCTAACTTAAGTGAAATGAAATCTGACCCTAACAGGGTAAGAAAAGTTGATCCTAAATTGTGAAATGTAAAAGTTGGTCCTAAAAGGGTAAGAGAAAAAAATTAATAAAGCTTACCGAAGTAACTTTCTTGTATATCTGAGCAGGGTTAGAGCACTCGCTGTACGGGAACTCAGAAGTAAAAATTTCTATCATGCACATCCCAAAGGAGTATATGTCGACCAGCTCATTGTATTCCTCTTCATACAATTCAGGTGCCATAAATTCTGGTGTACCTGAAGGCTCAACAAAACAAAAACTTCAGTTTTGTAGACACATTTTTTTAGCTCAGATTACTAATCATTGATAAATTTAGGTACCAACTAAAAGAGCAAGAGAAATTGCCTATGACACTGTGTGCATGTTGGGAGCCACGGAGAATGGCTGCAAGGCCCAAGTCACCAATCTTGACCTGCCCCAGATGGCCATTGATGAAGATATTGTCACATTTGAGGTCTCTATGTATCACAGGAGGATCATGGCTGTGCAAATACTCCAAGCCACTTAGAATCTGGCGTGCCCAATTCTTCACTGCTCTGATATCTACTCGCTGGTACTTCTTTCTATACCTACATCACATACATAGTATTCATGTATGCATTGTTATCACCAAATAAAAAACCAACGTGAGGAAAGAAAAATTGTATATTAAGAGTAATTTTTACATGAATACAACACATTTATAAACATAGCCAATTGAAAACTTAAGATGTATATGAAGGAATTGGATTCAGTGCAGTCAAATTTGCACAGTCACAGTATTTGTAACAGTTGGATGAAGATCGGCCGACTCAGATTTTAAATGTGTATTCTAACTTTGATTTATTGAGATAAAATATGAACCGTTTGATCTTGATCAAGACAATTCTGAATTATAGAATGTGTGAAAAATTGAATGCAAGGAATTTGGATCCCAAGAACTAGAATTAAAATAAGAACAAAATTTAGATACGGTTTCTTAAATGTTTTAGCGGTGTTTTCTAATCAAAATTAGTGTTATTTCATCTCAATGAAATTGTAATTCTGATTAGAAAACAATAAAACAAAATTCTTAAAAAACTAGATATAATTTTTTTTTCTTTAAAATAAGAGTTTAATTATGCATGTTGGTGTAGAGACTTTTATACCGTCAACTAATCAGGAATTACTCTGTTGTCATAACGTTCTTTCTTATATGGGATGCTTTGTATTTGGATGATAGTATGTAAAACTGTGCATAACTTATGCTCTCTTAAAATAAAGTCTATATTCATGTTATTTTAGTATTAACTTCAAGATTTGATTAAGCACTGTATTCATGTAGGAATTGCTCATTAAGTTGAAGGGTTCGAAGGTATGAAAATAGTGACAGGAAAATGGTTGATTATATTACTCTCGTAGGGTGCCAGATGTGAACAATTCGGTGATGAAGTTGAAGGTTCTACAGTTGACATCAATCCAAGAATCATGGAAGGTCATGATGGAGTCATGTTCCAAGTTCTTGAGGAGATGAACCTCTGAATAAAGCCTCGGAAGTAGATCTGGTGAATGAAACACATCACCAAGCTTGACTTGGTTCCAAGCCACCTCTATTCCTAGGACCTCATCAAAGGCCCTATACACTACCTTCACTGCTCCTTTGCCTAGAATGTCCCTGAACTACACCAACCAATAAACATGAACATAATAATACAGCTTGGTTGATAATTTAATTAACAATTTAAGAGAAAAAAGTTATACACTCATATTATAAAAAAAAAAATTATAGTCATCGATCTAATTACAACCCACGATATATGATAAGTTTATTAACTTTTAAAATAATCAATTATCTTAAAAATAATTGAAACGGTAATTTGTAATTGCATGATTGTATAAAACTATTTTACACTGTATAATCATTAAACTCAATTTTTTTTATTAAACTCATAATTTAATTTTAACACCAACGAGGCAACTATATAGATAAATAAGATTAATTTACATGTGCCACTAGTTTGCATTAGGGGTCAAACTTAACTGTGGATGTAACATAGTTTTGGCCATTCAATTTGGCTCTTTAAGAAATGACCTTTGGTGTTTTAGGGAGATAAGATAACCTTGTGTGGGTAAGGTGGTGCGTCACTGACAATAAACCCAGGACTTGGTAAAGGACAAAACAGAACGTATGGTGCTTAATTAATTTTAATTTCTTTATAATAATTTGACTTCATCATAAGACGGCAACTGAAATATTCAAGAAAAGAAAAATTTTCCCTTTTCCAAGCAAATAAAAAATTAAGTTAAACATGACGTAATTCCACAAAACTGGCCAATAACAAAAAGCAGATGATGTAAAAAAAAAAGGCAACAGATAGAGAGTAAAACCAATTTTCACGGGCAGACTACTTTTGTAAAAAGATTAAACAGAGAAAATTTTAGTTTCTTGAAATTAATATCCACTGTCAATTTAATTTTTGTCATGATAAGAAGAAAAACATAATCTCCACCTCGATAATTAACAATCATTTTTATTTTTTTCTTAAAAAATCATTTTGATTTTTAAAATTAGTATCATTGACCAATTTGATCCCTAACATTACACAAATCAATCTAATCCCTAAATTTGACAACTATCAGTTAATTTTATTTTTGATGGCAGAGACAAACTGAATGATATGCACACTATTGTAGGAGATTAAAACGGCTACTAATTATCAATTTTAATGATTAAATTTATTTTGTATAATTTCAATCCTTACAAATATTAAAGAATTATATTAGTGATAAAATTAGTGACGGAAATTTTTTTTTAACACTAACACCGAGATCACAAAAAAATAATGATAATTTTATATAAAAAAAAGGGCCTACTAATTTTAATTGTTCTTGTAATATAGGTGAATATAATTTCAAAGTCAAGCGTAAATGTTTCCTCAAACTCAATCTAAGTCTAAAACAAGAGAACATCTTCATCAATCTATCTACTCACAAGCCCCTCCAACTTAATCAGCATATTCTAAATATTAGACCAATCAACTACTCAGATACATCCAACTACAAAACATGAAGATGAAGGAGTCTAACTCAGTTTATTAAGCAGTGTACTAAGTAAGATATAAATCTTCTTATACATATTTTTGATTTCTAACATATAAAAAAAAATAGATGAAATAGGAATCAATGAGAAACACTTACACGTCCATATCGACCCAAAGGGTCAGTTTCAACATATCCAAGCTGAGCCTTGCCTCCTAATCTTCCCTTGTACATGGCTCTTGCTGTGGCTCGATCACTGATCACCACAACTCTGACTTAACCGGCACAGGTATTTATCACAGGAGGTAATCCTGCTCGAGCCAGATAGAATTACTATGGACGAGTATTATAGACTTACAGCTACTAGTATTGAAAACTCGGCAACAAATTAAATATTATATGTAACTATTATGTGACTAAACTGAAGGGTGTGTGCTAGATGATCCGAGGTTTCCATTCATGGTTCTCGTAAGAAAATACTCCAAACAATTGCCACAGGAGGCGTGAGTAGTCAACACTAAGCATAATCCAAGCCATTTCAACAACTCCACATGAAAGCTCGTAGAAGTGCTTGTGAACCATTGGTGTTAACTTGTGAATAAATCTTGGTGTGTATGAAGGACTTAAAATATAGGAGAAGAGTGGCAATAACAACAAGAGGTGCCACTCCTTTGAGAGGGATATTTTGGAAACTGTTTGTTGTATGGATTATTAAAGAAGAACAATAATGATTACTGTGTGTAGTCCCACAATAAGGTCACACCAAATAAGATTGTGAGTGTTGAGCCAAAAGACTGATGAGTGCTTTGGTTGAAAATTCTTGTGGATGATGAAGAGAGTTTGATGAGGGTGAAAAGGTTATCAAAAATTGAAAAGACAGTATAAAAGACATGGGCAAGAAACCTGGCTTCTGAATTTGAAGAATCTATGGCCATTCTTTGAGAAAAGCATTTGTGGATGTGAGAGGATAAAAGTCAGATAATTATTAGAAAGGGAGAGAGAATCTTATGAGGAGGAAAAGGGTTCAACAGATTTTGATTTTGGAGAGAAAAAATCAGAGAAGGATACTCTCAAAATCACAATCAAGCTATGAGGATTTGGTTCAGTGGATGGAGGAAAAAAGAGTGGTTGGAGTAATATAGAAGAGTCTACGCTTGTTGGAATGGATAGTACATCGCACAGCAGTCAACGTTTGTGTAGCTATATACCAAAACTGAGTATCAATAATTTTAGGAACATCTTCTTAGACGGATGTATATATCTACAGAGAAGAAAAAAAAAGTACCTCAGGTTAAGTTACTCTTTTCAATCAAATTATATTTTAGATAATTTTTTTCATTACCATTTAGTAATTTTTTATTTTCCTTCTAATAATTTTTTTTTACTCGATACAAATTATGTGTGTTTTGTTTTTTATCCTTAAAGTACTCTAAATAATACTTTAAGTAGTAAAAAAATATTATCTAAAATGTTATAAGGACAAAAAATACAATAAACATAATTTGTAAATACTAAAAATAAAAAAACAATAAATTAAAAAGATTAAAAAATATTTAATTCTAAATTTTATTAATGCAGTCATGAACTTAAAAAATTGTATCGAGTAAATATAACTTTTTATAAGATTTTATAACTTATGTTTGTTTTCTCCTTAAAACCTTGGTTGCACGAATTCCAATGCATCTAAACGGTTTTTTTCACATTCCAAGACACCAAAAGCAAAATAACTCCTTTGTTACTATTGAAAGAATGCAAGTTACATTGAACATAACTTATTCCCAAAGACAGCTTTAGTATTTCATTAAATAAATTAAATTTAATGTATAATTTTTTTAAATATAAGTAAATATTAACTTTAAGATTATGTAATTAGAATATTAACTGATATCTTCTTTTATTACTTTCATATTATATATTGTTATTCTTAATTTTGTCGACATGAAAATTCCACAGCTTGCTCACAGATGATTGTTATAGAATAATTCAGTAGTTTTCACATAAAAATTAGAACTATAGTCATATCAAATTGTCAATGAAATTGTTCTAATGAAGATTTGAGAATTTTGTTTTATTTTTTTTTCACATATTTGAGAAGCTATATATATATATATATATATATATATATATATATATATATATATATATATATATATATATATATATATATATATATATATATATATATATATATATATATATATAATAAGGAACTAGAATCTACTAACAAACTCAAACAAATAAAATATTTACGGCTTATGTATAACACATTTTTTGACACACGTAAGTATATATTTTCATTTTTTTTTACCATGACATTAAAATATTTATCATTAGTTTTGTTGATGACTAATCTTCTTAAAAAAATCTAAGTGATCACCTTTAATGATTTCTCTTTTTAATCACATTTATTTCATCCATATTACTCGAACAAACCTTATTTAAAATGATTGAATCCAATAACACTTTTATGAAGATAATTTATTGGTATCTATATTCTCACTAATAGATATACTTGATTTTTAGTTTTTATAACATGTATATACCCTTGATTGCATTCCCAATTATGACATATCCTAAAGGATTTAACTTTTAATAACTAATTTTTTAATTACCATTCAATTATATAATATATCATCCAATTAATATAATGATTCATCAAAAGAATGTATATATTAATGGAAAAAGAGAAAAAAAATTATGCATTAATATAGTAAAATAATTTTTTATTATTGTTCATTCACGAACCGTTATCTAGGATAAGTTTGATAATTTTAACTAAATTATCTTGAAATCATATCAACAATAATTTGTGATTGAATAATGATGTAAAACTGTTATACATTGAAATATATATTAGACATCAAGAGTTATATGTTGATATAACTAAATAATCTCAAAGTCGACAAGCGTTGAGTCACTACAGTCTCACGATATGAACATCACTGCATCAGTTCTAATTATTTGATTAAAGCTACGTATGGTCTTATTTATAGTCTAGTTCACAAATTATATGATAAATTTGATAATTTTAACTAAATTATTTTTAAATTATGTCAATAATAATTTATAATTGAATGATGATGTAAACATTACTGCATCAGTTATAATAATTTGAGTGAAGCTACGTATGCTCCTATTTATTGCTATTTATGGTCTAGTTCATCTCAATACATCTGTTGTGTTTATAGATATTTTGTATTTGACTCTCTTTTCATTCAACTAGCTTTTTATATCTAAATTGACATAATTAACAGGATACCCATTTTGTATTTCTGGTAAGACTAACTACATTTAAGATTTTTGTAAGAGGATGAGTGGTTTGGGTAGCTTAATTGAAGGCCTTTACCATTTAAAGTTAATTCTAGATCAGGATTTTCAAGAACAACAACTAGTTTCTTCAAATGTAATAAGTAGCAATCGATAATTAATTATAAATGCTTTATAAGTAATTGATAAAAAATAGTAAACAGTATTTTAATTACTTAATATATTCCCTAAAAGCACTCGTTAGTGAAATTCTTTACAAAAACTAGTATTATGCATGGTATTCGTAACCAAGGTTTTGCCAATTGCATCACAACAAAAATTGATTTTAAATGACTAACAATGAAATTTAAAGAAAAAATTTGGGACCCAAATTAAAACATATAAATTCTTATATAATAATAGTTTAACTTTAATTAAAGAAATATTATATGAATAAAAACTAGCACAAAACCTAATTGTTACTGTGTGACATTTTTTAGTGTTTTCTGAGTTTTTTTGTGAAAAATCTTAACCTAACTTATTATAGATAAAAAAAATTTTGGGGTGAAATACAAAAGAGAAGAGGGACTAGAAGTCTCGAGGGAAAAGTACATTCCTTATATCCGCTGTCAAAGCACCAATAATACAATCAGGAGCCATATTATAGACTTGATAATCCACCAATGTCGATAACGCTTTCTTTGTCAATCCGTCCGCTACCTAGTTACCTTCCCTGAGAACGTGCTTCCAGGAAATAGACTCATCATTCTTATGAACCGCATGGATTTCTTGGATAATATTAAAGCAAGGATGCTTGCTACAACAACTCGACTGAAGAAGCTTCACAGCATTTAGCGAATTCTAATCAGCATTTAGCAATAGATAAGTCTAATCTAACAAAGTACAAAGCTTCTTTAAGTTAAACAACACTATCATGGACGACAAGACTCTTCCTCTAAATATTCTCAACATAACTCATATTTAAAATTTGAACTCAGACCTCTTATCATACAATAATTTCACGATCTAAGTGTAAGTGATATTTTTACTCATTATGCAATAACTATCCAATTTTTATTGTGATGCAATTGGCAAAACCTTGGTTACGAATACCATAATACTATTTTTGTAAAGAAATTCATTAATGAGTGCTTGTAGGGAATATATTAAGTAATTAAAATACTGTTTATTATTTTTTATCAATTACTTATGAAAACATTAATAGTTACAGATTTTTAAGATGCAATAACATACCTGTATGGCTGTATTTTTTACACAATAGTTCTACTTTTTAATTGTTGTTTTTAAAAAGCAAGATTTTTATTTATTTATTTATTATACATCAAGATTTTTATTTATAGTAAAACAAAAGTCTATTCAAAATTCTTTTCTCTTAAATACAAAACTTATTGGCGTGCTTAACCTTATCGATCAAGAAAAAAAAATACATACATGAAAGGATTGAAAGCTACAAGTCCCGCAATAACATTCAGTATGCCATCGACCTGTAACCAATAATACTCTATTAAAATTTTGGATAACTAATGTACAGTTTATATATTAATGCTTAATCATATCTACTATACGTCATTGCACATTTATAGCATCTGTATTCTCTCCTAATTTAATAAACCTACGCTCAAATATTATTCTCTTTGCAATGCATGCTGTAGACCCGTGAGGGCCACCTTTTTTTTTTTTTTTTGTATTTTGGGCAAACTTAATTAAATTTGATTATTGATTTTTTAAGGTGCGACCATACCAATAAAAAATCAACCAAGTAAATTTTTATATTGCCTGCAGAATTAAATGAGTTATGTATAAACACAGTTACTAAAACTGTGCTTAACAACCTGTCCAAAAAAAGTCGTGCGAAACAAATTTAAGCCAAATATTTTTATATATAGGAGCAAAATTTGATATAATTATCAAGTTTTGGGTTTGTGAATCACACCATTTAATCTAATATAAGTAGTATATGATATAATATTTTTTTGAAAAAAAGTGTTTTAATTTAAAAATTATATATTCTTAATCTTCTTAATTAGTTTTTTAATAATGTTACCAAAAATTTTAAATAAAAATATAAAATATTTTGTTTTTAAGATGTTAAATAACTTTTTTAATAGTGTACATTTGTATAGAATAATAAAAATATAATGAAATTATTTAAAATATATATAGAAAGAGGAGAGATCAAATTACACCATTGTAATTTTGATAATTATTACACTATTTTTATAATTTGATATAGATCGAATATGATTTTTATTGATTTAATCGTTAAATTATATCTACATATTATTAAGATTATTTGTGTCAAATTTTGTCAAAATTGAGCAACAACAAAAAAGTAATCAAATGATTTATATTTTAAAATATTCAATCATATTGCATCGATTTTAATTTATATAAACGAGGTAACAAATAATTTTATATTAATATAAAATTTTGTATATATAATCTATGTGAAAGAAACTTTCAATCCAATGATAAGATTTAAAAAAACATTATTTAATTAAAAATTATAAAATTGTATAATAATTATCAAAATTGTACCGTGTAATTTTATATATATATAATTAAACAGGTGTCTTAAAAATATGTACTTCTAGTTGATTAAATAAAGGATTGAATTGACTCTAATAAAAAAATTTAAACATTAAATATAGAACAAGAAAATCAGGATATTGACCTAAAGATGGCAAATTTTTATGTACGTTGATTACCACAGTAATTGTCTCATTTAGTGTCTCGAGCTCGGCCGGAAATTATTTTTATGACGACGGTTATGGAAACAAAAGATCCTACCAAAGTGTATTTGGCGACGATAATGAGAATCATATTCCCCACCTAACGAGAGATTTCCATGAAAAAAAAGTTACATTATTTTTTTTTTCAAAAAATTTCTTTACATTTATTTAAAAATTTTGATAATTTTTGCTGTTAATGATTGGCTATTGTTATTTTCAATTTCCATCTTGTGGAGGACTGGAGGCCTGTGTAGAATGAAAGTAGAAGAAATTTTTTCTAAAGGTGGATGTTGGCATGGGGACGAAAGTGAGGATATAAATATAATGGGTATAGATGAGGCTGAGAGATACTATTCTTCTCTACTCTACACAGATTCCTATATTGACATTTTATGTTTTTTTTTTCAATATTCTAATGTAATAATAGCTAATTTAAAAAGTTGATTTCATTTTAATATTGCAGTTTAAGTAGGGATAGACAGAGGGAATGTGAATTCATGCATAGAATGTCATCGTCACTCCGGAGGACAAACAGATCATATGGAGGGAGGTGTCGTGTAAGACAATGCTCACAGATATATGCACACTGTCACAAGTAGAGTCCATATAATATGTATAATGAATTGATCATGGATAGAATCTTATAATATGTATAATGTGGATATTAAAGGTTTATTTTTTTTTTATACAAATTAATCTATTTTAACTAAAATTTTATTTTTTTTTATCAACCCGTGTATTGCATGAGAACACTCACTAGTTGACCAATATATAATCATATTTCTTTTTAATGGAAGAAATCCTATTTAATTTTCATTGTGTATAAAATTTTTTTGAGCCACTGATAATCACGTATCGAGAGTGAAATTAATCTCTAACCTAGTGGGTTGAAGGATATCCGCGATCTCTTACCTTGGATAAAAAAAAAACATATTTTTTTTTAAAATATGGGTTTGAGCCAAATTTAACCTTGAAAAAATGGCTTGTTAGTTTAGGGTTATCCTCATTTATATGCACTATTTTGGGTGACTATATAATTAATTAGTTGATGTAGAATGTTCAACGCATGCATTTTTCAATGAGGATTGAACACCTCAAATGTAAAGTTTGTAAGACTAGCTAGATATTTGTGTGTGGTCTGAATGCAATGTGATAGTGGATGAGATAATTAATAGGTCTAATAACAATCGCTTTTATAAGGTTGAGTTAATTTCAAATTTACATTCTAAAATTTCTTGAGCATATGTATGATTAAGATATCGATCCTTAAGTATATGTGTATAGTTAATTTATATGAAAGAGTATGTATTGAGAAAAGTTAATAGTCGATTTGATAGCACCAGCAGCATAAGAAGGGAGGAAGACATCCCGTTCTGGAATCACATGAGGAACGTCCGCGAAGGATCATCACGCGCCCCAAACACTTAGAGAACTATGTATAACTTGGAGCGCAAGCTGCATGCATGACTATTAGTTAGTTACGCGATCTATTAGTTAGTTGTAACGGCATTGGAACTATTAGAGGATGTCGCAAAGTTAGTTACTATTCGTAGCAGTGTAAACCCATTTTATATATGGATGTTGCATGCATGAATAAAACCAGAGAACAATTTCAAGCTAAAGCTTAGTTAGTAAAGGAGGAGGGACCTTGACCTCGAACCAATGCATTATCTTCTTCCTCTCCCTATCTTCTTCCTTTGCACATATCACGATCCTTTATTTTTATTATTTTTGTAACTATGTTATTAGTGTGGGAAACCTAAATGTAGGGAGGGATGAGATGTAATTAAGTTGACAACTTGCCCCCTAACTTTTTCTAATTTTAAACGTTTTTTAATATTTTAACTTTGATGATTTAAAAATTTTAATTTTAAAAAAATTAATATTTTAATATGCTTATATTAGGATAAAAAATTTATTTATTGAGATTTGACTTTGCCAACAATAATATTTAAGTGCTATTTTTCCTTTATAATTTTATTTTTAAAATAATATTATTTTCTTTTTTTAGACAAGTATTCTATTTCTTTTATATTTTCATCATGGAGATAAAATATTTTAATATCATTTATTTTTATTTTTAATATTTTTCCTCTTGTAATTTGTATATCGTTATTTAAAGATTATAAATTATTCATTTGCAATAACATGACTTTATTGGTCTTTCACTTAATATCGATTTTTATTGTAATTGATTTGAAATTAAGTTATTTATTAAACTTTGATAATTAGAAAACTTATAAACATTGTGTAAAGACAAAAATTATAAGAAGAGTGATTAAATTGTAATTTGAAAATTTTGTAAACATTTTTCCACAATATCATCTATCATATTGTTTGGTAGGCAATAGACTTTAAAGAAAATTTTTATAGAATGTTGAATCAAACAAAGTAATAAGACAAATTTTACAAATATTCTACCAAAGATGACATCATAAGTCGAGGTCAGTGAAGCAAATAAAGGGATAAAGCAATAACACAAAGAATCTAGTTTTTTTGCGGCCCATCAAAATTTCCACAACTTCCTACAAAAGTTACAATTTTTTTTTTCATTATCACTTCTGCCTTTTACAAAAAAGTTTCTCAATTTTACAGTCAAACTATTCTTTTCTAGCAAGTCGCATATGACTCTTAAAACAAATCAAAAGATTTGTTTAAGGTTGGGTGCACACAAATAAGAGTTGTCATCTTATAGACAGATTTGCAAGCTAAGCATTATGTTTTTTTCTCTCTCAAAATTTACAAAGTGTTTTGAGAGCTTTACAACTTAAGAAATATTCGAATTAGAGAGCTTGAATGTTAGAAAGAATGCTTCGTTCAAAATCTGTAATTTCAACACTATAACTTTTCTGGTATATATAGGTTGCAGAAGCAAAAGTAACTGTTGTGAGTAAACGATCTTCTATTTGCATTTGTTGCATCATCCAGAACAGGTATTTGTTGGAACATTAAATGTAATATTTAATACTAGTTTACTTATCTTCCTTGAGATACTCTCTACTGTTGTCTTCCATGGTCAAATCATCTTTTGTTCAAAACATCTCTCCATAAAGTAGTGACATGTCTTTATATGTAAAAGGAGAGTTTAAAACTTGACTTTTCTCATATTTTCTTCACTTCAACCAATCTTATGAAGAATAACCAAACATTCCATGCACATGGGACCAAGCAAAAAGAGAATTAAAATGCCTTTAATGCTTCACAGAATATTGTTATCTTTATTTCATCATATACATATACACTACTGGAAAAACTGCGTTTAACGACGGTGGAATAAGCATTTCAAAGACGGTGGAAGCCCATCTTTAAAGTTGATGTCGTTGTTTACGTTGGAACCTTCAATGACGGCCGCGAAACACCATTTTGAATGAAGTCCCGAAGCAAGTCGTTGGTTATGCAACAACGATGCGGAGAAAATAAATGTCTACATCGATCCTTTACCCAGCAACATCGTAGAAACAGGTAGTTTCTAAGTCATTCCGACGTGCAACGACGTAGAAGACGCGTGCATCCACTGTATGTTTTGCTGCCGGCCTCACTGTGATTTTTGTGACAGCATCGATATTTCCAAACTCCCCATCTTTGCTTAGTCCACCGTACTTCACCAGAAGCTGCTCCAGAGCTATGTATCTGAAAGTGCAAAGGGACAAAAATCAAAATCACCAACAAACCAAACTGAAAAACAACAAAGAAAAAGGATAAAATTAATCTGAGAAAGAGGTGTTGATGATTGAAGAAAGAGGTGGAAGAGAGGAAGAGCCATGGTAGAAATTAATCTCAGAAGGGCCTTAATGTACAGACCAACCTTCCTTATAAAGTTCATTTAATTTATACAAATTTCATGTGGTCACTACTAAAAAAAAAACCCACAGACATATTATCAATAATAATAATTAGTTTTCAATTCCTTTAATTATTTAGCCGTGCAAATTTGTGCAAATCTGTTATTTCCAATTCTGATTTGTTGAGAATTATTAGGAGATTGGTAGCTTGATTCACTACATATTAGGGCTGTTCACTTGTATATATATCACTGTAAACTAATATCAAATTTATCAATAAAAGTTACAAACTTATTCCTCTATATGGTATCAGCCTAAACGATCCACCCATTCCCTATTTCTTTAATTAAGGACGTCGTTCCCCACCCTTGCCTTCCATGGCCGACAACAACTCCTTCATTCCCAACCCCCACGAGCCATCCAAACCCCTTGCTTGCATCATTTTCACCAATGTCACCAAACTTCTTCCCAACAATTATCCTAATTGGAAACAACAAGTTGAAGCTCTCCTTGATGGCTATGATCTCCTCCAATATCCAGATGGATCTTTTCCTGCGTCGTCAGAAATGATCCTTACCGCTCCAACATCTTCGACGCCGACTCCGTCGGAAACGACCCCCACCATTGCATCACTTCCGGTAACAACTCAGAATCCTGCTTACCAAACCTGGCGTCGACAGGACCGCCTTATATATGGTGCTCTCCTCACCACTCTCTCTAATGAAGTGGCCTCTCTGGTGTCTCAAACCAAGACCTCGCATGATCTCTGGATCCTTCTCAAAAACACCTATGCCAAAGCATCTCGCAGCCATCTCAAGCAGTTAAAGGAACGTCTCCGTACGGCTTCCAAAGGTACCCAATCCATCACTACCTATATGCATCACCGAAAGCAAACTGCAGATCTCCTTGCATCACTTGGCTCTCCTGTTTCTGTTGAAGACATGACTGATTATGTCTTACACGGTCTCGACGACGGCTATAGAGCAATCATTGATGCCGTGAATGCAAGGGACACCCCAATCAATTTTGATGACCTCCATGAACGGCTTCTGATTCAGGAACTTTCAATTGGTGCTGCCCAAAGACAAACTCCTGCCCCGCTGACAGCCTTGAATGCTCAGGCTCGACCCAATTCCAATGACAAATCTCGGCATGGACAAAACCCTGCACAATCAACTCAACGCACTGGCACTCGCAAACCTTTTCTCGGCCGCTGTCAGTGGTGCAACATCAAAGGTCATGTTCTCTCTCAGTGCAAAACCTTCCAGCAGCAGCATCCTAGTGTCCCACCGCCACCTCGTAACTCTCCGGCTCACACTGGACAGGTTCAGGTCAATACTGCAACTGCCGGCCCATCGCAACATGATTTTCTGTTTGACAGTGGAGCGACACATCACGTAACCAATGATCTCGATAATCTAGCGCTTCATCATCCGTACACTGGTCCTGACTCACTGTTTATGGGTAATGGTTCAGGTTTAAACATCACTCATTCTGGAACACTTTTACTTAATGATTTATCTTTGCCTAATGCTTTGTGTGTTCCTTCCATGAAACAAAAAATAATCTCTGTCTCTAAACTTACCCAACAAACCAACTCTGCTGTTGTTTTCCTGCCAAACTCTTTTTATGTGAAGGACTTGCAGACGGGTCACACAACCCATAAAGGCTCATGTGTGGATGGACTCTATCTCTGGCCCGCCACCTCACCCTCCGTCCACACGGTTCGAACAGAATCCTCTGCATCATGGCATCATAGGCTTGGGCACCCTTCATCTTCTATTTTCAAATTTGTTCAGAAACATTTTTCCTTAGGCTCAAATAAATTTCCGCAATCTGATTGTAACTCGTGTCAAATTAGCAAAAGTCATAAACTTCCATTCCATGAATCCACTCTTAAATCTTGTTATCCATTAGAAATAATTTTCTCTGATGTCTGGACTTCTCCTATTTTATCAATTGACGGTCTTCGCTATTATTGCATGTTTGTTGATCATTTTACTCGCTATATTTGGCTATATCCAATGAAACGAAAATCTGATGTGCAAACTATATTTCCCAAATTTAAATCGCTAGTTGAAAATTTCTATCATCACAAAATAAAAATTCTTTACACAGATAATGGTGGCGAATATATTGGTCTTCGCCCTTTTTTACTAAATCATGGTATAAGTTATCATACAACGCCACCTCATACACCTGAACATAATGGAATTTCAGAACGCCGGAATCGTCACATTGCTGAAACCGGTCTCTCTCTTCTCCATCACTCGGGCTTGCCCCTCACCTATTGGCCTCACTCCATGACCACCGCCGCTTATCTCATAAATCGCCTCCCAACTCCAATTCTTGGGTACCAATCACCCTATTCTAAATTGCTCAACATTAGTCCGGATTATCATAAGTTAAAGTGTTTTGGATGTTTGTGTTTTCCCTGGATTAAACCATATGCTAACCATAAACTTGCACCAAAGTCTGCTATGTGTGTTTTTGTAGGTTACTCGGCTGATTAACATGCATATTTGTGTCTCAATCCCACAACAGGAAGGATCTACACCTCTCGGCATGTGAAGTTCGTTGAATCTGAATTCCCGTTCAACTCCCTAGTAACTCACGCTAGTCCAAGTCCGGAGCAACAAACAAGCCCACTTCAACTCTCCATCTTACAACCCATGAACCCACCGGAAGATTCATCTCCTACCCCTTCTTCCCCATCCATCACCAACTCCCCATATATGGCCCAGTCCTCCACCGAACCCACAAACCCCACTCAATCTCCTCCTCCAACCTCACAATCATCCCCGCAACTCTCTGCTCCACCACCCCAAACCATTGTCAACCCAAATGGAGGTGGGATCATCACTCGGTCTAAAAAAAACATTATCAAACCCATCCAAAAGCTTAATCTCCATGTCCAAGCCTCCTCTCCCATTGAACCCAACACCATCACCCAGGCCCTTCGCGACCCTGATTGGCGCTCAGCCATGCAAGCCGAATTTGATGCCTTACACCACAACAACACTTGGGATCTTGTCAGTCGGTCCTCTGATCAAAATTTGGTTGGCTGTAAATGGGTATTTCGAATCAAACGAAATCCAGACGGATCAATTGATCGTTACAAGGCTCGGTTAGTCGCCAAAGGGTTTCACCAACGCTCTGGTTGGGACTATACAGAAACTTTTAGCCCCGTTGTTAAACCGGTGACCATTCGCATTGTCCTAACTCTCGCAGTTCGTCAAGGGTGGCCCATACGTCAGCTTGATGTCAACAATGCATTTCTTCAAGGGACACTTAAGGAGGAAGTCTTCATGATACAACCACCTGGTTTTGTCAACAAAAACTTTCCTGATCATGTTTGTCGCCTCAAAAAGGCCCTCTATGGGCTGAAGCAAGCACCCCGCGCCTGGTATACGGAGCTTCGCGTATTCCTGCTCTCCCTTGGTTTTGTCAATTCCACTGCAGATGCATCTCTTTTCATCTACCAAAAACCAGAGGTTACACTTTACTTATTAGTATATGTTGATGATATAATTATGACTGGAAATTCATCTGTAGAGCTGTCCAAACTCATTGCCACACTTGCTGCTCGGTTTTCGTTAAAAGATCTTGGATGTCTCAGTTATTTCTTGGGTGTCGAAGTAATTCCTTCCGCTGCAGGAATGTTTCTTTCACAAAGGAAATATATCATTGATCTGCTACATAAATCAGGCATGACAAATACAAAACCAGCATCCACTCCTTTGTCAGCGAGTGTTCAATTACTTAAGGATTCTGGTGATCTCCTACCCTCTCCAAATGAGTACCGTACACTGGTTGGAAGCCTTCAATACTTGAGTCTTACACGTCCAGACATCGCCTTCAGTACTAACAAACTCGCACAGTTCATGCAAAATCCAAGAACGGCGCATTGGTCTGCACTCAAACGAGTGCTCCGATATTTGGCGGGCTCTTGTGACAAAGGAGTCTTCATCTCAGCGACTGCTCCTTTGACCTTTCATGCCTACTCGGATGCTGATTGGGCTGGTGACAAGGATGATTATGTTTCAACCACTGGTTACTTTTTGTATCTCGGTAACACTCCCATCTCCTGGAGCTCCCGCAAACAACGTTCTGTTGCTCGATCATCAACTGAAGCAGAATACAAAGCCTTGGCTGACACGACTAGTGAACTATTATGGGTTCTTTCCTTGTTCACAGAACTTGGTCACATGCCCACTGCCAATCCAGTCATATACAGTGACAATCTTGGTGCCACAAATCTCAATGCTAATCCTGTCTTCCACTCTCGGATGAAACATATAGCCTTAGCCTACCACTTTGTCCGAGAACATGTTCAACATGGCAAGTTTTGAGTGTCTTTTGTGTCTACCGATGATCAACTTGCTGATATTCTAACAAAGCCTCTGCTTTGCCCTCGGTTCGAATCGCTACTGTCCAAGTTGCATCTCTCATCCAGATTATACAACTTGCGGGAGGATATCAATAATAATAATTAGTTTTCAATTCCTTTAATTATTTAGCCGTGCAAATCTGTGCAAATCTGTTATTTCCAATTCTAATTTGTTGAGAATTATTAGGAGATTGGTAGCTTGATTCACTACATATTAGGGTTGTTCACTTGTATATATATCACTGTAAACTAATATCAAATTTATCAATAAAAGTTACAAACTTATTCCTCTATACATATATCTCCTACACTGCACATGGACATTTTTAGAAAATAAAAAAAATAAAAAACCCAGCTTTTGAGTACAAATTTTTTGCCAACAATTGAACATACTGAGGCAGAGAAAACAATCTTCATCTTTATGCATGTTGTGTACAGAATCTTTAATCACATTGCATGTAACATACTTTCATGGCAATGGGTCGTTGTTGGGAAACAAGTCATGCTAGCTGATTCAAAATGTTGCTAAGCTAATGAACTTTGGGGCTTTTCTAGCTGCAACTCTGGGGCTTTGCAAGGTGCAACTCTGGGGCTTTGCAAGCTGGAACTATGAGCTTCTTGGTTATTTTTTGTTCAACGTTGTTGTTGATTGACAGGGGCCGGGGACGCGTGCGTTCAAGGTAGCTGCAAGTACTGGCTGAGCGGGAAAGCAAATGTGCGTACGTCACTGAGCTTCATAGTCATCAGCTGGTTTCACGTCAGAAAAATAATCAGCTGGAAAAAGGATCAACGATGAAGACGGTGCCTTCGAAGGACGTCGTGGAAAAAGGAGAAAATAACCTTCAAAAACGGTGTTTGTACCACCGTCGTTGTTCAATAACATAGTTATTACAAAAATGTCACCGATAAAACAATAAGAACGGATGTTCCTCACCGATGTAGAAGCTCCGTCGTTAATTAATATTTTTATAGTAGTGATACGTTCAAAGCTTTCTTCGGTTAACATTTGAGTTGCAACTTTTTAAACTTAAACATTTATTTGCATTTATACGTATTTCATTATTAATAGGATATTTTCCTAAAAATATCTCTAATTCTCTTCATATAAACAACACACCTTTGACACTTTAATTTTAAGTAACTCAATTTATTAACAAGTTTTTTAACTCAGGAATATCTCTTTTCTCTCTTCAACATTTTATATCATCTCTCCTGTATTTAACAAAAACGATAAGGAACATTTATTTATATAAATAATTTTCTTCAATTTTAAGCAATCTCAAAATCCTATGTGACTTACCAAAATAATATTTATTGACTAAACAACACATATAATATAGTTAAGCATCCCATTGTGGATGTTCTAAAAGTTCATAACATTTATTATAAATTCATAAAAAATCTCGGTTGCATATAAAACTGAGATTATATTGAATGACTTAGACCAACATATGAAACTGATTATTAATATTTCTGAACTTCTTAAACATTAAATAGTATTTTCATTTAAAACTTGGATTTTGTATCTTTATTTTTTTTTTGATAAGAAATATGAATATATATTATAATGAAGGGAGCACTAAGAGTACTCCAACCCATTACAAGAAAGTCTCAGATGAGATAGTTTCAAACTTTACTGCATAGAAAAGGTGAATTCCACCAATCTGAAATATTCGATCCACCTACCCCTCCTACCTTTCCCATGAACCAGGCCCAACATATGTGCTTAATTTGATTGATAGTCTTGGGAATGTCTTTTTCCTCCTCCTTGAAGATGCTATTATTGCGCACCTACCAAATGATCCACAAAGTAGCCAACCAAAACATAAAGGGCACCTTGTTTATGCTAGTGTTAACAAATTAGGGGCCAACCTAATTAACAATGGCTACTGTTAACAAATTCCTTGATTATAAACCTGCCTTGAGAGGTTAATTAACATTGAAGGCCAACCTAATTTTGACTCTTATTAGGGGCAACAAAAAAGGATAATTATTACCAACCGATTGATGAGTGATTTTTTTGCAAAAGTAATAATACACATCGTTTCAACTTCTTTTTCCTTTCATATATATGTTATAATTTCATTTTTTTAATACGTATACTTAAAATGTTTATCCAAATTAAGATTGAGATAATATTTATTGTTTATTCTATTCACTTAAAAATGCTCTTTTTTCTTATAAATTATAATTATATTAAAACAGACTTCTGGGCAAGACTACTCACAAATAGTCTCACCCACTTAAGTATTATCGTTTTTCTGTTTAAAGTTCTTCACAAAATTCAATCTTATCATCATTCTAGTCGTTCAATGAGAAGCTTTTTCGAGAATCTTATTGAGCGTATGTTTCTTCATTACATGTATAGTATTTTTGCACAATATTTATCCATATTTATTTGAGTTCATAAATTACTATTGACAATAGCATAAACTTTATTTCACTTCATATATAGTCATATGATGAATCTTTAATTAATAACCAATTTAAGGAATTAAAATATCATTTTAGTCTGTGTATTGCACATAGTTATTTATTTTATATAACTAAAAATTACAATAAGTAAATAATTTAATATATAAATAGATTATAATTAATAATTATAAAACATATTTTTGAACATATTAATTATATTTTATATTCATGATAAATAATTTATATTTTAATACAATGTTATTATAGATTACTAATAATTTCTCTTAAAAATATTGAAATTCAAGTTAAAACTATGTATTGAAAATGATAAATTAAAAAAAGATAATACATTAAGAAAAGTTCATAAAACACTCTCGTTGGAAAAAAAAAACTCCTGAAAATGTTCTTGTTGAAAATTGTCAGCTAAAAAATGTTTTCGTTCAGTATGTAAATGTTTTCATTCATTATAGTTATTCTATTTTATATATAAAGAGAGATAACAAAATCATAAAAAAATCACACAAAAATGATTAAAAGATATTAGAGTCTTGTATGTGAGACTCAGTGTTTATAATATTTTCAAAAACAATATAAATTTTTATAAAATAAATAATTTTATGATAAAAAATCAAAATATTATAAATTTCTATGTATTTTCATATTTTGAAAAAGTTATATAATTTTTTTTATTTTCAATATTATAAAAAATATTTCTTTATATATGCAAAACAATCATTCAACTATTATTTTTTTCATTTATCTCTTACAACTTATTTCATTTAGATAACAAAAATGTTAAAAGTTATAAGATTAATCCCCATAAATTATAGAGATCACGCCGAAGTAAATTTTATCTCTTTCAACAAGTTTTTATTTTATTTATACGGTTAGAAAATCAAACCTATCAGAATAATTAAGAATTCTAGTTATTTACCTACGATACATACATGGGACATTGTTGGTCGATAATGAATATTTATTGACGTGTTTTGATATGCATTGGTAAAAAATTGGGAACCATACATTTTCATAATGTTTTCTACTAATGCATTATTTGTATATTCTCATTTCTGATCTTTATTGTATGTGATTATTGCTGTTTTTTTCAATAGTCAGATAGTATAATTTATTGGCATTATAAATCTCTTTAAGTCAAAATTAAAATATTTGTAACATCACATTCACTTTGATTAAAAATGTTATGACTGAGAAACAATCGAAGGTTGCCAGCAGGATTAATTACGCTATAGAAATAAACATGATATGCTGGCTGTTTTCTTGCTTCTTCTTTCGCGTTTGGTTAAATTTCTATGCAGAGAGTGATTAATTATAGATGTCATTTGCATAGATAGGCTAAGCAAAACATAAACAACATATACTTGTTTTCAGACGTCGTTGGTGATCAATTAATAATGCATATTTTCAAAGTCATTCACATTCCTCCAACCCCAAAGGAAAATGTCATGTAGATTTTAAATTACAATGATTGAAAGTTGAAACACAAATTTAACCAGCATGCTTTGAAGATCTATTCAAGTTTTTCAAGATGATTACGTGGGTTGGCCACGTTGGGGAGAAACGTGGCCCCTCCCTGTGCAACTAGATACATGCATCGAATTGCTTCTATACTTTATTCATATTTTTTTTATTCACAATAAAAAAAATATTTTCATTATCAAATGGGAGAATATTATATTATAAAAAAATAAATAAATGTTGTCGTATTTAGAACTTTCACTTCTGAAAAAAAAGTTAATCTAAGAAATAATGCTAAATACTTTAATTTAAAAGATAATATAGAATTTAATTAAAATACAATAATACTATAAAAGCTTTTTATACTATTATTCAATTGTTGATCACAGTTGACATATATGCTAAATTTATCGATTTTTATAATAATAATTTAAAAAAACTCACCTCAACAAAATATTTTTTAATCAGTCAATAATGTAAAGATTTTTACACTTAAAACACGTGCTAATAAAACTCAATGACATATAGACGACTTAAGGTTCTAAGAGAAATAAATAAAATTAAACCGTTAATTATTTTATAAAATCTAATATAAAATTTCTGATTATCTAAAATGTGGCAATCCTTTAGTTTTTTTTTTTTTTTTTGAAATAGATGTGGCACAGTCCTTGACATGTGTATGATTCTAGTGGACTGGATTATTTTTTTTAGTCGACTTTAGTCTTTGTTTTCTTTTTTTTAGGAATGTATCATATAGACACAAGTCATAAAGACCTATTTTTAAGGCGTAAAAATCAGGTTTTGTTTCTTTCAATAATTTTTATATATGTACGAAATCAAAGTCTTGTTAACATGTTTAAAAAACTCAGTTGTCTATCAATTATACTGAAATTTATTGGTCCTTTCCATGTTATGTTATGCCGTATAATTTAGACATTAGTATATTTTAATTTGAGAAATATTAGTAATAGGACAAGCTCTCCACTGCACATTTATTATTGGATAATTTGCTGGATAAGATTTATGCAAGTTTTATTAAATAATGTAAGTCTCAATTTATTTACTAAAAATTACGTAGTAAATTTTATCCAATAATAATGTATTGTTAAAAAGAGTATATATTAACAATGTGCTTTTAATTTTTATGGAAACATTTTTCAGTTAAGGTTTTCTTTAGATACTAGAGTTTGCAACTTGATTATAAAAAACGAAATTGTTCTTCCTTATAAAAAAACTGATTATAAATTTTGGTTCTTAGCATCAGATTATACAAAGTTGTTATATGGGAAAAGATACTAATAACAAAAACAAATGTAGAGAACTCTTCTATATTATATTCACCACTAATTGTAGACCGAACTATAGTTGGGACGTCGTCAAAATCTCAATGGGCTGTGATCCTGAGGACTTCATTTTTCAGATCCAAGCATGGCTATTTCCTTGGGATAAATGACACGGACATTACTATTAGCACCTCCAAATTACTAATAACAACTCAATTTTAGTTTTATTTTTTCGCAAAGATCAAAATATCCCAACCCTTTCTCCCATTAAATCCTAAACCTTTAAAGAACCTCACACTCACTCGTACCTTCTCCCTCTCCGTCGCAAACACTTAACCTTCCTTACCCTCTTCATCGTTCTCTCCCTCCCTTTTTCCTGATGTTACATTGAAGATTGCTTTATTTCCATTTTCCTCAAAGTCGAGCTTTCTCTCAAAGGTAAGATCTTGAGCTTGAATTCATTTTTTTTTATTTTTATAATATAACAAAAATTTGTTTTTATTGTGTATTCAAATTAGATACACAACAAAAATTTATATCCATTACATGTCTTTGAGTTGAATTGAAATACATGCATTTTTAATACGTTGATTAAATTTATGTCACGTACGATATATCAAACACACCAATCAAGTGGGCCCTAGGGAGGAGCAGACATGTCCATCTCAATATAAATGAGCATTGTTGATAGTTTCTACTCGTAGCAGAGAGCTATGGTAATGTTAAAGGAGTTACAAGCTACCATGACTGATTATATAGAGCTGGAGGTTGTTGTTGCACTAGGGTAAGGCATTGAATAATATTTAAACTAATTATTACAAAAGTCAATACTTTTAGCATATTTGATGATAAATAATATTGGATCATAATATAAAAAATCTTTATTATGTGAGGGTATTTTAATTAAAATCGTATTCTTCTTATTATTATGAATTACTATAAATGAAACACATGAAATTTAATTTAAAATTCACTTAACAATCCTTTCGAACATAAACACTCCTTATGAGGTCAATCGAATAATTCATTTATACATATTAATAAATTTTAAAATGTATTTTTAATATAATTTACATATTAACATTTTTATTTTAATCATACATTTTTCAATATATAAATTATTTCTATTCTAATTATACGAATTAATAAAATTTTAATATGAAAAAAATTATTCTAATTATTAAGTGCAATTTTTTATTAAATGTTTTTATCTTTATTTTATATAAAAGTAATTTTACATATTACAATTTTATTTATATGTAAAATTTCATTCTTATCTTTAAGTGAAATTTATTTATTAAACATTTTCATCTTTTATATAAAATAAATTTTATATATTAAACTATTATTAATTTTATATTAAAATAAATTAGTATAATTAAAATAAAAATATGTAAAATTATATAAATAAAATTAAAAGTATTAATTTACATTTTTTATACACATTTACATATTGTATAATAAATAAATATATCTAATTTATAAATTTGTATAATTAGAATAAAAAAAATAATAACTCGTGCATTAAGAATATATATTATATATTATATATTGTTTATAGTGCATATTCTTTTTACAAGGGTCAAGGGGGCAGGTTTGGACTTAGAAATGGGTGACAAAAATTGTGGATTGAAAATTATTAGGGGGAATAAACCATTTTAGTCAACAATTATCATATTAATAAACAAATTTCAAAGTCTCGATAATTTCAACAAACCTAATCTTGTCATCATTCCTCTAACATGAGGAAGGGGATTCTGCGAGATAGAAAACTACTGGTCGGGTAAGTCATATTAATAATAAGGTTTGAGTTCTCTAAGTGATAAGATATATAAAGTATTACATGCCATTATATATTATAGCATATCCTTCTCCACGGCATCTTGTAAGGCAAACACTAACGTATTGTCCGTACGATTAATTAACCTAATCGTGTTACTCTTTTGCGATTAATTTTTTTGCATTTGAACGTGTTTGCCACCTTTCTGAAGAACCAAAAACTATGATATGAATTCTTGCTGAAAAGTATCAAGAACAAAGTTAATTGGATAAAACACAATGAATTGTAAAATAAATAATCAAAAGCAGAACCAATTCCACTTTTTTTCTTTCTTTTTATTTATTTTTTATTTATCTTTTTTAAATTATTAAGAAACGGTTCATAACTATAAACTAAATCTTTGTCCCGATGAGCATTGAAAGCTTTGCAAATAGATTAATTAAATTATGACACCGAGATTCACAATGAGCATTGAGATCAATGTGGTTTAGTTACTAGGTAATCTTGTCTATTGTATGTAATCATGAGTTTGATTTCGATTTATATGTATGAATTTTTTTAAAAATATCAATTTCTTAAATAAATTTCATCAATACCTCAAAAAATGCTTCAGAAAAATTCATTCTTATCTTTCGACTAACCGAGATTGTTTACTAAATTTTAATGTTGGCCAATGCCCAGAAATGCCTGCATATGCTGAAGATCGGGTTGGTGATATTAAGCATCTTTGTACAGTGGCAATGCTAGCTGTCCAATTAACTGGTCCCAACAAATTAAATGCTAACGTGAGGATGGCATATTCACATGTATACGCATGCATAACTAAAGTACGGTCAATACCATTTTCTTTAAAGAAAGTACACATAAAATCACTTAACATATGCAGATTAGTAAAGTAGTAAAAGGATTATGTGATCTCGACTTATGAATCAAGAATAGCTAAACCCGATTCAGGGCTGTGTGGACTGCAACGCAAACGAGGTTATTTTCTTAGACCTACTATTTAGAAAATTATTAATACTTTAAAGGTATTTTTTTTCTTGAACAAATTTTAAATATTAATAATAGAGTGAATAGACAATTTAGTCCCTGACATTGTACCCATTTTGTATATTAGTCCCTATCTTTATGTTAAATCCAAAATAATTCCTATCTTTGCATAAGTGTTACAAAATAGTCCTTCCGTTAAATTTTAAAGTAACGTTGTTAATGAGGTCAATTTTAGTGTCACATGAATTATCCAACGTGGTACTAAAGGATGACATGGCATTGAACGTGTCTCTTAAATGATGTCACGTCATTTGATGATAACATAACGAGTAAATAGACAATTTAGTCCCTAACTTTGTACCCTTATTGCATATTAGTCCCTAACTTAATGAAAAATTCAAAATAGTCTCCATCTTTGCATAAGTATTGCAAAATAGCCATTTTGTTAAATTTTAAAGTAACGCTTTTAGTGAGGTCAATTTTAGTGTCACGTCATTTGATGATGATAGAATAAGTGACTTCTTTAAATTTGATGGTTCTGAACCAATTGAGGCACATAAAGAAAAAGAACCCACACACACTTGCACAAATAAAAAGAACTAAAAATCCACAGCAACAACCTTATCTCTGCAGCTCTCAACACCAATGGGCGAGGTCTGCATAACCATTCTCTTTTCCTCTTTTTTTTTCTTCAAATGCCATCAATGTATCATTCCGGATTCTGATTTTTTTTTTGTGTTCTGAGTAGGAAGAGAAAAAATCAGAGGAAAACAAAGTGAAGGAGAAAAAAGCAGAGGAAGAAGAAAAGAAAGAAGATGAGAAAAAACCAGAGGAATCAAAAGCTGACAAGGAATCCAAGGAGGAATCTGCGCCACCAGAAATCGTGCAAGGCACAACCTTCGCAATGCATGAACACTTTAAGCATGATTTTTGGCATCTTTTAAGTTAGAGACTATTTTGTAACACTTATGCAAAGATAAAAATTATTTTGGATTTTTCATTAAGTTAGGGGCTAATATGCAACAGGGATACAAAGTCAATGACTAAATTGCCTATTTACTCGTTTTGTTATCATAAAATGATGTGACATTTTTTAAGAGGCACGTCCACGTGTCATGTCACGTCATCCTTTAGTGCCACGTTGGATAGTTTATGTGGCACTAAAATTGACCTCACTAACAGCATTACTTTAAAATTTAATGATTTTGCAACACTTATGCAAAGATATGAACTATTTTAGATTTAACATTAAGTTAAGGATTAATATGTAAAATGAGTACAATGTTAGGGACTAAATTGTCTATTAATATATTTAGAATATGATGGTAGGGAAAGAAAAAAGATTCATCATCTTTTTTAATTGGATTGATAGAAGTTTCTTTTTTTAAATTGTAACATTTAATGATGACATTAATTATAATTTTAATATTTTGTCCGTTGTTAGCATTGAAGTAAAAAAAATGCAACGGTTACTTATTTTTTTTTCTATATATACATTATAACAATTTTTTTCACATTATTCTATTTTCTTGATCTTTTCTCTTTTTTTTCCTCATCTTTCTATAATTTTTTCAAGACTTGAGTTTAACAATTGCAGTGGAAACTCAATGTGTAATTCTCTCTATTTTTAGATTGTATTGTTTCATTATTTCCTTATATTTATTTTATAATATTTCTGTTTATAAATTTTACTGTGCTCTTTTGATTTTATTTTATTCTTATACTTCATAAAATGACAAATAAAAATTTGAATTTGGTTTTAAAAAATTAAAGAAAAAGAGAAAAGTTGATAAATTAATCTCAACATGGTGCACTCTATAAATTTATTAGAAAATCACCTGTAGTTGATGTTGAAATACCGTTAGTTTTAATTCCAATGAAGAGCATGTTATTTTTAATTCCAATGAAGAGAAAGTAGAAGAAAAATATTTAAATGATAGTACTTTATTGGAAGAAAATATTGATAATAGTATCACCTCAAGTGAAGCTTTTGAAAATATTTATGATCCAGGAAAATGGAAAACTATTGATAAAAAATTTAGAGCTTTAATGATAGAAAAAGATGCAATTAGGTTTAACAATTTCCAATTTTCAAAAGATAAAAATAGTAGAAATTTTAATTCATCTTTTTATGAAAGGATGTTGCCAAATGGAGAGAAATATGATAGGAAATGACTAGTTTACTTTAGAGATTTAGATAAAGTTTATTGTTTTTGTTGTAAGTTATTTTGTTCAAGTGGTATTAGTCAAATAGTAGACGAAGGAACTAGTGATTGAAAAAATCTTAGTTCCAAACTCAAAAGTCATGAGACAAGTCATGATCGGTAATAATATGAAAAGATGGATTGAACTGGAAAAAAAGATTAAAATTAAGGAAAAAATACTATTGATCAAAATTTACAAAAACAAATTAATAAAGAAAAGGATCATTGGGAAAAGGTTTTAGTTAGGATTATAACTATAGTCAAACATCTTTCTAAAAATAATCTTGTTTTTCATGGGACAAATGAGAAGATATATGAAAATAAAATAACGGTAACTTTTAGAGTTTGATTGAAATGTTTGCAGAATTTGATTCAATTTTAGAAGAATATGTTAGACGTATAAAAAATAGTGAAATTTGTGTTCATTATTAAGTAATACTATACAAAATGAACTTATAGAATTATTAGGCTTACAAATAAAAAAAGTTAAAGATGAAAAATATTTTTCTGATATTTTTTATTGTACACCTAATGTAAGTCATCAATAACGAATGACTCTTATTTTGATATGGGTTGATACATTGTATTCTCCAATAAGAATAGAAGAGTACTTTTTAGAGTTTTTAAAAATTTATGATATATTAGGTAAAGGTCTTTTTGATGAGCTTATGAATGTTTTGAAAAAAAAAAATATTTTGATATTGATGATATATAGGGACAAGGGTATGATAATGGATCTAACATGAAGGGTAAAAATCAAGGAGTGAAAAAAATATATTATTAGATATAAATTCTAGAGCATTTTATACATCATGTAGATGTCACAATTTGAATTTAGTTCTATGTGATATGGCTAATTTATCTCATAGGGCTATTTCATTTTTTGAAGTTTTGCAACGTATTTATTCTTTATTTGCTTCATCCCTCAAATGAGGAAAAATTTTGCAAGATAATATATGTAAATTTATGGTTAAATCATTATCTCAAACTCGATGGGAGAGTAGAATTGAAAGTGTTAAAGCAATAAAATTTCAAGCACCAAAAGTAAGAGATGCTTTGCTTCAATTATCAAAATGTTGTGAAGATCCTAAAATTAAAAGTGAAGTCATGTGTTTAGCAACTTATGAGATTGAAAATTTTGAATTTTTATTAAAAACAAATATTTGATATGATATTTTGTTTGTTGTTAATTCTGTTAGTAAGGGTTTGTAGTAAACAAATATGCATATAGATGTTGCCATGGATCATTTAAAGGGTTTTATTGGTTATTTAAAAAACTATAGGGTAAATGGCTTTACTTTGGCTTTGGCTTCCACAAAAAAATTAGCTATTGAAATAGATATAGAGTCCACATTTCATGAAAAACGTGTAATTCGTAGAAAATCACAATTTGATGAAAATGTTAATCATGAAGTCAAACATTCTGCTGAAGATTCTTTTCGTATCAAATATTTTTTATACATAGTAGATCAATCCTTTCTTCCATAGAGACTTGATTTGAACAATTTCTACAATATGAAACTATTTTTGGTTTTTTATTTGCATTTAAAAAATTTAAAACTTTAAGTGAAGATGACCTAAAAAAATATTGTATTAATCTTGAAAAGAATTTAAGATGTAGTGAATATTCAGATATTGATGGTCTAAATTTATTTTCAGAATTAAAAGTATTAAGAGAAATATTAAAATATGAACTTAACACACCAATGGAAATATTAAATTATATAAAAGGTTTAGAGTCTTTTCCAAATGCATGCATTACTTATAAAATATTATTAACAATACCAATAATAGTTGCCACCACCAAAAAAAGTTTTTTAAAATTAAAATTACTTAAATCTTATCTAAGATCAACAATGTTACTAGATTGAATGAATTAGTTATTTTATCTATTAAGAGTGAAATATTAGAATTATTAGTTTATAAAATATTCATAAATTATTTTGCCGCTCAAAAAGCAAGAAGATTAATTTAAAAAATTTAAAATTTATATTTCACTATTTATTTTTATAAAATTTGCCTTAGGGCAAAATTTATGTAGACACGGCCCTGACTCGAATAGTACTCCACTAAATGCAGCAGGGGTTTACATTTTGCCCACTAGATTTTTCAATAATCATGCCAACGTTGCTAAAAAAAACCTTCACTACAACATTTAAAATCTATGACAAGTCAACAACACCAACAAAGATTGGTTGGGTCAGTAATAAAAAGTTGATATTCTATAAGGACGTGAATTTTATTTTTACTGTTATTAGTAAATAATTTGTAAATATCTGTATAAGTGTTCATCGAATATTAAGATTTATGTTAACACTGGTGAGCCCTAGATTCAATTCACCTAATTTTTTTTAATAATAAAAAAATCTATTAGAACAAATCATTAAAAAAAAAAGTTGCTAGAAAAATGGCTGGTAAAATCACTGCAAGAAAATTAAAATTACTAATGAAATCATATATATTCAGGTTTCTTTTTTATAAAATCATCAGTAAATTTTTTTGACCCCGTGACGAGTAAACAATTTTTGTTACTAAATATTTTCATTAATTCTTCGTTTTTTTTTTGTGTGTAGTACGATGATTTTTCAATACTCTTTTTATTATAGATAACATATATATATATATATATATATATATATATATATATATATATATATATATATATATATATATATATATATATATATATATATCTTTTATAATAGATAATCCTGTTCAACCTAAATATAACAAGCCACAAAACTCTTTCTATAAGTTTTCAAATGTAATTGCATATCTACAATTTATCCAAACTCGAAATCATAGATTAAACTTAAACAATTTTACATCACACACTCAATATTTTTTCAATCATACACTAAGTAACTAGTAACATTTATTTTTATAGGCAAAAGTTTTTATACCTATATGAGGAAGAGGGTTCGGCGAGCAATCTTATGAGCATGCATGAGTGCAGACAATCGTAGTTGATTGTGGTGATGTCCATGTCCACCTACAGTCACACTTTCAATCGTATTTCTTGAATAAGATGGGTCAACTGTACTGAGAATCACCTAACAGAATATTTTGAAGATAACGGCTAAAAACAAGCAATTTTAAGAAAGTTGGATCAATTATAAAGATATAAAAATATATAAAGTTAAATTTTTTCACACACGTGCTAACATTGATGTGACATTTCGCTTATTAAATCATTACAGAAGAGAGTATTATTGATGGCAATGATTAAAAATAAACATTTTAATAAAATTTGGACCATAATTAAATAAAAATTATATGCAAAATCTGAATAAAAAAATAATAAATTTATAGAGATCAAAAGTATACTAAAATTGGTTAATAGTATGTTCCTCCCCCAATTTTTTTATTAGTCATCCCAATTATATATGCAGTTCATAATATGACAATGTATCCGTGATAGGAAGCCCCACACATTCAGTGGTTCAATTCAATAATAATTAACAGCCTATAAAAAGTGCACGAGTGGATTCCAGTGACACAATAATTAAGTAGTGACAAACTTAGTTTGAGTTCATCAATTGCTTATTGAATCACCATAAAGTAAATAAAAGCACCACCTATATGTTTATTATGCTAGCTGAGACCACAACATACATAGATTTGTTGATTTAACTTAACTAACATGCCACTTTTCAAGGTCTAAGTAATCCAATGAATGAAGTCTTGGTCCCTTAATTAAATGAAGCAAATACAATGTTAGTTTGGCAAGTGCTAGAGAAAAGGGAACCTATAGCACAATGACCCATCATTTCTTGTTTCTTCTCCTACCACATATAATTGAAATCTTGACAAGCTACAAATTAACAAATGAAATGAAAGTGATCGATGTAATATATCTAATAAACGTCAAACTTTAACCTTTTTCTGTCCCCTGAACTTTTCACTTTGATGGAATTCAATTCCTACCTTCATTATGGCCTCGAGGGGGAAAGATAAAAAAAATCTTGACATTCCAATTGATGAAGACAAAAAAGGTTCTTCAACAGTGAAAGGTGTCTAAAGTTTAAGAATATAAAAACATAGAAGTCGTGTCCTTTCTTTAATATATATATATATATATATATATATATATATATATATATATATATATATATATATATATATATATATATATATGTAAAATGTGGTAACTGGTATCACCTATAGAAGAATAATGAAGTGCAGAATAATGAAGTGCAGAAATGGAAATATTCCATTTTCCTAAAACTGAAAGCATGCATGGAAAGTAGCTAGATTGTAGACAAACACACACATGCACATCATGAACCAGTAATAAGTGGAAGAATGGATGCTATGCATACCTGGCAGGAGCCACCTATGAGGGTGGGCTACATTGACTATGCAAGAGACACAACTCATACTTTTTATGCTTTTCTTTTAAGGGTGTCGTTACTTTTATTGGTATAGTTGTTTCTTAGAATATGCGTTATGGTTCTAATATAATCTTATAAAATTGGTTTATAAGGTTGGAAATATATTTTATTTTTATATTATTTTTAGTTGGCATGAGATTTTGATTTTTTTTTATACATTTTTTTACGTTCAATATTTTTGGACTTGTTATGTGGATATTATGATAGGTGATTTTTTAATGGATTTAAAATAAGTTATGATATTATTTTGGAAATTGAATTATGAACTTGACTCGATTCTTAAAAAATGACTTATAAAGTGAGAGATGCTCTACACTTATATACTCTATTTTGACATTATCTTCAGTTGATGTGAAATTTGATTATTTTTCCAATATTTTTTTTTTTAGCAAAATGAATAATTTTATGAAGAAAGATGAGTAGATTTTTGTTTATATTTGAGACTAAAATAATGACTTTCCATTTTGTTTCCAAAGCTACCACTTGAGCTGGTAAAGTTTTTTTTAAGCAAGAAATATATAATTAAGATGACAAGGGGTACTTAAACCTATCTACTACAAGAAAAATCATTTTGGAAGGGATACCTAAATCTATTTTTTTTTATAGAAAAATATATTAAGATCTCATTATGTTATCCGAATTGCTGTTAGTGACAATTAAAAATAAGAAAGATTCTCGTGCTTTGTCAAAGTACAAATATCTACACCACTTTCATGTCACCAATAACATCGTTTTTTTTATCACTTAATGAATTCTCAATCTTGAATTCATTCTCATCTTAACACTCAAAGTAAGACCAACTCAAGATGACTAGATGACACATTGTGACCACGTAGAATATGACAGGAAAAAAAAATTGATTTTGGACTCTTATAGAGCTACTGTTGGTTTTTTATGTGTTGTATGTCGTTTATGGTCTTTATTGCGTTACAATGTTATTTTCATCTATCCCCGTAACTCTTTCTAAACTTTTAAAGCTTGATCGATCCACTTTCTTAAATGAGTTGCATGATGAACAAGGTGAAAATAAGTAGAGTCTCATGTTTTGGGACTTTTCCAAATACCACAACAAAGGTATGACAATTCACAACAAACACATCACCTATCAAACAATTCTATTCATAGTAACCAATTTCAAATAATATTATTTTATCTACAATAGTAAAACCTTTGCTTCTATTGCGATGACAAATTTCACCCTGGTCATCGCCGTCAGAAGAAACAACTTCTTCTTCTTTTGTGCAAAGATCCTTTGGATCCAACGGTAGATTCCCTATTCCTTGATCCAAATCCACCACCCTTGACATCTATTGAGAAGCCTTCCACTACCCCGCCCACAGTCGATTTTCCAACCACCGATGAACACTTTCAATTATCCTAAGTTGCTTTCGTGGGACCTATGTCACCACGTACTCTGTGAGTGTAAGAAGTGGTCTATGAGCTGGCAGCGACAACGTTGATCGATTTTGGAATCTCACATAACATCCTCCGACCATGGATAGTGAAATTCCTTAGGCTTCTAGTGGTTGTTATATCACTATTCTCAGTTGTAGTAGGCAATGGAGAAATGATTCAATATGCTAGTTGATGTCATAATGTTCCCATTGTCTTGGATGACCAGTTATTTCTTATCTCCTACTACATTCTACATATTCATGGAGCCAACTTAGTCTTGGGTGTAAAATGGTTATAAACCTTAAGGGATTTTCTCTGTGACTATTTTGTGCCATCAATTTTGGATCAAAGTGGTGATGACAATTAGAGAAAAAGGGAACCTACATTACCAATGCACCCAATGTAAAATGATGTTTCCAATTAGGGATCAAAGTGGTGATGACACTTAGAGAAAAAGGGAACCTACATTACCAAGGCCTAAGATTCTTCTTTTGTTGTTGTCACCATGTTTTTCCATTATAGAGACAAATTTCAATTTGTCTCCAATCATGTGCCTTTAGCAACTGTTATCTAAATACCACATTGATTGCTTGCCTTTGCAACACACCTACAAAAAAAATTAGAGAGAAGATTGAGGTACCCAATTAATTTGGGGTCCTTGTGGGTTAGTATTCTTTTGGTTTCTTCTGGGAATCCACTTGTACTTCCCACTTGAAACACCATATCTTTTGATGAAACATGATGATGAGCTATGACCTTTAAACAGGCAATAGTAACATGAAATGAAAGATGAGGTGGATGGTGTAGAGAAATTAAAGAAATTCTTATAAGCTTTTTTTTCCTCCTTAAACCATACCCAAATTCGTCCTTACTCATGACACACTTTTGAGAACTCAACAAGGAATCCAAGTTTACTCTTCCACTTGTGAACTTTGCAAGTGTCTATTCAAGACAATCAATTTTGCATTGAAGAAGCTTGAAATTTTCATGATTTTAGTTAGAAGCAATACTGCTAGATTTACACTTACAAATGGAATATTCCTTAATAGATTTTTCTAAATCCACTTTCTCTTTTCTCAAATCATGGATTTCCTTTTGTAAAGTGGTAAATTTACTAATATGCCATCTAACTTGGCCTTTTAGAGTCTTGTTCATAAAGGTGAGTCTTTGTGCTTCTTCATGTAACTCTTTGAATGCATCAAGTAGATTGTCATAGTTTGCATTAGATTCAAAAGAAGAGTCATTTATATTGCTTTTTGTCTCATCCTCATCGCTTGAAGAACAAGCATCATTATCATCTCATGTTATGTATGCTATTATCTTCTTAAATGACTTCTTTTGCTTCTTATGTGACCTTGCTTTGCACACTCAAAGCATGTATATGTAGTGGGAGTTGAGTCACTCTTCTTGGTGCTCTTCTTTTGAAAGTTCTCCATGTCTCTTCCTTTCTTCTTCATGAACTTGAAGAACTTCTTGACAAGCAAATTCAGATTTTCTGAATTTTTTGAAGGGTATTCATCACTTACCTCACGATGTGAAGTACTTGCTTTTAGAGCTAATCCCTTCTTCTTCATCATCCTTGAGTCTCCCAAGCTCTAATCCATACTCTTTTAGCTTGCCAAAAACTGTAACTACAGTCATTTTAGTTAAATCTTTAGATTCTAATATCGCTATGCTTTTGGGTTGCCAAGTTCTACTGAGACCTTTTAGAAATTTTATATTGAGCTCTTCTCTTTTAAATGATTCATCACATGTGTAAAACACTTATGCACATCGAAAATGCTTTCTACCGACAACATTCTAAACATTTTGTCTTCTTGAATGATAGTATTCTTTCTTGCCTTCTTGACTTCTGAGGGCCTTCACGAGTCACTTCTAAGATTTCCCAAATTTCTTTGGCATCTTCACATTGAAAAGCACGATAAAACTCATCAAGCATTAAATCAAAGGTTAGAATATTTTTAGCTCTAACATTATATTGAGCACGCCTATTATTTTCGCCGCCCAAGAGTTAAAGTCTTTTTCTAACTCTTTTCCATCAACAACAACTTTAGGAATGTAAGGACCATTTACAATGACATCCCATACTTCTCTATCAACGAATTCAAGGAAAATTCTCATATGTACTTTCTAAAATGGATAGTTCTCTAGTAAAAAAAAGGAGGCCAGTTTATAGAAGCACCTTCCGCAAAGGTTTGATGATTTCCCACCATTATGGGGATATTTTTTCGAAAACCATTTGAATGACTATCAAATAAAGTTATGGTCACCAATTGTTAGAAATAATGGTGCATGAGACCGTAAACTAAAAGGGGGTGAATTGGTTTTAAACTGATTTTATACTCAAATCAAAACGTTTTGCAAATAACTTCCTTTAATCCAATTGAAACAAGAGATACAAATATGCTGCAAATATCCTTTGATATCTTAATCACAATTAAACATTTACTTAACGATACAAAGCAATTATCGATCCATAAATGTTAAGAAACTTATGCAAAAAGTAACATAAGAGTTTAAAGTTTAGAGAAAAAGATGCACACACAATTTATACTAGTTTGATTTCTAGGAAATCTACATCCAGTTGATCCATAGTAACCCATTAGGATCTTTCCACTATAATCTTTGAGTTACAACCAAATTTATAAGCAAATGTACACTACAAATGCCTAATCTCTTGAAAAGCTATCAAGAAGTAAACCTACATGTAGAAAACCCGCCATATCCACACATTGAGAAACCTACTCAATGAAACAAAAATCGATAGCACAAATTAAGGAAAGATTTCACCTGATATGTGAAAGATGTGAAATTTTGAAAACATTTCCTATATAGTATCAACTTCCCTCCTTGGTCCTTTGCAAAGAACCATTACACCTAATGTAAAATGATTTTTCCAATTAAGGATCAAAGTGGTGACAACACTAAGAGGTTCAAAAACTCTCAATGAAAATCATAGTGTAAAATATGAAAGAAAAAGTGTCACAAAGTCCTTTGAAAAACTTCTTTTTATAGCCTCAGAATAGAAATAATTGATAAGGTCATAGAGATAGTTGACTAAATTATTCTTCGCATCACCTAGGTTTCCTGATGAACAGATAGTTGATTATATTACCATATAGTCAATTGTTTGCGAAAGCAAAAACTTATGAAACCGATATAGTTGATTAGATACTAAAGATAGTAAACTAAATGCAAATTAATCCCAATTCTCAAATAATAGAGGATTGATCTAGTCTATTATATCAACATATAGTCGATTATATTGATGCAGAGTTGAAACTTAGTGATTTTAAAAACTAAGTTAGAAGAGTTTCAACTCTTCAAGGCTAACAACCAAAGTTGTTAATTGAATAACAATTAAAGATCATTTTTCGATCCTCATTGTGGATGAACTTTTGGACGAACTTCATGGGTCCATGATATTCTCCAAACTGGATTTATGAGCAGATTACCATCAGATCCTGTTGGTACCAAAGGATATGTTCAAGACAACATTTAGGACCACTAATGGCCATTTTGAGTTTTTGGTCATGCCATTTGGCTTGATAAATGCACCAACGACATTCCAATCTATCATGAACATAACCTTCAAACCATATTTGTGCAAATTTGTCCTTGTTTTTTTTACGACATTATAATTTATAGCTTAGATTGGGAAACTCAATTGTTACACTTGCACACGGTCCTCAAAGTGTTAGTTCATAAGCAATTATATGATAAATTGAACAAATGCGAGTTTGGGGTCGCTAAAATGGCATACATTGGGAACATCATTTTAGAAGAAGGTGTAGCAACAAATTCTTCTAAAGTCCAAGCCATAGTTTACTAGCCTTGTCTGCAGTCAGTGTCTGCTCTAAGAGGGTTTCTAGGTTTGATAGGGTATTATAGGCATTTTGTACAACATTATATCTCTATTGCTTATCCTCTCACCAATATCTTGTGCAAAAACTCTTTTATTTGGACTGACTCTACTAAAGCAGTTTTTAATGCTTGACTTCGTTGCTTGTGCTTGCTTTTCCGAATTTTACTCTAATGTTTGACATTACCATAGACGCCTCTAGTGTGGTCGTGGGTGTAGTGTTGTCTCAAGTTGGTCACCATGTTGCTTTTCTCAGCAAAGGCATGTGTCTGTGCATGTGTGCCACTTTGGCCTATGAGTGAGAAATGTTCGTAATCACATCTGCAGTAAAAAAATTGAGATATAATTTATTGGGTTTACATTTTAGACTTTAGTGATCAATAGAGTCTAAGAAGATTGTTGGCTCAAACAATTCAAACACTTGCCGAGCAAAAGTGGCTGAGCAAACTACTTGGCTTCGATTATGAGATCTTCTACACCTAGGATGCAATACTTTTTTAGCAGATGCCCTCTCTCATCAACCTCAACCAATGAAGACTCTGTTTGTGTCAATATCCACTTTTCAACATTTGTTCATTCACCAACTTCACAAGTTTTATTAGATTCATCCCTGTGGTCAAGCTCTTATGGCCAAGTTTAAGAGTGACGACCATAGACCGCACTTTCACCACTAGAAAATTTAATTTTAACATCGGTTTTATACAAAACCAATGTAAACAAACATGCGCTGGCATAATTGTAAATAATGTGACTTCTTTAAGATCGATGAGTTGGTTAACATTGATTTTTTAGAAACTGATGTTAACGTGACTTCGTTAACATCGGTTTTTACAAAAGTTGATGTTAAAAAATCATGTTAACATTGGTTTTTGGAAAAAATCGACATTGTATTATCTCATTTATAATATTTTTCGCTCTTCTGGCGCTTTAGCTCCCACTCTCACTCTCACCCTCCAGCCTCGCATGGTCCTCTCCCTCACGACTCTCTCCTGCGATGTTTTGCTACGATGCCATCACCGTCCCACTTGCGTTCTGCTACGATGTCGTCACCGCCTCACTTGGGTTCTGGTATGACGCCATCATCGTTTCATCTTCTCGATACCTCACTACTTGAAGCCCTTTTTGGTTTCGTGGCCTGCTCCCTCGCGACTTCTTCCCCGGGTTAGCCCTATCTGAGCAACACCTTTGCTTCGTGTCTGAAAATGTGCTATCTGAAATTGATAATGATTCTAAATGCTTGTGTTCATAAGCTATGGTAGTGTTGCTATTTTTTATTTTTATTTTTGCTTGGTTTGCAGTTATGCACATGGAGGTTAAATTATACTTGTGTTTTTAAGCTATGGTAATGCATTCTTTTGTATATAGTTATGGTCTTGTGGGTTATGTATATGATAGCAGCTTCATGTACACACTATTATAAAATAGACTTTACTGGTACAGTTCTGTTTCTATATATGGTAGCAGCTTCATGAGGTTAATGATAGTTCTTAGTAAAACTCTTAGGTGGCATAGTTCTGTTTCTGTAATGCTGCATATATGGTGGTTTTATAAAATTTGCATAAGTGACAATGCACCTAATACATAACAGATCATACAAAGCTCTAGTATTAGTGTATGGACAGATTTTTCATACAATTAGTGTTTTGGCTCTGCAATGCTTCAATGACTACCAATACTGATCGTTTGAAACGTTGAGTATACTACTTCTTACAATGGGGCTTTGTGCTAGTGTGAGAATTTTACCACAACCTTAGGCCCCCAATTTTTTTTAAAATAGGAATATTATTCTTGGTTTTCAAAAATCGATATATATACTATGTCTTTCAACTCCGTGGCATGTACTAGACCAATCTCATATGTCTTGGTTTACTACTAGCAGGTAGGCATGCATATTTATTTTTAATAGTAACTTTTATATTGTAAATGGAGTTTAGAAACGATGAATGAAGATCAAAAGAACTAGAATGAAATGACTAAGACAATGATGAAGATTAACAAAAATCCAGAGGAAATGTTCAACACAGTTCATATTATAGATCAGGTTAGGAATGTCAAGACTATTCTCAAATAAACATGACATGATACAACACATCAATATTGCTTATATTAGTTTACTTTAAATGTAACCTTATGGTGAAGTGCATAGGTCATTTGCTGTAGGATGGAAGGATGAACTAGAGCATACTTGACATTTGTTAGACCGCAATGACAACATGCACCCTGTTACATACAACCAAGATATGTTGAACCTAGCTATACTGGCTGGATAGACAGAACTCATAGATTTCTATGGACTCACAGGAAATCATCAAGTAACCATGATCCACTTTGGATAGAGTGTTTTCTTCCCAACCATCTTCAAAAGCAACTTTGAACCAAAAGCTTATCCTAAATAGCACTCCTTGTACCACCAAGTTCCTAACTCAGTCACTTTTAAAGTCCTATTGAATGAGTACAAAGTGACTTGCAACAGTTTGGTGAGTAACTAAGCTGCATGATTCACCCATCTGAATTTGAAAGGGATTACAGAATGCAGAATTGTTTATAATCATTGGAGGAAGTCTGTAAAATTGGCTATGGATGAAGGAATTTTGCACAATCACAAAATTTGCAAGTTGGAATTCAAATTATATTTGAGTAATTTAAGTTCCCAAATGCAACATCTAACTTTGATTATTTTTGGATTTTTTTGTAATTTAAGTACATTATACTATCCTTACGATATCTGTAAATTTTTGTTTATAACTCTTAGTGGTATATTTTGTGGGAAATGATGCGTGGAACATCTTGAAAACATTTGTGGGAAATTTTTGTTTATAACTGTTGGTGGTATATTTTGTATAATTTTTTTTTTATAACTCTTGGTGGTATATGTTGTTTATAAATTTATTTTTAGAGTTTTTACAACTTTGAATGATAAGTTATGCTATGTATAATTATAGTTGGTAATTAAAAAAATAGATACAATATTAAAAAAAATCCAAAAAAACATCGGTTTTTAAAAAAACTGATATTAACGTTGATACTTTTAATGTCGATAGTTTCAACATCGGTTAATAACCGATGTTAAAAGCCTATTTTCTAGTAGTGATAATTATTTGCCATTCATGATGGGTTGATCTACTGTTAACATTGATTGTTCATTCCCTTGGAATCTAACATTAGAGCTCAACTGCTACAAGAATTTCACTCATCTGTAATTAGGGGTCACTTAGGTATCAGAGCAACACTTTCTTGTTTGAGTGCTTCATTTTCTTGGCCACGCATGGGTCACGATGTGCAACAGTTTATCCGCACTTGTACCACCTATCAACAACAAAAATACAACACTTAGAAACCTAAAGGGTTGCTACACCCATTACCCATTCCCAACCAGGTTTGGGAAGATTTGTCCACGGATTTTATATGGATGGTTGTAGATCGCCCGTCAAAGTAAGCCCACTTCATTGCTTTGCCTACCATGTATTTTGTAGCTTCACTTGCTCCTTTTTCTCTTAGAAATTTACAAGTTGCATAGCATGCCCAAAAGCAATATTAGTGAACAAGACAAAAATTTTATTAGTCATTTTTGGAAGGAACTTTTCAGACCCCATGGCACTACTTTGTCATTTAGCAGGGCCTGTTACCTTGAGTCTAATGGTTAGACCAAAGTTACAAACCGCATTTTACAGACTTACCTCAAGTGTCCCCGCCACTAGGTGAGTTTTCTACCACTTTCTGAATTATGGTATAATACGTCTTACCCATTAGCTATATGTCGAACTCCATTTGAAGTGCTGTATGGACGACCTGTTGGGAATAATTGTGTATGCTTGAGATCCAATACATCATGTAATCAATTCTAATTCCAATAACAGTGTTTTTATTTCTTTATCATTTTTATATTGTTTGATAAAAATAGTTGACTTGATAAGGTCCTTGATTAAAATTAAAGATTTTTTTATCATAATAGAGATTATGAAAATGAGAAACAATTCCCATATAATTTTAATCTAAATTGTTCTTGATCATAGAATTATTGTGAATAGGACATTAATAATCAGGATAGATCAATATATATGTAGTGGTCTTTATTGGATAAAGATTAATACATCTCATTTATTAAATTGCATATATAGATGATGTACATGTGGATATCATCATTGAAATGACTCAATTGAGAATTCCTAATGGTTAATATTACCTTAATATGTCAATAAGAAGTTCTCAAGAAATATAATAGTTTTCTTTGATCTAAGATTATCATAGTAATTAACAAGTTATGTATTATATTTTAATTTCGGACACCTAATACCTTAGGGAACTAGTTGAATGAATATTGGATATAATTAAATACTTGTAGAATTAATGATTAATCAAGAAGGAATCCATCAACTCTAGGCAATGAGTTTGAGCTCTATGAAAAAAATTAAGACCTTGTCCAGGGAAATTGAATGAAAGAAGAAAAAAGTTTCTTAAGTCATTCATTAATTAAATATAATGTGTTAACTTATTAGAGTTGGACAATAATACTACACTCTAGAGTTAGCCTTAAACCATAAATAATGGAAAAAAAATTACATTATTCTTCTATTAGTTCTTAAAGGTAAAAGATGTTAGTTCATGCTATCGGACGTTAAGGCGTTGCTAGACACCTACCTTGATTAGTAAATTAATTAATATTAGTTACTACTGATTTGGTATTGAACCTATGGGATCACACACAAACAGGTGTTCCAATCTTTGCAAAATAATAATAATTTATTTGATAATTAAATTAGAGAATTTAATTTAATCAAATAAATATTTTAGTGAAATATTATAATATTCTTTGTTAGCGCAAACAATATAATTAATATAAATAAAAGCATTATTTTATAAATGTGAAAGTTGTTCATTAAATAAAATCTCTCCTTTTAGAAAAAAAAACTCAAATTCATATCTCTTTAACATTATAAATAGAAGCATCTACCTAAGAGCAAAGTGTACCATAAACAAACTAGCTAGAAAAGTTCAAGCCTAGTTTTAGATCTGAAAAGTAGAAATAAGGTTTGCTCTTTAGAGTTTCACTCGTCAAAGAGTTGATATCAGATATTGGTCTTAGTGTGGATACACGTAGAGTCTTCACACTATTGAAGAAAAGTTTGTTACTTCAAGAATGTGCATTCGAGTACACAAATCTATTTTTCTCTGTTTGTTATTGTTGCATATTTTGAATGCAAAATAGATCCTAATTTTCCGTTGCAAGTGTTGGGAACACTTTTATGTAACTATCACGATCCCTCTTTTTGTTCACTCGTACATTATTGGTTCCACTAGGATTGTCACATTGGATATTACGATGTCACAACGAAAACATCAGTTGCAGGTGATAAAGGATAAGTTGGCTCTCACTCAAGTTAGAAGGCAACTACTCACCATTGTGATTGTTTTTATCAGGCTGGCACATGGTTTTGGCTAAAGTTTCAGCCTTATCGCCAAATTACTCTTTGTGGTCATTCCTCAGTGATGCTTTCCAAACGTTACATTGGGCCCTATAAGATTCTTCGCTCGATAGGAACCATTGCTTATGAACTCAAATCACCACCAGAATCATGAATCCATTTAGTTTTGCATGTCTCTAAGCTTAAATTCTACTATGGTGACCCTCTTTCTCAGTCATCACCATTGGACCCTACTATTATGGGTACCCCAGTCAGTTCCTTTATGCCCTTCATGAATTATAGATGCTTGTATCATCCGCATTTTTCAGGGAGGCAAATGCCAAATCTTGGTCTTGTGGGAAGGCTTGCCGGAAATTGAAGAATCATGGGAAGATACGAGTCACTTTGGTATGCTTACCCTAAACCCAACCTTCAGGACAAAGTTGTCATAGGAGAGATGGATAATTATACAACCCTAGCTATGAGGAAGGACTAGTTACAAGAAGTTAGGTCTGAAGATGCAAAGTTACCCAATGCCATAAGTGAAAGCCCAATTTGGCAAGGCCTGTGCGTGTGATGAAAAGGCCCAATTAGTAGTGGAAAGATTACAAATAGTTCCTCACTAATGCTTACACCCGTTTTAGTGACAAATAAAGATTTCATTATAATAACTTATTATCATTCTATTACCATGGAATATTTTGTGTTAGACTCTTAGCTAATCAAGGATTCACACTTGGCATTTGATCTGTATTCTCTACAAATATGATGATTGAATAATGAAATCAATGAAAAATATCACAAACCTAGTTACTCGTCTATTTCCTTACCTTTTCTCTAGAGTTTCTCCTAATTGAAAGAAGCCCCCTATCCAACTTGCATCACACCACCATATATGAATAATGCAAAACAAAACCAAAAACCAAAACCAACATTGCACATCAAAACTAGAACCGACATTGCAAACCAGAACCAGAATCAACATTGCAAACTAGAACCAGAAACAACATTGCAATTAATCAAAGCCAACATTCAAATTATGAGTCTAATTTGCTATATTAGATATGATTAAATACTTGTAGAATTAGTTATTAATCAAGAAGAAATTGATCAACTCTAGATAATGAGTTTAAGCTCTACTAAGACCTTGGTTAAGACAATTGAATGGAACAAGAAAAGAGTTTAAGTCATATGCTAACTTATTAGAGTTTGACAGTAATATCTTACTTTAGAGTTAACTTAGAGTTGTAAATGATGATAAAAAATATTACATTATTTTTTTTATTGGTTCTTGAAGATAAAAAATGTTACTTCATGTTATCCTTACGTTAAGGAGTGTTGTTATACTCCTACCTTGATTAGTAAATTAATTATGACCAATGTACTACCAATTTAATATTGAACATACTGAGTCATACACAAATGAGTGTTTCAATTTTTGGGCAAGAAAATATTTTATTTGATAATTTATTTAGAGAATTTAATTTAATAAAATAAATATTTTATAAAAATATAATTATATTCTTTGATAACACCTAGAATATATAATTAATATAAGAGAAAATATAAAAAATAATATTTTCTTAAATGTGGAAGTGATCCATAAAAATACGAATAATCTTTTATTGTTATATAATTAATATATAATCAATCTTTTCTTATATTTAGTCATGTGATTATTTGAAAAGTATCTCTGCATTAAATCGGAAAGTTTATTAAAATAAAGAAATATGAGATTATTGTAAATCAAATCTCTCTTCTAAAAAGATCAAAATTCATATTTCTTTAACACTATAAATATAAGCTTCTATAGAAGAGCAAAATACACCATACTCAAACTAAAAAAGTTCAAAAGAATTTATAACAAGAGATTGATTTCGGTGTGAATACGGGTAAAGTCTTCACACAATTAAAGAAAAAAATTATTATCCTAATACACAATTTTAAAATTCTCCATTTGTTGTAGTATATTTTAAATAAATAGATGTATAATTAATGTTTGGCCACTGTTTCAATCAATTTTAGATACATCCCTTATAACTATCACTTGTAATGTCTTTTAATTTCAATCAATTTTAATTCTTATAACGAAGCTTAACCCAATGTTAATAGATGTATAAGTAATGTTTGGTCACTTTTTTAAGTTAAACTTACTTTTCTATTAAGGTTTTAGAATTTCTCATATTTTCAGGAAAGATAACTTTTGTTTAGATAGATTAGTTAACTATGCAGTTCATGCCCATAGATCCTCTCGATGGGATTCGGCCCCTTTTTTTTTGCCTAAATAGATCCGGTTTATCTTCCTATAGGTTTAAGCTTTTCTAACCTTTTGTTCGGAAGTTTTGTTTTTTCTCCTCGAATGTTGTTATTATCTTCTTATTTTTATTATGAATGATATTTAAGGTTGAATTTGAATGCAGGGGCAGTTAGGTGCTAACCTGATTGGAATGTATCTAGCCTCGAAGACCTTCCTGTCTTTTCTAAAAAAAATTGTCATAGTCCTCAGGTCATTAAATTCGGAAGCAAGTGTCATAGTCCTCAATTTTTGTCCAAGACATTGCCTATGAAGCTCCACGTAGGATCGATCATGTCTCCAATGCAGAGGGTGTCACTCACAAAAAATATTCCTATAGTAAATTATTCTTACAATATAGGAATAACATGGTGGTTTTAATCTTTCAAGAATAAGGTGACAAAAATCTTTTCGACATATATTGCCCATGAGACTATATAATCTCTTGAGGGACTAATATGGAAGATTTTCCTTAATGATAAGACATGGGAAGCAAATAATACAAAATTATAAGCAAAAATTAATAAAAGATACTAATAGATATCGTAAAATTAATGTAGATATATTTTTAAAAAAATTACTTGATGAGTTACAAATGGTGATATGAGGAAAAAATGATCTCTTACCTTTTTCTCCAAATCATGATCAATTTTAAAATTTTAAACACAAAATTAATAAGTTATCAAACTTCCGAGTCTGGATTATTAATCCCACGTTCAAATGTGAAAACACGAGAGGAAAACAAAATGATAAAAATATCTTAAACTAAAACAGAAGTCTTTGTGTGCTAATTTTCACTGTGACATGGTGGCAGTTCCCTTATTAATATTATCGCCTGCTAATAGCCTCATATATAGTTAATTATTCCACATGTTTCCTTTAAAACATTATAACGGTTACAAGTATCAGGGGTGTGGGAATCTAAAAATGTACTATGATGTTCAAGTTGTTTTTTTTATAAGGTACTATGCTGTTCAAGTTAGCATGCATGTGATTAGTGTCTGACCAAACATAATCCCTTTTATCTGGCAAAAAAGAGCACGTATGGACATTATGTAGTACCATACTTTTGTCAAGTTGACGTTAAATATAGAAAACAACCTAATGATACACACAGTAATGCTGCTTCAAAGTACATATTTTTCTTAAACTTCATATATATTGTGTTCATTTGCAACATTTTTTTTATTACTTTTCATTTTGAGGCACAAATTTAAAGACTTGCCTTTTGCTTGAAAAAATTATTGTATGAGTTGGGTTCGAGTAATTGAGGTAGATATAGGACAGTATGGTAATTAAAGTTTACAAGTTTTTGATATATACCCTCCATCATTGTACGTACCTGAAATGTATAGTCTACATTAAAAATGTTTATGGAGCAAAAAAAATTTAAATTACAAAAAAAAAATAGTAGCAACACAAAATATGTTAAAAATTTGTCACTAAAACTTTTGTGACGCTGGTATTAATGAAGAAAAAAAAATTAAATTTTTGTCACTAAAACATTAATTTTTTGTAGTCATAAAAAAAGTCATGATAAAAGACTATATAACCAAATTAAATAAAATCACTATATGCATAAAAAAAATCACTCAATTCACTCTTTGTTGAGTCGGATTTATTTAAAACTCGCTCAATAATTAAAAAGATTGTGCTAAAATAAATGTGCCCAAGGCTATATAAATAATATTTCATATATTTTCACGCGAATAACATTAAATTATTGGAGTTCCTGAAAATTAATTTGATGCTAGTTACATTACATCAGTCCCTAAAATATGATATATATATATATATATATATATATAATGATATAGTACTAAATATATAGTCCCTAATTAATTAACCTTTTCATCTTTTAGAAATGAAAATATTCCAAATCTCTTGGGGACCAACATTTAATCAATACTTATAACTGCTAGGGAGTGAAAAAAAGAAAAAAAAAAGTGTTGGATATGAAGCATGCAATAAAAGTGGAATGGCTATTATTTTAAGCAACTACAACAACATTAGGCACAAGTATAAAAGTAAGCACAAAGGTTGAGGGAAAGTCCCTGATTAATTAAGTTGGAAAAGTGGTTTAGGTTCTACAACTGTTTCCAAGTCCCAAAACACCTCTGTGCAGTATCCATGTTCTTTTGCAGTTACACTTAAGGAGAGTCACAAACCTTAACCACGACATTCTTCAGTGACCGTACGCTCATCTTTCTTGAGATACCAAGGTCTGGTCATCATTTTTTTAACCTAAGTTTTATATCTATTCAATCATTTAAAATCCAAGTTGATAATTTTTTTTCCTTCTCACCACTTTTAAGACCATAGTAATTCATTTTTATTTTTTCCCTTCGTCTCTTGGGGGGTGGAAAGGATCAATGTGTTTGTCTCTGAAGTGTTTAATTATATTTATTTATATATATATGTATGTATTGGTTTTCTAATTTGTACTTTAGATAAAAATGTGCACTGGTGCTGAATCTCGAGGAGATATAAATGGTGACCCTGTGATTTCAAAGGTTGGAGGAGACTATGAGGATAGAATGAGAACCATAGAATTGGAAGGTGGAGAAGAAACAGCTTGCAACTGGGGCACATTTGTTCGAGGGCTTCTTCAAGGCATACAGCATCATCTAACTGCCCTTAATCTCCCTAGTCTTTCTGCTTCTGAGGTAGGTATCTTCTTTCTATCTCTGAAGTGAGTTTGGTTCTGCAAGCTTTTTTCTTTCTTGCTGGTTTTCTAGCTTCTTTTAGTTGAAAACCTCATCATACAAATTTAATAAAAGAAAATGATGTATGAACAATCCATGAAATAAACATTCAAAAGAGAGGTACAAGTGAGAAAACTGTAAATATATAGGCGATATGGTGTAATAAGAGAGAAATAAAAAATAATAATAAATATTAACAAGATATTTACCCAATATATACAATTAAGGTCTCTTTTTTTAGTAGTCGTAGTTACTCTCATACTTAATGGTAGGAAGGAAAGTTTTAAGAAACTGTATTGATATTTTATACAATTGTATTGTGAAGTAAAAAAAAAAAAAAATGATATGTTGCAAAATAATAAGATTATGTTCTCGTGAAAGGAAGAAAATGCCGAGACATCTATGCAGACAATATTCTTGGAGCAAGTATTTCTTTTATTGGTTTGAGCTTTTTGGCATTTTATAGTATAAGCCGCAGTTTCAGTTAGGCAACCGAAAATATGTTTAAAAAATATGTAGTTTTTATTATTTTTTTTGGAAAAGAACAGCTTTTTAAGAAGAAATCAGAAAGTTTGTAACAAAAACTTTTGAACAGCTCAAAATAAGTTAATTAAGCACACACTTTTTTTAGTTTAATTTGAATCTTTTTAATCCCTTTAATTAATTTACAAATCAAAGTGATTATATATTAATTAAGGTTTCTTTGGAATTTGTTAAAAAAATACATTGAATTATGTTTAAAAGATATTTTTAAATTCATTTAGGCGTGTATAAAGACATTTAAATTTCATAAAATAAAGTATATAATATATTAAAGGAAAATATTATCTTTTGATGACTTAAATAAGGAAATAGTTGTGACCATATCTTAAGTGACATTTTCTTATGTAAGGTATTTTAAGCTTCATTATCCATCATGTTGGGAGTTTTCCATTGTTCTCGATGCTGAACCCCTCTATTATCAATACTAAATTGATCTTTTACCCATCTAACATTTATCTACAGTACAGAGTACGGACATAAATTGTTTGCTTGGCAATTTAAATCTATTGTGCTAATAATTGAGGCATGCACACGTGGATGACCCTCTTTTTTTCTTTTCTTCTATTCTTTTTGCTTAACTTAATCATTGAATATAGATCTGTACGTAGTTTAAATAATTATTTATTAAATAATTATAAGTTAAATTATAAAATCATTAAAATAAATTAAAACTTGACAATTTTTCTTTACAATATATAGATATATAAATAAGTTTAGTAAAAATTTATAAATATTATAAATCACTTTTATAAATCTTAATAAACTCTTTCAAATATCATATATCTAAACCCTAAATAAAAGACATAAGTCATTTGATGCTTTATTTGCTTTCTTTCCTATTCTTTCACTTAAAAATGGTACACTGGAACCGAATGGTTGATGATGTACGTACAAATTCACAATAGTTCTTGCCCTAAAATATTGTCTTTTGAGTTGTTCATACCGAAAACAAAGAATAAATAGTCAAACACTTGCTTTGTAAGTATTGAAGTTTGGGCTACATATGTATATGGTCATTTTTCAACAATGACGACCAATTCATTTTGTTTGTTATATTACTAGTCACTTGTAGCATAAATTGCGTAATTCTCTGTACATAACCTTTGATTGTGTTCTTGACTTGGTTAAGTATAGATATTGGATTTGATTGTCTAATAGCATAAAGAATTTATCTTACTCTTTATATGAATGGTTAAGGGATCTCATGGATTGTTTGAAAGGATTATAGGGAGTCAACTTTTGGAAGGAAACACTACAGCTATACAATAATATATATAGTTGCTGTTAGCAGGAATATAATTGATATACTGATTTTGATTCGGATGAAAGATGGTGGACAATAATGCTGACTTTTATATATGGGCTGGGATAGTCCTTGTACTCATATTTAATATATTTATCAATTTTGGCTAACAAAAAAAAAATGAGTACGAGAGAATTATCAAAGTACCAAAAATCTAAAAACAAAAGACGACAAATAAATTTCTTTATATATTTTTTAATTTTTAAAATAAACAATGACATGTGTTTTTTTAAATTTCTAAATATACATTTACTAAAATTTATTTAATGTTGAAAAACCATTGACATATCATTATTTACTTTAAGATTTTGACGGTAAAAATACAATCAACATAATATAAATTTCATCTTAAGATAGTTTTTTTGGATAAACAATTAATAGGAAAAATTCATCTTCTTAGGATATGTATGAACACTTTGCTAGTTGCAGTTTTGTCCCTGCTATACTAAGAAGAACATGATAGTGTTCAAGAAGAACAGGGATATCATCTATCTTAGCTTTCTTATCATGCCATATATTTCAACATGGTATGGGAACTGAAAATCTGAAATATGTTACCATGACTTAGGTTATATTATGACCACCTGCTCTCTTTGCTCATCATTGTTTGATCCTTGATTAAAACTGTGTTTGGGGTCAATATGATATAATTTGTATTCTTCCACTTCATTCAGATGAATCGAGACCGAAAATATGGAGGCTCTGTCTCTTAGAAATCACTTGTGTCTGTTTCACACCACAAATCCTTTTTGCTATATTGCATGGCACTTTTCAGTGTCGTGTCCTGATCATTAATTGATCTTTATCATAACATTGCACAAAATTTGGTATCGAGTGAGAGTGAAAGATCATACATGTAACTACTAATCGCTATACATAATTAAGAATATCTTTAAGAATATCTATTGGTGTTAAATGAATTATGAATACGACCGTGATGTTCAGAAGTACGTCTATAAAGCATAATTCATTATTCAATAGAGTTTTGGGAAATAATTCTTAAACACCCTTTGAATAGGAAGAGAAAAAATAATTCTTAAACACCTTTGAAGGAAGAGAAAAAAAAAATAGAAGTGCCGGTGAAATAATTTTTATTTATAGGTGTTTAAATATTACAATTCTAGAATTTTATATATATTATGCAGAACCTCGTGATATATAATATAGATTATTTAAAAATATTATTCTTTTCAAAACATTAATAAAAAATAATTATTTTTTTCATAATAACCTAAACTACAGTATACGCGCACGTCTGTGAGACATGCTCATAATCATAATACCGCAGTTTCTGTTGGCGGCTTGTCCTAAACTAGAGCCTGTGTCTGTTAGATCTGAAAGCATTTTGACATTTTGTCATCTGTTTTTAGTTTTCACTTTTTTTTTCTTCCTTTTTCCTGCTACATCATTAAATATATAACACCGTCATATTTTTATACACCAACAGAATTATGACAGTAACTTTTCTTTTCAACCACTTGCCTAATGCCTATGCTTTTTCTTGCTAGGAACCTGACTAATTAAATTGAAAAACTCACGAGCTTCAATTCCATGTTCCAACTTTTTTTTTTCTTTTCTATACTCGTTATTTTATCAATTCTATGTCTTTACACTTTCTAAAAAAAAATATTTGTAACCTTTTTTTTTCTTTATTGAATAAAAATCGGAGAGAAAAGGATCATGTGAACCTTGTTTAGATGAGTGTGTTGATATTTTACAAGTTATGAGGTGTTTTCTTATTTATTTATTATAGTTTTGAGGTGTTAAAGTGTATTTATCTATACTAAGGAAACAGGCACTTTGTGCATAATTGTTTTTCAATGTTTTTTTTTTAAAATAAAAAGAAAGATAACAATAGAAATTAGTAGATAGTTTGTGAGGATAGTTTTAGAAATAAAATAATAACTTATAAATGTGTATATTAAAACATCATATTTTTTAAATATTATATATATATATAATTATAGATTAGTTGATATGCATTGTCTAACTCAAGTATTCTTTTAAGGGTTTTATTGGTATTTTTGTGTTTCTAATTTGATGTGGATCGATTTATGAAAAGTATTAAATCTGAAACAATTCAATCCAATCTCATAAGGTATAGACTGACTTGATTATTTTGGTTTTGGTCTCATTTTTTAAGGGATAATATTTTATGTTTTAGTTAACAAACAAATAAAATTTTTAAGGTTATATTTTTTCACTCATGCATGTGAATTACACAATCTGAAATTACTCTTGTATTCAGAAATTATGCGCACAGAGCCACACAAATAAAAAATAAATTATTCTAGTAAAAATCGGTTCAATTTTCTAGAAACAATTCGGTTGATTGAATGGATTTTGTAAAACAGTGCACTTTATTTTTTTCAAACTAATTCAGATAAAAACCAGTTTGATTACAATCCGGTTTGGTCCAAAGTAATATTTTGAGACACCCTTACATATATACTCCACACATCATGTTATGCATTCATAAGTGAGTTACCAAACTCTTAAATCAATTGACATAAGATTATTTTAGGTTATATTTGAAGGAAATTTTATCGCTTATATTAATCTTATCCTTTTCAAACAAGATTGTCTAGTATGGTCTATAAAAAAAATTATGTTCATACTTGAAAAATAGAAATTGGGGTTGAAGAAATTGGTTCAAAAGTGAAAGATCTCATTATTGTATGGTAACAAAATATGCATGTTAACTTTGCTAATGTGAAAAATGCAATTGTATGCAGTTGAAAGAAGAGTTGCAATCTCTTGCAAAGGTTGCATGTCCCATAATAATGACTAGCCTAATGATGTACTCTCGATCTGCTGTGTCCATGTTGTTCTTGGGTCGGCAAGGGAAAGTAGAGCTAGCAGGAGGCTCACTAGCACTTGGATTTGCCAACATCACAGCCAATTCAGTCCTCAAAGGCCTCACTATGGGAATGGACCCAATTTGTTGCCAAGCATATGGAGCCAAGAGATGGTCAGTTCTCAACCAAACCTTTCTCAGAACTCTGTGTCTCCTCCTACTTGTTGCCATACCAATTTCAATTTTATGGCTAAACATGGAACCAATCCTTCAGATGCTAGGTCAAGACCCTGAAGTCACAAAAGTTGCCCAAGTTTACATGGTCTTCTCTATTCCAGAGTTGCTAGCTCAGGCTCATCTCAATCCATTGAGGTCCTTCCTTAGAACTCAAGGCTTAACCACCCCAGTTACTATAGCTGCTTCTTGTGCAGCACTCTTGCACCTTCCCATCAACTATTTCTTGGCCACATACTTAAACTTGGGAGTAAAGGGTATTGCATTAGCCACTGGTTTGAACTCAATAAACATGACTTTGGGTTTGTTGCTCTATATTTTGTTCTCAAAGAAACCACTGAAGCCTTGGCAAGGTGCTACACTTCTCTCAGCCTTTCATGGATGGAAACCATTGCTGAGTTTGGCATTGCCTAGTTGCATCTCAGTGTGCTTGGAGTGGTGGTGGTATGAGATAATGCTCTTTCTGTGTGGCCTGTTGAGCAATCCACAAGCCACAGTTGCTACCATGGGGATCCTCATTCAAACACTAGGGTTCTTGTATGTGTTCCCATTCTCACTAAGCATAGCCTTGACAACAAGAATTGGTCACTCTTTAGGTGCAGGGCAAGCATCCAAGGCCCAAAGCACAGCCATAATAGGGTTTCTCACAGCATTCACCTTGGGCCTCACTGCCTTCATTTTGCTGTTTCTTGTGAGGAAATCATGGGGGAAACTTTTCACTAATGAGACACAAATTGTTGAGCTGGTCACAACCATACTTCCCATTCTAGGCTTGTGTGAGGTTAGCAATTGGCCTCAAACAGTTTCATGTGGGATTTTGTCAGGCACTGCTAGGCCTTATTTGGGTGCCAGAATAAACTTGTGTGCATTTTATCTAGTTGGATTGCCAGTTTCTGTTTTTGCTACATTCATATATAAATATGAATTGGTGGGTTTGTGGTCTGGAATGGTGGCTGCACAGGCTTCATGTCTTTGTATGATGGTTTACACATTGATTCAAACAGATTGGGAGCAGCAATGTAAGAGGGCAGTGGAGCTAGCTCAGAAAACAACAGAGCGGGAAAATAAAAATGATGATGAGGAAAGTGGGTTGCTTGGTTCTGATCAATGAGATCTTTACAAAAATTCATTTTTTTTGTGCAGTGCTAGTTAATTAATTAACCATCTATTGTTCATTCAGCAACCATTTATTGTTGATTCATTATTAGGATGTACAAAAGAAAAAAGCTAGCATTGTGAACAACTCATTCACAATCAAAGCTTTATTTAGCAATATGCCATAGATGATACGAAAAATTGCTCAGTGGCATGGTCCACAATTAATCAAATTTTTGGACAGTTTTTAAAGATGCATCCATCCATGACATCATCACTAACATTTCTGTTGTAACAAGCTTCTATCCATATACCCACATATGTCGTGTTTCTTGTAATCTATGGCCATGGATTCACATAGACAGAGACGCTTCAACGTGATTAATGTCCAAAATATCGAATTAATAACACCGCATACATATATACAGTAAACAAAAAAATTTAATTGATAATTTTTTATGATCATAAAAATACTCAGAAAATATATTTTGTTTAATGTTTTATGTTATATCTTTTAGCTGATTATATGAAAGAGTTGGTTCAAGGGTCCAAGCTTCGTGGAAGTTATAGTTCAAGAGTATGAGCTAATAAAAAAAAAATTATTAGAAATCTAATGAAGGAGTACTAACGTGTTATACATGTGTCAAGGATGTAACATCTCAAATTTTAATTTAGACGGAAAATATTACTTGAAAAACACTTTTATTTAATTTATTTTTGGAATAGGAGTCAGTAATTTCAATTGTTACTTCTAGCTATTGAAATATCTCTTTTTTTCAAACAAACACGTCATTCGGAAAATGATAAGTCTTTACATTGAACTAAATAAGTGCAGATGTAGAATAACTTAGTTTCCATACATAAATAACAGAACATGAGTATTATCACAGGAGAAATAATGCGGATACAAGTCATAATTGTATGTAAGTAAGCAAAATACATTATACATCACTGCTACAACAAAATATATATTCTTGGAGAAAACATCTCAAAATATATCAAAATCAATAAAAGAAACCTAGGACCAGAGCATGCCACTATCATACTAGAAGTAATTAAATATTTAAGACGTCTCCTCATAAAGATCATCACTCTCCTCCTTGAATGACAACTCTAACTATCACACAAGTTCTCTGTACTCCTCGATCTCCTTAGACGACGTATCCAAATGGTCTCTGTTGGACAAGTGACCTCAAAAATTTTAAGAAGGGGGGGGGGGGGTTGAATTAAGATTTCATTGACTATTACTAATTGAAAATTTCCCTTACTTAGATATTCCCTAGATTTAATTATTTCTTTAATTACAAGTTACTCAAATAATAAATAAAGAGAAGTAACCTCAAAGAAATATAAACACAACAAAAAATAAAAGAGATTAAGGGAAGAGAGAATGCAAAACTGGATTTATACTGGTTCGGCCACAACTCATGCCTACATCCAGTCCTCAAGCAAATTCCACTTGAGCATTTTCACTAACCTTGTAAAAACCCTTTACAAGCAATGCACCACAAAGGACTTCTCTCCTTTGTGTTCAGTGTTTACACCAAGAAGCAAATTCCACTTCTTGCAATGAACCCCAAAGGACCTTCCTCCTTTGTGTTCAGTTATTACACCAAGAGGCAATCACACCTCTTGCAATGAACCCCAAAGGACGTTACTCCTTTGTGTCCAGTGATTACACCAAGAAGCAAATTCCACTTCTTGCAATGAACCCCCAAGGATGTTACTCCTTTGTGTCCAATGATTCAACCAAGTAGACCATCTCTTGAAAACTTTTACAACCAAGAGTCGGTCTCTTGAAAAGCTTTTTGTAAGAATGAAGGAGAGGAAGAAAATAGAATAACACAAGTTTTTGCTCAATGAACTTTTCTTGACAAAGCAAGTGTTTGAACAAAAACTCTTAGAAAAATGTTGAGAATAAGCATGTTGAAATTTGTGCCATGGTCACATATTTATAGTCATTTGATGGCTCTTGACGAAACCATGTTAAATGTTGTGACTTTTGGCAATTTTTTTTCAAAACCAGTCACTTTAAAAAATTATGACTTTTGGCAATTTTCTTCAAAACCAGTCACTTTAAAAAGTTGTGATTCTTGGTAATTTCTTCAAAAACCAATCACTTTAAAAGTTGTGACTCTTGGCAATTTCTTCAAAATCAGTCACTGGTAATCGATTATCATAATGGTGTAATCGATTACACAGTTTATTTTATCAAAAGTTATGACTCTTCATGTTGAGGTTTGAAATCCAACGTTCAAAAACCACTGATAATCGATTACAAATATTGTGTAATCGATTACACTATTTTGAAAATATTTTTGAACGTTACAAGACAATGGTAATCGATTACATGCCCATGGTAATCGATTACTACTTTGTAAATCAGTTATAAAATGTTTTGGGCTTCTGGTAATCGATTACTACCTTATGATAATTGATTACCAAAGAGTAAAAACTCTGGTAAAAGATATTTCTTGAAAAATTCTCTTGGACAATTTTGTGATGTTCAATCTTTTCTTTGAAAATTTCTTTTTAACTTACCTTGATGTTTTTCTTGAAGTTCTTGCATATCTTGAGTCTTCTCTTGAATCTTCACTTGAATCTTCTTGATTCTTTAATCTTGTTTGAATGGATCTTTAATAATCTTTGGCATCATCAAAATAATCTTGGAAGCTTTGCTTCTACAATCTCCCCCTTTTTGATGATGACAAATCCTGAAATCAAGAGAATATATGCAATATTTGATCTATCATTCACTCATCTCTTTCTCCCTCTTTCTTTTTGAATTTGTGCTTAATTTAAAACTCAGTAAATAATTTTATGTCTTGATTTCTAAAATACCCATTTTCTCTCCCCCTTTGGCAACATCAAAAAGCCAAAGTGCGCGGAAATGAAATAAAATATCAAACATATATCATATGCTAATAGACATAGTAACAAGACAAAAAAAACTCAATGAACACCTATTTCTCTAAGTCACTAACATCTAAAAGGCCAAGTTCTCGTCTAATAGCAAAGAATGTTTCCTTTGGGAGAGGTTTGGTGAAGATTTCAGCAAGTTGATTTTTAGTATCTACAAATTCTAAAATGCAATCGCCTTTAAGAACATGATCCCTTAAAAAGTGATGCCTAATCTCTATATGCTTCGTTCTAGAGTGTAGTAGATTTTTGGATAGATTAATGGCACTGGTATTGTCACACTTAATGGGTATATGATCAAGAATAATCCCATAATCAGACAATTGTTGCTTCATCCATAATATTTTTGCATAACAACTGCCAGTAGAAATATATTCTGCTTCGGCAGTGGATAAAACAACACTATTTTGCTTTTTGTTGTGCCGTGCGACAAGAGCAGATCCTATAAATTGGCAAGTTCCACTAGTGCTTTTTCTATCGGTTTTGGATCCAGAAAAATCCAAATCAGAATAACCTATTAAGTTGCATGTAAAGTTTTTAGGATACCGTAATCCTAGGTTAATAGTTCCTAAGAGATATCTGATAATCCTTTTTTACTGCACTCAAGTGTGATTGTTTGGGATTGGATTGGAATCTAGCACATATGCATACACTAAACATGATGTCTGGTCTACTAGCAGATAAATACAGAAGAGATCCAATCATACCTCAATATTGTTTCATGTCTATAGATTGACCAGATTCATCTTTATCTAAGTAACATCCAGTGCTCATGGGTGTGGCCATGTGCTTTGAATTTTCCATCCCAAATCTTTTGATCAGTTTTTTGCAGTACTTGGCTTGGTTGACAAATATTCCTTCATTGGTTTGCTTAATTTGTAACCCAAGGAAGTAGTTTAATTCTCCCATCATTGACATCTCAAATTCGCTTTGCATATCAAGAGAAAATTCCTTGCATAGAGAATCATTTGTGGATCCAAAAATAATATCATCAACATATATTTGAACTAATAGAATATCATCATCCTTTTTCTTTATGAACAGAGTGGTATCCACTTTTCCTCTAGAAAAGTTTTTCTCTATGAGAAATTTGCTTAGTCGTTCATACCATGCCCTAGGAGCTTGTTTTAAACCATATAGTGCCTTTTTCAATCTATAAACGTAACTTGGCTTATCTGAATTTTCAAAACCTGGGGGTTGTTCTACATATACTTCTTCTTGAACCAGACCATTTAAAAAGTTACTTTTAACATCCATTTGATAAAGTTTAAAATTCATAATGGATGCATAAGCTAAGAGCGTTCTAATGCCTTCTAGTCTTGCAACAGGGGCATGAGTTTCTTCATAATCTATTCCTTCTTCTTGATTATATCCTTTTGCAACTAACCTAGCCTTATTTCTAATTACTATGCCATGTTCATCTAACTTATTCCTAAATACCCATTTTCTTCCTATAATAGGGTAGTTATGAGGTTTCTCAACTAATTCCCAAACATTATTTCTCTCAAATTGATTTAATTCTTCTTGCATAGCAACTATCCATTGATAATCTATTATGGCTTCTTTTAAGATTTTAGGTTCTATCATAGAAACAAATGCCATGTTATTGCATAAATCTTTGAGAGAGTGTCTAGTTGTTACCTCTTTACAGATATCACCAATAATGTTGTCAAGAGGATGATTTATGGAAGCTTTGCTGAAACATCATCTAACACATCCTTTATGGGAGAAATAACATTAGACTCATCAAAGGAAACATGAATGGATCCTTCAATAGTCATAGTTCTCTTATTGTATATTCTATATGCTTTACTATGCAAGGAATAACCAAGGAAGATTCCTTCATCCGACTTGGCATCAAACTTTCCTAAGTTTCTTTTCCATTATTTAATACAAAACATTTGCAACCAAAGACATGCATATGTGAAATGTTTGGTTTTCTACCATTGAATAATTCATAAGGAGTTTTCTTTAAGATGGGTCTTATTAAAGCCCTATTTAGGATGTAGCATGCAGTGTTAACAGCTTCAGCCCAAAAGTATTTTGAAAGTGGAGTATCATTTAATAGGGTTCTTGCTATTTCTTCTAAGGATCTATTTTTCCTTTCAACAACACCATTTTGTTGAGGAGTTCTAGGTGCAGAGAAATTATGTTCAATGCCATATTCATCACAAAACATTTCAAATTCTTTATTTTCAAATCCTCCACCATGATCACTCCTTATAGAAATAATTTTGAGATTTTTCTTATTTTGAATAACTTTTTCAAGTTTCCTAAAAGCTTGAAATGCATCATTTTTATGAGTGATGAACAATGTCCAAGTATATCTTGAATAATCATCAACTATGACGAGTGCATAATAACTTCCACCAAAACTCATGACTCTAGATGGACCAAACAAATCTATATGTAGTAATTATAAAGGTTGAGTAGTTGAAACAATGTTTTTGGATTTAAACGATGCTCTAATTTGTTTTCCCTTTTGACATGCATCACATAGTTTATCTTTTTCAAATTTTAGCCTTGGCAAGCCAACAACCAAATCTTTTGAAATTAATTTGTTTAAATGTTCCATATTTATGTGAGCAATTCTTTTATGCCATAGCCAAGGATCATTGTCTTTGCTAAGAAAACATTGCTTATCATCTGATTTTTGTTTTAAATCTATCATGTAAACATTTTTTTCTCTAAATCCTATATGCTCTATGTCCTTATCATGTTCATGTTTAATGACACATTTTTGAGAATCAAATGATACCTTATAACCTCTATCACATAATTAACTAACACTAAGAAAACTATGCTTAAGCCCTTCAACAAGTAAAACATTTTCAATAGAGGTTGAAGAGTTCGTACCTATTTTTCCGACTCCAAGAATTTTACCTCTATTGTTGTCGCCATAGGTTACATGCCTGCTTTTCTTAGGAGAGATAGTTTTGAACTTTGAGGCATCTCCCGTCATGTGTTTAGAGCACCCGCTATCTATGTACCACTTTTTCTTCAAGAACTCCTCCTCATCGCTTTCATGATTCTTGGTCATTAGGCATACGTTTGCTTGTTCTTTCTCAGAATCTTTAGATGTTTCTTCTGTTTTCCTTTTCGGTTTGAAATTTTGACGTCTTTGATTTCCTCTTGTTTTGATGTATTTGTGGAATCTTTTCACAAACAAAGAGAAATCTTCTTCATCATCCGAGTCCTTGTTGTCGCTACCTTCTTAGATGGAGGATGAGGCTTTGAATGCTATTCCCCTTTTTCTTTTGTCGCTTTCTTCATTTTGATTTAGTCTTTGCAATTCCATCTCATGTTCCTTCAACTTTCCAAATAATGTGGCAAGAGACATACTAGATAGATCTTTAGATTCAGTAATGGCAGTTACCTTTGGCTGCCATTCTCTGTGAGTGAATCTTTTCTGCATATGTTGTATATTTTCATCCTAAATAGTTCATATTCATGGGTTAGAGTATTAATCCTAGATCTCTTAACATCAATTGTGCCCTCATGTGTGAGTTGAAATGTGTCCCACATCTCCTTGGCATTTGAACAGTTTGAGACTCTAAAATATTCATCTATTCCTAGGGTTAAAGTAATGATGTTTTTGGCTTTAAGATTATATTGAACTCTTCTTCTATCTTCTTCGGACCATTGATCTCTAGGTTTTTCTATTGTTGTGCTTCCATCTACTATGGTAGGTACATAAGGTCCTATTTCTATGGCTTCCCAAATGTTTAAATCTATTGCTTCAATGAAGATTTGCATACGGGTTTTCCAGTAGTGGTAACCCTCTCCATTGAAGATATGAGGCCTATTGATGGAATTTCCTTTTGGGAATAAGAAATTTGCTGAGGCCATTTTTCTTGAAGTTTCTAAACTTTCTACAAGAAACCTGCTCTGATACCACTTGTTGGACAAGTGGCCTCAGAAATTTTAAGAAGATGAGGGGTTGAATTAAGATTTCATTGACTATTCCTAATTGAAAATTTCCCTTACTTAGATATTCCCTAGATTTAATTATTTCTTTAATTACAAGTTACTCAAATAATAAATAAAGAGAAGTAACCTTAAAGAAATATAAACACAACAGAAAATAAAATAGATTAAGGGAAGAGAGAATGCAAAACCGGATTTATACTGGTTTGGCCACAACCCTTGCCTACATCCAGTCCTCAAGAAAATTCCACTTGAGCATTTTCACTAACCTTGTAAAAACTCTTTACAAGCAATGAACCACAAAGGACTTCCCTCATTTGTGTTCAGTGTTTACACCAAGAAGCAAATTCCACGCTTCTTGGTGTAAACAAAGGAGGGAAGTCCTATGTGTAGCCCTCATGACTTGCTAATTCCTCCAGTTTCTTCAAACCTCTCCGCCTACTACACCCCCAATGTATCCAAGTTCATCATCGACTTTCTCAATGCAATCTCACATTCTAATAGATGAAATAGAACCATTGGTTCCTTACGCTTCATATAGCCCTCTTGACTCTTGCCACTGCATCCTATGTGTAGCCCTCATGCCACATGTATCAACAATCTTGTACAATCAAACAAACAAGAAAGAAAAATGAGGCTTAGGCAAACATACTACTCTTCGGGAACCAATCATTGCCCATTAAGTGGTAGAAACCACTTGTCACACAAAACAATTGAACAATATAACGGTTGTAATCATGACCATCCACGATCATAACAATAAATTTTCCGAGGGTCGAACACCCCCAGACCCAAACCACAGTGCATACAAATAAAAATAGCAATATATATATATATATATATATATATATATATATATATATATATATATATAAATAAATAAATAAGAGAATGTAAACTTACACACCACAAATATAATTTGTCAGAGTTCACTCTTTGTTGGTCTTATCGTGTAACAATAATAGTCTATACACACAAACATATGCATCTTAGTAACTCTATCAGTAGAAACTACCATAATTCAGGACATGCAACAGTCATCGGATTTGACAATTTATCTCAGCAATAATATAGCTAACTAATCAACAATTCCTGAAAATAATCCTAAGCTATCTTTATCCAGATACACTGTTAACACGTTGGCAAGTGTACCAAATTGTCACAAGTAGTAAAGTAAGCGAAAGTCCAAGTGTCGAATCCACATGAACTTTGTTTGTACTTAGATTAATGCAAACCCAATTTTGAAGCAATAGACAAAGAATTTAAAATAAAGATAGGAAAATAGATGAGATAAAGATTTAAAGATCAAAATAGAAGATAAAGAAAATAAAAAAATAAAAGTAAAAGATAAAAAAATTAAAGATAAAAAAAAGAAAATCAGAGCGTGATAATGTTGGGACCTATCATGCCTTGTTTTCCTAGGATGTATGAGTTTATGATTTTTCTTTATCAATTTAGGTGATTCTATTCTATCCACATCTGTTCATTTACTTTCCCCTGATTCCTCATGATGACAAGCCTATTTTACTTACCTATCTCCCAAATGTCTTTGAAAAGATTCAATAAATAAAATGCATGAAGATTTAATTCTAGATGTTTGCTTTGACGCATCGGCATAATGCAATCATTCTATGTCTATCAATGATTTTATTAAGATATCCTTTCTTCTCGTTCTATTAAAGGTTACGTTATCTCAAGTATCTAACCCCTAAAACCGATACATGCATATTCTCCTTAAATCTTAATTAAAAGTTACCCTCTCTCGAGCACCTAACCCCTAACAAAATATAAAGATGAACAAAATGAAAGATACAAGTAGAAAAGATAATAGAATAGAAAGCACCTGATATTGCATTGATAAATAGTGGAGAGTATATTATACATCGCTTTGGCTTTTAGGCCTGCCAGGCCCTAACTAGGGGTTTAGTCACTCATGGCCATGAAGGCTTTACAATGAGAGTGGGTGAAAGAAAGAAAAGGAGTAAATGATTTCCCCTAGAGGGGATTCTGTAGTGGTTTGTTTTTCCCTTGGCCTGACTCTCTATTTATAGCTGTTGAAGTGGACTTGGGCCTTCGTATGCTCGCTTAGCGCGCCCTGCCTCGCTAAGCAAGAGCTCGCTTAGCGCATGTTGTTTTGGCGTTGCGCGCTTAGCGCGTGCTGTGTGTTTAGCGCGACTGCTAATTCTCGGTGTGCTTAGAGCGAGTTGCGCGCTGAGCGCGACATTGGGCTGGGCCATTCTGATTCCTTCTTTTCTTCGTTATTTTTCCACCTTTTTGCTTTTTGTCACTCCAGTTTTTATATCTACAGCCATGATTTAATAAAACATTAATTCTTAACAAATTAACATAAATAACTGCTAAATAATTATTTTTAAACATAATTTCACTTTATTCTCTTTTAGCTAAGCACAGTTATTTAGCAGTTATCAAAATCCCCCAAATTAAAACTTTGCTTGTCCCCAAGCAAATTAAAATAAAAGCAGGCTCTGAATTCTTTAACACTCTCAATGACTACAATTTTTCTCAAATTCCTTCAACTGGTCCTTTCTGCATTTTTCGTAATCTCGATATGGAAGCACAAACAACATTGAGGTGGAATTGGTTAGTAGTAGAAATCAATCAAGTTGGCTTGCCTCACTTTCCTCACAATGTCTAGTGTTTCTCTCTATGCACAAGTGTCTGGGGTGAGTGTTTGAAATTTCTATGACCTGCAATTAATATTCCCAAATTTTGTACTTCATCTTAGTTCAAGTTATTCTTACTTACAATTGGTGGATCACTAAGGACTTTTATTGGCTTATAATGGGGCCTGGCTAATCAAAGAAATCATGGTTTTTTTGGGATTTCAAAAATTAAGGTTATAAGAGAGCATTCACCCTAGAAAACTTATACTTAGCCTAGGCTTTATTTGTTTTTCAGCCTAAGCACTTATGCACTCTATTTTTCTTATTTCCAACCTTAGCACTTATGGCACCTCTTCTTTTCTACCCTTATTTGCAATCTTTTTTTTTTCCTAAAACCGTGGGTTTACAGATTTTTTTTTTTGTGAGGGTGCCCTATTAAGTGCTACTTTTACATTCCGAAGACCGTCTTCATTCTAGCCATCCCCCAAATTAGGGGGATATCATGACTAAAACCCTTATGCTCTCTTGAAACCCTAAAACAAGGTCGGAGATATCACAATTAGGCTCATGGGTTTTCTTTAGAAAAATAATTACTAATTTTTGCTCAACAAGGGTGCAAGGGATAAATTTCATCACAGGTTGGCTTTTTGGCTAAGTGGCTAAAATAAAAAGAAACATGACTTTGATCATATCCACCTTGTGTAAATAATCTAACAGTCTAAGAATGATGCAAAATTAGGAATTTAAAAATAGACGTTCTCTCATAATTAAGTTCACACAGCTCACTGGGACAAGATAAAGTTATCAGTTTACCGGACTATGATTTCTTTGCACCAAGCTAACCTTTTCCCTCTTTGTGATTCATGTTCCACTGCTTGTCTGACTCTTGCTTCTAGTAACCCAGCATTTTCACAAAATTTGTGCAGCATCTCAAGTGTTGAATCCTTTCAGAAAAAGCTTAAAAAGTGACTTCACAAGTTATCATGCAATTTTTTATTCAATAATTTAAACTACTGAAATTAAAATTCACAAATCAAAATAAAGAAAAGAAATAACACAACTATCCTAAGAAAACAAATTGCAACTAACTAAAAGAAAGATAGGGTAAGAAATCCTGGGTTGCCTCCCAGTAAGCGCTTACTTAACGTCATTAGCTTGACGAGTCGAATGCCTTCAAGGTGGCATGAAGGTCACATAGAACACATCTTCCTTGCATTTTTACCTCTTAGCTAGAGACACCATGAAACTCATATATTGTGGAAGCACCTTCCACATTATTGCAAGAGAAGTGGAAGCAATCAAGGAAAGAATGACACTTAAGGCTTTCTCGTGTTCTCCATGCCTTTCTTCCTTGACAATCAGTTGATGAGGAGAGGTATTGACATGGAGAATAATTTCTTGTTGAATTTCTACTTGTGAGTACTTCTCCCATTATTGTGATTTCTCCTCACTTTTATCTTCATCTTTTTCTTTTGAATCATGCTCTTCTTCAAGGCTTTCCTCATGAGTTTCAACCTCTACAAAATTTTCTTCTCTTCTGGCCACAAATTTAGTCACTTCTTCTGCTAGCTTACCAACTTGAATTTCTAGACTTTTAAATGCTCTTTGAGTAGATTCAGTGACTTCCTTGTCTTTCATCAACAAATTATCCAGATTAGAAGTTCTTTCTTCTTCATATTGGTTGTAGGGTTGTAACTCTTGCTCCCACTGATAATTTTCCATGGAGTAGCTCTTGCCAACCTGAATTTCCTGGTTTTGCATTGAGTTTTGATTGGCTGTAGAGGTAGCATGGTATGCCGTGAATTCCACAAACACACTTTCAAGAGTAGGAGTTTTTTCTTCTTCATATTGATTGTAAGGGTGTATCTCTTGTTCCCACCAAGAATTTTTCATGGAGTAGAGATGACAGTTGTCATTGAAATGCTCTCATCCACAAAAATCACAATTTACCGGTGGTGGGTGATTGACCCTTGATCGCGTGCTGTCAAGATACTCAGTCCACCTCTTATAAATATCTTTCATCTTTGAAATGTCTCCCATGGATCAAGTTCTTCTGAGGTTCCACCCTGCAAGCATAGACTCACAAAAAAAAAAATTTAGAAAGAAAAGAAAAGAAAATAAAAAAATAAAAAGTGAAAACTAATTGCTTTAAAATTGGAATATGCAAATAATCAAGTACGAAAAGCAAAGTCTCCGGCAACGGTGCCAAAAAGTTGTTAACTCGTTGGCAAGTGTACCAAATTGTCACAAGTAGTAAAGTACACGGAAGTCCGAGTGTCGAATCCACCGGGGACTTTGTTTGTACTTAGATTAATGTGTAGAAGCAAGCTTCATGATGATGAATCAAGTTGATTCAAGATGTTTTGATGATAACAAAAGATGATGACAAAAAGCCCAAGAGAATGATTTCAAGATTGAGTCAACAATTCAAGAATCAAGAGAAGTTTGATTTCAAGATTCAAGAAAAGATGAATTCAAGTTCCAATAGAAGAAATCAAGAAGACTTCACAAGGGAAGTATTTAAAAGATTTTTCAAAAAACAAACATAGCACAGTTTTGTTTTTCAAAAGAGTTTTCTCAAACTTTTCTAAGTTACCAGAGTTTTTACTCTCTGGTAATCGATTACCAGTTTCCTGTAATCGATTACCAGTAGCAAAGTTTGATTTCAAAAGTTTTCAACTGAATTTACAATGTTCCTATTAATTTCAAAATGGTTTAATTGATTACAAAATATTGGTAATCAATTATCAGTGCATCTGAATGTTGGAATTCAAATTCAATTGTGAAGAGTCACATCCTTTCATAAAAAGCTTTGCGTAATCGATTACAAGGATTTGGTAATCGATTACCAGTGATAAGTTTTGAACAAAAATCAAAAGATGTAACTCTTCCAATGGTTTTCAGGTTTTTCTAAAGGTTATAACTCTTCCAATGGTTTTCTTGACCAGACTTGAAGAGTCTATAAAAGCAAGACCTTGATTTGCATTTGAACAACACTTACAACCTTTACAAACAACTTTTCCACATATTATTTTACAACCTTTGAATCTCTTTGAACATCTTCTTGAACTTATTCTTCTTGTTGTTGGATCGAGTGGCCTCAAAATAATTAAGAAGGGGGGGTTGAATTAATTATTCCTAAACTTTTACTAATTAAAAAAGTACTCTTCTAAGGCTTTTACTAAATTGTTAAGAGAATGAGGAGTAGAAGAGAAACTTAACAGAAAGTAAAAGCGGAAATTAAATGCACAGTGGAAAGTAAAAGAGTAGGGAAGAAGGAAACAAACACACAAGAGTTTTTATACTGGTTCGACAACAACCCGTGCCTACATCCAGTCCCTAAGCGACCTGCGGTCCTTGAGATTTCTTTCAACCTTGTAAAAATCCTTTTACAAGTAAAGATCCACAAGGGATGTACCCTCCCTTGTTCTCTTTGAACCTAGTGGATGTACCCTCCACTAGAACTGATCCACAAGAGATGTACCCTCTCTTGTTCTCAGTCAAACCCAAGTAGATGTACCCTGTACTTGTACCACAAAGGATGTACCCTCCAATGTGTTAAGACAAAGATCTCAGGCTGTTAAACCTTTGATACTTTGTGAATGGGGATACAAAAGAATTCTCAGGCGGTTAGTCCTTTGAACACTTTTGTATTAGGGAAAGGGAAGAATCAAAAGAATTCTTAGACTGTGTCGTTTTGAATTTTTTGACAAGGGAGAAGGGAGACACAAACGAATTCAGCAGTTAGTCCTTCGTTCTTTTGGAAAAGGGAGAAGAGAGACACAAAAAGATTTCAGGCGGTTAGTCCTTGGCGAATTCTTTTTGGCAAAGGGAGAAGAGAATGGAAAGATGAATAGCACAAGTTTTCAAGGTTTGGAAAACCAGAAAACTTCAGAAAGCTTTTGGGTACAAAGAAGAAGAAGAAGTTCAAAGAGATTCAAGACTTGTAAAGGATTGATCAACTGAATGCAAAAAGTGTTGAATGAAAGAATTGATTGAAAATGCAAATCAAAGCCTTGCTTTTATAGACTCTTCATGTCTGGTCAAGAAGACCATTTAGAAGAGTTATAACTTTTAGAAAAACTTAAAACCAATGTGAAAAAGTCAAAACCCTTTTGAAGAGTTATATCTTTTGATTTATTCAGAAACAGTCATTGGTAATCGATTACCAAATCAGTGTAATCGATTACACAAAGCTTTTATGTGAAAAGATGTGACTCTTCACATTTGAATTTGAATTTCAACGTTCAAAGGTACTGGTAATCGATTACCAAAACATTGTAATCGATTACAGCCTTTTGAAAATAATTGGAACGTTGTAAATTCAATTGAGTCTTCTCTTCATTCTTGAATCTTGAGTCTTGAATCTTGATCTTGATTCTTGAGATCTTGAACCTTGAATCTTGATCCTTGTCTCTAGACTTTCTTCTTGAGTCTTGAATTCTTCTTGATTCTTATCTTGAACTCTTGAATTGTTCTTGATTGGTCTTGGATTCTCTTGAGTTGTTCTTTGATTGATCTTTGAGCTTTTTGTCATCACCTTTGTCATCACCTTTTGTCATCATCATTGTTATCATCAAAACACCTTTGAATCACCTTTGATTCACCGTGAAGCTTTGCTTCTACAATCTCCCCCTTTTTAATGATGACAACTTCTGAAATCAAGAAACACATACACACTTTTTCCTAGTCGATCACTCACATAAATTCTCCCCCTTTGTTTTAGAATTTGTGCTTATCTTAAAATTAAATTGATTACTCATGTGAGTTCTTGATTTAATCCCATTTCTCTCCCCCTTTGGCATCAACAAAAATCCAAAGTGCGTATCAAAATTTAAGTATGCAAATATAACTAAACATTCATACAACATTCATGAAAAACCATCAATCAAATCATGAAGTAAGAACCATGAAGCATCAATCATAAATAGATTAACTATGAAATCCACATAGTCAAATAACATACTTGTTCAAACATACCATGCAAATAAGGAAATAGTAAATTGTTCAAATACCATAATAATATAGCCAAAATACAAGGCTGAAAATCAAAGTACTAATAATAATATTAAAATATAATTCTAAGATGATGGTGGCGGCGGTGGTGGAAGATCGAAGCTTGACCGAATGTAAGATACATCTTCTTCAACCTTAGTCATTCTTGACTCCATTTCATTGAAGCGCATATCCACTTGCAATTCCAAGGTATCAAACCTCTCACCAACAAAGGTTTGAAGACCATCAAACCTTTCCATAATCTTCGAAAGAAGAGATGAATCTTCTCCTTCATGTCCTTCTTCACCAACATTTCTAGCACCCTTCTTCACCCAAGAGCCATCATGCTCCTTTATGTAACCAAAGGATGCTATGACTGAAGCACCTATAAGGAATTGTAGATGCAATTGCCTTTGGTGTTTTGATGATGATCATAATGATATGATGCAATTGATGCAAATGGGCTTTTCAAGATTAAATTCAAGACAATACTTCAAGATTACAAGTCACAACATCAAGATGATCACTAGTATATTAGGAAGGGAATTCCTAATTGAATTAGCAAAGGTTTGGCCAAGTAATTTAAACTAAAAAGTGTTTTTCAAAGAATTTATTCTCTGGTAATCGATTACCAGAGGATGTAATCGATTACCAGTGGCCAAATATGTTTTATAACAGCTACTAAAATTTGAATTCGAAATTTTAGACTGTGTAATCGATTACACAATTTTGGTAATCGATTACCAGCAGTTAATAAACGTTTTAATTCAAATTTTAAAAAGCTGTAATCGATTACACAATTCCTGTAATCGATTACCAGACAGGATTTCCAGAAAAATATTTCTAAGAGTCACAACTTTTCAAAGGCTTTATTCATGACTACCATTGGTCTATATATATGTGACTTATAACACGAATTTGCTCAGAGTTTTTCAGAACAACAAGTGTTTATCCTCTCAAAGAGCAAAACTCATTTTATCCTCTTAAGAATTCATTGGCCAATTCAATTGCAATTCATTAAGGAATTATTTGAGTGCTCAATCTGTAAAATCTATCTCTTTCTAGAGAGATTCATTCTTCTTCTTCTCCTCATTCTCTAAGGGATTAAGAGACCGTGGGTCTCTTGTTGTAAAGGAATTCTAAACACAAAGGAAGGATTGTCCTTGTGTGTTTAGAACTTGTAAAAGGAATTTACAAGATAGTGGAACTCTCAAGCGGGTTGCTTGGGGACTGGACGTAGGCACAAGGGTGTGGCCGAACTAGTATAAATCTGAGTTTGCACTTTCTCTTCCCTTAATCTCCTTTATTTATTATTGCTTTATATTCATATTCAAATTGTTTTATTTGAATCAATATTTAAGAAGTGCATTATTAAGGGAATTTATAACTTGAATAAAAAGTGAAATAGATTTTTAATTGGAGAAGTAGTTTGGAATATCTTAATTCAAGCCCCTCTTCTTAAGATATCTGAGGCCACTTGTCTAACAAGTGGTATCAGAGCTTCATTCTTGTATAAAGTTTAGAAGCTTCAAGAAAAATATGGCCTCAGCAAATTCCTTATTTCTAGAAGGGAATTCTATCAATAGACCTCCAATCTTTAATGGAGAGGGTTACCACTACTGGAAAACCCGAATGCAATTTTTTATTGAGGCAATAGATCTAGATATTTGGGAAGCCATAGAAATAGGGCCTTATATACCCACCACAGTAGAAAGAGTTTCAATAGATGGTAGTTCATCAAGTGAAAGCATAACTATAGAAAAACCTAGAGATAGATGGTCTAAAGAGGATAGAAAACGAGTACAATACAACTTAAAAGCCAAAAACATAATAACATCTGCCCTGGGAATGGATGAATATTTCAGGGTTTCAAATTGTAAGAGTGCTAAGGAAATGTGGGACACTCTTCGATTAACACATGAAGGAACTACAGATGTTAAAAGATCTAGGACAAATGCACTAACTCATGAGCATGAATTATTTAGAATGAATGCAAATGAAAATATTCAAAGCATGCAAAAGAGATTTACACATATAGTAAATCATCTAGCAGCCTTAGGCAAAGAATTTCAAAATGAGGATCTCATAAACAAGGTGTTAAGATGTTTAAGTAGAGAATGGCAACCCAAAGTAACGGCCATTACTGAGTCAAGAGATTTGTCTAATATGTCCCTTGCCACTTTATTTGGAAAGTTGCAGGAACACGAGATGGAACTATTGAGATTACATCAACATGAAGAAAATGACAAGAAAAAGAAAGGAATTGCTCTTAAAGCATCATCCTCAATTCAAGAAGAAAGTGATCAGGATAATGATCCAGATGATGATGATGATGATCTAAGTCTTTTTGTAAGAAGATTCAACAAGTTTCTTAAAGTAAGAGGAAATCAGAGGCGACCCAATTTTAAATCAAAGAGAAGGACAGAAAATTCATCCTCTACTCTAAAATGCTTTGAATGCAATCAACCTGTACATCTAAGGGTTGATTGTCCCATTTTCAAGAAAAAGATGGAAAAATCTGAAAAGAAAAATCATAGTGAAAAGAAACTGAAGAAAGCATACATCACATGGGATGAAAATGATATGGAATCTTCTGAAGATTCAGAAAATGAAGAGATAAATCTCTGCCTTATGGCTAAAAGTTACGAAAGTGATGAAGAGGTAACATCTTCAAATAACTTATCTATTTCTTTTGATGAATTGCAAGATGCATTTGCTGATCTGCATAAAGAGTCAATTAAACTTGCAAAATTAGTTTCATCTTCAAAGAAAACAATTTCAAATTTAGAAAATGAAATTTCGAAATTAAACAAAGAATTAGATCTTCTTAGAAATGAAGTCTCAATTTCTAAAACAAATGAAAAAGTTAATATCTCCACTATTTCTGACAAGAAAATATCAGATTCTTGTAGTTGTTGTGATAAATATGTAAAAGAAATTAAAGAGTTGAAAAATTCACTTGCAAAATTTTCATATAGTAAAAATAATTTAGATGTTATATTAAGTAAACAAAGATACGTGTCTAATAAAAATGGACTAGGATATAAATATGAAAAACAACAAAAGTTTCATAAAAACTTTTCCACTTCCACACAAAAATGTAATTCTAATTCTATCACTTGTTTTTACTGTGGAAGAAGAGGACATGGCATATCAACTTGCTACTTCAAGAAAAATAACAGTAACATTAAAATGATATGGGTTCCAAAAGGATCCTCAGTTTATACTAACATGCAAGGACCCAATAAAGTTTGGGTACCTAAGTCAAAAACTTGATTATGTAGGTATCTTTGAGAAAGAAGTGGTACATAGATAGCGGATGCTCAAAACATATGACTGGAGATGCATCAAATTTTACACACATCTCTCCAAAGAAAAGCGGCATGTAACATATGGTGACAACAACAAAGGTAGAATCCTTGGAGTGGGTAAAATAGGTACAAATTCTTCAAACTCCATTGAAAATGTTCTACTTGTTGAAGGCCTTAAGCACAGCCTGCTTAGTGTTAGTCAATTATGCGACAAAGGCTATCTAGTATCATTTGATTCTCAGAAATGTCTTATAGAACATAAGCATGACATTAATATAAAGCATGTAGGACATAGAGTCAATAATGTTTACATGATAGACTTAAGCATAAAACTAGAAAACAATCATTGCTTTCTTAGCAAACATGATGATCCATGGTTATGGCATAAAAGAATTGCTCACATAAACATGGATCACTTAAATAAATTAATTTCAAAAGATTTAGTAGTTGGTTTGCCTAAATTGAAATTTGAAAAAGATAAACTATGTGATGCATGTCAAAAGGGCAAACAAACAAGAGTCTCATTCAAACCTAAAAATGTTGTTTCAACCACTCAACCCTTACAATTATTGCATATGGATTTATTTGGTCCATCTAGAACCATGAGTTTTGGAGGAAATTACTATGCTCTAGTTATAGTTGATGATTTCTCTAGATATACTTGGACATTATTTATTACACATAAAAGTGATTCATTCCAAGCATTTAGAAAACTAGCTAAAGTCATACAAAACAAGAAAAATCTTAAGATTGCATCCATTAGGAGTGATCATGGGGGTGAATTTGAAAACAAAGATTTTGAATTATTCTGTGATGAACATGGTATTGAACACAATTTTTCTGCACCTAGAACCCCTCAACAAAATGGAGTTGTTGAGAGGAAAAATAGGTCATTGGAAGAAATTGCTAGAACTTTATTAAATGATACTTCTCTTCCAAAGTATTTTTGGGCTGAAGTGGTCAATAATGCATGTTACATCATGAATAGGGCCTTAATAAGACCTATTTTAAAGAAAACCCCATATGAGTTATTTAATGGTAGAAAACCTAATATTTCTCATCTACATGTTTTTGGTTGCAAATGCTTTGTGCTCAATAATGGAAAAGATAATCTAGGAAAATTTGATGCAAAATCTGATGAAGGTATTTTTCTTGGATATTCATTACAAAGTAAAGCATATATGATATATAATAAAAGAACTATGAATATCGAGGAATCCATTCATGTTACCTTTGATGAATCTAATGCTATCTTGTCAAGAAAGAATATGCTAGATGATATTGCAGATTCTTTAGAACATATGAATATTCATGAACAAGATTCCAAAGGAAATGATAAAGGAAACAATGAAGATCCTCCAGAAGAAGTCAAATCCAATTATGAACTTCCAAGAGAATGGAAAGCTTCAAGAGATCATCCCCTCGACAACATTATTGGTGATATCTCAAAAGGGGTAACAACTAGACATTCTCTTAAAGATTTATGCAATAATATGGCTTTTGTATCTATGATTGAACCTAAAAATATAAAAGAAGCCATAGTAGATGATAACTGGATCATTGCTATGCAAGAAGAACTGAACCAATTTGATAGAAACAATGTGTGGAAATTAGTAGAAAAACCTGAAAATTATCCTGTCATAGGAACAAAATGGGTTTTTAGAAATAAATTAGATGAACATGGTATAATTATTAGAAATAAAGCCAGGTTAGTAGCAAAAGGGTATAATCAAGAAGAAGGAATAGACTATGAAGAAACATATGCTCCTGTTGCAAGATTAGAAGCCATTAGAATGCTTTTGGCATATGCATCCATAATGGATTTTAAACTTTATCAAATGGATGTTAAGAGTGCCTTTCTAAATGGTTTAATTCAAGAAGAGGTATATGTTGAACAACCCCCTAGTTTTGAAATTCCTGATAAACCAAACCATGTTTATAAATTACAAAAGGCTCTTTATGGTTTGAAACAAGCCCCTAGGGCGTGGTATGAACGCTTAAGCAATTTTCTTCTAGAAAAAGAATTCTCTAGAGGTAAAGTGGATACCACATTGTTCATAAAGAGAAAGCATAATGATATTTTGTTGGTTCAAATATATGTTGATGATATAATTTTTGGATCCACTAATGATTCATTGTGCAAGGAGTTTTCCCTTGATATGCAAAGTGAATTTGAAATGTCAATGATGGGAGAACTAAAGTACTTTCTGGGATTACAAATCAAGCAAACTCAAGAAGGTATATTCATAAATCAATCCAAGTACTGCAAGGAATTGATCAAAAGATTTGGGATGGATAGTGCAAAACACATGTCTACACCGATGAGCACTAGTTGTTACTTAGATAAAGATGAATCTGGTCAGTCTATAGACATAAAACAATATCGAGGTATGATCGGATCTCTTCTTTATTTATCTGCTAGTAGACCTGATATTATGTTTAGTGTATGTATGTGTGCTAGGTTTCAATCCAACCCCAAACAATCACATTTAAGTGCAGTAAAGAGAATCATGAGATATCTATTAGGAACAATCAATTTAGGATTATGGTATCCTAAGAATTCAACATGTAACTTAATAGGATATTCTGATTCTGATTTTTCCGGATCTAAAACTGATAGAAAAAGTACAAGTGGAACTTGTCAATTCATTGGATCGGCTCTTGTCTCATGGCATAGTAAGAAACAAAACAATGTTGCTTTATCTACTGCTGAAGCGGAGTATATCTCTGCCGGTAGTTGTTGTGCACAGATTTTATGGATGAAGCAACAATTATCTGACTATGGCATCATTCTTGATCGCATACCTATTAAGTGTGATAATACTAGTGCCATAAATCTATCCAAAAACCCAGTTCAACACTCTAGAACTAAACATATAGAGATTAGACACCACTTTCTTAGAGATCATGTCTTAAAGGGAGATAGTGTATTAGAGTTTGTTGATACTAAGAATCAACTTGCTGATATTTTCACAAAACCTCTCCCCAAGGAAGTGTTCTTCTCTATTAGAAGAGAATTAGGCCTCTTAGATGTAAGAGATTTAGAAAAATAGGGATTGATTGATTGATTGATTTACTCTTATTTATTGTTTGTAGATTATTTTGTTTGATCTTGTTTGAATTCTTGTTATTATGATAGAATTTATGATTTCTTGTGTATATAATAATTGAATGATTGAATTAAGTGCATTAGTAGTGATAATTAATCATATTGGATGTGTTTTTAGCATAAACATAGATATTCTCTTAAGAAACTAGCCTAGGATAGGCTCTGGTAATCGATTACCATCCAGTGTAATCGATTACACATGAACAGGCAGCCTGTAATCGATTACAACATCCTGTAATCGATTACCATTAGGCTTATTGGTCCTGTAATCGATTACCAATCCCTGTAATCGATTACAATACGTCCTCTTCTATAAATACTCACGAAATCAGAGCTGCTGCGCAGCCAAAGCCTCCTCCACGTTTCCTCCATACCTAAAACTTCAAATCTTCGAATCTCACTCAATTCTTCACCAAATCACGTCCCGTAAAGCCCAATCTTCCTCTTTTTCACTCCTCTTTCACTTCCACCGATCAAAATCCACAAAAACTTCATCAAATGGCAGAGCCATCGAAGAAGAGAAAGGGATCATCCTCCACCGCTGCTGCTGCTGCCCATCGCCGCCACGGCCCATCCGGAGCACCCACAACACCTATTCATCCTTCTTTGTCATCTCCAAGATCATCAACATTGTTTTCATCCGATGATCAGCGTCTACGATACCTTTCTCAGTTTTCTTCTAGAATAATCTTAGACCCTAAGTACCTAGACGTAGAATTCTTTAATGATGAAACGTTTGATTGCTATCAAGTGTTTCAAAATTCTGGTCTTGTTGATTTCATGTCATTAAAATTGCCATATTATCCTGAACTTGTAAAGGTCTTCTACTGCAATTTAAAAATTCAGGATGGCATTATTATTTCTGAGGTGCATGGTATTTCTATGGTCATTGATCAGTCACTATTCTTTTCTTTGACTCATTTACCCAGTCAAGGTGCACCTTTTGAGGGCACCATTGTTGATGACTGAAAATTTGATTATTCGAGTCATGATGCTCGTCGCATGGTCTGCAATGATCAAGCTGAAATGACCGGTAGATTGCTGGCCGGGTCATTAACATTTGATAATCGCATCATGCACTATATAATTGTTAGGATTTTGCTTCCTCGGTCTTCAAATTTAGCACAAGCCTCTGAGGAGGATTTGATTCTTATGTGGGCTTTTCTTACCGGTCGTCAGATCGACTGGGCCCATTTGGTTCGGTACCGAATGTATAAGGCATTACGGGCTAATGCACCTCTCCCTTATCCACATTTGATTACTCTGTTTTTGCGTCATTTTCAAATTCCGCTTGATGATGAACCCTTTGTTCAATTCAAGCGTTCCTTTGCAATTGGTGCTGGTGCAGTGACCTCCTTTGGGTACCATAAAGATCGAAATGGTCAATGGATGAAGAAGGATGCACTTCCTCCTCAATATGAACGTACTCCTTCACCTCCTCCTCCACGCGAAGATTCCGCACTCATGAATGAAGTCCTCTCCGAATTACGGGGTCTTCGTTCTTATGTTGGTGACCGCTTCGACTCGTTAGATACACGCTTTGCCGGTATGGACATTCGCCTTACACAGCTTGAAGAGGATGTCGGATACATTCGTCAGAGTTTCGATCTTCCACCACCACCTCTGTCTTCTTAGACTTTAGTTTCTGATTATATGTCTTTTATAAGCCGTGTATTTTGGCTGTTTAGTTTCTTAGAGTTTAAATTATTATGATAAGTACTTTATTTATTTATCTTGCGGTTATTTAGATTTCAGCCTTTTCTGCTTTGACATTATGTGGTTGTTGACGTTTTGAGTTATTTGGATTCTGGTTGATTATTTCTTGTTTGTGAATTTGGATGTTTATGCCTTATACTCCATTGTTATATCTTTCTCCTCCATTGTTATATCTGTGTTGATTCCCGAGTTCTTTGGCATCAACAAAAATCCAAAGTGCGTATCAAAATTTAAGTATGCAAATATAACTAAACATTCATACAACATTCATGAAAAACCATCAATCAAATCATGAAGTAAGAACCATGAAGCATCAATCATAAATAGATTAACTATGAAATCCACATAGTCAAATAACATACTTGTTCAAACATACCATGCAAATAAGGAAATAGTAAATTGTTCAAATACCATAATAATATAGCCAAAATACAAGGCTGAAAATCAAAGTACTAATAATAATATTAAAATATAATTCTAAGATGATGGTGGCGGCGGTGGTGGAAGATCGAAGCTTGACCGAATGTAAGATACATCTTCTTCAACCTTAGTCATTCTTGACTCCATTTCATTGAAGCGCATATCCACTTGCAATTCCAAGGTATCAAACCTCTCACCAACAAAGGTTTGAAGACCATCAAACCTTTCCATAATCTTTGAAAGAATAGATGAATCTTCTCCTTCATGTCCTTCTTCACCAACATTTCTAGCACCCTTCTTCACCCAAGAGCCATCATGCTCCTTTATGTAACCAAATGATGCTATGACTAAAGCACCTATAAGGAATTGTAGATGCAATTGCCTTTGGTGTTTTGATGATGATCATAATGATATGATGCAATTGATGCAAATGGGCTTTTCAAGATTAAATTCAAGACAATACTTCAAGATTACAAGTCACAACATCAAGATGATCACTAGTATATTAGGAAGGGAATTCCTAATTGAATTAGCAAAGGTTTGGCCAAGTAATTTAAACTAAAAAGTGTTTTTCAAAGAATTTATTCTCTGGTAATCGATTACCAGAGGATGTAATCAATTACCAGTGGTCAAATATGTTTTATAACAGCTACTAAAATTTGAATTCGAAATTTTAGACTGTGTAATCGATTACACAATTTTGGTAATCGATTACCAGCAGTTAATAAAAGTTTTAATTCAAATTTTAAAAAGCTGTAATCGATTACACAATTCCTGTAATCGATTACCAGACAGGATTTCCAGAAAAATATTTCTAAGAGTCACAACTTTTCAAAGGCTTTATTCATGACTACCATTGGTCTATATATATGTGACTTATAACACGAATTTGCTCAGAGTTTTTCAGAACAACAAGTGTTTATCCTCTCAAAGAGCAAAACTCATTTTATCCTCTTAAGAATTCCTTGGCCAATTCAATTGCAATTCATTAAGGAATTATTTGAGTGCTCAATCTGTAAAATCTATCTCTTTCTAGAGAGATTCATTCTTCTTCTTCTCCTCATTCTCTAAGGGATTAAGAGACCGTGGGTCTCTTGTTGTAAAGGAATTCTAAACACAAAGGAAGGATTGTCCTTGTGTGTTTAGAACTTGTAAAAGGAATTTACAAGATAGTGGAACTCTCAAGCGGGTTGCTTGGGGACTGGACGTAGGCACAAGGGTGTGGCCGAACCAGTATAAATCTGAGTTTGCACTTTCTCTTCCCTTAATCTCCTTTATTTATTATTGCTTTATATTCATATTCAAATTGTTTTATTTGAATCAATATTTAAGAAGTTCATTATTAAGGGAATTTATAACTTGAATAAAAAGTGAAATAGATTTTTAATTGGGGAAGTAGTTTGGAATATCTTAATTCAACCCCCCCCCCCCCTTCTTAAGATATCTGAGGCCACTTGTCTAACAGGAATGATCTCTTGATTGGAACATAAGGTTCAGAATCAAGAGGGATGTTGAAGTGTTGAAGGAAAAGGGTAACAAGATGAGGATAAGGTAATGGGGCATTCAATCGCAATGCCTTATGCATGCGATATCTGACAAGGTGTGCCCAATCAGTTTGTAAACCTTTATGAAAGGCCCACATGACAATGAGATCTTGTTCATAAACCTGAGCAAGGTTTGAAGATCTAGGGAGTAAGATGCGAACAATAAGGTAATGGAGGATGCGGCTCTCAAAAGCCAATGAACCGGCAAGAAGTCTTCCGGTCATATCCGCTTGGTTGGTGCAAACCAACCGGCGGGCATCATGCACAGAGAAATCAAATTTACATTCATCAATCAGTGCACCCTCAAAAGGTACACCTTCACTAGGCAATTTTGTTAAATCATAAAATAGGGATTGGCCAATGACCATCTTAATCCCATAAACTTCAGACATTAGGGTACCTTCATGGATTTCTAAATTAGAATAGAAAGCTTTGACTAATTCAGAATAGACAGGTAATTTCAGAGACATGAATGGAATAAGATTGGAGTTTTCAAATGCTTGGAAGCATTCAAAATTCTCATTTGAGAAGAACTCCATATCTATGAGTTTTGGGTCTACAATGGAACGAGAGGAAAAAGAGGTTTGTGTACCGTATACGCTGTTCCTCTGATGAGAATAATGATCCAGAGGGAATGGAGGGAGGAATTGGGGCTTCCTGTGACCCGGAATGTCGCTGACTCTGACTCGAAGTTCCTTTCCGCTTTTTCGATGGTTCTGCTATTTAAGGAGTTTTTTTCGGGATTTCAATCGGTTCAAATGAAAGAGATTGAAAAAAGATGAAGTTTGGGCTTTGTGGGGAGTGATTTGGGTAAGAATTGAGTGAGATATGGCTGGAAGAAAAATTGGGGGCGAGGGTTTTCGAGAGAAAGAAAGGTTGCAGGTTTCAGAATTTGAAATTTGAATATATAGGTGCAGGGACGCGTAGTAATCAATTACACAAATATGGTAATCAATTACCAGAGAGCAACTTTGCCAGAAATAATTGCTTGTAATCGATTACACTATTATGGTAATCGATTACTAGTGGTTATTTTAACCAGAAAACAAAAACAAAAGGCTTTCTAGGAGAGAAGAAGTTTTGAGTTACTATCAAAGTATTTTTCTATGAAAACTAATTTGAAAATACTTTATGAATAATTTTCAATCATGTAATTTACATATCATGTCATGCAAAAATATTTAAAACATGAAGATAATCAATTTTATCAAAAACAATCAAAAACACAAGCATGAAGAATATTGATTTTACTTAAATATATGAATGAATATTTCATGCAAACAGGATGAAATCAATCAAGCAAATATACTCATGATTTCAAACAATCAAAAGACAAACAAATAAAGAATTGTTAGTCATCATAATCAAATTGTTTGAATAAAAATTTCAACTTTAAGAGAAATTTTAATAAGATAATGGTTTTGATATTACCTTTTTCAGGATTGAAGTGTCTAGATCTTCAAAGATGAGGATCATGCTTTTTCTCCATGTTTTTCATCCTTGAGAGATGTTCTCGTCACTTTCATAATCTTTGGTTAGAAGATTAATCTCCTTTTCTGAACCATCGGATGAATCATTGTCATCCCATGCAATGTATGCTTTCTTAGTTCTTCTTTCTTCAAATCTTTTCTTTTCACTTTTCTCCGACCATTCTTCATTTGACGGACAGTTGGCCTTGATGTGACCAATTTGGTTGCATTTGTAGCACCTAAGGACTTGAGAATCACCTTGTGATTTTCTTCCATTATTGAAATTCTGACGCCTGTCAATTCTTCTTTTCTTGATGAATTTCTGAAATTTCTTAACAAAAAAGAAAAATATTCTTCATCATCTGAATCTTCTTCTTCGTTTTCTTCTTGTATTGAAGATGAGGCTTTAAGGGCTATGCTTATCTTCTTTTTGTCATTTTCTTCATTCTGATTGAGGCGTTGAAGTTCCATCTCGTGTTCCTGCAATTTACCAAATAAAGTGGCAAAAGACATGGAAGAGAGATCTTTGCTTTCAGAAATAGTAGTTGCCTTGGGCTGCCATTCCCTACTTAAACATCTTAAGACTTTATTAATTAAATCTTCATTAGGAAAGATTTTTCCTAAAGATGTAAGATGGTTTACTATATGTGTAAATCTCTTTTGCAAACTATGTATATTTTCATTTGGGTTCATCCTAAATAATTCATATTCATGGGTAAGGGTATTTATTGTAGACCTTTTTACATCTGTGGTTCCTTCATGGGTTAACTGGATAGTATCCCACATATCCTTGGCATTAGTACAATTTGACACTCTAAAGTACTCATCTATCCCTAGGGCTGAATTGATGATATTTTTGGCTTTGAGATCATACTAGATTTTTCTCCTATCTTCTTCTGTCCATTGATCTCTAGGTTTTTGGGTTGTAGTGCTTGTGCTTACATCTACTATAGTGGGTATATGTGGTCCTAATTCTATTGCTTCCCATATATTTAGATCAATGGCTTCAATGAATATCTGCATGCGGGTTTTCCAATAATGGTAACCCTCACCATTGAAAATGGGTGGTCTGTGAACGGAATTTCCTTCAGGAAACAAGGGATTTGAGGAGGCCATTCTACAAGAAACCTTCTCTGATACCACTTGTTGGATCGAGTGGCCTCAGAATAATTAAGAAGGGGGGGTTGAATTAATTATTCCTAAACCTTTACTAATTAAAAAATTACTCTTCTAAGGCTTTTACTAAATTGTTAAGAGAATGAGGAGTAGAAAAGAAACTTAACAGAAAGTAAAAGCGGAAATTAAATGCACAGTGGAAAGTAAAAGAGTAGGGAAGAAGGAAACAAACACACAAGAGTTTTTATATTGGTTCGGCAACAACCCGTGCCTACATCCAGTCCCTAAGCGACCTGCAGTCCTTGAGATTTATTTCAACCTTGTAAAAATCCTTTTACAAGCAAAGATCCACAAGGGATGTACCCTCCCTTGTTCTCTTTGAACCTAGTGGATGTACCCTCCACTAGAACTGATCCACAAGAGATGTACCCTCTCTTGTTCTCAGTCAAACACAAGTAGATGTACCCTGTACTTGTACCACAAAGGATGTACCCTCCAATGTGTTGAGACAAAGATCTCAGGCTGTTAAACCTTTGATACTTTGTGAATGGGGATACAAAAGAATTCTCAGACGGTTTGTCCTTTGAACACTTTTGTATTAGGGAAAGGGAAGAATCAAAAGAATTCTCAGACTGTGTCATTTTGAATTCTTTGACAAGGGAGAAGGGAGACACAAAAGAATTCAGGCGGTTAGTCCTTCGTTCTTTTGGAAAAGGGAGAAGAGAGACACAAAAAGAATTCAGGCGGTTAGTCCTTGGCGAATTCTTTTTGGCAAAGGGAGAAGAGAATGAAAAGATGAATAGCATAAGTTTTCAAGGTTTGGAAAACCAGAAAACTTCAGAAAGCTTTTGGTACAAAGAAGAAGAAGAATTTCAAAGAGATTCAAGACTAGTAAAAGATTGATCAAATGAATGTAAAAAGTGTTGAATGAAAGAATTGATTGAAAATGCAAATCAAAGCCTTGCTTTTATAGACTCTTCATGTCTGGTCAAGAAGACCATTTAGAAGAGTTATAACTTTTAGAAAAACTTAAAACCAATTTGAAAAAGTCAAAACCCTTTTGAAGAAACAGTCACTGGTAATCGATTACCAAATCAATGTAATCGATTACACAAAGCTTTTATGTGAAAAGATGTGACTCTTCACATTTGAATTTGAATTTCAACGTTCAAAGGTACTGGTAATCGATTACCAAAACATTGTAATCGATTACAACCTTTTGAAAATAATTGGAACGTTGTAAATTCAATTTGAAAACTTTTTCAAAACAATTTTGCTACTGGTAATCAATTACAACAATCTGGTAATCGATTACCAGAGAGTAAAAACTCTTTGGTAAAAGGTTTTGTCAAAAACTCATGTGCTATTCAAAGTTTTGAAAAACTTTTTCATACTTATCTTGATTGGGTCTTCTCTTCATTCTTGAATCTTGATCTTGATTCTTGAGATCTTGAACCTTGAATCTTGATCCTTGTCTCTAGACTTTCTTCTTGAGTCTTGAATTCTTCTTGATTCTTATCTTGAACTCTTGAATTGTTCTTGATTATCTTGGATTCTCTTGAGTTGTTCTTTGATTGATCTTTGAGCTTTTTGTCATCACCTTTGTCATCACCTTTTGTCATCATCATTGTTATCATCAAAACACCTTTGAATCACCTTTAATTCACCATGAAGCTTTGCTTCTACACTTCTTCTTCCTTTGCAAAAGCTTTCTAAAGTTTTTTGGTTTTCCAAACCTTGAAAACAAAAGTGTGCTATATCTTTTATTCTCTTCTCCCTTTGCCAAAAAGAATTCGCCAAGGACTAACCGCTTGAATTCTTTTTGTGTCTCTCTTCTCCCTTTTCCAAAAGAACAAAGGACTAACTGCCTGAATTCTTTTGTGTCTCCCTTCTCCCTTGTCAAAGAATTCAAAACGACACAGTCTGAGAATTCTTTTGACTCTTCCCTTTCCCTTATACAAAAGATTTCAAAGGACTAACCGCCTGAGATATCTTTTGTATCCCCTTCACAAAGTTTCGAAGGACTAACCGCTTGAGAACTTTGTCTTAACACATTGGAGGGTACATCCTTTGTGGTACAAGTAGAGGGTACATCTACTTGGGTTTTTGTAACTAAGAACAAGAGAGGGTACATCTACTTGGGTTGTTGTAACTGAGAACAAGAGAGGGTACATCTACTTGGGTTGTTGTAACTAAGAACAAGAGAGGGTACATCTCTTGTGGATCAGTTCAAGTGGAGGGTACATCCACTTGGTTGTTCAAAGAGAACAAGGGAGGGTACATCCCTTGTGGATCTTTGCTTGTAAAGGATTTTATAAGGTTGAAAAGAAATCTCAAGGACCGCAGGTCGCTTGGGGACTGGATGTAGGCACGGATTGTTGCCGAACCAGTATAAAACTCTTGTGTTTGTTTTCTTCTTCCCTACACTTTTAATTTCCGCTGTGCACTTTAATTATCGCTTTTACTTTTGGTTAAGTTTCTATTTCTGTTCTTTACTTTCTTAACATTATAGTAAAAGCCTAATTGAATCTAGTAACATTAAGAAGGATAGATTTTTTAATTAGTAAAGGTTCATTAATAATTAATTCAATCACCCCTTCTTAATTATTCCGAGGCCACTTGATCCAACATAATGCAAACCCAATTTTGAAGCAATAGATAAAGAAATTAAAATAAAGATAAGAAAATAGATGAGATAAAGATTTAAAGATCAAAATAGAAGATAACGAAAATAAAAAAATAAAAGTAAAAGATAAAAAAATTAAAGATAAAAAAAAAAGAAAATCAGAGCGTGATAATGTTGGGACCCATCATGCCTTGTTTTCCTAGGATGTATGAGTTTATGATTTTTCTTTATCAATTTAGGTGATTCTATTCTATCCACATCTGTTCATTTACTTGCCCTTGATTCCTCATGATGACAAGCCTATTTTACTTACCTATCTCCCAAATGTCTTTGAAAAGATTCAATAAATAAAATGCATGAAGATTTAATTCTAGATGTTTGCTTTGACGCATCGGCATAATGTAATCATTCTATGTCTAGCAATGATTTTATTAAGATATCATTTCTTCTTGTTCTATTAAAGGTTACCCTCTCTCGAGCATCTAACCCCTAAACCCAATACATGCATATTCTCCTTAAATCTTAATTAAAAGTTACCCTCTCTCGAGCACCTAACCTCTAACAGAATATAAAGATGAACAATGCAAGATAAAAGCAGAAAAGATAATAGAATAGAAAATACCTGGTATTGCATTGATAAATAGTGAAGAGTACATTATACATCGCTTTGGCTTTTAGGCCTGCCAGGCCCTAAATAGGGGTTTAGCCACTCATGGCCATGAGGGCTTTACAATGAGAGGGGGTGAAGGAAAGAAAAGGAGTAAATGATTTCCCCAAGAGGGGATTCTATAGTGGTCTATTTTTCCCTTGGCCTGACTCTCAATTTATAGTTGTTGAAGTGAACTTGGGCCTTCGTATGCTCGCTTAGCGCACCCTGCCTCGCTTAGGGCATGTTATTCTGGAGTTACGCGCTTAGCGCGTGCTATGCGTTTAGCGCGACTGCTAATTCTCGGTGCACTTAGCGCGAGTTGCATGCTGAGCACGACATTGGGCTGGGCCTTTTTGATTCCTTCTTTTCTTCGTTATTTTTCCATCTTTTTTTCTTTTTGCCACTCTAGTTTTTATATCTGCAGCTAGGATTTAACAAAACATCAATTCTTAACAAATTAACACAAATAACGGCTAAATAATTATTTTAAACATAATTTCACTTTATTCTCTTTTATCTAAGCACAATTATTTAGCAGTTATCATACACAAATTCTTATGTTAAGTTGTCTACTATCTAAAATTATTTTGCCACTCAGTTTTACAAAGTTCCACTCCTAAACTTAGTTTTTGTGTTCTAAGTGTTCCAGGAATCAATTTTCATGAATTTTATATGCTACCCTATGTTTTCATGCCTAAAAAACTCATTTTTCAAGTCAAATCTTTAACAAAAATAGTCCATACAACCATTACAGTTAGTTCAATTTCATGACAGATTTAATCCTACAAAGTTGTCCTTGAACTTGTTTTATTCATAACTTTTGCTAAAAAACTCCAATTTAAGTGAAATTTAAGGCTAACTCTAAGTTTTGACACCCAAAGAACTCATTTTTAACCATAAAATTTCAAGAAAAACAACATATCACACAGTTTCAGCCAGGGAAGTAGCTACGAAATTTTGAAAATCAATACAACATGCAAAGTAGGGTTGTGCAAAAATCGGTTCAGGAAAAAACCGAACCAAACCGGTTTAACTAGCTTGGTTTTTAACCCAAATTTGTGAATTGGATTTCAAACTGGTTTGAAATAGTGTTGAACTGGTTTTGAATCGGTTCTAAACTGAACTGATTTTGAACCAGTTTATAACAGTTTTCAAAGCCGAACCAGTTCTAAACTGGTTTCAAACTAGTTTAAAACTGTTTTAAGAGCTAAACTGGTTTTAAATTGGTTTTCAAAACTTGAGATTGAGAAGAGGAACTCACTTATAAGAGCTATGGGAGTGGAAACATTTGGTCTACTGATCTTTCTGCCTATGCAATTTTGATTAGTAACCCAGTTGATCAATTGAATGGGTATGCAGGATCTGCAGAAGTCATTTATGTAAGACATAACTTTCCCATGATCACCTTTTTCCCTGAGAGCAACCAGATTATGAGACTTGTTAGGTGAAACATTCTAGAAAGTAGAAACCCCTTCATCTATCACAGCTACAATAGTCTTTTTCTCGTACCTAGCAGACTGTACAACTAACTCAACAACAAACAACCAAGTTATAGCAAAATCTTTCAAGCTGTTGGCATATAGTGAAAATTTTTCTTAAGGACTAATGAATGAATAGTCTATCATCATCACAGAATTGTACAAGATTTCTTTTGAATGCAACCTTGTAGTAAGATTGAACGCACAAATTACCAATCACTATATGTAGGAGCCATGCCCATGAATTTTGTCTCTCAATTAGAACTCCTCAAATGCCTTATGATGCTTTAAAGTAGCTTCCAACATCAAGTAAGTAGAATTCCATCTAGTTTCTTAGTCTAAGCGAACAAGGCCTTTATATTCAATGTTTACATGTGCAACACATTTCTTGAATTTAGACAATCTAGAAGGGGAGGATTTTATATACTTGACAACAACATGAACCTTACAAGTAACTAAAATATCCTCTTTGAAACCTTATTGCACAATTAAATTAATAATATGTGCACAACATCGCATATGAAGATAATTTCCATTCAACACTAAAAAATTCCAAGACATTAGCCTTTTTTGCATATATTCAATTGCTTTATCATTTGAGGTGGCATTATCAACTGTCATTGAAAGAACACGGGTTTGCCCCCAACTATTTAAGCAACTCTCAACCATCCTAGCCAAATTCTTCCCCATGTGACTTTTGACTTGACAAAAGTTTATCATTTTCTTTTGCAACATCCAATCATTGTCAATGAAATGAGCCATTAAACTCATAAGTCAGATTTTGTGACGAAGTCCATGTGTTTGTAGTGAGGCAAACCCTTTGACAATGTTGACAAAAAAAGCTCTTCAATTTTACTTTTTCACTATTCCAAAGGCTAAGAACATCGCGTGCCAAAGTAGTGTGTCAAATGACAACAAGAAAGGGTGCTACAATGCTAAAAAATTCTCGAAAGACTTCGTGCTCAACCATACGGAAGGAGAGCTCCAATGCCACAAACAATTTGACTAGTGCAATCCAACATGCTTCTTGGTCAGCCATGGAAGAGGAAGAAGGAGTAATGGTCATTGAAGAAGAATCTGATTTTTGCTCTTGCTCATGATGTCTGATTTCTTCTTACATCTGTCTAAATGAGTGCACATTGGCAGTTGTTCCACTACTATATTTGATCAAAGCACCACAATGTCGACATTTAGCTTGGGATAAAGGATTGGGGTATGGCAATTTATCAAAGTGATCCCATGCAATAGATTGATTTTTATGCCCTACGGAGAAAAGCGTTAACATTTCTCCTGTTGTGCTAGAAGCCAAGATGTCAATGTCATCATGTTCATCCATCTAGTGATTTTGCATTTGAAAAGAACATAAGTATATAAATTTTAGCTGAAAAGAATGTTAAAGTCACTTATCTTAGCTTAAGAAGATCAACAATTGATATAGAATTATAATAAAACAAGCTTAAGATGATATTCAGATTCAAAGTGAATACAATCATGCCTTAATTATAGTGAAAACTCATTTATCTTAGTAAAAAAATAGAAGAAAATACGTTAAAGTCTTGCTTGAAGATGCAGCAAGTAGGCCTTGGAGTAAAGTGCTACCTAGTCAAAGGGGGAACTTATGCTAGCTCGGCCATATTGGTCCTAGTCACAATGTGTTCTGTAAATGGTTTAGCTTTCTCAACATTAAAATCCAGCCAAGCAAATCAGCATCAACATACAAAAATACACACAAAAAACTATAACTTATACCCAATGGCTAGTTCAAAAGTAATTGTTAGTTTTACACCATGAAATTCTGATACTGGGGACAGATGTCGTACAGGATGTCACGACATCACGCTTCAGAACATGCAGATTGTATTTGACTGTATGAACAGATTAAACAAGTAAATAACACAAGAGAATTGTTAACCCAGTTCGGTGCAACCTCACCTACATCTGGGGGCTACCAAGCCAGGGAGGAAATCCACTAAAATAGTGTTAGTTCGAAGATCTAACAGCCACTGTTTACAACCTTCTCACCTAACCACTACCCGTGCAACCTCTACCTAAGAGCCACTCTTAGATATGAGAACCCCTCTCACTCCCTCTCAATCACACTCCCGTGTTTACAATTAAATCTAATACACACCAGAGATTGCTCTCTGAACAATAGAGATCAACTCCACACACTATAGAGATCAACTCTACACACTCAGGTCCAACACTTGATGTTAGGATAACATCAAGGTGGCTCACAAAACACTCAAGTCCCAAAACTCACAAAATGACTCTTCAATCCCGGACTTGGTAGAAAACTCGTGCAGCCTTCATGTTTATATAGCTGTGTGCGTATCTGGGCTGCAACAACTTGTGCTGGATGAGATCTATCATTCTCCTGAAAAATCTGCACTTAAAGATCTAAAAGATACAGTTTGATCTTTTAGTTTTTATCTTTAATCTTTAATCCCTGAACGAACTCTTCTAGTTTGTAATTCGAACTTTAATTATCTTTTAATTCGTTCCTAAAGATAGATCGTCTAATCTGTTGCTAACTGCACAATAATCTGTTAAAGATATAACAGATTTATGTGTCCAGTATTTTCGGGCAAGATGTCCTGGACATCGTATCCGACATCGTGGATCCTGCAGCTTCAATTCTTCATTTGACTTTTATCTTGCCTTGTGCATTGTGCAGCAACTCCAGTATTTTCGGGCAGGATGTCCTGGACATTGTATCCGACATCGTGGATCCTGCAGCTTCAATTCTTCATTTGACATTTTATCTTGCCTTGTGCATTGTGCAGCCCGATCTTATTCCTTTACATAACGTTGGACATCATGTGCAGCAACTCCAGCTTTCCTTCATTGTCTAAGTGCTTATGTTTTAACAAAATCTTAGCCAATCTTTTAAAACTCAGTAGAGCTAAGCACTAACACACCACATCTAATTCCAATGGTAAGAGTAGCACCTAGAGTTCTGATGTTACAGAAAATAAAAAAAATAAAAAGATATCTGTTGGAAAATGGATTCATTCCTCGAACTCACAGTGTTAAAGGGACTAATTCTATTTAATCAATGTTTTTCCAGACCGAATTCTTGGAAAAGCAATCATTATATCTGTTGTATGTTAAGTTATTTTTCCCTTCTATATATCCTGCTGAAATTGTGTATTTAATGATATTATGATACTATTGTCAATTATGGCTTTTATTGCATATCCTAGCACCTAGCAAATTCAATTATGGCTTCCAAGTTAATGATGTACAATAACATAATAATAATTAATAATAAAAAGAATGCATGGTAAAATGTTACTCACAATCTTCAAATAATATTATTACTCAAATAGATGATGACAAGCTGCCGAAGAACTTTGACTCTTGAGAGTGAATTGTAGATTGATGAGGTAATTCATTCAATTTTTTTATGTGCTTCAAGGAGGCTTTACTCCATTTCCTAATTCTTTTCATTCATAATAAAAAATTTGGTAATTAACCAAAACTGGTTTGCTCAAGACACGACATTACTGATTCAAATCCTGTCACTACATAGTATGATAAAGTGTTGATAATGTTTAAAATAAATGGGTGTATTTGTATCCTTACTCTATTTCATAAGCAAATATAAAAGAAGGTTGTGCATGCTGAAAAGTTAAGACTGAAGACCTTGTTATCCTGTTACTCTGTTAGGCTGCTAGCATTGAAAGGTCTTTGCATCCACTCTGCATGAATAATAATTTTATTTTGTGAATGATGGTCAATTAAATATTTCATATGCTATCATTTTATGAACCTTTTACACTTCAAATGAATTGATGCATGATCTACGACTGCAACATGGTGGCATTGTTTTATCACAGAATGAAACCAAGTAGAATTTGGTATTTTAGTAGTTTTTGGAAAACCCAAATTATTGTTGTTAAAGGCTAAAGTGAAAGGCCTACTCATCAAGCAAGAGAGTCAGAAATAAAGCAAACCCCCAAACCCACAAATATCACTCAAAACCTGCCTCTTTTTCCTATATCGTTACAGAGTCACTCTAAGGAAAAACAAATTAATAAGTTCTATCAGAGTGTTAAGTGCATTTTAGCAACAGAGAAGGAGAACATGTTTATGGTGACCGGCAAGAGCATCGATAACCTCGTCGGTGGACACGAACATTCCGGGGAAGGTTCCGAGAAAGAAATTGTATCTCAGCGTTTCCTTCAGATCCACCATAATCGCTTCGTCGTACAAACTTCGAAACCACAATTCCCTTCCTAAACAAATGAAGTTGCACAGAAAAAAAGATCGTAGGATGATGAGAGTGAGCAATGCAGTTCAAGTTCAGGTCACTAATTTTTTTTGCCAAAACGGGTCGGGTCGAACCAAACTGACTATAAAATGGGGCAAGTTTTTTTTCGCAACTGGTTCGAGTCGAGTCAGTTGCAATCTGGTTCGATCCGACCCGATTTTTTTGCACATCCCTAATGCAAAGAAGCCTAGCTTCTAAAGATAACAAGATCAAGGTTCAAGAAATGGAAAATCCCCCCTGACCTTGATGAAGCTTGCATGAAAATACTCAAAGGAACAATGAACTCCAATCTTGAAGTCTCAAGCTTCAAATAATGAAAAAGAAATTTGGAACAAAAAATAAGAGTTTTGCACAAAAATGATAAGGAAACAAAAAGTAAATAGAGGTTACCAGATTTTTACCAAAGCTTTAAGCAAGAAGTCTTAAGAACACTAGCATGGAGCTTGGAAGAAGAAAAAAATGGATGTCTCTCCTCCCTTGAAGAACTCGTGCAAATAAGGAAGAATGTAGGTTCCAAGTTTTGATTTTTTTTTTTTTTTTGGAGAATGAAGAGATACGACCTAAGGCTAGTTAATAAGAGAAATTTGAAAACATAAATGACCATTGCATAGGCCATGGTGGACATGCCAAAGGTTTCCATAGGTGGGTGTTTTGGGCTTTTGAATTTTTAAATAGAAATGGATAAAGTAGACTTAAGAAAAAATGGTAAGAACTGTTTTTGCTAAAACTGGTAAATCTAATCTTAATCTTCTAGATTGGCATGCTAACTTCCTAGATTATTGTACTAAGCTTCCTAAGAATACGTGTACTCAGAGAAAATCTCGCACAGAGTCCATACACACAAAGACAAATTACATTGCGACTCAATGCACAGTGCAATTTTTGCACAGATGGAAGTCTAGCTCAAATAGTTTCTATTTCTCTGTCAAGCTTTACTAAACTAATCACATACATGTATATATATACTTAGCATGAAAATCTATGACTAAAAACATGTAGTCACGAAAATGAAATACATACATGTACAGAAGACACAACACAAAGTTTTCTCTGTCAGTCTCAATTGTAATTTTGTTTCAAGGTGTTACAAAGGAACTGTTAGTATTAGAATTGTCTAACACTTAGAAATAAAATGATTGGCACAATTTTGATGAATAACAAAACACTAAATAAGAAAATAACAAAACATCTTGAGTATTCAATAAGAGCTTAATCAAATCAGAATTCCATATCTTGTCACACTACAACATTTTATGCTTTATGCCACACCAATGATTCCAATGGTTAGAAAACTCTTGCAATACAATAAGTAACATTTTTATAATTATAATTTATTTATATCAAGCCACAATTTCAAACCATTGACAAGGTATAAACCATACTTGTCAATCCCATCATAGCGAAACAGAGTTGCTGACCCTAAAAGTGTGACAACAGGATAACAGATAGCAGGATGGCCATTATTCTAATAAATCACATTATTTAGTATTTTTTTTAGAATTTAAATTATTATATTATATATTGTGTTTTATTTAGTTTTTTTATTATTATAGTATTATTAATTAGTTTATTATACTATACCATAAATAAAAGTTTCTTATTCAGCTTATTATATTATATATTGTGTGTCAGATCCTAATTCTCTCCGGACAAGTTTCTCAAGAAAAAACAACAAAAAAACAAATAAATAAATGAAAAAATAACAAAAAAAGGTAAAAAAAAAATAAAAATGGAAAACTGAAAAAAAGGAAAGAAAGAGAAAACGAAAAAAACTAGAAAGAAAGGAAGAACAAAACACAGAGAGAAAGAATAAAAAGCGAAAACGGATAAAATAAAGGAAGAAAAAAAGGAAAGGAAGAAAAAAAATAAGACAGAAAAAATAATGATAAAAAGGGAAAGAATAATACGGGACAAAAGGAGAAGAAACAATGTAAAAAGAAGAGATTTGAGTATCACAAGAACAAAATTTCATAGAAAACAAAAGCACACAAAAACACAGAGAAAATATAGAAAAAATAAGAAGAGACAAGAATCCCAAGGAGGCAAAAGGAGCCAACAACGTCTCACTGTTTGGCACTGCAGTTAGAGAAGGAGGAAGGGTATCCAGGTATCCCCTCATTCCTTCCCTCTCATCTCTTTATTTCTCCCTTCTTCTCTCCTTAGCTTTTCCTTCCCTTTCTTTTCCTCTTTTGTTTTTTTTTTCATTCTTTCTTTTGGTCTATTGTTTCATTTGTTACATCTCATCGGTGAGTCCCTTGGCCACCGATGAGATCCTTAGAATTTTGTTGCTGATACATGTTGCGCATCATTTGAATGAAATTTAAAAAAAAATGAAAAAAAAAGTTAAAACCGACCTTGTTTTGTAAAGCCTGAAACAAAATAAAAGTTGTATTGACACCACCATTTTTACACAAACATCTTCTTTTGTTTTGGGCTTAACCCGTTTTTTTGATAAATCTTAAATAAAATAAATATTACTAGTATATCCCCTTTCTTCATGTATGCACCCCTGCCACCTAGGCTAATGACCAGGCTTGCCATGTCAGCATGTTGCCAGTGTTGACTAAGTCAAAGTGAACCCTTTGACTTTAACTCTAAAGAAGAGTAAATAAATAATAATAAATAGGTAAATTAGTAGGCAGTTCTTTATTTTATTTTTCTATTTATCTCTATTATATATCTTGTTCTTCAATTTGACTGTCTTTTTATTGCATAATTAGTTAGTTTAATTAATAGTGTGTTATAAATATTATGCTACCTATTTATTTTATTTTCTCCCACGTTTTAACGTGCACCCTTAATTACTAAGTGTATTTGCCGCTTCTATTCTATCTCTTTTTATTCCCATTCAATTTATTTGTACACATCTCGTCCATTTAATTAATTACGTAATACTATGTTAATTATTCATTTATTTTGCAATTCTACATTAATATTTTTTAGTATGCTCTTACGTTCTGTGCACTCCATGTTGAGTCTCTGACCTACTTGGTAGTGTTTTAATAACGTGCGGGTAAATTTTGTGAATGTCATGTTGGGTCTTCGACTTGCTTAATTTCATGAAGTTTACTGCAAACCCAAAATCTTTTTCACATTCCGTGTACTCCATGATGGGTCTCTAAATTGCTTGATGGTGTTCCAATAACGTGTGAGTAAATTTCGTGAATGTCATGTTGGGTCTCTTACTTGCTTGACTTCACAAAGTTTACCATAAAATCAAAATCTTTTTTAAAAAGGTTGAAATACTCAAACAAATGATCATTCAATTCTTCTTTTTTTTTCTCCATAAAAATTACACATTACTCAAGAGATCGTTTCAAGGTTCCGCTTTTTCTTAAAATTCAGTGTCGTCTCAAGGTCCAACGCCTTAACGACTATTTTTCACGCAATTAAAACAATTTTTTCTAAAAAGATAAAATCAACATAGCACACAAACTGTTTTCTACTCAAAGAACTACGTAAGTCTGATTTCCTCATTACACTTGGGGATACATAGGAGCAAGGGCAAACCCCCTTGTCGACCTTAGAAAACTAAAAGAAATAAAATCCCTTTTTGTTTCTAAAAGTAAAAAGTTTCTTTCTTTTTCTAAATAAACAAAAATATAACAAACATAATTTTGTTCTAAAGGGAAGATAGATAATTAAAAGTCACTTTATTTTTAGCACACTCGATTAAAAGTTGTCGTCTTCATGACGGGCATGTGGGGTGCTAACACCTTCCTATTCGTAAACGGCTCCCAAATCCTTTTTCTCAAATCATAGACCATTCCTTATCTTTTTTGTTTTCCCGGCGTTTTCCTTAAATAAGCTTTGGTGACGATTCCCCTAGTTTTCCTTTTTGCAAAACACCCACTCTTTCTTTTTCTATCGTTGTCCTTTCATGACCCATGTTGCGATAAATGGAGACTCCACTAAGGATTGGTTAGAGAGTTAAGCCATTTGATTGAGCATGCAATTTGATCGTGACTTTTTCTTTATTTATTTTCCCTTTTTCTTTTATCTTTTTGTTGTACTCTTATTTGTTATCATTTTATTCTACTACCATTTTTTTCAAGATTTTTCTTTGATCTTGTTTCTTTTATTCTTTGTTTCGCTCATGCTTGTATAAATCATTTGCTATGTTGTTACTTCTTTGTGTTTATCCTTGGATCTATTTATTACTTTCATAGTTAGAAATAAATTGTGTCATTGAATCCTAGGGTAGACGACATGTACTATACTTGTTGTATCCGCCTAGGAATTTTCTGGTTGTTTTCCAGGTGGGGTTAGGTAGTTCTTAGGTTGCTCCATTCACACACGACACCTACACTTTTGCACAAACTTTGAGATATTGAGCCTTATACCCAGGTTTATGTGACCTATAGGGAGTGAAGGTCGATCTGTAGTCATGCTAGGTCTCCGATTCGTTTGATGACAGTGAAGCCTCATTTAGAGTTTTCCTCTTTTTATGATGCATTGCCGCTGGTAGTCCCTATCGCTGTAACGTCATTGCTTAAGAGGATGATATCTCTAGAGGCCAGCGAGGTTACATGAAACTACCCTTGGAAGTTGTCACTGGATAGTGGACTTTTAGACCCTTTCTGCTAGGTTCCTAAATTAGGGACACAGAGAATACTCACCCCATTTTGTTTCCTTGATCATATCATGCATCTCTTCATGGCATCATGATGGACATATCATTTCCACATTCATCATTTATCATATTCATGCTCTGCATTCGCATAAGTCATTGCATTTTCATATATATTCATTTAGCATGTTTTTTTGTTCAAACAACTACATACATTCTATCGTCATCATTCGCATGCCATATTCACCCATGTCACCAAAATTCACAATGAAGCATGAAAGTTTACACCGCGTTCTTGGTTACATGCATTGAATACCATGGTAATAGCTATAAGCAAATCATGTTCGGGGTATACACTCATTTTTCCTGAAAATGATCAAAAATCTAGTGAACATGGTACCCAATGCGTGGTCTTTCGAGCACCTTGTGTCGATCTCACAAATACATCTACCATGCATCACATAAGTATGTCCTGCTCATTCATATCTCCTCTATGATAGGTTGTCGAAGTATTGACGATCAAAATTTCTATTTCTTGGAACATGGGGTTGAACCAAGCGCAAAATTTTAAGAAAAGGTTTTATAAATTCAAGGCCAAAAGTCTGGAAGTGGCCAACTTGCGAAAGTTGGGGCAGCGAATTGAGCTAATGACTTACATAATTAAGAATCGCTAATGTGTTTGTGTTTTATTTCTAGTTGTACTTTGACCCTGACATGATGTAATGAACAATATTGTTTTAATGAAGATTAGAGTTGATTCGACCCTATGTTTTATTAAGCATTCTGTGTAAAATTCACAATACTTCAACAATTTATCATTTACGTGCATTCATGCATGTTTTTTTTTTCTGCATTGTTACGCATTGTTCATTATATTCTTTCCTTGAAATAAAAAAAGTAATCATTGTTCTAAGAAAGAAATGCTGCACTTTACGACACCCATACCGGACACGTGCGGGTGCCAAGACTAAGATAATTAGTGACATAGAACAAGTACAAGGGAAGATGAAGGGTGATATGAAGGCCATGAAGGAGCATATGACAATGATGATGGAAGTAATGATAAGCATGAGGAAGATGATGGATGTCAACGTTGTCTCAATTGTTGCTGCCAGTGCTTCTACTGAGAGGGACCTGACTCACCTGCCTGGTTTCAATCAAGAGAGTCATCGACGTAGGAGGTCAAGGAGGCACGATGGCAGCCAATGCATATGGACCTCATTATGTCTAGGTCCAGAGCAGACCTTCTTTTCCACCATATGGTTTGCCTCCCAATTATACATTGCCCATTGTTGTATATGTCTTTGGTGAGAATATCGAGAATCAACAACCTCAACCCGATCACACTCATGCCCATGTCTCTCGACCCATGGATGAAACACATGAAGCTCCCCAAGACCATACTCTAACCAGTATTCGGGTTTATCCGGGAAATACTATTGAAGGACATTCATTTTCTGGTATCCTGGTGCCAAACACTCTGGGGGTTCCTCAGTATCGACCACCATCACAACCCTTGCACTTTGGGATGGGAGGAAAGCCTTCTGTTGTGGTTGAGAAGGAAAATTTTGATCATATAGAGGAGAGGCTAGGGCCATTGAAGGAGGGGGGAAATTATGGCTTTACTGACATGTCAGAATTGTGTTTGGTATCCGACGTGGTTATTCCTCCGAAGTTCAAGGTATTACACTTTGATAAATACAAGAGGACCACTTGCCTGAAGAACCACTTGAAGATGTATTATAGGAAGATGGGGGCATATGCAAAAAATGAAAAGTTACTGATGCATTTCTTCCAGGAAAGCCTGGTTGTGGCAACCATTATATGGTATACTAGCCTGGAGCCTTCTTAGGTCTACTCTTGGAAGGATCTTATGGATGCCTTCATCAAGAAGTATCAATACAACTCTAACATGGCTACAGATAGAATGCAACTACAAAACATGTGCAAGGGAGATAATGAATCATTCAAAGAATATGGCCAAAGGTGGAGGGACCTAGTTACTCAAGTAGTACCCCTCACGGTAGAGAGAGAAATGATAACCATGATAATGGACACATTGTTGGGGTTCTATTATGAGAAAATGATAGGTTACATGCCTTCAAGTTTTGTGGATCTAGTGTTTCCTAGTGAGAGAATTGAAGTAGGTCAGAGGAGAGGAAAATTTGATTATGTTGCTTCTGTGAGTTCTGATGTCGTCAAGTGATACTATGCGCGATGCTTGGGGAATCTGAAGATTTGTTGTTGGATATTTCCAAGGACTCATTAGGATTTTCATGTTTATGCTATTATTGTAAATAGCAATCGCAACGTTAATAATATGGATGAATTTGATGCCATTATCTCTTATTCTCTCATGATTATATATTTGCGTATTTGTTTAACTTTCACTGGAATATGAAAACATGTTGCTGGTTTGTTTGCTTATGTGACTTGCGCTTCAGAGTTGATCTTGAAGTCTGCCCAATAAAAAAAACTCACGTTCTACACGTTTGGTGGAGGTGTCATAAGTGATAAGTAAAATTGAATAAACATTTGATTGATTTTTTCTCAAATTAATAAATACTAAATATAGACATGCATGTGACCTTATCTTATTTTTCTTAAAAGTTTTGTGAAGAGTGAAAGTCATTTGGCTTAATCTGTTAGTTGAAAATCTTTTAAATATCTCTCATCCTTGAAAGTTCTCTTTCGAGAACCTGTATAATTTATTTCATTTCTTTTTTCTTTTCATTTCTTCTTGCTACAAAGGCATAACCGACGACAATAACAAATGCCACCGAACCCTACACTGGGGCAATGAAAGACACCACGCATAAGCTCTAAGCAAACCTAAGGGCAGATAAGAAGTTCTTACCCAGTAAGCTGAAAATCCCAAAAGGGTAGCCTAGGCAAAAGTTAGGGTATATATATATATATATATATATATATATATATATATATATATATATATATATATATATATATATATATATATATAAGAAAAAAATGGAATAAAAAAAATAATTAGGTGCATATTTATCAGAGGTTATTTCCCAAAATCCAAACTGTAAGAGTCTCCAGTCAAGATTTGAAATGACACATGGTCGTGTTTCTTCATCCCAAACACTAATTTATCCCTTGCTACCCACTCCAAGCCAAAGTATAATTGTTTTCTTTAAAATAATATATAAAATAAATAAATAAATAAATATAAAAAAACAGAGTAGGAACCACCACTAAACTGGCAGGAAGAGCAACGCAAGCAACTTATGCGTAAGGTTTACTAAGCTCTAGGTTGGGCCCTATTGATGTTAAAGAAAACAAATCCGAAAAAAGCGAGCAAAGCATAAAGAAACAAAATTTCTCCAAATTTCACAAGGAAGGCACAAAAGTGCAATGATGATAAATGTATAAGACAAATGAAGTAGAGTCCAACCCAAAAAGTTGAAATGAATAATAGTGCGAGTAAGGAACTCAAGGTTCTTACTCTATGTAACCCTTAAATACTCTTTGAGCCTCTTTGACCTTTTCTTTCATAGCCCTCTTAACCCTTGGCCACATTACAAGCCCAATAAAGCTCATGTGGATCAAGGAAGGACTAATTTTTCTTTTGAGTTTGGATTATGGAATGGAACACGCACATGCTTGTGATTGTTAAAAAAAATCCCGAGGTTCGCAGTTGCACATTTGGAGATGCCTAAAGGAAATTGTGATAGTGGGGTCCATTGAATGTTAGCCGCTCACACAAAGTCCCTAGGGTCCCTTTCGAATCCGAGGGTAGTCTTTGTTATGTAACTCCTTTTAGGATCAACCCATATCATCAAGCTTCAACGGGATCGATGGACCCATGGCAATCCTCTATGATCTTAAATCATGAAAGTTTCACTTGGTCATATACCAAAGTGTAACAATCCATTGCCATCCTTCAATGGTTTATGCGGTCAGTCTCGAAGCCTTATATTTCCTTGTTATGCAGAGTAATCAAAGTTTTTTAAACAGAAAAAAGGACGAACCCTGGAATCAATATTTTAGTTGATTGATTAAATGTCAAATGGTTCACTGCCATCATCCAAAATTGTTAAGCGGTTGAATCAAACAAAAGATAGGATGAGGTTGCATGAATCATCACATCTTTTAGGAATAGATAGTCAATCTATGTTTTTCAAAAAAACAAAAAAGACCAACAAAGTATAACAAGAAAGAAAGAATGTCATAAGCATTGCGCAGTTTTCATGACTCAAAACCTTTTGCATTACATTGATGGGTACAAAGTCTACATTCACTGAGAAGTTTGCATGCCTTTTTTCATTCATCATAATGTGTTCCAAAACTCATATGATTCATATCATGCTTTAAGTGTGTCATAGTCTTCTTTCTATAAGCCGGTTTTCGAGATCTAGTGTTTTTCCTTTTGAGTTTGAGATGAATGACCCTTTTAGAGAGTCAACCTCTCGCCTTCTTACAAGTTTGAGCCTCTGTGTACCAGTACTTATTGGCATGCTCATAGGACTCAACATCCTCTATTTTTAGTTTCATATGACTTAGCATCCTCTGCTTTATGTTTCATAGGACTCATCGTCCTTTTTTTAGTTTCATAGGACTGAACGTCCTTTGTTTTTAGTTTTATAGGACTCAACGCCCTCTGCTTTATGTTTCATGGGACTCAGCGTCCTCTTTTTTTTTTGTTCCATAGGACTCAATAATGCCCTCCACTTTATATTTCATAGGACTCAACATCCTTTGTTTTTAGTTTCATAGGACTCAACATCCTCTTTTATTTTGTTTCATGGGACTCAATGTCCTTTGTTTTATGTTTGATAGGACTCAACTTCCTTTGTTTTTAGTTTCATAGGACTCAACGTCCTTTGTTTTTAGTTTCATAGGATTCAACGTCCTCTGCTTTATGTTTCATAGGACTCAACATCCATTGTTTTTAGTTTCATAGGACTAAATGTCCTTTGTTTTTAGTTTCAAAGGACTTAACATCCTCTACTTTATGTTTCATAGGACTCAATGTCCTCTATTTTTCAGTTTTATAGGACTCAATGTCTTCTTCTTTTAGTTTCATAGGACTGAACGTCCTCTTCTTTTTTAATTTCATGGGACTCAACATCCTTTGTTTTTAGTTTCATAGGACTCAATGTCCTCCATTTTTAGTTTTATAGAACTCAACATCCTCTATTTTCTGTTTCATAAGACTCAATGTCCTCTATTTTTTAGTTTCATAATACTCAACGTCCTCTTCTTTTAGTTTTGTAGGACTCAACATTCTCTAATTTTAGTTTCATAGTACTTAGTGTCCTCCATTTTTGGTTTTATAGGACGCAACGTCCTCTTTTTTTAGTTTCATAGGACTCAATTTCCTTTGTTTTTAGTTTCCTGGGACTCAACGTCATTGGTTTTTAGTTTCATAAGACTGAGCGTCCTCTATTTTTAATTTCATAGGACTCAATGTCCTCTACTTTAAATTTCATAGGACTCAACGTCCTTTGCTTTTGCGTTTCATGGGACTCAAAGTTCTCAGTTGTGATCTTTCCAAAGACTCTTCGTTCTCATGTTTTGATCTTTTGAAAGATCACCCGAACAAAATTAGTTTCATTGTCTTTACTTATCTTTTATTTTCAATAAAAGACAAGTAAAGGGGGTAGCTATCAAACCTTAATTTTGTCCGAACAAGTTTCTTAAGAAAAAACAAAACCAAAAAACAACAAATAAATGCAAAAAAAAAACAAAAAAAAATAACAAAAAATAGGTAAAAAAAAAAGAATAAAAATCGAAAACGAAAAAAAAAGAAAAAGAAGAAAAAATAAGAGAAACAGAAAAAAAGGAAGAACAAAAAAAGAGAAAAAAAGAATAAAAAGAGAAAACGGGAAAAAAGGAAGAAAAAACAGAAAAAAAGGAAAGAAAGAACAAAAAAAGAAAAAATAGAAGAAAAAAAGGAAAGGAAGAACAAAAATAAAACAGAAAAAATAATAATAAGAAGGGAAAGAATAATAGGGGACAAAAGGAGAAGAAATAGTGTAAAAGGAGGAGGTCTGAGCATCACGAGAACACAATTACACAGAAAATAAAAGCACACAAAAACACACAGAGAGAATAAGAAGAGACAAGAATTTCAAGGAGGCAAAAGGAGCCAACAACGTCTCACCATTTGGTACTGTAGTAAGAGAAGGAGGAGGGGTCTCCAAGTATCCCTTCATTCCTTCCCTCTTATCTCTTCTTTTCTCCCTTCTTCTCTCATTAGCTTTTCCTTCCCTCTCTTTTCCTTTTTTGATTTTTTTTGTGTTCTTTCTTTTGGTATGTTGTTTGATTCGTTACATCTCGCCGATGAGCTCCTTGGCCTCCAGTGAGATCCTTAGAATTTTGTTGTTGATACTTATTGCACATCATTTAAATTAAAAAAAAGTTGAAGTGGGCCTGGTTTGTAAAGCCTGAACCACTTACACATACACCTTCTTTCGTTTTAGGCCTGGCCCATTTTTTTATCAATCTTAAATAAATAAATATTACTAGTACATCCCTTTCCTCCATGTATGCACCTATGCCACCTAGGTTGATGACCAAGCTCACCATGTCAGCATGCTATCAATGTTGACTAAGTCAAAGTCAACCATTTGACTTTGACCCTAAAAAAGAGTAAATAAATAATAATAATGATAAATAGGTGAATTATTAGGTAGTTCTTTATTTTATTTTTTTGTTTATCTCTATTATTTATCTTGTTCATCAATTTGATTGTCTTTTTATTGCATAATAGTTAGTTTAATTAATAGTGTGTTGTAAATATTTCGCTACCTATATATTTTATTTTCTCCCACGTTTTAACGCGCACCCTTAATTACTAAGTGTATTGCTTGACTTCACAAAGTTTACCACAAATCTAAAATCTTTTCTAAAAAGGTTAAAATACTCAAACAAATGATCATTCAATTCTCCTTTTTTTTCTCCACAAAAATTAGATATTACTCGAGATCGCTTCAAGGTCCAATACCTTGAGCGATTTTCTCCGCTTTTTCTTAAAATTCAACGGCATCTCAAGGTTCAACTCCTTAACGGTTACTTTTCATGCAATTAAAACAAATCTTTATAAAAAGATAAAATCAACCTAACACAAATTATTTTCTACTCAAAGAACTATGTAAGTCTGATTTTCTCATTACACCTGGGGATAGTAAGAGTGAGAGCAAACGCCCTTATCGACCTAACAAAAACTAAAAATAAAATAAAATCTTTTTTTTTAAAGTAAAAATTTGTTTTCTTTTTCTAAATAAACAAAAATATAACAAACATAATTATATTTTAAAGGGAAGATAAATAATTATAAAGTCACTTTATTTTTAGCACACTCGATTAAAGGTTATGGTCTTTGTGACGGGTATGTGGGGTGTTAACACCTTTCCTGTTCATAAACGACTCTCAAATCCTTTTTCTCAAATCATAGACCATTCCTTATCTTATTTGTTTTCCCGGCATTTTCCTTAAATAAACATTGGTGGCAACTCTCCCAGTTTTCCTTTCTGCAAAACACTCACTCTTTCTTTTTTTATCGTCGTCCCATAGTCACCCACGTTGCAACATTGTGTTTTATTTAGTTTTATTACTATTATAGTATTATTTGTTACTTTACTGTAGTTTTATCACTACTATTTTTAACTTATTATATTATCTATTATGCTTTATTTTGTTTACTATCATTATTAATTAGTTTATCATATTTATATGTTATACTTTAAACAATTTTTCTTTTATATTCTTAATACGATTATTTTTAGAACACAGTAATAGTTACTCAAATTTTGGGCACAACTTAAAAGGCCTAAGCCAAATAGATTAGAAAAGACAAAACGTGAGATCGCACACCCCGTAATCCTAGTCCGGCCCATCAGGTTCTTTATATGTTAGACAATGTCACCTCTTTGAAAGGGAAGCATCTGTGTGCAAAATGCAAAGTGAAGAGGCGATGTTTTCATTTGAATATCATATCACAGGTAAGGATCTACTCAAGGAACTACGATCGCGCCACAATGCTCCGCCGCAATTGTGGTTGCAACAATCACACCCTTAAATTGCGCCGCAACAATGCTAGTTTTCTCACTGAAGGGTCCGACGACCATGATTAACCACTATGGTATAGATTGTGTTTCCTTAACTATTGATGAGTTATATCACATTTTTGAAAAGTTGCCTTTAAATTTTAGTATAGCCAACACCTGATAAGCATGGCATCTAAAGAATAAAATAAAAAATTGGAACTAAGAAAACATACGAACTCACAATACTAGAATGAAATTAAAATTTGAAACCCTAAAATCAATCATTTTTTTGTGATAATGACTTTCTATGTATGGCACAATACAATCCCATTGTCACTCTTTCTTATCATGTGTCCCTCATCTAGCATTACTTCTCATCTCTAACTTTCTATACAGGTAGGTCTTATCTTAACATTTATTTATGCACCTCCCTCTCAATATTTTTGATGCATTTCTTTTATTCTTTTTTCTTCTTTTTTTCTTTTCAAGGTTTCTACTTCAATATTGGCAGGAACTCGATGGTTCATTTCTTAAAGGGTACTTAACTTTCTTTCCTCCTTCTCTTATATTCAAATTTTAACTGTTATTTAATATTTGAAGTGGGGCATTTTGTTTAGGGATTGTGGCATTGTTAGGGGAATCTATGGACATGTAATTGGATACCCTATGAATTGTTGTGGCATAATAATAGACATTTTGGAGTAGTTATGGTCTGACTAATTTTTTGTGTTGTTTTACTCTTTTTTATGGCTGTGAGGCTCTTGCAGTGGTCCCATCATTCTTTTGACACCTAGATGTTTGCTTTGTTATTCACAAGTCATACTCACCCAACATTACCTACAATATTTATTTAAACATTATATTTGGTCATTATTACTTAACTGTTCATACATTAATATTCTTTTTCTTCTTCTTAGTATATATGCTACGAATTGAAGAAGGTTTCTCTCTGTGGTCACAATTTTGTTCCTCTAGAAGGTTCCATTTTTATGCTTTTTAGCCTTTTCATAATACCAATCTAGATTCAGCAACATAATCATCTAATGTTTGAATATATGGTCAATGATAATTACAATTTCATATTTTAGCTAGTAATTAGGCTTTATGTTTGTCATTGATTTCTTTATTTACTTCATTGGTTTTATTATTATATTATGAATACGAATTGATGATATCATATTATGTTTTAGTGTGGTAAAGTAGTGGTTTTACTCCTTTTGATCATATTCTATCACTATTGTCATTGATCAAAATGTATTCTTCATTGATTTGGGGTTGAAAATGATCATGTGATTGATAAACCCCATATGCAACTTTAAAACTAGTTTCCATAATCCTAAAATTTTTCCCTAGAGAAACAAATGCAAAGAAATCCAATGATTTTATGCTGAAATAAAATTTGCATTTATCTATTGCTAAAGCAAGCCATAGTTTCAAATAAACATTCACCTTTTTTTTCTTATACGTTTGTTTCTTTTTGTCCTTTATCTCTCATTCATATGGTATTTGATCTAAAAGAAGTTTTTTCATCAAAGCAAGTGTTGAGTTCATTCTTGAGCCAAATGGAGGAAAACAACAAACGAGTTGCTAAGTCTGATGAGAAAACGTATATGCCAAAAAATGTAATCAAACATGATGATGCAATCCTCCCTAGGAAGGGACCATTTACTAGAGCCATGAGCAACAGGCTCCAAGAGGATTGGGCTAGAGCTGCTGAAGAAGGCCCTAAGGTTCTCATGAACCTCAGGGTAGATTTTTGAGCCCATGGGTCAAGGTTGGGTCCAATTATTTTTGTACATATTAGACTAGGATGTCATTATATTTGGTCCTTGTATTTAAGACTCCATAATGTAGGTAAGATACCCTAGAAATATAGGATTTTTCAGCCCTTGTATTTTAAGGCACCTAGACTAGTTTTTGTATTAGGGGTAGTTTTGTAATTTCATATGCACTAAGTGAATATTTGATGTGTGTGGTTGGAAATAAATTTAATTGAATTTGTAGAATCCCAATCCAATTAAATTTTAGAGGGGGAGGTGAGCATTTGCTTACTACACCTCATTGCCACATCATATAGTCACACTTTGTGCATGTCCTTCATGTTTTACATGCCTCATGACACCTAAGTACACTTAGTGGGCTGAACCATAACTAAAATTTACTAATCATAATTAGTGAAATTTTGGCTCCAAAGTTTGGCTCCACAAATTCAATTTCAAATTCAAGTGAAATTTGAATTGAAATTCAAATTTCCCTCCAATTTTATGTGACACTTAGGCTATAAATAGAGGTCATGTGTGTGCATTTTTTCAACTTTGATCATTTGAAAATTAAACTTCAGATTTCAGAGCTCTTTTAGAGCATAAAATTTCGTGCTCTTCTCTTCCTCTCCCTTCATTCATCTTCTTCTTCCTCCAAGCTCTTATCCATGACCTCCTATGGTGGTGAGCTTCTTCTAGACTCATCTTCTCCTTGAAGTGGCGTCTCCTCTCTCTCTTCCTTCTCCATTCCGCTGCCATTCATCTTCCAAGAAGCAAAGGAATCCATTGATGAAGAAGATCTTAGGCCTTCAAGCTCCAATGGAGCTTACATCATGTGGTATCAAGAGCATCTTCATCTAGGTGATGTTCTTTTGCTTCCTCTATCTTTTTGTTCGGTGAATTCTCTTTAATTCCTTGTTCTTCATCTTATTCTCCATGTATATCCTCCATTGTCTTGTGGTTTGTTGCTGCTTAAAGTAGATTCAAAAAAAATAAACCGATTAAATCTTAGATCTACACTTGTTCTTGCATTTCTATGGTTCAAATTTTGTAGATCTACTCTTGAATCTTGTTTTTGTGATGATTTTAGGTTCTATCAATTTTCATTCATAATATTCTTGTGCTAAACCTTTAGATCTAAATTTTCTTCCAAAATATTGATTAGAAAAAAAAACACAAAAATCTAAGTGTAAATCACTTAATCCATATTGTCTTAGAGTCATGTTTAGTCATAGTAATTGTCACATTATGCTCTAAGTTTGTGTTGAATTTTTATTTTGTTTATTGAATTCTAGATACATTTGTTCATGTATTCTTGTCATTCTTAGCCTATATTTTGAATTTTGAGTCTAATTCATGCATGTTATTTAGTTCATAACATGTTCTAAATCTATTCCTAGAAGTAGTCTTGTTGTTGAACTTTTTTTTTTGTTTTCTAAGTTTCCTACATGATGCCTATGATGAAGTTGAGTTGTGGTGCTGAGTTGTGGCTGGATTTGTGAATCAAATAAGTCTTAAGATCTCTTGAATTTTTTTATTCAAGATAATTGAGCATAAGCAAACACAAATTGTAACTATCCAAGCCTTAAGCAACAAAAACACTACTCTTGATTTCTAGGTTGAAATCGCTGGTGCTGGTAGCTTGAACATACGAACTTGTATAAATTACTAGGAATTGGTCACCACGTTTTTTGAGCTGAAAGTTTTACTGAATTTTCTAGACATCTGTACAAAAATTATAAAAAAAGAACCAAGCGATTTGGATTAAAGGAAAAAATAAGAAAAATCACACAAGTTGGCAGAAAAATCAGTGTCCAAGAAAAAGAAAGTGAAAGGGAAGTGTGCTTGTTGTTTTGGCTCAAAATTTGTTCTATAATTGGTGCCTATTTTATACCAATCCTAGTTCTGAAATTTAAATTGAAAATTATTTTGAAAACAATTGCCAAAACTAGAGGTTTCTTGAGTCTTTTTTTTATAATTTTTTTACTCTACTCTAGAGCTATTCGAAGTTTCTCTTTGAGTCCTAGCTTGCTTTTATGTGCTTTTCATTGCTTTAATTGTTGAATCATATTTGAAAATTTGTCTTGTCAAAACTCTTTTGGTTTAGCTTTCATCTCATTTTTTGGTCTTTGGTTATTGCTTGTCTCTTTGTTTCCTTGTTTGTGAGTTGCCATATAGGGAATTGGAAAGGAGGATTGGTTTCATCCCTTGAAGAATTTGAGTCAAGAAGCAAGGGGCCAACCACCTTAAGAGCTATTGGAATAAGAAGCACTCCAAATTGAGTGAAACAAAAAAGAGATAATAGCCACCAAAATTGAGGACTTTTTTTTGTAATTTGTAATTAGGAATTTTCTTTGGTTTCAAACTTTGTAACAAAAAGCCCTTTCATTGGAAGTAAGTTGGGAGCCTCCAATTGGTCACCCTACTTCCATTTGTGTGTAATAATTTTAGGCAATTTTCCCTTAGGATAGTGAGTGTTTTGTTGGGAACCTTAAATGAGGTCATCCAAACACTCTTAGGATCTGCCTAGTTTGCATTTCTTGCACTTTAATTTCTTACTTACTTTCATAGCTTATTTCCTTTACCCTCCATTGTCAAACCGCCTAGATAACTTGCCTTTTACCAATTAGTTTTTACCTTATCTTTCACACCTCTTTTAGTGTTTATTTTGGCTAGTTTCAACCATAGTTTCTTTTACCTTTTTTTTCAAACCCCCAACAAGAAAGAACCATAACTTAGGAACCAACATGAGTCTTCATTCTTCATCTAGTGTTAATGGTGAGGGTTCTACTCCTAAGGACCCCTTGTATAAGATATTAGATGAGTTGAGATCCCTTATGTTGTGGAAAGAAAAACAAGAGAGAAAAGAAAAAGGTAAAAAAAGAGTGGAAGAAATAAGTCAAGATGAAAGAGAGAAAATAAGAGAGGAAGAAAGAAGAAAAATAGTGAAAGAAATGAAAAGAGAAAAACATGTCTCCTATAGTAGTCATGACTCTTGCAAGAGTTTAAGTGAAGAACTTAGCGACTATTATAGAGGCTGCCATAGTTCACATACTAAACATCATTACCAAAGAAAAGAAAAGGATAGAAGGCCTCGAGAGGTTAACATTAGCCTCCCATATTTCCATGGAAAAGATAATGTTGAGGTCTACTTAGATTAGGAAATGAAGGTTGAACAACTCTTTGCTTGCCATCATATTAGCGAAGAGAGAAAATTTCCATTGGCTACCTTAGCTTTCAAGGATATGCCCTCTATTGGTTGACTTCCCTTGTTAGGGAACGAAGGATTCATGGGGATCCTCTAGTAGAGTATTGGAATGATCTTAAGAGTGCCCTTAGGAAGAGGCACATTCCCTCCTACTATGAAAGAGAGCTTATGGACAAGCTCCAAAGGCTTAGACAAGGGAGTATGAGTGTTGAAGAATATAGACAACAAATGGAACTACTCCTTTTAAGAGCTAGACTTAGGGAGGAGGAAAGAACAAGCATAGCTAGGTTCCTTAGTGAGCTTAATATGGAAGTGAGGGATAAGGTTGAACTCCTTCCAAATAGGGACCTAGATGAGCTAGTCCAAATTTGTATAAGAGTGGAGCAACAACTTAAAAGAAAGTCTTCTTCAAAATCTTATGGCTTTCACTCTTATCCAAGGAAGGACCAAGCCCAAGGAATTTTGGGGATTGCACCTTCAAAACCCAAGGAAGATAAGGGTAAGACCATAGAGAAATCCACCCTTAAGACTAGTTCCCAAGAAAGGACTAGCAATATTAAATGCTTCAAATGTCTTGGGAGAGGTCACATTGCCTCTCAATGCCCCACAAAGAAAACCATGATCATGAGGGGTCAAGACATTTATAGCAGTCAAGAGGAGACTACTTCTTGCCCTTCCTCTAGTGGAAGTGAAGATGATGTAAGGGGTGAAGAGTCTAGTGAGGAAGTTTACCCCCATGAAGAAGGTGACCTCTTAATGGTTAGAAGGCTCCTTGGAGGTCAATCTTGTGATCTATCTCAATCCCAAAGAGAGAACATATTTCATACAAGATGCAAAATTTTAGATAAAACTTGTTCTCTCATTGTGGATAGTGAATCTTGTTGCAATTGTTGTAGCACAAGATTAGTTTCCAAGTTGAACCTCACTATCATTCCCCACCCAAAACCTTATAAACTTCAATGGCTCAATGAGCAAGGGGAAATGATAGTTAACCAACAAGTGAAGGTACCTTTCTCCATTGGGACATATAAGGATGAAGTTAATTGTGATATAGTTCCCATGAAGGCAGGACATATTCTTTTAGGAAGGCTATGGCAATTTGATAGGAAGATCATTTATAATGGCCTAACTAATGAGATTACCCTCACCCATCTTGGCACTAAATTTGTGTTGCATCCTCAAATATCTTCACAGGTGGCCAAAGATCAACTAACTATGAAAGATAAGAGGGATGAGGAAGAAAAAGTAGAAAAACAAAAGAAAAAGAAGGATAACAAGGCCTTGTCTTCAAAGGCCAAGGGGAAGGAAAAAGAGGAAAAGGATTCCTCCAAGAATATTGTTAAGAAGGAAAATCATTTTGCAACAAAATGTGATATTAAAAGAGCACTCCTTCTTAAACAATCTTTCTACCTTCTCCTATCAAGGGAAACATCCCTTAGCACTGCCACAATTCCTACATTTGAGACCTTACCCCCAAAGGTCCAAGAACTCTTACATGAATTTGGTGATATATTTCCCAAAGAGATACCCCTGGGCTACCTCCTTTAAGAGGAATAGAACACCAAATAGATTTAGTCCCAGGAGCAAGCCTTCCTAATAGGCCAGCCTATAGGACTAACCCTCAGGAGACTAAGGAGATAGAGTCTCAGGTTAAAGAAATGTTGGAGAAGGGTTGGGTCCAAGAGAGCCTAAGCCCATGTGCTGTGCCAGTGTTGTTGGTGCCCAAAAAGGATGGCACGTGAAGAAAGTGTACAGATTACAGGTGTAACATCCCAATTTTCACAAACTAGATTAAAAAGAATTGTTATTTATAAATAAATAGAATTTTAAAAATAATGATGAGATTTTATAAATAAATAAATAAGAAGATATAATTATTAATTAAAATAATGATTTGAGAGAAAATAAAAAGGGTATTTTATTTATTTGTTTGATAGAGAATAAAATAAAGTTTGTTTTTATAAAATAATAAATAAATAAATAGAGTAAATAATAGGTTGAAAATGCCCCTAGCTATAAATAACAACATGATAGGTCAATTTTCAGACTGATTCCTCAGCCTCCTCTGCCTCACAATTTCGTTTTTTTCTCTTTTCTCCCAAAACCCTCTCTTTTTCCCACAGGTCATCTAACCTATCTCAGAAAAATGACGATCTCAGAATTATTCACCGTTGGATCGTCGTGAAATTTGAGCACCACGTTCGCAACCCAATTCCTAGCATTCTCACCGTTGGGAATTTAGCTATTATGTCTTAACTAAGAGAAATACCCTTCTCATTGTAGCCTTTTATTTTCCCGCAGAAACCCAAAACTGTCTTGGTAAAACTACGATTCCGGTTTCGTTAACCGTTGGATTTTCATGAAATTTGGATATGTTGTTCACAATGAAATTGCACACGCGTACACCATTGGGATTTTGAAGATAATATTCTTGGATGGAGAAAAAGGATTCGCATGAAGACAGTACAAGTGGAGGTTTCAATCTCTTCTCCGTCTCTCTGACGTTTGGGAATTCTATTGGAGCAGTCGGAGGAATAACTGAAGGAATCTTAGGGAACCGCTAGAGATGTTACTATCGCTAGCTGAAGACACGTGAGTCCGCTCAGAGGTAAGGGATGAGTTTATCGCAATTGGGGGTTAGAATGAACATGTGTAGGGATCCTTAGAGAACTAAATTTGGGTTTATTTTGGGATGTTTATTGAATTATAATTTTTCCTTTATGATTATAAATAAAATATTGATGTCCTAATGAAAATTGCTTGATAAATTGTGCTCTTGATATTTGTATATTTCGACCTATGATTTTGATATAATTGTGTAATATTATTTGAGGAGTTTTAGTCCTCATGTTGTGATAGTCTTTTATATAAATTGTTATATTGAGGCTATGAAATAATGATTCAAACTGTGAGTATGTGATAAATTGAACATGTGACGGATGATGAAATACATGTGTATTGAGATGAGATGTGTGTATTGAGTTGTGAACTATGAACTGTGCAATCACACAATTGTAAGACCCTTTAAGGGCGACGAGTATTGTGATGAGATCCACTGTGGGAACCCGACGAGTTAAAATGATTTTGAAAACAATTGAGTAAATGTGTGTATTGCATAGTTCATAGATAAAGTGTATATGATTCATGTTGTGTGATAACATGTTAAATTGAGATTATAATATTGTTATTGAGATTGACTAAAAGTGTAAAGTAGAACAGGTGTTGAATTGTGAGATACGTGAAAACATGTGATGGTGGATTGTGACATTATGAAATGTGAAATTGTGAATGAGTTTTGGTTGTGAATAAGTGTGTGGTTAACTCTTGATGTGACATTATTTGTGTTGTAAGTTGTGAATCGTACAATAACCCGACCAGTGTTATCTTGAGAAAAGTGTAGTGCGCAGTGTTAAAGAGAAAGTGTAGGTTTCCTATTTAGGAACCAGTGTTAAAGAGAAAGTGTAGGTTCCTATTTAGGAACCAGTGTTAAATTGTAGCGCAATATGTTGTACGTGTTTAAGACACGAGTGTGAGGTCGTGGGTATTGTATAATTCACTAGCAGTGTCTGTGTCCTAAAATGATTTTAGGGGTTAGACCTGAATCAGGAGGGAGAGGTCCTGACGGACTCTTCGGAGTGTAGGCCTTGGGGGTCACCGGGTTTGAGTGCTCCTTTAAGCCTATGCTGATCCCATATGGTTGGAGCATTCTCGCAAAACATCGTGACCCTGACTGGTCTCCCTATGATCTTACTTAGTGAGAGTGACCTGACAAACCCATTGTGTGGTGTGTCTTGTTATGTACTCCTAAGCACCCCAGGGTGGTTTTTCACTGACATGGTACCACATTGCATATAGGCTTGAGTCTTAACATAACTATCTCATGCGCTTGCTCATTGTTCATTATGAAATTGATGTGTTATTATGTCTTAATCGGAGTGTGTGATTCTTGTGTATTGTGATTGATGATTGAAAGGTTTGATTGATGATTGAAAAGTGAATTTTGAATGACAAAGTGATGAAATAATGTGAGATGTGCTTAGTAAATTGTATTTGGCTACTATATGTTGTTTTGTTCCTCTCTAGTAGTTAGGAATGTGATAACTCACTCCCGGTTTGTTGTTTGTGTTTGGATCCTGTGATGATCTTGAACCTTGTGTTCGGGGGAGCAGATGGCTAGGTGAAGTGCTTAAAGGAACCTAGTGCTGAAGGGCGTCGGGACACAATGCTCTGATAGGATGTGACAGTGGGGCATAAGTTTTATATTAATTGCATAATGTTAGTCTATTTTATTTTATCTCACTGATTTAACAAAATATTTTTTGTAAATTTTGACGGCCTTGTTTCGAGCCGAATATATTTTTTTTATAAGTTTTAATTGATAATAGTGAAGTGAATGTGAACCTTTTACCCGTGTGAATTTGGTTACCGATATTTTTTTATATATTTTATTTACTTATATGTCGAGGTAGAGGGTGTCACAACAGGGCCATCAACAACATCACTGTAAAGTATAGGCACCCCATTCCTAGACTTGATGATTTGCTTGATGAGTTGCATGGTGCCAATATCTTTTCAAAAATTGATCTTAAAAGTGGTTATCACCAAATCAGGATGAAAAAGGGTGATGAGTGGAAAACCGCTTTCAAGACCAAGTTTGGTTTGTATGAGTGGCTAGTGATGCCTTTTGGGCTCACTAATGCACCAAGCACCTTTATGAGGCTTATGCATCATGTCTTAAGGGATTTCATAGGTAAATTTGTAGTTGTTTATTTTGATGATATTTTAGTGTACAATAGGAGCCTAGATGATCACTTAGGACATCTCAGGCAAGTTCTTTCAGTCCTTAGGAAAAACACCCTCTATGCAAATATAGAGAAATGTACCTTTTGTGTAGATAATATAGTTTTCTTAGGTTTTGTAGTTGGTAGAAATGGGGTCCAAGTAGACCCTGAGAAAATCAAGGCCATCCAAGAATGGCCCACCCCAAAAAGTGTGGGAGATATTAGGAGCTTCCATGGGTTAGCAAGCTTCTATAGAAGGTTAGTTCCTAATTTCTCTACAATTGCATCACCTCTCAATGAGCTGATGAAGAAGTATTTGGCATTTACCTGAGGTGAAAAACAAGAGCAAGCCTTTGCTTTGCTCAAAGAAAAGCTTACTAAGGCACCTTTTCTAGCTCTTCCTGACTTTTCTAAAACTTTTGAGCTAGAATGTGATGCCTCTGGAGTGGGAGTTGGAGCTGTATTGTTACAAGGTGGGCACCCTATTGCTTATTTTAGTGAAAAACTTCATAGTGTCACCCTCAACTACCCCACCTATGATAAAGAGCTTTATGCCTTAATAAGAGTCATCCAAACTTGGGAACATTACCATGTTTCCAAGGAATTTGTCATTCATAGTGATCATCAATCACTTAAGTACATTAGAGGGAAAAGCAAGTTAAACAAGAGGCATGCAAAATGGGTAGAGTACCTAGAGCAATTTCCATATGTCATCAAATACAAAAAGGGAAAAACAAATGTGGTAGTTGATGCCCTCTCTAGGAGACACACATTGTTTTTCTCCCTAGGAGCTCAAATTTTAGGATTTGATAATATTAGGGACTTGTATGCTTTAGATGAACATTTCTCTCCCATTTACGAGAGTTGTGGGAAAAAGGCCCAAGATGGATTCTATTTGGCTGAGGGGTATTTGTTCAAAGAGGGAAAGCTTTGCATACCACAAGGATCCATTAGGAAATTACTTGTGAAAGAGAGCCATGAGGGTGGGCTCATAGGCTACTTTGGGATAGACAAGACCCTTGTCTTACTCAAAGAAAATTTTTATTGGCCCCATATGAAGAAAGATGTCCATAAGCATTGCACTAGGTGTGTGGCTTGTTTACAAGCCAAGTCTAGGGTGATGCCTCATGGGCTATACACACCCTTACCCATCCCCTCTGCACCTTGGGTAGACATTAGTATGGACTTTGTCCTTGGGCTTCCTAGAACCCAAAGAGGTGTAGACTCTATCTTTGTGGTGGTGGATAGGTTTAGCAAAATGGCACACTTTATACCATGCCACAAGGTGGATGATGCTTCCCACATCTCAAAACTCTTTTTCAGGGAAGTTGCGAGACTCCATGGTTTGCCTAGGACCATTGTGTCAGATAGAGATGCTAAGTTCCTTAGCCACTTCTGGAAAACCTTATGGGCTAAGCTAGGAACTAAACTTCTTTTCTCTACCACTTGTCATCCATAAACTGATAGGCAAACAAAGGTAGTGAATAGGTCTTTATCCACCCTTATAAGGGCTCTTCTGAAAGGCAAACATAAGTCTTGGGATGAGTATCTTCCTCATGTAGAATTTACCTACAACAGGGGGATTCATAGAACCACCAAGCAGTCCCCTTTTGAGGTTGTCTATGGGTTCAATCCCCTAACACCGTTAGACCTCATTCCCCTCCCACTGGACACTTCTTTTATACATAAAGAAGGGGAATCTAGGTCAGAGTTTGTAAAGAAGTTGCATGAGAGGGTTAAGAAACAAATAGAGAACCAAACCAAGGTGTATTCAACTAAAGACAATAGAGGAAGAAAAGAGCTAGTTCTTAATGAGGGTGACTGGGTTTGGCTCCATCTTAGGAAGGATAGATTCCTTACTAAAAGGAAATCCAAGCTTAGCCCTAGAGGGGATGGACCTTTTCAGGTTTTGGAGAGGATCAATAACAATGCCTATAGGTTGGACCTCCCAGAAGAGTATGGAGTCAGCACCACATTTAACATTTCTGATTTAATTCCATTTGCAGGTGGAGCTGATATTGAGGAGGAGGAACTAACAGATTTGAGGTCAAATCCTCTTCAAAGGGAAGGGGATGATGCAATCCTCCCTAGGAAGGAACCAGTCACTAGAACCATGAGCAAGAGGCTCCAAAAGGATTGGGCTAGAACTGCTGAAGAAGGCCCTATCGTTCTCATGAACCTCAGGGTAGATTTTTGAGCCCATGGGCCAAGGTTGGGTCCAATTATCTTTGTACATATTAGACTAGGATGTCATTATATTTGGTCCTTGTATTTAGGGCTCCATAATGTAGGTAGGATACCCTAGAAATATAGGATTTTTCAGCCCTTGTATTTTAGGGCACCTAGACTAGATTTTGTATTTGAGGTAGTTCTGTAATTTCACATGCACTAAGTGAATATTTGATGTGTGTGGTTGGAAATAAATTTAATTGAATTGGTAGAAGCCCAATCCAATTAAATTTTAGAGGGGGAGGTGAGCTTTTGCTTACTACACCCCATTGCCACATCATATAGTCACACTTTGTGCATGTCCTTCATGTTTTACATGCCTCATGACATCTAAGCACATTTAGTGGAGAATCTTGAAATTGATCTTGGATTAGTGGGTTGAACCATAACTAAAATTCACTAATCATAATTAGTGAAAATTTGGCTCCAAAGTTTGGCTCCACAAATTCAATTTCAAATTCAAGTGAAATTTGAATTGAAATTCAAATTTCCCTCCAATTTTGTGTGACACTTAGGCTATAAATAGAGGTCATGTGTGTGCATTTTTCAACTTTGATCATTTGAAAATTAAACTTCAGATTTCAGAGCTCTTTTAGAGGATAAAATTTTATGCTCTTCTCTTCCTCTCCCTTCATTCATCTCCTTCTTCCTCCAAGCTCTTATCCATGGCCTCCTATGGTGGTGAGCTACTTCTAGACTCATCTTCTCCTTGAAGTGGCATCTTCTCTCTCTCTTTCTTCTCCATTCCACTGTCATTCATCTTCCAAGAAGCAAAGGAATCCATTGATGAAGAAAATCCTAGGCCTTCAAGCTCCAATGGAGCTTACATCACATGATATGTACCATCTCAACTAAATATTTCTCTATGTAATCATATCTACTTGGACCTAATAAAGATTTTCTAATTTTCACCAAATTTTCTTTTTCTAACATGTACAAGAGACACATAACTTGTCGAAACCCTTGCCATCTCCAAGGTCTACTTCTCCACAGGTCTCACTTTTTTTTACTCATTGTATACTTATGTTTATAGGGAAACAATTGACATAGTATATCACTTTTAACTAGGCTTATCATAATTTTGGGTCTATCACAACATTCAGTGCCAGTCTTGCTACACCAACTTCTAGTGTAACTTTTGTTGGTTTTCTCTTTTTTTTCCCTGGTTGGGAAGCTAGGTAGTACTATATATTTTCATGCATATTATAGTTAATTGTGTGCTTTGATTATGACAAAGGGATTACTTGCATGCCTGGTTTTCATGTTCTATCTTGTTTGATATCGATATGTCATAAGCCAACTCAATATGGTTCTGTGTATCAAAGAAGGTCATTCTCCAGTCTTTATCCTATGGCAACAATAAGAGTAACTCAAATTCCTCAGTCATTTAATAAGTTTATTTAGTTTCTTAGTTCATTTTGTTCTTCTGTGATTTATTTTATGGCAACAATATTTATTTAGTTTCAAAGTTTCCAGTTGTTTAAGATTTTATAGAATTTACATATTATTTTATGTAGTGTGGAATTGGTGCGATTAGTTATTGTTAATGGATTCAATATATGATTCTTACTCTTAAGGAAACTTCAATGATGAATAAGTGTCTGTTTGTATATTCATAAATGCATATGATACTTTTGCAAGTTGATCAAAGTTGTCTATAATGGGAAAAGGCTTTTATTCCCAAAAATCTTTCAAGCCTTTAATCTCAGCTAACAAGAGCTTACAACCTACAAAAGTCTTTTGTATTCCTATGATTGAAGTCTTGGAGATTCCAAGGATTGAAGGCTTTTTCCCATTAAATTCTTGTTCATTTTAGTAGAAGTCCTTTGAATTCTATGCACAGAGGCAAATAGAGAACTTTGACGCACTTGCAAAAGTATCATATGAATTTACAAACACATATACTTATTCAACATTGATGTTTCTCTTGGAGGAAGAACCATAAATTGAATCCATTAACAATAGCTAACCGCACCCTATCCCCACACTCCATAAAAGAATATGTAAACTTATTAAATGGCTGAGGAATCAAAGTTACCCCTACTGTTGCCATGGGATAAAGATTGGAGAATGACCTAGTTTGATACATAGAACCATATTGAGTTGGCCTATTTCATATCTATATCAAACAAGATATAACATGAAAATAAGGCACATGAGTAGTTCTTTCATCAAAATCAAAACACACAGTCAGCTATAGTATGCATGAATATGTATATCACTACCTGACATCACAACCAGAGGAATAAAAGAGATAACCAGTAGGATTTACACAGGAAGTTGCTATCGCAACATTTATAATGAAAGTTGTAGTAGAACCAAAATTATGATAAGCCTAGTTATTAGTGATGTACAGTGTCAATTGTTACCCTATAAACATAAGTATTCAATAAGTATAAAAACTAAGACCTGTGGAGAAGTAGACCATGGAGATGGCAAGGGTTTGGGTAAGTTTTGTGTCTCTTGTACATGTTAGAAAAAGGAAATTTGGTGAAGATTAGAAAATATTTCTTGGGTCCAACTACATTGCAGATCAAAATATTTAGTTGACATGATAGATATCGTGTTTGGTTACATTTTTTGGTAGACTTTTTGTCATCAAGCTTTGCAACTCTTTTGTTCTTTTCCTCCATCTTGCTAAGGAATGAACTCAGTCTATATAGGTAGGTCCTATCTTAACATTTAATTACAACTCTCCCTCTCAATCTCTCTAATGCATTTCTTTAATTCCTTTTTCTTTTCAAGCTTTCTACTTCAACATTGGTGAAAACTCGATGGGTCATTTCTTCAAGGGTTCTTAACCTACTTTTCTCTTTCCCTTATGCTAAAATTTTGATTGTGTTATTTAATATTTGATAAAGGGGACTTTGTTTAGGGATTGTGCCATGTGTTAGAGGAAATCTATGGACATGCAATTTGATACCCTATGAATTGTTGCGGCAGAGTAATAGGCAGTTTGGTGTCGTTGTGGTCTAACTCATTTTTTATGGTGTTTTACCCTATTTTATGGTTGTGAGACTTTTGCTATGGCCTCATCATTCTTTTGACAGCTAGGTAATTGCTCTTGACAAGTTCAGTAAACTTGAATTTTCTTGCCAATATCAAGTTTGGCTTTGGTATTGTCGTGTTCTATCAAGACGACTATATAATTAGTATTGCTCTTAACAATAGCTTTAAATCCAGTTGTCTGATTGACTCTTATCTTTCACAGGTTTCATTGGCTCTTTTCTTTAGAGCATACATTTTGGACTCTGAAGATACATATTTATTACAATGTATGTAGATATCAATTTTAGACTATAGTTGATTTTCCTCGTTCTTTTGGTTTTTGTTAACAATATATTTTTTCAACCTACCTTATTGCAAGTTGAATTTTTATTAACTTGTATAATTAAGTAGCCTATATTTGAAACCATAACACATGACTAATTGAGAAACCATTTTATGGATTTGAAACATTTGCCTACAATATTTATTTTAACATTATATTTGGTCATTATTACTTAACATTTCACACATTTATATTCCTTTTTTCCTTCTTTGTGTATATGCAAAGAATTAAATAAGGTTTCTCTTTGTGGTGGCAGTTTTGTTCCTCTAGAAGGTTCTATTTTTATGTTTCCTATCATAATACAAATCTAGATTCATCAACATAATCATCTCATGTTAGAATATATGATCAATGATAATTACAATTTCTTATTGTTAGCTAATAATTACGCTTTATATTTTTCATTGATTTCTTTATTTACTTCATTGGTTTTATTATTATATTATGAATAAAAGAGTGATCAAATTCTGTTTTTGTGTGGTAAAATAGTGGTTTTTTTCCTTTTGATCAGATTCTGTCAGTGCTATCATTGCTTAGTTCCAAAAGTTGGGAAGTCCTATTGTTTTATTCTCCAATGGTCTTTATCTTGAGAACTTGTCCTTGTATGCTCTTAGCATAACACTTTATTGATTTGTTGGTGAAAATGATCATGTGATTGATGAATCTCATATGCAACTGTTAAACTAGTCTACATAATCCTAAAAATTTTCCTTAGAGAAACAAATGCCAAGAAAGCCAATGTTTCAAATAAACATTAAACTTTTTTTTCCTTATGTGTTGGTTTCTTTTTTTTCTTTATCTCTCATTCGTACGGTATTTGATTTAAAAGAAGTTTGTTCATCAAAGCAGGTGTTGAGTTCATTCTTGAGCCAGATTGAGGAAAAGTACAAAAGAGTTGCCAAGTCCAACGAAAAAAGTTTATGCCAAAAAATGTAACCAAACATGATATGTACCATCTCAACTAAATATTTGTATCTACAATCATATCTACTTGGACCTAATAAATATTTTCTAATTTTCACCAAATTTTCTTTTTCTAACATGTATAGGAGACACATAACTTGTCCAAACCCTTGACATCTTCGTGGTCTACTTCTCCATAGGTCTCACTGTTTTTACTCATTGTATACTTATGTTTATAAGGAAACAATTGACATTTATATCACTTTTAACTAGGCTTATCATAATTTTAGGTCTACTAAAACATTCATTGTTAGTCTCCTACAACAACTTCTAGTGTAAATGCAATTGGTTCTCTCTTTTATTCCCCTTGGTTGTTTGATATAACATATGTGTTAGGCCAAATCAATATGTTGTGTATCAAAGGAGATCATTCTCCAATCTTTATCCTATAGAAACAATGGAAGTAACTCGAACTCCTCAGTCATTTAATAAGTTCATATAGTAAGTTCATATAGTTTCTTACTTCATTTTGCAATTCCATGATTTCTATTAAATCGAAGTTTCTAGTTGCTTTGGATTTTATGGAACTTACATATTATTTTATGGACTGTGGGGTGTGGGTGCTGTTAGTTACTATTAATGAATTCAATATATGGTTCTTCCTCCCAGAGAAACTTTAATGATGAATAAGTGTATGCATTTTCATAAATGCATATGATGCTTTTGCAAGTTTATTAGAGTTCTCTATATGCTTTGGTTTAATAAAAATCAATGAATAAAAAAATGAAGTCAAAAACTAAAAAATGAAGTTATCCCCACTGCCGCCATGGGATAAAGATTGGAGAATGGCCTAGTTTGATACACAGAACCATATTGAGTTGCCTATGTCATATTTGTATCAAACAAGATATAACATGAAAATAAAGCACGTGAGTAGTTCTTTCATCATAATCAAAACACACAATGAGCTATAGTATGCATGAATATGTATATCACTACCTAACATCCCAATAAAGGGAATAAAAGAAAGGACTAGTAGGATTTACATTGGAAGTTGTTGTAGCAACATTTACACTGAAAGTTATAGTAAATCCAAAATTATGATAAACCAAGTTTAAAACGATGTACAATGTTTGTTATTTGCCAATAAATATAAGTATACAATAAGTAAAAAATTATTGATACCTGTGGAGTAGTAGACCATGGAGATGGCAAGGGTTTGAGCAAATTTTGTGTCTTATGTACATGTTAGAAAGAGAAAAATTGGTGAAATTTAGAAAATATTTATCAGGTCCAAGTAGATTGTAGGTCAAAATATTTAGTTGAGATGGTACATATCATGTTTGGTTATATTTTTTGGCATAGACTTTTTATCATTAGGCTTGGCAACTTTTTTTTTCTTTTCCTCCATCTTGCTCAGGAATGAATTCAATCTATACAGGTAGGTCCTATCTTAACATTTATTTGTGCATCTCTCTCTCAATCTCTCTTATGCATTTCTTTAATTCCTTTTTCTTTTTATTTTCTTTTTAAATCTCTATTGCATCATTGGCGAGAGCTCTAACGGTCATTTCTTAAAGTGTACTTAATTTTCTTTTCGCCTTCTCTTTCTCTCAAATTTTAATTATGCAATCTAATATTTGATGAAGGGGATTTTGTTTGGGGATTGTGGCATGTTAGGGAAAATCTATGGATATGCAATTGGGTACCCTAGAATTGTTGCGGCAAAGTAATACATTTTGGAGTAGTTATGGTCTGGCTATTTTTTTTTTGTGGTGTTTTACTCTTTTTTATGGCTATAAGACTCTCACTTTGGTAATTTCTCCTCACAAGTTCAATAAACTTGAATTTCTAGCTAGTATAAAGTTTGGCTTCGGTATTGTCGTGTTGTATCAAAACTACTACATAATTAATATTGTTCTTAATAATAGTTTTAAATCTTGTTGCTTGATTGACTTTTATCTTTCATAGGTTTCATTGGCTCTTTTCTTTGGAGCACATATTTTGGACTCTAAAAGTACATATTCATTACAATGTATGTAGATATCAATTTTAGACTGTAGGTTATTTTCCTCATTCTTTTGGTGTATGTTAACAATATATTTCTTCAACCTACCTAATTGCAAGTTGACTTTCTTATTAACTTGTATAAGTGAGTAGTCTATAATTGAAACCATAATGCATGAGTAACTAAGAAACCATTTTATGGATTTGAAAGGGGATGAATATGTAAATTACTTCACCATCACAAGTCACAATCACTCAACATTTACCTACAATATTTATTTTAACATTATATTTGGTCACTATTGCTTAACAGTTCATACATTTTTATTATTTTTTTTCTTAGTATATATGCTAAGTGTCATACCCTAATTTCGTCCGGGGACTATTGCTTGATGGCATGCAACCTTTAATTGACCGCTTCGAGGTACTTGGCACCCTTCATTGCACAATATGTGAAGTCCCGAGATGTGATAGAAATAAAAAAGAAGCGTGGTTACGCAATCCATGGAATTCCGTAATGTGACGGAAACCAAAAAGAAGTATTGTTACGCAATCCGTGAGTTTCCGTAACTTTTTCAAAAGCTAAAAAAGAGTAATTACATGATCCGTAAGGTTCCGTAACCTTACGGAAAGAAAATAAGTATCTTTATGAGATTCGTAAAGTTTCGTAACGTTACGGAAAAAGAATCACCAAAAATGTAAAGGGGGTGTATTTAGTAAAAAGGGGGTGCAAATAGCAACCAGGCCCACTTGGGCCTTCCAGATTCTTCCTCCAGAAGGCGGTTGCTTCTGGAGGAAGCAACCTGACTCGCCTGGGCGAGCTGGGTGGCAAGCTCCTCCCCTATTTTTCTATAAATAGGGGGAGGAGTGAAGAGGAAAGGAGTTCAGCCTTCTTGGCACTTCGTATTCACTTGAAATTGCTGAGGAAAATTGTTTCCGTGAAGAAAATCCAAGCCGAGGCACTTCCGTAACGTTTCCGTGGGTAATTACGCGAAGATTTTCAACCGTTCTTCGACATTCATCGTTCGTTCTTCGTTGTTCTTCGGTCTTCAACCGGTAAGTACCCCTAATCGAGCTTTTCAATTCATTCTATGTACCCGTGGTGGTCCCCATTTGTTTTTTGTACTTTTATTTCTCGTTTCATTTACTTTCCGTACCCCCTTTTGACGAGCTTCAGTCATTTATTTAAGTAATTTCTCGCCTAATCAAAAAATAAAATAAATTTCCACCGATCATTTGATTTGTAATATCCGTTAATTTCTGTTAAAATGAAATCTGGTCGTTCAGTCGTGCCGTAATCACGTTGGAAATCAAAAAAGAGGTAAAATAATAATATAATAATCAAAAAATACCTTTTAGTAAATTAAAGCGACAAAAATCAATCGGACGTTTCTCTTTGGGATTTCTCTTTCTTAATTGAATTGACTAATAACTAAAATAAAACTAAGGCTAAAATCAACTCGCAAAGTCAAGCTCGTCCACAAAAAAAAATCACTAAAAAAGGATTTGAAAAGTTCAATATCTCAGTTTTTCTTACCAAGTAAATGGATCATTTTTAAGGTCCAACACCTTAAAATGATCACCTTCCAAGTAAAAGGAATCGCTTGATTCACCCTAAGAAAGAACTACGTAGGTCTGATTTCCTCTTCGATGGAGGGTACGTAGGAGCAAGAGCCCCGCTTTTGTCGACCTCAAAAAATAAAAAGAAATAAAAGTTAAGGTAACACAATTTCCACAATTCTAAAAAATAAGGTTGTTGTCCTTTGAGACAAACGTGAGAGGTGCTAATGTCTTCCTCAAACGTAAATACAACTCCCGAACTTGGAATATTCTTTTTGACTGGTTTCCTTCGGTTTTTCCGACGTTTTCCACAAATAAAAGTTGGTGGCGACTCCGCGCATCTTTCCTCTGGAAAGTGCACCCGTGAGCCTCACCTCGCTCGCCCGCAAAAGGTCATGTTGCGATAGTTGGCGACTCCACTGGGGAATGTTTTTGTGAGTTAGGCCTATTTTAAGGAATTGTGGAATTGTGAAACTTTGTGTGTGCATTTGTTGAACTGTGTAAAATGTAATAACTGCTGTCTTTTCCACATTTTTACACTGCATTCTAAGCACCCACGGGTTTGAGTAAAAAAGGGGCCCTATACCTGGGTTCATGGGAATCTAAGGAGTGGAGGTGAATCTATGATCATGTTAGGTCTCCGACTTGCTTGATAATGGTGAAACCTCATCTAGAGCTTTCTCTCTTTATAATATGTTGTCGTTGGTATTCCATACTGCCACAATATTATTATCTTGAGTGATGATACCTCTAGAAAACAGCTGTGTGAGTTATGAATCGTTGGGAGTAGTTATTAGAGACCCCTAGATATTATCCTATAGGTTCCCAAATAAGGGCATAAAGCAAACACGCTCTGTGCCATTTGTTCTCATACATTTCTCTGCGAATAGCACATAAAATATAGTTTTGCTAGTGATGTTTTGTTTCTCTAGAGTAATACGTCATTTTTAATACATACGTTGAGGCGCCATAATGCCTAGAACGTAGTATTAAAAAGATGGACCTTTTTTGGTCTCGTATATGTAAATTACCCCTTGTTTTGTTTTCTTTCCGTTTTCATGCATGTGCATTGCATCATTCATATCGGAGTCTTGATCCACCCTTTTTTTTAGGTAAATGATGGGGACAAGTCAAAACGGAAAAAAATTTTATCAAGTCAAGATTAAGGGCCTAAATGTCACCAGCCTTAAGGAGTTGGGACGATTGATGGGACCCCTCCAAAGGCAAGCCTTCCGCAAAGTGTACGGAAAGATTTTAGATTTGACAGCGGCGGAGGTATTTACAGAAGCTGTTGTATCCCTCGCCAAATACTATGACCAGCCATTGAGATGCTTCACATTTGGGGACTTCCAAATGGTGCCGATCGTTGAAGAATTTGAGGAGATATTAGGATGCCCTCTTGGGGGAAGAAAACCGTATCTTTTCTCCGGGTTTCTTCCCTCCTTGAGTAAGATTGCAGCTGTGGTCGGAGATTCGGCAAGAGAGTTGGATCGTATGAAGCAAACTCGAAACGGCGTAGTGGGCCTGCCGCGGAAATACTTGGAAGGCAAGGAAAGGGATATGGCAAGTCAAGAAAAGTGGGTCCCGTTTGCGGATATACTAGCTTTGCTAATCTTTGGGGTTGTCCTCTTTCCGAACATGGACGGTTTGGTGGACCTAGCCACAATTGATGCTTTCCTTGCATATCACCATAGCAAGGAGAGCCCAGTGGTGGCTATCTTGGCGGACTTATTTGATACATTCGACCGACGGTGCGAGAAGAATAGCGCACGGATCGTCTGCTGCTTACCCGCTTTTGTGTGTGGTTGGTTTCGCATAAGACACCCATGTCCACTTCAAAGTTATCGCTCGTGCGTCGAAAAGAGAAGAGTCGATTGGGACCAACACTTGGCTGGGATAGGAGGCGGCACAATTAATTGGTTTCCTCGATGGAAGGAAGGAAAGGAGGGAGTTCTTTTCTCATGTGGGGACTACCCTAACGTTCCGTTGATGGGGACGAGGGGTTGTATTAACTATAATCCCGCACTTGCCATAAGACAACTAGGGTTCCCCATGAGGGGAGCGCCAACGGAAGAGAGCCTCTCGCCTTTCCTTGTGAGAGATTTCGGCGCGCAAAGTCTCAAGGTTGTACAAAGAGTCCACAAGGCGTGGAGAAGTCCGTTGAGGAGGGATAAAGAACTTAGGGTCATCCGTAATGGCATCATCGGTGGTTATCATGAATGGCTAAGAGTTCATACGCGAGGGTTAGAATGGCTCTCCAAGTTGAAAGTTGTCAATGAGGAGAATTTCGAAGCTCCGAAAGAGGATGAAGAAATCCAAGCTCTAAAATTAGAGCTAGGAAAGGCAAGACTCGCCAAAGAAAAATTCAAGTCAGCCGCTACAAACATCCAGAAAGAGTGCACCGAGTTATGAGAGGAAAATGCGGCCACTGCAAGAGCCCTTGAACAAGAAACCAAAAGGGCCCGCAAGGAGGAACATGGCCGAGATAAATTCCGAGGAGCTTTGTAGAGCAGCAACAATGAGCTCAAGCTCCGGAGAGAGGAAAGGGACTAGTCACGGGTGCATGGCATGATCTTAAAGGAAGAGTTAGCTGCTTGCTCTAGATCCAATAGGAGTTTGGCTCAACACTTGGAAACCACGGAGCAAAGCATGCTAGCTATCATAGTGCAATACAAGGAAGAGTTAAACCAGTCGTTGACCCATGAACAAAAGCTAGTAGAGGACTTCGGACAAGCATACGCCGAGAAGGAAGCAAGAGGGAGGGTGATTGATGCATTGCATCAAGAAGTGAACATGTGGATGGATAGGTTCGCCTTGACCTTGAATGGAAGTCAAGACCTCCCGCGACTACTAGCCAAAGCAAAGGTCATCGCTGAAGTGTGTACAGCCCCCGAGGAAATTCACGGGCTAATCAATTACTGTCAACACATGATAGATTTGATGGCTCATATAATTAGAAACCGTTAGGTTCTGTTGTAACACTTTTGTATGATCTTGGCTAGATAAAAGCTTTGTTCCTCTTTATAAAACGAGAAGTTTTGAAACTCATCACGTTATCTAAAAAAAGGGCCTTGAGGTGGATCCAAGTGCTCTGATCATTCATTAGTATATTCATGTTTTGGTGGCATACTCACCATTGTTTGTTTCTTTAGGGAACTCACCATAACTAAGAAAGCGCAAAGGCACCCCTATAACACTCGATCCAGAAAAATGGATAATGAAGAGGGAGTGCAAGAACAGATGAAGGCCGACCTATCGGCCTTAAAAGATCAAATGGCTTCTATCACGGAGGCCATGCTAAAACTTCATAAAACTATAGAAGATAATGCCACGGTGGCCGCCTCCAATACAGCTAGGGAAGCGGAACCGATGCTACAGCCCGCAATAAACTTGGGCCGAGACAGAAACACGACGGTGTTCGGTCGGAGGTATAGTCCTCAAGCTTACCCTTATGGTTTGCCTCCGGACTTCACTCCCCGTACCGCTCCGGACGATTTGAGCTAAGCCCCTACCTTCGAGGGGCAACTCCCTCCTTATGCTGACTATCCTCTGCGAGAAGACGATGAAGAAGATGCCCATCTAGGCCCTCTACTTCCCCTCAAGGATCCGGCCCCCCATGAATTGCCCCAACCAAACATAGTCTGCCATGTCCCGTCTCCACCCACACCCGTTAAAGAATCCGTTCCCTTTGCAAAAGATAAGGGAAAGATTGATTTACTTGAAGAGAGGCTGAGGGCGGTAGAAGGCCTCGACAACTGCCCATTCTCGGATTTAGCGGATCTCTGTCTGGTACCTGACATCGTCATCCCTCCCAAGTTTAAAGTACCAGATTTTGATAAATACAAAGGGACGACATGTCCAAAATGACATCTTCGGATGTATTGCCGGAATATGGGGGCATATTCTACGGACGAAAAGCTGTTGATGCATTTCTTTCAAGACAGCTTATCCGGAGCAGTAGTGGCATGGTATACCAATCTGGAAGCTTCTCAAGTCCGGTCATGGAAAGACTTGGCAACTGCCTTCATTAGGCAGTACCAATACAACATGGATATGGCTCCTGATTGGAACCAGCTTCAGAGCATGACCAAGCGAGAACATGAGTCCATTAAAGAATATGCCCAAAGGTGGAGAGACCTCACAGCCCAAGTCGTCCTGCCCATGACTGAGAGGGAGATAATCACAATTATGGTAGATATGTTGCCTATGTTCTACTATGAGAAGCTAATAGGATACATGCCAGCTAACTTTGCGGACCTCGTCTTCGCCGGAGAAAGGATTGAGTCCGGACTGAGAAAAGGCAAGTTTGAATATGCCTCCAACGTTGCCCCCAACAACAACAGAAGAGCCCCAGTGGTGGGCACGAGGAAAAAGGAAGGAGATACCCACGCGGTCACCATCGCCCCAACATGGATGAAAGAGCCCCAAAATGTCCAAAACTCATACCAGCACAACCCCCCGAACTTTTCAATCCGAGCCGGGAGTTTCCTCCCAACTCAAGTGAAAGGACCTCCCGCAACAGAAAGAACGCCTGCCCAACACACAACTCCAGCCACACCTCGGCCAGCCAATAATACAACTCCTGGTGCGAGCTATAATAATGCACGGCGCACCTTTCCGAGAGATGATTTCTCTCCTATTCCCATGGCATACTCCGAGTTATGGCCTTCATTATTGGAAAATCATTTGGTGGTGGTCATACCCGGGAAGGTCTTCCAGCCACCATACCCCAAGTGGTACAACTCGGATGCCAAGTGTGCATACCATAGTGGAGCTCCCGGACACAACATTGACTCTTGCCTGTCGTTCAAATATAAGGTGCAACACCTAATTAATGTTGGCTGGTTATCATTCCAAGAGGAGGGTCCCAACGTTAAAACCAATCCACTGGCCAGTCATGGAGGGGCTAGCGTAAACGCCATCGAAAAGGATGGGCCGTCAAGGGCAAAGAGATTGGAAGGTGTGGCTACATCTAGACGGTTCATCTACCAGTCGTTGCAAGCGGCATGCATGGTCTCTCGTGGCGGAGACGAAAGGGACGAATGTTTATTTCATCTCGGGGAATCGCACGACATGGAAATCTATCCCGCGGTGGAAGAATTGCTTCAGCGGCTCATGGACTGGGGGCAGCTCGAAGTGTCCAAAGGAGGGAGGGAAGAACCACAGATTTGCATGCAGTCGGAAGAAAAGAAGGTTCCCCCGACCCCCAAAGCCCTAGTAATATGTTTCACTAGGAAAGGGACCGGCTCCATGCCCATGTACCCCCGCACGGCGCCCAAGCCGACGCCGTTTGCATATCAAAGCAATAAGGCCGTTCCGTGGAAGTATACCCCTCCCGCTTTTGGAGAAAGAGTTGCAACCGAAGTTGACTCCTTGTCAGCCAAGGTGACCAACATCACCGGCCTCAGTGGCGTAACCCGCAGTGGCTGGGTGTTCGCTCCCCCTCACTCGGCAGAATTGCCCTCCAAGGGGAAAGCGTCCATGGTCCAAGAGCCCACAGACGTAGCCACCCCCTCGAAAGAAGTGGATCCTCCGGTGGTAAAAGGAGCTGAAAAGAAAGAAGGTCTTCAAGGAAAGACGGTGACTTTGGAAAAGGCTCATGAGTTCCTCTGTCTCATCCAACAAAGCGAGTTTAAAGTAGTTGAGCAACTAAATAAAACTCCGGCAAGAATCTCTTTGCTCGAATTGCTCATAAACTCTGAGCCTCATCGTGCACTGTTGATAAAAGTCCTCAACAAAGCCCATGTAGCACACGACATCTCAGTTAAGGGTTTTGAAGGCATTGTTAATCATATAACCACCAATAATTATATCGCGTTTGCGGAAGAAGAGATTCCCATTGAGGGGAGAGGGCACAACAAGGCTCTACATGTGTCTGTCAGATGTATGGACCATGTCGTCGCTAAGGTTCTCATCGACAATGGTTCAAGTCTAAATGTGATGCCGAAGACCACCTTGGAGAAGCTTCCTTTTAGTGTGTCACGTCTAAAACCAAGTTCGATGGTGGTACGAGCCTTTGACGGTAGTCGGCGGGAAGTGATGGGGGAAATCGACATCCCCATTCAAATAGGCCCCCACACTTGCAATGTGGTTTTTCAAGTGATGGACATAAATCCCGCCTACAGCTGCCTCTTGGGGAGACCTTGGATTCATGCACTGGGAGTGGTCCCTTCGACGCTTCACCAAAAATTGAAGTTCGCGGTTGGTGGACTTTTGGTGATAGTGTCAAGTGAAGAGGATATGTTAGTGAGCTGCCCCTCCTCCGCACCATATGTAGAAGCAGCGGAAGAATCATTGGAAACAGCTTTCCAATCCTTCGAGGTGGTGAGTTGTGCCTCTGTGGAAACGAGTCCGTTGCTACCTTCTCTCTCTAATGCGGCCATAATGGTGGCACGGGTGATGCTCAAGCACGGATATAAGCCCGGAATGGGTCTGGGCAAGGACGGCCTCGGGAATGCCGATTTGGTCGATATTAAGGGAAACCCGTACAAATATGGGTTGGGGTATGAACCCGGGATGCCAAGAAGGAGGAATGCACCGTCAAGACTCCGGGCAGATAGGGCATGGCCCATCCATGTTAGCCAGTGTTTCACCAGTGCTGGAATAATGTTCGAGGAAGAGGTAGTAGCCATAGGAGAGGAGTTCCCACAAGACCCGCCAAATTTTGTGCGGCCCTGCCATCCCGATTCCCAAGTGGGGATTTGGCGCGTGATAAGCCAGTCAGAGATTTATACCGCTGATTCAATGTAATTAGAGGCTATAGATTCCTTTCTCTTTTTTTTTGTGAAACCTACCTTGTTAAATAAACAAAGAGATCTTGTTTCATCTGTTCTTGCAGTTCCCCCTTTTCTCATATCATTTTGCATGTTTTTGTTTCTTTTGTCTTGATTGGTATAGATATGAGGGTCAAGTCTTTGAGGATCCTAACGACGAGTGTTTGACAATCGATTTTGACCAAGATGTGAGCCAAATGATAAGCGAAGAAGAGGAAGAGGACGTCCTTTCACCAGAGTTGGAGAGGTTGATCGCTCAAGAAGAACGCGAAATGAAGCCTCACCAAGAGGAAACCGAACTGGTAAACTTAGGGACCGAAGAGGGAAAGAAAGAAGTAAAAGTAGGAACCGGTATGACCGCACCTATCCGCCAAGGCTTGATAACCCTTCTTAAAGAATATCAAGACGTCTTTGCGTGGTCATACCAAGACATGCCCGGTCTGGACTCCGACATTGTGCAACATAAGTTGCCATTAAATCCTGGGTCTTCCCCGGTTAAGCAAAAGCTACGAAGGATGAAACCCGAAATGTCTTTAAAAATCAAAGAAGAAGTGAGAAAGCAATTCGATGCGAGTTTCTTAGCTGTAGCTCGATACCCGGAGTGGGTGGTCAACATTGTCCCGGTCCCAAAAAAGGACGGCAAAGTGCGAATGTGCGTAGACTATCGGGACTTAAACCGAGCCAGTCCTAAAGACAATTTTCCCCTGCCACACATTAATATACTAGTGGATAATACAGCCAAGTTCACCGTTTTCTCTTTTATGGATGGTTTCTCAGGGTATAATCAAATAAAGATGGCACCCGAAGATGTGGAGAAGACTACTTTCGTCACCCTATGGGGAACGTTTTGCTACAAAGTGATGGCCTTCGGGCTGAAAAATGCTGGGGCAACCTATCAGCGTGCCATGGTAGCATTGTTCCATGACATGATGCATAAAGAGATAGAGGTCTATGTAGATGACATGATTGCCAAATCTCAGACTGAGGACGAACACCTCGTCAATCTGCGTAAGCTGTTTGGAAGGCTGCGGAAATACCAATTGAAGCTAAACCCAATCAAGTGCACCTTCGGGGTAAAATCGGGGAAGTTGCTAGGATTTATTGTGAGCCAAAAAGGGATAGAGATAGATCCCGAGAAAGTGAAGGCTATTCTTGAAATGCCAGAGCCGCGCACGGAGAAGCAGGTTCGAGGTTTCTTGGGCAGGTTAAATTACATCGCGAGATTTATCTCGCAACTCACCCCTACATGTGAGCCCATCTTCAAGCTATTACGTAAGAACCAGGCGGTCCTGTGGAACAGCGACTGCTAAGAGGCCTTCGAGAAGATCAAACAGAGCCTTGCAAACCCCCCGGTGCTCATGCCACCTGTAACAGGAAGACCTTTTTTCCTGTACATGACTGTGTTAGACGAGTCTATGGGATGCGTGTTGGGACAACACGATGACTCTCGAAAAAGGAACAAGTCATTTACTACCTAAGCAAGAAGTTTACCGCATGTGAGATGAATTACACAATGCTGGAAAGGACGTGTTGCGCCCTGGTATGGGCGTCACATCGTCTTAGGCAGTACATGCTCAGTCATACCACATGGCTTATCTCCAAAATGGATCCCGTGAAATACATCTTTGAGAAACCAGCCCTCACGAGATGAATCGCTAGGTGGCAGGTACTACTATCTGAATTCGATATTGTGTACGTCACCCAAAAGGAGGTAAGGGGAAGCGCCTTCGCAGATTATTTGGCGCAGCAACCCCTCCGGGATTATTGGCCGATGCACCCTGAGTTCCCGGATGAAGACATCATGGCCCTGTTCGAAGAGAAGCGGACGCATGAGGACATAGACAAATGGATTGTTTGCTTCGATGGGGCATCTAATGCTTTGGGCCATGGAGTTGGGGCAGTCCTTGTGTCCCCGGATGATCAGTGTATTCCTTTCACGGCCAGGCTGGGTTTCGATTGTACCAACAATATGGTCGAATATGAAGTGTGCGCCCATGGGATTCAAGCGGCCATTGATTTTGATGTAAAGCTACTCAAAGTATATGGAGACTCGGCTTTGGTAATACGCCAGTTGAGAGGAGAATGGGAAACTAGGGATCCAAAGTTGATACTCTATCAAACTCACATCTTGAAGTTAGCTGAATTCTTTGACGACATTTCTTTCCACCACATACCTCGAGAAGAGAACCAAATGGCCGATGCATTGGCCACCCTGGCATCCATGTTTCAACTTGCCCCGCACGGGGATCTGTCGTACATCGAATTCAGATCTCAGGGCAAGCCAGCACATTGTTGTGCGATAGAGGAAGAGCAAGATGGGAAACCGTGGTACTTCGACATCAAACAATATGTTGAGAACAAAGAATATTCACCAGGGATTTCCGACAATGACAAAAGAACATTAAGGAGATTGGCTACTGGTTTCTTTGTGAGTGGTACCATCTTGTACAAACGAAACCACGACATGACCCTCCTACGATGCGTAGATGCCAAAGAGGCGAACTACATGATTGAGGAAATCCACGGGGGTTCATTTGGGACACATGCCAATGGGAATGCTATGGCCAGGAAGATCCTTAGGGCCGATTATTACTGGCTCACTATGGAAAATGATTACTGCGCCCATGTAAGGAAATGTCATAAATGTTAAGTGTACGCGGACAATGTCAATGTTCCGCCACATCCTCTGAATGTTATGTCCGCCCCTTGGCCTTTTTCCATGTGGGGGATAGATGTCATTGGGGCCATCGAACCCAAAGCTTCGAATGGTTATCGCTTCATTCTGGTGGCGATAGACTAATTCACCAAATGGGTCGAAGCGGCCTCTTATACCAATGTCACGAGAAGTGTGGTGGTCAGATTCATAAAGAGGGAATTGATTTGTCGATACGGACTCCCTAGGAAGATCATTACTGACAATGGCACCAATCTGAACAACAAAATGATGCAGGAAATGTGTGGGGATTCAAGATCTAGCATCATAACTCTACCCCTTATCGGCCGAAGATGAATGGGGCTGTAGAGGCTGCAAATAAAAATATTAAGAAGATTATTCAGAAGATGACGGTGTCATACAAAGATTGGCATGAGATGCTGCCTTTCGCCCTCCGCGGATATAGAACCTCGGTACGAACTTCTACTAGGGCAACGCCATATTCCTTGGTTTATGGGATGGAAGCGGTACTCCCATTTGAGGTAGAGGTCCCTTCCCAGAAGATACTGGCGAAATCAGGCCTATAAGAGTCAGAGTGGGCTCAAACACGCTACGACCAACTCAACCTTATTGAAGGTAAGTGTTTGACGGCCATGAGCCATGGGCGCCTGTATCAACAAAGGAAAAAGAACGCGTTCAACAAGAAGGTACGCTCGCGCAAGTTCAACGAGGGGGACCTTGTGCTGAAAAAGATATCCCACGCTGTTAAGGATAATCGAGGAAAGTGGGCCCCGAATTACGAAGGGCCTTTCGTTGTGAAAAGAGCTTTTTCTAGGGGTTCTCTGATACTCACCAACATCGATTGAGAGGAACTACCCTCGCCCGTGAACTCCGATGTCATTAAACAATATTACGCTTGAAGTCTAGGGCAATTGAGGGAATCGCTGGATGTTCTTTTACTTTTGAGTTTTTTGTTCTTCTTGGTTTCCTCCCGGGATTCCCATCCGCTGTAATTATCTCGTCACATTTCTTTAAAAGAAGAGAACATGGGTTGAGGCTTCAGTCCTCACTTTGGTTTTAAACCTTGTGTTAGTTCGTATAACCTGAGCCCTCTTCGCTCAGTTCATGGGGTGCCCCAAGCGCTTAATTAAAACTGAACCTAACTAGTTTTCACTAAGAAGATCATTGCATTGAAAAAATTCATGCATGCACATACACATGCATATTTTGCGATAACATGGGCAGAATCGTCTTAGGCCACGGTCAGAAGTCGAGACAAAGTTAAACGGAAAAAATCAACCAAGGTAAGACGACGACTCTGTCACGATTTGCCACGCATTGTTGCTTCCTATTTTCAGGTACTTAGGGACGGATGAAAATGGAGGATAGGGTCACGACCGACAAATCGTCGTCCCTTCCCGGCGCTGGACAAGCGGAAAACGTTGCTGCAAAGCAGCCCAGTATCCTTTAAATTCGAAGTAATTATTACTATCGTTTGTTTAAAATAAATAATTGATGCCTGATCTAACTTAAGTAGGTTCGAGTAGGCAAACGCTAACCTGTAAGGGGCCATGGTTATGTTTCCCCTAAAAAAATAAAAAATAAATAATAAATAAAAATTGGCAGGTTAGCTCGCCTGGGCGAGCAACCCCTGCACCAAATTATAAAAAACGAGGGAGGGGAACGTTTTCTTCACCCAAAGACTTCCCCCCCCCCCCCCCCCTCATTCAAAAAGAGAAAGCTCACGGCTTTTGCTTCCCCGAGCCATCTTTGGTTGCATTTTGCTTTCATTTCTGGTATTCCTACTCACTCCAACAAGTAAGTATTTAATCCTTGAGTTTTTAGCTTTCCATTGGTGCATTTTGTTCATTTTTTGGTGCTCTAAATTGTGAGAATGTGCTCAAATTTGTGGGGCAGTTTTGGGTTGTTTTCATGCTTGGTTTGTTAGAGTTGAGGGGTTGAAGGGGATGGCCTTAGGCCTATGTTGTATTCTGAAGTAGTGGGGCATGCCACATTGCCCCCATTCTCTTGCTATTTGTGCCTAAACATGCGCCCACCAAGTGCTCGGTGAAATGCCCCAATGACATATGAATATGGTTTTGTAAGATTGGGATTGTGGGACTATTTTATATACATAGGGACAGCATAGAGGATTCAAAATAGGTGCCCAAATGAAATTCTAAGCTTAGGAACCCAAGCTCTTAGCTTCAATGCAAGGAAACATGGCTTGTGTCTAAGAATCTAAATTTTGGTTTTGAAAGTGGAAAGGCATGAAAATTTGGACATGCTTGAGAGGGTTTTTACTAGAATTTGGCTGCCCCATGAGGGATACTTTGCATCTAGGTAGCATGGAAAATACCTTTCAATGGTATGTACATATGTGTGTGAATATAGGTAGCATGGAAAACACCTTTCAATGGTGTGTATATATGTGAATATATGGCATAAAATTCCTTGCAAAGTGTGAATGAGTAGCAAAAAATGCCCTTCAACATATGCGTATTTGAGGATAGGTAGCATTAGGAGCCCTTTAGAAAATGTACCCATGTCAAAAATGGCCTGAGGACGCTCCCTAAATGAATATATGATGTGGAATTATCCCTCAAATGCATATAGATGGCATGGAATTTCCTTTTCAAATGCAAGTATGTGCATGATGTAATTAGCTTTCCAATGTGCATATAAATAAATGTGAGTAAAACAACAACAAAAAAAATTGTATGTTAAATACTTCAAATATGTGTAGGTAGTTTGTGATAAGTAAAATGTTTAGGATGTGAATAGGTGTAAATTTTGACACAATGCCTTGGGCACGAGAATGTGTGTTCTTTTCAAAGATGTATATATGTGTGGTAACTAGAATGTGTTGGATGTCCTTGTATGTTGACATAAATAGTAGGATATTTTACACATACGCATGTTCATAAATGTGTTACATTAAATGTGTGCATGAGTTCGTTCTAAATCGGAAAGATTAGCATGTCATCTTTGTGTTAAAACAAGCATTTTTCTTGTAGACTAACTTTCCAACTGTCTGTCTTCGCAGGAAATGGCTTTGAGGAAGCTTTCCTCGAAGAGATCTAGGAAGGAAGTCGCGGCCGCAGGAACTAGTGCCGCTCCCGAGTTTGATAGCCATCGTTTCAGGAGCACTGAGCACCAGCAGTGTTTCGAAGCCATTAAAGGATGGTCCTTCCACTGAGAGAGATGCGTCTAGCTCAGGGACGACGAGTACACAGATTTCCAAGAGGAGATAGCTCGCCGGCGTTGGACGTCGCTGGTCACTCCCATGGCCAAGTTTGATCCAAATATAGTTCTCGAGTTTTATGCCAATGCTTGGCCTACAGAGGAGGGTGTACGGGACCTTCGGTCATGCGTAAGGGGCCAGTGGATTCAGTTCGATGCAGACGCCCTCAGTCAGTTCCTGGGATACCCGCTAGTATTAGAGGAGGGCCAGGAGTGCGAATACAGTCAGAGAAGGAACCGGGCTGACGGATTTGACGAGGAGGCCATTGCTCAGTTGCTATGCATACCAGGTTAGGATTTTGCCCGGACCGTTACCAAGAGACGGGTGCGAATCATGCGCACCAACATGACTACCTTGACCCAGACATGGATGACGTTGCTGCTCAGCAACATCCTGCCCAACGATCATAATTCCGACCTCCCTCTGCCGAAGTGTCAGCTGGTGTATGCCATCCTGACACGGATGAGCATTCACGTGGCTCAGTTGATCGCTGATGCCATTTATTTATTTGCAGGTATGCCACCTACCAGGCACCCTCTAGACCCAGATAAGTCTAATAGGGCCCTAGGTTTTCCGGCATTGATCACGGGTCTCTGCCAGTCATTCGGGGTTCCTGTCACACCTAGTAAGGTGATTCAACCGCCGATCACCCGGGCTTTCATAGAGAAGTATTGCACGCCCAGACAGACGCAGGGTGGCGACCGGGAGGGAGCGGTGCCGAATGACCAGGAGATCCCTAGATCCATATTCTCTTTTTATGTTTCCTCTTTTATCTGCTACGTATCATTTTATTTTGTATAACTGAGGGACTAACGTTTGTAGTGTTTTGATTGACTCTTGTTTTGTGCATACATGTCATTTGAACTGTTACGTTAGTGCTTACTTTGTTGTTGTCAATAGTGTTTGTTGAAATTCCGGAACCGTGTAGAGTTTTTAATTTAGGAACGCCGTCCTAAAAATAAAATGAACCAAAAATCATGATAAAAAGAAAGAAGCGTTGTGAGTAAATGTCATGTCTATGTATATAAAGAAAAGAAAAAGGTTTTTATTTATATATATGTAAAAGGAAAATGTGTATAAAAGGATTTTGTGTGTGTAAATAATGTGTGAAAAGAAATTCTTGTGTGTGTGAGCGACGAGTGTATATAAAGAAACTTTTGTATAAACTACGGGTATGTGTGGGAAAAAACGAAAAAAAAGAAATCTTTGAACATGAATAGGGTTTGTATATAGACCGTGTTGACATAAAGAAAAAGAGTTCTAATGCGTATACAGAAAAAGTTCGTCATGTATAGGAATGAAGGTGTACAAAGAAAAGTTTTCTCGTAAATGGCAATGGATGTATAGTTTTTGTGAACATAAAAATGAAACAAAAAGAAGAAGAAAGGAAGACCTCGAAGGTCGACATGTTATGGTCGTAGGAAGCATAAATCATTCGTAGAGAGCAAACATATCTTTTGGAAACAAGGGACTGACGCTAAGAGTTTATTTTCCTGAATGGCCGAGATAAGAATGGATGGTTTCATTGAACCGATGAAAGAACATAACTTGGAAACGTTGGGTCTGTTTGTGCAAATCCCCAACCGTAGTATCGCAATGCCATAAACTGGATGCTGAGTGCCCCCCTAGCTGTGGCCATGACTAATTTTGCACGTTGTTTCCAAATCATCATTGTTACGCGTGCCTTGTGGAAATGATATGGAAGTTCAGCCCGAGACCGACACCTTGACACACGAATTGGTTTTGCCCCAGATATCAAGATCGGGCTCCCACGATAAAAGACCCCATTGAGACACAACCTTAGACTATTTTGAACCTTGGCCTATAAAAAGAATCCTCATCCTTTCCCCCGAAGCAAAGGACAGCGGAATCTCCTCAAGGGAGAGCAAATAGAATCCTAAAACTCAATTTCCCAAAGAAAGGAATGGAGAAGGAGAAATGAAAAGAAAGAAAAGGAAGAAATGAAAAGAAAGAAAAGGAAAAAATGAAAAGAAAGAAAAAGAAGGATTCCCGATCAAAGATCGGAAGGAAGTAAAAAGGAAAAGATCGGAGGAAAACAAAGTAATTCCCGATCAATGAAAAAAAGAGAACAGAAGATCTTCAGACCAGATAAATTTTTGGCAAGGTAAGTGACTGCCGGCAAAGGAAAACCCATTTTTTGGTGGTTCTTCCTTTGGGATTGCCATTCAAAGTCATTCTCGACTGGCAATATCCCACCCCACATAAACAAAGAGGAAAAGATCGAAACACCCAGCTTCCTCTCCAAAAACACTACCCTCGAGAAAATCCTATTAATCCGTGATCGTGCGTGTGATCTTTTGGTTCGATAGGAAATCGCGTGCAAAATAAATTCATGGTGCAATTATGGTTTGGGATTAGGGTAAAACACTTGCCTGTGTGAGTTTTTTATACACTATGAGTGATTTATTCCCAGTTTCAGTTTGACCCGATGTTTTCCTTGAATGTTCATTTAAAAGCTAAATGTTGACATCCTGCCCTCGATTTTCGGTTACAAGGAAAATTACCTTTGGCACGGGTATATTGTTTCTCTAAGATATGGTGCTCACGCGAATGATTTATTTTTCTTTGCAAAAAGCATGTTTGCCTTTTTTAGATGAAAAAAAAAACTGGTGGACTATTCGGTCCTGCCAACAAATCTTGTTCGGAGACCCATGAATTGATTGTCTAGTGCTGTTCATGTGTCCTCCACCATCGAGTCTGGAGCCCCACGAATAGATTGCCTAGCACTGTTCGCCTATCCTCCATTCTCCACTTTTATTCGGAGCCCCATGAATTGATTGTCATTCATGCATCCTCCACCATCGAGTCTGGAGCCCTGCGAATTGATTGCCTAGCGTTGTTCGCCTATCCTCCATTCTCCACTTTTATTCGGAACCCCATGAATTGATTGTCATTCATGCATCCTCCACCAACGAGTCTGGAGCCCCACGAATTGATTGCCTAGCATTGTTCGCCTATCCTCCATTCTCCACTTTTATTCGAAGCCCCATGAATTGATTGTCATTCATGCATCCTCCACCATCGAGTCTGGAGCCCCGCGAATTGATTGTCTAGCGTTGTTCGCCTATCCTCCATTCTCCACTTTTATTCAGAGCCCCATGAATTAATTGTCATTCATGCATCCTCCACCATCGAGTCTGGAGCCCCGCGAATTGATTGTCTAGCGCTGTTCGCCTATCCTCCATTCTCCACTTTTATTCGGAGCCCCATGAATTGATTGTCATTCATGCATCCTCTACCAACGAGTTTGGAGCCCCGCGAATTGATTGCCTAGCGTTGTTCGCCTATCCTCCATTCTCCAATTTTATTCGGAGCCCCATGAATTGATTGTCATTCATGCATCCTCCACCAACAAGTCTGGAGCCCCGCGAATTGATTGCCTAGCGTTGTTCGCCTATCGTCCATTCTCCACTTTTATTTGGAGCCCCATGAATTGATTGTCATTCATGCATCCTCCACCAACGAGTCTGGAGCCCCGCGAATTGATTGCCTAGCGCTGTTCGCCTATCCTCCATTCTCCACTTTTATTCGGAGCCCCATGAATTGATTGTCATTCATGCATCCTCCACCAATGAGTCTGGAGCCCCGCAAATTGATTGCCTAGCGCTGTTCGCCTATCCTCCATTCTCCACTTTTATTTGGAGCCCCATGAATTGATTGTCATTCATGCATCCTCCACCATCGAGCCTGGAGCCCCACGTATTGATTGCCTAGCGCTGTTCGCTTATCCTCCACCCTCGAAATCTTGTTCAGAGACCCATGAATTGATTGCCTAGCGCTGTTCATGCGTCCTCCACCATCAGGTGCGGAGTCTTCGGTGACTGGGAAATGTGGTTTTTGTTATTTTCCCGATTGGTTCCTTCGCCAAACATGTGTATATATGTATATTATGTTATTGGTGTTTTTGTTTTTGTGTTTTGTTTTGTGTTGTGCAGAAAAAAGGAGAAGAAGAGACGGGAGTCGTCATAGACTAATAACGGAAAGGGCGAAGACGAACGAAATCAGTGTTTTATCTTTGCTTTCCTCTTATCTCCGATAAAAGGTAAGTAAAGAGGGGCAACTGTCATACCATAATTTTGTCTGGGGACTGTTGCTTGATGGCATGCAACCTTTAATTGACCGCTTCGAGGTACTTGGCACCCTTCATTGCATAATATGTGAAGTCCCGAGATGTGACGGAAATCAAAAGGAAGCGTGGTTACGCAATCCGTGGAATTCCGTAATGTGACGGAAACCAAAAGGAAGTATTGTTACGCAATCCATGAGTTTCCGTAACTTTTTCAAAAGCTAAAAAAGAGTAATTACATGATTCGTAAGGTTTCGTAACCTTACGGAAAGAAAATAAGTATCGTTACGAAATTCGTAAAGTTGCGTAACGTTACGGAAAAAGAATCACAAAAAAAAATGTGAAAGGGGGTGTATTTAGTAAAAAAAGGGTGCAAATAGCAACCAGGCCCACTTGGGCCTTCCAGATTCTTCCTCCAGAAGGCGGTTGCTTCTGGAGGAAGCAACCTGGCTAGCCTGGGCGAGCTGGGTGGCAAGCTCCTCCCCTATTTTGCTATAAATAGGGGGAGGAGTGAAGAGGAAAGGGGTTCAGCCTTCTTGGCACTTCGTATTCACTTAAAATTGCTGAGGAAAATTGTTTCTGTGAAGAAAATCCAAGCCGAGGCGCTTCCGTAACGTTTACGTGGGTAATTACGCGAAGATTTTCAACCGTTCTTCGTCATTCATCGTTCGTTCTTTGTTGTTCTTCGGTCTTCAACCGGTAAGTACCCCTAATCGAGCTTTTCAATTCATTCTATGTACCCGTGGTGGTCCCCATTTGTTTTTTGTACTTTTATTTCTCATTTCATTTACTTTCCGTACCCCCTTTTGACGAGCTTCAGTCATTTATTTAAGTAATTTCTCGCCTAATCAAAAAATAAAATAAATTTCCACCGATCATTTGATTTGTAATATCCGTTAATTTCTGTTAAAATGAAATCTGATCGTTCGGTCGTGCCGTAATCACGTTGGAAATCAAAAAAGGGGTAAAATAATAATATAATAATTAAAAAAATACATTTTAGTAAAATAAAGCGAAAAAAATCAATCGGACGTTTCTCTTTGGGATTTCTCTTTCTTAATTGAATTGACTAATAACTAAAGTGAAACTAAGGCTAAAATCAACTCGCAAAGTCAAGCTCGTCCACCCAAAAATTTCACTAAAAAAGGATTTGAAAAGTTCAATATCTCAGTTTTTCTTACCAAGTAAATGGATCATTTTTAAGGTCCAATGCCTTAAAATGATCACCTTCCAAGTAAAAGGAATCGCTTGATTCACCCTAAGAAAGAACTACGTAGGTCTGATTTCCTCTTCGATGGAGGGTACGTAGGAGCAAGAGCCCCGCTTTTGTCGACCTCAAAAAATAAAAAGAAATAAAAGTTAAGGTAACACAATTTCCACAATTCTAAAAAATAAGGATATTGTCCTTTGAGACAAACGTGAGAGGTGCTAATACCTTCCTCAAACGTAAATACAACTCCCGAACTTGGAATATTCTTTTTGACCGGTTTCCTTTGGTTTTTTTGACATTTTCCACAAATAAACGTTGGTGGCGACTCCGTGCATCTTTCCTCCTTTGGAAAGCGCACCCGTGAGCCTCACCTCGCTCGCCCGCAAAAGGGCATGTTGCGACACTAAGAATTGAAGAAGGTTGCTCTCTGTGGGGGCAATTTTGTTCCTCTTGAAGGTTCCATTTTTATGTTTCCTGTCATTTGTCATAATACTGTTCTAGATTCATCAACATAATCATCTCATGTTAGAATATATGGTCAATGGTAATTAGAATTTCAAATTGTTAGCTAGTAATTTGGCTTTATGTTTGTCATTGATTTCTTTAGTTACTTCATTGATTTTATTATTATATTATGAATTAAAGATTGATCAAATTTTGTTTTAATGTTGTAAAATAATGGTTTTATTCCTATTGATCAAATATTGTCATTGTTGTAATTGTTTTCCAAAAGTTTGAAACTCCTATTGTTTTCTTCTCCAATGGTCTCTATCTTGGGAATTTGTCCTAGTTTGCTTGTAGCATAAAACTTCTTTGATTTGTGGGTGAAAATGACCATCTGATAGATTATCCCTATATGCAACTTTTAACTAGTCTCCATAATCCTAAAACTTTTCCCTAAAGAAACAAATGCAAAGAAAGCCAATGATTATATCTTGAAATAATATTTTCATTTATATGTCGCTAAAGCAAGCCATGGTTTCAAATAAACATTCGCCTTTTTTCTTATGTGTTGGTTTCTTTTTGTTATTTATCTCTCATTCCTAGGATATTTGATCTAAAAGATATTTTTTTGTCAAAGTAGGTGTTGAGTTCATTCTTGAGCAAGATGGAGGAAAAGAACAAAAAAGTTGTCAAGTCCGATGACAAAATGTTAGTGCTAAAAAATACAACCAAGCATGATATGTACCAACTCAAATAAATATTTCTATCCATAATCATATCTACTTGGACATAATAAATATTTTCTAATTTTCATCAAATTTTCTTTTTCTAACAAGTACAAGAGACACAGAACTTTCCCAAACCCACGATCTACTTCTCCACAAGTCTCAATTTCTTTACTCATTGTATACTTATGTTTATAAGAAAACAACTGACACTATACATCACTTTTTAACTAGGCTTATCATAATTTTGGGTATACTACATATTCATGCAAATCATAGTTGATTGTGTGCTTTGATTATGATGGAGGGACTACTTTCTTGCCTTGTTTTCATGTTATATCTAGTTTGATATAGATATGGCATAGGCTAACTCAATATGGTTTTGTGTATCAAAGAAGGTCATTCTCCAATCTTTATCGTATGGCAACAATAGGAGTAACTCGAATTCCTCGGTCATTTAATAAGTTTATTTAGTTTCTTACTTCATTTTGTTCTTCCATGATTTCTATTTACATATTATTTTATGGAGTGTCGGGTTAAGGTTTGATTAGCTATTGTTAATGGATTCAATATATGATTCTTCCTCCTATGGAGACTTTAATGATGAATAAGTGAATGTGTTTGTATATTCATCATAATCAAAGCACACAATCAGCTATAATATGAATGAGTATGCATATCACTACCTGACTTCCCAACCAGGGGGAATAAAATAGAGAACCAATAGGATTTGCATTGGAAGTTGTTGTAGACCCAAAATTATGATAAGCCTAGTTAAAAGTGATGTATAGTGACAGTTGCTTCTCTATAAACATAAGTATACAATGAGTAAAAAAAACTAAGACATGTGGAGAAGTAAACCATGGAGATAGCAAGGATTTGGGCAAGTTATGTATCTCCTGTACATGTTAGAAAAAGAAAAATTGGTGAAAATTAGATAATATTTATTAGGTTCAAATAGATTGAAATTCAAAATATTTAGTTGAGATGGTACACATCATGTTTGGTTACATTTTTTGGCACAGACTTTTTGTTATCAGGCTTGGCAACTCTTTATTTCTTTTCCTCCATCTTACTTAGGAATGAACTCATTGTATACAGATAAGTCTTATCTTAACATTTATTTGCACCTCTCCCTCTCAATCTCTTTGATGCATTTCTTTAATTCCTTTTTAATTTTTTATTTTCTATTTTTCTACTTCGACATTGGCGAGAACTCAATGGGTCATTTCTTAAAGGGTACTTAACTTTCTTTTCTCCTTCTATTATGCTCAAATTTTAACATTTATTAACACCCTGTTTATTTCCTTCCTTTTGCTTCTGAAATTTCTTGTTCTTCTTCTTCAATATGTCTTCCCATTCTGGTTCTGAGAATAGTGATGAATCTCCTAGTGTCCATTGAAAATCGCTTTTAGGCGAAGAGTTTAAAGGTATTGGGGAATTGGATAGTGAGGATGATATTTCATCTTTTTCCTCTTCTGACAAAATCAAGGAGTTAAGGGAAGGTGTTGGGGGTGTTAAGGTAGGTGCTAGGGTTTATTCATGTTTAGGGAGATGAAGATAGTGATATTCAGGATGAGCAACTTAAATTTAGGGATAATGGGGATGAGGATGATGTTGAATTTGTTGAGTGAGTGAATATAAAAAGGAAAATAATCTCCGATAAATCTTAGGAAAAGGGGAAAAATGAAAACAAAATAGTAATGTTGGAGAAAGTAACAATTATGTTAGAGAAAATAAAAAAGGTGAGGCAAAGTAGGAAAGTCAAATCTCCTTTTATTATTGTTCTTAGCGATGAGTGGGTATCTAAGGAAGTTGATTCTTATCCTACTCATTTTCAAACTCCCGAGTGTGACACCCTCTACCCCATACATATATGTACTAATAACAGGAAGAGAAAATCATAATTAATTAAAAATAAATAAAACACATTTTAAAAAAATCCTTTCAACAGGGTAAAAGGCTCACATTCATTTTCTTTTACATCATATTCAAACTTGTCCAAATAAATAATAGAGTCATCTCGGCTCAAACAAGGCCGTCTAAGACTTCATACAATTAATATAGAAACTTATACCCCAATGCCACATCCTATCAGAGCATTGTGTCCTGATGTCCTTCAGCACAAGGTTCCTTAAAGCAATTCACTTAATCATCTGCTCCCCTGAACACAAAGTTCAAGATCATCACAGGATCCAAACACAAACAACACACAGGGAGTGAGTTATTACATTCCTAACTAATGGAGAGAAACAAGATAACATGTAGGTATAAATATCATATAAACAAAATAAAACTTACTTAAATATAGTTCACGTCATTTCACCATTTTGTCGCCCAACATCACATCACAACACAACACATCTCATTCATTTTCACAACATTCACGTACTCAAGGGTCAAAACACAACATCACCAAGTCAATCAATATCGATCAATACACAAGCGTTATGCAACATCTACACTAAGACTCAATCCTATATGCAATATGGTATCATGTCAGTGAAAAACCTTGTCGGGCACCTAGGAGTACATGATAAGACAAACCACACACTAGCAAGTCGAGTCACTCTCACTAGGTAAAATCATAGGGAGACCAGTCAGGGTCACGCTGTTTTGTGAGAATGCTCCAACCATATAGGATCAACATAGGCTTAAAGGAGCACTCAAATTGGGTGTATTTACCCCCAAGGCCTACACTCTGAAGAGTCCATCAGGGTTTCTCCCTCTTGATTCAGGTCCAACCCAGAAAACATTTTTACACACAGACTCTATCTATGAACTGTACAAAACACATGACTCCTCAGTTGTTCTCAAAATAGTTTTAACTCATCACCTTATAAGGGTCTTAGCATTAACTCGTTGCCCTTAAAAGGTCTTAGCATTAGCTCTTCGCCCTTAAAGGGTCTTAGCATTAACTCATCGCCCTTAAAGGGTCTTAGTATTAACTCGTCGCCCTTAAAAGGGTCTTATAGTCATGTGATTGTACAATTCATAGTTCACAACTCAATGCACATATGTATCTCAATCACATACATACTCAATTTATCACGTACACTCGATCTCAATCACAATGGTATAATCTCAATTTAACACGTTATCACACCTCCTGAATCATATACACCTTACCTATGAACTATGCAATACACACAACTACTCAATTATTTTCAAAATCATTTTAACTCGTCGGGTTCCCACAGTGGATCCCATCACAATATTTGTTGCCCTTAAAGGATCTTACAATTATGTGATTGCACAGTTCATAGCTCACAACTCAATACACACATCTCAATATGCATTTATTTCATCATTCATCACAGGTTCAATTTATTACAAACTCACAATTTGAATCACCATTTCACAATCTCAATATAACAATTTGTACAAAAGGTTTATCCCAACTTAGGGAGTATAACCCCTCAAATAATTTCACACAATTATATCAAAATCAACTAATCCAAATTATAGGTATAAAAAAGTGAAAACACCAATAACACTCAATTTTATCCACCAATTCGCATCAGAACACCAATATTGTATTTATAATCATAAAGGAAAAAATTATAATTCAATAAACATCCCAAAATAAACCCCAATTTAATCCTCTAAGGATCCCTACACATGTTCATTCTAACCCCAATTGCGATAAACTCATCCCTTACCTCTAAGCGGGCTCACGTGTGCATTGTGACAACAATAGCGGCATCTCTAACGATTTTTTGAGATTTCTCAAGTTTTTCCTCTGATTGCTCTGATAGGGTTCCCAAACGTCAGAGAGAAGGAGAAGGAATTGAAGCCTCCATTTTGTACTATCTTCGTGCGATTCAGTTTTCTCTCTCCATGAATATTATTTCACAAATCCTTATGGAATTGAATCTCAAACCACAAATCAAAATTTCACGACAATCCAACGGTTAATGAGTCCGGGATCGTAGTTTTACTGAAACAGTTTTGAGTTTCTGCAGGAAAATAAAAAGTTGCGATAAAAAAGGTTTTTCTCTCAGATCCGACATATTTCCAAAATTCTCAACGGTGAGATTCGGAATTGAGTTGAGAATTGGTTGCTCAAATTTCACGACGATCCAACAGTGAATGAGACCGAGATTATCGTTTTCTGAAACAGGTTTGATAGTATGCGGGAAAATGAGAGGGTTTTGAGAGGAGGATAAGCGAAAACGAAAGTGAGAGAGAGGAGGCGTAGAGAGTATCGTCAGTCTCAAAACTGACCTAAGATGCCCTTATTTATAGCTAGGGTACTCATAGTCTATTATTTACTTTATTTATTTATTTTTATTATATTATAAAATGAACTCTATTTTATTTTCTATCAAATGAATAAATCAAATATTTTTTTTCTTCAACCATTATTTTAATATAGCTATTTTTCTTTATTTATTTGATTATAAAAATCTCATCATTTTCTAAAACTTTGTTTATTTATTTATTTTACTAAAAATTCTTTTTAATTTATTTACAAAAAATAGAATGTTACATCGGGTCAATAACTACCATTACGAACGAAGTTGACATGACTATTTCTAACCATCGCAAGTTGTTAATCGTAGAGCCATGTACCTTGGATGAGCATGTCTTTTGGAAAGCTTCCAAAGATGAGTCTGACTTCATATATTTCTATGAAGATCTGTTTAAGGAGTTTCATGTTCAACCTCTTTTTACAAATTTTGAATGTGAAATGTTGAGCACCATGAATGTGGCTCCTATTCAATTTCATCCCATTAGTTGGGTTTTCCTCTTATCTTCCCAAATCATTTGCAGAAGCACTACAAGAAAATAGGTAAATAGTGACCAAAAATCAGTCGCAATGATCGGCAAAGTAGTCACTATCTAGATCAGCGACATAGATTTGGCAACTAACCTTGCTTAGTTGCTATAACTTTGGTTGTTGTTCTATAGCGACTAATTCGACGACTGGTGCACAACGATTGATTTAGTGACCGTTTATCATAGACCATTTCAGTGACTAAGCCGTAGTGACTGATTCAATGACCGAAATTCATTCGATAATAGCATGATTAGTGACTAATTCAGCAACAAAATCAGTATCTTAGTCACAAAACTAGTCACTAATTGTAGTATGTTTTTTATTTTTAAAAAAGTTATTTTAATAAAAAAATTACCTCATAAAAATACAAAATATACATTTTATTTATCAATGCAAATCAACCTAATAGTAAACAATAACTTTATTTTATAAAATTTATCAAACCAAGTATCAAGACTCATCCAAACAAAGTATAAGAATATTTAAATGGTAACTATCTAAATAACTATTCATCAATAATATGATGATGCATAATTTGTTTTATAAAATTTATAAAAACAAGTATCAAGACTCATCCAAACTAAGTATCAAAACACTTACAAAAGTAGCATGTAACTATCTAGATGACTAAAAATATTTATCACTTTAGATTATTTAAGTCAAATTCTAATCTAAGACTCATCCATAAGGTCATTTTTTCTGGCAGTAGAAGAAAGTTGATCTCCAAGAGGTTGAAAGTGTACCTTTCCCATCAATTGTTGCAAGAGTTTGTTGGTTTGCTGAATATCTCTTTCATTGCTTAACACTCTGTCAAAAAGATCATTCCTCGCTATCAAAAGAGCAACACTAATCGTAATTCGATCATAAGTCAAAAAGCAACATCAAAATAGATATTCTACATGGGAATATACAAAATTCTCAATCTGTTGGAAACTTGGAATTACATAAAGAATCACAACTCATAGACTCTTATATATATTATTCTATAACTAATTGGATTCATAAATAGTCTAATTAATGACTTTTGAACCATCTTTAACTACTTAAATCACACTAATCATGAAATTGAATTTTCTAGGATAATTAACCTATGAAATACATAGAACAATGACTCTTGAGTGGGTACATTATGTAATACACTTTAAATAATACAAATTTAAGATTCAACTAAAACTATAAAATAAGAATTTAACCAGTTTGGTTTTAGATTTTTCATTAGTCTTAGAGCAAGATACTTCTTCCCTGAGCAAAAAGCTCCAAATGCAAATAAAAACAGAACCAAGAAAGACAAAGAGCATGCAATTTACATAGTAAGCGTCAAAATGATGGATAACGGACAGAAATTTATGATTGAACTTCCCAATAGCTAACTACTAAAGGTCACAATGGGAATCAACTTCCAAGTTTTATGCTTTAGAGTTGTATGTATGTGTTGGCAATAGATCTTGATTATTCATAACTAATTTTCCTTTTTTCTCTTTCTTTTTTAGAAATGAAGAGATTCATTAAGATAAAAGAATGTTATAGAGAGATTGGAGTAAAAGACCTTCCATTTTACATTTTCTCTCTTTTAAAATGCATCGTTCGGAGTCTGTAACAACTGAGGAAGTATTAAAAAAGCACTTACAACACAATAGATTACCTATGATCGAAGGATTTCCCATTATGTCCCAGTTTCTCTTAAGGCTATGGTGAGTTTGTTCATAACATGGCCTGAAATGATGGTAGAAACTCAATCAGAAATTATTTCTTCGCCATTAGACTTTAGAGTTAAAGATAACATACAAACTTAAAATCAAATTATGAAATCAGTTAGTCCGGGGCACAGTCAGTGATCACTAGTCACTAAATTATAGAGAAAAACTACAAGCAAGTTATATCAAACTCTATAATGAATTAAGTATAAACGAAGGGTAGAAGAGAGAACCATATCTACCAGACATTAGAAAACACTTTTGGCTTCTTAAAAACATGTTTAAGGTGACTTAAACCTTCGTTGTACTGGTCTACAGTATTATGCAGAAAATGCATCCAAATTCATATCACATGCACTTGGTTATGCATAGTTTAACCCCATACAAGTAGGGAAATGGTTTGGCAACTCTTGTAACATAAAATCTCAACAAAAAACAAGTTAATTTCCTGAATTTAAGCATGGTTACAGAATTGGAACAACAGACACAAAATTGACAAAATTATGGTTTATAATCCCAAAATCAAGCTATCTCACTACCCTAATACACCAAAAAGTAAGGGATTCGATTGTTCATCATTTTGGGCATAATTATAAGCATTCTAAGACTTTAAAATAGTTTCAATGCATAGAAAATAAGAGGTGAAGGCATTGTTCTTCTACAAAAAAAATTGGGATTGTTGGATTATGAATAGTTAATTCATAGTTTGACCCCATACAAATGGTTTGGAAACTCATGTAACATATAATCACAACCAAAAACAAGTTAATTTCCTGGATTTGTAGCTAGTAATTTCTAAGCATGGTTATAGAACTGTCACCAAACGATGACAATAACTAGATAAAAACAAAAGATAACGCACTCTAGTAATTTCTAAGGATTTGTAGCTACTTATCAATAAACACTTCAAGAGAAAAATGATGAAAGAGTCTAACCAACCTGTAGGTTTAATAATAAAACTAAAAACTCAGATTGATTAAATTGCCCAAATTATTCAGTAACTCACTATTTAATTTAGCTCGCAAGACCAACAAGCATTAACCAAGATTAAAAAAAATATTATTGCCTAATTTTTTTTGTCTTGGTTTCATTCCTTCAATCCAACAAGCACTAAGAAAACTCTAGCACCCATCATCAACCAACAAAGAACCATATAAAGTAAAACTTGATAAGTAGTTATTTCATGAGAAAATACAAAAATATAATTTCATTATATATTATTTTATAACGCAAGTACACAACTATAAAGCTTGATCAAAGGGAGGTTATGGTTTCCTGTAGAAATTTGATAACACAAGTACACACCTAGAAATGTTTTAAAAGGAGAGGTTGAATTAATTATTAATGTGCCTTGACTAATTAAAAAATTATCTTTCTTAATGTTAATAGATTCAACTAGGCTTTTACTACTAAGTTAAGAAAGTAAAAAACAGAAACAGAAACTTAACCAAAAGTAAAAGCGGCAATTAAAAGTACACAGCGGAAATTAAAGAGTGTAGGGAAGAAGAAGACAAACACAAGATTTATACTGGTTCGACAACAACCCGTGCCTACATCCAGTCCCCAAGCAACCAACGGTTCTTGAGATTTCTTTCAACCTTGTAAAATCCTTTACAAGCCAAAGATCCACAAGGGATGTGTCCTCCCTTGTTCTCTTTGAAAAACCAAGTGAATGTACCCTCCATTTGAACTGAACCACAAGAAATGTACCATCTCTTGTTCTCAGTATAATAACCCAAGTAGATGTACCCTCTACTTGTACCACAAAGGATGTACCCTCCAATGTGTTAGGACAAAGAATTCTCAAGCGGTTAGTCCTTTGAATCTTTGTAAGGGGAAACAAAAGATATTTCAGGCGGTTAGTCCTTTGAATTCTCTTGGAAGAGGGAGAATGGAGATACAAAAGAACTCAGACGGTTAGTCCTTCGATTCTTTTGGCAAGAGGGAGAAGTGAATGAAGAAGAAGAGTAGCACAAGTTTTTGGTCAATGAACTTTTCTTGAAAGAGAAAGTATTGAACAAAAACTCTTAGAAAGATGAAGAAAAATGAATCAGAAAGTTCTGTAAAAAAAACGTTATTAAAATTCATGTCATGGTCACATATTTATAATCATTTGATGACTCAAGTTAAAGTTTGTGACTCTTGACAATTTCTTTAAAACTAGTCACCTTTTAAAAATTGTGACTCTTTTGAAAACTAGTCACTTAAAAAGTTGTGACTTTTGAAAATATCTTCAGAAACAAGTCACTTTAAGAATTGTGACTTTTGGAAATTTATTTTTTGAAATCAATCACTGGTAATCGATTATCATCAATGTGTAATCAATTACACATCAACAGATGTGACTCTTCATGTTTAAATTTGAAAATCAAAATGTTTAGAAACTCTGGTAATCGATTACAAGTATTGTGTAATCGATTACACAAGTTTAAAATGATTTGAAAATATTTTATCACTAGTTGTGACTTTTGAAAGTTGAAATCTAATGTTTTAAAATATTGGTAATCGATTACATGATTATGGTAATCGATTACAGCTTTGTAAATCTGTTTTGAAAACAATGTTGGCTACTGGTAATCGATTACTAGCTTCTGGTAATCGATTACCAGAGATTAAAACTCTTTGGTAAAAGATTTTGTGAAAAATTCTTGTGCTACTCAATGTTTTGAAAAAAAAAATTAGTACTTATCTTGATTGAGTCTTCTCTTGATTCTTGAATCTTGAGTCTTGAATCTTGATCTTGATTATTCTTGAATCTTGATTCTTGAAACTTGATTGTTCTTGAATATTGAATCTTGAAATTTGATTGTTGAAGCTTTTTGACTCCTGATTCTTTGGAACATGCTTAACTCTTAATTCTTTGACATCATCAAAATAATCTTGGAAGGCATTGCTTCCACAGAATAAAGCTTTGAATGTCAAAGAGCAGAGAACAGAATCAAATGGGAGAATCAAAGCTTCAAACGGAGAAGATGGAGACTTCAAACAAAGACAAGAATCACAGCAGGTAAAAATTTTTAAATCAGATTTACCAAATATAAGTTCATTAATTCTTGTGTTGATTGACCATTAAAAACTAAACACATCAGTAATTAACTCTTGAGTAAGGGTATAATTTATGTTAAACATGACATGCTTGTTTGTAAAGATAAAAGCAAAGAGTTTTTTTTTAAGAGAAACTGAAGAATAACTCAATATTCTTCTTTTAAAATCTAAACAATTCATTGCATCCACAATTAAAAATTATATGTATACAGAATTTCAGTGAGAGAAAAGGAATTGAGGACAAAATAAGGACTAATGCAATGTAGTCCACCCACACTAATAACATATTGACACTTAATGTTGGGAAATACCAGCACTATTTCCCTCTCTGTAGACTCAAAATAGGTACTTAGCGCAAATGAAAAAAAAAACAAGAATAGAGAATAGAAGAATGACACCAAGAATTTTTAACATGAAAAACCCTTTCAATGAGAAAGGAAAAAACCACGGAACCAAGCCAGTAAATATCTCTACTATTTAAAAGTAGGATTAGAATGACTCTCTCAATAAGAGAATATCTCTCAACCTCACCCAATAAGGATAGATTACAATTCCTCTTAACCCTCACCAAGTGTGGTAGAAATTAGAACTCACTTTCTCTCAAAGAAGAGTACAAGAATTTTCTTTCTCACTCTCACTCTTGCTTTGCTTTTCCTTGCATGGGATGAGATGGGATGCTCAAACTCTTCACAAGTCTCCCTATTTATAGGAGAGGGGTGTGGCTTTCTTCAAAAATAAGTGGTGGATGCCAATAAATGAGTTACATTCACAAAGTTTCTTGTAACTCTAATATTCAATTTCCTAAGTGGAGTGTGTAAGTCTCAAGGTCAAAGGAACCAATTCCAATCCCTTGGAAAGTGCTCCACAACTTCCTATGCATGCCTGGGAATATGCTCTTCAATTTCCCATGTATTTGAATTTGCATGTTTACTTGAATGTGAACCAACCTTAATTATGGAGGAATTTCCAACACTTAATACAATTAATTCTAGATATATAACTATCACTGTAAGTACCTACACTAAAATACAAAAAGCATGATAAGAACACTCAGTAGAGGATTTTGTTCTCACACACGGTGCCCTTAACCACAAGAAAACCTAGCAATGTCCCTTGACCACACAAAAGAAGTAAGAGAGTGAGAATGCCACTATGTAGAAAGGTTTTGCAGAGAGTGTACACAATAGAGATGTTCACCTAACAAATAGAAATTAAGAGAGATGAGCCATCAATGTTTGATAAGAGAAAAAGTGAGAGAGTGAGACAGATACCCCAACCCCTTTGCACAACTCGAGAACCCCTTCACGCCAACCCCTTTGCACCATACCGAAACCCTATTTCTGCACAACCCAAACCTCTAACTGTAACACTGTGTGCAACACCCTCCCCAACCCCGTAACCCCACCTTAGCCACGCCAACCCCAATACTTGCAACATCATCGCAGGTTTTAATCACAATCTGCCAACCTCAACCTCAACCACATCAGAGAGAAACGCAAAAAAAGGAGGAGAAAGAGGGATTTTAGTGATTTAGGGATTTAGTAAGAGGGAAATGAAAATAAAAGAGAGGATTATCTAAGTTTATTTTTTTTAGGCAAGGAGGGTGAAAGGGTTAAAAATAAATTTTAAATTTTAAATTATAAATAATCACATATGGCAACTGATTATCAGTTGCCCTTAAGAGTAACTACAAAATCAGTCGCTCATGGCAACTGCAAATTAGTTGATTATATAATCAATAAGTGATTATAAATTATAATAAAAAAAATAAAATTTGTAGAATAAGGGTTATTATTCCTAACCCCAAAATATTATTCTTAACCCCAAATCTTAAAGTTAATTTTTTCATAGAAGGAAAAGTTTTTTGGCAAAAATGTTGGACCAACCCTTTGGGAACTTGTTCCACATTTCTCTCAAAAAGTTATATGAAATAGACATATTGTACGCTGAAATCAGACATTGGAGTCAAAAGTTATGTCATGTTAAACAAAAACCAACAGAAACATGATTCTTTTTTAAAAGTACACAACAGACTCATGTTTCTGTTGCATATATTCGAGGTAAAATACAATGAAATCGTTGAATACTTTTTTAATGGGATGACCTTGGTCAGTTATTAGTGTTATACTTAGGTCCAATGATAGATCCAAAAACAATTTGTTGTGGGGACAATATTCATATCCATAATTAATATTTTAGTTTATGAATCATAGATAAATTTTTAATTTATATTTTTCTACAAAATTTAATTTAGATAAAAAAATTTAAATAATAAATAAATAATTGTTAACATAAATCACATTATAATTAAGTTTATAATAAAAAAATGTGATTAAATATTCAATTTATATTTTGAATTTACAATGAAAAATTAATTATGATTTAAGATTATTTTTAAATATTGATAATTGATTTTGAAAAACAAAACTATTGAAATTTAATTGAAAGATGAAGATAAAAGAAGACAAATTTTAAATGATAGACAATTAAAAATTCAAATATTATATGTGTGTGTAAAGCAAAAGAAATGTATTTTAAAATGAATGAGATATTTTTTTATTAACTACAAATATATTATGTAAAATGCACATAAAATGAAAAGAAATAATAGTATAAATATTTAATTGAGAGAATAAAAAGAGTGAGACTAAAAATAAATTTGTGAGGGTAATATTCTGACTTATTTTATTATATTTTAAATTATAAAAATAAATAATAATTATATATACCTACTGCATAAATAAAAACTAAAAAGTTAGTGGGGACAACTGCCCTCATAATGGTAAACCTATATCCATCTGTGCTTGAGTCTTATTGGGACTTATTGGGCCTTATTTGGCCTTGATTAGGCATTATTGTTATTCTTAGGCCTTAATGAGCCTTAATCAATCATAAGTGTTATATTTGGTCTTTATTGGGCCTTGATTAGTCATTAGTGATATATATGGGTTTTAATGGACATTGGTCAATCATCAAGGGTTTACACTTGGGCCTTACTAGGCCTTGATCTTATAAGTATTACACTTGAGTCTTATTGGGCCTTCATTAATAATTAGTTGGGTCTTAATGGGCCTTGATCAATCATCAATATTACACTTGGGTCATATTGGACTTTCATTGGTCATTAGTGATATACTTAGGCCTTTAATAGGCCTTTGTCAATCATCAGTGGTTATACTTAGGCCTTGGTCAGTCATTAGTATTATTTTGTAGCCTTGATTAGTTAGTCATTATTGTTATACTTGGACCTTAATGTATCTTTGCCAATCATTAGGTGTTACAGTTGGGCCTTATTGGACCTTGGTCAATCATTAGTATTATACTTTGACTTTAATAGGCCTTTGTCAATAATCAAGTGTTACACTGGGGCCTTTTAAGGCCTTGATCAATCGTAAGTGATACAATTAGGCCTTGGTCAGTCATTAGTGTAGTACTTGAGCCTTATTCGGCCTTGGTCATTCATTAGTGTAGTACTTGAGCCTTATTCGGCCTTGGTCATTCATTAGTGTTATACTTGGACCTTAATGGGCCTTTGTTAATTATCAGGTGTTACACTTGGGCCTTATACGGCCTTGATCAATCATAAGTGCTACACTTGGGCCTTAGTCAATCATTAGTGTTATACTTGGGCCTTAATGGGCCTTTGTCAATCATCAAGTGTTACATTTGGGCCTTATCAGGCCTTGATCAATCATAAGTACTACACTTAAGCTTTATTTGGTCTTGGTCAATCATTAGTAGTATACTTGGGTCTTAATGGGTCTTGGTTAATCATCATTCACTAAGTAACAAAACGTTAAGTAACAAAAATGTTTTATTAATTAGTGACTAAAATAAATTCAGTTTTAGATTCAATTAATAAAACAGTTGCCAACTTTTTCGAATTACATTTTAAAAAGTTTGAACCATATTGCAACCGAATTAGCGACTACCTAAGTTGCTACCGAGATATCAGTCACCAATTTAGTCGCTAATTTAGACAAATGACACATGGTATTTTCAATCGCTAAAATTTGTCGCTATGTCATTAATTTTTGTTGGTCACCGATTTTGGTCGCTATTTAGTGTTTTTGTAGTAGTGAAGTCTAAAACACATCCCCACAATAAATAAATTTATGTATTTCTATCAATTGAAGATGGGTGTAAAAATCAGTTGGGCTTCCTTAAATGCTTATAAATTCGGAAAACTTTTTCTGATTTATAACCAATCTTGGAAAAAAAAGTAAATCTAACTTCTTTTGAGTTCTCCCTAACCCTGAGTATTAAGACTTGGAAGAGTTATTTTTCAAGGAAGATGGAAAAACTCCTAAATTTCCCTTCTATTGGCAACATTTTCCATTTAAATTCAAATTTTGTCCTCATTAAATGTTTTCACTAAAAGAAATTAAGGATATTAAGATCATAGGGGGTGGCCTCATGAGATGTCTTGTAAATTCATCTTGGCTATTCCTCATTCAAGTTGTCTTGATCATATTTTGAGTCATGAGTATTTGTTGTATTTGCATAATGTTTCTTTTGTTTGATTATTTGGCTGAGTTCTGACTAATTTGTTTTTTTAGAAGTCATGAAGGGCTATGATTATAAGAGTTTGAGGACCCTTGTTCTTGATGACCAAGTGGATCCTATATTGGACATCGACAAGCAAGGGAAAAGAAAGAGAGAGAAATTCTCCCAAAGTTGACTTAGGAGGAGTTTCAAAGTCTTTGGGTGGTAGCAACTTTGTTGGTGATGATTTTGTTGTTGGTGTTGGCAAACTTGTTCAACAGGATCAAATCATTGATTTGACCAACCAAACCATGCAATTTGACAAAGTGAAAGAGAAAGAAAAGGAGCAAGATAAAGGAAATGAGCAAGAGAAGAAGCAAGCACTAGATAGTAATGTTAACCTTATTGCTCAAGTCGACAATGGTGGCAATGAAAATAACAAGTTAGATTTGAATGTTCAAGTCAAAAACAATGGTAAGAAGACAACCTTTGAAGTTCCCAATCCTTCTCCTTTGCCGCAAGATATGCAAGGTAGTAGCCAAAGTACTCCGACTTTGGTTACTATGCACCGAGAATGTACCAATAAACCTATTATTCACTATCATCAAGGAAAGTTGCATTGATTAGATCATGTCTAAGTGGCTCCAAATATTGTTTTGCTTTGGAATGTTGATCTCACTGGTCCACAGTTTGTTTAATCTTTTGCTGTTTTGAGCCAAAATGATTGAAATATGATGAACTATGTTGGGCTGGTGGAGATTTTGGATGCAACTGAGATCTTTCTTGGCCAAGCGCTTGCTATAGTTTAGAATTGGAAAGAATAGTTGTTGTCTCTAATGAAAAAATTAGAGTGATGCATGAGCAATTGAAAATCATGAAAGCTAACGTTAGTAAGACTAAACAACTTGGAATAGCCTTAGCCAAAAGCAAAGAGTTGGTGACTAAGTTAAAAATAGATTTGGATGAGCATGTTTCTTCAATATCTACCAAGTGTATGGAAAATGACACTTTAAGTATCCGAGTTGTTGCATTGAAGAAAGTTGTTGTATATGCTAAAGTCAAGTTTGACAACTCTTCACAATTTATTGTTAAGAAAGCCAAAAGTAAGAGTGCTAAGGAGGAAAAGAAAAGTGTTAAAGATAAGTTGACATCTACCAATGTGGAGCTTGTCAACTTGAAACAAACTGTTGCAAAATTGGAAAGTGAGTTGCAGGACAAAGACAAAGCCAAATCTGATTTGATTTTTGAATTGGAGGAGGTGAAAAATTTGATTGTTGCCAATCACTGAGAAAGCTTCAAGAAAGCTCAACACCATGTTGTTGTGTTGCTTCCAAATTTTGATTACAAAAAACTTAATGTAAATTGTGATGTAGTTGACGAAGAGATTGTTAGAGAATCTCAACCCTATTCTAATGAAGAAGAGGAAGAGAAAAATGAAGTGGACTCAACTATGGCTAGTTAGTTTCCCAAGATTGTTGTAGTCTTTTTTTGTATTTTGTTTTGTTTTAAGTGTAGGTTTAGTTTAACATTTATGTAACCAATTCTACTGCTTAAGTTAATGTATGAAACTTGTTTTTGAATGAAATGAGAAGTATTCGGTGCATATTTTATGAGTATTCCAAGTAATAGTATAGTTTTTTCGAGTTGCAACAAAAATAAAATATGAGTTAAAATAAATTGTAGAATAAGTAAAGTTAAAGTTGTATAATAAGGTTTGGATACGACCTTTGGAAAGCTGTTTGAAAAAGCTTAAGCAAGGTCCGAAATGACCTTTTGGAGAGTTGTTTGAAAAAACTTAAGGTTCGTATACAACCTTTAGAGAGTTATATGTGTGAATAAAATATAACTCAGAAAAAACATAAGTCTATTATAGAATAGCAACAAAAGTAAATTTATAGAGAATGCAATATCATAATTAAAAAATATGACCTGAACTGAAAGGATTCCATTAGTAGTTTTGATCATAACCAACATGTACATGCAAGATCATCCTTTTACACTGATACCTAGTTGTGCCTCGTTAAAACCTCTTCATCCAAAACCCTTATTTTTTACATTTGGGAAAAAAGACTGAAGTAGGAAAAAGAGTACACCGCCTAGTTTTTGTTATTGTAATAAGGCTTCAAATGGGTTGCATTCCAGGTCTTAGGGATGACCTTTCCTACTAAATCTTCTAGTTTCTATGCCCCATTTTGTAGTAATCTAGTTACTTAAATTGGACCTTCCCAATTTGGTGCGAGTTTTCCTTCTGAGTGGTCTTTTTGAGCTTGACCTCTCATTCTCCAAACCAAGTCACTAGCTATGAAATTTGTCCTTTTTAGTTTTGAGTTATATTTCCAAGTTACCCTTCTTTTACATGTTTCTTCTAGAATTCTTGCTTCATTTTTGAATTCTTCCACCAAATAGATTTCCTTTATTAGAACCTTAACATTTTGCTCTTCATCAAACATTATTCTTCTACATGAAGGCTCACCAACCTTCACTGGAATCATGGCATCAATAGCATAAGTCATCCTGAAAGGTGTTTCTTTCGTGGTTGGTTATGGAGTGCAGTGGTAACCCAAAGTATTCTTGGAAGTTCTTCAAACCATAGACCTTTAGGCACTTTTGACAATTATTTTCTCAACTCGGTCAGAATGGCTTTGTTGGTTGCTTCAGCTTGTCCGTTTAATTGGGGATGCTCAACTAATGAGACGAAGTGCTTCACTAAGAGTTGTTTGAGGAACTCTTTATACCATTTGTCAATGAATTATCTTCCATTATCAATCATAATGGCCTAAGGTAGATCGTGTCTACAAATTATGTTTTTCCATGTGAACTTCTGTACTTTTTGGTGAAATGGTCTATGGAAACAAAGAAGAGCTTGATTTGGCCTTTAGCAAGTGGAAATGGACCGAGTATATCCATTCCCCACATGATGAAAGGCCAAAGAGATAAGATACTATGGAGTTCTTCAGGGGGTGTATGCTAAATGTTGTGGAACTCTTAACACTTTTTGCATTTTTTTATGTAGCCAAGATAATCTATTGGAATTGTTGGCCAGTAGTATCCAACACATATAACTCATGTTGCCATGCTTCTTCCAGTATGCATTCCACAAATTCCTCTATGGATTTGATCCATCACATATAGTGTTTGATCTTCACTGATATTCCCCTTCTAAACAATTTGTTATTTATGACAACATAATGAAAGGCTTAGAATTTTACCTTTTTTGCTTCAATATCTTTCGTAGGTCGGACATTACTGACAAGATAATTCCATATTGGAGATATCCAACCACCTTGGACGACGTGATCAAATAGGATTTAAGTAGCCTCTATGCTTGTTGCCTTTAAAGTTTCATGTATGAAAATCCTGTACTAACCTGATTTCTTGGTGTTATCGAGTCAATATAAGGCATTAGCTTGGTCATTCTTCTCCCTGTCAACATGTATAAGCTCATAATTTTCAAAGTGTTCCAACAACCTTTTGACCAAATGATAGTATTTTTGCATTTGTGTTTCCCTGACTTGGAAAAATTTGTTGATCTATTCAGTGACAAGTTTGGAATCACTCATGCAATTCAAATTTTTTACTCCAACTTCTCTTGCTGCCTTCAGACCCAAAATGAGGGCTTTGTATTTGGTCTGATTGTTTGAATCTTTCCAATGATTGTTCTATTGAGACTCCATTGACATATAAGGTCCATTATCCTTCATTGGTTTCTTCATTGGGAGGGAGCTCAACCATGAAGTCAACTAAGCATTGTCCTTTGATAGGAAGCCTTGGTTCAAATTTCAAACCAAATTAGGATATTTCAACTGACTATGCTACCATCCACCTTGCCAACTCAAGCTTTTCCATAACTTTTTTGATGGGATGACCAATTTTCATCTTGATTTGGTGACTTTGAAAGTAAGGTTTTAGTCTTCTAGTTGAGTTTATCAATGCTAGGGTGAGCTTTTCAATCATTTGGTACATTTTTTCTGCCCCTCTAAGAACTCTTTCAGTGTAGTTGATAGGCTTATGTCTTTTGCCTTCCTCCTGCAAAAGAGCTTAGTTGATTGTCGAGTCAAAATCAGATAAGTAAAATAACAACTTGGCTCCATGAGTTAGTCGAGTAAAAGTTGGTGAAGTTGCAAGGAAAGTTTTTGCCTTTTCCTTCATTTTTGGTATGAAAAAATAGGATAGTGATGCTAATATGCCTATTAACTTTTGAACTACCTTCAAATTATTTGGGCTTCTCATGGCAATCACGATCTCACATTTATCTGGTTTGCTTCAATACCTCTGTAAGTGTTCATGAAAGAATTTGTTGAGTCGTATGTTATGCTTCCTTAATTGAGCAAAGATTTCAGCTAAGTCTTTCGGGTGGTCATTAGGGTCTGAAGTCTTGACTACTATGTCATTAGCGTACACTTCAATATTCTTTCCCAATATCTTTTTGAAAACTTTATCCATTAGCCTCAGATACATTACTCCAACATTCTTCAGTCCAAATGACATGACTTTGTAGTAGAAATTTGCATTTTCAGTGACAAATGTTGTTTTGTCATTGTTTGGAAGGTACATTTTGATTTGGTTGTAGCAAAAAAATTGATCAAGAAAACTCATCATCTAGAAACCACAAGCAGTGTCAACTAGTTTGTCAATGTTGGGTACAAGTTTATCTTTGTTTAGATTTGTGTAATCAACTCATTCTTCATTTGCCATTGGATTTCTTCACCATTGCCATATCGGCATGCCATGTGGAGTATTTGACTTCTTTGATGAAACGAGCTTTGATTAGTTTCTCATATTCTTCTTGGACAACTCGTTTTTTTTCTTCATTGAGTTTCCTCCTTCTATAAGCTACAAGTTTATCTTCAAAAAATATGGAAAGCTTATGGCATACGAAGTTTCAGTCAATGCCTGGCATATCAACAACACTTCAGACAAACAAACTGTTTAAACACTTCTTCAATTTTTCTTTTGAGATCTTTGTCCATTTCCTTCCTGATTTTGGTACATTTGTGAGGTTCCTTTCCGACTTGGAATGAGTTCAACTCTTCAATTGTTGTTGGCTTTTTGTCTTCCTCATTTCTTGATTCAAAATCAACCCAATCGATTGGATATAACTCAACGACATGGTTGACATCCACAACTTTGACCTTTTTGTTCGAGGTTATACACGGTAGGCTAAAACTTGGAGGCTTTTGGCATAACACTCCTGGGCTTCTTTTTTATTTGCTTTGATGGTGATGATATTATGTTTGGAGTTGGGAAATTTCATGGCTAGATGTGGGGTAAAGACAATTGCCCCAAGGGCATCCAGAGAAGGTCGTTTAATGAGAATATTGCATGATGTGTTTGCATCAACAATGATGTATTGGACGAGCACTATTTGAGATAATTTCCCTACTCCAAAGGTGGTCTCAAGTTCCACATAATCGCAGGTATGAACTTGTCCTTTTGTAAAACCAAGTAAAGGTTCTTGATGGGGTTTAATCAGTTTTAGTGAGATATCTAACCTTTTGAAAGCTGACAAGAAAAGCACTCTGGTTAAGCTTCCTTGATCAATCAAGACTTTCTTCACATCCCAATTTGCAATTCTGATTATGATGACCATCAAATCATCTTGGTTAGGATCAACTCCTACAAAATCTTCATTTGTGAATGTTATTGGAGGAAGTGATTTCTTTGCCATGTGTTGTGCTCCTTGAACATGGTTCACATTTTTTGTGGCTCACAAGTGTCTTTTCTAGGCTGATTTTGAAATTCCTCCACCTACAAATCTACCAGTGATGGTGTTTATGACACCACGTCTAACTCCATTTCCTCCTGTTGCTTGGTTACTTTGTTCTGGTTTGTTTCCCCCATGTTCTTGTTTTTCTCCTTGATTACCTATCCACGGCCACCTCTATTACCTCTCATGCCCTTTCCTTAGCCTTTATAACCACCCATGTTGTTGTTAGGGTTGTAGATATAATTATTAAGAGCTCCTTCTAGTATTAATTCTTCAATCTTATCTTTGAGAGCAACACATTCTTCAGTAGTATGACCATAATTAAAATGGTAGCGACAATGTTTAGATCAATATGTTGAGTTAACCAACCTAGCTAAAAGAGGTAGGCAAAAGGTTTCTACATAGAATGCTTCTTCTAGTAAACATGCTCAACTGACGTTCAATAGTGTGTAGTGGTCATACTTTGGAGTCTATTGGAAGATCTTTTGAAGGACTTATCTTGGATGGGTTTAAATTTGTCTTTTTTACTAGATTCTCCTTTTTTTTCTGCTCTCTAGATCGTATTTTTGTTGCAAAATTATAATAGTTCCTCCATTTGGATGATCCTGCTACTTGTGCTCTCAATTCGTCTAAGTCTCTGGGTTGCTTTTTAGAAATACTATCAGCAAATGGTCCTGGCTTCAAAGCAGTGATCATTGAATGTAGAGCAACACCAGGATCAAGGTCTTTGATTTTGACTAAGATGGTTGCATATCCCTCCATGAAGGATCACAAAGATTCATCATTGGATTGATGTAAGTTCACTAGTGCCATATTATGCTCCAAATCGTTGTGCCAATGTTGTAAATGAATCGATGGATCTCAACGAAAAGGCGTTTGTACCATGTCAATGTTGCTTTTTTCAGAGAATTTGGAAAAACCTTGCATAGCACAACATCATCGTTAGAGTATAAATTTACTTAAGTTATGAATTGATAACTGCTAATTATGAGTATATTTTGGGGTTAAATTATATAGGAATTTTTAATTTTTCTCTCCTAATTCTTCCTTTTTGAGCAAATAATTGTTAAATTAACATCATTTAAGCTTTTGTGCAGAGAATATTGAACGTGATGAATTTATGATGCTTAGTGAGTAAAATAAAGCCAAAAAAAGCAAGATAATTAAGCAAAACAGGGTTATTAAGGAAATCAGGCTAATTCAGAAAAGCAAAGGCGGGCTTAGCGCGAGAAGCCCGCTTAGCACTAAACTAATCTTTACCAATAAAAGAATAAGAAAGAAGTAGGAAAAATACACAAAAATTCCAAGAGAATACAATTTCTTATAAAAGGAAAAGGCTAGAAGAAGGAGAAGTAATCATTAGGAGTCATTCCTTCCTTCCATCCCCTTTTCTTATCTTATTTCCCTTCACTAAATATTCCCCTCTTGCAATTGTAAAGTCTTCTATGACTATGAGAGGCTAAACCCCCTTTGTTGGGAATTTGGCAATCAACTACTCTTGATATAATTTCTCTTCCTATCTATTTATGAATATTACATTTGCATTATCTTTTCTTGTGCTTAATATTATTTCTTGTGGCTTGATCACCCATTTGCATAGTAAGTTTTAGGGGTAGCGTTGAGAGACGTTATTTTCTAAAAGAACTGGAAAAGAGTATCTAAATAAAGTCATCACTAGGGATAGGTTGATATTTGTTTAGCTTGTTATACATCTTTATTCTTAATACAATTTACTATTTTAGCTCTACAAAGGGATTTGGGAGAGAAAATATGTGGGGGACCAAAGTTAGAATATACTAATAGATGCAGGTGTAAATTGGAATAATTATAAATAAAGAAAAATCATTAACATTACATCAAAGATTAGCCCTGATAGGCTAAGTTCTCATCATTTCCATCTTCTGAATTTACTTCTATAATATTATTGGGTTCTCTAATTTTTCTGTCTTTAATTAATCGATTTAAATTCTTGTTTTTCTCATAATCTTTTCAAGTCAATTTTCTGTAACTTATTTTATTAATAAACTATTCATCCACCTAAGTACAAACAAAGTCTCTGTGGATTCGACACTCAGACTTCAGTTTTAACTTTACTACTTGGGACGAATTGGTAAACTTGCCAATATATCAACATGAATGCATCAAGGTGCTCCTCTAGATCTGATGTGCCATCATATCTTTTGATGTTTAATGGTTTTTAGGTTATGGGCAGAGGTATATCCATGATTCCATTCACTAACAGGTGTAGTATGACAGCATCATTGTTTAGAGTGAGAGATATGAATCTTGAATGAACTGGTGTTTCTTCTCTTGGATTGTGAGATGAGTATTGAGTACGAGCATGGTTGTGTCCAGTTTCACCATAAGTAGGTATATGATAAGATGGGGAATGTAGGGGTGTTGGTGGTGGTGGTTGTGGTTGAGTGGCAAGTCATTCTCTAAAGGTTGCATTCTCGAATCATAATTGTTGCAATTCTACATCATGTTTTTGTCTCATTGATTCTAAATCAACTTCATTTTTCTTATATAACTACTCCATTTGTGCTTTGATTTCTTGCATTATTGAGGTTTCCGCCATTGTTGATCTCACAAACGAACTATGATCATTTCTCATTGTAGTAACCATCTAGTTTCTGCAGCTGAAGGAAAATTTTTCCTTGGTCCCTCGGTGGGTGTCAAATGTTCTTACCAAGTCCACTAGCCGAGTAGCCCGATCTTTTCCTTCGTCTAGTGTTGGTATGATCTTTGATCTCCTTGTTTCGATGCAGTGGGGGTAACTGTAAAAGGGACTTTGACAAACAAGTTAGTTAAGTCTAAGGTGTTTATATGTATAGAAATGAGTAAAAATGTACCTTCTATATGGTTTAACCAAGTATATATGAAGTAAAGGAGGAGGTTACCTATCGACAATTGCTCCTTACCATTTTATCCCATACCTCCTTAGTAGAGATCATGTTTGGTCATGTTTGAGTATAGGACATATAACCGAGTACATATACACACACATACGCAAGCGCACACACACATACACACGTATTTTAAGAACAATTATAGTTATAATATGTTAATTAGGGACCAATCCATGTTTCTAGTTATGGGAGCAATTGGCCCACTAAGTAATTTTTTTACTTATGAATGTAAAAAATAAAAGAGAAAATAAATTAGTACTAATTTTATCCATTTTATCTTTTTTTTATCGGTAAGAATCAAATATAATGTTAGGAGATTTATTAACTCATGCATTATGCTCAATCAAGTGTGCTCAATCAAGTGAACTAAATCCGCCTGACATATTAGTTTTATCTTTTAAAATTTGTAGAAGCTTAGTTTTATAATATTTTTTATGATGAGATTGTGTATTGTAAAAGCTTATATTATTTTTTGTCAGTAAAGATATTATAAACTATTTATTTGCCCTCATTAAAGAAAATTTTTGGATCTATCACTATTGCTAATATACTCCATTTGGAAAACAAGTGAATATATGTTAATAAATCCCACAAGTATTTCTGTCGTGCACACTTTTTTTTTAGAATGAGTATTTTAACAAGTTATACATGAATATATTTTAAGATTAGTTATAGTTATAATTTACTCACATACTCTTTTTAAAAAACAAGTAACTGAACATTAGCAAACCTATATATAGAAAAGGCGATCAAGTAATTCTAAATTCTCATCATCAAAAGTTATTAAGCCAATTTTCATTATGAAAAAAAAATATTTACCTTATTTATTTATTTTATATTCTTTTTAAACTCAAATAACTATTCTACATAATTGTCCTTGTTTTATTTGATGTATAGATTATTATTAAACTTTCTTTAAGATTCCAATTTAATTTGATCAGCAAAGAATGCGAATAAAAAGCATTCTTAAGAATAGCACAAATGTATAAGGAGCAATGCATAACATCTAAATTAAGAATGCGTATTATTAAGTCATAAGGCGTACGTGTTTGAACTTGATTTTGAAAACTCAATGGACTTGCGCTTGGAAGCTAGTATTAATTTGTCCCTAATTAAGATAGGCATAAATAAGTTTTTGGTTATTGTAAGTGAGTGTTTTTTTTCTTTTTATCTGTGTAAGTTATTTTTAAAATTTTAATTTTTGTAAGTTTATGTCTTTTCATTTTTTATTCTGTAAGATATTTTGTTCATTTTTTATTCTCTAAGTTTAATTTTTTTTAAATTATCATCCTTATAAATGCAAACTTATGATTATAAATTAAAAAAATAAAATCTTACAGAGATCAAAATAAAAAAAAACCCCAGTAATTAAAATTAAAAAAAATAACTTTCAGAGATAAAAAAAAAAAAAAAAAAGCACTGCTTACATAGACCAAAACATATTTAATCCGTTAAGATATTATGAATTGTTCCTTACATTTGTGTTCTTCTGCTTTACATGATTAGAATAGTGCATGCTTCTACGCAATAACCGTAGCCTTCTGATTTCTTCTATGTTAATTGTATGGTAGGGTTTGGTGCTCAGCTACATAATTTCGAGCTGCAGGTTTCTTAACCACCTCAAACTTATACGTTGATTGGTTGCCAATATGTTAACACAGACAAGAAGAATGGTCCCTCAACTATTAAATATAATTGTGAAATTGAAAATCATGTTTCTGGACGTTAACTTATTGAAAGCCATTACACAAAAGTCACAAATTATTGATAAAGAAAACCATATACTTTTCTTTAGAAAAGAGTTCGTTAAACTTGTGTTTCGGGTTATAGTGCATGCATTGAATTGAATAGATCAAGAAAACAATTGAAAGTGATATGAAAATGAACAGTGCATTTTAGAAAGGATGATTCCGATATAATCACTAATTCAATTGTTATGTATTTTTCATCATATTATTGAGACAAAGTAACTATAATATAGTTGATGATTAATATTTATCAAAAAATTTAACTAATAGGAGCACACTTATAGACTTACCTAGATAGGAGGGGTGGGGTCGGGAAAGGCTTCCCTTGTTTTGTTTTTTTTAATCTAAATTTTTTAATATATACAATATATAATATTTTAATAATAAATTAATTACTTTTATTTGAAGAGTTTGATTATAAGAATAATAATATTTAAAGTGTGTTTGTTTCCTGGATTAAAAGCCTATTCACAAGAAATGTAAACATGAGAATATAACATTTATATGTTTTATTACAAGTTTTGAAAATTTATTCCCAAAGTATTATTGATTTTTAGGAATGTAGTAACTTTCTTTTTATTGTGTTTTTCTGTACTTTTATTCTCATGAAGAGAAATGGGATATTCTTATTGGAAATATAAAAAATATTCATTTAATACATGTGTAACTTTTATTTTTACTTTTTTTAGTTAAATTATTTTGAATCTTAACAAATAATCTCTGAAATAATATATGTAACAAAAAAACATCTTAAATATACTCAAAAATAACATTCCTAGTTATCATATTCCTAAAAATATAAATATGATTTTTGTAAATATAATATCATTCTATGAAACAAATGTCTCCTTGAGTATTAGTTATCTATTTTATTTTTTTTATTTTACTTTGTGACAAAATATTTATCTCTTTTTTATAGTACTCATTGTGAAAATAATAACATTTTTCCTCCTTTAAGACAAATATACTTCTTTTTTATCGTCTTCATTGTAAAAATAATTATCTTTCTTTTTTAAATCAAAATATTCAAGTGTTATTTATTTCTTTTTTAAATATTTTTTCCTTTTCTAATCTATTTTCAAGATATAAATATTTATATTTACAATCAAATGACTTTATTATCCATGTAAAAAAAGGTACCAAAAAAATGACTTCATTATCCTTCTTTATTGATTTAATAATAATTGATTTGAAAAATTAAATGGTATTTGCACTCAAAAAATATAACATTGAGACAAATAATTATTACTCCCTCCCCTGGTTTATTATAATTGTCGTGTAAGCAACGACAAAGCTTTGTAGGAGTGGAAGGGGGCATGGCCCCCCAAGACTTTTTTATAGTTTTATTATATATATTAAAAATATTTGTGTTAATTATTTTTAATAAAAAAGTATAATATTAAAAATTATCTATATTATATAATTTTTTAATAATATTTTCTAATACTAATAATTATTAATTTTAACTTTTAAACTATTTTTTAAAGTTTCTTAGTTATTAATTATTAAGTATTTTAAATCATTGAATAAACATAGAATAACACTTTAATTGAAAGTAATTTTTAGTTAATTTCTTTAATATTATTTTCTTATAGATATTTTTACATTAATACTAAGTTTTTGCTTTTGATAACATTAGTACTTATTGAACTATATGAATCAATTGTATTTTTATAATATATGTTTGTTTTATTTTTCAAACTTACTTTTTATTACTTTTATATTCTCATTTTGTATAGAAAAGTTTATATGATATAACTTAAACTTATAAATTTTCTTATTATTGGGCTTTTTCTTGTAATTTTTTTATGTAAATTTAATTTGTTTATAATTTTTATGATCTTCTGAAAAGTTTTGTCTTCAGGTTTTGCTATGATTTTGGAAAAAAAAATATGACCATTTTTTAAAATTTCTTGAAAATCCATTGAAAATTTTCAAATATTATGTCTATTCTCATATAAACTTTATTATATAGAAAATAACTTAATTTGTCTTGCAGATTTTTTTTTTAAAAATTAAACATAAATTCTTCATTTTTCATTTAGTAGTATAAAAGTAATAAATTCACAAAAATAGTTTAGCATTAATTCTTGTTAAACAACTGAAGAGTGTTATTTACTTCAAAAAAGAATGTGAAGAGTGTTATTAATAAAATAGAAAAAAATGTACTGATATCATAAAAATAATTAAATATGAAAAATAAATGTTTACAAAATATCAGTAAAACTTTAAAAATACCCATAATAGATAATATTACAAAAAATATTATTACACTTAATTTATATATTGTAAGCTTAATTATTTTGGTGCTTCTAAATTGTTTCGTCAAGATCTTCCAGTGCGGGTAAGAAGAAAAAATAAGTTCCAAAATAATTATTATTTTAAATTTTTAATGTAATATTAATTATCTTTTTCAGTTACATCTCTTATAATGTTAATGATAAACAACAAAAAGTAAAAATGAATTAATGATGATAAGGTTAATTTTATAAAATTATTTTATTTTATCTATTTATTAGTTTTTTTTATTTATATAAAATAACCTAAAACGACAATTATAATGGGAGACAAATGGAGTAATATAGGATACATACCTAATTTAGTTCGTGAAATTGTGAGTCGATGACAAATTGGTTCCTAGAAGATGAAAAATCTAAATTTAGTATTTGAATGTATAAAAAGTGCAACAAAGGATCTTGTTGTTAGGTTGATGAAACTATTTTATTATTAAGTTATAATGTTCAAGGATCAATTTTATAATAAGTTGTATTCTTTGATAACTAATTTTAGGGGTGTTTGTAGGCCGATTTGGACTGGTTTTGGCAAAATTCAAGACTCAACTCAATCAAATTTCATCGATTTGGTTCGGTTTGATTTTCACAATTTTTTTAAACCCAACCCAACCCATTCATGAACGGTTTGATTCAGTTTGGACCAATAAATTACTTATTTAAATTTTATTTTTTTCCTTAGAATTACTATTTTATATCATGATTCATTCACATATACAATATAATTAACACAATATTATCAAATGTTTGAAAATAGTAAAATTGTTTCATTTAATATCACTAACCTAATATTCTAAAATAGACTAATACAAGTTAAAACAAAATATTATTCGATGAGACTTACTCTGAATCAAACTTATTTCTTACAAACTAATTTCTTGTAATAAGCTTTAGTATAACCAAATTTGTTGCAACCAAATTTAGTGAAACAAATAAACAAAATATGATATAGTAATATTATAAACATGACTGCAAAAATAAATATGAAAAACAATGAAACAAATAACATATACTTAAAAGTAATACCTTAAGAAGTTATAACACTAGTAGTTCAGTTCGATTTTAATCGAATCTATAAATAACAATATTTAAAATCAAATCAAACAATTTTAAAATTTTTGATCGATTCAGTTCGATTTTGATCGAATTTATAAATTTAAACATGTGATCTAACCCGTGAACATCCCTAACTAATTTGACATTAAGTTATAAAATTTGAATCATTAATTCGAATTTATAAAATTTAAATCTGTATCCGTGAATGTCCCTAATTAATCTAACATTAAGTTGTAAAGTTTAAAAACTGACTTCTACATGATTTGTAAGATCAATATGTCGCATTTTTTATATATTCTAAACTTAAATTCAAATTTTTTTATCTTTTAAGAATCACCATTTATTTACACTTTTAAAAACAAAAATGGATATAAATATACAACATTGTGGTTCAAGTTTCCAAAAGTTTGAAATAATTTTATTTTATTTAATGCATTCAAACCCGCACGTGGCAAAATTTTGTGGATAAGAAGCTCGGAGCCGTGTAAGCCGACCTGAGCCGGCCTAACGGTGATGTCTGTCTCCACACTGACTCCACACCAACAGCGTCCAAATCGGCAACGTCACTTTCTCATGTCCACGTGTTTTTCTGTCATACGATAATGCCTCATTATTTAATTACACTTTCATTTTTCCTTTGTTTTTATTTAATTATTTATTTTTTCTTAAATTATTTTAAATGATTTAATTTGATCTTCAAATTTTTTAAAAGTTTAATTTAATCTTTAAATTTTTTAAAATTTAAACCAAATTAATTTATTTTTAAGAATTTAAAAATCAAAGCTTTTAAAAATGATCAAAATGACTTGTTTGATAATTTTTTAATTTGGTTTAAAAAATAAAATAAAGGAAAAAAACTTTTTTAAAAAACAAATGACTGAAATGAACGAAAGATAAAAAATAAAACATCATATTGAATTTTTTAAGATAAAGAATAAAAAACAAAAAAATAAGATAAAAACTTTAAATTAAATTTTTTAAATATTTAAAAATTAAATTAAATCATTTAAAATAATTCAGGAGTAACTTGATAATTAAGCTTTTTGTTTATTTTTCCAAATACATAAATGAAAAACGAACACTTGACATTTTTTGATACACTTTGAAGTTGAACCCTCTCTCGTCGGAAGAAAGAAGGAACATGTCCTCTTCGGAGAGAGAAAGTGAAAAACGAAAACGACCCCGTTTTAGATAGAGAAAGTAAACTAAAAAAAATTGCTGCTTACTTTTTTTTTCCTACTTTTTTATGCTGGTTTTGGTGACTTGGGGTGGTTTAGAAGAGTTTTAAAAACATAAACTGGGAGGCGAAATTTTGTGGGGTGTGTGTCAATTTTCTCAGGAAATTTTGTTTGCGTCTGTTGTAAGTTACTTTCTTCTTCTTTTTTTTTTTCTTTCCTCATTTTTTTTAAAAAAATTGTTTGATGGGTTTCTTTGGATGAACTTCAAACGGTGGCCAGCTTCTCAATGAAGCAAAGGTTTGAAAGAGGGGAACATGCTACATGGGTGAGCACAATATATGAAAAAGATTTGGTTTTTAATGTTTTTTGAAGGTGGGGGTGGCAGTGCATGATTGATTTTGGATGAAGGGGATTGTTAGCTGTTAGAAGAAAATTTTGGTTTTTTACTTTTTTTCCTTTTACTTTGGAGTTGTTGTTTATGTTGGAAGGAAGATTCAGGGGAGGTGGGTTTATTTTTTGTTTTAAGAGTTTTTTTTTCTTTCTAATTCTTGGTAGGTATTGAAATGAGGGACTTGGTTATAGTTTAAGGGTGCAGCATGAGTTACAGAGAAAGAAACAAAGGGAAAGGAGAAGAGAAGGAATATGAGAACAGTACTACTAGAGGATTGGATTCAAAATCAGTGAGTCACAACAATGGTTCAATAGAAGAGGAGCTGCTAACAATTGATGAGAATCTTCTGATTGACCCCAAACTGTTGTTTATTGGGTCAAAAATTGGAGAGGGGGCTCATGGGAGGGTTTATGAAGGAAGGTCAGTGAGGCAAAGCTTAGAATGTATTGTGTACCTTTAAATTTTCAATTTTTATATTTTATTTATTTATTTATTTGTCAGTTTATGTCAACAAAACATTTGCTCAGAAGAGCAGTTAAAGATGATCATTTTTCTTGCATGGAATCCGCAGCAGTAGTGGGACAATTGTGTAGGATTTTCACTATTATGTATTAACCTGTAATTCATAACTGTATAATGATATCTACTGGAATTATTGTATTCAGATGGTGAATAACAGCTGAAAAGTCAATGCTTGCTTTGGTTTAACTCATAGAGTGTTTGATCTCACATCCTAAATGTGGGTTTTCATGTCTACTGAGAAGCAAATAGTTACAGCTTCCTCATTTTGTAGCATAATTGCCGTGATTTCTAGTTTTGTAATGAGTTTCCAAACACGCGTTAAGTTCCAAACAAACATGGAGATTTTACTAAAGAACTTCTAACTCTGAACATTTTACTTTTGTTCCAATGATATCATTATTTGTGGTTACTGTTAAAAAGATTATATTGCTATTGAGTGGTCGATTCAACTGTATAATTTTGTATATACCCCTAGTGGTTTGCTGGCAGCTAGAGTCCTGGTTTATGTAGTTGTAGGTTAATAATTTTCCAGGTATAGAGATCAGATTGTTGCGATTAAAGTTCTGCATCGTGGGGGTACTTTGGAAGAAAGAGTTGCCCTTGAGAATCGTTTTGCTCGGGAAGTTAATATGATGTCTCGTGTCCACCATGAGAATCTGGTGAAGGTGAGTAGAGGCTTTGTTTGTGATATGTCTGCAATTTTCTTATTATCTATATCTGTATCTTCTTAGTATCATTTGTTTCACAAATGACATATATATGTATAGTATAGTTTGAAGTTTGAAGTATAAATGTTATGGTATTTTGGCATTTATGCTATTATAGGACTAATGAATGCCTATTATTGAAGATAAAGCTTTTATTTATTTATTTATTTTTGCAGTTTATTGGAGCTTGTAAGGATCCTCTCATGGTGATTGTTACAGAGATGTTACCCGGGTTGTCGCTGCGAAAATATCTGACCACCATACGCCCTAAACAATTGGACCCTTATGTGGCTATAAAGTTTGCCCTTGATATTGCTCGAGCCATGGATTGGTTACATGCCAACGGAATCATACACAGAGATCTGAAACCCGGTTGGTACCTTTTATGTGCATATAGTGCATTATTATCTGTAATGTTTTTTATCAGCTTAATCTTTGTTGTATATAACTGATTATCTGTAATGGCTAAATTTTATTTAATGTTTGTTGTTTTATTATGGATTGCAAGGATTTGGTTCAATTATGTTGCTCTGCTATATGTTGGTCTTTCTATTCAATACTGGAGGGCATTGTGAACTTTGTCCTGTAGTTCTTTTTTTTCCTTGTGTCTATACTCTCTGTTCATATAATGAAGCAATATTTTAAATTGTTACTCTTGGTACTTGAAAGTTAGTCATTCTTGTTATTGCAGGAACAGAAGAAAATTCCTCTTATTTAAACATCAGGATTTGCTTTAGGAAAATTCATACCTGAAAGTTGTTATCAATAGTATATATAAATCTGTCCAGCCACCAAACAAGTTCTACATGTCAACAACTACACTCTCACTTTTTACTTTTTATTTTATTGCATTTTAAAAAGCAATTCCTGTTTGCTTTTCCTGCCCGTGAATAGCTTGGGCACAGTATTCTAGTTTTTTATAGTGGTGGCAGTATGCCCTATATATTATCTGGTTGCTGCTTCTGTCCTGTAATGCTTTTTTTAAAGCCAAATTTCGTTCAAAGTTTTTAACTTTTTGTGAAACTTGTTTACTATCCTCTCTGCAAATCATGAAAAGGAAAGGAAACTTTTAACTTCATGTGAAAATACATACATTACCATGTATTTCTGGGTTGGAGCTTTTGCTCTATATGACAGTTAATCATAATAGTTTTTGACATTAATGTTTTAAGTTTGAAATATATGTCTATACTGATTGTTTCTAGTAGTCTGACTCACTTGAACAATTGTTTTCAAATTTTTACCATGTAGACAATCTGCTGCTCACAGAAAACCAGAAGTCAGTTAAACTTGCTGATTTTGGTCTGGCAAGAGAAGAATCTGTGACTGAAATGATGACTGCAGAGACTGGAACTTACCGTTGGATGGCACCTGAGGTGTGTTGTGCTGTGTGAATATGATTTTATCATTCCATTGACAATTATCCAAAAAATTTCACTGAAGGGTCAAATAAAGCTTGTATTTATTTGGTGCTTATTATCTTATCTCATCATTACTATTAGTGTAAAGTGATAATTTATTGTACTAATGTGATATCAGACAGTAAAGTTGTGCCTTGGTGACTTGTTGGTCATGGGTTCGAATCCGGAAACAGCCTCTTTGCATATGCAAGAGTAAGGCTGCGTACAACATCCCTCCCCCATACCTTCGCATAGCGAAGAGCCTCTGAGCAATGGGGTACGAAGTTTTAATGTGATATCAGACAGATTAGTGGCAGTCTTACTTTAAATCACCACTCATCAGGTTGCAGAGACCTGAACTAATATGCAGGACACTAGAAACTGGCAATGATATGCACAAGCAGTATTTCAGTTTAGATGTGTGGGGTTTTCCAGAGACATGGACTGAGCAGTTTATCAGTCTTTATTTGAAAGAGTTCATGTAGTTCCTCCTGAATTATATATAAACACTACATTGCATCGAAGTGGATGTTGACAGTAATCAGTAGAGTAATTATAGTTTTTTCATTTATTTAGTTGAGTCCATTCCACTGTTACCAACTTGTTTCTTTTAAATTTCTTTCAAGGAAAGAGCTCTTAAATCAAGTAAGTTCTTTCTCTAGCCATAAAAAATACATTTATCAAATTGGAATTAAATGTCCTGCTGTTAGTACGTACTTAGGATCCTTCAAAAGCATATATTTGTTCAATAAAATATATTTGGTAGTCTTTACTTTTGTGATTCAGTCCATTATGAGATGTATTCTGGATTCCTGTGTCATAGGCCTGTTACAAATGTCTATAGCAGAAGAGTCAAAGTTAGGCCCAACTATTGAGAGATTTGGCACAATAAAATTATTCCATTTTGTGTTACATTTTATATAGAGTTGTCAGTCGGCTAACTAACTCAACTGCTCAGTAACAAACTAAACTAACTAGAATTCAGTAGTTATTTTATCCTAACACCAACAGCAGTAGCATGTTGGTGTATGAGAGGTGGAATTCAGTTACGGAAGAGGATGAAATCCTAACAGAATCATGAAGGTGGCGCAGAGGCAGTGGATGGGAGGATGAGGGGATTTGGGAATCCAAGGGAAGTAAGGGAGAGTAACAGACCATAAGAAGATGGAGTGAGAGAAGGGAGGGGTTAAGGAAAAATTAGTAAAGGATTTGGGAGGGTGAGCTGTGCTAGTTGTGTAATGAGCTTGGCTCCCCCAGCTTCTTTTTTTTATATATAATAATATTTACATATTCCCAATTCCAACACTGACATGTAGGCAAGTTTATATTTGTAAAGATATGTTTTTGATAGCTTGTGTATTTACAGTTATACAGTACTGTGACATTGTGTCAAGGTGAGAAAAAGCATTACAACAATAAGGTTGATGTCTACAGCTTTGGAATTGTGTTGTGGGAGCTACTAACAAACCGCATGCCTTTTGAAGGAATGTCGAATTTGCAGGCTGCTTATGCTGCTGCATTTAAGGTATATAATTTGACATAACATGGTCATCATTTCAATTGACTGGTTGTCAAGTTTATGCAAATTAGAAATTCTTCCATGGATTTCTCTATTGTGATACGTGGATCACCATAATGGATTATGCCTCATTATAACTTGTGTCATTTATGCCCTGTTGTTGAAGGATTAAAGTTTTATCGTTTTTGGAACTTCTGACAAGATATTACAATGATGGAAAAAGTAGCCAAATTTTTTGGCACAAAGTCATCAAAATTTGTTATTCCATTGTCCATATTTATATAAAGAATACCCTTTTTCTGTATTTCTCTTTATTTTTTTTGTTGAATTCTGTATTTCTCTTTATAATCATATGGTATTGGATTTGTTGATAATCATAACATGGTTTACATTTGAGTTTGCAGCAAGAGAGGCCTAACCTTCCTGATGATATATCTCCTGACCTTGCCTTTATCATACAATCATGCTGGGTTGAAGATCCTAACATGAGACCAAGCTTCAGTCAGATTATCCGCTTGCTCAATGAGTTTCACTTTACACTCCAACAACCATCCCCTTCAATGCCGCTAGAACCTGAGAACGAACCTGAGGCTATAACAAGTAACGGTACCATAACTGACTTTTCTACCCGAAATAAAGTAAAGTTTTCGTTTATTCGGCACTTGTTTTCTTCCAAGAGGACCAAAAGCTAACTGTGAGAGTTGGAAATTTTTTTAAAAAATTCCTTTTGCTGTAAATAAAAGAGTTCTCATAGCAGCTTTTACAAGTAATCATTTAAGGTGTAGAATGATGTTGATAAACTTTTTGAAAGAGTAAGGAAATAGAAAGGTTTGTTTATATTATGCACTTGAGCTTGTTGTGTAAGAACAAGTTGGTTTAGATATTTGCCTCCATTCTAAGACATGTTTTTAATTACTGTGAAGCATTTCATTGTATATAGTAGTTGTATCCAAGGAGTGTTCATTAATTTGTTTGTGTTAATTGACTGAATGTCAATTTTAAAACTTATATGATTATAGTATATATGATGATGATGCACGTTGCTTCTTTGATTTGGATGTTACTGGTTTATTAAGTATACTAGAGTTTTAAGGAACATTAGTCTTTTGCAATTTTACCCATAACTAGAAAATTTTTATTTTCTGTTGATGTGGGTGGATGTTGGCTGAAGGTGAAGCTCTGAAAACGATTTGAAAATTATAGTATGAAAATGTTGAAAAAATATTGTTGAGGTCTTTTGTCACCTTGCTAATTCTCGAGAACATTTTAAAAATACATTAATCGCCATGAATTCTGTATAATCTAATTTATGCAAAATTGTCATGTCATGAATTATGCTTTCGAATTATATCTTTTAATCATTTATCCGTATATTTAAGTATGTATACATATGGATCGAGAAGCTTTTGTACCGCATTGTTAATGGTGTATGATTGGATATTAGTTGGAGGAGTTTAAAAATATTGTTTACTGTAATACATTTTTCTTAAATGAAAAAGTAATATATATTTTTTATTTTCTATTGTTTTCCTTAGAATTTATAAATGTAACTTCTAATTAAAAATATAAATGGTAGTAGAGAGCTGTTAGCATTACCAGTGTTTTTTCATTTGTGGATTATTGGTTTATATATATATATATATAATATTATTTTCAATATATTAGTTTATATTTCATTGTTACTTTTTTCAAATATTTGAATCTTTAAATAAATTCAACATCTTTTTATAATACTGATATTCTTGAAGTGTAATTCGTCTTTTTCTCAGGAAAAATAAAAGAGATGTTTGCACAAGTGTTGAATTGATAAAAAAATTATTATTTTTAGTTAGATATTTGTTGCATACTCTTTCAACATTCTTGACACTAATAGAAAGACTTCTCATATTTTACTGATTTTATTGTTAAAAGTTTTTACGAACGAGGATATTAGAACACATAGGTAAAAGTAATTGAAAAAAAGAAAAATGATTCTCATTTCTTTTAGCTCATTGTACAATGTACAATATATACAATAACAGATCCAATATTAGTCACAGAGCTTAGACAGAATTATAACAGAAAAAAGAAATTGATTATCAATAACAACTTAACCAACTAATCATGATGGACTAATCAAGCTAAGCTAACTATGGTATAATCCTAACTAAAGTTGGTTGTAATACTCCCCCACAAGTTAGATGCATAGATGTCTAGAAGGCCTAACTTGGACAAAAACACGAAGAATTTGTAGTGAGACACGGTCTTGGTGAAGATGTCAGCAATCTGTTGATGAGTAGGTAAGTATATCAGCTTGATAAAATCAGAGTGTACATATTGCCTTATGAAATGAAAATCAATATCTATGTGCGTAGACCTATCATTTGAAGTTGGATTTTCAGCCAATGCAATAGCCGATTTATTGTCACACATGATCATTGTGGAACCAAGAGTAATCTGGAACACACGAAGAAGTTGTTGCAGCCACAATAACTCATTGGTAAGAGAAGCTAAAGCTCTATACTCAGCCTTTGCTGAGGACCTTGCAACAGTGGGTTGCTTTTTTGACTTCCAACATATGAGAGATGAGCCCAAGTAGATACAAAAACCAGTTGTTGACCTTCTAGTATCCTTGCAATTGCCCCAGTCAGAGTTTACATAAGTTGTGACAGTGGAATTGTTGTTTGCAGAAAAGAACAAACCTTGGGCAGGAGTTGCTTTGAGGTATTGAAGGACTTGAGCTTGAAGGTGAGGTGTCCTTGGAGCTTGCATAAACTGACTAAGTCTGTTTATGGGAAAAATAATATCTGGCCTTGAGATAATCAAATACATTAACCTTCCCAGTAGTCTTCTGAATTGAGTAGGGTCTTCAAGAACTTCACCTGCATTGGCATCCAATTGAAGACCAGGATCCATTGAAATTTTTGCAGGTTTACAATTGGTGAAACCAATATCTTCTAACAACTCTAGGGTGTATTTCCTTTGGTTCAAGTGAATGCCTTTTACAGACTTAGTTATTTCCAAACCAAGAAAATACTTTAGATCACCTAGGACCTTGAGTTTGAACAACCCTTGCAACTGTACAGTGACTTCTGTAATTAGAGATTTGTTTGGGCCAGCTATGATGATGTCGTCCACATAGACTAACAGGAGAATCAGAGAATCATTGCTCCCTTTAGAAAACAGAGAGCCATCTGCAATAGATTGATTGAATCCTAGCTCGATGATGGAATTGGAAAATTTCTGGAACCACTGCCTTGATGCTTGCCTCAAGCCATACAAGGACTTGTGTAACTTGCACACTTGATGCTCCCCCTTTCCAGGATAACCTAAGGGTAGGTCCATGTACACTTCTTGAAATAAATCCCTATTTAAGAAGGCATTGTTGATGTCAAGTTGTGTGAGATTCCATTGTTTCTGAGCTATTATGGCAAGCAATAACCTGATTGTAGTCAACTTTGCTACAGGTGAAAAAGTGTCAACAAAGTCTACACCCAACTGCTGTGTGTAACCCTTGGCAACTAGACGTGCCTTATGCTTGTCTAGACTAACATTTGAATTTGTTCTTATACAACCACCTGCAGCCTATTTGCTTGCCTGGAGGTAAAGTGACAATGGACCAAGTCTTGTTCTCTTCCAAGGCTTTTATTTCCTCATTCATAGCATTCCTCCATTGAGGATACTTCACAGCTTGGTGATAGTATTTTGGTTCATAATGTTGGTCAATATTGCATATGAATGTTTCATAAGGAGTGGATAAAGAAGAGAAACTCATATAGTCAGACATAGGGTAGGTAGTTTGATGTATGTAAGCATCTAAGTAGGAGGGGGGATTAGATACACAAGTTGATCTTCTAAGGACAGTATCAGGTTGTGTCAGAGTGGCTGGTTCATTTTTCTGACTAGGCTCATTTGGTTCATTTGCAAGAACAGTGGGTTCAACTGCAGGAATTGGTTCATTTTCTGCAGTGACAGAAGGTTCACCTGCAGTGGATACAGGCTCTGTTTGAGGGTCAATTGTGTGTGTTTCAACTGTGAGTGTTTCAAGAGGTTTGGGCAAGACAATGTGCTCAAAGGGATCCTCAATGGTTGCTGGTTCACTAGCAGATGTGAAGGGAAATTTTTGTTCAACAAAAACAACATCTCTTGATATAATAAACTTCCTGTTAACTATGTTATACAGTTTATACCCCTTATAACCAAGAGGATATCCTAGAAAGACAGTAGGAAATGCTCTAGGTGAGAATTTGTTTCCCTGATGAAATGGTACAACAGCATAACACAGGCAGCCAAAGACTCTAAGGTATTCATATGGTGGTTGTTTTTTTGTAGAAAATCTCATATGGTGAACAACCTTTAAGAGCAGGAGTATGCACTTTATTAATTAGAAAAACTACAGTGTTTATACATTCTCCCCAAAAACAAATTGGAGCCTTTGATTGAAACAATAGTGACCTAGCAACATTCAACAAATGTTGATGCTTTCTTTCCACCACTGAATTTTGCTCAAGCCTATAAGGGCAACTGAACTGATGTAGTGTCCCTTGTTCACTTAGAAAGTCATCAAGTTTTAGTTCTTTGGCATTGTCAGATCTCAGTTGCTTTATAAGCTTGTCAAAACTTGTTTTAACAAAAACAAAGAAATTCTTGATCAACTGAGTAGCCTCATACTTATTTTTCATTAAATATAACCATGTAAACCTAGAACTATCATCAACAATAGTCAAAAAGTAATGTTTTCCATCATGAGTAGCATGTTGATATGGTCCCCAAGTGTCTACATGTATGAGATCAAATGGGGACTCAAAATAATGGTTATTTGAAATAAAAGAGAGCCTTCTAAATTTGGACAGGGGGCAGATCATGCAATCTTTAGAACTATGAGATGTCAAATGCAATGAATTTTTATTTGCAAAAAGTTTCAAAATCTTGTCAGATACATGTCCCAAATGGGAATGCCACAAAGATTGTTCACTAAGAACATTACAACTTGTAACTACATTATTACAATTTGAAGAATGTGAATTCACAAGAGCGCGTGAGGTGGCAAATGTGAGTGTGTGCTCTGTATAGAGAAGAAACAGATCAAGATGGAGATCACCTCTGCCAATCGTCTTGTGTGTTTGAGTGTCCTGGAAAATAACAAAGGTGTCTTCAAACAACACACCAATTTTAAATTGGGAGTGATCTTAGGCACAAAAATCAGATTGACATGAAAAGAGGGAATATAAAGGACATTATGCAAAACAATGCGAGAATTTATCCTAACAGAACCAGTTCCAACCACTTGAACTCTAGTTCCATTTGGTTGTTTTTCAAGAATTTGAAGTTAAAGAGAAATTCAGGAAAACAAGTAATGTGAGATGTTGCTCCAGAATCAACAATCCAAGCATTAGGTGCTTGGAAAGGGGAATTTAAAGTAGAGTTTGACATGCCTATGGTTTCAATACCTACAGTGTCAGAGGGGTCTTGCTGAGAGGCACCAGGCAACTGTGCCATTTGAGCTTGAAGGAGGGCAAGAATGTTATTCACTGCAGCTTGAAGGAGAGCAACTGTGCCATTCTGGCATTGTTGTTGAGACCAAGATTGACTTTGTTCTCTTGATACAACTTCAAGAATGTTATTCACTGCAGCTGAAGTATTCCTAGATTTCTTGAAGCTTAGAGGGTATCCATGGATCTTGAAGCATTTTTCCCTTGTGTGTCCATGGATGTTGCAATGAGAGCAGAACGGTCTATCCTTGCGAGTAGGTTTTCCTTTGGCATTGGATTGGGTTACAACACAAGCCATTTTAGCAGGAGGAGCAGAATTTGGTTGAACACCAACAAGCCTCTGAGTTTCATCTTGAAGCAATAATGAGAAGGTCTCATCAATATCCAGAATCGGTTTCATCAACAAGATTTGACCTCTAGCATGGGCAAAACTCTCGTTGACACCCATCAGAAATGACATGACAAATTCCTCTTTGATGGAAGCAAGAAGTGGAGCAACCCCGCCACAATTACAACTGTGATTGGCCTTGAGTTCACCTAGCTCAGCCCAAAGCCCTTTGAATCGCGTGAAGTAGATGTTGATTGAGTCCATTCCTTGAACACAATTGAGTAATCTTTTCCGCAATTGGAAGATTCTGGGTCCGTTCTTGATGTTGAAACGTTTCTCAAGATCGTTCCAGATGTTGGATGCAGAGGTTGAGTAAATGACACTCGCGCTAATTTCCTTGGTGAGTGAATTCAAGATCCACGATGCAACAATGTTGTCGTTTATTTTCCACATGTGAAGCTTTGTAGTATCACTGGAATCAGGAATTGGAATGCTGCCATCGACGAAGCCCAACTTGTTCCGACCATCGAGAGCCAAAATCATAGAGCGTCGCCTTGTGAGATAGTTCAAGCCGTCGAGGGACTTGGAAACGAGCACCAATCCTGGGTGATCCGTGTGGTGGATGTAGAATGGATCCGTGGTGTCGACCGGAGAAGGAGGAGTCATCGCCGGAGTTGAGCGAGAGGTGGTGGGCGTTACGAGGTTTTCTTCTTCCGATACCATATTAGAACAAATAGGTAAAAGCAATTGAAAAGAAGAAAAATGATCCTCATTCCTTTTAGCTCATTGTACAATGTACAATATATACAATAACAAATCCAATATTAGCCACAAAGCTTAAACAAAATTATAACAAAAAAAAGAAACTAATTATCAATAACAACTTAACCAACTAATCATGATGGACTAATCAAGCTAAGCTAACTATGGTATAATCCTAACTAAAGTTGGTTGTAATAGAGGACGTGCTAGAGAGATAGAGTTCCATCCTTCGGGGGCTAAATAATGACATTTCCTTCGGGGTTGGGACACTCTTTTATGAATTACAATATGGCTATGCTTTCCTATATTATGACACGAATCTGAGAAAACGAAAGAAAATGTTTTGTAGAATGAATCTCTGGGCACGATCCAATAAAAAATGAATTGAAAATTATATTGGAAATAATATTATACTAAAATTAAAAAGGTTATTACAGAATTAGTTATAAAGATATAATTATATATACCAATTTTTTAGTGAAATGAAAAAAAAATATTATAATGATAATAATATCTTATTTTAGTTGCAAGGTATTTAGAGAAAAAAAACATTTCAACAACACAATTTTATAGAAGAAAAATTATTTAAAACAAAGTAATTGAAGTTATAATAAAATATAATATTAAAAATATAATTTATTGTTTATTTGATTTTATGATATTATATTATTAGCTTAAATATACTGTCTATCCTTATAATTTGTCCATTTTTTATTTATTTTGGTCCTTGAATTTTTTCTTTTAAGAATGTCCCTAAAATATTGGTTTATTGGTCACTATTAGACTTTTCTATAAAAAATTGCTAACGTGGTTAACAATTATTGATTTCATCGAGTGTCTTGTCAATCAAAATGTTAAGTCATCAATGTCATGTTATGCAACAAAGCTAACATGTAAGTCATATCATCATATGTCAAATGTTACTATAGATAAAAAGCAAATAAAAATATAAGTTACAGAAAGTAAAAAAAATTATAATTTATAAGGGCTAAAAGAAAAAGAGAATATAATTTAGGGGTGAAAATAAGTAAAGTCAAGTCAGGATTTGCTAAGCCTAAACATAGCAAGGTTCGTACTTCGTAGTGATGAATTTGAGTATGACCTATTGTCGCAACTTATCTTTCGGCAAGGGTGTGAGGTGAAAAGCCAAATGAGCGTCTTCTCATGAAGAAAACGCGTGGGAGTCGTCACCAACGTTTATTCGAGGAAAACATTAGAAAAAAACCAAAAAAGGGGTCTGCGGATTTTAAAAATGAGGGCTCGGGAGTTGTTTACGCGCGGGCAAGGTATTAACACCCCACACGTCCATTACAAGGGACGACAATCTTTAATCGAGTGTGCAAAACATGACTTCAAAATTGTGTATTTTCCCTTTTTATGTTTTTTAATTTTTTGGTGTCGACAAGGGTGTTGTCCTTGCTCCTACGTATCCTCAGGTGCGATGAGGAACTCAGACCTACGTAGTTCTTTAAGTCTGAAAGTTTGTGTGTTACACTGACTTTATGTTTTTTTTGAAAGATTTGATTTTAATTGCGAACAAAAGTCGTTTAAGACCTTGGACCTCGAAACGGTGTTTTAAATTATAAAAGTGAAGAGAATCGTTAAGGCGTTGGACCTTGAAATGATCTCAACTGATATTTGATAAAAAGAAATTAGTTATGAGTTGGTTTTATCTTGATTTTGTTTATTAACCTTCAATCTTTTTTAAAGAGAACTTGTGGCACTAATGATCGGTTAAAACTTACTTTACAAAAGAAAAGCGATTATCGATGATAGAAGAAGGAGATGAAGATGCACAAAACAAGAAAGAGGACCCCTAAGGATCCATAGATTGTATTCAAATCCTTAAAACAAAAACTAACCGGATGACAAACGAAGAACGATGTAGAAGTTGATTATGGTCGCAATTCGGTAGCACCTCAACCTCATTTTTCTCTTCTTTCTTCTTCTTCTCTCTGATTTCTCTCAATTCTGGACCCCCTGGACCTTTCACTTAGCCTCCCTCATGCCTATTTATAGCAAAAGAGGGGACTTGGTTGATCAGCAGCTCGCCCAAGCGAGCTGTTGCTTCAACTTGAAGTAACCTTGCTCGCCTAGGCGAGCTGGTTACTTCACCCCTAGGTCTTTTGGGGGCCCAAGCGAGCCAGAGGCTAGCTTGGGCGAGTCAGGTTTCAGAAAAAGACTTAAAATGACCCTTTTGCCCTCCTTTTTTGGTATCTTTTGCATTTTTTATCAAAACATTGAATGATCGCCTGTTTTGTACTGTAAGTGATGTTCAACACCATAAGTCGACTAGTAAGGATCAAAAGATCAACAAACAATAGTCCTTGGACGAAATTAGGGTATGACACCTATTTACCTAGTCTAACCTATTTTGAAGGTCTAACCTAAAAGCCCATTTTTGTGGCTTGGTCTATTTGGATGTTTTATTATGATAGTGGTCATATTTTTTATTTCTCTAAATTTTCATTGTACAACCAATTCTTAGTTTCATTCTTAAATAATCATCACACCATCACTCATGGGTATCATCCAAAAAAATAGTAATAAGACCATAATGCTCATTGTCGCGATATGCTTAGTACTAGATCACCATTCATGTCTACACCACACAATTAACATGACTTAATAACCCATGGAAGCCACTAGTGAAATCCAAACACCACCCACCAAGATAGGTTCATAGAATTGCAATATTGAGTTGCAGTGGTGGTGACAAAGAGAAAATGCCCTGCAAGATTGTATGAAATTTATTCATTTTTTAGATGGAGTTGTGTGTGGTTCAGTTGCCTAATCAAATACATGTTGACATTGATTATAAGAGCCAAGAAGGGTGGAGGTTTTCTTAATTTTCTACTTCAAAAGGAATAGGTGGAAGTTGGACAGGAAGAAGGGGAAAGGATAAGGAATGAAAGAAAAAGGAAGGTTTCTTAACTAATTGGTTTAAGGACCAAGCCTGACCTAGAACTTGTCATAAGCAGCTACTTAGGTCAAGCTTAGCCTATTAGACTACTTAGGTTTATAGGGACAAAAATAGGTCAAGCAACTTGTTAAGGGTCGAACCTTCAAACAAGCTCGGCCAGTTAAGTAGATTTTTAGGCTATCAATTCTTCAAATAGGTAAAATTGAGTCATAAAAAATGGTCTATGACAAGTAAACAATTCATACTTAGGCTTACCCAAAGTCTAGCCTAGTCTGTCTTGTTTTCATCTCAAATGCCTATATTTAAGTTTTTTTTTTTATAAAAAAATAAGTTTATTTTATATTTATGCATTTATTTTATATTTACTATTTAATTTAATACTTAAATGTCTTTTTCATTCTTGCAAATATGTTACTTTTCCTATAAGTCCAGCAAGTTATATTTTTTGGTCTCTCTAAATTATATTTTTTTATTTGTAGTCTCTCTAAATTAATATTTTTTAATTAAACTCCTTGATAATGTGATATGCCTTATGATGCAACACTATTGATTTAACATAATCTAAAGATATGACATTGATTACATGACATTTTGGCTAGAATAGCATTGTCATATGTCATCATTTACTAATATGAAATTTGTTTATGTCAATAACCCTTGGTTATGTTACCATTTTTTTACGAAAAGGATTAACATGGACAAAAAATTATATTCTGTGTGTTTTTTTTTTAAAGAAATAAGGATCAATATATAATAATAAATAAATTATAAAGATCAAAATATATTTAAGTTTATATTATTTATTCAGTAATAATAAACACATGTATTTTTTTTGTTCTCCACATATTTAAGTTACATATAATATATTTATGTAAAAAAAAAAACTTAGTGTCTTAATGGTTCTTGTGTGTATTTGAGCTGCGAAAAACTAATGGAGGGATTTGATTATTGTCAAATCACCTAAATATTTAACATTGATGCAATTAAAACATAGGAATCAAAATTAGATAATTGTGATATTTGGAGGAGAAAATTATAATTAATTCTAAATTTATGAAAAAGAAAATTAACAATTTTTTGATAATACTGAACTTAAATTTAATTGTCTATACATTTAAAAAAAGATTAAATTATTGACTAAAATTGTTATGAATAATCTATTTGTGATTGTCTATATCTTTTATTATCTTTTATAATCTTTCCTTATTTATATTTATCGTTTGTAACTTTCTTGTTATTTTTTGTATCTATAAATAGGCTACTCCTATAAGAAAGAAAATACACAATTCTCAAACTTTTGTATTCTGTTTTGAGTTATATTTTATTTAACACATTATTAGCATAATTGTGTAACGACCTGCCTCATCGCTACGATATCCTTAACTCTAAAACGCGTAATTTTAATTTTTAAATGAAATTTCCATTAATTTGATAATGAAAATGATAGTAAATTTTTCGCGATATACATTCATCAAACAACGTACAAACACTTAAATAAACACACACACACACATACATACATACATACATACATACATATATATATATATATATATATATATATATATATATATATGTATGTATGTATATCTTAAACCATTATGTACCATTCACATGACAAAAAATAATTTAGTTTTTACATGTATCTAAATCCGAGATTTACATGCCCAAATAAAAAACAATCGTGGAACCACTATGGAGAAGTCGATAACAAAATACAACTCTCTTCCAAAATAATTCCAATGTCATCACATCAGCTTGACGGCTCTCACTGTAACATCCCAATTTTTCGTAAATAAATTTAAAAATATTTTTAGAAAAAAATAAATAAATAAATAAATATAGAGCAAATAATAGGCTGAGTACCCTAGGTATAAATAGTTATGTTAAGTCAGCTGCCTCCTTTTGGCCTCATTTTCGTTTTTCCCCTTCTCCTCTCAAAACCCTTTCTTTTTCCCACAGCCCATCAAACCAGTCTCAGAAAAACGACGATCTCGAACCCGTTCACCGTTGGATCGTCGTGAAATTTGAGTATCATGTTCGCAACACAATTCCGAGCATTCTCACCGTTGGGAATTTCGATATCATGTTTGAACTGAGAGAAACACCCTTCGCATTGTAGTTTTTTTCTTTCCCGCAGAAACCCAGAGCTGTCTTGGTAAAACTACGATCCCGGTTTCGTTAACCGTTGGATTATTGTGAAATTTGGATATGTTGTTCGAAATTCAGTTCCGCACGCTTCCACCGTTGGGATTTGTGAGATAATATTCGTGGAGGGAGAAAAAGGAATCACATGAAGACAGCACAAGTGGAGGTTTCAATCTCTTCTCCGTCTCTCTGACGTTTGAGAATTCTATCGGAGCAGTCGGATGAATAATTGAAAGAATTTCCGGGAACCGCTAGAGATGTTGCTATCGCTGGCTGAAGACACGTGAGCCCGCTTAGAGGTAAGGGATGAGTTATTCACAGTTGGGGATTAGTGAGAACATGTGTAGGGATCCTTAGAGGATTAAATTGGGGTTTTATTTTGAGATGTTTATTAAATTGCAATTTTTCCTTTATGATTATAAATAAAATATTGATGTCCTAATGAAAATTGCTTGATAAATTGTGCTCTTGATATTTGTATATTTCGACCTATGATTTTGATATAATTGTGTAATATTAGTTAAGGGGTTTTAGTCCTAATGTTGTGATAGTGTTTTATATAAATTGTTATATTGAGGATATGAAATGATGATTCAAATTGTGAGTATGTGATGAATTGTAGAAGAATATGTTGCTTTGAGATTATAATATTGTTATTGAGATTGAGTATAAGTGTAAAGTTGAACATGTGTTAATTTGTGAGATACGTGTAAACATGTGATGGTGGATTGTCACACTATGAGAAGTGAAATTGTGAATGAGTTCTAGTTGTGGATAAGTGTGTAGTTAACACTTGATGTGAAATTACTTGTGTTGTAAGCTATGAATTGTACAATAACCCGACCAGTGTTATCTTGAGAAAAGCGTTGATGCGTAGTGTTAAAGAGAAAATGTAGGTTTCCTATTTAGGAGCCAGTGTTAAATCATAGTGCGATTGTGTTGAACGTGTTTAAAACACGAGTGTAAGGTCGTGGGTATTGTATAATTCATGAGCAGTGTCTGCATGCAAAAATTATTTTAGGGGTTGGACCTGAATCAGGAGGGAGAGGCCCTGACGGACTCTTTGGAGTGTAGGCCTTGGGGGTCACCGGGTTTGAGTGCTCCTTTAAGCCTATGCTGATCTCATATGGTTGGAGCATTCTCGCAAAACATCGTGACCCTGACTGGTCTCCCTATGATCTTACTTAGTGAGAGTGACCTGACAAGCCCATTGTGTGGTGTGTCTTGTTATGTACTCCTAAGCGCCCCAGGGTGGTTTTTCACTGACATGGTACCACATTGCATATAGGCTTGAGTCTTAGCATAACTGTCGCATACGCTTGCTAATTGTTTATTATGAAATTGATGTGTTATTATGTCTTGATCGGAGTGTGTGATTTCTGTGTATAGTGATTGATGATTGAAAGGTGTAATTGATGGATGAAAAGTGTGATTGATGAATGACAAAGTGATGAAATAATGTGAGATATGCTAAGTAAATTGTATTTGGCTACTATATGTTGTGTTGTTTCTCTCTAGTAGTTAGCAATGTGATAACTCACTCCCGGTTTGCTGTTTGTGTTTGGATCCTGTGATGATCTTGAACTTTGTGTTCGGGGGAGCAGATGAATAGGTGGATGACTATGAAGAACCTCATGCTAGAGGACACGGGAATACAACGCTCTGATAGGATGTGACATTAGGATATAGGTTCTATATTAATTGTTTGAAGACCTTGTTGAGTCGAGAATACTTTATTATTTATTTGGACAAGTTTGAATATGATGTAGAAGAAAATGAATGTGAGCCTTTTTCTCCTTTGAAAGACTTGTTTAAAAAAAATGTTTTAAAAATACTTTTAATTAATATTTGAATTTTTTTTTATTCCTTATTAGTATATATGTGAGGGGTAGAGGGTGTCACACTCACAAAAAGAATCTCCCTTTATGTCATCTACAACTGTTCATCAGCTCCCACAAATGAAGGTTTGCGATCATCATAGGTATCAACCACACGGTACAAAATTGTAAGGGTGAGTTTATTATAAAAAAAACTAACAATTATTAAATGACCATAAGTAGCAAGAGAAACAATAATAAGTATCATGATCATACACAATTATCCATCAATTTAACATACACTTAACAACTATTTATCAACTTTTCCACAATTCCAATCAATCATGCTCAGTATGATGCATGCATCCAACCTCAAATCTCAAATGCAATATGGCATCATTTGTCAGGAAATAGGCTGAGTGTGTCCACCTGACACTCACACTCAGGAAAACTAGACAGCAAGTGTCAAGGTCACCCTGTCGTGTGTAAGAAACTCCCCCCTCCCCCCGCATGGTGATCAGCCCAAGTCACAAGGGAGTTCCAAACCGAGTGACATGCCCCGAGGTACAAGTATTTTCCCTCATGAAAAACTACAAGTGCTTACTAATAAAGTTTATATTATTTCCATACATTATGAAGTATGACACATGGACACCATCAATGCACTGACCATGGATAATTAAAGATTCTAAGCTACCCCTTCACTCCAAAGATGCTTAAAACTCTTTAACCACTCTATAATTCCCCCACTAGGGATATCCAACTTGGTCACTACACCCCCCATGTACATACATAACATACATCATCACGATGACATTATCAACATCAACAATATCTCATCTCAATGTCATTATCAACATCAACATCAACATCATCCCATCTCAATGTCATTCTCAATATCAACATCATTTCATCTCAATGACATTATCAACATCAACATCATTTCATCTCAATGACATTATCAACAATAATAACATCATCTCATATTAATATTATCATAAGCACCAACATCATCTCATATCAATTATTATCATCAATAACAACATCATCAGTAATCACATTCCATGCATACATATATACATACATACATACATACATATAAATTTCATGCTTGAGATTCACGTTCCCTAGGTCTTCAAACAACATAAGTCTAATAAAACGATAATATCATTTATTAATAACAGATGTATCTCATCCTATTAGTCAAAAACATTATCTTTCTTGAAAACCACCATGCATAAGGACAGACATACATTCCCATAATTGGGTTCCCTGACCCCAATTATGGTATCAACGCCATAAATTATAATAAACTCTCATCACCTATCGTGAGCTCTCTGTTAAGTCCTCTCTACGTCGCTTAGAGACCTCTCACGTTCATGTTCGTTGGTCCAAATGCATAGTTCTATATACCAAATCAAAGGCAATTTAGTATAGATTTCAAAAACAAGGTTAATATCAAAATTCAGGGTTAAATACCCTTATCAAAATAAAAAGGGACTAAGGGGTGTTTCGAGTTCTACTACAAAGAGATGTCATTTTGAAATTCTAATCAAGCCAATGTGACCGTGGTTCAGCGAAGGTCACGAAAATAACATCAATTTTATAAAAATGTAATTTTTAAAATGTCTTATTTTCAAGGGTTTTTCAAAGGAAGTGTAAAAACATCATATTACGGTACCCAAAACACAAAAGATACTAAGAGAAGTTCAAACTAACTAGGAGAAAAACATAGAAGTCAAGCTTACCTCAGAGATATTATGAAAGAAAGGATTGAGAGCTTGTTTCTCTATCAAATCCTTGAGGTGGATTTTGAGGATTCCTCTCTGATTAAAATGTTCTTCTTCGTGCGGTGATCCGACCACAAGCAACGGTGGCTTGTGATGGCCACCGGTGGTCGTGGGTGGTGGATAAGAAGGTGTTAGTGTTTGGGTGAGCGTTTGGAGAGAAGAAGATTGAAAAATCATGTTTTTCACACTGAAGAACATATTTGTAATTTGCAGATCTCGCTAAACAAAATTCAACTTTTGGCGTTGAGTGCGACATTTTGCGTTGAGCGGAATTTCTCTATTGGCTAGAATTGCACTTAGCGCGCTTGTCTCACCAAGAAATATGTCCAAAAGTGTTATTTTCGAAATTCCAACGGTCAAAGCGTGAAGACTTGGGTTAGAAATCTACATTCCAAATTTGAAGGTGATCCAACGGTTAACGAGTCTGAGATTTTGGTTTTACTGGAATAGGTTTGGATAAAATTTGAAATTTCACAATTTCAACATAGGTCAATCAAACTCCACTTAACCTAACATCCACTTCAAGCAGTCATAGATAGCTAATTCAAACAACACCCCAACTCATCCAAATCAATTAAATAATCAAATAATACAAGAAATACAACACTCCAACGATTAACAAGTCTGAGATTATGGTTTTACTGGAACAGATTTGGGTAAAACTTGAAATTTCACAATTTTAACATTGGTCAATCAAACTCCACATAACCTAACATCCACATCAAGCAGTCATAGATAGCTAATTCACACAACACCCAAACTCATCCAAATCAATTAAATAATCAAATAATACAAGAAATACATTAAACATCGATTTTTAGTTAATGAAATTTTAGGGCGTTACATGTTATCTTTCTTTCACGGGTCATCAACAATTCGTATTGCAACTTGCAAATAAAAATCATGTAAAGAAATCGGTTGGAGAAAATTGTTCTTTTAAATTCATATTTCAAGGTTAGGTTTTCCTCTTTCCAATTTTGTAATTCATACTTTGAGCTTGGTAGAATATTTGTGTTCTATTTACGTAATTGTGAATTGATCATTTAAGAGTCTTGAAAACTCTACCATAGAAGAATTTCTTTTAGAATATTCTTCTTACCCAAAGTGAGAAAATAACACAAAAGTGAAAATAAAAGAATAATTTTTCTCACTTGAAGTGAGGAAATAATGTTGTAATGGTTGAGGCCTATGAATTTTATTATAATTTGACATTATGCAAGAGAAAGTCATATTCTTTTGAGCTCTCATTTCAAAGTAAGGCTCTTCACGTCTCCTTGGTCATATTATTCATAACTATGATGTGTATAGTTATATTGTTCACATAAATGTGTATTGAAGAGACTATCAAATAAAGAAATTCTAAAAATATTTTTATAAAAGGTTATACTGTTGTTTGGCATGACTGGTTGGGTCATCCCATGTATGTTATGATGAGAAAAATATTTGAAATTTCATGCGAACACCCATTAAAGAGCCAACAGATTCTTCAATCCAATGATTTCTCATGTACTACATGTTCTCAAAGGAAGTTGATAATAAAAGTATCACCAAGAAAAAATTGTAATGAGTCCATTTCATTTTTAGAACGAATATACGATGATATTTGTGGACCAATACCCCCATCATGTGAATCATTTAGATATTTAATTATTTTAATTGATGCATTAACTAGATGGCTACATTTTTTCTTGATGTTAACTTGCAACCAAATGTTTGTGATATTGTTCACTCAATTATCTGAGTTTGAGCTCATTTTCAAATTATTTAATTAAGAGAATTTGTCTTAATAATGATGATAAGGTTAGATCTCATGGTTTTAATAAGTATTATATGACTATTGAAATTTATGTTAAACATCATGTAGAACATGTTATATACTCATGAGATCAAAACTTTTAAGGTTTTTCATGTTATATCCTTTCAATCAATGGTTGATGAAGTTCTGAAGGTCCAGATTGATGGCTTCCTGCATGATATCAAGATTGTTGAAGACCCCAACTTCCGTTGTTGTTCTATTGGCAACTCCCAATCGAGCTCTAATAGCTCTTTAATGGTGGATTTAGATATAGAAGCTGGTTTTATGCTAGAAGAGTTTGACAGTGACAATGGTATTGTAACTCTTTTCGAGGGCCCAAAGGTTTGGAATTCAAATTTTGAAAATGAAGATTCTATTGTTCAAAATTTGAATTCTCCAATAACCTTTTGGGTCATTCCCCTGCACCATCCTCAACCCAAACAAAACCCTTTTTGGGCTCTCCATCTCTTGAGCCCATTCTCACTCACAAACAACAATCTGTCAATCCGCTAGCCTCTTCTTCCTCTTGTAGAAGAAAGCTTCATGATGATGAATCAAGTATTTTTGATAATGACAAAGATGATGACAAAAAGCCCAAAGAATGATTTCAAGAATGAGTCAACAAGTTCAAGATCAAGTTTAATTTCAAGTTTCATGAGAAGAAATCAAGAAGATTCAAGAATCAAGAGAAGATTGATTTCAAGATTCAAGAGAAGATGAATTGAAGATTCAAGAGAAGAAATCAAGAAGACTTCACAAGGGAAGTATTGAAAAGTTTTTTCAAAAAACAAACATAGCACAATTTTGTTTTTCAAAAGAGTTTTCTCAAAATTTTCTAAGTTACCAGAGTTTTTACTCTCTGGTAATCGATTACCAGTTTCTTGTAATCGATTACCAGTGACAAAGTTTGATTTCAAAAGTTTTCAACTGAATTTGCAACGTTCCAATTAATTTCAAAATGGTGTAATCGATTACAAGATATTAGTAATTGATTACCAGTGTATCTAAACGTTGGAATTCAAATTCAATTGTGAAGAGTCACATCCTTTCGTAAAAAGTTTTGTGTAATCGATTACAAGGATTTGGTAATTGATTACCAGTGACAAGTTTTGAACAAAAATTAAAAGATGTAATTATTCCGATGGTTTTCAGGTTTTTTAAAGGTTATAACTCTTCCAATGGCTTTCTTGACCAGACTTGAAGAGTCTATAAAAGCAAGACCTTGATTAGCATTTCAATAATCTTTGACAACCTTTACAAACAACTTTTCTACATATTCTTTTACAACCTTTGAATCTCTTTGAACATCTTCTTCTTCTTCTTCTTCTTCTTTTGCAAAAACTTTCTTAAGTTTTCTGGTTTTCCAAACCTTTAAAACAGAAGTGTGCTATATTTTTCATTCTCTTCTCCCTTTGCCAAAAAGAATTCGCCAAGGACTAACCGCCTGAATTCTTTTTGTGTCTCTCTTCTCCATTTTCCAAAAGAACGAAGGACTAGCCGCCTGAATTCTTTTGTGTCTCCCTTCTCCTTTGTCAAACAATTCAAAATGACACAGTCTGAGAATTCTTTTGATTCTTCCCTTTCCCTAAAACAAAAGATTTCAAAGGACTAACCGCCTGAGATATCTTTTGTTTCCCCTTCACAAAGTTTCAAAGGACTAACCGCCTGAGAACTTTGTCTTAACATATACATAGTGTTTGATTGTTAACACAACAATGGCAAGAAAATGCAACATCAACATCCAATATGAGTTTAATAACCCTGCTTTAGAGGTGCATGCACTACTAAGTCTCAATATCACCACCAAGAAGGTGTAAAAGACTCCCCCTCGATTCAAAAGGTCCTCAAACTCCCCTTCCTTGCTGACACTAACGTTGACATGTTTGTTTAGGAAGTCCCCATTGCTTCAAATTTGTGGTAGAGACCCCACTGTTAACAAAATGGAGGCCTAAATCGTTGTAATTCACCCAATCGCCGACAAAGGCAAGCCAAAACTACCATGGGGAGAACAAGGCCAAAAATAAATCAAATGCTCTTGTTTTACTTAGGGATCACATTTAAAAATACAATAACTAGTGATGTGGACAATCATTAAACACATGGGTTCAGTTTTAACTGACCTTAGCTATCGGCCAAACTATTGCATATTTTAATTTTAGGAGGACTAAACTTGTACAATTTTTTTTAGGAATGAAAATCAAAATTTTTGAATTTTACAAACAAAAAAACATATTTTATCCCTAAATTATTCTAAAAATTGAAGAAAAACATAAGTTTCTTTATAGAGATTTAAAAAAATTGATCCCTTCAATTTTTTTTTGTATGCTTTTAATTTCTATAAAAGTAAAATATATCATTATTTAACTTAAAACTGATATATTTCAATTTTACAAGAACTAAAAACATATAATTTTTTTTTTCACGAGAACTAAAAAAATACAATTTTTTAATGTAAGAACTTAAAAATGAACATTTTTAATTTAATGACATTGAAAACATGTTTTTAGTCTAAAATAAATAATAAAAAAGATAAATAGTCACTTTTGTCCATCAATGTGTAGTTCGCTGACAAATGGACATCTGAAAGATGAAAATGTAAAATTTAGTCCTTGAAAGTGTAAAAAGTGCGACAAATATGTCATACCGTTAACTTCCGTCCGTCACCGTTAATAAAATAGTCTACGTGACACGGAGAGACAAATTTGTCAATGAAATGATTGCCAATGTGGATTGCCAGCATATGGACATATTTGTCATAATATATTTTTTTGACTTTTTGTCTTCCCACCTCACTGACAAATGCGTCCCTGAAAGATAAAAATGTAAAATTTAGTCCCTGGAAGTATAAAAAGTACAACAAATATATCCGAACGTTAATAATAGATTGTGACTAATTATTATTATTATTATTATTATTATTATTATTATTATTATTATTATTATTATTATGTATTTATAATTTACTGCTCCTATTCGTTTAGTACTTATGCAATATATTTTTTAAATTTCCTTTTAATATATATATTTTTATTATTTTGATTTCCTTGTCAAACCTTAATCTTTGCTGTTAACAAAAACTTTATCTTATATCTTATAATTTTATCAAATTTCTACTAAATTTCTCACTTTTAATCTTTAAAATTATTTCATATCACAATTCCAACTTAAGTGCCCTCATATTTAGATTGAAAATAATATGTCGAGAGTTTTGAATTTATTTTAAAAAAAATTTAATCAACTATTTTTTTTAAAAACTCACAATATTTAAACTAGATAAAGTTAAAGTGGAATTATACGTCTTTTTTCTTAATCAAGAATATATATATATATATATATATATATATATATATATATATATATATATATATATATATATATATATATATATGAAATATGAAAGAATCCCTTAGATAAACCTTATGTGTTTTCATTCCAGACAACACTTATTATATATAATATGAATAAAATGAAAACAATTACTAACAAATAAAGAACCCAAATAAATTTAAATAAAAAATACAATAATGCTCAAACTAATACATAAGTTAACTTAAAAAAAAAACTAATACAAAAATTTATTCTTTGCTGTAAAGTTGTATCTCTTGCGGATTTAGGGACTATAACATTTCATTTGACATGCTATGACAAAGTACGTAATAAAGATTAATAATTAATTAAAGAAACAAAAAATTTCAAGAAATAAAAGACTTTCATTTTTTTAAATGGTAACTCAATTTTTTTATATCATAAAACTAAAGAATTTTATTTTATTTTGGAAAATAAGTAGTTACATTGATTAATTAAAAAATTGATTAATAATTTGATAGATGGATAAATAGATAGATAATCAAAATACAATAGTTCAAATCTTAAGCTATATTTTACTGTTTTTTAATTCCTTTTTCTATAACTTTTCTCTTATACAATTCATTATTATATATTTGTCGCATTTCTTATCTTTTGGAAGACTAAATTTTGCATTTTCATCTTTTAGGTTTTCAGTGGAATGAGAAGACGAAAAGTTAAAAAAATATTATGAAAAATATGTCCCTACACGTTGACAATTATTTCAGTGATAAATTTATCCCTCCATATCACCTAGACTATTTTATTAACGGTGACGGACAACATGAAATATTTGTCGCACCTTTTACCCGTTGAGAGGCTAAATTTTGTGTTTTATAGCCCATTAGGATTAAAATGACTATTTACAAAAAAAATAAAAAAATCTTGAAACAAGTGCATGAATTCATACTTGGACGCACATACTACGACCAGGGATGGACGGTCAAGATGTTAGGCAAAATAACACGCAAACGTTTCGATGGAAAGTAAATTATGACAGAAAACTGAAGTCAATGCTTCTTTGGACAGACAAAACCACAGAGTCTCCCAAGGTAGAAGCCTACAAAGAAAGAAAGAAAGAAAAGAAAACTACACTGTAAGATAATGTCAATGAAGAGAGAGGTTTCTATTTTACAGAGAGAAACTCTTTAGAGATAGAAAGTCAGTGACAAGCACCAGAAGAAGTGCCTAGCACCCAAAAACGACACCAGATTCTGGATAAAAATCTAATCTTCATCGCTCTTAGATCCATTGAGTTTGTTCTTGCACATCATGATTTTCCCTGGGTCAACAACCGGTTGAGCACACAGAAGAAAGAGAAGGGTGTGAAGAGATGGGTTTGATCATGACCCTTTTGATGAGTCACATGCCCACCTAGCTCACTAGTTTTAATCGCGTTCTTTTTCGTGTATGTTATGAAATTTGTTCATGTGGGTCATGCTAATTCCCTTCGATCGACGAGATAATTCACCTTCTGGTTCCATTCAGAATTGGGTTTTCTTTTTATTGCGTGAAATAAGAGTTTTTTTTTTGAGGGGCTCAGTGGATTTTGATGAGCCATGGGGGAGCATGTAGCAGCGGTGCACACTGCTACTAACGCTTTGCAAGCATTAGGGAGGGGTTTTGATGTGAACTTTGATACGAGGTTGCTTTATTGTAAAGGAGTTTCAGGGTCTAGGGTAGTTGAGATTGATGAAGAACACCGTAGGGAGCTGTGGTTGTACGAGGATGTGGCTGTTCCCGATGTTTCCAGGGACATTGGATGCTACCAGGAGGCTATGGTGCGTCAGAGTTCTGGGGTCCGCAGTTTTAAAGAGGTAAATTTTGCAATTGAAAATTTTCCCTTTTTTGGAATTACTTTTTCTTGCAGTCAGGGTTTTGTTGCATTCCTGATATTATGGGAAATTGCAGACAAATGTGCCGATGAGGCCACAATTGCGACCACAGAGATTTCAAAAACCTTGACATTATGGCAAAAATTGCAGTCATGGACCGTATTTTAAAACCTGGAATTTTTTTTCCTGAATGTAATTTAGCATGTTTTTTTTTTTTGTTCAGTTATGCTTAATTGTTTGTGCCAGTATAGGGGACATATCTTTGGGGTGTTTGATGAATTTAACAGCGGTTATGAGTTGCTTTTTATGATTGTGGACAAGAGATGGTCCTGGTGTAATGAAATTGAGGTGTGGAATGGCTGCTAGCAATGGATCTGTGAAAACCCTCAAAGTGATTTTGTTGAGGATGGTTTTATTTGTCATGTGTAATATGGGATTTGTAAGGGAGGGGAGGGTTAAGAAATGGTGCTTGAGCATTTGTCAATTATGTAGGCATGTAGCTTAAACTAAAATAATTAAAGGAGGACCTATCTTATGATAGATAGCTTGTGCCAGCCTTAGCATGGACACTGATGTTAGCAATAGCAGAGAATGGTTCCATTAGAAGATTTTCTTGTTCGGCAGAAATTTCCAAATCATATATTCATATGTACTACTGACATTTATCTTTTATGCTATCTTTCGTTTTTATAAAAATCTTTCATAATTCTCAGGTTGATTTCCTGATATTTTTTGCATGCATTAAGTTTTTGAGACAAACAAAATATTAAAATTTCAGATTACACTGTACTAAGGAAATGTTTTCTCAAATTTATGATTGTACTGCTATGGCTGCAGATGGTGGAATACTTTAATGAAAGGGCAAATGTATCAGGGAAGTTTCCTATTGGGAGTTTTAATTCTGCATTTAGCTTCACTGGTTCAAAACATGTTGATGAAGCAGCTACAAAAACCTTGTCTTCAGATGGGTTTTACATTCCTCTTGCAAAGGTTCAGCTTCAAAAATCCCACTTAAGGTTGCAAGGAAATGTCAAAAAGGCTGTCCCAGTCAATTGGGACCCACTGTCCTTGGCAAGGTATGCATATACAAGTTATCTACATAATGCTGTAACAAAGATATCTTAAGATTGCTTCTGACTTTTTTTATTACATTTTGGCAGTTTTATTGAAAATTTTGGGACTCATGTCATTACATCAATAACTATGGGTGGTAAAGATGTTATTTATGTTAAACAACACCATACTTCTCCTTTGTCAAAGTTGGAGATGAAAAACTATATTCAGGATATTGGAAATCAGAGGTTCTCTGACATCAACAGCCAAACAAGTTCAGGGCAAACAAAATCTAAGGATAAGGCTAGTTCACCTCAATACCACTTTTCTTGTATAAATTTATATTATTCGGGCTCATGATAGCTATAAATATAATGCTTGATTATTTTAATTACTTTTTTTGCAGGGTGTTGATCCCTTTTCATTCAATAGTCAAGGGGTTTATCCCCAACCCACGACTGCAACATATCCTATTGGGAAAGAAGTATGTAATGTATGTTTTACTATTATGATTTTTTTTCCTGAGCTGAATGGAGTCGTGAGGTCCATGTAGTGGACCTCATCTTGTGGGATAAGGCTTTGCTGTTGTTATTGCTGTTTTGTTACTATTATGAAATATTTTATTTATAGGGTAGTTTTTACAATTATATCCAAAATCATGGCCATTTAAATGTTGATGAACCATTTTTCTAAAGTAAAATGAGGGTATATAGTCTTATCATAATCTATAATGTCTTTAGGCATAGAAGTATACAATGCCTGAGGTTCTACCCCATTGTGGGTTTCACCAAGAACCTCTAACATGGTTATTTCCCCAACAATTGAACATGATTTTCAATTTCCCCATCCTTTCCAGAATTCCTAGACATTGATGTACAAAACCAAAAATAAGTGAGTTAATAGCTGCAATGCATATACCCGGTCAATAGTATTGGCAATGATACTGGTATACACAAGGGTACGAGTATATGACATTTCGTGAAAACTTAGGATGGGGTTATGACATAATCCAACATGATTTATATATACCATCTCACTAAACATTTTACGCACACATCACATAAAACATCTTAAATTTGAAAAAAAAGATATAGTTGGCCATTCCTTTTCCACAGTTTAGGGAGAAAATTGAAGAGAATATTTATTATCATTAGCTATTGTTGACCCAATAGAATACCAGAGTTTATCCATTGCAGTATTTGACGTCTATTTACTAAAGTATTTGATACTAATACAGTTACACATGCGCCACCATTACATAGATGTTATAAAGTATTAGTGCTTCCTAGGTAATAAATATTTTGTGTTTCTTCTTCCTGTGCTTTTGTTGTGATCTATCTTCCCTTTTGTGTTATTAAGATTTGAGAATGTGTAAGCAAATGCATTGGGATGTGTTGTATATGAGATGGATAGAGCTCAGGTCTGTTGGCCTTGGTCCTCTCCCCGAGGTCTCAAGTAAGGAGGGACTTTGTTTAGCAATTAGTAGTCCTATTGAGCATAAAGAGAAATGATAGGAAGAGGAGTGAGAAAAACATAACTAGCATACCTTCGAAACTGGAGTTTTGGTATTTTGTAGGTATTGAATGGTTAACTGAGAGGATGGTTATCTCCAGTGGTGATTAGTAGTAGTAGTTGCTTTGAGACTTTCTCCTCATTGGGTTTTAAGGCCCTTCTGAATAGGCTGCTGGCCTGTACACTACAGAATCATTGTATACTCTGCCAACTACTGATCCAATGGGAATAGCTTCCTTCATTTCATTTGATGGATTTAAAACTTAAATCTGACAATGCTTCTTTGCTTCGGTGTGCTAAGCAATGCTAATAGTAATTCACTGGTGAATGGTGATAAAATTTCACTATTTTAGAACCAGAAGCATTGGCACTATGGCACAACACTCTCTCACCATTAATGCCCAGGATTTTTCAGCCATGACTGGGAAATCTGATTTGGTCCTACCTTTGTTTTATTTTTTCTTATGTAATCTCTTGGAATTTGGTCCTGCATAGAGCCTGGTATTTACTTTTTCTTCTCGTTCTTTCTTACATCCCCTTGATATTTGTTATATGACCTGCATCACATAGCGCATTGAACTATGTATAGGGAACTATGGGTCAGCATGAATCTGTATTGGGAAGAATTCATAATTGTTATTAAGAAAAATACTTACATGTCTTTTATGTTTATCGATTGTTAGTAGCTGGCTGTTCTGTTGATATCTTTGTCTATTCTGTCTAGAAAATAAAGTCTTAATCTAGTCTTCTTTCTTTTCTCTTAACTTCCTTGAATACTTATTGGTCAGGATGTCACAGTCATTTTTAGAAGAAGAGGAGGAGATGATTTGGAACAAAACCACAGTAAATGGTTATCAACTATCAAGTCCTCCCCAGATATCATTGAGATGACTTTCTGTCCTATAACTGATCTCCTTGATGAGATACCTGCCAAGGAGCATTTGACTCGTGCCATTGGTCTTTATCTTGAATGTAAGTCAGTTTATCCTTTATTTTTTATTATTTAGAATTTTTTTTCCATTTTTAGGAGTATAGTCTAATGTCTGTTGCACATTTCTTTTTCCTTATATCTGAATTTTACGCACAGATAAACCTCCTATTGAAGAACTTAGATATTTCCTAGAGTTTCAGATTCCTTGTGTATGGGCTCCTTTACAGGACAAGATTCCTGGTCAACAAAGGAAGGAACCTGTATGCCCATCTTTGCAATTCAGCATAATGGGCCAGAAACTTTATGTCAGTCAAGAACAGGTAAAGATCATTTGTGGCATTTTCCTTCGCTTTGAAACTTCTTATCCCATGACAATGATTCTTTTAAAGAAATGTAATGTATTTATTGTTTGTGGGCACATAATTACATATAGGGCAGTCACTTGGGGAAATTTGGTTTGTTACTGTGAGTTGCTAAGCAAGATATAATTCTAAGAATTGATCAGTTGGTGCCTTAGTAAACTGTCTTCAAGTCTGGGGAATCAAATAAATTGAGACTTTTGTTTTTAAGTATTTATGTATTTGAATGAAATGATTTCTTTTTCTAAATTCTAATATGTTCTTTTGGATATGTGTAAAGTGGTTCTCTGGATTATGTTAGATTGGTCTTTTTTCTTTAACTCCAGTAGCACCCTATTTTAGTTCAAGTTACTACTTCAATTTACATGACTGAGTACTCTTTTTCATTATTTCCTGTATACATGATTTTAAGGCAACTAATACCTGATTGTCATCCTTTTTCAATGTGGTTCTGTTCATTGTTAAAATTGGTGTTGTCTATGTTGTCAAAGCTTGAAAGATAAGAACTTACAGTATAAAAATTCATTTTTCTATTACAATAGGTTGAAGTAGTATAATGTCTTCTCTTCATTAATGTGAAGTTCATCACAACACTCTCTTCATTTATATGTACAGACATGATGAAAAACTAGCTATTGATGTCATATAATCTTTTATTATTTCATCTTCAGCTAACGTCCTTTTTGTGAATATTACACAATAGTAATTTTTGGTTTAAAACATGATTGCCCGCTATACTTCTGCATAATATCATAAACTTATAATCTTTCATGAAATGTATTACTAAGAAAGATTATCAGAACATGCTAATAACCTGTGTCCAGTTGCATTTATGCTTGGAAGGTAAAGCATCCAGAAAAATTTGTACACAGATTCAAGAAGTTTTCCGTGTCACATTGGTGTTTGGTGGCTAAATTTATATACATATTGGCTACTTGGGTTAGTGAGGAGCCTCCAGAGTGTAGTGAAAGGTGGCACATATCTAATGAATTTTACATTAAACACGGTGGTTCTCTTTGAGTGCAGATTACAGTCGGACGTAGGCCAGTAACTGGCTTACATCTTTGTCTAGAAGGAAGCAAGCAGAATCGGCTGAGTGTTCACGTTCAACACTTGGTATCCCTTCCGAAAATCCTTCACCCATATTGGGACAGCCATGTCGCTATAGGTGCTCCCAAGTGGCAGGGCCCTGAGGAGCAAGACAGCCGGTGGTTTGAGCCTGTTAAGTGGAAGAACTTTTCTCATGTGAGCACGGCACCAATTGAGAACCTTGAAACCTTCATAGGAGACTTCTCTGGTGTCTACATAGTTACTGGAGCACAACTTGGAGTGTGGGATTTCGGATCACGGAATGTATTGTACATGAAGCTCTTATATTCAAGGTTACCTGGATGCACGATCCGAAGATCGCTTTGGGATCACATCCCGAACAAGCCGCCAAAGACTGTGAATGCTGGAAACACCTCCAACCTTGATAACTCAACCCTTAAAGAAAATGCCACAGGCAACAAGTTGGTGAAGTATGTTGACTTGTCTGAGATGACCAAAGGACCCCAAGACCCTCCTGGCCATTGGTTAGTCACTGGTGGAAAGCTTGGTGTTGAAAAAGGGAAAATTGTTTTGAGAGTGAAATATTCATTGCTTAATTACTGATCCTACCTTCCAAGTTTGTGTATGAAGATGTGCATGCAGTGGTGACCTATGCTACCAGAAGCAGAATTGTTTTAGGTGCCTATAATTTGCCCTTGTTGTCCATGTAAAAACATTTTGAGGATTGATGAAATGAGTTGAATAGGAAGCTTTTGCTGTTAGTGGATTATGATTAGTGGATGTATGTTTTGGTGGTGGCAAATGCTATTTGTTTCCATTGCCACTGATGATGTGATGTCCATATCTCATAGGAGTTAGAACCTGTTTTCACCATGCCCCATTTTAAAGTAATGTTTATATCCATATAGATTTGAGAATACAAAATGACAAAATCCTTTGCTTACCCTTTCTCTATACAACAAAACAAGAGGGTGACAGAAAGGGGAAAAAGGTGGTTAGTGAAGTTGATCATTCTTAACCTATCGTTTTCTTTGTGGGACTTTCCTTAACCAGTTATGCATCTATTTGCATATGCTTGTGAGTTGGCAACTAACATTACTATTCTGAAACATTACGTGGCAAAATAAAACTTATTCACATTCAAGAATTAGCTGGGGTTGACATATACTGCTATGTTTAGATTAAAGTTGACAAAGTACTTTTGTGAATTTTAATGCACAAAATGAAGAATGTAGAATTTGTTAACTCGGGAGTAAAAGCACTCGAGTTCTACTAATTACATTCTAAACATGTACATGGTTAGCACTGTTGTCAAGCTTATATAAAAGTTTACAATACATCAATTAGGTTTTGTCAAGGATATTTTTGTAAAGGAAAATTAAGAGAAAAAAAAAAGAACTAACAAGAGGCAGAAGAGTAAAACTGGGAGTGTGGATAGTATGGCCCCTTACGTTTTGTCCATGATGATACTCATGCAATGGACCCTTAGCTCACTGACCACACTTGATTTATGACTTTTCTTTTTTGTTGTATATGCTACATTTTTCGTATGGGTTTATTACTTTTCATACTACACTTTATCAACTTGTAATATTGACTTTATTCACTTTATGCTACTTAAATTTAGATACTATTTATTTTTTTCAAATTGTGTAGCATATGTATATGGTATTTTAGCTTTGAACTGGTTATAGTAAATTGCAAATTCATATTTCTTTAAATAAAAATAAAACTATAACAATATGTTAGCAACCAAATTATTTGGTCATTAATTAGAAACTAATAATGTATTTCTGAATGATGATGTGACCCACATGAATTATTCACTTTATTAATGATTACTTTTTGTTGAAAGATTTGATTAGTTATCTTTAATGAGATTTTCTCCTTCAATCATTTTTTTTAATTCACAACTCAAACCTAAAATTTTATTTTAAAAAACCAAGCTTAACTCTATTCGGACAAACAACATGTTCGCACATACAACATATTTTTTAAACATTACCAATTGATTTTGAGACAAAATATTCAACCATTTAATGATTGATTTAGCAAAGTAGTGCTTAGTCGATAAGTTGGTCACCAAATTCTAATGTACTAAATTTTTTATGTTAGCAGGAGATTATTTCATCACTAATAACTAAATTAGTGATCAAATATAATTTTTTTTAGCAGTATTTGTCTTAATAATTATGGTTTTGGCAACCAATGACCTTTAAGTAAATAATTTAGCGACTAATTATTATCATCCATGAATCGAATTTTTGATAACTAATTAACTATTTTTAGTAGTGAAGTACATCCTCATCATCATTAGTAATTTGGATATTAGAATAACTATCTTGAATAAGAGAGATAATTTTTAACAAGAACATTTTTAATAGTTTTTCTTTTGAGAATATTTTTAGGAAATTTTCTTAACATTGTATCTTTTTTAATCTATCATTTTTATCTTTATTTCTAAATTGAATTTCTATCAATAATTAAAAGTAACACCTTATATCACAACATAATTCGCTTACTATAAAAGAGATATAAATATAAGATGAATTGGATGGTTAAGTGAGAAGAAAAATCACGTATTTGATCTTCTCTATTAACAAAAATAAAAATTAGAACAAAATTAACATTTGCCAATAAAAAATTGTTTATTATAAATTAAAATATAATTTATATATTTAAAGTATTTATTTATTATAAATTTTAACTATATAAAATAAACTTTTATCCTACACATTGCATACTAAAATGTTAATTTAAAGATTAAATACAAAGATGAATTTTATTCCACATAGGTAAATGTGGATACTATATATATATATATATATATATATATATGAATTCAAGCTGAGCTTTACTAAGTTTTCTAAGGCCTAATTTTCACTTATTTTTCAAATATGAAGGTTGAGATTTCTTTTTTCTTGATATAATTCATTTTTAAGGATGGAATAAATATTATGCACTTGTACCAAATGTGTTAATTACAAGTGGTGTTTTCGGATGAATGTTTATGAGCACATCATTAGTAATGAGTTTCTAAAATGACATGTTATTTAGATCTTTCATGGTGAACAAGTTGGCTCTTCTAGTTCTTTAGGTGCATCTTAAGTAGAAGGGGTGTTTGATCATGATATAGATACATTGGTTCATGATGCATTCACAATGCATGCAATTGATGAGAGTGATGATAGAAATATAAATATGGAGGATGCACTACTAGAATGTATAGATTTAACATCGCACAGTTAACATCGGTTTTTCAAAAAATCGATGTTAACAAGAGCACGGTGTCATTTTCGTAAATAACTTGAGTTAAGTAACATCGATTTTGAAAAAACTGATGTTAACTAGTTAATGTTAACATTGATTTTTGAAAACACCGATGTTAACATTAATTCGTTAACATCGATTTCTATGAAACCGGAGTTAAGTTTAGAACATTAACATCGGTTATTCAAAAACCGATGTTAATATCGATTTTCTAAAAACCGAAGTTAACATGAGATCGTTAACAATTTTTTTTTTATAAAATCGATGTTAACATGAGATTGTTAACATCGGTTTTTTATAAAATTAATGTTGACTAATATATGTTAGCATCGGTTTTCTTTAAAAATCGATGTTGTGTTATCCATCAATTAAAACCCCAAACCCTATTTCCCCCCGCGTGTTCAGTCTCGCAAACCCTTTCTCCCTCACCATCCGCTTGCAACCTTGCTCGCCACTGCTATTTGCGACCTATCGCCGTCGTCTCCTCCTCACCATCATCATCGCTGAACTGCTCCACGAGTTGGGGTTCGTCACTGCCGTGAGTTTGAGCATCCATTGGAGTCCGACATCAACGATTGAGGTATGTGGTTGCTTCTATTCTCATTCTTGTGACCTTTTGCAAGCATTTTGTTTTTCAACAGATGTTTTTATGTCACTGGGTCTTTGAATGAAATTAGAGGAAGTCATTCCAAGGCTCTAACAGAACCTAGCTACTTTGATGTTACTCCTTCATTATATGTTTTGATGTTTGAACTTATTTGTTATTCTATATAACTATCGACTAGTCATTAGATGCTGCACACAGGCCATTGCTGCCACTGTTTGGCTTTTGCCTTGCTTTATCACTTTGTTAGGCCCAGCCGCAATCGCCTCTGTTCACTTTTCCATAGTTGGCTCCATTGGGCTGTGTTATAATTGTTAGTTTTTGTTAATAGAAGGGATTGAACCTGTGATCTTTCTCTACTTTCCTTCCTTCTTAATCACCCAACTAACCTTATATCTCCTTTTATGGCTATATAGTGATGTTATAGATTTATTAAACCACATGCTTAGGTTACTTGGCATGTGGTTTGTGATACTAATATAAGAATTGGACTTACAAAAATATGGAACATGTTCTAGATTGGCATGAACAACGAGTGTAGGAGAACAAGATTAGTATCCCTGAGTTGACTAAATTCAATATTGAGGGGGTTTTATTTTCATTTAATTTTTATTTTTTTAATTTTCAAAATGCAAGATTGCTCAGAAAGCTGGTGAAGGGTGGTATAATGTACAAAGAAAGGTTTACAATAGAGGGAAAGGGTAGACAAAGATGAAAACATAAGAAGAATATGAGAAAACATCTCCTAGTTGTTTTTATTTTATTTTTAAAAATAGTTATTTTGAAAATAAATTTTAGAACTTAATAGATTTTGGATGAAAATTTGTGTTTTTTTAGTATAAAAAAGTGAGAAGAGAATTAATGTGTGGAACATAAGTAGCCGAAAATCTAGGGGCAGACCATTGTTTTCTTCTAGTTGCTAGATGTAATTACCGTAAAGTTTCAGTCTTTCAGATGTTAATTATTTTTTCTAGTTTGTTTGTCTTATAATGTATGTATGCATTTGATGAATGACCCTGTATTGCAATTGTTGAAATTATAGAGTATCATTCCGATGGAGCCATGTGGTGTGGGATATTGGATTCAGTTATCAAATCTTATATGTTTTCTGCCATACAAAAAAAATGTGAAAATGGGGTTAAGACTGTTTGTCCCACGATTAAAAAACATAAATCCCAACATTTTCTCAAACAAATAAAACGTAGATACCTTTCTTTACATCAACATCTTTAGAAATGGAACCATCTTTGACTCAATTTCATCATACCTAGTGGTACATCAGCAACAAGAAAATATCATTGTAATTGCATATAAGCATAGAAGGGGTGTGCGTATGTGTGGCAAGAAAGTGAGAGAACCTTTCTTTTGATCACTGCACAGTATCACATTGTTAGAAAGGGGTATTTGTTAGAAAGTCCTCTAAGTCGTTCAAAACAAAATACTATTACTCTAGAGAATATGCATGTCCATAATGCAGAAAAATGATTCGAGGGGAATCATGCAATGAAGATACTCACAGGTGCATCCAAAATAGTGAACCTTGCTGTCTTAGTCTCAAAATGTGCTCTTCCAACTTCAACTGTCTTTCGCTGCAATGATCATAACTTTACCCTAATTATGAATTATAATCAAATCCATATAATTAGAAAGGAAAAAAAGCAATAACTACATCAAATGGGATAAAATCGTTAATTTTTATTGGCAAACTTATTCATACCTTTACCCTTTGCTCCTCATTTGTGTTCAATATATAAGCCATACACCTAGCATATCAATTTCAAGTAATTAATGAAATAGGTTAATATTAGGTATATCACTAAGCTATAAGATTCTCCCCACCCCACCCTTTTCTTTCTCTTAAAAAAAGTGTAAATTACATAGACTCTCCCAGATGTTTGCTCTTATGACACGATACCCCTCCAATTTTTTTTTTTTACATTTTTGAGTCCCTGAGAGGGGACTGTTGGTGTAATGAAAGCCATAAGGTTCAAAAATAGAGAGGTATCAAGTGTAATAAGGGCAAACCTTGGGGAAGGATCTGTGTAATTTACTTTTTTTTAAAAAATAGAAGCTAATCAAATAGTCATTGCTTTAATTAAGATACCATTAGCTTGAAAAACAAAATAACATCTTGACTTCATAGTACTACAGGTCTACAGTTATGAACTAGTGGGAGAACATGCAAAATAAATAATGAAACAAGTTTACCCACTAATCTTGAGAAGCATAAGAACATAGTAAGTAATGAACAATTACCAAGTGTAAACAACTGGCTCTAGAAGATAGATAAATGAGCATGACACAAATTTCATCAGGACAGATAGAGATTTCACCTAAATATTTATAGTTATTTAGTTGCAAGGAGATAAATCCTCAAAAGACACAATGCACATTATAAACCACAGATAGATGTGACAGTGTGAGACAACCATAAGACAAACAGTCTCAACTTAATCTAGAAAGTCAAGTACAAAAGAAACATACATTTAAAATTCCACACAAGTCCTAATTGAATTTTCTATTTGGATTACTTTACCATCATAGAATTTTTTTTTCTAGTTCTTCAAAACAAACTGCAGGACACACTACCTTTTTATTTACTATTTTTTGTTTGTTGAGCAATAAGGAGTTATACCATTGGACTGGAGCCTTCTTCTGCAAGCAACAATCATTGAATGGTGATTGTTTTCAAAATATGAATCATACTAGTAGTGACTTATGTGGGTTAAGAATCACACTAGCCCCAACTCTGTCCTAGAGATGTAATCTTGCCATAATCTTTGTCACATACCCCTGTTTTTGCCCTACATGCAGTCTGCCCCCAGTCTAAGTCCCAGATGTAGTCCAACAGCCACATCTTTGGTCCAAGATACTACCACCAGTCACCATGTTACTGTTTTATTTTTTTTCTCATGCATGTGTAATCTTTAATTATGATAAGCTTAAAGCTTAGAGAGCTTAAGCTTGAAGAGAAGTGTTACAATATCTAGAAACATATATAATATTTTTATTGAATCATATAAAGTTTAGAGTATCTTAGATGATCACTTATGAGTCATTTCCATATATCATTACATTTCCTTATTTAATTAGTATTAGAACTTACGAGCATAGAATAAGTATAATTAACGTTAGAGCTTTGCATTTTGTACCACATGGTATGCCACCAATATAGATAAGAGAATGTTATTCTTATTCATGGTCTCTTCTATCTCTATTTATCTCCATTATAATATTATTATCGATGAACACATTTGAAAATGCAAAAATAGTTCTTTGACACTAGGAGTTTGTCATAAAGGGCCTCAATCCCAGGGTCTCCCTTGGCAAAACCATGTCAACCAAGTCAAGGCTGACCATGAAGAAACCAAGTTGATATATCCAAGTTGTTTTTAACTATTTCTTAGCTATTTTTTAGCTATGACCATGCCCAACTTTCTGATTTAACTATTTTTTAGGTGTTTTTTTTTAGCTATGAGCATGACCAAGTTGATATATCCAAGTTTGCCATATATCTGACTTACCATTCAAATATTTAATTTGTAGGCACGATTTATGTTGTTGTTTGTATCGTCATCACGACATTTGTTGGTGGACATTATAGTGATCATCATCACAGGTACGGAAGTTTTTCATCAACTTTTGATGCTAATTTTTGTTACCAATGGTTTTCAACGTTGTTGTCTATGCTTAATGACCAATGCTTTATATAAAAGTTTTTTTCATCATGAGTGAACCTTATATTCCTGTTTGAGATTGAATACAATGATTATTGTGGACAGTTTGCATTAATCGTTGTATTGAATCTTGAATTGTCTGTTTGGACAGTTTGGGAAGAGTCATATTTTTATGGTAGATTCATGCGTTAAGGTTATGATTACTTTGTTGAATTTGATGAAATTTCGGTACAATGCATTTCTAGTTGTTCTCTGAGTGCATACTTGATTGTCGGGGAATTAATCTCACCGCTTTCATGTCATGTACTTGGAGATCAATGCGAAATGCTGCCAAAATTTCGTCAAATTTAACAAAAGAGACTTAACCTTGACGTATGAATCTACCATAAAAATATGTCTTCCTGAATGGGATAAGCCCACACCTTTAATGAAAAAAGTGAGATTTTCGTGCATCGAATAACTTTGTGAGTATCACAGAGTTATTATTTAGATGAATCAAAGTTGGATGAGCGAAAGTCGCATGAGCCTTGCATATAAGGAAAGCATGGAAGATTTCTTGCAATTTGTTTCTGAAAGAAGTCGATCAGATGAGGGAGAATTTTTTTTTGTTCTTGTATAAATTGTTTGAACGGGAGACGCCAAATATTCGATGACATACGGGAGCATCTGTTGTGTGATGGGATTAAGAAGAATTATAAAACGTGGATATGACATGGTGAATTGACAGACATACAGAGTGGGTCCCAATCTGATCCGTTTGATGTAGAAATAGGAGATCGCTTAAAGGATATGATTCGTGACCTTGGACAAAAGTCTTTTCAACAAGAACATGCACCTATGTATGATACATTGCAAACTGATTCAAAGAAGCCTTTGTATCCAGGGTGCAAGAATTCCTTGAAGCTGTTGTCAGTGGTATTAAGTTTGGTTAATGTGAAGGCCAGATATGGGTGGAGTGACAAAAGCTTTAGTTCACTGCTTCAAGTAGTACACAATATTCTTCCGAAGGAAAACACATTGCCAAAAAGTTACTATCAAGCCAAGAAGATATTGTGTCCAATGGGTATGAAGTATCAGAAGATTCATGCTTGCCCTAATGATTACATACTGTACAAACATGAGTTTCATGAAATGCACAAATGTCCTAGGTATGGGGTATCACGGTACAAAGTGAAGGATGATGACGAGTGTAGTAGTAACGAAAACTCAAAGAAGGGGCCCCCAGTGAAGGTGTTGTGGTATCTTCCCATTATTCCAAGGTTAAGTGTCTGTTTGCTAATGGAGACGATGCAAAAGACCTTACATGGCATGTAAATGGGAGAAACTGCGATGGAATGCTCTGTCATCCGATTGATTCCTCCTAGTGGAAAAAGATTGATCGTTTGTATCCAGATTTTGACAAAGAGACAAGAAATCTTAGGCTTGGACTAGCCACTGATGGAATGAATCCATATGGCAGTTTAAGCACTCAACATAGTTTGTGGCCAATTTTGCTAGTAATTTACAATTTGCCTCCTTGGTTGTGCATGAAACAAAAATACATGATGATGTCTATGTTGTGAGCCGTCATCATAGATAACTTGACATTCTATGATGCCCGCTATGACGACGGTTAACAACCGACGTTGTATGTGCTTTATAACCGATGTAGAAACGCTATTATGTAGTAGTGATTATCATAACACCACATATGATATCATCCTTCTACCATTTAAAACTTTTGCATTACAGTCACATCCAGGATACCATGATACATTAGTTACTAACTAATAAAATATTTAAGAATAAATGTGCTAGAACTTAAAAAAATTATTCAAAACTTACTTATTGATGTGTAGTAGCTTCAACTCTGTCATCAGGATTGGTCTTTGCAATTGAAGATAATTTACCCTATATAAATATTTAGAACATCAATAATTACTAATTTATTATACTTTTATAGTATTTAATTATTATTCATACTTACCGAAAAAGTTTTCACTTTGAATAAAATAGATGTCGTATTTTCTTCAATTTGTTTGTCAATTCTTTCTTGGATTGTTCTTCGAATTTCCTGGATTTGTCTCTGACTTTCTTCAAAGTGTGCTACCATTTCCTCTCTCATGTTGCGCTCTTGTTGAAGTTGGTTCTCAACCTCTTTTAATTTCATCTCTATAGATTGACGCATTTGACACTCATTTGTAACTTCTCCAAAGCAGCCTCTTTAACCCTCATCTATAGAAAGTTCAAGTCATAATTATAATTCCCATTAATAAACAATAAATTAATGACAACTATAATTTATAATTCGCATAAAAAGGCCATACATATACTTCCTTAGATGCTTCATCTACCCATTCTCCCTTTCTTGTACGAGTTATTTTGCCAAAATCTTGAAAATTAGGCTCCTTTTAAGTCTCATGATCTCTCTAAAAACATATTTCAAAACACAAATTATTATCACATTAAATTAAAGTATATATGCCATGAACAATTTACAATTAAACAATAATAATTAAAAATAAATTTTCAAAAGTTGACGGCCTGAAAAGATTAATTTCCTTCCACATGTGTGATTATTAACTTGTTTTAATTTATTTAATTTATTTCTGGTACTAATTTCCTAGTTTGATACAAATAAAAATATAATTAAAACTCCGACCTTTATAACTACTAAACAATTTTAAAAAGTATATTTAGAATAACATATCTTGAAATTAGAACTTGAGAAGTACTGTACCAAATATTCCCAATCTTCATCACAGAGTCCTTAGATTTATTCTCCAAAGCTTCCTCGGGTGTTTCATATTTATGGAAATGTCGGTGTATTTTGCATATGTGGTTTCGGTAAAGTCTTTTGGTTGTATCAAGGATAACCTCCTTAGTATGTTCGGTACTTGTAGAATCAATGTCAAGAGTCCTATACATGATAATAATTTGAAATTAATATAAAAATGTTTTTTAATAGGAAAAAAGAAAATTGAGAAACTGTATAGAAAAATAAAATTTACTAGAACACGTCGTTTTGAGTATTATATTGGGACGTAGGGAGTATTATATTACTTAAGTAACACGTCGTTTTGAATTTTGAACTAATATAATTGACATATTGCACTTTTAATGAGTTATTTGAAATTTCATTAGTTTCAAAAACTAATTTAATAACACTATACACTTTTAATTAATACTAAAATAGTGGTTTAGTCCAGAAAAAAATAGCTCAAATGAATGATGATAAGCTTTTGTCACATCTTCACTGTTTTGAATTCCAAGCACATCTGTATATGGTGAAAATTTGTTCGAGTAATAAAAAATAAATATATTCATCTTTTACTCATGATTTTAACCAACCACAAAGAATAAATATATCGATCTTCTACTCATGATTATGAATTCTTTTTTGTTAAACTAACAATGTTTTAACTTTTAACTAGGAAAATGATAAGATTAATTTAGAAAATAATTTGAACAAGTAGCAATGCATTTAGAATGTTATACAAGTTAAAATATTTTCAGAAGTAAGGATATAGTCATTTTTTGAAATTGAAATAGAAAAACCTTTGATACAATTAGAAGACTATGTGAAACAAATATCTTTATAAGTAAAGATATATAGTTGATGAAATTGAAACAAAAAAATTTTGATTATGTTTGCAATTAGAAAACTATGTGAAACAAACATTTTCAGAAATAAAAATATATCATTGATGAAATTGAAACAAAAAATTCTTCGGTTACATTTACAATAAAAAAATTGTGCAAAATTAAAAGTATAATTGTTCATGTGATCGAAATGCAATATGAAATGAAGAAAAATAGAAGAGTAAGAGTCAGGAAAACAAATGGAGACTGAAAAGAGTTTAAAGTTTAAAGAAGAAATGTAGAAGAAGGGAATGCAATAAAGTAAATTGATTAAAGGAGAATGAATGACAAAAAAGATAAATTGCGTTAAAATATGAGTTCCAACATACACGTTGTTTCTAGAATTGATAATTTTTCCTCATGCAGTGTGATGATGCAAATGGAACTCGTGCAAATGTTTTCCCCAAGGAAAGATGGCTACCAACGTACCTATTTATAGTTTTTTCAACTCAACGATCGAATTACAAGATTTATACACTTGTACAACTTATTCAATAGACTATCTAAGACGTTGATAATTGCCTTCGTTTCTTCTGTTAGAAAATCGCTGATAACTATTTTCGAATGCACTATCGAAAGGCATGTGTCTTCAATAAGTTCTCATTTATGTATTCAAATGATTTACTTTTAGAAACTCTTTTCACAAATCAAAATAACTAAACACTTAGAAACTTTTTAAATGTTTCATCAAGACAAATCTTTTTTTTTTTTTTTATCAACTTTTACATTTTGATTGTCCATTAAAATGAACATTACACCTCCAATAAACTTCTTTTCAATTGTTCAATAGAAATGATTACACCTCTGATAAACTTTCTTTTGAATTGGTAATCAAATTCTCATCCGTTCATGCAATCGAATGACTTCCAAATCTTACTAAACAATATATATCCAATTGAGTTTAATGTCAATACTTAATCATAACATCAACTTATAGAAAATCATTTTCAATTCAATCATAATATACTCATCTTCAAATCACCAATCGAAAACAATTTTTTCACAACAAATTGAATTAGCCAAATTTTGAACATGACATAGAATTTCTACACTTAAAAATTTTACCGAAAGCCTTAACAACACCCCTGTGTAAAGGAAGCATTCCCTGCTTAGGGAAGCAGGCTCATGCTAACTAAGCACGGTCAAGCTTATGATCAAATTTTTCGCTATATCTCTCATGGTAACAATCACGAGCATGCTTGAAGGATGCATGATCAACTATGTTGCTCGAAGCAAGACTGTGCCAGGTGTTGCACTATGAAAAATTAAGTATTTGCCTACAAATAGAAAAAATATAAAGAAGAGCCAAACACCCACTATTAGAAAATACACTTTCAACATCGGTTATTTACGACATTCTATATCGGTTTTAAAACCGATGTTGAAAGTATCGATGTTGAATGTATTATTGTTAACATCGGTTTTTAAAAATCGATGTTAACATAAAAATGCTAACATCGGTTTTCTAAATAACCAATGTTATATATAAAGAACTACAACAAAATAAGTGTATACATGATGAACGTTGACATTGATTTTGATATAAAACTGATGTTAACTAATAAATTAACATCCGTTTTTTATGTATAACCGATGTGAACATCCATCATCTATACACTTATTTTGCTGTAGTTAGTTATATATAACATCGGTTATTTATAAATAACCGACGTTAATGTTTGTATATTAACATCGGTTATGTATAAATAACTGATGTTATTAGAAATAATCAACATCGGTTTATTGAAAAACCGATGTTAAGGTGTATGTTGACATCAGTTTTTCTAAATAATCGATGTTGTTTACTATATTAATATCAGTTTTTATTAATAATCGATGTTGTTTTCAAGTTTTTTTTAATATAAACTTTCTGTTTTTACAATAAACTCAAAATTGTACCTGTAAAATGCAATTTCAGACCCAATTCATAGCAAATAAACATTTTATTCTGTTTTCAAGCAGTTTTAATCACAATAAACAATGAATAATTGATTTATTATTAACAATTATCAACAAATGAATTCAATGTTCAAATAACATAGGAAATGACAAAAATGTTAAACCAAAGTAAACTAAGCTAAACTTAATGTCCCTAAATCCTAGCTTTGAGCTCTAACTTGGAGATAATACTGTGCCCATTGGATCCGAAGCGCCTTTAATCTCTTTGGCTCCAATAGTCTAGGATCGTTAAAATACTGCATGATGAAATAAATGATAAGTTAATAATATAATACAAATTATAAAAAAATCGAATTTGTTTGAAATAAACGTACAACTTCCCAGTTATTCCTGAAACTTCCTAATATGATGGTGGACATCCAGTGCATGACATAATAGCCACACTTAGTGCTTTCTTTTTGTCTATTACACTAAATACATAATAAAATTTGGATATTAATTAAACAATTAGTGTACACACACATAAGAAGTATATATAAGTGGAAGTTTTATGTAAATGACGTACCTTGATGATAATCCACCTAGCAACAACCTTTGATTTAGGCTGTGGAGCATCATCAAGACCTTTTAAAGCACTGTTCCAAACGAGTAACAATTAAAAACTGGTGTTGTTGAGGTATTTCAATGCAAATGTATTGAAAAGAACATTGACCTGTTAATTATCCCCTTAAGGTAGTTATCTGGCCTGTTATACAATGAACAAAACCAGAAAACTAGGTGTTCCTTGGGCAGGGTGACCACCATCTGCCAGTGTCTGCTGCAGTGGAGACGAATATGGGTTAGTATATTAGTAAACATTAACTAAATTCATTTATTTTGTGACTTACCCATTCAGGTAGGCTCCAAGGTAGACATCATATTTTTAACTCTGCATCCAACTCTTTATGTAACTTTCAGCCTCAAACTACGATTACCCAGACCTCTGAATGGACTGTAGCTCGAGGAATCCATACAGATCAAAATTCCCCACTCGCATACTTGTTTTAGTCAAATGCCTGTTTATGTTAAGTCAAAGTTAAATATTTATGAATTAAAATTAATAACTTAGGTAATTAAAAGTAATCTAAAATGACTTACAGAATCCACAACTGTAACACTGATATACTAAGACATTGACCATCGTGTGCGATTTCGGAGAGGTCTTCGTGCTTTATGTAGAGCGGGAAGTCTGGATTAAAGACCCCAAACACGGTGGCATCCCATGTAACCTGGTAAGGCCTCAAGAAAAGCTCTGGGATGGTCAATGTCATCAGATAAAGCAGATCATCGACCTCTGGATCCGGCTTTTGAGGTGGTTTTGCCGGAGACACAACTATCTGTTCATGAAACAAAGTTAAATGGCCTAATTTGAGGCATTCTAAATGAATTAATTCAAAAAGAAGAAACATATAGTAAGAGTAAAGTATCTGCTATGATAAAGGCTTGACCAGATGTGTCGGCCAAACAAGGAAGGTGTGAATTGCCTGCCCCACTAAGGAAACCTCATCAGTGGGTACAGGAACGAGAGCATCTGGATCTTTAACCTCTTCCACACCCACCTTTACTTGGCCAGGCAACAAAGAAGTGTTATGAATAACAGTGGATCCCTCATAAACTCTTCCCAGGGAAGGATTTGCTTCGATGTACAAGCCGCACCTACCTGAGTCACCCGTCTCAGGATCGTTTCCTGAGGGATCAACACAACTCTCCTTTGTGCTTACTCGAGGACCTGAGGGACCAACCAGAGGCTCCGGAGGTAGTGCAAGTCCCTGAGATTGCATCTGGGACTGAAACTGGGATTGCATCTGGCTGAACGATGCCATGAGCTGCCGAGTCACTTTTTTTGTGATCGACTCCTCTAGCTGGTCCCTGATTTGTTGGGTCAGCTGTTGCAATTCTTTAGGAGGCAGCGAGGAATAGCTGCGGGACATTCGTGGAGCCGATCCAAAGTATTGCTTGACGGTGACACCGGCTCTAGCAGCACGAACACGTCCAGGGTGCTCTGGACGTCCAATAGCAACGGTGAGAACATCCTGACGTCTATGGGGGATGAAGGATCCCTGTGATGCCTACTCCTCAAAGGAATCCTACACAGAAAAGACACATTTGTACATGGCATTCACAAAATAAAGAAATATAATTATAATGGTTAGTTGAAAATGATTTACGATCTTCTCAGCGATTTCCTTTGCGGCCTTAATCGTCATCTCTCCTGTTTTCTTAGTGTGGGCCATCTTCCACTTCACGTGGCATCTGATGGGGGATGGAGGGTCGATGACGCCATCAATGCTTCTTGACTGTGCAACTTCCTCCAGCTTCTTCTTGGTCTTCTTAGCCAGGAGCTTCTGCTCCAAATATTCATAACCCCCACGAGAAAAAACGTGGGGGGCAGTGTTCTGTTTCTGGATGGCCTGTGCCTTTTTCCGCACATCCTGCAAAAATAAAATAATAATCTTTCAAATTGCTAGAATGAATTATAACAAGTTAATGTTCTTTGAAAAACAACTTAAATGGCAAGGTACATACCTCCCAAAAAGGGTCTCTGCGAGTCTGGCAAAACTAGGACCATTTTTCCTTGCTTATGCCGTATTTCTCACAGACAGTGTCGTCTACACCGTCCTGATCGGCTGCAAGGGCCCATTTCCTTATGAGGTCTGATTTAAACTGCCTCCATCTCTCGCCGATAGTGTGAAGTAACTTCTTTTTTGTCCTATCATCAGAAGCCTCTGGGATTTCAAATTCCACCTGACAATAACAAATAAGGTTTATTTGTTACAATAATGTATTTTTTGGCTATTAATTAAAGAACATCAAATAAGAAAAGAAAAATACCTGAATATCCTCCCAAATCAAGTCCTTCTGAGCAGTAGGGACCTCCTTCCAGTTCTCGTACGTGACGTCCACCTTATCACGCGCCACAATCCCCCCAAATATGTTCTTAATTTCTTCTTGTGGAGACCGTCGGCCTTGCCGGTAGCAGGATCAATGTGGACCACTGGTCTCTCAGCACCAGGTGGTCTAGTAGACAAGGATCGTAGATGTGTGGCTTTACGTGTCCGCTTCACGGCAGACGGTGAAACTGATGTGTCTGAAGGAGAAGGAGGAGGAGGAGGAGGCGAGCTAGGTGGAGAAGCCATGATCCTTTATACAAAAAAATCAGGGTTAATAAACATTACAAAAAATAACTGTATAACTTATGTAAATCAATCTAGCAAAATCAAATATATGAATAGAAAATTACATTAGACGATGTTAATTAATTCTCCTTCATCATGATCATTACGATTAGCATGAATGTCGTCAGCTTCTTCTTCTCTAACAACGTTAGGAGTGATTTGTGTGGACAAAGGACTAACATAGGTGTCCATGTGTGAATCATCATCTTCTACATTAACACCAATTGTTTTGCTAAGTAGAACCACGCACCACCTTTCATCACAAGGGTCTTGCACATAAAATACTTGTCTAGCTTGTTCTGCCATGATGAAAGGGTCATTGTGGTAACCAAGTTTCTTTAGGTCTACCAACGTAAATCCTATATCATCGGTGCGTACACCGGTGTTGCTGTCAACCCATTTACATTTGAAAACACAAACAGTAAATTTCACATAGTTAAGCTCCCAAATTTCATCAATGAACCCAAGTAAGGGATGGAAGGTACACAGGGATTGGCATCATGCATACTTGCGAAGTGTTGAGATTTAGCCCTTTGGGTCACCCCGCTGTTCTGCATTGTACTTTTGTCGTCTTGTGCTTTTGTGTAAAATGAATACTTTTTTATGTCGTATCCTTGCCAAGTTATAACATTTATTTTAGGCCCATTTGCTAGCTTTCTTAATGTTTCTGAAGCATTTTCATATGCAAAGATTGTATCTTTAAACCAATCATAGAAAGTCTTGTTATACTTTTTCAACACCCAATTCTTTGACATTTTTGGATTATTCTGTTTGACTAAAGCTTCATGCTTAAGTATGTATGGCAAAACTTCATTACTTTTGTTCAAGATATACAAGTGAGCCTGTAACAAATCTTCTAGACTTGGAGTGATCACATGCAGTCCTCTTGAACCCTTACCACCCACTATGTCATCATGCTGAGACTCAGGAAGGCCAACAGGTTTAGCCTTCTCAATGTATTCTGAACAAAATTCAATGGCTTCTTCTGCAATGTACCTCTTAACAATAAATGCTTCTGGATGATATAAATTCTTTGTATACCCTTTTAAGATCTTCATGTATCGCTCAACCGGGTACATCCACTGCAAATAAACAAGACCACAACATTTAATTTCTCTGACAGATGCACAATCAAGTGAATCATGATGTCAAAGAAAGCAGGGGGAAAATACATCTTCAATTGGCACAGTATAATTGCAGCCTCATTTTCCAGCTCATCAAACTTGACAGGATCAATGACTTTGCTACATATGGCATGGAAGAAAAAGCACAGGCGAGTTATGGCTAACCTGACTTTGTTTGGCAAGATGTCTTGTATATCCACGACTAACAATTGTTGCATCAACATGTGACAATCGTGAGACTTTAATCCTACAAGCTTAAGCTCCTTCAACTGCACAAGGCTCTTAATATTTGAAGAGTATCCTTATGGAAACTTCACCCGATGAAGACACTAACAAAAATTTATCTTCTCCTTTTTGGACAAAGTATGACAAGTTGGGGGCAAGTAAATTTTCTTCCCATCAGACCTTGGATGCAACTGTGATCATATCCCCATCTCAGCTAGATCTTGATGGGTATTCAAGCCATCCTTCGTCTTGCCTTGAATGTTAAGGAGAGTCCCAATCACATTGTCACATACATTTTTCTCCACATGCATAACATTAATACAATGTCTAACGTCTAGATCAAACCAGTACGGAAGATAAAAGAAAATGGACCTCTTCTTCCATATGCAAGTCTTACTTTTATCCTTCTTTTGGGTCTTTCCAAATACAGTATTCAGGTGTTGAACCCGTTGGTATACCTGCTCACCAGTCAACGGTATCGGCACAATATCGTGCTCTTGACTTCCATTAAAAGCTTTTTTCAGTCGTCTGTAAGGATGATTGGGTGTTAGAAAATGGTGATGCCTACTTTAGACTATTTTTCTTCCATGTTTTAGTTGTATATAGCTTGTGTTTTCTTCACAGATGGGGCATGCATGATGACCCTTAATACTGTAACCGCTGAGATTCCCATATGCTGGAAAGTCATTAATGGTACAAAAAAGCATTGCACGCATTTCAAATGTCTCCTTGCGAAACGCATCAAACACTAAACCCCCCTCGTCCCACAACTTTCTCAGGTCTTCAATCAACGAACTTAGATAAACATCAATGTCATTTCCTGGTTGTCTTGGGCCTGATATCATCATAGACAACATCATGTATTTTTGCTTTATGCACAACTAAGGAGGCAAATTGTAAATTACTAGCAGAATTGGCCATGAACTGTGTTGAGTTCTTAAGGTGCCATATGGATTCATTCCATCATTGGCTAGTTCAAGTCTAAGATTTCTTGGATCTTTCCCGAAATCTGGATACAAACCATCAATCTTCTTCCACTGCGAGCAATCAGCCGGATGACGGACCATTCCATCAGAAATCCTTCCATTTGCATGCCATGTAAGGTCTTTTTTGTCGTTCTCATTAGCAAAAAGACGCTTAAACCTTGGAATGATTGGAAGATACCACAAAACCTTCGCTGGAGGGCCCTTCTTTGAGTTTTCATCAGAACTGGTTTCCTCTTCATCCTTCACTTTGTACCGTGAAGTCCCATAGATAGGGCATTTGGACATTTCTTGGAATTCATGCCTGTACAGTATGCAATCATTGAGGCAAGCATGAATCTTTTGATACTCCATACCCATCAGACACAATATCTTTTTCGCCTTATAGTAATTTTTAGGTAGCGTGTTGTCCTCTGGAAACAGATTGTGCACTACCTCAAGCAGTGAGATAAAACTTTTGTCACCCCACCCATACCTGGCCTTCACATTAACCAGACTTAACACCACAGACAACAGGGTTAAGGAATTCTTGCACCCCGTATACAAAGGCTTCTTTGAATCACTCTGCAATCCTTCATACACAGGGGCATGTGCTTGCTGAAAAGACTCTTGTCCAAGGTCACGAATCATGTCCTCCAAGCGATCTCCCATTTCTACATCAAACGGTTCAGATTGGGACCCACTCTGCATGTATGTCACTTCACCATGCCATATCCACGTCGTGTAATTCTTCTTAATCCCATCACACAATAGATGCTCCCGTATGCCGTCCAGTAGTTGTTGTCTTCTGTTCAAATAGTTGATGTAAGGACAATAATATTTTCCTTCTTCATTCAGTCGACCTCTTTCTTAAGCAAATTGCAGGAACTGCTTGATGCCATCCTCATATTCTAGGCTCATGCGACTTTGATTCATCCAACTTTGATCCATCTAAGCAATTCCATGCATGAAAATCTCACTTTTTTTATTTATAGGTGTGGCCCTATCCCATTTAGGAAGACTATCTTTTATGTTAGCTTCATATGTCAGGGTTAGCATTATTTTGAAAATTTTGACTAAATTTCGGCATCATTTCGCATTGGTCTCCAAGTACACGACATGACATCGGTGAAATTAATTTCCCGATAATCAAGTATGCACTCAGATAACAACTTGAAATGCATTGTAATGAAATTTCATCAAAATAATAATAACCTTAACGAATAAATCTAACATAAAAATACCAGTCTCCCCAAACTGTCCAAACGGACAATAGAAGACTAAATACAATGACTAATGCAAACTGTCCACAAGAATAATTGAGGTTCACTAAGCATGAACAACAATTGTTTATATAGCAAATTACATTGATGACGATGTGTGTGTGTGTGTGATTAGGGTTTGTGTGTGTGTGTGTGATGAGGGCGTGTGTGTATGTGTCATGAGGGGGTGTGTGTGTGTGTTTGTGATGATTGTGTGTGTATGTGTTTGTGATGAGGGTGTGTGTGTGTGTGATGAGGGTGTGTGTGTGTGTCATGAGGGTGTGTGTGTGTTCGTATTTGTGATGAGGGTGATGGGGGTGTGTGTGTGTGCAACGGCACGCCGTGTTACGAGCAACTTTTGTGGCCAACATTCCATCAAAAGTTTAACTCAATTAACCAAAATGATACTTCAACAATATTCTAAAGAAGCAATTATATAATTTCTATAGTAAATTGTGACATAATTTAGAAACAACTGGAAGCATAAGAATACTAAGTACATTTAACATTCAGAAAACTATATGCTACAAACTACTATGCTCCAGCAAGTGGACGAGTAATTGGATTTCAGACTTTCTGCCTCTGCTCACAATTTCTAATAAGAAATTGAATTTCAGCACAAAGTAGGTGGGCTATTTGTTAGAAATTGAGAAAGAGACATATATAGGTAACATAAATTAATTAGCTTTACATCCCACAAGGGTTTTTCGATCAAATTGATTTCATTAGTGAAGATGGAGTTTAAGTAATTAACAAAGTGGTCTAGGGGGGTTACTTTCAAGATATATGTGGCTTTGCACAACTGTATAAGGCCCCGATTGAGTATGAAATTAATCTTTCTTTCCAAAAAGCATCCGAATATCTCTCTCTAATGTATAGACTAGAGTACAAAATGAATAGGTATAACATAGTGTGTGTGTGTGTGTCTCTGTGTGTGTGTGTGTCTAAGTCACCAACTTGACCATCATCGGTATAACATAGTGAAAATGACTTGTATCTGCACTTCTCTATCTACATGAGGAATGGAATGAACAAGTCATTCACAGGAACATAACCTCTTCAGCAGTGACTCTTGAACCTGACATGACCCCAATACTAGGTAGTTTTGCTGTGGCTGAGTTTTTGTCAAGGAATGAGCATGGCCATCATGTAATTAGCAATAGGAACAACCTGAGGCTGTGGATTTTAATTAAAGTTAGGAGCTGTGGATTTAAGGCTGTGGTGCCCAAGACTAGGTAGTTTTGGTGTTGTGGTGCTTGAGAGTGTTAGTGGACTTAAGGCTGTGGATTTTAGGCAACCTGAGGTGCTAGTGGTAAAGAAGGTTCATCAATTTGAGGTAAGAAAAAGGCCACTTGAGGCATTAGCAGATATGGGACTAAATGGAGAGTACAATTTGAAGGAGTTAATGACATTGGTAAGCTTAGGAGTTGCACGCACCCGTTCTGACCCAAAATTAAGACCAACCACTAGACAGATAGTAAGCATTCTTGGTGCGAAGTTATGGAAATTTATTGACAATGTAGGTGGGTTCAGTCAAATTGAAGAAAAAAGGGTAGTACTGGGCAAAGTACAATGAAAGAGTAGTTTTATATCAATACAACACATTTGAGAATGGGATGGAAAATGCATACATGTGTCTTTCTGAGAACTGAACAACAAAATTATAGTGATTGATTATGGGATGGTAGCACATGCATGGTTAGACCAAAATCAATAAGCGGCAGATTTCAAACTGTTCATATGAAATAAAAATGTTGTTTAGGAGTGAGTACTATATATAATAAGTGAGCTTGTTTCCACTTTAGGACTTTTTGGAAACGGGGATTTGGATTTTGGATCATCTATATTAACGGGTGCATGTTGAAAAGATAGATTAAATAATTATAATATAATAATTTATATTAATGATTGATGTTTTTTTAATAATTTTATACTTGATAGTAAGCATTCTTGATGGCAATGACAAATTAATCATAGGAGAGAACATGGAGAGCAGGGAAGATTGGAGAGAAACAAATACTTGCTCTTTGTCACTGGTTAAGACAATTCAAGGTCTAGGAATACAATGAAAAGTTGCACAGACACCAATGAAACATGGAGCTAGTCAAGCTGCTCTTTCAAGGTTAGGAGTGAAGCAGCACATAATTAAGACCCTGTATAAAGTACAATCTACAAAATCTCACCAACCCCCGCTAAGCAAATCCCGAATTTAATTTCCCACTACTATAATACCATTCAAATTTGATCGTTGTTGATGAAGGCATGCTAGACACACCACATGATTACTACGCCAACTATAAAAACTGAGTTTTAAGCCTGGGATCCTTGCTTTCAACCAATTCCATGAAGCCAATTTTATTTGATCAATTAAATGGTCCTAGTGAGGCAGCATACTATTAAAAATTATATCGTTCTTGTTCTAGCACACATAGTTGACTTTTTTTTTACTAAGTTGGCATGATGGTGTAAACTTAGTATTGGGGGGTGGGGGGTGTTATATTTATCTTCTTTCAACAATAATTGACAGCAATAATATACAACAACAAACCATTTTGGAAACAACAAAAACATAGCATGCAGAATAACTAATCAAGGCAAAACGAAGAAGGCAGAATAACCAATCAAGGCAGAATGAAGAAGGCAGAATAAGCAAGCAAAAACACACCAAAAACACTCTGAAGTAAGGATGTGGTGGCACTAACCTTCTAGAAGTAGTTTGTCTCCAGTAGCAATTCGTTTTCAAATTTGTTTCTTTCCTCCAAAGCACTACCTGCCAAAAGTTGTTAAGAATACTAGATAAGTAACTTGTAGTTCAAAAATAATAATTGAGTTGCAGACTAAAATTTAGGGGAACAAACAATGTTCAAAATGGGAATGGAAAGTTCCAATTTGGATCACCTCACCCACTGGGTAAGTTTGTGCTATTGCAGGAATGAATATGAGTGACCAAAATTTGGGGTTTTCAAGCAGTTAGCGACAATGAGGTTTTTAAGGTTTGCCACGTGTGAGAGGGTTTTTATTTTTTAATTGGAAGTGGAAATTGTGAATGTGAATAAAACAATCACAGTTTAGGGTGTCTGACATGCAATATGAGGGACAAATTCCAGAAAGACCAATGCCAAAAATGAAAAATTGAAGCTAATCTCTATAGAATTGTAGTTCTTGTGACATTGATAAGCAGCAAAATTGAAAATGTGATGTATGTCAAAACAGTTCTGAGATGCCTTGGAGCACAACATATTTATTCAGGTGAGTGTACACATAAATTTGGATTGTTATCTTATATGAAGTGCTAGTTAACCTTTGTGATCACTCTTTTTTTCTCTAGCAGAAAATCAAATCACATAAGGCAATAATCAGAAGATGAAGAGGAATATAGGTGCTTAAATGTTTCAATGATTATGCTTCCTAATATACATATTGTGGTGCGATCCTCTCTTTTGATCATCATTGCTTTTATGCGGAATAAGGTATATGAATTGTGACTAGAGCAATCATAGGGGTTATATTGATAATACTTATCACTACATGCTTCATGTCTAGAAGATACTTCGGATCAGCCCCACCAAAAAAAAAAAAAAAATCCTATGTCCACAATTATTTTAAACTTATGCTAGATAGTATCATAGATTAAGGTTATTATGCTCATGTGTCATGAACTATTTTTTTTTACAGTAACATTTAGAGACGTGTTAAGGAAAACTGCATGTCCCAGAGTTCCTATTACGGAAGTGTATGCGACCACTAACCATCTGAATGAAATGAATATCATTGGGAAAGGAACTTCAGGTGAGATTCTTTTTTCTCACCTTATTGAAAAGCTGGTGGTGACAAAAAATTATTTAACCTAATCATGAATGAGTCTAGACAAAATCGCAAAATACAATAAGATAGTTAAATCTAAATTTCCTAGATGCCTAGGCATAATATAGATACATATTAATGTGAAATAAGAGCTACAGGAATTGGATAAGTGTTCCTAGAGTTAAAAACTTAAAATCTTGGTTCTTTGCCTTGCCCAACCAATTGAAGACACCCACTTATTTATTTAAATTGTCCAAGCTTGATTGAATCTATATGTATAAGGAAATCTTATTAATGGATTTCAATTTTATGTAAGGTCTATAAGGGTACAATGACAAATAATCTGAATGTTGCAATAAAGCACATAATCAATGATGATGGAAATGTGGACACTTTTGTCAGAGAAATTACAAGCTTATCTCATGTCAGACACCCTAATATCAGCAGTTGCAAACAATCACAGTTTACTTGGTGCCAACTTAAAGTGGAATTAAACAAGGTATAAACTTAAAGTTCATAAAAAAGTTAAATAATGCTCAAAATAGGCAATCCTAGCTTAAATTTTACCCTTTCCTTGATGTCACCCAAAGTCGGCAAGTACAACTTATAGAATTCCTCTCTGAATGCATCCACAAACCTAAATAAAGTTTAGAAACCATCAAGAATAAGACAATTAGAATCTGTTTGATTTGTATAAATTTAAGGGACAACAAGATACATCTACTATATTATAGTATTTTCACTTTTAAAGGACTAAAGACGAATTATTGACCACAATAGATATATTAGCATTTGTATATCACTAACTCGTTGTTACTTAGTTTGTCTCTCAACTTGCAATTACAACTTCATTGCAACTCAACATTTGTGTAGGCTTTAAATACCTGATACAGTTAACAATTGTATGGTGGATCAAGCTTAAGCTTCTAAGTTCTAACAGGGTGATAGAGAGCAGAATTGCTGAATGTGAACCACAAGTATAAAGTTATTATAATACACTGAAGCTCCATTAAAAATTGAACCATGAGTACATAATTATTATACTACATTGCAACTGCATTAAACATGTTATTGTTATTAACCAATTTCAAGACCTAGAGGACCCCTTCCCTTATTTTTGAGAAAACTACCTTAATATAATCTACTTCTGTAATTAACTAAGGAGTTGAGAGAATCTATCCTAGAGTCACCATTTCTCCTTTTAAGCAGCTCTTGATGTCAAATGCCCAGGCTTGCTAGATTATATTATGTCATTTTGTATTGTTTTTTCTTCGAAAATTTATGTGGAACACTCTGGTATAAAGTTTAGTTGGTTTCAGTCTGAGAGACCTGGATTTCAATTCATTACCTCCATGGATTGAGTCAATTAAACAATTTTATACATTTTTTCTTTCATTTTATGGTCTACCAAATGCCTAGGAGGAGAAGCATTTCAACTGAAAAGTTTCTATCTAAAGAGGAGAGCAGGATCCAAGCACAAACAAAGCCCTCTAAGGAACAACATAAGATTCAAACGCCTACAAAGAAGGCCAATGCTAATGGAACTGTGGAGGAACCAGAAAAGTCTAGTAATCTAAGAACTTCCATTGGAAAGAAATCAGCTGAAGTTTCTAACAGCGGACTCCCTGGAAACTTGGTCAAAGTTACTCTAAGTAATAGAAAAGTGATAGATGCAAGTGTTCAATGGGCTTCACCCTTATCATCTATTTCGAAGATTGGAAGGGTATATCCATTAAGAACTCCTTTGCTTTCACGTTTTACTTCTTTGATTCTTGGCTGTCATAGAATATATTTGAAAAAAATGGTCTCATGAGTTACACTGAAACAACTCAAATAAGTATCATGTTAGATTCATGAATACTACTATATAATAAGTATGCCACTGTCGCAACCTACCCTTCGGCGGGAGGGCGACGCGTGACTCGCGGGTGCGTGTTCCAAGAAAGGAATACGCGCGGAGTCGCCACCAACGTTTATTTGAGGAAAACATTGGAAAAACCGGAAAAGACGTGATCTACGAACTCTAAGTGAAAGGTTCGGGAGTTGTATTTACTCACGGGGAAGGTATTAGCACCCCACGCGTCCGTCACAAGAGACGGCAGCCTTTAATCAAATATGCAAATATGACTTCAATTTATATTCTTTTCCCTTTTTACGTTCTTATGTGTTTTTTATGCTTTTTTATGTTTTTATCTTTTTGTGGTCGACAAGGGCGTTTCCCTTTGCTCCTATGTATTCCTCAATTGTGATGAGAAAATCAGACCTACGTAGTTCTTTTGTGAACAAAGCGTTTTGGTTAAGTTATTTTTTATCCTTTTTTGCAAGATATGTTTTTATTGAATAAAAGGTCATTTAAGGCATTGGACCATTAGACAATCTTTCGATTCTTTTGAAAAGTGAGAAAACATTAAGGCATTAGACCATTAATGATTTCTTTATTTTTTGAAAGAGGTAATAAAGTTACATATTGATTTTAGGCTTTTTAGAAATCTACACTTAACCAATAAAAGCAGAAAAGACCATTTCAAGGCGTTGGACATTTAAAAATGGCTTTTTTAGGCGATGACAAAAAGTTTGGTTTATGAATTTATTTTAGCCTTAGTTTCACTTTGGTTATTAGTCGATTCGATTAAGAAAGAGAAATCCCAAAGAAAAACGTCCGATTGATTTTTTTGATTTATTTTACTAAAAGATATTTTTTATTATTATATTATTATTTTACCTTTTTTTTTTGTTTCCAACGTGGTTACGACATGACTGAACGGTCGGATTTCATTTTAACAGAAATTAACGGATGTTACAATTCAAATGATCGGTGGAAATTTATTTTATTTTTTATTAGGGGAGAAAATGACGTAAGTAAATGACTAAAGCACGTCGAAAGGGGGTACGAAAAGTAAATGAAATGAAAATAAAAGCACGTGAAACAAATGAGGACCACTAAGGGTACATAGAATGAATTGAAAAGTTCGATTTCAGGAACTTACCGGTTGAAGATCGAAGAACGAACGAAGAACGGTTGAAAATCTTCGCGAAATCACCCACGGAAACGTTACGGAAGTGCCTCGACTTCGATTTTCTTCACGGAAACAATTTTTTTCACTAATTTTAAGTGAATCTCAGATACCACGAGGGTTGAACCTTTTTATTCTTCCCTCCTTCCCCTTTTTATAGGAAAAGGAAGGAGATGCTTGCCACCCAGCTCGCCCAGGCGAGCTAGGTTGCTTCCTCCAGAAGCAACCGCCTTCTGGAGGAACATCCTGGAAGGCCCAAGTGGGTCTGGTTGCTATTTGAACCCCCATTTTTACTAAATACACCCCCTGCCTTTTTTTGGTGATTCTTTTTCCGTGAAGTTACGGAAACTTATGAATTTTGTAACGATACTTGTTTTCTTTCCGTAATGTTGCGGAACCTTATGGATTACGTAATCATCCCTTTTTTGCCTTCCGGAACGTTACGGAACTTTACGGATTGCACACTAACACTTCCTTTTAATTTCCGGCATGTCACAGAACTTCACGGATTGTGATACAACGCTTTTCTTTTGGCTTCTGGCATGTCTCGGAACTTCACAAATTGCCTAACGATGGGTGCCAAATATCAAAGTGATCAAACGAGGGTCACATCCCAACAACGGATGGTCCCCGGACGAAATTAGGGTATGACAGTTGCCCCTCTTTACTTGTCTTTTTATTGGAGATAAAAGGGAAGTAAAGATAAGACACTAATTTCGTTCGAGTGAAACACCATTCGGCCAGTGAACCTTCCTGCCAGCGGGACCTGCTAAAATTTTAAAATGATCAGTACCGACACATCATCCTGATACTGTCGAATTTGTTCCTCTTGGTTGATACAAGACGCAGAATGACTATAATTTGTCTCTGCATGTTGTTGGACACGATCGAGCCTGGGCGGCGAGACACAGAATGACCATAATTTGTCTCTGTGTGCCACCGGACACGATCGCCTCTGGATGGCGAAAAGGTGCGTGGAATGACCATAATTTGTCTCCGCCCACCTCTCGACTTATTGTCCCCGAATGACAAAGGGCGCAGAATCTGTCTCTGCGTGTTTATCACTCGACTTGCTGTTCCTGAATGGTAAAGGGCGCAGAATTCGTCTATGCGCGTTTATCACCCAATTTGCGAAATCTGAATGGCAAAGGGCGCAGAATTCGTCTATGCGCGTTTACCACTCGACTCGCTGCTCCTGAATGATAAAGGGCACATAATCTGTCTCTGCGCGTTTACCACCCAACTTGTTATTCCTGAATGATAAAGGGCGCAGAATTTGTCTATGCGCGTTTATCCACTCAGCTTACTGCTCTTGAATGATAAAGGGCGTAGAATTCGTCTATGCGCGTTTATCACCCAATTTGCGAAATCTGAATGGCAAAGGGTGCAAAATTCGTCTATGCACGTTTACCACTCGACTCGCTGTTCCTGAATGATAAAGGGCGCAGAATCTGTCTCTGTGCGTTTACCACCCAACTTGTTGTTCCTGAATGATAAAGGGCACAAAATTCGTCTATGCGCGTTTATCCACTCAGCTTGCTGCTCTTGAATGATAAAGGGCACAAAATTTGTCTATGCACGTTTACCACCCAACTTGTTGTTCCTGAATGATAAAGGGTGCATAATTCGTCTATGCGCGTTTATCACCCAATTTGCGAAATCTGAATGGCAAAGGGCGCAGAATTCGTCTATGCGCGTTTACCACTTGACTCGCTGCTCCTGAATAATAAAGGGCGCAAAATTCGTCTATGCGCGTTTATCATTCATCGAGCGTGCGGATGACCGTAATCTGTCTCCGCATGTCATCGGGCCCACCGCCTCTGGATGACAAAAGGCGCAGAAGACGATGTTAGTCTCTGCGTACTATCATGCTTTGAGTCTTAGAGATAGCAAAAGAAAGTTTTAAAAGTGCGGATAACCACTTGGGTATCTCCGCATGTCACGTGACTCTAGGGTCAGTATGACAGAAATTTTCTGCGCGGAAAATGACGTAAATCTCCGCGTGTCAACGGGCTTGTTGGCCGCGATTGACAAAGGGTGCAGAAGACGACGTTAGTCTCTGCGTGCTATCATGCTTTGAGTCTTAGAGATAGCAAAAAAAAGTTTAAATGGATAACCACTCGGGTATCTCCGCATGTCACGTGACTCCAAGGTCAGTATGATAGAAATTGTCTGCGCGGAAGATGACGTAAATCTCTACGTGTCAACGGGCTTGTTGGCCGCGATTGACAAAGGGTGCAGAAGACGACGTTAGTCTCTGCGTGCTATCATGCTTTGAGTCTTAGAGATAGCAAAAGAAAGTTTAAACGGATAACCACTCGGGTATCTCTGCATGTAACGTGACTCCAAGGTCTATATGACAGAAATTGTGGGGCGGCTGACAAAAGCGAGGCTCTTGCTCCTACGTATTCTCAATGAGGAACTCAGACCTACGTAGTTCTGGATAACTTGTGAGACAAAAATAGTCTCGGTGTTTTCTTCACTAAAATGCGAACACGCTTTAGTAAAGAGACAAAACTTCCAACCAATTGGAGCAACATATGCTTTTTGGATAAAAAACAATGTGTCTACCGAGGAAGGAGAGCCTGCTGATGAAATTTTCTCATGACCATTAATGAGACTTTGGATGTTAGCATTTCGCTTCTAAATGACCATTTAGAGGAAACACTGGGTCCAACAAAAATAGAAGAAAATTACTCAAAGTGTATCAATCTCACACGGGTAAGTGTTTCATCTTAATTCTGAACCATAGATATGTCATGACTTGATTTTGCAAATCATTTCCTATCAAATCAAAGATTACATGCGTGATCATGGATCAATAGGACTTTTCTTGGGAATGGGTTCTTTTGGTTCTTTTGGTGGGAAATTTGGCTTTGAGTGTTTGGGCCTTTTCTCCCCTCTTTTTTTTTGTTTTTGTTTAGTGTGAGGCGAACAAGTCACCGATGCACAGGATTTTGGTTGGCAATCAAAGGGAGAGGACCACTTTAGGTCATGGTTTCCTTTCTTTTTTTGTTTATTTGGTGACAATTTTGTATTGTTCAGACATTGTCTGGTCCAAAGACCTTTCTGCATATTTCTTTTGTTTTTCTTCCGATCCTTGATCGGGAATTTTCTTTCTTCCTTTTTCTGTTTTCTCTCCCTCTTTTAATTGGGAATTTTCTTTCCTTTTTTTTTGCTTTCTTCCGAGGGCAAGGCTTATGGTAAGTTGGGATTTTGGCTCAAGGCTTGTAGAATGGCTGGACATGATATATGTCAGGGTTTGGTTTGGTTCAAGGATAAAAGGGATGCCCCATATTATTTCCATGACACAAATGCAAAAAATGATGATTTGGAAATTTTATGCAAAACTAGTCATGCATGCACCTATGTGGATGCTCAAGTGTCAAATTTTTATGGTCATGTGATGCTAGGGCTCAGGATTCATTTCCTCTATTTAAGTCAACCCAGTGCTTTCAAAACATGTTCTTTTATCAATCCATGCATTTATCCGAGTCCATTTTGGGTGTTCGGGAAAATTTTCACAGCATTCACCCTTCAGGTGTATACACATTTTCTTTCAAAAACTGGTTATGATCAGTGAAATTTTTTTCAAAGAAAAGTTGGAAGTCATCTCTTTTCAAAAGCATGTTGGTTTTTCAGCTAGACAACTTATTTTTCTTTTTTCTCTTTTCCTTTTTATCATGTGTTTATTTCTTTTCCTTGTTTGTTTTTGTTTTTTTCTTTTCATGAGGTATTTTGCTACCTAAACATGTGTATATTTTTGTGAGGTATTTTTGCTATATACATGCATATCCAAGGTATCTTGCTACCTAAACATACATACATACATATATATATATATATATATATATATATTTTGTGAAGTATTTTTTTGCCACATACATGCATATCCAAGGTATCTTTCTACCTAAACATACATATATAGCAAGGGGTGGTGAGGGCGTGCAGCCCTCTGAAGGCGAGGACACGTTGTCCTCTGGTGGCAAGGACGTGTAGTCCTCTGATGGCAAGGACGTGTAGTCCTCTGAAGGTGAGGACATGTATTCCTCGGAAGGTGAAGGCGTGTAGCCCTACGAAGGCGAGGGCGTGTAGCCCCCTGAAGGTGAGGACATGAAGTCCTCTGAAGACGAGGACATGCAACCCTTTGAAGGTGAGGACATGTAGTCCTCTGAAGTTGAGGGCGTGTAGTCCTCTGGAGGCGAGGGCATGTAGCCCTCTGAAGGCAAGGACATGTAGTCCTCTGGAGGCGAGGACGTGTAGTCCTTTGAAGGTGAAGGTACATGACCCTCTGAAGGCGAGGACGTGTAGTCCTCTGGAGGTGAGGGTGTGCAGCCCTATGAAAGTGAGGGTGTGCAACCCTCTGATGGAGAGGACGTGTAGTCCTCTGAAGGTGAGGACGTGAAGCCCTCTGAAGGTGAGGACGTGTAGTCCTCTAAAGGCGAAGACGTGTAGTCCTCTGAAGGTGAGGACGTGAAGTCCTCTGAAGGTGAGGATGTGTAGTCCTCTAAAGGCGAGGACGTGTAGTCCTCTGAAGGTGAGGACGTGAAGTCCTCTGAAGGTGAGGACGTGCAGTCCTCTGAAGGCGAGGACGTGTAGTCCTTTGAAGGTGAGGGCGTGTAGCCCTACGAAGGCAAGGGCGTGTAGCCCTCTAATGGCGAGGACGTGTAGCCCTCTGATGGCGAGGACGTGTAGTCCTCTGAAGGTGAGGACGTGTAGTCCTCTAAAGGCGAGGGCAAACAGCCCTCTGAAGACGAGGGTACTAGTACCCAAGGGTCCACCCTTATGAGAAGGCAAGAGACTGACTCATTGAGAGGGCTGATCATCCCAAATTCAAAAGATTTGGACATTAGATGTAGGAAATATATGTAGTTAACATGATGTTTAGGGATGCAGATGCATGCAACCTTTGTTGTGAAATTTGTTAAATGCGGACTTCATATGAAACAATGCAATGTAATGGAAGGTTGTACAATGTTCATAACATTCTTTCCCTATTTTGTGATTTTTGATTTTGATTTAATTTTTTGGAAAACACAGATTGACTGTCCTTTTGAAAGAGGTGATAATTCATGCAACCTTATCCTATCTTTTGCAAATCTCTCCGGGGACTCCCTCAGAGTGTGTGTTCTGTTGATTTAGTCATTTGACCATTTTGGAGTGACGGCAATGAAGTCGTTCGATGTTTAATCAATCCATTGAAATTCCAGGGTTTGTCCCCTCCCTTTTTTTTTGTTTAAAAACATCGACGGGTGAGAACTTTTGATCTGCCCCTATGTTCACTTGAGGTTCATGCACGATGCCCCTCATTGCCCCAGTGTGAGGCTTTGAGGTACCAATTGTTATCTTTTGCCATGACCTTGTAGCTGGGAACCTATTAGCTGAAAACTTCTAATTTGCCCCTAGGTTCACTTGAGGTTCATGCACGATGCCCCTCATTGCCCCAGTGTAAGGCTTTGAGGTACCAATAGTTGTCTTTCGTCATGACTTTGTAGCAGGGAACCTATTGGGTGAGAACTTCTAATCTACCCCTAGGTTCGCTTGAGATTTATGCATGGTGCCTTTCATTGCCTAGTGTAGGGCTCTGAGGTATCCATCGTTGTTTTGTTTTCACAACCTTGTAGCAAGGAAGAATGAAAGAAGCGATTGATTCTCGAGAAATAATTGAAGGATTTTTTTCAGTTGATGGATTAAGTCAAATGACTCCTATTCTTGATAACTCACTTCTCTCTAAAAACGACAAAATTTCCAGAATGATAAAATGAGGTCGCATGAACGTCTATATTTTTACTTGAAAACACAGTCAATCAAATGCTTTTTTTTTCTTTTATTTGTTTTGAACTTTACTCGTTGTTTTACGGCACCCCCACCAACGTGCAAGACGAGTAATCTCTAATTAAACGGTCTTGGAAGTCAACACTCAAGAGCGCAGGTCGCTTGAGCAAACCGACCAATGGCTTGCACTCACATTTCGATGGAAGTTGAATAAGCAAAGATGTGTTTGTGAGAGGATGAGAGAGACAAGGATGTCCATTTTATCCATATTATTTAGCATTGTAATTGTGGTTTATAATAATGGCATAAACTTGAAAATCCTAATGAGTCATTAGAGACATCTAACAACAGCTTTCAAAACTGCCCCATGTGTGGTGTCGTTTGTCAATGTTACGATTCACAAGCGATTCTCCTCAAATTTCAGCCAACCAGCATCAATTAGACTTTGCACCTTACGCTTTAGGGCCCTACAATGCTCAATGGAATGCCCCGGGGCTCCTCCATGATATGTACATGTTGTGTTCGAGTCGTATCCTCGGAGAAATGGAGGTTGAGGAACCTTGGTTGGCGTTATGGCTACCATTGAATTATCAAGTAGATAATGGAGCAAGTCAGCATAGGACACCGAAATTTGGGGTGAATCCTACAAGCTTTTTTGCTGCAAAATTCCTTTTGTTTTTCGCTAAGGGTGGTGTTCGTCATTGGAAGTGCGGTAGACAGGCTTTATGGTTGATTTAGGGATGGCCTTTGTGGATAACTGGGTGGTGGGTAAGGAGAGGGTTTGTTATTGGCTGAGTAATTACATTGTTGGGTTGGTGGGAAACTTGGCCGTATAGGAATGGCAGTCACAGCATGGGTTTCTCCCTTATTCTCACCCTCTTTATTTGCCCCAGTTTTTCCTCATTCGTCCAAGTAGGATGATTAAATTTGCCTCTTTTCAGACCCGCTTTGATCCTTTTCCCGACGAAGACCAAATCCGCAAAGCTTCGAAGGTGCGTAGCCCACCATTTTTTCATAGTAAAACACTGGTAATGTGTTTACTATTATTGTGATCATCTCTTTCTCCGTCATTGGAGGTGCCACTTGAGCTGTCAGATCCCTCCACCTTTGGGTGTATTCTTTGAAGGATTCATGCTTCTTTTTGCACATGTTCTATAGTTGCATCCTATCTAGAGCCATACCAGAAGGCAACCATTAGGTCCTTCCATGAATGGACTCGGGAAGGTTCCAAGTTAGTGTACCAGGTAACAGCTACCCCAGTAAGACTTTCTTGGAAGGAATGTATCAGCAATTCCTCATCGTTTGCATATGTCACCATCTTCCGACAACACATCTTTAGATGGTTTCTTAGGGCAAGTAGTCCCCTTGTACTTGTCAAAGTCTGGCACCTTGAACTTGGGAATGGCCATGTTTGGGTACTAGGAACAACTCTTCTAGATTAGCAAAGGCATAATCTTTGCCTCCTTCAATGGCCCTAAGCCTTTCCTTTAGATGATCCACCTTTCCCAATTCCGCCATAGCATGAGGGTTTTTAATCGCTGTGGAATGCAAGGGGTGTGGTTGTGGGTGATATTGAGGGCCCTCCAAAGTGTTTTGCAGGGGTATATCACCAATTGCTTGCCCTTCAGTGGCATATCCGAGGCAAGGCTTGGAGTCGGCTAGATTGTGGTGGGGAATTTCATGTGTCTCCTCCACGGTTTGAGAGACATATGCATGATTAGTTTGGGTTTGTCGGCTCTCAACGAGTATGGGAGTGGAGTTATTGACATTCTCATTGGGAGTGTACGCCACATCGGGTGGTGTATAGTTGGGAGGCAAGCCATATGGCGGGAAGGCGTGCTCATTTTGAATTTGCACATCATGGGGTCGTCTATACTTCCCAAATCTTTGCCCACCATATCTGAGGTTGGATGATTCATTTGATTGAGATCAGATGGGGGCATTGGGTTCACCTTAGCAATAGCCCTAGTAGCAGCAACTGCAACCGCATTGGCTTCCATTATTTTCTTCATGCTCATCATGGCCTCCATCATTGTGGCCATTTTCTCTTTCATGGCCTCCATGTCGGCCTTCCTCTACTCTTGAACCTCCTCTACTTCACTCATTACTCTAGCTCTAGCACGAGTTCGGTAAGGGCGTCGTAAAGTGTGTTCTTTTCTTTTTGATAACAATGATTAAGTTCATTTTTTTTTCAAGGAAAGAATGCAATGAGCAATGCAACCAATGAAAAGGATGGATGCATGTGAATGATGCACAGTTTGAAGTATTGCGAATTTTTATGCAGGACATGGGGTTGAATCAATTTAGATTTTCAACATGGTTCATGACATCTTTGTCAGGGTGAAACTGGAAGTAACAAGGACATGAACAGTCCTAAATGTGTTTGGCAGTAGATGAAGCAGCGATGTAACTCGATCCATCTTTTGCCCCAATTTTTGAAAGATGGTTACTTCCATGCTTCAACTTGACTTGATGAACCTTTTTTCGTAAAAGCATGAACTTGGTTCAACCCCGTAATCCAAGGAATGGCAATTCTGGTCGCCAATACTTCAACAATATTTCATAGAGATGAATGACTCGGGCATACTTTAAGCCATGCATGGAAAATGTAATTATGAAATTGAGATGCCCGAAGAAACATCATTTCCTAGTTAACCATGCTTAGGTACCATGTTCACTCATTTTGTTTTTAAGTGAAACGGGTTTATGATCCCAACATTGTTGGCTCATGGTACCGAATATATGCAACCAAGAATGCATCATGAATTTTCATGCTTCCCTTTTTGTTTTTGTTTTGTAGGGGAAAATGCAAGGATCACGCAGATCGAACATGAAAACAAAAGGTATGCAGTTTGTAGAACAAAAAGTATGTTGAACGCATATGCATGATGATGCAATGACTCATGAAAAATGTGATGTTGGAATATGATAACGGACAAATGTAGGAACGATATGTTCATTATGATGCCATGAAGAGATGCTTATGCGATGCATGATATGAATGCATGCTAGAGATAAAATGCGGGAGTGACTTGATTCGCACTGATCTTTGGAGTAAAAACATGGGATAAACTCATTTTATTCAGAAAGTTTATAACTAGTCAAGATCTGAGTGACAACACAAACTTCCTAGCGGTTTCTGATTATATGGGCCATTAAGTCTATCATATGCTGACAATAGCTGAGAAGTCCGTGGATCTCCTCGGGGGCGGAGTAGGTGTCCGCCATTGCTTTGGCCTTGGCTAGTAATTGGGGAAGTTCTTGACTCCCGTTCAAGGTAAGAGCAAATCGGTCCATCCATATCGTTGCCTCTTGATGTAACGAGTCGATCACCCTTCCTCTAGCCTCCTTTTCCGCGTACACTTGGGCGTACTCGTCTGCCACTCTATGCTCGTGGGTCGTGGCTAGATTTAGTTCTTCTTGGTACTTGCTAATGATGGCTAGCATGTTGGTCTCTGTTTCGCATAACCACTGAGACAAGTTTCTTTTGGAGCTTGAGCAAACCTTCAACTCATCTTTCAAGATCAAACTGTCTATTCGTGATTGGTCCCTTTCCTCTCTCCGGAGCTTAAGCTCACTGTTACTGCCCCATAGAGCCCCTCGGAACTTGTTTCGGCTGTGCTCTTCCCTACAAGCCCTCTTGGTTTCTCGTTCCAAGGCTTTGGTGGTAGCCACATTTACATCTCTCAGTTCGGTATTCTCCTTTCGGATTTTCAGAGCTGCTGATTTGAACCTTTCTTTGACTGCTTGAGCTTGCTCGAGTTCTGTCGTTCTTTCGCACCACCTCCCATGCCTTGCGGACCTTCTGAAATGTCTCCACGTTGGTCTTATTGAAACCTCGTGAAATGACAGGCATGAGCTCTTCCTCTAGTGGCGCCCCTCTCATGGGGTAGCCAAGTTGTCTTATAGCAAGAACGAGATTGTAGCTAATGCAACCCCTCGTCCCCATCAAGGGAACATTTGGAAATCCTCCGCATGAAATAAGAACTCTGGTTCTTCCTTCCTTCCATCGAGGGAACCATTTGATAGATGCTCCTTCTTTGCTCGCTAAGAATTGGTTCCAATTTGCCCCTCCTTTCTCTGTGCATGAATGGTGGTTTTCTAGCGGGCAAGCATGCCTCACCTCTTGGCGAAAAAGGTGTGAAACTAACCATACATAAAGAGCTGGAGTACAGTAAACAATCCTTGTATTGCTTTTTTCACATCTTCGGTCGAAGGTGTCATATAAGTCGGCTAGCATAGCGACAACCGGGCTTTCCTTGTGGTTATATAGGCAAGAAAAGCGTCGATCGCTGCTAGGTCCACCAACCCATCCACATTCGGAAAAAGGACTCCTCCGAAGATCAACAATGCGAGAATATCTATGAACAGGGCCTACTCACCTTTACCTACCAAGATTCTTGCTTTTGCCTCCAAATATTTTCTCGGTATTCCAACCACCCTATTTTTGACTTGCTTCCTGTGGTCTAATTCCTGCACCGAGATTTGGACTATCTTAGAAATTCTAGCTAACGAGGGTGTCGCAACGTGCCCTTTTGCAGGCGAGCGAGGCGAAGCTCACGGGTGCACTTTCCAAAGGAGGAAAGATGCGCGGAGTCGCCACCAATGTTTATTTGTGGAAAACGTCGGAAAAACCGAAGGAAACCGGTCAAAATGAAAATTCTAAGTTCGGGAGTTGTATTTACGCTTGAGGAAGGTATTAGCACCTCTCACGTTTGTCTCGAAGGACAACAACCTATTTTTTAGAATTTGTGGAATTATGTTATTTTAACTTTTATTTCTTTTTATTTTTTGAGGTCAACAAAAGCGGGGCTCTTGCTCCTACGTATCCTCCATCAAAGAGGAAATCAGACCTACATAGTTCTTCCTTATGTGTGAATCAAGTGATTCTTTTTACTTGAAAGATGATCATTTTAAGGTGTTGGACCTTAAAAATGATCCATTTTACTTGGTAAGAAACTGAAATGATAAACTTTCAAAATCCTATTTTTTGTGGACGAGCTTGACTAGGCGAGTTGATTTTAGCCTTAGTTTCACTTTAGTTATTAGTCGATTCAATTAAGAATGAGAAATCCCAAAGAGAAAACGTCCGATTGATTTTTCGCTTTATTTTACTAAAAGGGTATCTTTTGATTATTATATTATTATTTTATCTCTTTTTTTATTTTCAACGTGGTTACGGCACGACCGAACGGTCGGAATTCATTCTAACCAAAATTAACGGATGATACAATTCAAACGATCGGTGGAAATTTATTTTATTTTTAGATTAAGCGAGAAATGACTTAAATAAATGGCTTAAGCATGTCAAAAGGGGGTATAGAAAGCGAATGAAAACGAGAATGAAAATACATGAAACAAAATGTGGACCACCACGGGTACATATAATGAATTGAAAAACTTGGTTTGAGGTACTTACCCGTTGAAGACTGAAGAAAACGAAGAACGAACAATGAATCTTGAAGAACGGTCGAGAATCTTCGCGTAATTACTCACGGAAACGTTACGGAAGCGCCTCGGCTTGGATTTTCTTCACGGAAACAATTTTCCTAAGCAAATTCGAAAGAGAGAGAAGTGCCTAAGGGGCTGAACCCTTTTCTTCTTCACTTCTTCCCCTATTTATAGCAAAATAGGGGAGAAGCTTGTCGCCCAGCTCACCCAAGCGAGCTCAGCTCGCCCAAGCGAGCTCAGCTCGCCCAGGCGAGCTCAGCTCGCCCAGGCGAGCCAGGTTGCTTCCTCCAGAAGCAACAGCCTTCTGGAGGAATCTTCTGGAAGGCCCAAGTGGGCCTGGTTGCTATTTACACCCCCCTTTTTACTAAATGCACACCCCTTTCCATTTTTTTTGTAATTCTTTTTCCGTAACGTTACGAAACTTTACGAATTTCGTAACGATACTTATTTTTTCTTCCGCAAGGTTACGAACCCATACGAATTACGTATTTACTCTTTTTTAGCTTTCGAAGAAGTTACGGAAACTTACGGATTGTGCAAAAACATCTCTTTTCGACTTCCGCCACATTACGGAATTTCACGGATCGCGCAAGCCTGCTTCCTTTAGATTTCTGAGACGTCTCGGGACTTCATTTATTGTGCAACAAAGGACGCCAAGTATCTCAAAGCGGCTAACCAAAGATTGCATGTCATCAAGTAATGATCCCCGGACGAAATTAGGGTATGACAGTTGCCCTTCTTTACTTACCTCTCATCGGAGATAAGAGGAAAGCAAAGATAGGACACTGATTTCGTCCGTCCTGCCCTTTTCGCGATGACGACTCTCATCTCTACTTCTTCTTTTTTTCTTCTGCACAAAACAAAATACAAACAACAACCAGAACAACGAATATAATACAGATATACACATATACACATACTTGGCGAAGGAACCGATCTGGAAAACAACAGAATAACGTGCTTCCCAGTCACCAGAAGCTTCGCACTTGATAATGGAGAACACATGAACAGCGCTAGGCAATGACATTCATGGTGCTCCGAACAAAGGTGGAGTATGGAGGATTGCCTTGAGGGTCCGCACTTAGGCAATCATGAAACTCAGCTCCAAACTCGAAAGTGGAGGACACATGAACAGCCCTAAGCAAGAACATTCATGTGGCTCCAGAAAAGGATGAGAATGGAGGATTGCCTTGAGGGTCCTCTCTTAGGCAATCATGAAACACAGCTTCAAACTCAAAAGTGGAGGACACATGAACAGCCCTAAGCAATAACATTCATGTGGCTCCGGAAAAGGATGAGAATGGAGGATTGCCTTGAGGGTCCTCTCTTAGGCAATCATGGAACATAGCTCCAAACTCAAAAGTGGAAAACACATGAACAACCCTAAGCAATAACATTCATGTGGCTCCGGAAAAGGACGAGAATGGAGGATTGCCTTGAGGGTCCTCTCTTAGGCAATCATGGAATACAGCTCCAAACTCGAAAACGGAGGACACATGAATGACAACGCAATTCACTCACGTGGCTCCGGAACAGGATGAGAATGGAGGATTTCCTTGAGGGTCCTCTCTTAGGCAATCATGGAACACAGCTCCAAACTCGAAAACGGAGGACACATGAATGACAACGCAATTCACTCACGTGGCTCCGGAAAAGGATGAGAATGGAGGATTGCCTTGAGGGTCCTCTCTTAGGCAATCATGGAACACAGCTCCAAACTCGAAAGTGGAGGACACATGAACAGCCCTAAGCAATAACATTCATGTGGCTCCGGAACAGGATGAGAATGGAGGATTGCCTTGAGGGTCCTCTCTTAGGCAATCATGGAACACAACTCCAAACTCGAAAGTGGAGGACACATGAATGACAACGCAATTCATCCATGTGGCTCCGGAAAAGGATGAGAATGGAGGATTGCCTTAAGGGTCCTCTCTTAGGCAATCATGGAACTCAACTCCAAACTCGAAAATGGAGGACACATGAATGACAACGCAATTCACTCACGTGGCTCCGGAACAGGATGAGAATGGAGGATTGCCTTGAGGGTCCTCTCTTAGGCAATCATGGAACACAGCTCCAAACTCGAAAACGGAGGACACATGAATGACAACGCAATTCACTCACGTGGCTCCGGAACAGGATGTTGGCGGGACCGAACGGTCCACCGGGTTTTTCCACCTAACAAGATAACATACTTTTTGCAAAGAAAAATAAATCATTCGCGAGAGCACCACATCTTAGAGAAACAATATACTTGTGCGAAGGGTAATCTTCCTTGCAACCGAGAATGAAGGGTAGGACGTCAACTTCTAGCTTTCAAATGAACACGCAGGGGAAACATGGGGCTAAGCTAAAAATAAATCACTCATGGTGTATAAAACTCACAAGGCAAGTGTCTTAACCTATTCCCAAACCAATAACTGCACCATGACTCTATTTTGCACGTGACTTCCTATCGAATCATAGATCAAACATACGATCACGGACCAATAGGATTTTCTCGAGGTCAGCGTTTTTGGAGAGGAAGCTGGGTGTTTTGGTCTTTTCCTCTTTGTTTATGTGGGGTGGGATATTGCCAATCAAGAATAATTCTGAGTGGCAATCTGGCTTTGGGGACTTTCTATCCTCTTTCTTTCATTGATCGAGAATTGCTTCTTTTCCCTTTTCGCTTCCTTTCGATCTTTGATCGGGAATCCTTCCTTTTCTTTCTTTTGTTCTTTTCTCTATTTTTATTTTTCTCTTTTTCTTTCTTTCTATTTCTTCCTTCAATTTTCCTTCCCCATCCCTTTCTTTGGGATATCGGGTTTTAACATCCCATTCGCTCTCCCTTGAGGAGATTTCACTGTCCTTTGCTTCGGGGGAAAGGAGGAGGATTCTTTTGATAGGCCAAGGTTCAAAAAGTCCAAGGTTGTGTTTCAATGGGGTCTTTTATCGTGGGAACCCCAATCTTGATATCTGGGGCGAGACAAATTTGGGTGTCAAGGGGTCGCTCGTGGCCCGAACTTCCGCATTATTCCATAAGGCACGTGTGACAATGATGATTTGAAAATAACGTGCAAAATTAGTCATGGCTACAGCCAGGGGGGCACTCAAGCATCCCGTTTATGGCATTGTGACACTACGGTTGGGAATTTATACAAACAAACCCAACGTTTCCAATTTATGTTCTTTCATCAGTTCAATGAATTCATCCACCCTTATCTCGGTTCATTCCGGAAAATAAACTCTTAGCATCAGTCCCTTGTTTCCAGAAGATGCGTTTGCTCTTTACGAATGATTTATACTTCTTAACTATAACATGTCGACCTTCGCGGTCTTTTTTTCTCTTTACTTTTTTGTTTTATTTTTACATACATTCACTAAAACTATACACATGTGGTCCTCTATGAGGAAAATCTTTCTTTATACATCTATATTTTTATACATGACAAACTTTTTCTGTACACGCATTAGAACTCTTCTTTTTACGTCACACGGTCTATATACAAACCCTATTTATATTCAAAGATTTTTTCATTTTTCCCAACACACTTATGGTTCACACAAAGATTTCTTCATGTACACTCGTTGCTCACACACACAAGGATTCCTTTCCGCGCATCCTTTACACACAAAGATCTTCTATACACATTTTCCTTTTATATACCTGTATAAATAAAAACCTTTTTCTTTTCTTTATGAACATGACTTTTATTCGCAACGCTTCTTTTCTTTTTATTAGGATTTTGGTTCATTTTGTTTTATTATTTTTAGGACGACGTTCCTAAAATGAAAAAAACTCTACGCGGTTCCAGCATTTCAACAAACATTATTGACAACAACGAAACAAATACCGACGTAACAACTCAAGTGATATGTATGTACAAAACAAAAGTCAAAACATGAAACAAACGTCAGTCCCTTAGTCAAACACAAAATAAGATGATATGTAACAGAAAAAACAAATGGAAACAAAAGAAGTATGGGTCGAGAGATCTCCCAATCATGTGGCCCCGCTCCCTCCTAAAAAATCAAGTAAATCGGTCATCTCTTCGTCCTCGCGGGCCTCATCTGCCTCATCGGGAGCCTCTGCTGGTGCCTCTCCTGCCTGGGCCTCAGGCCAATCTCCAAGCCATGCGACCTCTGCCCTGAACTGGTCCGGAGTAGGGCACGGAAAAGAAGTAAAGCCCTGGCTTTGCAGGCTGAGACTCATCTGATAAAGACAATCATGAGTCTGTACATGTGCTCGGTGGTTGGCCGCCTGCTGGCGAACCAAATGCCGCAAATACTGCTCCGTGTCAAATGATCCGGCTGGACCAGCCTGATGAGGTGGCGCCGCGTCCGCGGCCTGTGGTGCATCACCCTGGACCTGTCTCTGCGTGCAATACTTCTCAATAAAAGCTCGGGTGATGGGCGGCCGAATCACCTTGCTGGGTGTGACGGGGACGCCGAACGACTGGCAGAGTCCCGTGATCAAGGCGGGAAATCCCAGGGCCCTGTTGGACTTATCTGGGTCCAGAGGGTGCCTGGTAGGCGCCATACCTGCAAAAATATAGATGGCATCAGCGATTAACTGAGCCACATGGATGCTCATCCGCGTCAGGATGGCGTACACCAGCTGACACTTCGGCAGGGGGAGGTCGGAATTATGATCGGTGGGCAGGATGTTGCTGAGCAGCAAAGTCATCCATATCTGAGTCAGGGTGGTCATGTTGGTGCGCATGATCCGCACCCGTCTCCCGGCAGCAGTCCGGGCAAAATCTTGCCCCGGTATACATAGCAACTGGGCGATGGCCTCCTCATCGAACCCATCGGACCGGTTCCTCCTCTGGCCATACTCGCACTCCTCGCCCTCTTCCAGCACTAAAGGATATCCCAGGAGCTGGCCGATAGCATCTGCATCAAACGGGATCCACTGACCCCTCACCTAGGACCTCATATCACGCACGCCCTCCACTGTTGGCCAAGCATTGGCATAAAATTCGAGGACTATTTCTGGATCGAACTTGGCCATGGGGGTAACCAGTGATGCCCACCGCCAGCGACCTATCTCCTCTTGGAAATCAGTATACTCGTCGTCCCTGAGCTGGACGCGTCGCTCTCGGAGAAATGACCATCCCTTGATGGCCTCGAAGCGCTGCTGGTGTACAGCGCTCCTAAAGCGGTGACTGTCATACTCAGGAGCGGAACTAGTTCCTTCGGCCGCCTTATCCTTCCTGGATCTCTTTGAGGCAAGTTTCCTCGGGGCCATTTCCTGCGATAACAAACATTCAGAAGTTAGTTTTACAAGATAATGCTTATCTTAACGCAAAAAATGTCATGCCAATCCCTCTAATTTAGACTAAACTCATATGATCCATTCATGCACACACGCATGTGTAGAAAATACCCTATTATTTATATCAACATACAAGGATATTCAAAACATTCTAGTTACCACACATATATAATTTTTTGGAAAGAATACTTAAACGCATGCTCAAGGTATTGTGCCCAAAATTACATATGTTCATATCCTAAACATTTGCTATTTACAAACTACCTATACATGTTTGAAATGTATATCATACAAATTTTTATTGTTTCTCTCATATTCATTTATATGCATGTCGGAAAGCTAATTACATTATGCACACACTTTTGCATTCAAAAGGGACTTTCATGCCATCTAATCTACACTTGAGGGGCAATTCCACATCATATATTCATTTGGGAAGCATTCTTGTGCCATCTTTGGCATGGGTACATTTTTTTTTAAAAAGTCTCCTTATGCTACCTATCCACAAATATACATATTTTGAAAGACATTATTTACTATTCACTCATTTTGCAAGATATTTTCATGCCATATATTCACATATATATATACCGTTGAAAGGTATTTTCCATGCTACCTAGGTGCAAGGTATTCCTCATGGGGCAGCCAAATTTAAATTTTAATAAAAGACCCTCAAACATGTCCTAATATTCATGCCTTTTTTACATTCAAAACCAAAAATTTAGATTCCTAGGCATAAGTCATGCTTCCTTGCATTGAAATTAAAAACTTGGGTTCCTAGTCCTAGAATTACATTCGGACTCTCATTTTAAATCCTTCATGTTGTCCCTATATATATAAAACAGTCCCACAATCCCAAGCTTACAAAACCATGCTCATATGTCATTGAGGCATTTCACCGAGCACTTGGTGGGCGCATGTTTGGACATAAATTGCTAGAGAATGGGAGCAATGTGGCATGCCCCATTGCTTCAGAATACAATCTAGGCCTAAGGCCTTTTCATTCAAATCCTTAATTCAAGAAAACAAGCACCAAAGCAAACAAAAACTGCCTCACAATTATAAGCATGTTCTCACAATTTAAGGCACTAAGAGATGAAGAAAACCATCAATGGGAAGCAAAAAACCTCAAGGATGGAATACTTACTTGTTGGAGTGAATTGAAACACCAAAAACGAAAGCAAAACGCGATCAAAAGGCTTAGGGGAGCAAGAAACCGCAAGCCTTCGTGTTCTTTCTTTCTTGAATGAAGGGGGGAAAGTTTTTGGATACAAAAACGTTCCCCTCCTTCGTTTTTATATTTTGAGTGCAGGGGTTGCTCGCCCAGGCAAGCTCAGCTCGCCCAGGCGAGCTAACCTGCTACTTTTTTTTTTTTTTTTGAGGGGAACGTTCACCATGTCCCCTCCTTTTTCATGGGTTAGCGTCTCGCCTAACTTGAACTTACTTAAGTTAGAATTAGGCGTCGATTACTTATTTTAAAACAAACAAATAGTAAAAGAAAACTGCGAACACAAAGGATACTGGGCTGCCTTGCAGCGACGTTCTCCGCTTGTTTAGCGCCGGGAAGGGGCAACGATCAGTCGGTCGTGACCCTAGCCCCACTTGCATCCGTCCCTATGTACCTGCAAGTAGGAAACAAAAATACGCGGCCAATCGTGACCGGTTATCGTCTTACCTTGGTTGATTTCTGTCATTGATTCGTCTTGACTTCTGACCGTGGCTTGAGACGATTCTACTCTTTGCAATCACAAGGTATGTATGTGTATGTATGAATGTATGAATGCTTCTAATGCGATGATTTTATTTTAGCGAAGACTAGTTAGGTTCAATAAGCATTTAGGGCACCCCATACACCGAGCGAAGAGGGCTCAAGTTATAACAAATCTAAAACACAAAGTTTGAAACTCCAAAAGGAGGACTAAAACCCCGCCCATCTTTTCTTTTCAAAGAAACGAGACAAACACAGTGAATGGGAAACCCTAGAGGAAACCAAAAGGGACGAGAAAACTCAGAAATAAAAACGTGCAACGGTCCTCTCGATTGCCCCAGACTTTAAGCGTAATATCGTTTAACTACATCGGAGTTCACGGGCGAAGGCAATTCCTCGCCATCCATGTGGGTGAGTATCAGAGCACCCCCAGAAAAAGCTCTTTTCACAACGAAAGGTCCTTCATAATTCGGGGCCCACTTGCCTCGATTATCTTTAACAGCGTGGGACATCTTCTTCAGCACGAGGTCTCCCTCGTTGAACTTGCGCGGGCGAACCTTCTTGTCGAATGCGTTCTTTATCCTTCGTTGATACAAACGCCCATGGCTCATGGCGGCCAAACGCTTACCTTCAATGAGGTTAAGTTGGTCGTAGCGTGCTTGAGCCCATTCTGATTCTTCTAGGCCCGACTCCGCCATTATCCTCTGAGAAGGAACTTCTACCTCAAATGGGAGTACTGCCTCCATCCCATAAACCAAAGAATACGGCGTTGCCCTAGTAGAAGTTCGTACCGAGGTTCTGTATCCGTGTAGGGCGAAAGGCAACATCTCATGCCAATCCTTGTATGACACCGTCATCTTTTGAACAATCTTCTTGATATTCTTATTCGCAGCCTCTACAGCCCCATTCATCTTTGGCTGATAAGGGGTAGAGTTATGATGCTGGATCTTGAAGTCTTCGCACATCTCCTGCATCATCTTATTGTTCAGATTGGTGCCATTGTCAGTAATGATCTTCCTGGGGAGTCCGTATCGACAAATCAACTCCTTCTTTATGAATCTAACTACCACATTCCTTGTGACGTTAGCATAAGAGGCTGCTTCGACCCATTTGGTGAAGTAATCTATCGCCACAAGAATGAAGCGGTGACCATTCGACGCTTTGGGTTCTATGGCCCCAATGACATCTATTCCCCACATAGAAAAAGGCCAAGGGGCGGACATAACATTCAGAGGATGTGGCGGAACATTGACGTTGTCCGTGTATGCCTGACATTTATGACATTTCCTGACATGAGCGCAGCAATCGCTTTCCATGGTGAGCCAATAATAGCCGGCCCTGAGGATTTTTCTGGCCATAGCATGCCCATTGGCATGTGTCCCAAAGGAACCTTCGTGGATCTCCTCAATCATGAAATTCGCCTCTTTGGCATCTACACATCGTAGGAGAGTCATGTTGTGGTTTCGTTTGTACAGGATGGTACCACTTACAAAGAAACCAGTAGCCAATCTCCTCAACGTCCTCTTGTCATTGTCAGAAATCCCTGGTGGGTATTCCTTATTCTCGACATACCGCTTGATGTCGAAATACCACGGTTTCCCATCCCGCTCTTCCTCTATTGCATAACAATATGCCGGCCTGCCTTGAGATTTGAATTCGATGTATGGCAGATCCCCGTGCGGGGCAAGTTGAAACATGGATGCTAGGGTGGCTAGTGCATCAGCCATTTGATTCTCTTCCCGAGGTATGTGGTGGAAGGAAATGTCGTCAAAGTACTTGGCTAACCTCAAGATGTGAGTTTGATAGGGTATTAACTTCGAATCCCTAGTTTCCCATTCTCCTTTTAACTGGCGTATCACCAAAGCTGAGTCTCCATATACCTTGAGTAGTTTTACATCAAAATCAATGGCCGCCTGAACCCCGAGGGCGCACGCTTCGTACTCGACCATATTGTTGGTACAATCAAAACCCAGCCTAGCCGTGAAAGGAATACACTGATCATCCGGGGATACAAGGACTGCCCCTACTCCGTGGCCCAAAGCATTTGATGCCCCATCGAAGCAAACAATCCATTTGTCTAGGTCCTCATGCGTCCGCTTCTCTTCAAACAGGGCCATGATATCCTCATCTGGGAATTCGGGGTGCATCGGCCGATAATCCTGGAGGGGTTGCTGGGCCAAATAATCCGCTAAGGCACTTCCCTTTACCGCCTTTTGGGTGACGTAAACGATATCGAATTCAGACAATAGTACCTGCCACCTAGCGATTCGTCCCGTGAGGGCAGGTTTTTCAAAGATGTATTTTACGGGATCCATTTTGGAAATAAGCCACGTGGTATGGCTGAGCATGTACTGCCTGAGCCGATGTGATGCCCATACTAGAGCACAACATGTCCTTTCCAACATTGAGTAATTCATCTCACACGCGGTAAACTTCTTGCTCAGATAGTAGATGGCTTGCTCCTTTTTTCCAGAATCATCATGCTGACCCAACACACACCCCATAGACTCGTCCAAAACTGTCATGTACAGGAAAAGAGGTCTTCCTGTTACGGGTGGCATGAGCACCGGGGGATTTGCGAGACTCTGTTTGATCTTTTCGAAGGCCTCTTGGTAGTCACCGTTCCACAGGACCGCCTGGTTCTTACGTAACAGCTTAAAAATGGGTTCACAGGTAGGGGTGAATTGCGAGATAAATCTTGCGATATAATTCAACCTGCCCAAAAATCCCCGGACTTGCTTCTCCGTGCGTGGTTCCAGCATTTCAAGGATGGCCTTCACTTTCTCGGGATCTATCTCTATTCCTTTCTGACTTACGATAAATCCTAGCAGCTTCCCCGACTTCACCCCAAAAGTGCATTTGGTTGGGTTTAGTTTTAATTGGTATTTCCGCAACCTTCCAAACAGCTTACGCAGATTGACAAGGTGTTCGTCCTCAGTCCGAGACTTGGCAATCATGTCATCTACGTAGACCTCTATTTCCTTATGCATCATGTCATGGAACAACGCCACCATGGCACGTTGATAGGTTGCCCCAGCGTTTTTCAACCCGAAGGCCATCACTTTATAGCAGAATGTCCCCCATAGGATGACGAAAGTGGTCTTCTCTACATCTTCGGGTGCCATCTTTATTTGATTATATCTCGAGAAACCATCCATAAATGAGAAAAGGGCGAATTTGGCCGTATTATCTACCAATATGTCAATGTGTGGCAGAGGAAAATTGTCTTTTGGACTAGCCCGGTTCAAGTCCCGGTAGTCTACACACATTCGAACCCTGCCGTCCTTTTTCGGGACTGGGACAATATTGGCCACCCACTCCGGGTACCGCGCCACAGCTAAGAAACCTGCATCAAACTGCTTCCTTACTTCTTCTTTAATTTTTAAAGACATCTCGGGTTTCATTCTTCGTAACTTTTGCTTAACCGGGGAAGACCCAGGATTCAAAGGCAACTTATGCTGCACAATGTCGGAGTCGAGACCGGGCATGTCTTGATATGACCACGCAAAGACATCTTGATACTCTTTAAGAAGGGTTATCAAGCCTTGGCGGATAGGCACGGTCATACCGGTTCCTACCTTTACTTCCTTCTTTTCCTCCGTGGTCCCCAAGTTTACCAATTCGGTTTCTTCTTGGTGAGGCTTCATTTCACGTTCTTCCTGAGCGACCAACCTCTCCAACTCTGGTGACAAGACGTCCTCTTCCTCTTCCTCGTTTACCGTTTGGCTTATATCACGATCGAAATTGATTGTCAAACCCTCGTTGTTAGGTTCCTCAAAGAATCGACCCTCACATCTATACCAAACAAGACAAAGAAACAAAAACATGCAAAAAGATATGAGAAAGGGTGGTACTGCAAGAACAGATGAAACAAGATCTCTTTGTTTATTTAATAAGGTAGGTTTCACAAAACAAAAGAGAACGGAAATCTATAGGCTCTAATTACAATGAATCAGCGGTATAGACTTCTGACTGGCTTATCACACGCCAGTTCCCCACTTGGGAATCAGGGTGGCATGGTTGCACAAAACTTGGTGGGTCTTGAGGGAACTCCTCTTCTATTGCGGCCACCTCCTCCTCAGACACCATTCCAGCGTTGGTGAAACACTGGCTAATACGGTCGGGCCATACTCTATCCGCCCGAAATCTTGACGGTACGTTCCTCCTCCCCGGCATCCCGGGCTCATACCCTAATCCATACTTGTATGGATTTCCCTTGATATCGACCACGTCGGCATTCCCAAGGCAGTCTTTGCCTAGACCCATTCCGGGCTCAAATCCGTTCCTGAGCATAACACGTGCCACCATTATGGCCGCGTTGGAGAGAGAAGGTAGCGACGGACTTGGTTCCACAGAGGCGCAGCTCACAACCTCAAAGGATTGGAAAGCCGTTTCCAACGATTCTTCCGCCGCTTCTACGTACGGTGCGGAGGAAGGGCAACTCACTAACATATCCTCTTCACCCGACACTATCACTAAAAGTCCACCCACTGCGAACTTCAATTTTTGGTGAAGCGTTGAGGGGACCACTCCCAGGGCATGAATCCACGGTCTTCCCAAGAGGCAGCTATAGGCGGGGTTTATATCCATTACTTGAAACACCACATTGCAAGTGTGGGGGCCTATCTGAATGGGAATGTCGATTTCCCCTATCACTTCCCGCCGAGTACCATCAAAGGCTCGCACCACCATCGAGCTCGGTTTTAAACGTGACGCACTAAAAGGAAGCTTTTCCAAAGTGGTCTTCGGCATTACATTTAGACTCGATCCATTGTCGATAAGTACCTTTGCGACAACGTGGTCCATACATCTCACCGACACATGTAGAGCCTTGTTGTGTCCTCTCCCCTCAACGGGAATCTCTTCTTCCGCAAACGCGATGTAGTTGTTGGTGGTTATATGATTAACGATGCCTTCGAAGCCCTCTACTGAGATATCATGTGCCACATGGGCATCATTAAGGACCTTCATCAACAACGTACGATGAGGCTCAGAGTTTATGAGTAGTTCAAGCAAGGAGATCCTTGCTGGAGTTTTATTTAGTTGCTCGACTACCTTAAACTCGCTTTGTTGGATGAGGCGGAGGAACTCATGGGCCTCTTCCAAAGTCACTATTTTTCCTTGAAGACCTTCTTTCTTTTTGGCTCCTCTTGCCGTGGGAGGATCTACTTCCTTCGAGGGGGTGGCTATGTCTGTGGGCTCTTGGACCATGGGCGCCTTCCCTTTAGAGGGAAGATCCACCGGGTGAGGGGCAGCGAACACCCAACCACTGCGGGTTACGCCACTGAGGCCGGTAATGTTGGTTACCTTAGCTGATAGGGAGTCAACGTCGGTTGCAACTCTTTCGCTGGATACGGGAGGAGTATACTTCCACGGAACGGCCTTATTACTTTGATATGCAAATGGCGTTGGCTTGGGTGCCGCCCGCGGGTATATGGGTGTGGAGCCGGTCCCTTTCCTAGTAAAACATATCACTAGAGCCTTGGGGGTTAAAGGAACCTTCTTCTCTTCCGACTGCATGCAAATTTGTGGTTCTTCCTTCCCTCCTATGAAAACTTCAAGCTGCCCGCAATCCATGAGCCGCTGAAGCAATTCTTCCACCACGGGACAGGTTTCCATATCATGCGACTCCCCAAGGTGAAACAAACATTCATCCCTTTCATCTCCACCTCGGGGGACCATGCACGCCGCTTGCAACGATTGATAGATGAAACGACTAGAAGTAGTCACATCTCCTAACCTCTTTGTCCGTGGTGGCCCGTCCTCTTCGACGGCGTTCACGCTAGCACCTCCATGACTAGCTAGCGGGTTGGTGATGTGCCATCATTTTCTTCTATTTTCTAAACCCTTTTTGCACCATTTTAATTATTGATTGGTCTTAATTGTCAATTAATTAGGCAGTTTTATTATTTGGGCTCATTTAGCTAATTTGATGTTTTTAATCTAATTTCAGGAATTAATGAAACATTGGGCTTAATCCGGATTTTGGTTGTGGACTTGAAGAGGGCAAATAAAGCAGCGCTTACCTTAGTTAATTTCTAATTAGGAAATTTCGCAATTTTATTTTGTGTTTATTTCGTTTTGGGCCAGAGTATTGTAATAGGGCCCAGTGACTTTGAGTGACTCTTTTTAAATAGCTGCCTTGGGATTCATGCAGGGAATTCTATTCTGCCATGCTATTTTCATTATTCAGAGCTTTGGTTTTAGGTTTTCACGTTTTTCTGTGCCCTTGTTACAGTTTTCGTTCTTAATGCAAATTTCCGTTTTCTGCTTCTAATTACGAGTTCATTCTTGCTTCTTCTTCTACTTTCATTTACGTTTCTGTTCATTTACATTCTTGTTCATTTATGTTTGTGCTTCATGTTTCATTTGCATTTTCTGTTTGAATCCATGGAAGGCTAGATTTTCTGGTGTTGTTTCCTTTTGAGGACGAAGCCCAACTCTCTTTGATGTTTCGTTTGTAATGTGGTTTCCTGGCAGTTTTCCCTTCACCAGTTATCCCAATTTCGTGAATATTAATCAGTGCACGCTTCGTGTTCGATTAATTGCCTCTGAGCCTAACTTGCGTTCATGCTTAATGGAAGAAGGGCTAACTGGTGTATGTGGTGCCTAATCATGTATTGAAAACCCTAAGTTGATTTTCGCTTAGTAAATTGAAATAGGGTTGGATTAAGTGGTTGACTGTTAGGGACGAATTCTCCATAACCCAGGATAAGAGAGTGGCTTCTGAATCAGAGGAAACAACCCATTTTTAATATTAGTAGTTTCGTATTCCATTTTATTTGTTCTGCTCTTTAATTACCAAACAACCAACCCCCCCCCCCATCGTTACTGTTAATGCAAGTATATTATGAACATTTGGCTTGTCACTGCTCGTTGGGAAACGACCTAGGATCACTTCCTAGTTACTGCATTTTCATGTTTATTTGATTCGGGTACGGCCTCGATCAGTTGGTTTTAACATTTGGGCCTTCTTCCTGAAACGCCAGCCAGCCGGCACTAATCAGATGTTGCACCTTATACTTGAACGGGATGCAGGAGTCAATATTGTGTCCGGGAACTCCACTGTGATACACACACTTGGCACCCGGATCATACCACTTGGGGTAGGGTGGCTGGAGAACCTTCCCGGGTATGGCCACCACCAAGTGATTCTCCAATAATGAAGGCCATAACTCGGAGTATGCCATGGGAATAGGAGGGAAGTTGTCTTTCGGGTGCTGTGCATATTTATAGGTCGCGCCGGGGGCTGTATTATTAATTGGCCGGGGTGTGGCTGGAGCTATGCGTTGGGCCGACGCTCTTTCTGCTGCGGGTGGTCCTTTTACTTGAGTCGGGAGGGAGTTCCCGGCTCGGATTAAAAAATTTGGGGGATTGGGCTGGTATGAGCTTTGGATATTTTGGGGTGCTTTCATCCATGTTGGGGCGGTGGTGACTGCGTGGGCATCTCCTTCCTTTTTCCTCGTGCCCACTACTGGGGCTCTTCTGTTGTTGTTGGGGGCCATATTGGCAGCATATTCAAACTTGCCTTTTCGTAGCCCGGATTCAATCCTTTCTCCGGCGAAGACGATATCTGCAAAGTTAGCTGGCATGTAGCCTATCAGCTTTTCATAGTAGAACGTGGGTAACGTATCTACCATAATTGTGATCATCTCCCTCTCTGTCATGGGCGGTACAACTTGGGCTGCGAGATCTCTCCATCTCTGAGCATATTCCTTGATGGACTCATGCTCTCGTTTAGTCATACCCTGAAGCTGGTTCCGATCGGGAGCCATGTCCGTATTGTACTGGTACTGCCTAATGAAGGCAGTTGCCAAGTCCTTCCATGATCGGATCTGGGAAGCTTCCAAATTGGTATACCATGCTACAGCTGCCCTGGCCAAGCTGTCTTGAAAGAAATGGACCAACAACTTTTCGTTCGCGGAATACGCCCCCATCTTCCGACAATACATCCGGAGATGCCCTTTTGGACATGTCGTCCCCTTGTACTTATCAAAGTCTGGTACTTTGAACTTGGGAGGGATGACGATGTTGGGCACAAGACATAAATCTGCCAAATCCGAGAATGGGTAATTGTCGAGGCCCTCGACTGCTCTCAACCTCTCTTCAAGCGCCTCAATCTTTCCTTTATCTTCCGCGAAGGGAACAGATTCTTTTACGGGTGTGGGTGAGGCCGGGATGTGGCGGACTATGTTCGGATGGGGTAGTTCATGCGGGGACGGATCTTTGAGGTGGAGCAGGGGGCCAAGATGGGTATCTCCTTCCCCATCGTCTTGCCCGGGATAGTCTTCATAAGGTGGGAGTTGCCCCTCAAAAGTAGGGGCTTGGCTCAAATCTTCCGGGGTGGCCCGGGGGGTGAAATCCGGAGGCAGGCCATAAGGATAAGCTTGCGGACTATACCTTCGATCGAACACGGCCGTGTTTCTGTCTAGGCCCGGATTCAAGGCGGGTTACAGCACCGGCTCCGCTTCCCTAACTGTACTGGAGGCGGTTGCGGTGGCTTTATCCTCTATGGTTTTCTGGAGTTTTAACATGACCTCCGAGATGGAAGCCATTTGATCTTTTAAGGCCGATAGATCGGCCTTCATCTGTTCCTGCACGCCCTCTTCATTATCCATTTTTCTAGATCGAGTGTTATAGGGGTGCCTTGGTGTTTTCTTAGTTATGATGAAATTCCTAAAGAAATAAACAACGGTGAGTATGCCACCAAAACATGAGTATGCAAATGGATGATCGGAGCACTTGGATCCACCCCAAGATTTTTAGATAACGCGATGAGTCCAGAACTTCTCATTTTATAAAAAGAACAAAGCTTTCATCTAGCCAAGTTTATACAAAGGTGCTACAAAGAACCTAACGATTCCTAATTATATGGGCCATCAAATCTATCATGTGCTGACAGTAATTGATTAGCCCATGAATCTCCTCGGGGGCAGTACACACTTCGGCCATGGCTTTTTCTTTGGCTAGTAGACGCGGGAGGTCTTGACTTCCATTCAAGGTCAAGGAGAATCTATCCATCCACATAGTCGCTTCTTGATGCAGCGCATCAATCACCCTCCCTCTTGCTTCTTTTTCGGCATACACTTGTGCAAAATCCTCCACTAGCTTTTGTTCATGGGCCATGGACTGGTTCAATTCTTCCTTGTATTGCCCTATGATAGCTAGCATGCTTTGCTCCGTGGCTTCCAAGTGTTGAGCCAAACTCCTTTTGGATCTCGCGCAAGCAACTAACTCTTCTTTTAAGATCATGTCATGCACCCGTGACCAATCTCTCTCCTCTCTTCGGAGCTTGAGCTCATTGTTGCTACCCCACAATGCTCCTCGGAACTTCTCTCGGCCATATTCCTCCTTGCGGGCCCTTTTGGTTTCTTGTTCAAGGGCTCTTGCAGCGGCCGCGTTTTCCTCTTGTAACTCGGTGCACTCCTTCCGGATGTGTGTAGCAGCTGATTTGAACTTCTCCTTGGCGAGTCTCGCCTTCCCTAGCTCTAACTTTAGAGCTCGGACTTCTTCATCTTCCTCCGGAGCTTCGAAGTTCTCCTCATTGATAACTTTCAATTTGGAGAGCCAATCTAAGCCCCGCGTGTGAATTCTTAGCCATCCATGATAACCTCCGATGACGCCGTTTTGGATGCCTCTAAGCTCCTTGTCTTTCCTCCACGGACTCCTCCATGCCTTGTGGATTCTTTGTATAACCTGGAGACCTTGCACGCCTAGATCTCTCATAAGGAAAGGCGAGAGACTTTCTTCGGTCGGCGCTCCCCTCATGGGATATCCTAGCTGTCTTATGGCGAGTGCGGGATTATAATTAATACAACCCCTAGTCCCTATCAGTGGAACATTAGGATAGTCCCCACACGAGAAAAGAACCACTTCCTTGCCTTCCTTCCAACGAGGAAACCAATTGATCGTGTTGCCCCCTATCCCAGCCAAATGTTGGTCCCAATCGACTCTTCCTTTTTCGGCACACGAGCGATAGCTTTGAAGCGGACACGGGTGTCTCGTGTCTTGTCGGAATAGGTGTGAAATCAACCATACACAGAGAGCGGATAAACAACAGACAATCCGTGCACTGTTTTTCTCACACCTCTGGTCAAAGGTGTCGAACAAATCTGCCAAGATAGCCACCACTGGACTTTCCTTGCTATGGTGATACGCGAGGAAAGCATCAATGGCGGCTAAGTCTACCAAGCCGTCAACGTTCGGAAAGAGGACAACCCCAAAAATCAGCAAAGCTAAAACATCCGCAAACGGGCCCCACTTCTCTTGGCTCGCCATATCCCTTGCCTTGTCTTCCAAGTATTTCCGAGGCAGGCCCACTACGCTGTTCCGAATTTGCTTCATGCGATCCAACTCTTTTGCCGAATCTCCAATCACAGCTGCAACCTTGCTCAAGGAAGGAAGAAAACCGGAGAAGAGATACGGTTTCCTCCCCCCTAGAGGGCATCCTAATATTTCCTCAAACTCTTCAATAGTTGGGACCATTTGGAAGTCCCCAAACGTGAAACACCTCAACGGCTGGTCATAGTATTGGGCGAGGGATATGACGACTTCCGTAAATACCTCCGCTACGGTCAAATCTAGAATCTTCCCGTAAACTTTGTGGAAGGCTTGCCTTTGGAGGGGTCCCATCAATCGTCCCAATTCCTTGAGGCTAGTGACATCTAGACCTTTAACCTTGACTTGATAAAACCTTTTGCCGTTTTGATTTGTCCCCATCATTTTACCTAAAAAGGGGTGGATCAAGACTCCGACATGAATGATGCAATGCGTATGCATGAAACGGAAAGAAAACAACACAAAGGGGTAATTCACACATACGAGACCGCATAGATCCAATTTTAATGCTATGTTTTGGGCATGACTGCACTTCAACGTAGCATTAAAAAGGTTACGTATTACACCAAACATCACTAGCAAACCTATAAACTAGTGCTATTTACCAAAAAATGCATGAGAACAAATGGCACGGAGCGTGTTTGCTCTTTGCCCCTATTTGGGAACTTATAGGACAATATCTAGGGGTCTCTAATAACTATTTCCCCAACCATTCATAACTCACACGGCTGTTTTCTAGAGGTATCATCACTCAAGATAATAATATTGTGGCGGTATGGAATACCAGCGACAACACATTATAAAGAGAGAAAGCTCTAGACGAGGTTTCACTATTATCAAGCAAGTCGGAGACCTAGCATGATGATAGATTCACCTCCACTCCTTAAATTCCCATGAACCCGGGTGTAGGGCCCCTTTTTTACTCAAACCCGTGGGTGCTTAGAATGCAGTGTAAAGAATGCGAAATAGACAACAGTTATTTACATTTTACACAGTTCAAATAAATGCACACACAAAGCTTCACAAATCCACAATTTAAAATAGGCCTAACTCACAAAAAAAGTCCCCAGTGGAGTCGCCAACTGTCGCAACGTGCCCTTTTGCGGGCGAGCGAGGCGAAGCTCACGGGTGCGCTTTCCAAAGGAGGAAAGATGCGCGGAGTCGCCACCAACGTTTATTTGTGGAAAACGTCGGAAAAACCGAAGGAAACCGGTCAAAATGAAAATTCTAAGTTCGGGAGTTGTATTTACGCTTGAGGAAGGTATTAGCACCTCTCACGTTTGTCTCGAAGGACAACAGCCTATTTTTTAGAATTTATGGAATTGTGTTATCTTAACTTTTATTTCTTTTTATTTTGAGGTCGACAAAAGCGGGGCTCTTGCTCCTACGTATCCTCCATCAAAGAGGAAATCAGACCTACGTAGTTCTTCCTTATGCGTGAATCAAGTGATTCTTTTTACTTGAAAGATGATCATTTTAAGGCGTTGGACCTTAAAAATGATCCATTTTACTTGGTAAGAAACTGAAATGATAAACTTTCAAAATCCTATTTTTTGTGGACGAGCTTGACTAGGCGAGTTGATTTTAGCCTTAGTTTCACTTTAGTTATTAGTCGATTCAATTAAGAATGAGAAATCCCAAAGAGAAAACGTCCGATTGATTTTTCGCTTTATCTTACTAAAAGGGTATCTTTTGATTATTATATTATTATTTTATCTCTTTTTTTATTTCCAACGTGGTTACGGCACGACCGAACGGTCGGAATTCATTCTAACCGAAATTAACGGATGATACAATTCAAACGATCGGTGGAAATTTATTTTATTTTTAGATTAAGCGAGAAATGACTTAAATAAATGGCTTAAGCACGTCAAAAGGGGGTATAGAAAGCGAATGAAAACGAGAATGAAAATACATGAAACAAAATGTGGACCACCACGGGTACATATAATGAATTGAAAAGCTTGGTTTGAGGTACTTACCCGTTGAAGACTGAAGAAAACGAAGAACGAACGATGAATCTTGAAGAACGGTCGAGAATCTTCGCGTAATTACTCACGGAAACGTTACGGAAGCGCCTCGGCTTGGATTTTCTTCACGGAAACAATTTTCCTAAGCAAATTCGAAAGAGAGAGAAGTGCCTAAGGGGCTGAACCCTTTTCTTCTTCACTTCTTCCCCTATTTATAGCAAAATAGGGGAGAAGCTTGTCGCCCAGCTCACCCAAGCGAGCTCAGCTCGCCCAGGCGAGCTCAGCTCGCCCAGGCGAGCCAGGTTGCTTCCTCCAGAAGCAACAGCCTTCTGGAGGAATCTTCTGGAAGGCCCAAGTGGGCCTGGTTGCTATTTACACCCCCATTTTTACTAAATGCACCCCCCTTTTCTATTTTTTTGTAATTCTTTTTCCGTAACGTTACGAAACTTTACGAATTTCATAACGATACTTATTTTTTCTTCCGCAAGGTTACGAACCCATACGAATTACGTATTTACTCTTTTTTAGCTTTCGAAGAAGTTACGGAAACTTACGGATTGCGCAAAAACATCTCTTTTCGACTTCCGCCACATTACGGAATTTCACGGATCGCGCAAGCCTGCTTCCTTTAGATTTCTGAGACGTCTCGGGACTTCATTTATTGTGCAAAAAAGGACACCAAGTATCTCAAAGCGGCTAACCAAAGATTGCATGTCATCAAGTAATAATCCCCGGACGAAATTAGGGTATGACAGAGGGATAGAAACCTGAGAAGAGGTATGGTCTCCTTCCCCCTAGAGGACATCCTAGGATCTCTTCAAATTCTTTTGCCATGGGTGATAGCTGGAAGTCCCCACAGATGAAGCACCTCAACGGCTAATCATAATACTGGGCGAGGGAGGCAATGGCCTCTGTGGAGACTTCTACCATGGCTAGGTCCCAGATTTTACTATAAGCTTTGCGAAAAGCTTGTCGCTGGAGCTGACCCATCAACTGCCCTAACTCTTTAGACTGGTGGTCCCTAGGCTCTTGACCTTGACTTGATAGAACCTCTTTTTAAGTGAAGGCATTTGACTTGATCCCATGTTTTACTAAAGTGAACAAAAGTTGGTGCGAATCAAAACTTCAACATCTATCATGGGTGGAATGGATGAATGCATGAAGAAATGCATATGACACAGATGCAATTTATGAATACGGGAGCTCGGGAAATTGTCTCCTTCTTAGATACAACGTCTTGGGGTAGCAAAGTGCCCGACATATGTATTTAAGAAGGTGGTACGGACCCTCCGTTGGTTTGAAAAAGAGAGGGGACCAAAATAGAATCCGTGCGTGATGCATATGCGAAAGGCGCAACACGGGAGTGTACATAGTATGACAATATTCACAAAATATAAGTAAAAGGGTACATGACACTTATGCATGGCAGTGTGAAAAATGGCACGCAGCGTGTCCGCTCCGTGCCCCTATTCAAGGGACCTATATGGGATAGAGCTAAAAGGGTTTTTAGTGATAATCCCCAAGGTGCTCATATCTCTCTTGATGGTCTCTAGAGGTATCATCCTCTTCGAAGAACATATTACAGCAGTAGAGACTACTAGCAACAATATGTTATCAAAGAGAAAAACTCCAGATAAGGGTTCACTGTAATCAAGCAAGTCGGAGACCTAGCATGATCACAGATTCACCTCCACTCCTTATGTTCCCACGAACCCGGGTATAGGGCCCTTTTTCAAATCACCGTGTGTGCAAATAGTGTTGGTGTTTGTGTGCATCAAATGAAAATATTTACCTCATGCATACATTTTAAAACACACTAAAAGCATCAAAGAGTTATATACACAAGAACATAAGGAAAATAAAGGGAAACCAACAAATGAGGATGTCATGATAAAACTTTGCACAAGATTAAATGGCCAAACTCTCAAAAAATGGGGTGTTTCCAGTGGAGTCGCCAACTGTTGCAACCTACCCTTCGGCGGGAGGGCGACGCGTGACTCGCGGGTGCATGTTCCATGAAAGGAATACGCGCGGAGTCACTACCAATGTTTATTTGAGGAAAACGTCAGAAAAACTGGAAAAGACGTGATCTACGAACTCTAAGTGAAAGGTTTAGGAGTTGTATTTACACACGGGGAAGGTATTAGCACCCCACGCCTCCGTCACAAGAGACGACAACCTTTAATCAAATGTGCAAATATGACTTCAATTTATATTCTTTTCCCTTTTTACGTTCTTATGTCTTTTTATGCCTTTTTATGTTTTTATCTTTTTGTGGTCGATAAGGGCATTTCTCTTTGCCCCTACGTTTTCCTCAATTGTGATGAGAAAATCAGACCTACGTAGTTCTTTTGTGAACAAAGCGTTTTGGTTAAGTTATTTTTTATCCTTTTTTGCAAGATATGTTTTTATTGAATGAAAGGTCATTTAAGACGTTGGACCATTAGACAATCTTTCGATTCTTTTGAAAAGAGAGAAAACATTAAGGCATTGGACCATTAATGATTTCTTTATTTTTTGAAAGAGGTAATAAAGTTACATATTGATTTTAGGCTTTTTAGAAATCTACACTTAACCAATAAAAGCAGAAAAGACCATTTCAAGGCCTTGGACCTTTAAAAATGGCTTTTTTAGGCGATGACAAAAAGTTTGGTTTATGAATTGATTTTAGCCTTAGTTTCACTTTGGTTATTAGTCGATTCGATTAAGAAAGAGAAATCCCAAAGAAAAACGTCCGATTATTTCTTTGATTTATTTTACTAAAAGATATTTTTGATTATTATATTATTATTTTACCTCTTTTTGGTTTCCAACGTGGTTACGACATGACTGAACGGTCGGATTTCATTTTAACAGAAATTAACGGATGTTACAATTCAAATGATCGGTGGAAATTTATTTTATATTTGATTAGGGGAGAAAATGACTTAAGTAAATGACTAAAACACGACAAAAGGGGGTACGGAAAGTAAATGAAATGAAAATAAAAGCACGTGAAACAAATGAGGACTACTAAGGGAACATAGAATGAATTGAAAAGTTCGATTTCGGGAACTTACCGGTTGAAGACCGAAGAACGACGAAGAACGAACGAAGAACGTCGAAGAACGGTTGAAAATCTTCGCGAAATCACCCACGGAAATGTTACGGAAGCGCCTCGGCTTGGATTTTCTTCACGGAAATAATTTTTCTCACTAATTTAAAGTGAATCTCAGATACCAGGAGGGTTGAACCTTTTTGTTCTTCCCTCCTTCCCCTTTTTATAGGAAAAGGAAGGAGATGCTTGCCACCCAGCTCGCCCAGGCGAGCTAGGTTGCTTCCTCCAAAAGCAACCGCCTTCTGGAGGAACATCCTGGAAGGCCCAAGTAGGCCTGGTTGCTATTTGAACTCCTATTTTTACTAAATACACCCCTGCCTTTTTTTGGTGATTCTTTTTTCGTAAAGTTACGGAAGCTTACGAATTTCGTAACAATACTTTTTTTCTTTCAGTAATGTTGCGGAACCTTACGGATTACGTAATCATCCCTTTTTTGCCTTTCGGAACGTTACAGAACTTTACGGATTGCGCACTAACACTTCCTTTTAATTTCCGGCATGTCACGGAACTTCACGGATTGTGCTACAACACTTTTCTTTTGGCTTCCAGCATGTCTCGAAACTTCACAAATTGTCTAACGATGGGTGCCAAATACCTCGAAGTGGTCAAACGAGGGTCGCATCCCAACAACGGATGGTCCCCGGACGAAATTAGGGTATGACAGCCACAAGTATAAAACTTGGTCATATGATCATATCATTGTTCCTAACTTATATCCTTACTAGATGATTATTCAGAAGATTATATGGCATATTGAATCCTTCTGTTCAAATGAGAAATTCTTTAATTGTATTTTGTTCTTATTCTATGTTGACATTTGTGACAGGAAGTAATGAAACACAGAGATGCGGCACAGATAGCAGCAACTGAGGCTATGCAAGACGTTGTTGCTGCTGAGAGTTTACTGTAATGTCTAAGGTATGAATAACTCAAATCAGGAGAATAACTTTAGGCAATTAATTACGAACAATTCCTCTGGACTGCCGAAAAGTTTAGAAGTCTTAGTTTACATTGTTACTCAATGTAATACCAAGCACAAAACTCAGTCCTAAACTTCAAAGTCACACAGCAAAGTCCTAAACTTCAACAAAATAGTTTACCTCACTCAAAATGATACCTTGCGAGCACGAGTGAGCACCCTGAATGGAATACAAAGTCAACACCCCAAACAGCCCACGACAATGGCCACAAACCTAATCCTTCGAGCGAGATCGAGCATGACTTCCACAAACCAACTCCTTGCAACACACACAAACAAACATCCTTGCAGTGAGCACAAGTTCCCCAAACAAACAAACAAAGAAGAAGAACAACAAGAAGAAGACAACAAAGACTAAGGTCTCGAAGAAGAAGAAGAAGATGTACCTAGGTAACATGGCTACGTTTCACGGTCGCGAAGAAGCTGTTCAAAGAAGCTGAAGAACCTGTACTCACGGTCGCGAAGAAGAAGAAACGAAGAACAGAGTGCGAGGAAAGTGTAAGGCTCGGATTCTGAAATTTTAAAATATAAGTCCAACATCGATTTTCAATAAAAAAATCGATGTTAACCCAATGATGTTAACGTTAACATAGGTTTTATGAGAAAAACCGATCTTAACATATCATATGTTAACATCGGTTTATTAAAAACCGATGTTAATTAAAACACGTTAACATCAGTTTTCCCTTCTATGATGGAGGGTTAAATTTAATAGTTAGGGTTACGGTGTAGTTTGTACTTGAACCCCTAAATGCTTAATTTTATTTGAATTCTTGTTTTTAAGAATAGATCAATGTTGGCATACTCAAATTGGTTAATTGATCAATGATCGTACCGTAATTGACGGGTAGATCAATAAGGTAATCAAGTTTTGGGTTGATGCGTGGTGAAATCTAAACTTTAAATTTGGTTAAGTCATTATTTGACCATTCTCTTGTGTTCCATGCTATTAAATTTCTTAAGTGACCAAATAAGGATTAATTTGGGAATAATTTCCAATTTATGATTAGTAATTGTTAATATAATTTGTAGAGGAATAATGTGTATAATTGTGAATCCATTCACGATTCATATAGAACATGGATTAGAGGAATTAAGAGTGCAAATGAAACTGTAAACCCTAGGCTTCCTTAACATCGAATGCTATCTTGTGTACTCATACATTTTTTTTTTTGCAATTTGTAATGCTTATATCTTTAATTAAACCTGCCTTTATTTCAATCATAACCAAAACCTCAAAAGAATCTATTTAGTGTGGTATTCACTGCCTAGTCCCTTGGATAGTAGAACTTAATTAAGTCCTTTTTACTATTGATAGGGTATACTTACTCTCAAGGGTGTTTTAAAAACAATATAAACTTATCCTGCAAACCTGAGATATGCTCACTCTTAAAAGCTAGAAAAAAAAAACTTTTTTTTCTATAACCACAAGGAAAACATAGCCTTGAACAACAGCAAGCAAGTTGGAAGCTAATGAACCACTGTCAATAGCGGAAATATTAAAACTTGAAGCTCTAATTAAAATGACTCACAATCCTAACCAATCACCTCCATATCTTTTTAATCTCTTCTATATCTATTTCATTTAATGAAAGCATTTCCTTATATAGGGATTTAAGAGATAAAATAGTTAAGTTTGAAATCCTTAATTATATGATTTGATAGTATAAATATATTAGTTTAACTTAGAATCAAAGTTTTCTAGCAAATCTGATTTAGCTATTGGGAATCAATTCTATCTTAAAATCAACGGGGATTGTTTCCTTGGGTTGAGAATCAATTCCTCTATTGAAGAAATCGATTCCTTGTGAGAAAACTTTGCTCAAAATTTGATTCTTTTAACCGTCACTCGATTCCTTCACATTGGAATCAATTCCTACTAAGGCAATCACTGATTTAGTCTTTTTCTTTATGTTTAGCTTCTTTAAAAAAAATTATGTTTTTATCCATTTTAACCCATTGAGCCAGGCTTAGCTAGAATTTTAAGTTCTTACATCTTTTCCTAAGTACCTAACTCTTTGTCTTCGAGATGCTCTGGTCATAATATTTGTCTTCACTCATTCTTTTTTGTTTCAACTTTATCATTATGAAATTCTTCTCTGGCTTTGTCTTTATCAAAGTCCTTTTGTCATTGGTTTTATCGTCATCAAGACTCTTTGAACCTTAATGACAAGAGATCATGTTTAACAAGTTTTGCCTTCTTTTCATTTTTTACAGCTTAATTGTCCTAGTCTATTAACTTCTTTTAATTTTAATTTTTTTTTACTTAATTAATCCTAGTTTTTTTTTTACCTAGCTACTAAACAGATTGTAAAACCTAAGTGCCTAAACTAGTCCTAACTACAAGTCCTAAACTTTTAGCAAAAATCAACTTAATTTTGTTAATGCTTATTATCGAGCAAAATGGTAATATATAAATTGCAATTTAAAATTATTCTCAACAATGGCAACAATGGTCCTATGCTTAATGGTTGTCTGTTGTATACAAACCTTTCCAACTCTCTCACCCACCTCTCTGGCTAAACAATGAATAATGGGTAATCGACAAATCTAGTGTATTTTTGCTAATTATTTACCGACTTGTGTTTGTTTTGTGAAAAAGTACTTGCATGGGTCTATTTTGAATTACTAATGACCAATTTCCAACAATTTAAAAAACCTCTAGAAAATTAATTATTAGTAAACTACCAAAAAATAACATGTAACAATATATGACAAAACTATCAGAACATGACTGCTAAAAGATAAAAACAATCCCATGCTAGTAACACTACTAAAATAATAGTATTCTACGATGCGCATTTAACATCAGTGGTTCCAAAAATGATGTTATTTTAGAGGCGATGGCATTTTAGTAATTAAAAGATTTATTTTAACAACGTTTTTGCAAAAAATGACGTCATCTGCGCGTTACAACATCGTTTTTGGAACATCGTTGTTGAACTGCATTATCCAAAGACGGGTTTTATAAACACCGTCTTTGAATCTCGCCTAAATTTTTCATCTTTTTCCCTCGCATACTCGCACTCCACCCTAGCCCACATTACCTCACTCATTTTGCACTCAATTCATTTGGCTCGATTTTCACCGTCGGTCGAGGCCGAGAGCGTTTCGGTGTTTTCTTCTCCGTGGAATTCCTGAAAATCGTTTCATTCTTAAGAATTACATGGCTAAAATTAAGGATAGGGTTGCGCGAGATTTCGAAGGTGGCTTGATCGTGAGCGCTCTTGAAGGAGAATTCCTTGTCGGAGCAAATCTTGTTGAGGATGTTCCGGTACTTCTTCTTCAGCCTTCGGATCTTCTCCACGAGCTGATTCTTGTTGAAATTGAGTTGCAGCTTCGACTTGATTTGGTCGGCAGTGGCGGCTTTTTCTCCTCGATTAGCTCCAGGAAACACCGTTTCGGATTGGATGAGTCGGCGAGGACGATGGTGGCGGTGGGCTTCAAAATTGGAGCGTCGCTGCCGCCATTGGAGACGAAGGAACTGGGGACGGCAACGGTGACACCGAGAGCGGTGGAGGGAGAGGGCATGTTATCTTCGTCGTCGTCTTCTTCGTACTCTTCGTCCTCCTGAGACTCGTCGTCGGACTTCCTAGACTTGCATTTTGTCGGACTTCACTATCTCTACTGCACCTCAAGGTTTGTACCCAACGGCGGGTGCCAGAGGAGTATTTAAGCCTGTGACTATGGCTTCCTAGTTATGCTCTAGAAGACCTTTATCAGTGAACACACAAAAAATTCCTGGTACCGGAGGAGTCAAAAAGCCAAAGAAGGCCAGGGTCAAGCAGAGCAACGTCTTCTCCTCAAATTCCTGGTAAGAATATAATATCACTCCTTTCTATAGAACTTACAAAAAAATTCTAGGATACTGGAGACAAAACTGTTATGGATTGATAAGAAATTTTGCACCATTGATATTTTCCAATAAGAAATTTTGTAACATTGACATGCATGAAAAACATTCATTCTGATGGTGTATATAATTCATTCTTGAAAATTTTAATCATGTATTTTCAATGCTTCCCATTACAAATATATCAAGGGACTATACTACATGTATACATTGCATTTTTCTCACTTAGGATGAACGATCCTCGCCCCTTAAATAAAAGAAACTACCTGATCCACTTTTAGATTAGATGACTCTGCATGCTGCATCATTGTATGGAATGGTGCATTGACGACAGATGTGGTGCATTGACTGCAGGTTATCTTGTATTGCTCCTGTAAAAGAAAAAAATATTAGACACAATGCATGTTTAATTTATATATCTATAACTATAATCTGAAATCTTTGCTACTCAGAATTAACTAGCTAGAACTTTGTTGTTACTAGAATTTCAGGATCCAATTTTTGAATTCATCAATTTTAAAATTTGACAAAAAGATTATACAGTTAATTAACATTTGTTTGACAAAACTGGTTAACAAGGCAAGCTCGCTCTCTTTTCTCTTGCTTGGATTTCAATTTTCCTTGGTTAAATATATGATTATGCTTATCTGGTTGGTTGCATGAAATTGTTAATCTGAGACCAGGGATTGTTAATCTCATTGTCTGTGCGGCCAGGGAGACGCGCTGCAATCTAAGACCACCTGAGATTTTATAGAAATGGAAAAGATTAAAGAAGACAAGAAAGAAAGCAAATAATACCCAATATACTCATATACTACATATCCTACATAGAGTTCTAATATTTAATTATTCATGGCTTCACAGAGATTTTATAAACCAACTACGATATTGAATAGTTAATATATTATAGGCCATCCTTTATTTAATAGAATGCAGGACCTAGCTATCTAGGTGAAAACTATGGCATGCTACCAGGTAAACCCATTTGGTCTAATCCTATGAAGCTGAAACAATTTTGCTTCCACTTCACATAATACTCTCTCTCTCTCTCTTTCTATCTCTCTCTCTCTCTCTCTCTCTTTCTCTCTCTCCCGGTTTTAAACTTCAAATTCACGTGTGTTGAGACCAGATAGAGATGATGACTATGCTACTTTTGGGATTTAATTTAATAGCATATTGTTGCACGCTTGACATTTGTTGGTTAATTTTCATGTTCTTTATCATTGTTTACTCAAAATAGAAAAATAAAATACCTTGATTTAGGCATTAATAAATGTATGCTTTTCATATTCTAATTATGGCACAAAAATATTATTTATATGCCCCATTTATAATCCAAAGCCAAAATCTAAGGTTATTTATGAAAATGAAACTAAGATACAAGAGTTAATTTTTCAGTTTGAGCATGGCTCAATTCCAAAGATATTTTTTTTTTGTATTGTTACTTGTTTCTTTCCTCTCCTTTTCAAATATCATTCATGATATTGTGACCAGTGACTGCCAAATCAAAGTTACCTATAATTTTTACATTCTTATTTATCTAAAGTAACCAAGAATTAAACTACCAGTACTTGTTTAATTCTTTCTCTATTAAATGTTCCTGGCTATTTCTGATTGGTATCTTTATTTTTTTTCTTATAGGTTCATCCCAATATTCTGTCAAGCTGTCATTGATATATATTTTTGTTATCTAATAGGTTTTTATGGTAATCTATTTGGTAAATCTCTTTTTATCAGACATTCCTGTTAAAACTAGGGTAGAGGTACATAAGAAGAATTGTCTGGAACCTTTATCAGTACTTAGCAGTGCCAGCTGCAATTCCACTCAGATTATTGATTTGAGTCCACATATCATTCTAATTGAAATTGGGCATTGTCTCCATTTTTTCTATATTGTAACTCATAATAGTAACACACTATGCCACTAAGGTACCTTTGCAGTCATCTACACTAGCCAAATTATCATATATATCTAAGGTTGTGCTCCATACAAGTGAAAATTGAAGAAATGGAAATTGAGGTTTGTAATTGAAGAAATGGCTGAGATACAACCTTAGAGGACCACCCCTATGAAAGAAAAAGCTCTCAAAACAACAGAAAAGGCACTTTTCTAAAAAGTGATGATTAATTTAAAAGTCAGGGAGATCAATGAGAAAGAAAAAAAAATCCATGATTATTAATTAAATCTCAACCTTTTTTCAGCTTCCTCAAAATCCATAGAAAAAAATGTCATAAAAAAATCAAAAGAGAGAGAAAGTGAGGTAGTTAATTAGTAATTAGTATTTAATTTCCTCATGCTTAAGTATTGTTTAATTTTCTTAATTGCAAATCTGCCTTTTCCTTGATAGCCTTAGGAATTTGACCGGGAAGCTTGTTCCCTATCACATTGCTGCAAAGATAGTGAAATATATGTTGCCTGAGTGATTAGGAGTAGCAAGAAAAATTATAAAGTTGAAATTCATTAGAAAGATTCCAAACTTACAGAACTTTCAACTTTGGCAATTCTGCTAGAAATTCCGGCAAAGGTCCTTCGAATTCATTGTGTGACAAATCCCTGGAACAGAGTAACATTTTATTGATAAAAGTCACTGGTGTTAAAGATTATAGAAATTATATTAGGAGTTCGCGTGTAAACCTAATTAGTCAATAGTATACTCAATGCTAATATTTGAAAACAGAATGAATGAACAATAATATTAATAAGTGCTTACAAGAATACTAGTTTTGTAAGGTGTGAGAATAACATTTACATACATAGATAATATAGAAACTATTATTGCATATTTTATAATTATATTTGTTGATTATTATTTATTACTAAAATAGATAATATTGTAACTATAAATACAACTTTTCATATTATGTAATTATATTTATTGATTATTAGTAACATATATAATATTGTTATTATAAATATTGATTTTAATATTATATAATAATATTTATTGATTATTAGCAATATTGATAATATTGTAAATATAAATATTGATTATTAATTAACCTAAAATTTAATTGCAGGTTATTCAACATTTAACATCGGTGTTGACGTAAGCACCAATGTAGAAATTACATAATTCTACATCGATGCTTATGTCAGCAACGATGTGGAAACATGTAATTTCTACATCGGTGCTTACGTCAACACCGATGTGGAAACACGTATTTGTTACATCGTTCATGAGGTAACACCGACTTAGAAAGTGTAATTTCTACATCGGTGGTCAAGGTAGCACCGATTCAAAAAATGCAACCTTCAACAACGGGCATGATGTTAGCAACGTTGTAGATAGCATATTTTCTAAGTCGTTGATGACATCAGCAACGTAGTAAATAATGATTTTTCAAAGACGGTGGTTTACTTAGGACCGATGTAGAAAACAATGTGTTTTCTACATTTGTGGATTGGCGATCGATGTCGAAACGTTTAACTTTCAACGACATCATATTCTACATCGGTTGAGCACCGATGTAAAATGGCGTTTTCGACCGATGTCGAAACCGCGTTTTGTAGTCATGTAATTTATTTATAAGAAAAACTTTTTGTGAGTGATTAGTAAGAAAAATAGATCAGTAATATTATTGGATGAATATAATATCATCTTTAAGGTCAAGGAGAGTTGGAACATGCTCAACAATTCCTTTTGGTATGGCGTTGTGAATGGATTCCTATTTGTGTAGTTTTCTTGTTTCACTAGTCGTATTTTGACATCTCATTTAAAATATCTAGAATGATTTGGTTCAATTTCAAAATTACCCTTGAGAACTTAAGGGATTCTTCTAACAGAAAACTAAAGAACAACCAAACGTACAACTCGCGACGAAGATTTGTCAGGTCGTGACAATGCCAAATCAACACATGGTGGAGGAGCTTTAGCCGGAACTTCCAAAAGACACTAGAGTCGAGCTCATTGACTATTATTGTCAATTGTGTAAGGCACATCTTTGTGTTCACGAGGTAGAGCACCAAGTGCTCCTCTGGTAGAGTAATCGATGGCTATCCAGAAAGTCCATATTGGGTTCCCTCTACATGTACTGATTCGATGGTCATCGATGACGTGAAAGCACTACGACTGGGACTTGCACCTCTAGCATCAGAGAAATTAAATGGTGGACTGTGAAGAGGTTGTGCACCGGTGACAACCATGGCTAGTTGACAACGCTACTGCGTGCAAAGACACTATCTTAAATTCCAAGTTAAGAGAAACAATAGAGGCTAAACGTGACTGCATCAAGAATGGTTGGCTCCAAATCAAAGAGTAGGGTTAAGTTCTTAAGGATAATTTTGAAATTGAACCCAAATCACATGAGACATTTTAAATGAGATGTCAAAATATGATTGGTGGGATAGAAAATGAGACACAAATAGAGGACTCCAGATTTGAATCCGTTGTGACTATGCAAGGATTCACATGTTATGGCATTCAAGTGGACACAATTCAAATGATTCAACATTAAAACCGATCATGGTATGGAGCCTAGTCTTATGTGATTGTGATCATGGGTTTGACATCAGTTACAAGAAAAACTGATGTAAAATTAGGTGTTGTGGCATTTCCGTAAATAAATGGGTGTTCTTAACATCGGTTTTTAAGAAACCGATGTTATTATGAGAAATTTAATATCAGTTTTCAAAATACCGATGTTGTTAGTAATTAGTTAACATTGGTTTTATTTAAAAACCAATGTTAGCTCTTTTATAATAATTCTAAATCTTCCTTTGGCGCCTTACTTTCTCTCTCTATCGCTCGCTCGCTCTTTGAAATGTAACCCTTACTCTCCCTTGTTGCCACTCTGTCGTTGCTCACCATGCCACCACATCACCGCCACTGCGTCGTTGTGTGTCTAGCACTGCATCACCGCCACCACGTGTTGAACCAGGTTTGAACTTACATTTCTTTGATTTTGGGACATAATTTTTTCTCTATTAGAGTGTTTGTGGTCATTATTATTGATTTAGCATGGATATGGTTGTCGTGTAGAAGCTGAATGTTGGTGTAAATGGAACTTTAGATTAGCTCTAAGAGCTTACATCGTTATCATTATTATTGATCTTGGATTTTTTTTCTTCATTTTTATTCCTAATTTTTAAGGATTTTGTTTCTCCTTTTTGAAATGAGGCAAGTATGTAGTTTTGTTTTTTTTATATATAGAACTCTGTTGGATATTGTAACCATTGTTATTTATATAAAAATGGAGATTAATAGAATGTGGTTTGGTGCTTTCTTATGGTCTATGAGCAATAGAACCATGGTGAGCATGGATGTTGATATGTTGTGCAAGATAGCTCATAATTCACAGTGTCTCCTCATTGGTATGTGTAAGCCTATGTGTTAAGACTTTTAGCAAGTGTGCCAATTGTCATTGTAGGTTTCACATTTATAAAAGAGTTTGTCTCCATAGGAACTTGAGTTACTTAATTCATTTGGATAAAGGTTATAAGTTTAATAGTTATGTACAAATTCAATCGAATGTCATTTGGTTTTGGTTTAACTAATTGAAAGTAAAATAATAGTAAAAATAACATATTTATGGAAATAACGGAATTAACGAAAATACGAAAATAACATAATGAACAAAAATACAGAAATAAAAGAATTCAGTGTGTCGGAAATACGAAAATTGCAAAAACGATTTAAATTAATTCAAGAAAACATAGGTTGGACTTCATCATTCATACCTTTAGTATTTTAATAAGATTGACATGTATAAATCATTTTCTAACATTACTAATGCACACATAATTATCCTAAGTCGATTCCTCGCACTTGGAACCTAAGAACATTTACTAAATATCGATCCCTCGCATATACAGTAAATATCCCAACATTACAATTATATTCTCATGATTTTTGCAATCAAAATGTTATGCTTTATTTCTAGCAACGAAACATAGAGAGTAAAATCATTCGGTTCAAATTCTAAGATTACTTTCCAATCTCACTTAAAATCCAATTTCATGACACTAGTGATCAAATAGAATCAAGCATTAAGTGTAGAATGAAATTACCAACAATGAGTAGAAAAGATTAATACGTATATAATATCAAAAGAGATACGTAAGGGTACAAAGATTATATCCAATCCTTTAGAAAAATTAACCGATCATTGTATAGAGTACAAGACTAACAAGAGAAATGACGAAGGAAGTGATCCACGGTCACAACTCTGCAACGCCTCGGCTCCACTTTTCCTCTTCTTCTTCTTCTTCTTCTTCTTCTTCTTCTTCTACAATTTTCTCTAGTTTTCAGGCTGCTGGTATCTTTTTATTCTCTTTCCCTGCATGACTATTCATAGAAAAAGCCATCCAGTGCAGGGGAAACTCGCCCAAGCGAGCTGCTTGCTTAGGGCTGAAGGTATCAGCTCGCCCAGGCGAGCTAGAGCTTGCCCCGGTGAATGACTTGCTTAGGATTGAAGTTTTCTCTTTAGCCCAGGCAAGCTAGATGCTCGCCTAGGTGAATTTGGCAGAAACCTTTATGAAAAGACCATTTTGCCCTTTGTTTTAGCTTTGTTTCTGGATCTAACAAACAACCATCAAAACCTACAAAATCATGGATGAATCCTTCATATTTAAACAACAATATTAGTAAATGTACAATATATATATAAACAACTAGATTTAAAGGTAGTTTATAGGAAAACTATTACAATCAAAGGATAAGTGCTAACAATTTGATCCTAAAAACAACTTAAATTTGGCACTTATCATTATACTAATTTCTTTAAGGTTTTAACAAAAAATGAGGGACTTTTAAAATTTCCAGTCTTTGGAGCTTGAATTTAACGACTATCTGACAAGTTAGTTCTTGACATTGCATATATATATATATATATATATATTTGGCAAGTATAAACCAATTTGGTCACTAACTGAATCAGAAACAAAATGAGACCTTTTCATTAACCAACCGAATCAAAATAAAAAAAAACATATGTATGTATTAGTTTAATTAAGCTTGGCTTCTGCAACGAGAGCTTTGTTCTAGCCTTGTTTGTAGCATGCTAGAAACAGTGAAAAAGGCTAATAGGATAATAGGCTAATAGGTTATTAGAAACAGTGATGGTAATGTATAACACCTGATCCAACATATAACAATGGAAACACAACTTTACATGTTCTCTGTCTTTGTAACCAAAAATGAGGAAAATATAATTAACACTGATTTCACAACAAATTCTTCTTCTGCGTTGAATTGCAACAACGAGAAATTGGATCTCAGGTCAATTTCTTGGCTTCTTTGTCTCGATGTCAACTAAAATTAATTAATCAAATCATGAAATTTGTTTTTCTATTGTTTAATTTGTAGATTGACTTTGTTTCAAATTTCAATTTGTTATTATATTTTCTTTTATTTGTTTATTGAATTTTTTTTATTGTGGGGGTCTGATTAAGGCTTGATCTCTATCATTTGATTGTGTCATTGGGTATAATTGTTGCTTTTAGAATTTGCAGTGGAAATAATGGGAAGTGCATCATCTAAAGAAGGAATATTTAAGGTTATGTGGATCAAGGTGTGTGGGTAGAATTACTTCACTAGCAAGGCGCTTAAGTTGTGGAATCGAAGAATGTGCATGACATTGAAATGGGGAATTCGAGGGATATGTAGTAATTTAGGGTTGGACTTGTCTTGACAATGATTGGGAGCATAAATTGTTTTTTTAGAGTGAGTAGGATTCGTACAATAAGAATTTTTTCATGGATAGGTATAATTTGAGAAATTAATGAGTTTGGTTTGTTGTTCTTTCTTGGTTATTGATGTATACAATCCCAGTGTTTCCTGAAATTTATAGGATTAGTCTACTTCTAAGAATAGATTCTAAGTATTGTTGTATGAATTTGATAGATACTATTATTATTGTTTGTGTTTTGTCTATTTATGGTGTTTGTAGTTTCTTGTTAGGTTAGGGGTCCTAATAACATTTATTGGCTTAAAGGACTTACTTTTATAACTCTGCAAAACTTATATCTTAGGTTTGTAAGAATGTGGTTATAAATAGCTAGCCAATCCCACATTCCTTTGTACAAGCTAAAATATCCATTCATAAGACATGAATGACATGTTTTTGATGATCACTATTTTCCTTATCGCTCTTTTTTCATGCACATCCTATGCTTCTAATGTCAATGGTTTCTGCATAGTAGACCTAAATGATCACTGCTTGCCACCTGAAATAGTAACAACAAGTGACTTCAAATGCAATCTGCAATCAGCTAGCATCTCAATCCCTTTGAAAGTGGTAATAATTAATTTTAAAATAATTAATTTCTTGATGGATGTTTCTGTAAATATTGATTAGTTGTGATGAATCAAACTTAGTATATTTTTTTATTCATAGATTAAGTTTTCTTATGTGTTCTAACACACCCTTTACATGTATTCATAGGAATTGGAAGGTCATTTTTTTTGGGACAACCTCACAATTTGACACATTTGGTTTCACAACTAATGAAATTACTCACGAGTAAGCTAAGATGGAACAGAAACAAAGGTGCACTTTATTTCTCTAATTGTTATTATGGTCCTATGGTGGGAATATATCAATTAACTTCTATAAGGAGGAAAACTCATGTGTGTGTTTAGTCCTTCTTCTATTAAAGTGTATGCTCTCTTTTTATTATATTTTTTTGAAAGTGGACTTCTTGAATAATGGTTAAAACTTAAGTAGTAGCTAAGGTGATACGAGACACTAGCTGAGGTGTTGTTGAACCTGATGAGATATTACATAAAGATCATTTTTTAGCCTTGTAGTTTATTGATCCTTTAATCTAAATTTTGTAGCAAGATTAAACTTAATAGTTATTAACAATGATAATGTCTTCTTAAGACATTAAGCCTGCAATTTTAGTTTCAAATCTAGCGTGTTATCTTCACTATACTACTTGATGAGGTTTGTTATTTTTCCCTACTTCCTCTCTTTTATATTTGATGAGTTTATGAATTTTGACCCTATTTGTTTTATAAACCAAACTTTTGCTATATATCTAAGTGTCAGCTGAATGCAAATTATAATAAGTACAGATATTTGGTAAAAAGAATTAATTCAATAAACAATTTAATTAGAGCAAATGTTATTGAAAAGATTAAGATAAAATTCTTTAATATAAAAAAGGTATTGAAATTATATACTAACAATAACTCCACAAATCTCACTCATAACAAAATGTTTATCTTTTGCAGGATTACAATGCAAAAATTTCAGATTTTGGCTTGGTCAAATTAGGCTCTTCTGGGGAAGATTCACATGTGAGTACGAGGATCATGGGAACATATGGCTATGCTGCTCCAGAAATTCTCTGGAAATCCCTATCAATGCCACTAGCTGCCACTATTACAATCCATTGCGTAGTATTTGAGACAATTGCCATATATGGTCCATCATTTCCACTTGAGACCACATTGATTGTGTCTTTCCTCATGGCATGAAATGATCCAATTCCTATAGAGTCATGTGCATAGTTTTGAAATAAGCAAATTCGAATGTTCTTTGCTAATGATTGTCTAGTAGAGGATCAAACACAATGTTAAGAACAAAAATAAAAACGAACAGAAAGAAAGTAGTTTAGTTTAGATAAAAAATTGTTTCCTTCTTTTAAAGTAATTAATTGCTTAATTTTTTAAGGATGAGCTAGTTGTATGTACCCTATTGATCTCCAGCAGGTACACCATTAGGGATTAATGTGCAACTTCTTCATTAGAGACTATGGGAAGAAAAATTATTAATTAAGTTGGTGTTTTGTTTTTTTTTCATTCCGATTCTAAAGTTGGGCTTGGTTGCTCTTAAGATTAAGAAGCTCATGGGCGTGGTTGCTTTAGTAAATTTGGGATATATTGTGACTTGTGACCATTGGCCATTACTTAGCCAATTCTACACCACACACATTCATGGTGCATGTAGTGTATATGTGCCTCTTTTATTTTACAATTAGGGAAGCATAATATAAGGAAGGGAAAGGGTTGTGTTTGTGTTTGTGTTGTGTCATGTGTGTGTGTCTATTTATATGTCACTACTCTTAAAGCTCAATATAATTATAGTAGTCCTAAGAGTCAACAGATCAGATTAGACTAAACATTAGATGAGAGAAAATGACAACACCCTATAAGCTCAAATTGATATGATATGTTATATGGTTGATTAGCTAGTGATTCAATTGCATTGTTTGTATCACTCAATCAAAATTGCTATCAATTTCTTGTTTGATTTTGTTATCTTATTTACGAGATTGCACTATTTTATTGTTAATGATCTATATGGTTAACACTCTAAATGGTTAGCACTTTTAAGAATAACTTGACAGGTTATGCTTCAAGTGTTATTTTATTTATTTTTCTTTATTCTAAGGTTTATGGAGGAGGCTTCCTATTGGCTTCAAGTTTATAACTGTTATCCATGCTATTTTGGTGTAAGATTTGATTAAGTATATTGTTGATTAGTTACTAAAATTGGCTTGGACTAATAGTACTTGAATTTATATATGTGTTTGTATGTGTGTTTTTCATTTCATGTAAATTCCTATGTTCAACTGATAGCAACTATTTTTCTCTCCACCATTTACTACTTATGTTGACTAATACTTCAATAAAAACATTCAGCACTTGGAGCCTGGAAGAGATGAATAATGCAACAACAGTCCTTGATTAGTAAACTTTCTTACTCAGAATTGCATGTAGTGCCTATCACCTGTGTCATGAAAGGCAGAGTTAATCACTTTCTGAACTTAACCTTGGGTTGATTTAGTGATTATTACATTATTTTGTTGTTTCTTGTGACACATTATTATACAATTGACCATTTCTAAGTTCCCAAGCATTTAGGAGTTGAGTGACACATATTGACCAATTTGCATGCAAGTGGGGATTTTGTTCCTGGCTTTCTTCTGGGTGGTGCATTTTTTTGGAACTCTAGCTTATATCTTTGCTCCCTAGGCGATTCCTTTTTCTTGTAATTTTAAATTTGCTACCTAAGTGCCTTTCAATTTTGTTCAATACCCATAAGACTAACAGATAAATCAAGCGTCTGACTTGGCATTTTCTCTCTTCTGTTTAGTTAGAAACATTTAAGTGTTGCTAAGCAATAAACACGTCACCTTTTAAACCACGGGAAAACTGTGCAATAAAGTCAACAAGAAAAAACAAATACACCCTTTGATGCATGCTAGACTCCATTTCCAGACAATGGGCAAGAATTTCCATGACCTAGAACACATCCCAAGACCCCAAAAATTGCAAATGGCATCGACAATAAATATGTAAGCTTTTGCAAGTAAAATTCAAAAATTTTGAATAGGGAATAACTGCAAAGTCAATTGAAGGAATTTAAGTCCCATTAATGTCCAAAAGAATTATAACACAACATATAAACAAGAATTGTTTTTATAACAGGTTTGAATCTATATTTTCTTCTTCTAGGCAATAATACATTAACTTGATAGATTCATATTGCGTTAACTCAATGGTCCAAAAGAACTTGAAAAATCAAATCCTAAATTAATAGGAACCTAAATGAGAATATGGGTACAAATGGACAGTTAGCACATAAGCTTCTCAAGCCCCTGGTCTGGAGAAAGTGTATGTTAAAAACAAAAAGAATGGGTAGGGAAACAATAGTTATGTGGTAGAGAGAGAGGACAGAGCCAATTGTGAGATAGGTTTGTGTTATATTGGGATGGAGAGAGAATGAGGGTAAGGAAGAGAATCATTGAGTTTGTTATGGTCCTCATGGACAAAGAGCATTAGACCTCTATATGAGTTTAGCTTCATGGCAATAGGAAAATTAACTCCACTATAATCCCTTCATTTCAAAAATAATACACATCTTATTTTCCATTGAGTTGTTTTCTTTATTAATTGATATTGTGTTAGTTCAATTTGTATTTTAAATAGATGCAATGACCAAGGTAAAAGTAGAAGTGTAGAACTAATCTAAATCAACAAGTGTTCACAACAAACAATTTCATAATAGAGGATGAGGGGATTTTTTAATTATAAAAAATCATTTTACCTTATCTGCAATGGCAAAATTTGCATAGTCAATAGCTATGTGTGTTGCTCGACCAATACTTTCCTTTGTCCTTGTCAATGTCTCAAGCATCGCTTCAAAGTACAACAAAGCAGAACAACCTGTTGTAGTTGACTTACCCATACATCTTGATTGTTAAGTCGTCATATTCTCATTTCTACTACCATCGACAGGATCAGATACAGTTTGTTTTTGGTCATCATATGTTGAGACAGAATTCATATCCTCCTCTGGACCTTTACATTTTACCTCTTTCACAATCTCATGCCTGAAATTAAAGAATAGACATAAACTTTCTTGAATTGAAAGAAATGAAGAATAACTAACTTTTATTTGACAATTGATCTCTTTCATATTCGCTATCATTAGAACATTAATTAACCCTGTAGAATTCCACCAAGCTGAACCACTCAATTAGTTTACAATATAAAAAAAATAACTACTTACAAAATGTATGATCTAAATGAGAAAAGCATAATACTACCAAATTGGCAAATTCAATAACAAGATGTCACAACAGAACAGTAAACAAGCTTTAGGGGTACGAAACTATAAACAATTTCCTTAATTCTTTTTTCTTCTTTGCTTTGAGGATTTTAATCGGAGAGTCAAAAGGCGAAGAACTATAACATGCCATAACTAAAGCTTACATATGTTTTTTTGTGCCAATATCAACAATTGTTGGCTTCAAACATTTTGTATCCTCACATACAGCACCATAATTGATATGATTTAATATGTACGGTTATTTTTTTCCTCTTTGCATCATCATCACCATATTGACTGCTATTGTTAGTGACCATCTTTTTAGGTACAAATGTCTTGTATACACTTATGAGCCCCTTTTTTTTGTTACAAATGTTTTTATGAATTGTTTATGCGATTAATGACTGTGTTCGATATACAATGCAATGATTAATATGGACAATGTGGATTAATCGTTGTATTGAATCTTGTCAAAATGGATAGAACTAAAGAGAGTAAAGAGCATTCACATTCAGTGGGAAAAATGTTTACTAAGAGCTGAGTTAGAAATGAATCACTAAGTGTTTAAGGAATTTTAGAATTGTTAGAGTTATGTTTTAGCTTAGGTTATAAATGATTTTATGTATTGAGATTATTGTTTCATGTACTTTTAGTGTTTCTTTATTTAATAATATTTATTCAATAATAATTTGAATATAATATATATTGCTTGGATTGGTTTTGGCTTTGATTGGTTCTGCTTTCAATTTGTAGATTTGAGTTCATTTAACAAATTAACAAAATATAAAAAAAATTGCAAAAACAACATCGGTTCTATCAAAATTGATGTTGTATTGTGCTATACAATATTGGTTTTCACCAAAATCGATGTTGTAAGTACTATACAACATTGGTTTTGACCAAAACAATGTCATTTTTTCTTTTTTGTCTATTTTCTATCATATCACGTCTGTTTTGGGTAGAACCGATATTGTATAGTGGTTTTTAACATCAATTTTTATAACCGATATTAAAAATGACTTACTTTTAATGATAGTGATTTCAACATCTGTCCATAACCAATATTAAATATAAAAAAAAAAAACTAATGTTAAATGTCAATTTTTTAGTAGTGATAGTTCACAATGAGTCTAAGTCTTGGACTTCTTGATTAAAGATGACACTCGATGATAAGAGAAGCTCATAAAGACAATCAAACACATGTGATGATTAGTAGAGTAATAACATATATTTGGATCATGTGGGTACTTAGTGTCTCTATGTAATTTTTTTTATAAGGTTTAACTTTGGATAATCAATATATAATTAGGGTAACAAAACATGACCTTATAGTAATCCAATGTAATAAAAGTTCTTCTAATAAAAGAATATTCTAAATTCTTTAGTGTGTTTGACATGAAAAAATGCAAGGAATTCTTTGATTTAAGTTGTATAAAATAATGAGTAAAATAGGTTGATTGTCCAAACTATGTCACTTTGAGAAACTAAACCCCAAAAGGGAGTCGTTCTAAAGCATATTATAAGCAAGAAATTGTTTTGACTTTTAACTGGATCAACACATTAGTTTGACAAACAAGTTTCATGCCACGTCATTTGTTTTTAAAAAAATTAGTCTAGAAGGACACATGCAATGAGGGGCCCACTCCGATAAATTTGTGGAACACATTGTTAATAATGAAAAAGATCAATTTTTTTGTCATTCCAGATGATAGAATATAAGGAGAAAAAAAGTTGTATCTGCCACATGTCAAAAAATCAAAGGTGACACTTAAATGAACAAAGCTTCAACCTTGTTAAGTGATTTATTATATACAACTACTAAGCATTAACTACTTGCTCGGCTATTTGATGTGGGACTAAAGTATGATTTTATACTCCCACATCTACAACTAAGTTTGTCTCCTCAATATAAAATTAAACACATTATCAATCCTATTAAATCTACACTTGACTTTTATATCGCAGTAAAAAAAATATAATATAGTCTTTCCAACGTTATATATATTGGAAAAAGTTATTTAATACAAAACTTATTTTCGTGCAATATTTACTTTAATAAAGTATCACTTTAATTTTTTCCCCCAAATTTTATATTATATATATATATATATATATATATAATTAACTATTTTTCATTAATATTTACTTTAATAAAGTATCACTTAATTGAAATTCATGCAATTCATATGGTATGTTTTGGTACTTCTGAACTCATATATATGTAAATATATATATATATATATATATATATATATATATATATATATATATATATATATATATTGCATGTTACGTTTAAATATAAAAAAATCCAACTAATTTTATTCTATTTAATTATATTATTTTTAAAATGTTTTTTTATTTAATTTTAATTTTATTTTTTGTGATTCTTTTTTATTCATGATAACAAATTTTAATGAAAAATATTTTATAAATAATTTTATTTTTTTACTTGAGATTAAATAAATTAAATAATATAAACTAATTTTCTTAATTAATAAGCAATTAATTATTTTTACTTATATATAAATTTAGAGAAGTAATAAATAATCTTTTCATTATATTTGTAAACGAATAAGATATCATAATTAAACTAAACAAGATCATCAACATCAACAATAAATAATAGTCTTACTGAACCGATCGAATCCAAAAACCTCGTTATCACCTATTATAAATGAACTATAGTCCAATTACTGCAATTTTTAGAGATCTATATAAAAGGTCATTGGCAAAGAGGAAGACATAATTTAAGAACGATTAGTTGAGAGGATAGCATTAACCGCCTGAAAGAGACTTGCGAATGATATGTTTCCATTACAGACACGAATTAAATTAGTTAAGATAGCATATTGACTGAATACACCACTCGATCAGTTTGGTTGCCATCATTTTACTATGTCGACTGCAATGGGAAATATAAAAGAACATCAGTAAATGACAAATTTTAAACTCTACTTGATAAATGTTTAAAATTCATCTCCTGCACATTAATTTCAATTCAAGATTTTGTTGGGAATAAATTTGTATGACTACGATCTAAGTCATCATGTAATCAATTCTAATTTTAAAAATAAAATATTAATTTATTTTCATTGTCATATTTCACTATTTGATTAAATGATTCATTTGATAATGTCGTTAATTAAAATTAAAGACTTGTTATTATGATAGAGATTATGATAATGAGAAACAAGTTTGTTTTAATTTTAATCTAAATCATTCTTGATCATAAGATTATTGTAAATAAGATATCAATAATCCGGATAGATTAATATATATGTGATAATATTTATTAGATAAATATTAATAGATCTCATTTATTAATTTGTATATATAGATGAGTCACATATTGATGTAATCATTGAACTGATCCAATTGAAATTTTTTAATGGTTAAAATTTATCATAAACTGTCAACAGAAAATTCTCAAGAAGAGGTATAATAGCTTTCTTTGACATGATGAGATTGTCATAGTAATTAACAGGTTATTTGTTGTATTTTGATTCCAGATACCTAATGCTTTAGAGCACTTGTTGAATGGATATTTGATATGATTAAATACCTGTAGAATTAATGATTAATCAAGAAGGAATTCATCAACTCTTGGTAATGAGTTTGAGCTCTATGAATAAAATTATATCATGATCAGGAAAATTAAATGAAAGAAGAAATGAGTTTCTTAAGTCATTATGAGTTAACTCAAGAGGGTTTGACAGTAATGTCATACTCTAGAGTTAATCTAAAGCAGTAAAGATGAAAGAAATTATTACACTACTCTTCTAATGGTTCTTGAAAGTAAAATGATACTTCATGTTATCCGGACGTTAAGGAGCGTTGCTAGACGTCTACCTTGATTAGTATATTAATTTGATTAATATATTACCAGCTTAGTATTGAACCTACAGGGTCATACACAAACGACGAGTGTTCTAATCTCTGTTAAAGAAATTATTTTAATATTTGATGATTAATTAAATTAGAGAATTTAATATAATCAAATGATTAATTGATTTCAAAACGGTGGAATATTATTATATTTTTGCTAGCACTGAAAATATAAATAATATGAAAGATTTTGTGAGAGAAGAGAAACAAACATGTATGATTTTGATTTGGAATTTGGGTTGAAAAGGAGGCTAGATACAACTTGGTCAATTATTATTTCAATTTTAATTGCTAAATGGTTAGCAATAAAAGCTAACAAGAAATAATATAGCTTAAAAAAGATACTATCAATAATGATTTGGATTTGATCAGAAATTTGGTATCCTTAACGTACTATAAATAGAGCCTTAGTTTGCACGTTGAAATCATCCTAATATCACTTCTCTATTCTTATCTTTTCACTGATCAAAGTTGTTGACTAATAGAGATTAGTATCAGTGTGGATACACGTAACGTCTTCACACTATCGATGAATGTTTATGCTTCAAGAACTCGTTAATAGGTACACTCTTAATATGTCATATATTTATAGTATAATTTAAATATAAAATAAATATTTTTATTCCGTAATATATATTTTTTAAACACCTTTTTTACATATTCTTGTTCAATTGTTTAAACAGGTGAGGTGTGTGAATTATTATAAAGTTTTCATACCTCATTTCAATTCCTACATGTAAAAAAAAAACATAATTTTAAAACATCCTGCCCCAAAAGAAAATCATTACCTTTTCTTTCTCCGTGGAAATTAAGCAATAAATGGAGGTATGAAAGAAAATCGAAAAAAACACACAAAAGGAAATCAGAAAAGGGTGAAAGTTAAACCAACAATACAACTGCGAATTTGATACTACACCCGAAGCCGCCTAATCAATGATAGTCGGTGCATAAACAGTTTTTTTTTTTTTAGGTGTTCATCAACAGTTTAGTACGGATAGAATGCAGCAAGTTGTGTGGTTTTGTTATTTTCTCTTGTCTTTGTCATCTAACTTTAATCGAATTAATCATAAATGGTGGTACCTTCCCTAGCAAGTTGAATGTTGATCACGAGACCCTACAAATTAAAATACGTGTATACATCAAATGTATGATATTAAGCCAGGTGTACAAAAGATGAAACATTTTGTTTGCAGCATTAAATTGAACCCAACTACCAACTAACTCATGCCAGCCACAGCACAGGACTTTTGTATCAATTCAGTTGAAAATATACAGCACATTTTTTTTAAATATATTATTTCTCAAAATTGACATATTTTAAAGCATTTTTATTTTTAAATAAAAAGATTGGAAAGATTTGAAAAATGAGTACACCTGTGTAATAATGTAAAAAAGAAGAAAAATAATAATAACATTTTAAGTAATTTGGATTATGAAAAGTAGAAGAATTTTTTTAAAAAAATCTACTAGCTTCCTTTGTTAGAGGGACATGAGTCCTCTACATTCCTTCTACAGCCTCTCTATCTCGATCTCTCTAACTTTCTTTATATTTCTACTGTATGCATTTTTTCTTCTTCTTTCTTTTTCCTTTTATTATTTTTGGCTACAGAGACAATAGAGGAATATCTATTTTGTTTATTAGGGTTTCAGATAAAAAAAAATGTCAATTTTTATTTATTCGAAAATAAATATCAATTTTGTGAATAGTAATATAAGAAAGATAAAAAAAATTACGCTTCTCTGAACAAAATATTTTCTCCATCAAGGGAAATTATTCTTTCTAGTCTTAATTATCATTTTTTAATTTCTTTCCATCTCTCTTTTTCCTCTTCTAAAGAATAAAAAAACGACATATTATACGAATTCAGTTATGTGAATAATTAAAAGATTTAACTGCATAACACAAATGAACTCATTTTAACGAATTAAATAAATTGAGTAGTTGACTCGCTTTTGAAATGAAACAAACAAAGTTTAACATAATATGTTTTATCCCTTTTTATGTCACACCACTTGACACACAACAAAAACACAAAAAAAAAGGGTGAAAAGAGGTTTTTATTATTTCCATAAATGTAATTAGAAGTAATTGCAGATCGAAGTGATTAACTAGAGAGACATTCACATTCACATTCACTCCCCCCACATCATTAACTCTTGTACTCTTTCTCTCCCAACCTTCTTATTAAGTATGTTTACCATTCACCAAAAAAAAAAGTATGTTTACCACTCCTCTTACTTTATCCTCTTTTAAATAAATTTCCCTCTTCCTACATTGTCGCAAACAAAGTAAATGTAAATATACATTTTATTTTGGGGTGTATATATTGGAGCAGAAGAAAGAGAAATGAAAAAAAAAGAAAAAATTAATAAATATGCTAATTGACATAATATAAAATAAAACGAAAAAAATACATATATAATTATAAGAGTTGAAAACAACATCCACAAACCACTTGAGTTTAAGCTCTTCACTTTACACTACTTTTTTTTGTCATATCACGGGACACTTAACAAAATCATTGAGGAAAATAGTGAAAAGAAGTGTTTATTTATTTTTCCATTAATATTGAAGTGATATTAACTAGAGAAAATTAATCACATTCACGTTCACATTCACTTCCCCCTCTATATAAACCCTACACCCAGCACCGCTCATACTCACCAAGTGAACCAATATAGCCCAAGCCCTATACAACCAAACCCTAACACACACCCATTTGATTCAGTTTCCATGGCTAGCCTCAAGGTTGCATTTTTGGCTGCAGTGCTCTGCATGGTTGTGGTGAGTGCACCCATGGCACATGCAGCTATCACGTGCGGGCAGGTGACGAATAGCCTGATCAATTGCATCGGTTACCTCCAGAACGGAGGAACGCCGCCGTCGGGATGCTGCAACGGAGTGAAGAGCCTCAATGCCGCCGCCAAGACCACCGCCGACCGCCAGACGGCGTGCAACTGCCTCAAGTCGGCCGCCAGCCAAATCTCCGGCTTCAAAGCCAACAACGCCGCCTCGCTCCCCGGCAAATGCGGAGTCTCCATCCCCTACAAGATCAGCACCTCCACCAACTGCGCTACGTAAGAATATATATAACTTCATTTTAATTATCATCATATTTTTTTCCCACTCTCACTATACTCTCTTTTTGCTGATGAAATTATTCTATAGTCTAAAGTGACAAAAGGATGGCCTTTTTACAAGTATAAAAAAATTCATTAGAAAGCCTAACAACTAACTAATTAATTTTCACCTAACATGTTTTGAACTAATATATCATGAAACAAGCAAAATCTTATATTTTGAATGTTATCTCTTTTATTTTTGTATATTTAAACCCACGTAATTCCAGTTTTTATAATCAGTCCTCTCTGACTCAAGATCTTGGGTAAGCCTTGTCTAGGATAATAATTTAGATTAATTTCTATTTGATACTTAGTTGCACTTTATTGATTTTTTTTTCTCGTAAATGTAGAGATCAATTGAAACTGTAGATAAAGGACGATTGCAAACCATACCTTAAATTTTTAAATTCATGTTACTGATATCTCATCATAGGGAGAATGAAATATGTCATAATAAAATAAATTATAATTTTCATGTTAATTTTAAGTAACTATAAATAATTTTTTTTTAAAAAAACTATTGCATAAAAATTATATATTTTTTTTCATTTTTAATGATTTAAAAGTAACTCTAAAGATTAATGATAGCAAAACCAAATGAAACAAGATACTAGTATATTGTACACTTCCGCCCCTATTCTTTCATTAATATACTTCTACTTCAGCTCACTATGCAAACTATACTAAATATAGAGTAATCTATTTTGATTTGACCGTGTTCATTACCTTGATTCATTTGTTGGTTACACTTTGCAGCATCAAGGTTTGAAGAGAAAGTCATGGACGCAGGAAACCGGAAACTACTCACTAGTATATGAGTAGCATTATTAATATTAAGAATAAGATCGAGGGTGATGAGGGCTCCACTTATATGCCCCTCTCCTCTTGTATGAGAGATTTGTATTGGATAGCTTTAAATTGTGTTGCGTTGTTATTTCTCTGTATGAGTTACACATAGTTATATCTACTTTAATATTGGGTTCTCCCTACTTTGTCTCGTTGCTCTTTTTTGGATTTATCATCGATATCACTCATCACATCTCTATAATTAGCTGATAAAAAAACAACGATTAGTAATTGGTACTAATATTTGGATCAATTTAATTTGATTAGTTTGTTGATAAAAAATAACAGTTTTACATTATAAGTGAATTATAAATGTCTCTTATTTAAAATAGCAGTGTTAAAATGTCACAAAAATCATCATGTGAATAACGAGTCCTAAAGGTTATATAATGATTAGAAATGTCTCGCTTTCAAATTTTAATGGTGATAAGGTACGGTGGTTGAAGGTCTTTCTCAGATATTCATTATGAACCTATTGGAATTGTATGTCAAACATATCATAAATGAAAAGTCGAAAGTACTAGATTACATACATACCTTGCTAACTTTTTTTTTTACCAAACCTTGCTAACTTAATCACTTCCATTATTTAAACGTCAAAAAAATATATTATAGGTGATATTGTATATATAATTAAACGTACAATTTTTTGCCAGTCACAAATATTGTTTGATCCAGTCAGAAATTTATGATTAAAAAACATTTTCCTTATCTATTTGTCTATAAACTCCGCATATTTGTAAGAGGTTAAATCTTAGTTTTAAGAAGTCAAGCTATGATCTCAATATAACATAAACTATTCTTTTATGAGAATAAAGCAAATTAAGATTCTATTTTTCTTTTTTTCTTTCTTTAACTAAATAAAAACCTTTAAAAAATAAATAAATTTAATATTTTCTTTTTCTGCATTCAAACTAAATCGAATGGCCTGACTATTGAAAAACGTAAACTTCTCTATCTTTTGTTAAAAGAAAAATGAATTTTATTGATAAAAGCCTAATAGGTAGTCAAAATTCACACAAAAAGTGCCAGAACTGATCGCAAAAGTCCAAGACAGAAACAGACGAAAATCATTCAATAAGGACCAAAACAGACCAAATTTTCAACCTCCCTAGTTCCTAGCCATACCACTCCACACACGTTAAAAAAACACATACTTGTAAAGGCCCAGACCACCCCGCAACGCATTACAAAATCAGCTAAAAATAGAGAAGAAAGAGATAAGGTGGAATTTTGAATTGATTGGTTTGAGAAATATTATAAAAAATAAATTTAAGAAAAATAATATTTTGAGATAGTTTGATTTGAATAAATGGAAAGAAGAGAAATTAGAGTAAATAAAAAAAATATACCATTTTATCCTTACCATCTAAAATAATTGCTCGTACCAATTTAATTTATTATGCATGTGTTTGTTTGCATGTTTAGAGCCTTTTTTATCGTCAAAATATAAAAAACAACGCAGAAGCTTCATTTTGCTGCTTCAAGCTTGACCTGGGTCAATGATGTTGGACGCTAAACCAAAAAGACATTATATATGTATATGGTAATCGATTAAATTGTTCTTCTAAGAATCACATCATTGCATTCTTCTATTTAATTGATTATTATATGAATATCTCCACTAATTAACTGGTTCATCCACGAGTAAACAAGCATGGTGAACAACCTCAGCATATATATTGTGTAGAATATCAAAATTGTAAGTAAATTACCTTGTAGAATTAGGAGGCACTTATAAAACTAAGAACAAATTAAGATCATCTCCACGAAATAGATCTTCCACACAATACATACATTATTGATTATTTACGCGGGGAGTACTAGCAGCGGCGCAAGGTTGTGTTTTTCGTAAACTTTCACGGTTGCTTTTCGTGCTAAACAGTATTTTTCAATTTCTATTTAGATTTTAAATCCACCTATTGCAAGTTTTGAGAGTTGGGCATTTGTAACTATGAAATTATCAAGCCAGGACCAAGTTATCATGCCTTAGATATTTCACCTCAGTTTTTTTTTATCAGCAAAATATATTTATAGATAGGTAGAAAACGGAACAACACGGTACAAGTGGTACCGTTAAAACAACAGAACAACTGCAACTAGAGTTACAACATAGAAAGGGAGCATCCACTTAATCCATACCTCACAAAAACCCAATCTTCCTTAATGCAAGTGTTTGGATTACTCAACCAGACCTACCATGAAGAGCTAAAGGCCTCATCTTTGGAAGAAAGCACTACTAAAAAAATACTTTTTTACAATGCACCTTCGACACTAGTTCCCACAAAACAGTCTTAGTATATAAAATAGTGGCAATTTTGTAAATATAAAGTTTTTCAACAAAGACGATTTTACAAAAACCGTCTTAGACAGGTAGCTTTTTAAGATGGTTTTGCAAAAACCATCTTAAAATGACATTTTTCTAAAACGGTTTCGCGAAAACTATCATCAAAGGATGAGAGACTTTTCGCTGAGATTAAATTCATCCATAAACCTAGGTAGACCCTAACTACTTTCATAACAACAGCCAAAGGTGACCTTTGGAGTTCAGGTCGCACGGGTTGTGGAAGTTTCGAGACTTGACCTAACGGCACACGAGGATTTGTTGGGGATTTGTTGCGCTTCCCTATAGCCTCCAGATCCAGAAGACCTTCAACAACATCAAGATCACCATTGTCTACGACTTTGTACAACGAGGTCATCAACCAAAATCTCATTGAGGAGACCAACCGCATCCTCGTCAAGATTCAATATGACGCTGACCCTTTCGATCCCAACGACCAACAATTCTTCAACCCTAACGACACCTTCACCCTTCACCCAAAAAATTGGCTTCACCAAAACCCCGAGTACCCTAATTTCCTCAAAGGTAAACCTCGCATCTTACTCCTTACCGGTTCCCCTCCCAAGCCCTATGATAACCTTATTCTTGTTTCAAATTTAATTTATTATTAGGGTCTAATTCATTATTATGTTTGTAGAAGAAAATATGATATGAAGTTTTATGAAGTTTTGATAATGTCAAAGATAAGCGCTTCTCACGTTTGATCCAAGTCAAGAATCCAAAAATTCAAGATAATTGATGAACTTAGTTCCTAGAATCTAAGGAAGAGTTTCTTAAATGATGATGCACAGGTTTCGCCAAAGGATATTTTCCAAAAATTTTTGAGATTTCATAAATATGATATTTACTCTCTGATAATCGATTACCAGAGGCTGTAATCGATTACCAGTGGCCAAAATAATTTCTGAAATGCTCTTACAAAATTTGAATTTAAATTTTAAGCCTATAACCGATTACACAAGGCTTGTAATCGATTACCAGAAGTTTTAAACGTTTTGTAACAGCCTTTAGAAATTTGAATTTAAATTTTAAAGCCTGTAATCGATTACCAGACATGAAAATTCAAATTTCAAATCTGAAGAGTCACAACTCTTCAAAAACTAATTGTGTAATCGATTACAACAGTTATGTAATCGATTACCAGTAAGGAATTTTTGAAAATAACTCCCAAAAGTCACAGTTGTTCAAGAAGTTTTTGAATAACCATCAAAGACCTATAAATAGGTGACTTGGGACACGAAATTCCTCAGAGTTTTCCTGAACAAATTGTCTTATCCTCTCAATACCAAATTGTCTTATAACTCTCAAAAAGAATTCCTTGGGCAAAACACTTGCAAATTCAATAAGGAATCTTAAGTGATCTTCATTTGTAATATATTTCTCTTAAAGAGAGAATTCTTCTTTTTCTTCTTATTCAAATAAATTGATTAAGGGACCGAGGGTCTCTTATGTTGTAAGAATTTCTGAACGCAAGGGAAGGCTTGTCCCTGTGTGGTTCAGACTTTGTAAAAGACATTTTACAAGATAGTGGAAATCTCAAGCGAGCTGCTTGGGAACTGGATGTAGGCACAAGGCGTGGTCGAACCAGTATAAAAACTGAGTTTGCATTCTCTTTTCCCTTGAACTTCTTTTATTTTATTGCAGTTTATATTTCGCTTTAAAGAAGTTTATTTTGAATTGTTCTTGAAATAATTCATAATTAGGGTTTCATTATTAATTAAAAAGAGAGTTAAATTTTAATTGGGGATAGTTTGGTATCTCAATTCAACCCCCCTTCATAAGATACTAAGGCCACTTGTCTAACAATGTTTGGTATTGCGTCTTACAGTATCAGTCCAAACATTTGAGAAGGTTAGCTCGAAACATTTTATGGGGTTTGTGAGAAAGATCCAGACAAGGTAAATGTTTTTCATGAATTATGTAGAATAATAATATGAATATTGTACCATATTATCTCATTCTTGACTCAAATACTTATCAAATGCAACTTGTGTTCTAGTATTAGGTTCTACAAGCAATGATTCAAATGGGAGTTCATGTCCCTACTGGAGATATGACTGTTATTAGAAGAACAACACAATTCTTCCTCAACAGGTATTTATAAACCAATTTAGTGGGAATATATCTCAAATGGAATCACCTCTAGTACTTAAGCAATGATATTTCTACAAGTTAATAGTATTATACGGAAAATTTAAGGGTTGGAGAATCCAAGTCAAAATATTTTATCTTGAAAAAGAAAGGTTGATAACTGTGAAATATGAGCTAATTTGATAGTTAATTGTGGCTAATAAATATGTGTAATTTCTTTACTTTATTATTGTTTTTAAGGAAATAATGAAAAAATTAACATCTTTGCAATTTTTTATTAGCAAAATTCAAAAGAAGAAGATTTCAAGTGTTTTAGAGGAAAAATTGATGCAAAAACTGGAAGAAAAAGCCTTGAAGAAAAGTTGGAATAATTGGACAGCTCGCTTAGCGCGTGCTGCAAACTTAGCACGCGTTGAAGGCTTAGCGAGCAAAAAGCCTACAGCGAAGCCCAAATGTGTGCTTAGCGTGAAATCTCACACTAAGCACGATTTCAGCGTAAAAATTAAGCTACCAGGAGCCTATATAAGGAGGAGAAAGAAAAAGGGAAAGACACATCGAGTCTCGAAGCTCTCCAGTGAAAAAATCCAAAGTCTGAGTCTCTCCCTTAAGGGAAATCCTCTTTTCTTATCCATGCCCCATTTTCTTACTACTAGTCATCCAGCCCTTTCTTCCATTAGTCTCTGAAGTGTAAATCCTCTCATGGCTATGAGAGGCTAAACCCTTATGTTGGGAGCCTAGTAGCCAATGCCTTTGTAATATAACTGTTCTTCTTATCTATTAATGCAATTTCATTTTCTATTGTTTCTTTTCTATTTTTCATCTTTATTGTGTGGTTTAGCCATCCATGCATCTGTTTTTAGGGGTTATACATTGGGAAATGATAATTTCTAAAGAACTGGAAGGGGCATCTCAATATTGCATTACTAGGGATAGAGTGACTTTGTTGTGCCTCTGCATACATCTTTATATTTAATGTTGTTTATGATTCAATCTTTGTAAAGAGATTTGGGAGAAAGAATACATAAATTAGGTTTTTCATCATGAGGGATCAGGGTTGAGCATATTAGTAGATGTGGGTGGAAATTGGAAAAACAGTTAATAGAGAAAAACATTAATATTGCATCAAGGATAGTTAGGCATGTTAGGCCCCAACATTATTACATTATGAACTCATCTTTTTGCATTTAAATTACTGTTTATTTTTGTTATCTTTTTCTTTTCCTTTTATTCCCAAATTTCACACTTACAATTCCCTTTCTCTTCTACTTCTCTTTCTTACAAATTGAGTATTTACCAACGTAAGTACAAACAAAGTCCTTGTGGACTCGACACTCGGTCTTCCATTTTAATCTTTACTACTTGTGATAAAAATTGGTACACTTGCCAATCTATTAACAAAGGTTTTGCATATTCAATATATTTCTTTAGATGGTTCTTTGGTTTGTTTCATTTATACCTGTCATGTGGGAAGCTGAAATGCATGTAGTTGGGTTGTTTCATTTGGGAAAGTAGTAAGAAATATTGGGTCGGATACATGCAACTCCAATCAAGGTATTGTTTGAACTGATCTTTTGGATAATTTGTGTTGCTAAAGTTGTGAGTATCTTATTGATTGCTAGTATTGGTAGATAATGATGATATGTTTATATGGTCCTAGCCTCAAAGGTAATTGTTAGATACTTCACCTTCATGGATCAAATATGCATGGAGATGTGGGAGGGGGAGAAAGTAGTGCGATCAAGTTTTGTATTTTTTAGAAGTCTCATATGGTTTGAATTAAAGATGGGTATGGATTTGGTGGGAGGAGAATGTGCGAGGGTTATGTGCATGGAGAACGTTTGGAAATGGCTGGTGCTACGAGAATTGAGTTATGGCATCCAGTAATGGTTAAGCTCTATGATTAATTATTAGTTATTACAAATATATCTTGTGCAAACTTCCAAATGGTGCGGCGTGCAATTTCTCCTATGAAAACGGGGACAAGTTGGTCTAATTAAGTCGGGAATTTGATTTGCTTAATTTTTCTACTAGGAAAGATTATGTGCTATTAATGGTTAGTGGACTACCATTGACAGAAATGGATAGTTATATACTTTGTAACCGGAAATCACATATAGTAATATAATCTTGTTAGTTTTAATTATAGGGTATTTAATTAATTTACCTCTAGACAAATTGCTTTGCACCCAAATTTCACTAGACTAATTTGAGATATTAACTATTCTAACAACTAGTTGATATGCTACATTGCTACTAATGTGAGGACAACCATAACTCATAATTAGAGAATGGTCCTTTTATTTTCAAAGACTTCCTTTGGTGTAATAACATAGTCAAATACTAACTGATGCAATGGTTGATTATCACAACATATTTTTTTAATGCGTTTCTTGGTTTAACTGTGATATCATGCAGGCTGTAGTTAAGAGAATGATTGGTGTACAACATTTCATTATTGATTTATAGCTTACTAGTCCTTTTGCCTAAGTTGATTTCTTACTTGATGTTATTGCAGGAGCATGTGAGGGATGGATTGCGTGTTCAACTTGCCATGTTATATTCATTATTATGGTTAAATTTTTTTAAAATTTTTAATTTTTTTTAAAAAACACATATTCTAAGAGGGAATGCTTACATTTTAAGGCGTTTTTTTGGGGAAACCGTCTTAGAATCCTCAAAATGTTAAAATTTTTTAAAAAAAATATATTCTAAGACTATTCTCTAAAGAAAAAATCATCTTAGAATCCTCAATATATTTTAATTTTTTTTAAAAAAATACATTATATGACGGTTCTCTGAAAAACCCTCTTAGAAAGTCTACCCTTCTAATACGATTTTTAACAAGAACCATCTTAGAAGGTATCCTTCTAAGACGATTTTTAGTTAAGAACCGTCTTAGAAGGATACCTTTTTCTATGATGGTTTTTATGGAACCGTCTTTCTACGATGTTGCCTATGATGATGGTTAATAATCGACGTCGAATGTGTCTTTTAACTGACTTAGAAAACGCTTTGTCCAGTAGTAAAGCCACAACCATGATGTCACTTTGATTAGCTCGATGAATTTTTGAATATCCCTTTCTTCCTCCTTGAACACTATCAACTATCAAGTTCCTATGAAGCCACAAACTTCACACCAGTGCTTGCCAAATTACCTTCCCTATCTTATTTTAAGGCAATGTTTCCCTTAATCATAACATGTTGCTGAAAGTGATTACATAACTTGTAATGGAGAGCGCACTCCTTTAGGCTAAACCAATCGTAATTGGAATTCCATACTAGAGATGCAAAACCACAGTTGAGAAGAAGGTGGTTTATTGTTTCCATCTACTAAGAACAAAAGGAACAAAGTTGACCACTATTGTCCATAAAAACATTTCTCCTAATCAAATTCGTCTTTGATTCAATTCTATCTAGCAAAGCTCTCCACGTGAATCTCTTCACATTTGATAGGGCAGCCACCTTCCAGATTGAAGCAGCACACATACCAACCTCCCCCACAAAACTTTGTTGCTGCAAAACTCTGTACCCTTTGCTTACTGAGTATAATCCTGACTCACTTTGCTTCCATCTCTAGTTGTCCCTAACATGATCTTTCACTTCCGAGAGCTAGGAAGCATGGACACTTCCAATGAATTCCATGTCCATGTGTCTGACACCGACACTCTTCGGACTTGCGATAGACATTGTGTCGAACACGTTTTTCCAGCGCACAATTCTTTTAATTTTTTTTTTTGGCTTGGACATGCCACAGACACTTCTCCAAAAAGTTGGATACACAAAAAATACTTCTCTAGACACACAATGGATACTTCTCTGGTTATGTTTTTTAACAAAAAATTTACAAACCAGCCCAAAAGATTATATTATAAAAATTTATTTTTAAAATTAGCATATTTTGATAACCTCTTTCACGTAACATTTTGTCTTCTTCTCTTTTATTCACGTTTGTGATTTGTCTCTTTTGCACAACACCATCCGTTCACATTCTCGAGTACGCAGGTGTCACTGATTATTTTCCATTCATCATTGCCTCATCGGTGCCTCTATTCGTCATGTTTGGCTGACTTCGCGTTCATGGTCTTTCTATTTGTCACTTCATCTTATTTTTCTTTTCTAGTTCATTGACTTTCCTCTCCTTTCATGCATTTTTTATACACCCTTTGTTCGTCTTGATATAAATCTTAATTATTAATTTATATTCTTGTCATGTTGATCATATGTGTGTGTGTGTGTGTGTCAAGTCCCCGTATCTTATGGTTTAGATTTTAGTCGTGTCCCAATATTTGTGTTTGTGTCGTGTCCTATGTTCGAGTCCATGCTTCATAGCTAACAAGTTCACCTCATCCAAAAACTCCCCCATTAACTCATATTCCTATTCAAAACACCTTTTCCTCCATTTCCACTCCCAACACCACATTTTCCATCCACAACTTCATTTAAGCTATAAGGCATTGTCTTTGTTTAGATAAAGCATATAATCTCGGGTATCTTATAGCCAAAGTCTCCATTCCCCCTATTTTTTATGGCATAACTCACAGTGTTCTCATCAAACGATTTCCCATTTTTCCGATTACCGCATGCCCTTTCCACACCTTTCCACCAATACGATGGTTTAGAAAACCCCTCCCCCCTTTCCCTTCTTTATACCCTCACCATACTTAGACATGATTATCCTTTCTCGAAGAGCCTCCTCATTAGAAAATAATCTCCATTTCCATTTAGAAAGAAGAGCTAAATTGAAGAGATGGATATCTTTTACACCCAACCCTTCTTCCTCCTTAGGCCAACAAATCCTATTCCATTTCACCCAAGCTATTTTCCCTCCCTCTTCCCTCTTACCCCACAAAAACTCTATTTGTAACCTCACCACTTTTTTAACCACCACAATAGGAATTTTGGAAAAAGAAAGGAAAAAAAGAGATAACGATTTGAGCACAAAGTTAAGTAAGCAAATTCTTCCCCCAAAGGGTGCATTCCTATGTTTCCATCTATTATGTTTCCTATTCATCTTTTGTATAATAGGCTCCCATGTGCTTTCTTTGGCTGGATTTGCACTAATAGGGATGCCCAAATACTCAAAAGGAAGATACATTACCTTGCAATTCAAAAGAGAAGCATAAATCTCATTGGTGGCACTCTCAACAGCTACTCCTGCCAGTTTGCTCTTGAAGAAGTTTATCTTTAGGCCCAATACAAGCTCAAAACATCTAAGGATAGTCTTTAGGGTCATAACGTGCTCCATAGAAGGCTTGGCAAAAAATAGAGTGTCGTCCACAAATTGAAGTAGATCAACCTCCATGTGATTTCTCCTTATCTTCATACTCAAGAACAGGTTTTTATCTACCACTTCCCTCATCAATCCCGCTAGTCCCTCAGCCATACAAAGGAAAATGAAAGGTGCTAATGGATAACCTAGCCATAAGCCTCTATGCATCCTAAACTCCTCGGCTGGGCTACCATTCACAAGCACTAATAAGAAACCTGATTCAATGCATGCTTTCATTCATTTAATCCATATCTCACAAAAATCCAATCTTCTAAGCATATAAAAAAGAAATTTGCAAGAAACGAAATCATGTGCTTTTTAAAAATCAACTTTGAAGATCAAGCATGGTTGTTTCTGTAGAAGCAAGCTTCATGATGATGAATCAAGTTGATTCAAGTAGTTTTGATGATGACAAAGATGATGACAAAAATCCTAAGATAATGATTTCAAGATTGAGTCAACAAGTTCAAGATCAAGATTAATTTCAAGTTTCATGAGAAGAAATCAAGAAGATTCAACATTCAAGAGAAGTTTGGTTTCAAGATTCAAGAGAAGATGAATTCAAGATTCAAGAGAAGAAATCAAGAAGACTTCACAAGGGAAGTATTGAAAAGATTTTTCAAAAAAACAAACATAGTACAGTTTTGTTTTTCAAAAGAGTGTTTCTCAAAATTTTCTAAGTTACCAGAGTTTTTACTCTCTGGTAATCGATTACCAATTACCTGTAATCGATTACCAGAGGCAAAGTTTGATTTCAAAAGCTTTTAACTGAACTTGCAACGTTCCAATTGATTTTTAAATGGTGTAATCGATTACAATATATTGGTAATCGATTACCAGTGTATCTGAACATTGAAATTCAAATTCAATTGTGAAGAGTCACATCTTTTCATAAAATGCTTTGTGTAATCGATTACATGGTTTTGGTAATCGATTATCAGTGACAAGTTTTGAATAAAAAGTCAAGAAATGTAACTCTTCCAATGGTTTTCAGGTTTTTCTCAAGGTTATAACTCTTCTAATGGTTTTCTTGACCAGACATGAAGAGTCTATAAAAGCAAGACCTTGACTTGCATTTGAATAACTTTTTTCATATATACTTTTACAACCTTTGAATACCTTTGAACATCTTTTTGAACTTCTTCTTCTTCTTCTTACTTTGCCAAAAGCTTTCTAAGTTTTCTGGTTTCCAAACCTTGTTCTTTCACAGAAAACAAAAGTGTGCTATATCTTTTTTTATTCCCTTCTCCATTTGCCAAAAAGAATTCGACAAGGACTAACCGCCTTAATTCTTTTTGTGTCTCTCTTCTTCCTTTTCCAAAAGAACGAAGGACTAACCACCTGAATTCTTTTGTGTCTCCCTTCTCCCTTTTCAAAGAATTCAAAAGGATACAGTCTGAGAATTCTTTTGATTCTTCCCTTTCCCTTAAACAAAAGATTTCAAAGGACTAATCGTCTGAGATATCTTTTGTTTCCCCTTCACAAAGTTTTAAAGGACTAACTGTCTGAGAACTTTGTCTTAACACATTGGAGGATACATCCTTTGTGGTACAAGTAGAGGGTACATCTACTTGGGTTTTTGTAACTGAGAACAAGAAAGGGTACATCTCTTATGAATCAGTTCAAGTGGAGGGTACATCCACTTAGTTGTTCAAAGAGAACAAGGGAGGGTACATCCCTTGTGGATCTTTGCTTGTAAAGGTTTTTACAAGGTTGAAAAGAAATCTCAAGGACCGCAGGTCGCTTGGGGAGTAGATGTAGGCACGGGTTGTTGCCGAACCAGTATAAAACTCTTGTGTTTGTCTTCTTCTTCCCTACACTCTTTAATTTCCGCTATGCACTTCAATTATCGCTTTTACTTTTGTTTAAGTTTCTATTTCTGTTCTTTACTTTCTTAACATTATAGTAAAAGCCTAATTGAATCTAGTAACATTAAGAAGGACAAATTTTTAATTAGTAAAGGTTCATTAATAATTAATTCAACCCCTCCCCCCCTTCTTAATTATTCCGAGGCCACTTGATCCAACAGTTTCTTCCCTTTTTTTTACCTCATCAACAACTTCATTAGCCACCATCACCCCATCAAGCATGAATCTCCCACCAACAAAAGTGCTTTGTCGTTCATCGATTACTTTGCCTAACACCCTTCCAAGACGCATAGCCAACAATGTTGCTTTAAGTAAATCACTAATTTAAAAATAAATGTACTTAATTTTATATAAGCACTTTATAAATAAAAATATCTTAAAGAATTCTTTTCCATCTTATAATTAATGGCATGTATGCTCTTTATCCTATTCCATGGGTAATAAGACAAACACTTTTTTGTATGTTGATTTTTCTTACAAAAAATAAAGTAAAAACTCATGCATCCTACAAGAGAAATAAGCCTAAATTCCCTTAGTCCCTAAGGATTGTCCCTCTTAGGAATTAGGGCAATAAAAGGCGCATTCCCTCCCTTGAGGATCACCTTATTGGAGTGGAACTCCTTCAAGCCTTAATGAAATCCACATTTAGAATATGCCAAAACTTTTTTTATGAAGGAGAAGTTATATTTGTCCCGACCAGGGCTTTTGTCTCCATCACAATCCCATACCGCTTGCTTTATTTCTTCATCGTCAAATAAAGCAATGAGCAAAGTGTTGTCCTTTTCACCAAGCAATTTAAAATGCACTTCATCAAATTTCGGTCTCCTCCACTCTTCCTCTAAGAATGTTTGTTGAAAGAATTTCTTCATTTGTTTTTCATTTTTATAAATCATCTTCCAACCTATCATTCACTTGATCATGAAGTCCCCTCAACATATTCATTTTCCTCCTACCGTTAATCATAGCATGAAACAATTTTGTGTTACCATCCTTTTCCTTCAACCACTTGCACCTAGTCTTTTGATGCATCAACGATTCAAGCATAAGAGATACTTTCCAAAATTCATCAAATAAGTCCTTCCTTCCCAGCACTGATTCCTCACTCACATCCTTCACCTCATCTTATAAATCAATCTCATGAATTTTTTCCACCAATTCCCTTTTCTTTTGTTGAAATTTTCCAAGTTGATCTTTATTCCACCTTTTCAACTCCCCCTTAAGTAATGTGAGCCTTTCCTTTGACACATAGCCCGCCCAGCCTCTCATATTCATTCCTTTCCATGAATCCTCAACCAACTCTTTAAACTTCCCATCTTGTAGCCAACAACTTAGCACCCTATAGGATTTAAGACCCCGATCAACATTGGAATTTTTTTAGCACCAAGGGGCAATGATCTGGTACACTTCTCTTTGAAACAAAGGTTATACTTCCCAACCATTTTTCAAGCCACTCTTTAGATACAAGGTATCTATCAAGTCTATTCTTGCAATGACTATTGGGTTTATACCATGTGAACCTCCTCCTCACTAGTGGTGCATCCTCTGGTTCCATATTTTGAATGAAGTTATTAAACTCATTCATTTCAGTTCCTCCTACCTCTATCTTAAGTCTTCCTCTTCTTTCATCCATTTTCCTTATTGCATTAAAATCTCCTAACACACACCATATCCCACTTCCCAATTGATTTTTTTACTTGATGTAAATCCTCTGAAAGCTTCCTCTTCTCAAGCATAGTGCATAGTGAATACACGTACATGATCATGCTTGGATCTTCCCTTTCCTCCATACCCCTTGCACCCCAATAAATCCACTTCCAAAAAAAGAATTTTTCATTTGGAATAGCTCCTTTTTCCATGCAATAAATAGACATCCTACAACATTAATTGTTTCCCTTTCCAACCATGCAACTTCATCAACACCCCACAATGAGTGAAAGAAGCTTTTGTCCACATTTGTTATTTTGGTTTCCTGTACAAACACCACATCTATTCCTCCCTCCTCTATTATTTTTCTCAACTCTTTCTTTTTTATTCTCCCTCTCATTCCTCTTATATTATAGCTTAGTATCTACATAATTCAACCATGGTTGCACCTTCCTTTACCTCCTCTCCAAGTCTATTCCTTTTGTCCCTTGTCATTTTTCCATATGTGGATATTTTGGCAATCAAAGCTCTGTAAGTTTTAATTACACCATACATTCCTATCATTTCTCCCTCCCCCCTTTGAAACTTGTTTTCCAACTTTGTTTCCAGATATGCTTATAGGCTTTAGCTTACTGTCCATCCCCAATTGCTTTGTGCCACAAGTTTCCCCTAGTTGCTTCGAGGGTCTCATGCCTTCAATGTTTTTTGCTCCCTTTTTCTAATATTCCTTCTTGCTTCTGTGTAACCACGTTTATGCCCAAAGTCATGTTATGGGTTGAAGGTGAACTTATGTCCAACATCTTTTTCCTATAATTATACTTAGGTTTCGCAGATCCATAATCTTTAAATTTTTTTGGCCTCTAAGACCTAGCCCACATCTTCCTCCCTCGTAGCCTCGGGCTTACACTTATTAACCTCATTGTGTATACCCGCAACTGCCAACTCCTTTTGAGTTTCTACCACATATTTCCCCATCCCATAGAGTAAGTTACCTACCTCCATCTGGGCCCCACCATTTCAAACTTCCTTTGTCTGCGTCCCTTCACCTTCTGACCCCTTCTCCTCCTTTTCTACACCTATTGTTTCCCTTTCCTCAATTGTCCCCTCATTCCCTTTTTTATTCCTTTTTTTTCCTGATTTAATTTTGTCTCTCCTTCTACAAGTTATTGATCTCCTCATAGAGGGTATTTTCCTTTTGTTCATCCATTTTGCTTATGTCCCTTTGCCCAAAGTTTCCTTTTGTGTGTCTACTCCTCTACTATATTTTCTTTTTGTACAACCTAGGCATGTTATAATGTCCTCTACTCTACTTTGCCCATTTGAATTTTTCTCCACCAGTACTTTCTCCCTGGCCAACGATTGTGGTGCGCCTTTGGCTCCGCTTCCTTTTGCGACACCTCCCTAGAACCCTTTCATCTTTTATTTCTTCATCAAAGCTTGAGCATTCTGATTCACTAGAAATCCTACATTCCCCATCCAACCTGAATACAAATGATTCTTCATTTGATTCAGATTCACCCCCCTTCTGCATCTTGCATCAACATAAGCTTTTCTTCTGACTTTTGTTTTCTTCCAACATGAAGATCGCACAAATAGTGTTGTGGTTTTGACCTATTGATGTTTGTTGATCATCCTCGTTACTGAGGTTCTCACAAGTATTCTTGCTTTGTCTAGCATCGAGAAAAACATGGTCCTTTCATCAACCATAACTATAGAGCCAACATATGCTATGAGTTTGCAAAAACATCCCTGATTCCAAAACTTAAATGGAACGTCGTAACAGTTCACCCAAACCACTCAACTTCCTGCTCCCACAAAATCTGACCATGAGTACATGTGTCCAAATATCTTTTTCCACCATTCAGCATTGTTCTTCAAAGCCATCTCTATTTTTATATCTCCCTTTATAGACAACAATGCCAAATTGTCTCCCAGGCTTTTCACTTTGATTGCCTCCATGTCTTCCAAAATGAAAAACTCTTTTAGCCTTGTTGTGTTGATATTATTGCTCATCCTAGCCACCCAACTTCTTCTCAACTAGTCAATATCATTTTCCTCCATTCTCAAGGTGGTCTATTAAGTTAAAAGACATTTGTATCTTAAGGTGAATAAAGACCCTTAATTATTTTGATTACATGTAAACAAATACAAAGGTCAAAAGTTGTATCTTATGCATCATCAGAACATGTTTTGTGAGTTTGCGTCTAATTTTCCAGACGATAGCAAGCTAAGATCATGATTTTTTAGGACACTAAACTTGGCATTTAAAGATTTCACTTAATGCTTTGTGTCTAAGATTTGTTTAGCAGAGATATTCTCCTAGAATTTGTCGAATCCTATGAAGAATAAATTAAGCTCAAGCTCTAAAATTCATCAATTGCCATCAAAAGAATTGTTTTGTTGCACAAACCTACTTTTACGCAAAAAGAAGTGGTTTCTTGCTGAAGTATTCAACATGTTGGCAAAGAAGATAGGTTGGCCATTTTTTTCTTTTTTGTCTAAATTTATACAAATTCAAAAGAAAAAAATAACAAAATATCGAGCCAAAAAAAGATGGATTGAATTCGAGTCTATATTTCTTAAGTCCAATCAGACCCAACGGGCCCATCAAGTCGACACAAATAGGTTTGATCTATTAAGGTCAACATTTTCTCAGTCCATCTTGGCCTAACCCGGCAGGCTAATAGGCTAGCCCAATCCATTTTGTCTTGTGGGTCAATATTTAAGTATTTGAATAAAAAATAATAAACCCATAACTTCATTAAAATGATATATTTTATTACATTAAGCAAATGACATAATTTTAATAAATCTCAAAAAGATATATCACACTTTTTCTTCAATTTTGCTCTTATATTATAGTCTATCATTAAATTTAAGTCTTGCAAAAAATATCACATACACATAAATATATCTATGTATAACATAAGCAAGATGTGTTTGGATTTAAAAGAGACATTTTTATATTTTTTAAACACATCTCCATCCTTATTTGGTAAAACGGAAGGGAACACATCACATTTTTTTACAATTGTAATTTACTTGTTTGTTTTTCAAATTAATATTAATTTTATATTTATAATTTAGTTTAATTTTTTTATTCGGGTCCTCAAAGAAAATGATCTAATTCTATTGTTATCTCTATCATCGTCATAATATAATTTTATATTAAATCTTACATATATTTTTGTTGTTTATTGTCATACTAATTTTAAATATATTTTCTTTATAATTTGAGTTTTTATTTTTGTTTCTTATCTTGTTAAAATGAAAATATTTTAATCCATTACATGTTGATATATCACTGTGGCTCTCAAAATTTATTGGATGTGGATTTACTAATGTAACACATAAAAACTTAACAACTAATTGAGTGATACATTTTATTCAGATGTGTCATATTATTTTAATTTGAAAAAAAAAGAGACAAAATAAAATAATAATTTCAATTATTTTATAAAAAAGATAAAATGATATAGAAAAATGGCCTCTAACCTTCAGCTACCATTTATTTTATCTTTCTATCTTTACTATTCAACTTGACATTCTATAGTTTATATTTCAGTATTTTACAAATTTTATTTTTTGCATTATTATTTATTCGGTTGATTGAAATTGGGCTTACATGAGCTATTATTATTTAAATGCACCCCTCTTTGCTAAGTGCACCCCTTGCTTTTGTTTAATTTTTTGGATAAAAATACCTCTCATGGAAGCACGTCTCCGTTGATCACCAATGCAAAATAGAAACATGCTTAAATTTGTATTGGGGGTGTATTCCCAATACATCCCACGGAAACACGTTCCAGTATTAGCATACAACATTTAAAACAATGAAATAAAAAAAATGAAGGGGAAAGAGAATTAATAGAAGAGAAATGAAGAGGAGAAGGTGAGGGGAGAGTGGGTACAAGTGGGGTTACTAAAATCAGAAAAAAGGGGGTGGGATTGGGATTGGGATTGGGATTGGGGTAGTAAGATAATTATAGAGCTAGTGCGTTTAGAAATATTCTTTTTTTTTTTATTGTTTTTGTTATGTTTGTGTGTTATTTTATTGGGAAAATGGACTTAATGTGGCCCAATAGAATGAACAGCATAAAATGTTGCTTTGTGCACCAGCAGAATTTCTGGTACACCCAGCATGTTTTTAAATTTCCCATGATACCCCTCCCTTATAACTTCTTCTTTTCTTTCCTTCTTCTTATTCTTCATTCTTTCCTTCCAAACCGAAGATTTGTTCTCGTGAGAGGTCTTCCATGAGAGGTGCTCATTCGTTGTTGTGTCATTTTGGTGGAGATGTATTGTTTATGGTGGTTCATCGACAAGTGATGGTTGTGTTGGTGATTGATTTGGCCATTAACGACGGAGGTATGGTCTTCGATTTGGTTTATTTCGAGTAAAACTTATGGATTGATAATTAGTATATTATATAAAATTTATTGATTGATAATCCGTAAATTTTATATAACTTACGAATTGGTAATCCGTAAGAAACTTACGGATTGACAATCCGTATGTTACTTACGAATTGGCAATTCGTAAGTTCCTTTTTTATTTTTATAATTTTTTATTGTTTAATTAAATAAAATTAGAATTATTAATTAAAAAACTTATAAATAGATATAGTTTCAATATCCATTCGAAAGTTGTAGTTTGAAAGTGATATTAATCTTAAAAGAATTTATACTTTTAATTTAATTTAGTCGTTTTAACATAAAAAAAATTGTCCTTTTTAATTTAATGTAATATCATTAAATGCAATAAAAAAATGAGAAAATTATGTGATAGTATAATTATGATTTGGTTAGGGATTTTTTTTTGTCATTGAAATTTTTGAATGTTCTAATAATATGGACGAAGATCAATGGATGCATGACAGTATAATATCTGAAGAAGTTGATATGAATGAACAAAATGAACACGAAGCTGGTGTGAATGAAGAACATGTTAATTGTTCTGATACGTTCAATACTTTTTAGGTATTAATATGATTTATTATTATTAAAGTAAGTAAATGAATGTCTCTTGAAGACTAAACTTGTATGGATTGTATTGTAGGTGTTTGCTACCCATGATGATGTTCTAGATTGGACTCGATCTGTTGCTTATGAAATTGGTTTTATGGCGGTGATTATGAGATCAAACACAAATATTGGTATTAGAGGAAGGACCTCATTTGTTTTAATTGATTGTGAAAGGAGTGGTCAGTATAGGACCAAGAAGAAAGATTTGGTAAGAACAATTACTAGTAGTAGAAAATGTGGGTGTCCCTTTAAGCTACATGCGAAACCAGTGGTGGGAGGCGAAGGATGGATGGTGAAGTTAATGTGTGGGAGTCACAATCATGAATTGGTCAAGTTATTTGTTGGACATCCATATGTTGTCGACTGACTAAGGATGAGAAGATCATTGTTTCTGATATGACAAAGTCAATGGTAACAAGAAATATTCTTCTAACGTTGAAGGAGCACAATGCCAATAGTTATACAACAATCAAGCAAATATACAATGCAAGAAATGTGTATCATTCTTCCATAAGAGGTAGTAATACTAAAATGCAACAACCAATGAAGCTTCTTGAATGGGATCAATATATTCATTGGCATAGATTGAAGGATGAAGATGTTGCACATGATATATTTTGAAGTCACCCTGATGCAGTCAAATTAACCAATGCCTATAATTTGGTATTTTTGATAGATAGTACCTATAAAACAAACAGGTACAGGATGTCATTACTTGATATTGTTGGTGTGACACCAACAAGGATGACATTCTCGGCTGCTTTTGCCTATTTGTTGGGCTCTACAACGATTTTGAGATTTTTTTCTTCAGACATGATGCACTCCCTAAAATTATTGTTACCGACAGAGATCTAGCATTGATGAATGCAGTGAAAATTGTATTCCCTGAAGATACCAATTTGTTGTGTCGGTTTCACATTCCCTAGTTGGTAAAAAAAATGCATGGGATTATGTCATGGAAGCCTGGGGGAGTTTGGTGGATTGTCCTTCTGAGCAAGAGTTCGATAACTTCCTTATGAAGTTTGAAATTGTTTGCTCACCATGGCCAATGTTTGTTGACTATGTGAAGCAAACATGGTTAATTCCTCATAAAGAAAGATTTGTTAAAGCCTGGACGAATAAGGTGATGCATTTAGGAAATACAACAACTAACAGGTATGAAAAATTAAATATATTTTGGTATTAGGGTTCAGGGTCTAATGGATAAAAATAATTGTTTTTGTTTACTTGTTTGTGTATTTCAAATGCAAGGTTGAGTCTGCTTATTGGGCCTTAAAGAGACTACTGTAGAATAGCCTTGGAGACCTGTGTACTGTTTGGGAAGCCATGAACAACATGATCACGTTGCGACACACTAAAATTAAAGCATCTTTTGAGACAAGTACACATGTCGTTGAACATGTTTTTAAAGTTACCTTATACAAGAAACTACTTGGCATGGTATCAAGGTATGCTTTAAACTAAATTGTTGTTGAGTTTGAGTGAGTATATTATGTTGGCAAAAACCCTTCTCATTATGGATATATAATGAGAACTACTCACGGTCTTCCATGTGCATGTGAGCTAGCTATATATGTTTATGGTACCATACCACTTGACACAATCCATATGTTTTGATGAAGGCTAAGATTTTCAGACCAAAGGTTATCTAAGCTTGAAGTCAGCATAACTAAAGAGATGGAAACCATAACCAAGCGGTTTAAAGAGCTTGATGTTTATGGAAAAGTTACTCTAAAGATTAAACTTCGGGAAATTTCCTACCCTGATCTAAACTCTTTGTGTGCTCCTCCAAAAAAGGTGAAAACAAAAGGTGCTCAAAAGCAACCGATGACCAAACATCAAAGATCAACAAAGTGTGATCCATCTTACTGGGAGTATGTTGATGCATTACATTCTGTGCAAAATAGTAATTCTTCAGTCAAACGTAGTGCATCATCATCTGATCAAGCAAAACCAAGAAGGATCATGCCGATGTTGGATCAATTTCATCCACGCATTCATGATTCCATTGAAAATATTGTTGATGTCAAAGCTGATGGTAACTGTGGATATCGTGCAATTGTTTCCTTATTAGGTATGGGTGAAGATTCATGGTTTTGGTTCGCAACCATTTACTTAAAGAACTTGCAAAATGGTCTAATGAGTATATCAACTTGCTTGGTGGCACTAACAGATTTGAGAAATTAAAGTGGTTCCTACTTGTTGATGGATTATCCATGGTATATAAGTTTTTTGTTACGTTTCAATGGATTAAATTTTCTTTAAATAAATGTAATTATAACTATTACATGCAAGTTACCATGGATAAGTGGATGAATATAACTGACACGGGATATGTGATTGCATCAAAGTATAATGTCATCCTTGTTTCTCTTTCTCTCCAACAAAGCATGACGATTTTTCCTCTTAGAAGTCCACCACCAACAAATTGTTCTGTGCATCGGGTTATATGTATCGTTCATGTGTATGGCAATCATTTGGTTAAGGTAAAAACATCATCATCCTAATAATTTGAATATGTATGTCCTTATGATACAAGTATTTCTAAGAGACCGTTGTCCCTTACCGCCAATAACTTTGTTATGGTCTACACATTGTCATCATTAAGCAAAGCAGTGGCCTACACCATATATTGGTAGAATGCAGTAGTATACAAATTTGTCAAGGTTGAAAATAGACTTTGTTGATTTAGGTGAAGATTGAACATTTAGTTACTTATGCAGTGGTCATGTAATACGATAATATATGTGTATTTCATTGGACGTTCATATAATTATCTATTTTAGTTAAGCTTCAAATGATATATAATTATTTATGTTTTAGGGTTACTTGACTACCTAGGGTCTAGGGTTATGTCGCTAATTAGGGTGTATCGTTACCTGATCAATTAGGGTTTATGGTTAAGTCAGTACTTAGGGTTTACTATTACGTGACTAATTAGGGTGGTTTCATTGATTAGGGTTATTAAAGGTTTAACATCGCGTTATAAATTGGTGATTAATTTAAAATTCACATACAACATAAATGATAATAATTAAAAAGCGTATCAAATAACATTAAATAATAGACATTATTCAATCATATTGCATACATAATTGATATAAAACCTAAAAAATAATAAAAGTCTTCATGTGTCTTCCATACGTCGCCTTCGTCTCAATTGAACATATACATTTCGTTGCTCAATCACACCTTTTGTGATCCTTAGGCAGCCTTCAGCGACAGTGTATATTTCTGTTCCTTCAATCACTATCTTAGGTTGAGCAACATTTCCAACCTTTTATCTATTGCTTGGCAAGCCTCCTAGGACATTGACAACAAGGAAATTTTTTTAGGGTTAATGCATGTTCAGATAAAATGAGTAACAGTGACAACTTAAAATAAATTTTACCACTACATGTCAAGGCTGCTCTACATCAGCATGTGCATCTGCAAGAGCTTCGTCCATAGCCATTACCGCCATCGACTACTGAGGAAGATCTGGTTCAACAAATGTGTCGTCGTGCATCACGGGTAGATGTCTAGGAGGATCCCCAGGCTGTGCGGGAGTCATGAAGGGATGAGATATCATGTAAAACCACTCCGTGTAGTCTGTTGCACACTATCCGAGCGCAACACATATCTGACCCACCGGTGCAAGCTATTCAGAAAACTGAATCCATCTATCATCAATCTATTCTACATATAGACATGGAGCAGTAGGGTGCGGTGGAATGGTCTGCACATACCCAAACTGTCGCACAACCCTCTCTGATCGATGTACAACAATAGATGGACCCCAATGGATATGTTTGGAAAATAAAGAGATCAGCTCAAATTCTCTTAATGCACGGTGGTCAGAGTAAGGAATCCAGCACACAGAATCAAACGTCAATCTATCTAGACGCTTACGATACATCGACACTGGCAATGCCCTTCCTGACTTCCAACGACAAGCACGTGGTTTCCTCTCATCATAATCTTTAGCAGAAATAAAAGAAGCAACAAAAGGAAAATGCTCGTAGATCCAACACTGCACATATTTAAAAACAACAAAACAATACTCAATATAAACTAAAGAACTAAAAAAATTAAAAGTACTTGTAAAAGTGTGATATATCCTGCAAGTTTTCTGGCGCTACTCTTTGACACATCATTCAAATTCTCATACATATGGACCAGTGCAGCAGCTTTCCATGCATAGATTCCACTCTACGTTAGGTCACGAAATGCGTCCAAGAATACCACATGAACGTGTGTGACACTCTTGTTAGCAAAAAGTGTGCAACCTACCAGATGCAACAAATATGCTCGAGCTGCTACAGTCCATTGTGTTGCGTCACATTTGCATTGATATATGTCTCGCAGCTAGGATAGTCGAACATATGCCCCATGGCATTGTACTGTCTCAGCTCTTGCCTCTTCAAAACTCATTTCAAGCAATTCAACTAAAAGGAAGACGACATCATCCACATGAAGAGCCTCAAAGCTATGGAAGGTGCCTGTAATGGGCAGAAGTAGCAATGATGCTACATCATCCAGGGTGATAGTCTCATCTCCTATCGGCAAATGGAAATTACTAGTTTTCTTATGCCACCTCTCCGCAAAAGTAGAGATAAGTCCTTGATCACCAGTGTCCAGCAAACATGCGATTAGAGGACTTAATCCTGTGGCAGCCACTAAGCCTTCAATATCTGGAGCAAGCCTGCCAAATTTCTCTACCTTCCTTTCATAGGAGGACAACTTCAACTCAGGACGTTCCTAACAATAAAAATTTTAATCATTATAACAATAATAACAAATAGTTATGAAAATATTATTTATCAAAATATAAATACCCCTCTATTCCAAATTGTCACTGTCATATGATAAACATAGTCCATCAAAACTGATTTATCGTGGGGTCCGCCTGGAAAACCCTCGACATCAGTAACTACATCATCAACAGCTGTCTCTACAGGCTCTTCATGCACCTCATCAGCTACATGATACACATGCTCGACATCCTCAGCAATAGGTGCAACTTCATGTTGCCTACGTGCAGATGTTGTGGGCCTTTGTCACTGGGGGCTTCATCCGCATCACGACTCTCTAAGGCTCTTCATATAATTCTACCTAAAGCCCGACCCAAACCTCTGGTCTTAACCATAATTTGCACATTAAAACAGCCATAACAATTAATGTCATTCTTCAAATAATATTTCACTTTCATTAATATATATTTACCAATTTATTATTTAACTTTTTTGATACTTTTATATATTCATAAATCAATATACAATTTTTAAAAAAAATATTTATAGACTACACACCACTAATTCTAGTAAACTTAAATATATGATAAAAATCATACAAGTAACTATTTCAAATTTCAAATATAATTAACTTGCATAAACAAATAACAAAAAATAATAATTTATTAAATTAAATAATTATTACTAACCAACTTAAAAAAGAAATTTAATTAATTAATTAAATACATATTAAAAATATACAACAATATTTATTTTTTATTTATTACATAAATATTATAACAACTAAATTATTAAATTGTTAATTATAAATTATTAAATTATTAATTAATTAACTAAAATTAATTAAATAATTAATTATGTAAATTATATGAATGATTAATCCGTGTATAAGCCATATGGATTGACAATCCATATCACTTATATGGATCCCCAACCACACTCAACAATGGCAATGACAGCACACAAACAACCACAAAGACGAAGAGCTACTTACGCCGCGAAAGGAGAATATGACGATGATTGTGATGGAGTGACCGACGGCACCAATGGCGGTGGCAACGACGAGAGAAGAAGACACAATGAATGAAGGAGATAGCGGCGCAACCTGTACGGACAACCCGAGGGAGAAGGAGAGTGAGAGGAAAAGGGTTTTTAAAATTAATGTTAAAAACATTTTTGCTACTTCACATTATTTTTGCTAAGTGCACCAGCATTTCTGTTGGGTGCAAGAAGCACTAGCCAAGGAGAAAACTAAATTGTTGGGCCAAACTTTAACCAATGTAAATTGTTGTGCAATATGATAAAAATATGGAAGCAATATATACAACATTATAAAAATATTGATCAAAATGTACAATATTTTGAAAATATGAGGATAAAATGTGAGAAAAAATAATGAATATATAATAAAGTTATATGAATGATATTTGTTGTCTTTGAACCTCTTGGATAATGTCATTGTCAATCTCAAACCGTCATTAATCTCCTGTAACTCAACCCTATCGCCCATGTCACGCATGCAAGCCCCCATTACACAACAACTAATCTAAACTCTTCGATTCTTAATATTTATTTAGTTCCTTCGTAATAAAATATTTGTAGAACAATTATCAAGCCTTATTTTATTCACGCTAAACCTAAATGGGTATTTTTTTAAAAGGAAAATGAATAATGTTAATCCCAATTTTGAGTGCATGCGTAAGACTAGAAGATAGATAAAAATATACAAAAATAAAATAAAAGATGCAATTATTAATATGATAAAACAATATTAAAAAAATGTGATAAAAATTTGAAAAGAAAGAAATAAGTATCGGCATTGGGGCAATCGAAGGATATACAGAGACGAGACTTTCTCCAATGGGGCCATAAGCAAATCATATAAGTGAGTCTAACATCACACTTTAACTTAAAACCTTAAAGATAGATTTATGGGTGTTCTCTTCACTTATATGGTGTTTAACTTTTTCATTCTTATTCAATATGAGACTTCATCTCACACTTGTACAATAACAATATTTTAATTATTGTGATTTATCCTTTTTAGATCACATAAAGAAAAAGAATAAAAATGTATAGAAGAATATAGAGTAAAAGTGTGCTATTTAAATAGATAAAAATAAATTATTTAAAAATATATACTAATTCAAATATTAAATTTAACTTACATTAAAATTTTATTAAATTATTTTTCTTAACAAAATTATTTATTTATATGTTAATAAAATTATTTAACTTTTAAGAAAACTAATACAAGACGAAGAAAAATTCTTCCACCACATTTTTCTCTATCTCATTTTTTAAATAAATATTAAAAATATAGTATTTTCTTCCTATATTTCCTCTGATTTCATTCTTATTTATGTATGTTAAATTCTTATTTTTTCATTCATCCGTATAAATCAAACTCACATATGAATAGGTTTTAATATTTCACGCACACACACTGTTGAACCAACCGAGCTAGACCTTTTCATTACTCTTATTTTTTTTGTTGAATTAATTAAAAAAAAAAAAGCAAAACTGATAGAAAGTTTCATAAATCAAGTACAAAACAGATTATGTTATTCATCTACACAATACAATCTTGAAAGAAGTTTGCGGGAAAGATGAGACTGGTGACAATTCATGACTGAAGCATGCTGGTTGTTTACTGATTACAATCAATTAGTATATGGGGTTGTAATATTTATTGTATTGTACCGAATTTCAGCACATCATGTGTTGGGTTTTGCATCTCCTAATTCAATAAAATTAGTTTGCCTTCAATAAAGCAAAAGTGATGGAGTCTGCGAGCTAAAAGTTTGCATCTAAGACAAATTTGTAAGTTTAAGTATTATTATATTATAGATGAGTTAAAGTAGTATTTGATGTAATTATTTTAATTTTTCTTACTTTGAAAAGAAGTTTGATTAAATACATTATCTTGAAAACACTAAAAAAAATTACAGATTAAAAATAATTTTAAGGAGAAACTAGATGAAGTGAAGTTAGCTAGAGGATAAAAACTTTTTCCCTCACTCTGTTCCCCACACTGATCTTTCTTTTGTCTCTGCACTTTCTCTTTTTTTTTTCTATCTCCTTACTCTCTCTCTCTCTCTCCCCACTTTTTACTGAGTTTCTTTTTAAAGTTAATAGAGAAAATAAATTTTATAAAGGATAACGATACTCCTGGTCTGCAGTTCATTTTTGGGTAGATAAAATGGATGCAAGAGAATTATAGAAAGACAAGCAAGGAAGAAAATTTTATTTATGGGCAGATAAAATTGATGGAAGAGAATGATAGAAAGGAAGAAAAAAAATATCGACTATGGAAGGATGGTTTTAACAACACTTTTTTTCTAACATTTTTTTTATTGACTAAAATTTATTATAAATTACACATGTTTTAAAATCTTACTTTTAAATCAAGAGGGACATATAGTCATTAAGCAAGAATGAGACCTATTAAAATTTATAATTTTTAATAAATTTTAACTAATAATAAAATAGAGAGTGTATATTAAAAAGAAAGTAGAGGTTACAAAGAATAATTTTACTACCATTTCTCTCAAAGTCTCAACGTCACTAACGGATTTACATGGAAATTAATGGGGTAATTGTTCTTACAAACTAATTTTTTTACTTAAATATATTAAATAAATATTTTGTTGTCATCATAAAAAAAATAGATTTTGTCTTCATAAGATAATTTTTTAATAAGATGAATGTAAATAGTTGTAAAAGATAAAAGAGAAAATAAATTAATATTAATTTTATCACTTTATTCTTTTAAATCTTACTGTTTTTAATTTTTTTTTATTACCATTTTTAATAAATCTTATATATTTTTTTGTTTGAAAAATATTGGACTATTTTTGTCCTACTAAAAAATTTCTCAATCCGCCGGTGCTCAAAATGAAATATGTTACCGACTTCTTGTTCATTAGAATGTAGAGTCTGGAAGATAGATAAACCAGGGGCTGCATGGAAAATGGGTACAGTATATATATATATATATGTAAATTAATGCTGCTTCAATTAATTACTTACTATACCTTCCTTTTGAAATCTAGACACTAGACATGGTTATGGTTACCCTTCACCTCTTGCCTCAGAGTAGAGTAATTGTTGCATTTAACTAACCCAACCACAATCCATTATTACACTGAATTCATCTCAACTACCCAATAATAAGCACCACCACATGCCCCTTCTGCAATTGCACTGCACCCCATAGACACATAGCCCCCCTTCTCCCATATATAAACCCAAACCCACCACAGTGTCTCAAAACACACCACACCTTCAAACCCTAACCCTAGAAGAAGAAAAAAACCACAACCACCACCATCTAGGGTTTTTCTTTTTCTCATGGCTAGTTTGTCAACTAGGATTTTCTTCATCATGTCCCTTGTGTGCCTGGCTCTCGGTCCAATGGCACAAGGGGAAATGACATGTGGCCAGGTTGTGAGCAACCTGACCCCATGCATCTCCTATGTGGTGTATGGTGGAACCAATGTTCCTGAACAGTGCTGCAATGGGATAAGAAATCTCTATGGCATGGCTCAGACCAAACCAGACCGCCAAGCTGTTTGCAACTGCATCAAGAACGGTGTTAGGAACAGTGGCTTCAACTACTCTGACTTCAACCTCAACCTTGCTGCTAACCTTCCCAAGAAATGTGGGGTCAACATTCCCTACCAGATCAGCCCCAACACAGACTGCACTAGGTATTTGTTACAATGTTGTTATAATTAATATATATATATATGTTCAAATTAGTACTTAATTTGCTTAAACTATTATTTATTTATGCTTATAGTTGTGCTCCTCATTCTAAGTTTTAGCTGCTACAAGGAAAAACTGTAAGTTTTAGTTTCTACAAAAATTTTAAGACAGTTTATGGCTTGCAGAAAGTTTTTATAGCGGTTTTATACCAACAAAAAGTTTCTCTGGTGTTAACAACAGAGGTCAAAACTCAACTCTTATATTTAATGTTATAATATTTTCAAACTATATATTTTGCTTGGACTATTCATTTGTTCCTATAGATGTGTGCTCCTCGTTTCAAGATTTAGTTTCTATGTGAGAAAACCATTAAATCTTATGTAATTTTTGTGATAGTTTCTGTTTATCACTGGTAGAAAGTTTCTATAGTGATTTTGCTCAACTAAAAGGATTTTTTTGGTGTTAACATCAAGAACCAAAACTTAATTAACTTTTATATTTTTAGTTTCTATACTAGAAAACCATAAATGTTAGTTTCTATGCAGTTTTTTGCGACAGATTATCATTGTCAGAAATTTTTATAGCAGTTTTACACCACCAGAAAGTTTTCTGGTATTAAAAAATGATCAAAATTTAACTGTTATCTATGTGAAAAAACTCAAGTTTACAATTTTTTCATGTAGGGACTAAGATTATAGTAGTATAAGATTATTAAAATTTAAAACGAAGACCACTGTAAAGACAATAAGTACTGAATTAATTAACCAATTATTTTTTGTTGTGCATCTTTTTTCAATGTGTGTGATGATTCTTTTTTGTTGTGATGCAGGGTGCAGTGAGGTTGGTGCATATGATGTTTATGTTAGCAGTGTTAGAATAAGAGGCCACGTGACATGACAAGGGAATGGCTAGAAATTGCTTCTTTAATGTACTAGTGCTCTTGTATTATGTCTGTGGTTATATATATTATATAGTGTGTAACTGAGGTTATGGTGCTGCTTGTGTAGCATGCATATGTAGGCATTAGTATAAGATCATAGGAAGCTATGGGAAGAAACATATGGTTGTGTAAGCTGTTGTTGTCACTTATTTAATGATATGAGCAGTTTGGGAAATATAATTTATAATTTCAGAGCTTTATTAGACATGATTTAATAATTATCGTACCTCATGAGTGATACGTACGTCTATTTCTTTGTTCCTTGACTTTAAAGTGCTATTATAGGGGAAAGTGAGGTTTCCAAAACTATCGGCATAACATTTGATGAAAAACTTTGGATCAAAATTTGGGGAGTACTGATCTCAGCTAATTGAGGAAATTAAGCATTTAAATCATAATGACTCACTTTACTATCAGGAAGTTGAGATGTACAACTGGCTGGTCAAATCGGTTCGACTTTGAACTAGACCAAGATTGAATCAAGGACTTTCCCATTAGTTTGTATGTGGTTTCTAAATCGATTGTGACATGGCGATGTAAGTTTGAGGGAAAATCAATGGTTCTCATCACCTTTGGCAAAACGCACAAAATACGGCATCGAGAATCTCTGATCTCAATCAATTTTATCTCTTCATAAATTGAAACCTAGTTTAATCATTAATTAGAGTATAAATAGTCACTTTTATCTCTCAACGTGTAATTCACCAAAAAATACGTTCCTGAAATATGAAAATACAAAATTTAATCCCTGAAAGTATAAAAAGTGCGACAAATATATCTAGTCGTTAACTTATGTCCGTCACCATTAATAAAATGACCTACGTGATACGGAGGGATAAATTTATCATTAAAATGATGGTCAACGTGAGTTGTTAACATAGAGACATATTTGTCATAATATTTTTTTTTCTTTTCATCTTCCCACTCCCATTTTGAAATGTGTTCTGAAAAATGAAAATATAAAATTTAGTTCCCGAAAGTATAAAAAGTGTGACAAATATATTCGGACGTTTATATTGTGACTAATTATTATTATTATTATTATTATTATTATTATTATTATTATTATGTGTTTGTAATTTACTGTTCCTATTCATTTAGTACTTATGCAATATTTTTAAATTTTTCTTTATATATATATATATATATATATATATATATATATATATATATATATATATTTCCTTGCCAAACCTTAATATTCACTGTTAAAAAAAACTTTATCTTATATCTTATAATTTTATCAAATTTCTTCTAAATTTCTCACTTTTAATCTTTAAAATTATTTCATATCTCAATTCCAACTTAAATACCCTTATATTTAGATTGAAAATAATATGTTTAGAGTTTTGAGTAGAAAAAACACAATCGGTCGTGGGATCATATTTATTTATTTACTATTTTTAAAAAAAATAACTTAATCAACTATTTTTTTATAAAAAAAAAAACGTCTCACAAAATTTAAACTAGATAAAACTAAAGTGGAAATATATGTTTTTTCCTTAATCAATAAAATGTGTGTGTGTGTATATATATATATATATATATATATACCTCAAATATGAAAGAATCCCTTCGATAAACCTTATATGCTACTACTCGAGATAATACTTATTATACATAATATGAATGAAATGAAAACAGAGAACCCAATTAAATTTAAATAAAAAAATACAATAATGCTCAAACTAATACAAAGGTTAACTTCAAAACAAAAAAAAAAAAAAAACTAATATATACATTTATTTTTTACCTTTGGGACGTTGAGTTGTATCTCTCGCTAATTTAGGGACTGCAGCAACCATGCATTCCATTTGACATACTGTGACAGAGTACGTAATAAAGATTAATAATTAATTAAAGAAACAAAAAAATTCAAGAAATAAAATGCTTTCATTTTTAAAATGGTAACTCAATTTTTTTATATCATAAAACTAAAGAATTTTATTTTATTTTGAAAAATAAGTAGTTGTATTGATTAATTAAAAAATTAATTAACAATTTGATAGATGGATAAATAGATAGATAATCAAAGTATAAGAGTTCAAATCTTAAGCTGTATTTTATTGTTTTTTTAATCCATTTTTCCCTAACTTCTCTCCTATAGAATTTATTATTAACGCTCGGATATATTTGTCACATTTTTTATACTTTTAAGGATTAAATTTTGCATTTTCATTTTTTAGGGACGCATTTGTCAGCAGAGTGGGAAAACGAAAAATAAAAAAAATACTATGACAAATATGTCTTTATACTGTCAATCCACGTTGACAATCATTTTAGTGACAAATTTATCTCTTCGTAGCACGTAGACTGTCTTATTAATGGTGACGGACGAAAATTAACATCCGGATATATTTGTCATACTTTTTACACTTTCAGGGACTAAATTTTGTATTTTCATCTTTCAGTGACGCATTTATCAGCGAATTACACATTGAAGGACAAAAGTAGTTATTTACCCTTAATTATATTACTTTTCATTTTCAAATATAGTCATTTATGCTAAAATATCAAAAAGATAATATGAACTTATATGTGTTGAGTTTGCTCTACTAATTTAATTTTACTTATTAAAGATTTTTTTTTTTAGATTTTTCTACTTTTCAATGTTACTAATTCAATGCATTGCAGCTGATTCTTATTTCAAAACCACGTTTATCAATCATCATAGCCTTGTTGTCTCTTTTAATTAATTTTATTTCATTTAATGAGTTTATTACTAAAATATCATTTATTTAATATGAATTTTAATTTCAAACGACTTATTTTCCTTGATATTATATTTTAATAAAGAACACTTCAAAAAATAACTTATTTTTTAACTGGGATTGTGAAATTAATTGTTTCCTTCATTTCATTATAATTATCGTATGTAAGAGAAAAAAATAATCATTTTAGCTTTTTAATTTAATATTAATTATTTTTCGCTTATATTTTTTATAATATTAAAGGTGAATAACAAAATTTATAAATAAATTAATGATATAAGATTAATTTTATAAAATTATTCTCTTTTATTTTTTATTTTTTTGCGGAGGAAGGAACCAACTAAGTTGGCGTAAAACCGATGTTTTTCTTCTTATATTCGAATTTGGAGGGAGGACCGTTTATCAATATATCATCAATACCAATATCGTTTATGAACCGAGGCTTCCTACCCATCTCAACACATCCACAAATAGCTGAACCCATCACAAATTCCTGTCACACGCAACCTTTACAAACTTCACCTGATCCTCACCAAAAACAACGAAATACATCCCTAACAAATAAGTACGTACACTTCAAACAAACCTCAGAATTGAACCACCGAAACCATAAACGCAAACAGAGCAATTTCCATGACCCTATGTCCCTACACCAAAACACAAAAATTTCACTACCCTTCTTCATGCACAACCACTTTAAAAACTAAACACACGAACCCTCAATCTCATCATTTCGGAAAACCCAAATTTAGCATACCTTTGCCGACATAACAAAACTGAAGCCTCTGCCCAGCCACGAAAAACACCACACCAAAAAGACGTGCCCTCCCACAACCAAGACACCGACCAAAGGCCATTGAATTACATAGCATCAAGCTAAAGTTGCAAGGGCCAGTAGTAGTAGTAGATGGACTTACTGATCAAAAAGACAGAATGAACTAAAGAAAGTTTACAGTGACTCGTTGTTAGGCCTCATAATGCTCATGAAAAGTAAAGGATAACTATATGCCATTTGAACTCCAACAACTTGTGTTTGGAGAAGTACATGTGCTATCTGCTACATCTGCTACATAATATACAACAAAGAAAACAAATAGTTCTGTTTGCCTCGCATGAATTTCATGGTTTCACTTAAAAAGAAACCTCCTAATACTAACCACTCCTAAATTAGAATGAATGATGTCTGTTTACCTTAACAATATATATACACACTTGGTTACCCAAAATTCCATACTTTGCGGAAGAACTGGGATTGATCAGGGTTGCGACTGCATCAAGGTCTGAAATTTAGGGTTTGTTTGGGTATCACAGCTCTAGCTTTATAAGCAGCTAGTTAAGTTATGGGGTGAAATTCAAGGATAGCATGTTTACTTAGTTGCATTAGATTCGAAATCCAAAATATGTCTATCAATCCGGTCTGCAAAACTACTTATTGACAGTCTTAAAATTCTGTTTTCTTCTCTCAACAAGTCCAGCTCTTTCTTTAACTCATTGTTCTGCTCTTCAAATCGGGTATTTGATAAAATCTGTGTATAGAGAAGTTCATTTTCCTCCATTACTTGGTCTATTTTCATCTTCAATTCAGTGTTTTCCACTTCTAACATGACATTCTTCTTTGTTATATCATCCTGCTAATCAAAGAAGCTAATTTTATATGTAATGACTTAATGTGGAGAAGAAAAGATAAAAATCAATAATCTATGACAAGACCCAAAAGATTGAGGTAGAATAAAATCTCACATCATAAAAGCTCAACTCAGGGGGAGTATCCTCCACTATGAGTTTTTCACCATTGAACTCCTGATCTCCGCCTCCTTCATTAGCAATACTGATAGTTGTGGGGGCATCATCAACTAGCACTTCCAGGTTTTCAAGATTCATTTCTTGCTCTCGACATACTTTGTCACAAATGTAATTCAGGGGAGTATCCTCCACTATGAGTTTTTCACTGTTGACCTCTTGATCTCCGCCTACTTTGTCAGCAATACTGGTAGTTGTAGGGGTATCCTCAACTACCACTGCCAGGTTTTCAAGATTCATTTCTTGCTCTCTACCTACTTTGTCACAAATGGTTAAATCCGGGGGAGTGTCCAACACCATCAGGTTTTCGGGATTGATTTGCTCTCTATATTCTTCATCACAAGTGCTCAACTTTGTGGGGGTGTCCTCCACTACCTGATTCTCCAAATCATCCTCGTCCACTCTATGTACTTCTTTCTCGATACTAAGCTGTAACCCTGAATTTACATCAGGAGCATTGTAATAAAAGAAATTCAACTATAAAAAATTTATTAATATTTAAACTTCAAACTAAAGATAACCATCTTAACAATTCATACATTTGAATTGATGACTTGGATTGAATACCAACAGTCCAACATTAAAATCGTGTCAAATAAGGTTTGGCTCAAAGGATAAGATTGTCTTGACTCTCAAGTTTGCTGTGGCTGGTGGCATGCACTAACCTTAGAATGGAGCAACTCCTCCTATAAACTTTTAGGAGCAGGATCACCTGCAGTTCAAGCAGAAACTGCAGGCTCCTGCAGTTAAAACTTAAATCAAAGGGGTCCAAAAATTTTGAAGTAACATTTTGAATCATTATTTAATGCAAATAAATCATTTTTTCTTGTGAGCATTTTCTGCGTTTGAAAATTCTACTGCAACCACCACAATCCAAACTTATATGCACCAGAAATTTAAAAATAAATAATATATATATATATATATATAACTCACACTAGATGGTGTGCTAATTGAACTGCTTTCTACACTTTGAAGCTCTTTGTTGTCACCTAGCAAATCAAGTGCTTCTTTGATTACCTCTATCTGTAACTCTCCAGAAGTAGGTTCGAGTTTCCAAATCACCTGCACACAAATACATATAAACAAAAGGAATTATAACCCACTTTTCCTTCCTCCATTTTTTTATTAGGACTTCAACGTGACATAAAACCAAGGTAACTGTCATCAATTCAAACACCAAATTTATTATCTGCAGATTCATACTAAAGCCTAAAAGACTGGAGAAGAGAAATGCTTTGCTACTTCAACCATCCAATCATCAAATAAGGACTGAATATAGCATAAAAATGGCAGTACGTCAAGACAGACATATGTTCTCTCCACCTTCCATGTTATATGAGTTAGTGAATATAAACTCAACATTCAAATGATTTGTAAGCAAGTTTCTAAGTTACCTGGTCATCATCCAAGTCTTTAAACCATGAAGTACCCCGCTTAGATTTTGTATTATCCCATCGACACACACGAGGAAAGGTCAAATCATGATCTTGCAATTGTGGCCGTACTAACCTAAAATAAGACAATGCATATAGCTTTTACAATTAATCTAAATATGAAAAGAAAAGAGAGGAAAAAAAACACTAAAATAAATCAAATCAACATCAATTTAGTCTTTGAGAATTTATTTACATCAAATTGATCATACTAACCTTCAACTATAATCCAGTTAAATAGATACTAACTAAAGCTATATTTGGAAGTCCATTCCCTAACCCCCAAAAGTACATTCAATGGAAAAGTAACAAAGGAGTTATTTCCATGAACGTATGTTGAGCCCCTCTCTACCAGAGATCCAAACATGTGCTAAATTACTAAATACATGGAAATGGAGGACTAACTTCCTTCTTACAGGAGTCAAATTTGTAAATAAGCACAATCTTTATAGACGAGCAAAATATCAATTTACGCAATAAACTAAAAATAAAAATAAGCCACACATCTCATATATATGATCAAAAGAACAACATTCACAAATCATTATTTAAGACCCTCTTTATTATTAGCAAGGTTTTAAATTGTGGTTGTGATTATAGTTTCAGTACAATTCTTGATATTGCAAAAAATTACAAACAAATGTGACAAATACGGCTGGAATCGCAAACTCCCCAACCTTTGATATTGTAGCCACAATTACGGTTACGGACCATCTTCTCTTAAACCTTGATTATTAGTAGCATGCTTAGTTCCACATCTCATATATGGTTTTTCACATTTCTAAGAAGCTAGTAGTTATAGCCTCTACATCCCAGACGTGATTTTTCTTGCTTACTAAGAAGCTAATAGTTATAGCTTCAACATCCGATAAGTAATTTTTCATGTTTACTAAGAAGCTAGTAGTTATAGGCTATAGCTTCTACATCACAGACGTTCTCCAAACGTTTTCAAACACGCATTGCTTCAATTTTTGAAAAGCCAATTTGATTGTCCATAAATATATCAAGTACCAACTTTTACTAAAGGCCTTGTAGCTAACATTCTTCACATCAAACTAGACATAGTGAAACACGCTTACTTGGAGAAAAATAAGACAGCCTCCCACATACCGCACATTATGCTCCTTCCTCTTATCCAGCCACTGACACAAATCATCAACAACAGCAGCTCCCCAAGCAAAACCCGAGACCTCATCCAAATCCTCAAAAAACCGCAAGAAACGCGAATCCACCTTCCCATCGTTCGAAGCGAGAAACGTCCCTATCGTGTAGAGCAAGAAGCACCTCACAAAATCCTCACTCACATCTTCCCCAATCCAATCCAACCTATTTTCCAGAAAACTCATCGCCACCTTCCTTTTTGCTTTCGTTGCTCCGTACGACTCTTCTAAATCAGAGAACGGTTCCTCTTCGGTGAAACTCACGGGGCTACCGGCAACCGGCAGGCCAAGTATAAGAGCGGCGTCGAGCAGAGTCATCCGAATTTCTTCGCCGGAGCGTAGCACAAACGGGCGCCGCTCGCGGCTCCACGCGTCCATGAGCTCCGTGAGGAACACCTTGTTCAGCAGCGTGTGGTTCGGAACGAGGAGAAGGTTCCCGAAGCCCGTTCGCGAAACCGCGGATCTCTGCTGCGGTGTGAGCAGCTGCACGCGCCTCGCGTACGACCGCAGGGAAAATCGAGTGCTGAAAGGCTTCGTCTGAAAGAAAGAAAGAAAAAAAAGCGCGAAATTGAGACCTAAATTGAAATTCGAATGAAATTGAAAGTGGAATTTTGGTTTTTTCTTACCGGTTCTGGTCCTTCTGGAGGATTTGAGAGGCCGATGGCGGAGATTCTGGTGGATTTTCTCATCGGAGAAAGGATATTCCGGCGACGGAGAGAAGAAGTGCTGAGAACAAATAAATGAAATTGAAAAAGAATGCATAGAGATGTGAATAGCAGCGAACGAAGGGAACAGAGGAGAAGCTTCAAAATTGGATGAGGCGCCAAAATAAATAAATATAAAAATTAATAATAATTATTAATATTTCTCTTTTTTAGTTTGTCTCAATCAACGGCTCCACAAAAAAAAAAGATTATCCACCAAAAAGAATTTTATATAATTATCTGATTATAATATTTTTTATTATGTGTGATAAGTTTATTAATTTTAAAATAATTTAAAATTTATTTATGATTAAATAAATTTTAATTTTTTCTATGAAATCTTATATTTCTATTACATGTTTTATAAAGAAAGTGTTGAATGTGAATGTTTTTAAAATTTTTTAAAACATTAAATGTGTTTATATTTTATTCAATACTTTTTATATAAAATATTCAGAAAAATTACAAGAAGACTTATCACTTTATATATCTATTAGATCCTATCATTTTTTTAGATTTCTCACAAGTATTTTCTTATTTAAAATGCAATCAAATAGTAAATACAAGTAATTTAATGATAAAAAAAATACAAGTAATTTTTTGGGGAAAAATTGAACTTGATTCTTTATGTTGCAAGACTAGCCCGCTAATTATTTATTAGATCCAATACTCGTTTCAGATCATAAAATTAAATTGTAATTTAAAAAAATCTTCATAAATATTTCTATACTTTAGAATAATAGATTATTATTTAAGTTCTATATAAACATACACTTCAATTATTATCATTATTATTAGAATAATATATTATTATTTAAGTCCTATGCATAGATTAATTTTTTGAGATATAAAAAATTCATTTAAGAGACTAATATTTTTTAACAATTATTCTTTCAAATGCACAAACTCAAGGAGGAAACTTCAATCACATGCTTAAAAAATCATAATTATTTATCCGTCATATCACACTATTTAATTTACTTATTATTATTACTACTAGTTTTGTAGCAATACATCGTATGAGTATATTTTCTTCTTCTTTCATGAATCATTTAAAATTTATTAATGATAATAATAAATTAATGTTTTTCAAATTATTAACAATTATAGTAAATAAGTATTATATTTATTTAGAAAAAATAATTACTTATTTAATTCCTTCTATCTTTATTTTGACATCAATTTTATTATTTAAAAATTAAAACATAATATTGTAAATATTTATTTTTAAAATAATCAGAATAACAAGATATTAGCAATTTTATCATAGAAAAAGGACAAATATCAAAGAAAGGAAATGCAATAGCCTTGTCCATAGGCTTCAAATTGCAACAATTTCAACGGTTGATTGGAACTTCAAATAAGGTCCCTTCAAAATGAGCGAATAGCACAAGAAACACAAAATGCAAACATACATAAATAACTGCATAATATATTTTTTTACTAATAATATTAATTATTAGTTTATTAATTATAATTATTTTTTTTTTGCACATAACAAGGCTGAAAAAGCGACCTACTAAAAAATATAATCCTTTACCATGTGTTTAGATGGGGGATTTAAAAATTTCTAGGAAATTCAAATACCCAACATTTTGATTGTCTTTATTTAAATTCTTTTTATTTTTTAAATGTTTTGTTTGTATGAGGCAATTCAATTTCTTGTATTTTAATTTCCTTGTTTGGATAAAGTAATTTAATTTCATTGAAATTCAAATTCAAATTTTCATTTTTTAATATGTATTTAAAAATTAAAATTTCAATATTGAATGAAAATGAATGAATCACTTTTTAAATAGTTAAATATTTAAAATAAATTTAATGCTATACAATATTTAATAATTAATTTTTTTAATATTTAATAATTAAATAATAAAAATAATTTTAATGCTAAACAATTTTGAATCTTACATAATATTCTTGTAGTAACACAAAAAAAATTGAATTAAACAATACTGCAAAATTGAAGATAAATGATATGTAATTCATTGTTGTTGTTAAACAAGATTCAAAATATTAAATTTAAAATTTCATCATGTCCACTTCACTCCCCACACCTCCCAAACCACTAAGCAATGCACCCAACAATACAAAACAAAACTCCACAGAGGTTCTCTGCCGCTATAAGTTGCTAACTGTGAATTTGAATTCTCCAAAAGTATCATCAATGTTGAGAGTGAAGGGAGGGAGCAGGCAGTCGTGGGTGGGGCTCGGCATCGCCGTTTGGGTCCAGATCGTGTCGGGGAACATATTCACCTTCCCACTCTACTCTCACCTAAGAAGCATGGACGCGACTCATCACCGGCGTGTCCCGGGTCGAACTCGCACCAGACACGCATGCGGGTACAACTCCGGTGCGACGCGGTGTCCGTCGCCTTCGTCGTCACCGGACACGGTTGAACAGTAAGACACGCGCGGTTGGATGCGGCCCACCACGTAGACACGCGCGTCGCGGCCCATTAAGCCTTAGGCTTTTTTATTATTTATTTAAAAATGTTTACCAAAAGAATAGTTCTTCTGCGTCTTCTCCTTGTTGTTCCCGCAAGCGCCTCCATTGCTGCACAATGCCGCGTTCGTTTCCTTCCCCGCGCAGGTAGGTCCTTGCTTCCTATTTCTTCTCTAGTTTTTTCTCGTTGCCTCTGGTTTTTCTTGCTGCCTCTGGTTTTCCTTCCGTGTTTAGTGTGAACTATGTGGTTCCACTTTGTTCTTTAAATGTTTTACACATTCTCTCTCTTTCTTGTTGTTATCCATTGGGTGTTATCGGCTGGGTGTTGGATGTTGCATGTACCCCACTTCTTTATTTTATTGTAAAAACAAGTTTCTCTCTCTTTCTTTCTTTTTCTGCTGCTTCTTTATTTTATTGTAAAAAGCAAATTTCAATAGTTTTTGTGTTCACTTCATCATCAACATAAACTCACACCATATTAACTGATTTTAGGAGACGTTTAAATTAATAAAAAAAATTGATTAAACACTTATTTAATAAAATGAGATTATTCAAATAAAGATAAATTGAATTTATAAGACATTCATATCATAAGGCATATTTATAAGCTCAACAAAGCTCTCTAGAAGCTCTACCAAATCAAATGCCCCTATAATTGCATAGGCTTATTCTATTCCTAATTATTCTTTTCTAGATGTCTAAACTATGCTACATATTTTAAGAGCCATGTAAGAGAGAATAAATGAATAGCAGAAAGTTTAAATACTTGTCAATTTTGTGTGCCTTGTTAATCAGGCTGCACAAAATATGATTTATTTGCAATTTAAGGGTTGCCACCTAAATGACCAAAAATGAGGCTTCAATGTTGCATGCATCGCCAATGAGTGTATTATGTAACTAGATTTCTCAAGAAGGGAAGCAGAGTGTGTTGGTCATGTTACTATTCTAGGAAGTTGGAAAATATGCAGCATTGTGTCAAGAGCTAAAAAATATAAAAAGTAATTTTTTTCTTTATTTTATTGTAAATCTTATGATAATATTTTTTAGCAGATGCCATTAAAAAATTACCTTTCTTGTAATTTTTTTTATTTTCTTATTTATTCTTAAAAAAATTATTTGCTAAGTAATTAAAGAAATAACAACATACATATTACAGAGGGAAAAATTATAATAGATCACTTTTACATTAACTTTTTTTTATAAATTCAAATTTTGAATGTTTCGGTTCATAAACATTTCACACATGCCTATGAATTTGAATGTTTCTTTATTTTCTTATTTATTCTTAAAAAAATTATTTGCTAAAAAAGGTATCAATTTGTTTTAAAAATAAAACAAATAATTTACAAAAACTAAAATTATTTTGAATAGTCATGTTTTGAATAAAATTAAGCAACAACATGACCAATAAGACAAGAACAACATTGATTAGAAATTGTTTTTTGTTGTTTGTTTTTTTACTTAGAAACTGTTTACATTAATTTTTTATTTTTTTAAATTGTTGTAGGGATGAGTGCTTCTAGTCCTAGTCAAGCTAAAGAACAAGATGATGATACCAAACCTTTATTGACCTATGTTACAAAGATAAAAAGTGTACCTGGTGGTGGAAATTATGAGATAAAATATAATATTTGTAATTTTACCTTTAATGGATCTTACACTAGAGTGAGGGCACACTTGTTGAAGATGACAGGAAAGGGAGTTAGAGTTTGTCAAAAGGTAACAGTTGTCAAACTTATAGATTTAAAAAAGATAGACAATGAGACTAATTGAGGGTGGAGAGGTCAAAAACAAAATTTGTGTCATTGTCTCATTGTCTCCGATTTCTACTCAACACCAAATGGATACAAACACTCTTGGTGTTGATCCAAAAAAGAGAAAGACATCATCTGTAGAAAATGCCTTTAATTTACAAGCTAGAGAGACACTTGATCATGAAATTGCTAGGATGTTTTACTCTTCGGGGCTGCCTTTTCATTTAGCAAGAAATCCTCATTATAGGAAGGCATTTGCCTATGCTGCCAACAATTAGATCAGTGGTTACCAACCTCCAGGTTATAATAAATTAAGGACAACATTACTTCAAAACGAGAAAAGACATGTGGAGAATTTGTTACAACCAATTAAAAATGCATGGAGCCAGAAGGGTGTGAGCATTGTTAGTGATGGATGGAGTGACCCGCAAAGAAGATCTCTTATTAATTTCATGGCTGTCACGGAGAGTGGACCTATGTTTTTAAAGGTCATTGATTGTTCAAATGAGATCAAAGACAAGGATTTCATTGCCAAACATATGAGGGAGGTAATTATGGAGGTTGGGCACTCAAATGTTGTGCAAATAGTGACGGATAATGCAGCCGTTTGTAAAGCAGCAGGTTTAATAATTGAGGCTGAATTTCCTTCCATCTATTGGACTCCATGTGTTGTCCATACATTAAATCTTGCTTTGAAGAACATATGTGCAGCCAAGAATACAGAAAAAAATAATGTTGCTTATGAAGAATGTTCTTGGATCACCCAAATTGCGGATGATGCAATATTTGTGAAAAACTTTGTCATGAGTCACTCTATGAGACTATCAATTTTCAATTCATTCAATTCATTGAAATTGCTTTCCATTGCTCCAACAAAATTTGCCTCCACTATTGTAATGCTCAAGAGATTCAAACAATTGAAGAAAGGACTCCAAGAGATGATCATTAGTGACCAATGGTCTTCTTATAAGGAAGATGATGTTGCAAAGGCTAAATTTGTGAAAGATACTTTGTTGGATGATAAATGGTGGGATAAGGTTGATTATATTCTTTCTTTCACTAGCCCTATCTATGATGTTCTTAGAAGAACGGATACAGAAGCTTCATCTCTCCATCTAGTATATGAGATGTGGGATTCAATGATTGAAAAGGTGAAGAATGCCATATATCAATATGAGAGAAAGGAGGAGAGTGAAAGATCAACCTTTTATGTGGTAGTGCACGCCATATTAATTGACCATTGGACTAAGAGTAGCACTCCTCTCCATTGTTTAGCTCATTCTTTAAATCCTAGGTAATTGACTCTATACTTTTTTACTTACATTTTTTTTAGAATTACATAAATTTTAATCATGTATATATTTCTTTTTAATTGTAGATATTATAGTCATGAATGGTTAAGTGAAGATTCTAATCGAGTTCCTCCACATCAAGACATGGAACTCACTCGTGAAAGATTAAAATGCTTCAAGAGGTTCTTTCTTGATGTGGATGTAAGGAGGAAAGTGAATATTGAGTTTGCCAACTTCTTGGATGGAAGAGAAGGTTTTGATGATCTTGATTCTTTAAATGATAGAGGTCAAATGGATCCAAAAGCTTGGTGGCTAGTTTATGACATTAATGCTCCAATACTTCAAAAGATTGCCCTTAAGCTACTTGCGCAACCTTGTTCATCTTCTTGTTGTGAAAGGAATTGGAGTACATATTCATTTATCCATTCTTTAAAGAGAAACAAGATGACACCACATAGAGCTGAAGATTTAGTATTTGTTCATAGCAACCTACGACTTCTCTCAAGGAATACTCCACAATATCATCAAGAGGAAACTAAAATGTGGGATGTAGCTGGAGATGATTTTGGGTCACTTGATGATTGTGGTATTCTTGAAATTGCTAGTTTGTCTTTAGATGAACCAGAGTTAGAGGGTGTCTTTTTCAATGATGATTGCTAGTTTGTGGAATTCTTGAAGACTTGAAGTTGCTAATTCATCATCTTGCTTTATAATTTATTTTTTGTAAAAAAACAAAGCGTACAAATTGTATAATGAGGTCTCTTAGTATTTTTTGTGACTCATTATCATAGGAAAAGTTCTTTTGAGATGATGATGAATATATAAATCTTGATTTTCAATTTAGATCTTTTATGCATATCGCTCATATTTAATTTTATGTAATTTTATTTTATTTAATTATATATATATATATATATATATATATATATATATATATATAGCCGTGTCCGTGTCCTACATTTTCAACATTACAGGTGTCTGTGTCGTGTCCGGTGTCCGTGTCGGTGCTTCATAGACTCTCACTCTTTGAAATCAGTTCTCGGCTTCGACCAGCGCCACGTCACGCTCCTCGGCGTCGCCGTTGACATCGGCAAAAACCTCGACCTCCTCCCCGGCCTCGCCTGCAACAAGTTCCCCCCTTGGCTCCTCCTCGTCGTCGGCTCCCCCGCCGCCTTCCTCGGCTATGGCCTCCTCTTCCTTGTCGTCTCCGAAACTCTTCACTCCCTCCCTTACATAACGGTTCATGTCTCTCACTTTCTAATGCTCTGTGTTTGTTGAACGGAGAAATTGCATTCCAATGCAAAAATTTTAAAGCAACTATGTGTTGTGTTGAGCTAGTGGTGTGCTAAGCGGGAGAGAGCGCTTCAGACAGAGGAATTTTAATTCCTTTTCTTTTGGTGAGAATTTGAAATTTTGTGATTTTAATAGATTAAAATGCTTTATAAAAATGATATCATTTAAATTACTTTTAAAATATCCTATCCAAACAAATTAAATTGTTGGAAGACATTTTAATATCCTTGTTAAAAATACTTTACCTTGTTTAATTTTCTCATCCAAACACATAGTTAATGTGTGCGGCAGTTATCAACCCTCAATTTCAACTTCCGTAATTGGTCTTCAAGAAAATATTACGCGCATAAGTTACAAAAACATGATTCAAAATTCTATACGAAAATTACAGGTTGGCAAAATCTATGTTAATTATGTTCCCATTAAATTTGTTTGAACATTTTAAGATTTAAGGCCCGCCATTACAAGATAGTGGGTAACCCTAATGGAAGGATCGAATTACATATCATAACTAACAAAATCTTATCCCATTAGGTGAATAATTAGATTATATATCAATTAATAATAAGATGTGAAATACAGAATCTAACAAGAAAGAAATTATACATGCAACTTCACCCATAACCTTTATACCAATGATTATTCACTCTGCACGAATTTTCTCACATACTAAACATCGCACGCAGTATCAATTGTCAAAAAAGATCTTCACTTACTTAGGAAAAACATCACTTGTCACTCTCCTCCCACTGTTCTGTTCTTTTTTATCTCTATGATCATAGACCCATACACTTGATGAAGATGATGCTCATGGAAAACTTCATAGGTGATATACTTTGTAAAATAGATCATACAAATAAACATATAAAGAACTAATATCATGAATTAAATCTTTAGATGAACTAAGCTGAAACTATAAATTAAACCAACACATTATACTTTAATTAGCTTATATACAAAATGTCTATTTGCATGACTGTATTGAGATTGAGATACTATCAAGTTTGCTCTCAAAGTAGTCCTTATGTACCGTTTGATAGAGTGGAATGGAATGAAAAGAAATATTTAAATTAAAAAGAAATATTTAAATTAAAGTAGTACAATGAAAGTCTGAGAACCATACCAAAATTTTAAAAATTTTCACACATTTCTCTGCCTTTCCTGAATAACAGAATGGACCATTAGTAGAAACTTTTTAACTTCCGGTCCTTGGATCTATGAAATGTCGGTATAAGATCTATTTAGACTTTTATGCCGAGAAGGAAGCAATATCTCAAAATTAAACCTTAATCACTAATATGATATGTCCACTCTACTAATATAATTCTTAGAATCATATAAGTTTTTATGCTGAATCTTCTTAAGCAAATGTAGTGAATACAGCCAGCATAAATTGTAGCAACTTAAAAAGCAATAAACATATAGGGATTTTTTAATACAAACAAAAAGAAAAAGAAAGTTTTAAATTGTGAACAAACCTAAAATAACTATTACCTCTCAGCAACTAAATGTACGATCACTCTTGAGTCCACGCAATATTCTAAATGGCAGAGTTTGTTTAATCCCTTTTTTGGCATATAAGCAACACACATTTCTATGATGCGAATGACCCTCCCTCATTAGATGCTAGTTACCAATTTTTGCATGATCAAATGATGTGCCCATATCAATTAGTTCTCTAACCTTTTGAAGTCCTTCAGTACAGACAACATGGAAGAAATAATCAAAATTAATGAAATTAATGCTCAATAGTTCATTATTCATCACATAAAGGTACATGAACAATTTAGACATGTTAAAAGAACATTCTGAATTGTTCATGTACCTTTATATATCAATTAATAATAAGATGTGAAATACAAAATCTACTAAGAAAGAAACTATGCATGCCTGGACAAATTCATGGGCGAACTAAGCAAGCTTGTATTGATAAGAGTTGCTTACATTGAAAATGTACATATGGTTAAGCAATGAATATTTCATACCAAGTTTCGGTTTCTCTGAGCAAGAAAGGATGCATCTGATGTTCCATTCAAGTATTCAACATCAAATATGCATCATAATATTCTTTTTAACACAATGTTTAGGAAGTTTCTACCTTGGCACTTAACCCTCAAGTGCATCCACCATAACTCCATAAGTAGAAGTCTGTTTCAAGTTAACTACAGAGTGAATGTCTGTATGGAACCAAGGTCTACATGTAAGATTCAAATCCTCAATTGCAGCACCGTTTTGCTAGCAATTCAGTAAAAGAGTATTCCAATTAACTACCTGGTAAGAATTTGAATGGACCTAAATACCCCACAATTAGTTAGTAGTTCCAAAATATCTGGTTCTTTCGATAATGTTTCTTGAGATACTTTTGTATCAAAGAACGGTAAGTCCATTTCCTTTGCGTCTTGTACTCAAAAAATGCTTCGGAACTCATTTGAAAGCCCCCTTTACCTAAGGCCTCATACACAAAAGGATCTGTTAATAATCGCGGAGAATCATCCAAATTCATTTTGTTTAGAGCAAAGTCCAGGTTTCTTCCAAGCCTTCTATCCAAGTATGCATCAACTACACACCCAAAAGTCACTAGATCAGGAATGATCTTCGTATGTTCCATATGTTCAATGCTAAGGTGGAGGTCCCAGAACAAAGCCATCCTTGAGAAGGCCAGAGCACGGATATTAAAGGTCGTAATATCAGGACGGAACCCGGATTCAACCATTCCAATAAATTCTCGTTGCAAGCTTTTCATCTTGAAATTGGCAGCATAAGAAAGTAACATAAGGTTCCATAAAAGGTTTCCCACATTTTTTCTACGTAGACCCACATCTCTTAGGAACTCACCCAATTCATAGAATTTTCTCTCCTTTATATACGCAGAGGCCACGGCCCGAATCACTTCCTTCTCTATTAGAAATCTAGATTTCTTAAGGCGGCCATACGTGTTCTCCATCTCTTCCAAAGTACCAAAAAGACTATAATACAAAAGGAAAGCATTGGCAGTTCTAGAATAGATATGGACACCACTTGAAGCCATTTCATTAGCCATATCCTCCATCAATTCAAGCTGTCCTTCTCTTCCAAAACAAGATATAGCCAACCAGTAGACATCTGGTAAAATACTGAAATTCCTCATATCCACATAACGTAGAATATCGATCACCACATCGAATTTCCTATGCTTTGCATAAGCATCAAATAATCTTGAAATGAACTGAACAGAAGGAACAAAAGAGCTATTTACGAGCTGCTCCCATAAAGTCTGTGCTTGAGGAAAGAAGCCATTCTCCGTGTAATATAGCATCGAAACACACAATGAGGTCTGTTTTGGCATATAACCTTCAACTTTTATATCATGAAGACTCCCATCAGATTGATGAATCATTCTTTTCCTACTAGAGTTTTGAGCCAATGAAGAGCAATCTACACTGTTGTCCTTACCACCAATTACTCCTTTTTCATTCTGCCACCAGATTAACTGTTCAAAGCACATCACAAAGATAAAAAAGAATCACAGGTTGTCATCGTACAATTAAAATTCGTTGATTTTTGTAATAATTATCTTAAAAGTCATATCTAAGATGATTTATAATTAGTTGATGGTGTAAAAATCTTTATATTGAACATATAACAAAACTAAACTCATACAACATTACAAAAATTCAAATAGTAGTTGGCATAAATGGTTTTCTACAATTTGGTCCCAAGTGATAGCATTCTCCTGGACATGTACATCAGAGAAAAAGGAAAATTATGATCAAATGTAAGACAATTAAATGGGCTTGTGCTAAATATGAGTAACTAATAGCATTTTTGGGTCAAATTACTTTTGAAAATAAAGCATTGACTGTGTTTAACTAAAATAATAAAACTCATTAGGATATACCTAATGTTCTAGAATTTTGGTAATTTACCTGCCATCCTAGATTAAAATCTCGTTTCCGCTGTTATACACATAATAATAATAATAATAATAATAATAATAATAATAATATCATTGATCCGAGTGGCAGTGGACTTGATTCCCTTAAGAAAGTTCTTGATTCTTGTTGATGAAAAAAAAAAAAAACATAATTGTGAGAGGAGAACCCAAAGGTGGTATGTCAGGTTTCTCGATCGAAATTAGTCATAAGTCATAAGCAAAGCGGGTGATATTTCGTATCAATAATATGATAACCAAAAATATACAAAATAATAATAATAAAAAAATATAAAAAAATAATAGTAATTCAAAGAAGTGATGAATGATGAAAAATTGAAAACCTTGTTTTGTTGCTGAGGGGAACCGCTGTGAGAGTCCTTTAGCAGAATAGGCATACGGCAAGAGGGGAGTGATAGAGAATTGATTTCCATTGACACCGAGGATGTTCGAGGAAGAAAAAACCGAAGATTTTCTTTTTTCTTTTTTTCGGGGAAACCTTGGTTCTGTTATTGTCCGCGCCGTCCAATAACTGGAAAGACGAAACTGACCCTTATCTGTTCTTTCCTTTCACGGTCAGTTCATGCAGTTCGGATACCAATTCAGATTGGGGAAAGTCATCGTTATCATTGGATTTTTTGGAGATAAATGAAAGGCTAAATTAAGCCTTTCCTCTCAGTAGCTAACATTGTTTTCAGTTTTTATGGTGGAGTGAAGAGAGGGAGAGATAAAGGACTTAACTTTATGTTCATCCTTAATTTGTTTTTTAAGTTAAATTTAATTGTGTTGATTTTACAAAATTAACATCTTATCTTTTATAAGCTATTATTTTTCATCTTTATTTATAAATTAAATTTGTTTTAAACTGAAATTAATAATAGTTAAAAATATCTTATATTACGATATAAATTGTTTATCATAGAATCTAAAATATAATTTATATATTAAAATATATTTATTATTACAAATCTTAATAGTAACATAATTTATATATTCAAAAATGTTATTCTTTATAAATTTTAGTCATATAAAATAAAAATTTATTATATGCATTACACAAGTTAAAATACTAGTATATATTAATATAAATGTTATCAAAACATTCTTTAACATTTTTCTTCTAACACACTTTTTATTATTAGTTAAAATTTATTAGAAACTAGAAAAACATGAGTAAGACTCATTAGTTATTATTCCTGTAACTAAGTCTCACCTAGGATCTATGAGACTTAGCCCAAAAGCATTCAAGTATAAGAGTCAAAGTTGTCCTCCTTTCTACCTAGGTCTAATATGGATTATTTTCTAACATCATTTTTAGGCAAGTCGTTTAGCATTTGAGTTAATGGGCCTTAGGTCGATTGACCCAATAATAATCGGGAGCGTATACAACCACTCAATCTCAAGAGCGTAAATGTGAAGAGGCTTGAAGTAGTGAGGACGGTCAACATTCAACCAAAGAGGTACTTAGTCCTTCAACCTCGAGTGCGTAAGCACAAAAAGACTTGAAGTAGTAAGATCGGTTAGCATTTGATCGAAGAGGTACATAGCACCTCCGCGTTAAGTGTGTAATCATGAAGGGGCTTGAAGTAGTAGGCGGGAATAGAATATAAAATTGACTAAGTTAAGATAACAACTATTTGCTCGTACTTAAGTCAATCCTACATGAATAGAATACAAAATTGGCTGAGTTAAAACCACATGTATTAACTTGTATTGTGACTGATTATTCGTCAAAAGGAATGTAAAATTGATTAAGTTAGAATCATAGGGTTCAATCTTTCTATATCCAATCGTCCATCACGAGAATATGAAACTTACTAGACAAATAAATTCTCAAACGAACATTCAGTTGATTTCCGAGCTTAGACAAATATGATAAATTGATTGAGTTAATAAATGTTTGGTTGATTTTCGAGCTTTGAAAAATATAAGTTAAGTCCGATCAAATCGAAATATACTTCCATGCATTCCTATTAGAAGAAATAGGACTTGCTTAAAATTTTTCAAGTTGTAAGTTCATTGTTAATTTGGTAACTGATCATTGTTCAAAAGTAATGTTTGTATCATCGACGAATTTAATTGTGTCGAGGCCAACCATGTGTACTCTTGATATCACGAACAGTTTTAGTCATGTCAATGTTGACCATCTATGATCTCGGTACCATGGAAGGTTTTAGTCGTGTCGATTTAGGATGGACCCGACCCAAGCTCATGGCTCTACTAAAGACTCTTACACCTTTTCACATTGATTTAGGATGGATCCAACCCAGGCTCATGGCCCTGTCGAAGACTTGTACACCTTTTTGTGTCAATTTAGGATGGACCCGACCCAGACTCATGGTCCTGCCAAAGAATCTTACATATGTTCGTGTGGATTGAGGATGGACCCGACCCAGGCTCATGGCCCTGTCAAAGACTCTTACACCTTTTCGTGTCAATTTAGGATGGACTTGACCTAGGCTCATGGCCCTACCGAAAACTCTTACACCTTTTTTCGTCAATTTAGGATGAACATGTCCCAAGCTCTAAGCCCTACCAAAGACTTTTACACCATATGATATATCTATTGGCTTACTTTCTCTCAGCTATACTCTCTTCACGCATATCTCCATGCCTATTACCTGCTACAAAATTGACGCAAGCCGGAAAGCTTATAATAATAATAATAATAATAACGAAAAAAATTAAAGTTAGGCAAGAAATACTCGCCAAAACTATGTCATCCCACTAGTATTTGAAAAGACTCGTGACAAACACATAGTTTGCAACAAGATACCATTTTTGAAATTTTTCCTTGTACTTGCTTGAAGCAACATTGTATCATTTTGTGTTGACCTGGTCTACTTCATTACAAAATTGTAACCTCATCTCCCATTAACCATTCAGTCGATAAGGGATATCTTGTACTTTTATTGAACCTAGTCCTTTCTCTTCAATTGCGAATCTCATTTACTACAAGGCATTGATGTGTGATGCATTTTAACAAAGGGATATAATAAAATAGTATCCTCCTAAAAATATCATTGTATCACAAAACCTGAACACCATAGCCTTCATATACCAATCACAATTAATAATATTATTATAAAACTAGGAAGCCAATAAATTCGTACGTAAGTGGGTAAATCCCAAAACACCATATGAATGATGATACTATTGATCCAGTACCATGAGTTAATGCATCTGACGACCCAAATTGTATGGTATTATGTTAAAAGCAGAAACACACAAGCATAAGAGGCAGACACAGAACAACAAGCAACAAGGAAGCAACAGGGGAATGCAAAGAAAGGAGAAGGACAAAGGCTAAAGAGGGAAACTCACAAACCTCAGTACCACAGGGACTTTGTGAGCAAGTAGTGGAGCAGAGGGTGAGCTGGCAACAGTACTCCTGATGGTGATGGTGCCCTGGAATTACCCTGTTGGCTGAGAGTACAAATCCGTTAGGATTACCCTTGCTTTTTGCAGCTTTGCAATTTTCATTCCTCCAAGGCAATATGCCAACAGACCATTAGGGAATTGTTAGATGAATACTAGCTGGAATGTTCCATAAATACTAACAATGTACTCAAAATGGTTAAGCAATAATACAGTATCCTTTCCTCACCTCTTTCTTAGGAGGCACCTAGGCCTCGAATGCTAGGTAGTTCTCTGGTCCTTAACAAATCTGGTGCTTTCATTTCTTGCTTCCATGGCGGACTCCCCTCGAGCTAAGTCTCCATTGGAACACATTAAGGAAGCAATCTCCCAGCTTGCCTCGAGCCAAATTTTCGTTACTGAAAAGTTGGAGGATCTCCTCCTTCGAGTCGCTAATCTCGAAAACCCGAGCCACTCCACAGCTTCGCCTTCATCTTCCTCACCTAACCCTGTACCCAAAACAACCATTATCAATACCCCCAAAATGAAACTTGATGTTCCTAAATTTGATGGCACTGACCCTTCGGGGTGGGTGTTCAAAATCACTCAGTTTTTTGCGTATCACTCCACTCTTGAACTCGAATGCTTAACCATTACTTCCTTCACCATGGAAGGAACCGCCCTGGCTTAGTTCCAATGGATGACCCGCAACCACCAGTTTCCCACTTGGGCGGGATTTTTGCAGGCCATTGACACCCGCTTCACTCACTCACCTTACGAGGACCCAATTGGAATCCTCTTCAAGCTAACACAATGAGGTTCAATTAATAAATACCTGCATCAGTTTGAAGCTCTGGCGAATAGGATTGTCGGCCTTCCCCCGTCGCTCCTCTTAAGCTGCTTCATCTCGGGCTTGGTCCCCGACATCCGCCACGAAGTCCAGGCACTCCAACCCCTAACCCTCATTCAAGCTTTCGGTTTGGCACGCCTTCAGGAGGACAAACTTGCGGAACAACGTCGCCCATTCCACGGTCGCAACACCCATGGCTCCGCCCTCTCAACCCCATCACCCTCTTCCCCCCTGCCTCTCTCACCACCCACTTCGCTACCCCCGTCCCTTCCACCATTATTACCCTCACCCCCCCAAACCCCCACCTCCCTTACCTTTGAAGTGCCTGACCCCCGCCAAGATGGCATACCGGCAGGAGCGCAGCCTTTGCTTCAACTGCAATGAGAGGTTTACCCGCGGGCACCGCTGCGCCTCTCATTTCTTTCTCCTCATCGCAGATGAAGAGTAGCAAGAAGAAGCCTTAGACCCTAATTTATTAAGCCTTGACCCCAGCCCCGATGAACCCAACACGCAAGACCCGCCCCAGGCCCAAATTAGTTTTTGCACGTTGTCGGGTCAGTCCGCTCCAGAAACGCTCCGCCTGTTGGGCCGCATCTCCAACCAGTCTGTCATGATCCTCATCGACGGCAGGAGCACGCACAACTTTGTGCAGGCCCGACTGGTCAGCCACCTGAACCTCACCACCACTCCCACGCGGCCCTCCGTGTCCTCGTCGGCAATGGCAACGAAATTGAGTGCCACAACATCTGCCCATCCACCACCATTCACATCCAAGGCCACACCTTCACCACTGACCTGCATGTTTTACCAATTAGCGGAGCCGATGTGGTCCTCGGTGTGCATTGGCTGAAGTCCCTTGGTCCAGTATTGACAGACTATAACTCCTTGACCATGAAATTTGTCCATGGCGGCACGATCATTCAACTCAAGGGTGATACTACCCAGGACCTGGAAGCCATCTCCACATCGCAACTCCGACGACTGATCCAGACCAATGGTGCCAGTGAATTCTTTCACATACGGGTCTCTCCTTCCCCCACTACCCCCACAACCACCCACCCTAATATCTCCGCCCTGCTCACCCAATTCGCACCCTTGTTCCAACAACCAAACACCCTTCCCCCTCCTCGGCCTACTAATCACTCCATCCTCCTTCAACCCCACACATCTCCAATCACCGTCCGACCATACCGCTACCCTTACTTCCAAAAACACGAAATTGAGACCCAAGTATCCCAAATGCTTAAGTCTGGCATCATCCGCCCAAGCACGAGCCCCTTCTCATCACCTGTGCTCCTGGTTAAGAAGAAGGACAGCTCCTGGAGGTTTGGTGTAGACTACAGGGCCCTGAACGCCGTCATGATCAAGGATCGATTCCCGATCCCAACAATTGATGAGCTCCTCGACGAGCTTGGTGGCACTACCTGGTTTTCAAAGCTCGACCTCATGCAAGGCTATCACCAGATTTTAATGGCAGAACCCGACATCGCCAAAACAGCCTTTTGGACGCACCACGGCCACTACGAATTCCTCGTTATGTCGTTTGGGCTCTGCAACGCCCCGTCAACCTTCCAAGCAACAATGAACAGGACTTTTGGCCCCTATCTACGTAAATTCATTATCATCTTCTTTGATGATATACTAATTTACAACAAAACATTCACAGAGCATCTGGAGCACCTCCGCAAGGCCTTCGAAGTCCTGAGCTTACACCAATTTTTTCTGAAGCTTTCGAAGTGCTCCTTTGCAACTTCTCAGGAGGAATATCTCGGGCATATCGTGTCGTGCCAAGGAGTGGCACCGGTGCCGACAAAGATCGAAGTTGTCCAGAATTGGCCAACTCCTCAATCCCCTCGAACCCTGAGAGGCTTTCTGGGCTTGTCAGGATTTCACAGAAGGTTCATCCGAGGCTACTCTTCAATCACAACTCCCCTCACGACTCTCCTCGCTAAGGACTCCTTCCACTAGAACGCTGATGCTAGCGCAGCCTTCCTCAGTCTGAAGGAAGCTCTGTGTGGTGCCCCAGTCCTAAGCCTACCGGACTTTTCTCTTCCCTTCTGCGTGGAAACAGATGCCTCCAGCGTAGGAATGGGTGCGGTTCTATCTCAAAATAACCACCCAATCGTCTTCTTCAGCAAACCCTTCTGTTCTAAGCTCTTTTGTGCCTCCACGTACGTAAGGGAGCTCGCCGCCATTACCACTGCCGTAAAAAAATGGAGACAATACTTACTAGGCAATCCCTTCACTATTCTCACGGACCACCGCAGCCTCAAAGAATTAATTGGTTAGGTCATCCAAACACCTGAACAGCAATGCTACCCGACACGATTACTAGGCAATGACTACACAATTCACTATCGTGCCAGGAGATCCAATGCAGCAGCCGATGCCCTCTCACAGCGACGAAAAGCCACCCCTCTCCAATTTTTTCTGCTAACTGTTCCAAACTTCCTTTCTTTTGCAGGAACTTAAACAAGAGCTTCTCAGCAATTCCTCCTTCGTGGACTTTCGCCGCCACATTCAAGACGATCCTTCTACCCCGACTGCTCCATACGTCATGACTTCATCCTTCAAAAGGGTTGTATATGGCTTCCCAAAGGTCTTCAGGCCATCTCCACCATCCTCGCAGAATTCCACAACACTCCCACTGGCGGCCACATGAGAATTACAAAGACCTTGGCTCGCATCAGTGCAAATTTCGTCTGGCCATCTATGAAGCAGGATGTCCAGTTGTTCATCTCCACGTGCATCGTGTGCCAACAGACCAAGAATGACCACCGTAGGAGCCCGAGATTACTATGTCCGCTACCAATTCCGACGAGACCTTGGGAGGACCTCTCCCTCAACTTTATAGTTGGCTTGCCGCCCTTGGCGGTCCTGGTCGTGGTGGACCGTTTCTCCAAAGGGGTGCATATGGGGATACTTCCGGTGCACTACACTGCTACTACAGTGGCTAAGATATTCATGGAGACCACCGGAAAGATTCACGGCATGCCCCGCAGCCTCGTCTTCGATCGCGATCCCCTGTTCATGAGTCGATTTTGGCAAGAACTTTTCAAGCTTAGTGGCACTAAGCTCAAAATGAGCACAACCTATCATCCTCAGACAGACGGCCAGACAGAGGTGATGAATCATGTGATAGAGCAATATCTCAGGGCATTTGTCCACCGGAAATCGACAACCTGGGGGCACTTCTTATTATGGGCCGAATGGTCGTACAACACGTCCATACACTCTGCTACCGATATGTCGCCGTATGAAATCACTTTTGGCAAAAAGCCCCCTAACATTCCCCATTACCTCGCCGGAGACTCCAACGTGGCGGCAGTTGATGAATGGCTAACTGAGCGTGATGCCTTACTATCTAGTTTGACAAAGAAGTTAATCAAGGCCCAACAACGAATGAAGGAGAACGCGAATAAGCAAAGACGCGATGTCCAATTTGAAGTAGGAGCTCATGTAGAAGCAAATGACTTTGATGTTTTGATGATGATCATGATGATTTGATGCAAATGATGCAAATGCGCTTTTCAAGTTTAAATTCAAGACAATGATTCAAGAATACAAGACACAACATCAAGATGATCACTAGTATTTAGGAAGGGAATTCCTAATTGATATAGCAAAAGGTTTGGCCAAGTAATTTAAGTTAAAAAGTGTTTTTCAAGAGATTTACTCTCTGGTAATCGATTACCAGAGGATGTAATCGATTACCAGTGGCCAAAAATGGTTTACAACAGCTACTAAATATTTGAATTCAAATTTTAGATTGTGTAATCGATTACATAATATTGGTAATCGATTACCAACAGTTAATAAATGTTTTAATTCAATTTTAAAACCTATAATCGATTACCAGAGAAGATTTTCAGAAAATAACTTCCAAGAGTCACATCTATTCAAATGATTTATGAATGGCCATCAAAGGTTTATTTATATGTGACTTGGAAACACGAATTTAAAGAGAGTTTTTCATTGCCCAAAAAGTTTTATCCTCTCAAAAGATTAAAAGAGTTTTTTCTGAACTGAAATGTCTCATCCTCTCAAAAAGATTCCTTGGTCAAACACTTGCATATTCAATAAGGAATTTTGATTGATCTTCATTGTACAATCTATCTCTTTCAAGAGAGATTTCTTCTTCTCTTCTTCTTACATCTGAAAAGGGATTAAGAGACCGAGGGTCTCTTGTTGTAAAGGATTCCTGAACACAAGGGAAGGGTTGTCCCTATGTGATTCAGACTTTGTAAAAGGAGTTTTACAAAGAGAGTGGAAAATCTCAAGTGGGTTGTTTGAGGACTGGACGTAGGCACGGGAAGTGGCTGAACCAGTATAAATCAAGTTTGCATTTCTCTCTTCCCTTAAACTTTTTTATTTATTGCTATTTATCTTTGGCTTGAAAGAAGTTTATTTTGAATTGTCTTTTGAGTAATTCATGATTAAGGGTGCATTGTTAATTCAAAAAGAAAGAGTGAAATTTTAATTGGGGAATAGTCTTTGTATCTTAATTCAACCCCCACTTCTTAAGATAACTGAGACCATTTGTCTAACAGCTCAGGTCTTGTTCAAACTACGACCTCGACGTCAGTCAACGGCCACTGGAAGTCAATATTCCAAATTGGCTAAAAGGTTTTACGGTCCCTTTCAAATTGTGCAAAGGATAGGACCCGTGGCTTATAAGCTAGACTTGTCGGAGTCTTCACGCATTCACCCTATATTTCATTGCTCTCTACTCAAGCCATATCGACAATCCACTACTCAGCCGGAGGCACCTCTAAGTCTGCCACCCTTATTGGAAGAGCACCAACCCCTCATTACCCCTTTGTTCATCCTGGACACCAAGTGGACTCAATCAGGGGAGGATAAGGACCTACTTGTCCTCGTGCAATGGGATGGCTTACTGTCGGAAGATACATCATGGGAACCTTGGGCACAATTAAAGTCAGACTATAACCTTGAGGACAAGGTTATTTTGGAAGCGCAAGGGGATGTTAAGAGCAGAAACACACAAGCAGAAGAGGCAGACACAGAACAACAAGCAGCAAGGAAGCAACATGGGAAAGCAAAGAAAGGAGAAGGACAAAGGCTAAAGAGGGAAATTCACAAACCTTAGTACCTCAGGGACTTTGTGAGCAAGTAGTGGAGCAGAGGGTGAGCTGGCAGCAGTACTCCTGATGGTGGTGGCGCCCTGGAATTACCCTGTCGACTGAGAGTACAAATCCGTTAGGATTACCCTTGCTTTTTGCAGCTTTGCAATTTTCATTCCTCCAAGGAAATATGCCACTAGACCATTAGGGAATTGTTAGATGAATACTAGCTGGAATGTTCTATAAATACTAACAATGTACTCAAAATGGTTAAGCAATAATACAGTATCCTTTCCTCACCTCTTTCTTAGGAGGCACCTAGGCCTCGAATGCTAGGTAGTTCTCTGGTCCTTAACATATTATCTTTTAAAAGTCTAGACCATGGGATTAAAGTTCTATATACCATCAATTCATGCATGATTAGGCAAAACATAAAATTAAGAAAAGAATACCCAGATATAAGCATTAAGAGAGTCACATATGCATACTTGCATGGCATTTGAAATATAGATTCGATTTGTGCTAAATTTAGGTATTAACATTTGAAATATAGAGTCACATATGCATAATTGACTAAATTATACTTATTAATAAAATTAGTTAATTTAGGTATTAACATTAAACTTGTTTTTAACTATAATATTTTTCTAAATTTTTCCTTAACATTAATGGGGGACTATTCATCTTCTCCAATCTTAATAGGAGAGAGAAAGTGATAATTCAAAATTGTATTTAATTATAAATTAAAATAAATAAGAGTATTTTAGTAAAAAATAATTAATATACAAAAGAGATTAAATGAAATCTTATAATAAAATAAATAAATAAGAGTTTATTGTTAACAATAACTAGAGCAATTCTTTCACAGTCAATGGAAGGAAAAAAAAATTGAATTTGTGCTTTGAAAAGAGAGAGAAAGTACAAAACAGTAAAATATATTAAAAAATATGTATCAACACGTGTAAGCAAATTGGAGGCTCTATAAGTTTTATAAAATTATGAGGAAATACTCTTTGTGGTCTCTAAAAGTGTAAGGCATGATAGATTAATCCTTAAAAGATAGAAAATCAAATTTTATCTTTAAATGTTACAAAATGTGTCAATTTGATTCTACAAACAATTTAATGAAAAATTAGTCCATAAACTTTGCAACTTAATGTTAAATTAGTCTTCAAAAAATATAATTTATTATTAAATACATAATAATCTCACAAATTTGAGTGACCAATCTATCACTTTTTGTATATTTATAAACTAAATTTTAATTTTTCATTTTTCAAAAATCAATTCGTCAACACCTTACATTTTCGGCTACCAAAATGAATATTTAACTTAAAACTATTGATAACTCGATGTAATTGGAAAACAAAGACAAAAAAAAAAAAGTTATATGAAATGTAAGATAAAATGATTTTGAGAAAATCAAATATTTTTTTACAACATAATCTTTTAACTTTAGATTTTATATATGACAAAATCTTAAAACATTTTTTTTCATTTTTTTAAGGAACTTACTTTTTTTCATAAAAAAAATCATATAAATTGATCCATATTATTTCTTGATATTACATTATTAGATTAAATATCACTACTCAACAACGTTTTTATATTTTATTCCCTAAAAAAAAAGAAGTTACACTTTTGACATATATAAAGAACTTCTATATTTTAGTCCTTATATCTATTTTTTTTTTCGTTTTACTTTCCATATGAGAAAAATAACATTATTATAATTTTAAAAAACAGTAAAAACTAATTTATAAATACTTTTTCATCTAAAGAATAAAATATTGATATGCATTGTTAGTTAAAAAAATTACATTGTCAATTAATAAAAAAATAATTTTATCATAATTTTTAATATAGTTATTATAAAAATTAATAAATTTATCATAAAATAATAATAATTTATAATTAAATTATAATATAAATTTTTCATTGTTAATACATACCATATTTATCCATTTTGAATTTGGATTTGTATTTTCACCGTTAAGAAATAAGGTAGTAGTCATGTGATATACTAATCTGATACATCATTAACATATCAAATTTCTAGTTAAATTATGTTTTTAGTCTTTCGTTATTTTACAAAATTTCATTTTTATTTCCTCAATATTATTTTTACTCGTCTTAATCCCTCAACTATTTTTTGACCAATCTTGCTCCCTCAATAATGTTTTTGTCGATCTTAATCCCTCAACATTTACTCGTCATTGTTTTTTAGTCCTTTATAGCATGTATCATCATTAGGCGGAGATATGACAACCATGTGACTTGTCATGTGGACCACTAGCATGATGTAGCAGTTAAATCATACATGGTAAAATATTTTTGGTTCAAGACATTTTTTTATGATTCTAAAGTACCACAAATTTTTTGACGGTGTAAAACTACTAAAAAATGGTTCATTGAGTGATTTTTTTTAAAAGAATGAAAAAAAAAGTAAGAAATGCAACTTATGAACTTTTCCAAACCCTTAGTCTTCCGACCCTTTAGAATCCCAATCCCAAACCTCAATTCTTAACCCAATGTTAAATCTCAATTCTTAATCCCAATGTTAAACCTTGCTCTTGTTCTTGGGCAACACCATGCATAGAGTGTGGACGTAGGGCTAGATGGCATCGAGAATGAAGGGACAACAATAAATTTGTTTATCATGAGTTGTTGATATTGTGCTTTGGATGTTGATTTTGTGGATTGTTGATTTGTGTATCTCATGCTATGTGGTTTCTTGATTTTTCTTTTTTGCATCTCCTTTTGTTTTTTTTTTTCCTTCAACTTTTCAAACTTTTTCCCTAGTAGTTTTATACTGTAAAACAATTTGTAGCGCCTTAGAACCATAAGAAAATGTCTTGAATTAGAAATATTTTATCATATGAGTATTACATTATACTAGTAGTCTAATGACAAACAAAAGTTGAGGAACTAAGATCAATCAACAAAATTGTTAAAGGACAACAATTGGTCAAAAAATTGTTAAGAGATTAAGATTGGTAAAAAGAATATTGTTGAGGAACCAAAAGTAAATTTCATAAAAAGATGAGAGACTAAAAACATAATTTAGCGAGAAACTGGTTACCATGTTGATAATTGTCTTGAAACTTATTTTAATGACCATTTTGTAAGCAATTATCTTAATATTTCAATACGTTTAAGCTTGTTTGGCTTTGTTTATAATTAAGTTTTGAATAAATTAGAATAGCTTTGAAATAGTTTAAATGTTTGATTTTTCATCTCGTTTTAGTTTATTTTGGTGTAAAAATAAATGAAGAAAGAATATAGCTGGTGTGGGACCCAATTCAAGGGTGAAATGGCCAAAATTGAAGCCTGGTGCGCGCTAAGCAAATTGTTCCTACTGCCAAAGATTTAGGCTAAGCATGAATTGTTGGATAAGTTGCCTCAATAACTTAAGAGATGGTGAATTAAATTTTAAAATTTTCCGAGTAACAAATTTTAACCCCCTTTTAAATTACATATGATAGGCTCAGAATGTAGAAGAAAAAATAATCAATTTAAAAATATTCTTTTAAATGCGCAAGATAGAGTAAACTGCAATAAAATAATTGAGATAAAGGAAGAGAGAATTGCAAATTTGTTTTTATCCTGGTTCGGCCACTTTCTGTGCCTACGTCCAGCCCTCAAGTAACTCACTTGAGATTTTCCACTATCTTTGTAAACTCTTTACAACTTTTGAACACACCTTGGGATTCCTTTCCCTTGTGTTCAGGATTTTCATAAGTCAAGAGACGAACAATCTCTTGATCACAACAATATTTTTAGAATGTACAGAAGAATTTCTCTCTTTTAGAGATGATAATACAAATTGAAGATCTTAGAAAAATACTTAATTGATTTGTAAGTGTTTGACCAATAGTTGTTTAGAGAGCATTTGACCATTAAGTTCTCTTTTTAAAATCTTTGTGTTTTTCGAAGTCAGACACACATATATATATGTTCATTGTGCCTTTTCAAAATGGTTTGAAGAGATATGTCTTTTTAAAAAGTTTTTCTGAAATTTTCTCACTGGTAATCGATTACAAGATTCTGATAATCGATTACAAGATTCTGATAATCGATCAGACATTTATATTTCTAAAGAGTCATGACTTTTCAAAGGTTTTTTTGAAATCTCTTCACTGGTAATCAATTACAGGATTCTGGTAATCGATTACAAAGATCAAAATTCAAACAGTTTTGTACCGTTAGTAAAAAATATCTTCACAAACTCTCTGATAATCAATTACACAGTCTGATAATCGATTGCCAGTTCAAAAATATCTTTTTGAACTCTATTAGTCTTTGATAAAAGAGTATTTGATACTAAAGATGTTGAGGCCAAACTAAAGCAATTAAATTAAGATTCTTTAAATAAATTTACTAAGTTTTTATCTTAGATTTACTTTATCTTGTTCTTTGACTTGTGGTGGTGCATTGAAAGCTATTGGCAGCTTTAAGTCGGAGATAGCTAGCGTATCTAGTCCTCTCGCTGATGGAGCAGCGTTTATCTAGTCCTCAACCTTTACCTCTTCCATCACATCAGGGTGGTGGTGCATTGAAAGCTATTGACAGCTTTAAGTCGGGGATAGCTAGTGTATCTCTGTATGCTTCTGGACCAGCTCCTGATGTAGCAGAACAAGATGCTTTTTCCTCAGTTGAGTATGAGGAACTAGAAGGGTTGAAACACCGAGTTGGATTGATGAAGGAGCAATGTTCATCTATTCCGCAACCTTTGCATCTTCCGCCTACAGGGTTGATTAGAAACTTTACATATGAAGAAATTGCTGCTGCTTGCCACAACTTTTCTTCAGATCGATGCATGTCAGAACGTCTTTCTTCTACCATATATAGTGCTTCATTTGGTGATGATGCTTCAAGTGCGAAGAAGTTTGAAGCCACTGTCACCCGCCTTCATTCATCAACTCATGTACTTTTCTTCATTCTGCTATATATTACTTTCATCTCTTGGTATCCTCATGCCTAGTAAATGATGGCTGGTCATCTGAATTGCCGATGCTTCTATTACCAAATATAGAGAAGTAATGCCTTGTTTTCTTAAAATGGTTAGAATTCAATGTTTCATTTTTCATGTACTTTTTGATAGAAGATTGTTAGCCATACGAAAACCATTTTAAGAGAGGCATCAAAGGTTTAGGTTTGTCCTCTGGTGTCATCCAACTTAATATTTAGCAGCAGCTTCTAAACCTTGTTCTTCTTGCTGTCCTCCTTCCTCTCTTACTTCTCTAGCCCATTGAATGTTTGTAAACCACTTTGAAATCAAACGATGAAAATTGTTAAGAATTGCATTGTTACTGTTTCAAGCGTAAATATGAATTATTGTTAGCCTTGCATTGAGAGGTTTATGATTTTTCTCCCTAGACAAAAGTCTGAAAGCAGCTGAGAACTTTCTGACGTGGTTTACGTGTATGTGATGCCTCTTGCAGGGATTGAAGGAATTCATAAATGAAGTTAATACCCTTGCATCTTTGCAACATCCACACCTCTGTAAATTGCTAGGATTTCATGCATGTGATGGTTCGGAACCAAGGATGTTGGTTTATGAGAGGCTATGCCATGGAAGCTTGGACCGCCAGTTGTTTGGGAGATCTGATGGTTCTTCAATTGATTGGAACTCGCGAATGAAAATTGTCATATGTGCTGCACAAAGGTCTTACTTTCTTGCATGAAGAAGGGCCATTCCAGGTAATGAACTTTCTGTTTTTAGCTTAATTTGGTGTAAAATTTATGTCAAATATTCAAAACTGAAGCAGCCTTCGGTGGTCTTGTCTGCACATTTTTTTGCCTTTCTCTCTATGTGGTCTTTTGACCTCATTGAATGCCATTGGACTAGAGTTATTGTGTATCTTAATATGGACTGAACAATTATATGATAAGATATTTTTCTATGTTCCTTTAGTACATTAAATATTAATTTAGGTTGTATATTACTACATTTCTATCTTTGCTGATGAACCTTTATCAATTAATTGTAGGCAATGTATAATGAATTTTCAGCAGCCAACATACAGATTGACGAAGATTTCAGTGCAAAGCTTTCTGGATATGGTTGTGTTGGACGTATTCCTGAGGAAGAGATTTCAAGCAGTTCATGTGTAAGTTCATTTACTCAAAAGTGCTGTGTGTTATCATAAATTATACATTATTCATATGATATTGTCTACCTTCAAATCTTATTTTACATGTATAAGTATTCCATAAGTTTTTTTCTCATTCGTTCTGTTGATGAATTTATTATTGTACAGACTGTTGGAAACCTGTCAGTGGAGACATTGGAAAAAGGAATTCTTACTCCAAAAAGTAATGTATGGAGTTTTGGAATTGTTCTTTTGGAGCTACTTACTGGCAGAAAGAATCTTGATAGCCATCACCCCAAGGAAGAGAGGAACTTAGTCAAGTGGATCCTCAACTTAAAGGTCAATTTCCTCCCAAAGCGGCACAAGAACAGTGGCTGACATAGCACAAAGATGCCTCCACAAGGAGCCATCAGAAAGACCTACCATGAGAACCATTGTTGAGCATCTCGAAACGGTACAAGATTTGAAGTACTCTTGTAGGTTCCCACTGCAAGAGCCAGCAAAAGAAATGTCAAGATCACCAAGTCTTAATGGTATCATATGTCACGCACCACCTAGGTTGAGTTTCTCTCCCTCAGCAGCATCAGTAGTAGCAAGACCATCTGTTTCATCTCCTAGATGGTCTGCCAGGTCTGGTGGTGTGCCCACACTGCATCTTCCTCTTCATGCTTGTTCCTCCAGTTCATCTCCTAGGTAGGCCGGAAAGCAGGAAATTATCATCCTCCATGTGTCGGAGAGCTAGTGTTGAAGGATATTGACTGGCTAAATTTCTTGTTATTATCATTTTTGGAGTGATTCAACATAAGTGTATAGGAGATAAAGGTTTAGTTCTTACACCTTGTTATTTCTCTCCATGAGAAGATGTTCTTTTGTAGATAGTGCAAAGGTTTGTTATACTGGGTTCAATTAATTAACTCCTTGATATAAAAATTTACATGGCCACAAACTCCTTTCTCCTCTCAACACTATTTCTCCACTCAACACTAAACATGGCAAAACAAAAAATAATATCCGCGGGTGTCTTCCCTGGCTAGCCCAATTTTGACAGGAAAAACTTGATTTGATTGGGTTTAGGGATGAGGTTGCATTTCCCCCCGCAATACCTGTCTTGAACATGAATTCGACCTCTATTCCAATAATAACTAAACTATAACAGTAGTTAAATTATAAATTTTAATTAGCATTTCTGTACTATTAAACAATTCAGAATACGATTTGAATCTTGTATTTTTTTTCTTTTTCTTTGACGTTCTTAAAATTTATTTTTGCGTATTATTTCATTTTGAATGATCTTGATATATGAAATAAAAATGAGAATAGTGCAACTCATGGCAATTTAACGTCTTTTGGTTGACGCAAGGAATGTAACGTGGCACAACAACATAGTATATAATATAAAGTAGCTTTGAAGAAATCACATAACTATTACATACATCAACCAGTCACATTAGTTCTGTACAACATCAGTGAAATGTTTTTCATGCAAAAGAGCATTTTCCTATTAAAAAGGCAAGCCAAATAATGGCTTTTCAAACTAAACACACGCACTAAGAAACGAAATTAGGTGAAATCTCCCTTTCTCCATATAACAAAAAAGAAGAAAAACAATGCTTATTCAGACTCACCACACACACACACCAAAGAAAAAAAAACCAGGTGGTGTGCTTTCCTTCAACTCCTTGCCTCTCACTAGTTTACAACCCTAAAACACACGCTTTGGCGTATATAGGTTATTGAGTTTTGGGGGGAAATTTCACAACCATAAGACACAGACAACAATAACAAGAAAAAAAAATATAGACATACAAATGAACCTCCTATAATTTTATAATTTATGCAAGGATTCTTGTAAAATGATTTTTGAGTTAAAAAAAAGGAAAAAAAAATTATAATATAACTGGCAAGATTTCATGAGAGTGAATTGTTTTGCTCTCTGTCTTGCCCACTGTTCTCTTCAGGACTGCTTTCCCTCTCATGAATAACCAAAGCGGTTCCACAATCCTCATTGTGTTTTCCCTCACTATCATTGGTTGTCTGTGCTTGCACATTTGAAGCTGAATTTGTTTGCTGCTCTGATATCAAGCTACTAAGGCCATTTCGCTTTAGGTAGGTTTCCAGCGGGAGATTTGCTTCTTCAAGAAGACTCGTCATGCTCAAATTGTTCGGCCAAGCTTGCACATCTTCTCGATCAGGTTGACAATTCAAATCTAATTGTCCCTTGGCAGCTTCAGCCACAGCATGGTTTTGACTCCTTGAATCCAATTCATTTTGCACCCGTACCTCATTCTCCAATCTGTCAACTGGAGTTAAATGTCGTAAGGTGCTATCTACTTCTGATTCATCTTTGGTCCGCCATGATAACTGATTTCTCTGAGCAATCTCTGCTTCACGTTCGGATTGCCGCTTCTTCTTTCGCATCATCAGGGTTTTAAACCGACGTTTAACTGTCATGCACACATTGCAGGTGCATGTGGGTTTGTGTTTGCCCTTCCCACTTGGTGGCTGGATACAGACAATGCAAGAGCACCCAGGTCTATGCCGAGGATGTTTTGTGGTGCTAACAACTGATGTCCTGCCAGAGTCACTTGCATCATCACCCAGTATTGCTGCATTTGCCAAAGCATCCAGTCCTGAAGATTCATGTTCCAGGGCCAGTCTCTGGCTTGCTGCCAGTCTTTGTTTCTTGAATTCTATTATATTTGATGAGATCAAGAATTAATATACAAGAATAACATGTCACCATACATTCATAAAAGTCACAGAATCACCATCCTTGTTCATGCAGCATAATTTGGGATTGCAGATTTGTCAGTTTCTTGAATGAAGATAATTAGATTAAAAAGAGTAAGCATAAAGACAGTAGCAAGACAAAACTCGTTAATACAAGCAACAGTGTGGTAGCTCCTCCATACAACTAATCATTATTGTCCAGCTCATTTTTGTTCTCTTACTGGCACATAAAGTCGGTTTTTTCAATTGGAGGCTCAAGATCAGTTAAGAATGTTTAAAAAGGGTACTACCTGGAATTTTAAAGTCATTATGTAAAATCCTTAGTTCGTTTGTGAGTCCCATTCTACAAATATTCCTAAGAAAATCTATTTACCAAAATAGTAATAAAAACTTGAAATTTACAAAAGTCATTCATCTATATTAAGTCACTAATATAAATTTCTGGATCAAAAGAAAGTCTAAGTAATATGCTTGGGAAGTCAGCCATATTTCAGTACAATTAGTAAATATGAATAGGTAAACTGCCAGAAAAGCATAGCTTCAAAATGTAAAATTTTGCACACGAAACCATTTTCTACAAGTATGTATTGATCAGCAGTAACTAGAAAGCATAATGAACACAGGAAGAGAAATACCTTTATTCAGCCTCAGAAGATTATCCAGTTCCCTTGGGTTCAATTCATTGGGAGCAGCACATGAACACCTGTTGACAGCAATGCAGAAGCATAAAGGTCTTAACTAAGAAAAACTATTGGTATTAATAGCATTGCACTAGAAAGTCTGCTCACCTGCTCTGATCCCATAAGTTCTCCACACATGTCCACTTTGGGGGAGTAAGTACATCAACAGGCAACTTCCGCCATTTTGAGCAACTATCACACTGCGTCCACTGCTCGTTTACCCTGAGATCCAATAGCACTCCAAATTGAAATACTCAATCAAAATATATAAATTTATGCATTGCTATAACTTGAAAAAGAACTCATCAGGTTCAATAGAAAATAAGAGGCTGGTAAAAGAGGGAAAACTTGACATAAGCAATGAAAAGAAAAAAACTCTAATGCACAATACTCATCTTACCCAGTTGATCGAACTACGAATATACTCCTCTTTCCAAAGACAGGAGGTTCCTGTATGAATTGAAGTAAGTCAATTCCTGTGCATGATGTTAAACAGGTAATATAATAAATTTAATGTTATTTACCTAGTCTTTGAGTGGAGACTTAAAAATTTATGTATTAAGACATTTGTGAAGCAGAGACACTAGCCCTAATATTGGTTGGTGTCTTGTGACTAGGCATAACTGATGAAAGCAAAGCCCATTTTTTAATTTTTATAAAGGAGAATGCTAAAGAGCGCCCTTAGGAAAGTAAACAAAAACAAGAAAATATTTGATGAATAGAAAAGTATTTATTATATTAAAAAACACAAAAAAAATTATATTTACTATTTTAAGTAGTTGAAAGCATTTAATAAAGTGTGATTATTGTTTCTTAACCAGTGTCCTTAAGACACTTGTTAAGAAGATCCTTTCAAAATCATGAATTACATCACTCACCTAACCTGAGTTTTGAGAAACCCATGCCTTCTTCCCTTCTTATTCCAAAAATTACAAAGGAATCCCCTACCCATGTACTAGTTGTTTTTTTCCTATACAAATACATGCCCTAAATGCAAAGACTATATAACCTGGAACTAGACGAGTATTTTAACAAGTTCAAACTAGATGGCAATTTCAATAAATTACGGAAATTGCAAATACCAGGAAAGGTCAACTAGATGTATGCTGAATTACCCATATCTGAGAAGTTCCAACCTTCTAGAAGTCAGATTTTCTTCTTTAGATTTAGACAGAAGTTTAAGGAAAGATGAACGCATTAAGAAACTCATTAGAAAGAAAGGCTCATCCATATTTATTTGGGTCAAGTTGGTGTCTGAGTTAAACAGACACCAAAAATATCAATTTAACCTAACACTAATAGAATGGGTGAATTTCATAAAATTACTGCTCCTTCTAAATTGTTTACTTACTTCATATTCTTCAAATACATGATCCTCGATCATGACAATGCTTGGCTTAACAGTAGGAGGTGGACGGAGCATATCTTGAGCCTCTTCCCAAGTAAGTTTCAGCTCCAGTGCATCCTGGCTATCAATAAGCAACCTCTTACTTTTTGACCCAATATTCCGAGTTCTTTTCTTCTCAGGAACCATCACAGGTGGCAACGGCAACTCATCTCTTTTTCTGCTTTCAGGCATGTCAATGTTATGCCAACTCATGTCACCACCAGCTGAGTTCCATTTTTTAGACAGCGCATTTAGGTGGGTTTCTGAACATCCCTTTTGTAACTGAAGAAGGCCAGAGTAACCACTTAATATAGGTAGATTCACATAAACACCAGAATAGGAAGTTTCACTTGAATGAGAACCATTGGGCATATTAGATGGTAGTGTTTCCTGCTTAATGGGTGATTAAATATCAAGTCTAAAAGTTTGAGTTTGCTATATGAACTAAAAGTAACTGTTACCTGTACTGCAGTAGAATTTGTTGCCTTTCTAAACCCCATTATAAGTTTCCCCTCAGGGTCCATACGGCTAAATGTTACTGCAGAAATTTAAGAAAAAAAGTTTAAACAATTTTGTAACCAAATTTCAAGATGAAACTAAAAAAAAATTAGAAGCAAACACATGTTGCAATTGAAACTTAAAAATGGAACAGAAATCAATTGTTTTTCAATGAAGAGAAACAAATCAAATATATCTCCAAAGACATGAGCGACATTTTGTCCAAGGAACAATAAAAACGTCAGTGAAGTAAACTTTGTAAACATTCTCGGAAGATAAAGAAAGAAAAGAAAATACATTACAAAAACCATTGCAGTTGGTATCTTAAAACAGAATGTCTTCTAGTTATGCTGATTGATTAGTTAACACCGTGAAAAATTAGCAGATTTTTAGAAAATGATACTGATTAGGTAACACTTAATACATGTTTTTGTAAAAGACACGTATTAGTTGATATATTCTTAGAAAATGAAAGTGTCCATGTGGTTTATCTATTCTTAGAATGGGTAATTTACCAAATTAAGGGATTCTCAGTAAAACATACCAGTATCTCCAGCTTGCAATTGCATAGACTGAATGCAGGGGGTTACACCTTCTAAAACATACATCCTGCTGTTATTATTTGGCCAAAATCTAAATTGAAACATCCATTCTTTTCCTTTCACATCTTGGATTCGTAAAGGAAGGCCCTCTGGTTGAGAGATTGGAGGGAAATATGCCTGCACAATGGTCTCCTCTTTCAGTTTTAACAAATTACCAGACTCATCAAGAAAAACAACTTTTACTAGAATTGTTAGTTAATATAAAATGACAACAGTAAATGCCAGTTCAACAGATGAGTTAAGATAAATTACTTCAGCACATGCTTTTGGTAAAACCAAGCGACCAATTCGACCAGCATCACTTGCACTAAGCATCTTTTCAAAGAGTGGCACGATTGTAGAATTTGAACTTGAACATATCATGAATCATGGTTAAGGAAATACTAAGGTAAAGATTAGCTATCAAAATAATAATAAGTGTATCAACCAGTAAGTATCCTGTCAGTGATTCATAATAATTTATAGGACAGATTACAATGTTGGATACTCTCCTGATATTTGTTGCAACTCTTGATCAGTAATCCTAGGCCAATAACGTGGAAGCAATTGATTCCTTCCCCGTCCTTCAGCAGGTGGTCTTGCTACACGAATCTGCGATACCATGCCAGCATTTGCTTCTAAGCTTGTCCCAATAGTTGACCTAGCAGGCTTAGGTAAAAGATGGTGAGACCTTGACCCCAATAAAAGTGGAGATGTTTTACTTTGTTCCCTTTCATCAACAACAGCACTATGAAAGGGATTTGAATTTCCTAAAGGAGCAGCAAGGGTCATACTCAAATTTGTCTGTGCCAATGATTCATATATATCTCGCATTTCTGTCTCTGGCTTACAGTTCTCTGCTTTGGAAGCCTTAGACGATCCATTAGACTCACAATGAAATTGTGATATCAATGTGTTTCCAAGTTCTCCAACTGAGGGTAAAATTTCTGGTTTCATTTCTGCAAAAGGCCCATCTGTTTCAACGTTGTGAGTTTTGAACCAGCACTGAAGCTCATCATTCTCTGCATAATGCCCTACTTGCATACCCCTCACAGTTAATTGGTTAGCCAGAGATGTGCACTGCTGCTGTGTACTGACATTTTGTACTTTTGATGTCCCAGATCCATTAGGCTTTTCATTGCTTGCAATCTGTCAAATTATCATTGTCAATTTTAGGAACATACAGTTAGACTTGAAAATTCAATTATCAACACAAATAATCAAATACGTAAGAAGCAATAACCTATTTATGGGAGCACAGATTTGAATTGCAGAGCCTGCATAACAAATTTTTTTATTGATACCTAGATCATAGAACACTCAATTTACCTCTACATGCAAATCAATAATTAACTTATCAACCTTATGGTGATACAAGATTCAGTTTAACCTGAAAATTTAGACCTGCTATCAAACATCATAAATATTGATCTATTTGGGGGCAATTGTGATAATCAATAAAGGAAACAATATTTTGATGTGTTTGCATAGAGGTGAACATAATAATTATTTAAATAAAATGGTAAAGTTAATTTACAGGTTGCGGTCCTGAATTCCTTCCACAGCTTATACAGCTTACACCACCAGTATCTAATAATTCAAGCTGAGACATAGAAGCAATGCATCCACAATGGAGACGCTGCAGATAATAAGACAAAACATATAGGATCATTAACCTTAATGTAGAACATGGAAATACCAAAATTGGGGTAAAAAGAGTTATGCCAGTCTTATATATACTCTACCAATGTACCAAAATACATATATCTTTTTTAACTCTACCTTGTCACATGAAGTGCATTCTCTCCAACCAGAATCATTTGAGTGGAACATATCACAATACGTTGATTGCTCATAAGCAGAACTACAACAGAGAAAAAAATCAGGATTAAGAATCAGAGCATGAATCTCTTGGTAATGCCCAATTTCAATCAAATAAAGAAGATCTGCACACTTATTGATCCAAGTCAATGCTTACTCTAAAGGACACATGTTATCCATATAACATTGTTTACATCTTATACAGAACTTGAGTTTGAAAACGAAAATTGTAAGAGCAACTGTAATCATCTTTTTCATTGCATGCTTGATAACTTTGCCAAGAGACAAATTAGTGGAAGCATATATATTAATTTCAATAACTTATTATGGAATTATCATATGATACCATCCCAAACTCATTCCATGTTTCCCAAACAGAATGATATTAGGCACCGTTCAAATTCAACATGATTTTGACAATAAAATTCAGCCAGATGAAATCCTTGTTCCACTGTTCCTCACACAAGCTTTGCCATCGGACAAACTGGTTATACAAATACAATGTTTTTTCTTTTAATTTCTGTTCCCATTTTATCCCAAGTAATTTTTTTTGTCATTTACTAAAAAAATGTAAGGAAAATTAATACTGTAAATAAGAAACACATGCCATATAAAAACACATGTCATAAACAACGTTTTAAATTGCGGTCTCTGGTCAGCAGCCACAATAAAAATTCGGCGACCCAATTTTACCTACGACAACTTCAAGTCTTCTATTACTTACCATATAATTTTAAAAAATAAATAATAAAACAAGCATAAAAAGCGTGTAAACGCCACTACACTGAAATTCAGCAAAAAAAGCCGCTACACTAACCTTAGAAAATTGGAAGGAAAAAAAAAAGTAGCCACGAGTCAGAGCTTAGATTAAGAAAGAATCAAATTAGCAAATTCAAAAGTAAAAACATTAATTTGTCAAACGTAGAAACATAAAAAAAAAAAAAAAAAAAAAACAGCAAACAATTAACAATAACAAAGCCACAAATCACAAAATTACTCCAATGTTTCTAATCCACTGTTGTGTTCCGTACATCCACGTATCTAACTCACGCGTCAATTTCAACTCACGCTCATCGATTCGGAATCTAGAGCATCATTACCCGCACTTATCGCAGAGATCGGCGAATTCGCCGGATCGCAGGGCCCAGCCTTTGCGCCACCGAATCGTCGTCGAGGTGGCGCACGCCACGTTCATGCAGCTCCTTGACTCCATTTACAACTCCAATTCCACACAGACTCTGCAAAAAAAATCAGAAAAATCAGAACGAAAAACCCTAACTGTCACCTCACCAGCTCGCTCGACGCCGGATGTAAAATCCAGCAGCGGAGAAGCGACCGTACCGAAATTAAGCCGGAGAGGAAGCTCGAGTGGTTCCTCCGGTCGCCGGAAGTTCGCGAGGGGAAGTTCCGGTCGCCGGAAGTTAATTTTTAAGCGGAGGAGGGGCGGCGAGTGGTGAGGTTTGGGATTCGCATTCACGCGGTGGCAGAGGAATGGAGTGTGATCGGAAGGTTATCGGAACCTGAACGGAGGAGAGGAACCGGAGAGAGATTTGAATGGACGACGGTAACCGGAGAGAGAAGAGGGGTGAATCTGAGAGAGTGAGAGAGAGAGAAAGGAGGCGTGTGCATGCAGAAATATAAGATAGGAGAAAGAAAGAGGAACCAAAATGCATGCACGATGATTACACTTCAAGACTCGGCCAACTCCCCCACTTGCTCTCTCTCTCTTTTTTTTATTTATAATTTATCATCATTATTTTTTTTTAGCTTTTATTATTAGCAATATCATTGTGTTTATATTGTTACTCATTATTTTTTCCAGTTTCTTTTTTGGCTAGATAATGTTTAGTATTAATTAAATATATGTTATCATTTTTTAAATAGTAATGTATGAATAAAATATTTTGATATTTAATTTGAGGAAATAATTTTTTTAAATGTTAAATTATAAACAAGAATAAAATTTTCTTACTTTCTTAGATGAGAATAATTTTTGAGATAGCTAAATTATATTTTAGTTCTTAACAAAAAAATTTAGCATTTTTTTGTCCAGTATTCTTTTGTTAACAATTTTAGTTCTTTTTTGTTAAGTAGTAGCGTTAATTGATAATGTGACTCTGTATGTTAATGGAAAATTCCTTGATTACGTGTTAGATGGTCTTGGGATTTTATAGTGTTTGGAGAAAGTAGATTAAAGCAATCACTTGCTCAAGTCACATATATGGTCTGGTCCATGCATGGTAGTCTAATAGTGCAGTTTGTAGCGGAAAGGGGTCTGAAAAGCGATCTGAAAAGCGATCCTTTGACGCTTTCTTTGTTAATTTCTTATAGTGGTTGAGGGATTGAATAACTTCCTTAATAAATTTGTGGAGGTGTGGGGTTTTTTAGGCTTTGAAGATGATGACTTTATTTCCTTTTCTTTAATGCAATAGGCAAATGATTCGACAACTTCAAATGATCCTTTTTGAGGCATGTTTGATAGCCAAATGTGGGTTATTAAAGTCATTCTACAGAGCTTTGAGTTTGTCTCGGTTTTGAAGGTAAATTCTCTTAAAAGCAAAATATATGGTGTTAATGTCTGATAATTTTCTGGTTAGGGCCTCATCATTTCTTCATTGATCGGTTGCAAATGTTACCTTTTAAATTCCTTGGGATAACCATTAGTGCTAATTCTAGGTGAACTGGCACATATGATCCAATGTTAGGCTTATTCAGGAAAAAAGTTGTTTGGGTGGAAGGGTCGTTATTTGTCTCAGGGGAGGATTACTTTGCTAAATTCAGTGTTCTTATGTTTGCCTTTATATTATTTCTATTTTTATAAAGTCCTAAAGAAATTCATGAGTTGATAAAATTACAGAGACGACGTTTGTGGAGTACTTTTCGGAGACGAAGAATATATGTTGGGTTAATTAGAAAACAACGATGTCTCCCAAAGTCAAAAGGTGATTTGTGAGTGAAAAATTTGGAGTTATTTAATATCAGTCTTCTGGCTAAGTGGAGGTGGCGGTTTTTATCTGATTAAGATGCAATGCCTTAAGGTTTTTGTATAGTTGTATTCTTGGTAGGATAGTTATTCTTTGTTAGTCTATAATAATATGGTGTCTCTATTGTAAGATCAAATTTTGTGTCCACTTAATAATATTCATATTTGTCTTCCAAGTTGGTAATGTGATAATTATATTGTTAGCCCTCTTAAAAACATGACTTATGCTATTAATGAGTCTAACATGATAATTATATGTAATTTTTTTTATAAATTATATTTTTAGTGACACATGTTTTCATATTAATAATTAGTGATGATAAACTAATTAATGAGAGATTAAAAATATTTTTTCTAAAAATAAAAAATACATAAATAATTATCACATTAGATTAGTTGATGATAATTAAAGTTATATAACTGTCATGTCATCCGTTAATTAATATTTGATGGTAGAAACTAAAATTGTTAATAAAATAAAAATTTAGGAAATAAAAAATGCTATAAATTTTGTTTGGAAACTAAAAATGAATTTTTTTAAAAAAAATTAGGTATAGTAAAACTCTTTTTCATTTATAAATAATTAAAAGATTAACTTTTCTGTGATAAAAATTAACAGTAAGAAAGTTAAACAATTAATAAATCTATTGTATAAATTTTATTTCAAAAAATAGAATTCTAATAGGAATAGTTTAATTTATTTAATTAAAAATAAAAAAGTTCCGTATGTCGTATACAACCTAATTTATTTAATTAAAATGTGGTATACAAGAAAGGGAAGGGTTGGTATTTTATTTTTAAATATAAAATTATTCACTAATTTCATTATTTTAAATGATAAATATTTGTCACTTATTCATTTCAAATCCCTCTATTTAAATAAAATCAAATTATTTTTTATCTATAAATTGAAACATATGACTTTTTTTTACAGAAAGTTTGAAACATATGAATTAAAAAAATGAGAACACGGTTCTGTTTACTTTTATATATACTAGGGGAAGACTCCCTAAAATTTTTAAATAATAAAAAAAAGTTAAATACAATTGGTAAAAAAAGGTGATCAAATAAAAAACTAACAACATAGAAATAGTGGAAAGATACTATAGGTTAGAAGAAAATTTTAAAAGTTTAAAAGATAATTAAAGGGTAAAAATATCCAATAAAATATGGAAATCAAATAAAAATATTCATTTTATTATTAGTAAAAATTTGAAATTGTTTATTATCAGTCTGATTAAGATGGAATGCCTTAAGGTTTTTGTATAACTTTGCATTCTTGCTAGTTATTCTTTGTTAATCTATAATATAGTATCTCTATTATAAGCTATATCACATTTTGTGCCCACTTAATAATATTCATATTTGTCTTTTAAGTTAATAATGTGACAATTACATTGTTAATCCTCTTAATAATATAACTTATTATGTTATTAATGAATTTGACATGACAATCATATATAATTTTTTTATAAATTTTATATTTAGTCCCATATGTTTTTTACTAATAATTAGTGTGGTACACTAATTAATAAGAAATTAAAAATATACTCTTTCAAAAAATATAAAATACATAAATAGTTATCGGTTAACATTGATATTTACAATTATATAATGTAATAATTATATAAAATTAAATTTATTTAATGTAATGAACTTATTAAAATACTAATGAGTATCAATTTTTTTAAAAAATAGAATTTATTTTTATATACAACTATTAGTTTTTTTTAATAAATAATTGAGTAAAAATTGTTTGGGTTTGTATAAATTAATCTCGATTCTTTCAGAGAAAATCAATAATTAATATCCATTATCCAACATAACATATGTGTGATTTTTTTTTACTGTAATACGTGTGATTTGTTATTCATCCTATATAACACAACATTAGTCTTAAATGCATCAACTCTATTCACTTATATCAAAAGTAACTAAGTAGCACCGGAAAATGTGTCACTTAGTTAGTTACTTTTGATGGATTTACTATAGTATCCTTTGATGGCCACAACGTAGGAGCACGTATTCACTTGTCAACGAGGTTTGTGCTTTTTCGTCCATTCGTCCAATTTCAATTTCGATGTGGGCCCAATTAAATAGTATTCCTTTCATCTCATTGCAATGGTTACTTAGAAAAAAAAATTATCTTATTATAATTGTATTTTAATTTTTTAATGAAATATAATTTTTTTTTACTTATTATTCCTTACAATGAATTAAATATTTATAATTAATTAATTATTTTTATTTAATTAATTAATTAACATGTGTTACTTTTCTTCTTCAATCTTTATAAAAGAGAATAAAATTATTATAAAGTAATTAAGAATATTTTAATTAAAAATAAATAATATAAAAGATAATTTAGAAAAAAAATCTTATAAAAGGAATAAATAAATTTAAAAAAATATTATTATATTTAGAAAAAAAAAGTAATATCTATAATTTTTCTTCCAAAATTCATGCTTTTTACTTAAGTTGTGTAATCAAATATTATACATATTTACAAGTTTTAAATTCATGCGTTTTACATAAGTTGTGTAATCAAATATTTATTTATTTTCTTTTACAAGTTTTAGTACTATATCTATATTTAAAAGTAGTAAATTGCAATATCTGAAACTAAAATAATTTTCCCCAAAATTCATGCTTTTTACATAAGTTGTTGTCTAATCAAATCAAATATTTAATTTTTTTTTCACAAGTTTTACATGTGAAATTAAAATGAAAAGCAAATCCTTGTCATAAATAATTTAATTTTATAATGTGATAAAGTAAAATGATTTTTTATATAATAATAAGTTAGCTACCAAATTTTTTGTATAAAACTAATTCAAACATCTATTATTATGTTAGTCAATAAATTAATATATTTTCACTGCAATAAAGTAATATTTAAATAATAAGAATAATAAGGAAAAAAACATTGTTATAATAATATTAAAAGATTAGACAGTTATAAAGTGTTATTTAAATCTGAAAAGCACTTTTTTCAGTTGAGTTATTATGACATCAGTGTGTTGTGTGAATTGTGATGACGAGGGTGACGCAAAGGAGAATGAAGGGTAAAGGAATAACGTCGACAATGACAGACCCATCTCCATCTGAGTCGCACGCGTGATTGCTGTGGTGGCAGCCTGGCTGCGCACACTCACACATCGCAAAACCTGCTTCTTCTTTCTCGGTTTCCGTTTGCTTTGCTTTGTATCCCCCAGTATTAAAATCATCATCTCATAATTTCAAGAAAAATTTTAATCAATGTATTAAGAGTATTAATTAAAAAATTTAAAGTATAAACACTTTTATCAGTAAACAGAAAATTATGTTATTTATGATTTTTGTACTTTTTATATGATTTATATAAGATATATTTTTATTATTTTATTTTTAGTTAATATTCTAAGAATATTAATCAACAATATCTTAATTTTAAATGTAAGATCCGCTCATTTGTAAGTCTGTCAATTTTCACATATAAAAAAATCAATTTATTTGAAGTGAAAAGAAAAAAAAAATAAGATTTACATTTTTACATCATAATTTAATTTAAAATTTTTATCTTAATTTACTTTCATTTCACTCTACTACCAAATATACCCTTAAATTTTACTACTATAATAATGTAATTATTTTTTTAGCTAATGTATTGTAATATTCCAATTTTTTATTGACTTTAATTAAGTTAAAACAACCCGCTCATTTAAATCACGTGTTTGCTTGTATGTCCCGATTTTCTTTAATAGTATAACGTACAGAGCATCATCATATGTAATAAAATTAGAGGAGTTATACATTCTAATATACGTAGTTTTTTTTTTTTTTGGACGAGATATATTTTTCACTTGAAATAATCCAAATTTTTAACAAAGTTTCATTCTTAGATTTTATTATCAAATTTATCGTGTATATATATATGAGTTTGTTAATAGACATTGATGACTTTTTAAGTTGGTATGCATCAGCAAATGTACACCAAATATTTAGGATAAAATAACAGTTATTTCTCTATTTTAATTAATTTATTCTAGAGTATTAGAGTAATTTTATATATTTAATTAAAAAAACAAAAAATGTCATTTCTCTTTCCTCCGTAACTCTCGTCACGCGTATTAATGCATTTAAAACCATCATGTTGTTCAAGAATGAAGTTTTGTTGTTCGAAGGATAAAATTAATGGATTTTCATACTTGTTCTTTGAACGGAGTTAAAGTGGAGTTGTGGCACCTAGTTATTGTTGGAAATGAGGCGCTTGCAGTAAGGTATCCAAGGATTTTCTCTAATTAGTAACTTGGAGCAGAAATATAGTCTAATTAGTGCTCTTGTAACATGGGATCAAGTCTATTGGAGTTGGAATCTCTCTTGGCGAAGATAATGGTTTGAATGGGAAAAACCATTAGTGGAGAATTTTATAGAGGACATTGGACAACTACAACTAAAACAACATCAAAATGACTAGTGGGCTTGGATGTCAAATGGCGAAGGAAAATTCACTGTAAATGAAGCGTATAGAATCATATGAGGATCTTTAGTAGTGTGTGGAAATCTTTTGTGCCATCAAATGTGACTGCTTTCACGTGGAGACGTGGAGAATGCTACTGGACAGAGTACCATCAAAAGATAATCTAAGGAAGCAGAATGTAAACCTCACGGAAGGGAACTCCATGTGTTCGTTTTGCTCACAACAAGGGGGAATAGTGAAACATTTGTTTTTTAGTGCAGATTTGCTGTTCAAGTTTGGAATAAGTGGAGGCATGGCAATTGAGTGGGACCGGATTGGTTTAGTCTCTCTATCTCCAATCCTCCATTTTTATTGGAGTTCAAAAATTATATCTATTCCTACCCTGGCTTAGGGATTGGTTTCCAGCCTCATCCTCAATCCTATCTTTTTCTTTTATTCATAAAAATGGAAAAAATATAATAATTTTTTTCAAATTCAACTGAATCTATTATAACATGTTAAATTAAAATTTCAAGTAAAAATTGTTTAATCTTTTTTATTTTTGGATAACTTAAAGAAATAATGATCATGATACCTTGTTTATCAAGATTAAAATTTCAAGTGTTTAAAAATAGATTAAATAAAAATTATTTGTTCTCATTTATTTTTTGAGTTCAACATGAAATTAAGTAAAAATTGTACATAATTATAAAGAAAATAATAATTTCACACATACAACAAGCATTAATCTATTAAAATTGATAATAAAAACTCATAAGTAGTGTCACAAAAAAAAGTGCTGTAAAATAAACATAAAGTCTTGGTTTCATCTTCCAACAATCTAACAAAAAGCACATAAACTAAAGAAAAAACATAGTCCAAACTTTCAAGTCTAGCAAAATGTCACAAGAGAAAGTGGTTGACATGCATCATAACATCTATTGATCATCCTTCAAAGTGAGTTGGGAAGTAATGTCACTCAATAAATCACCTACACAAGAAATGAGCAACGAGCAAACTTCATATTTATATCTAATTTCAAAATTCGGTAACATTTAATTTCATAATTCAGCAATTTTAGATTTAGAAAATATGCCTTCATCATCGAATCTATTTCATTCAATAAACTAGCAAATTCAAATGTTGATGAGTCACAATGCGGGTGAGTCGCATAGTTGGTGAGTCGAGACGTGGGTTAGTTAACGACGTCGCTCGAACAGTGGTGTTCTCGAAGCGTGGGTGGGTTGACGATGATGTTGGGTCGATGACATCACTAGGTAGCAACACATGGACAACACTTGGAGGTGTGCTTAGAGTTAAGAGAATTCTATGGAAATGGTACTACTTGACTCTAGGGTTAGTGGGTTACTAAAATATTGTAAGGTTATAATAGTGATTTAAAATATTTATTATCATAATAGTATTGGGGTGGGGATGAGGACTAACATATCCGATTTCATTCCCAAATCCGATTTTCTCAATCGAAAAAAATCTAACATTGAATCCAACTCAATCAACTTAATTTTTCTCGATCCGTCAAAGTAGGAAAAGGTCTTATTGATCACTTGGGAACAAATACACTTGACATGCCTAAATAAGTGTGCTAAGTGTTAGGGGGTAGTAGGAGCATTCCGTAATGTGGTCATACCTAGATAGACGAGTGTGTTGAAAGTTCCACATGACGGGTAGCCATGAGAAAAATGGGACGTATTGAAGTCTCACATCGAATAAAGATAGTGTCGAGATAAATTATATAAATAGAGAACAATCCCCACTTTAAAAGTCGATTTTGTAAAATTAAGTTAAAGTCCAAATCCACTTTCCAGAAACCGCCACGCACCAACATATTCAGCATTTTGGGCTGGCTTCATCGGGTCAAGCGAAGGGCTAATCTTTGGTGGAAGTCTGTTTGGTTTGCAGCTGTGTGGACGCTTTGGATACACCGTAATGCAGTAATTTTTAAAGAAGAAAATTCAGAACTAGAAAAAATGGTGGAGTTGGTTAAAGTAAGATCATGGATGTGGCTATCTTCAAAGGCTAAAGGATTTTTGGCAAAATAGATAGACTGGCAATGCAACCTTTATTATGTTTGACAGGATGATTCTTTTTATATAGCTAGAGCTAGAGTATTTTATGTGTTTGAATTTAGTTATGTAGGGAAAGGTTTCTTCAATCTTTTTATATTATAACTTGGTGTATTCTACAACTCTTGTATATTTGACAGAGTGCCTTTGGTACCTGTGTGATTATTAATATATTTATCTTTTGCTGGAAAAATATATTTAAATGGATAAATATTCTTATATTAAATTTAATGAATTTAACTAAGTGACAATCTTCAAAAGAAAGAAGAGGAAAGACAAGGTTTGGACGTTTGGTATGTAAATGAATGAATGACTCATTAATTATCAATCATCATCCATGGTGGCGAGGTGAGAGATGTAAGCTAAATAAGAAAAGGGAAATACGGGAGCTACGGAGGAGAGAGAAACTGAAAATGAGAGTTATGGGGGAGAAATGGAATACGAAATTACAGAGGTGAGAGAGATGATTTTTAAAATTAAATATATAAATTACTCTAATATCCTAAAATAAATTAATTAAAATAGAAAGATAATGATTATTTTATCCTAAATATTTGGATGTGTATTGCTAATGCACTGAAAAAATGATGAGTTCATATATTAAGGAATAGTAATTTTAGAATCTAGAATAATAAAAATTAAAGAGAAATATTTTATAAGAATCTTGATAAAAATTAACTCATTTTACAAGAATAACAAACATTTCAAATTTTAGAAAGATGATAAACAAAGAAATATTTCTACATATATCAAAATTAAAACTCACTTATTTTATAAAATCTAAAATATATTTAAATCTACTTTTTATTATTTTAAATATTTTGGATATTTTATATCTATTTTAAACATTTGTACAACATATGATATATTTATTTATTAAAATAAATTTACAAACAGGTACGTTAATTTTTAATGAATCTTATTTTAATATATAAAAACATTAACTAAAGATAGATTTTATAAACTTAAAAATACACACAGAGTAAAATTAGAATACAGTGTACCATTAATTTGCACATGACCTAACATTACGTATGTATTATGTAATACGCAACCAAAATATCTCGCGGATTTTATCGGTTGATCTAGGTGTTGAAATTGGCGAAGGCTGAAAGTTAGTGGCGGACCCAGCTACAATTTAGGGTGCATCTGCACCCTTTGAACGGTGTGAAAAACATAAAATACATTATTATTGTTATTTTTTTAACTCTTATTTTTATAATTTAACCTCACTGCTTTTGAGTTTTTAGTTGTCAGTAATTTTTTCTTATATTGATTAATTTTTTCATTTATTTTGTTTGTTTTACATTATTTGGTTGGATATTTCATTTTCTTTTAAATAATAAAATATATTTTTAATCCGTTTAAAATTTTTAAGTTTAATTTTAGTCCTTTTAAGTTTTTTTTTTTCCATTTTGTATATCTTAAGTTTGACATGGATATTTTTACTTCACAACATGTTTTACATATTCCTTTAACAAAGGAGGAAAAGTTATTTAAATAGTACTTTGAGAATCAAAAGTATTACCTTTTAAGATTGAAGAGTGAAAAATCGACAATTTTATAGAAATATTAAAATCAAACTTAAAAAATTCTAGATGTACAAAACATATTTTAACATTTATATTTTAATTTTATATGTCGAGTGATCCCATATTCTAAATTCGCCACTGCTTGAAAGTATTATATTCAACATCCGTATAAGAGTGAAGTGTTATATTCTGCCCACAATTGGACGACTGACATTTTTTCGTTTACGTGTCGTCCTGTGGTGCGTCCAATTCCCGTCCAAAAATGTCAATGTCAAGCATTTATTGTTTTTGTCATTTTGTGTTTAATGCATTACGTTTTTCCATGATGACTCTACGTTTCCAACAAACACAAATGATGCATTTTCTGGTTACACTGCCATTTCGCATTCCATTCTCTTTTGGTTTGGCAGTTCTTTTCTCTCCTGTGAGGAAAAACCCAAAGGCTGAAGATTTTTTCATTTCCCTCCTTGTCTTATGCGTTTTCTTTTTACCTTCATGATGAATAGCAGTTCATAAATTTTTGTTTTATGATTTTTTGCAAGACAAAAGCTTAAATTTTTTTGGGTATCCTGCCTTTATTTTGTGTTCCTGAGCCTTCTCCAACGTGCTCATTGTGATGTATTTGATTTCTGGGTTCTGTCGGTACAAAAGATTGAATTTTTTTGTGTTCCTCAATCTTATTTGACCGTGGTTGAGTATTGTTCTTCCTTTGCAATACAAAAGCTTAAATTTTTTTGGGTGTTCTGCCTTATTTTGTTTTGTGACTTCTCGCAACACAAAAGCTTAATTTTTTTTGTGTTCCTGAGGTTTCTCTGACATGCTCATTGTTTCCTATACCCACCTTTTTGTGCCTTCGTCCTTTTTTGGTTCAATACATTTGTTTGCGTTGCATTTTGGGTTCAGATCTGTAGCATTAGGTATCTTTGTTTTGTTTTATGACTTTTTGCAAGACAAAAGCTTAAATTATTTTGTGTTCCTGAGCCTTCTCCGACGTGCTCATTGTGATCGAGACCAACAAAGAAGATGACAAATAGTGTCCAACATTTGGAGTACAAGTTTGTGATGTATTTGATTTCTCCTTTGATTTTTGGGTTCTGTCGGTACAAAAGATTGAATTTTTTTGTGTTCCTCAGCCTTATTTGACCGTGGTTGAGTATTGTTCTTCCTTTGCAAGACAAAAGCCACAGATCATAGTATGTTCGATAGATTACTAGTTCGTTTTCTTTGTTTCTCTGTCTACAGGTTCGTTTTCTTTGTTTCTTTGTTTCTCACAATACAAAAGCTTAAATTTTTTTGTGTTCCTCAAGCTTCTCCAACATCCCTGTTGCTTGGTTTGGCAGTTATTTTTTTCTCCCTTGAGGAAAAAACCAAAGTTGATGTGGTGTTGATGCGGTTCGTTTTCCCTCCCCGTCTTCTGCGTTTTCTTTTTACCTCTATTTGTATTTGTATGCATTTTTTTTTTTCGGTTTTTTGTTTTTTCACTACATGTTCATTGTTTTTTATGAATCGCCATTTTATGCAGAGAAGGTGGAAGAAGACACTAAAGCTGCGATTTTTATCTCCAAAAAGCTTCAATTTTTATGAATCGAAACTTTTTGGAGATAAAAATCACAGCTTTAGTGTCTTCTTCCACCTTCTCTGCATACAATAACGATTGTATTGTGAGAAGTCAGAAAACAAAACAAACAAAATTTAAGATAAAAAAATTTAGTGTCTTTTTGTTCATTGCATCTGTTCATGAAACTTCTCCATCATTGTATTTGTTCATGAATCTGCTGAGATCTCCAGCATTTTGTTTGTGTGGGCTTATTACGGGGAAGATCTGTATCATTGCCTTCAAATTTGTTGGATTTTAAGCGTGGCTGACGTGGGATTATTTTACTTACGTGTCGGCCTATGGTTAATCGTGTTTCCCGCCCAAAAATGTCTACATCAAGCCTGTGTTTCTAATTTTTTGCTTTTGTTGGTGCATGTGTATGATTTCCTTTTTTTTTTTTTTGCTTCTACCTTACCTGTCAATGATTTTGTTGGTGCATGTGTATTATTCCCTTTTTTGTTTTAATTTTTTTTGTGCTTCATTTCTTTGGTTACTTTAGTGTGTGTTACCATATGATGGACCATTTTTTTTAAAATGCCAACTTTGTTTTTGTGGTTCCCTACCATATTGTTGGTGTTTTCTTTCTTTGTTGTTGCCGTTTTACTTTTGTTTAGTTAAGGGTGTTTATTTTTTGGTATATGGTAACTGAACTTGGCTTTTATTTTTGACCGAGAGCAACAAAGAAGACGACTAATAGTGTCCGGCATTTGGAGTACAGGTTTGTGATGTATTTGATTTCTCCTTTAGTTTTGTGTTGGTTGAAATTTTAATATTGTTTGCAATCTTTATTGTTCTATTTTATAACTTGTTGCATGTTGATTGTTTTGTGCCCTTTTTTCAGTTACCATCTGTAATGTTGCATGAATAAAAAAAAAAGGAGCTTTGTTTTGATTTCTGGGTTCTGTCGGTACAAAATATTGAATTTTTTTTGTGTGTTTCTTAGCTTTATTTGACCATGCTTGAGTGTTGTTCTTCCTTTGCATTTCGTATTTCTTTTGTTCTGCCTTTGTTTTGTTTTGTTAGTTCTTGCAGTGAAAAAAATTGAATTTTTTGTTAGTTCTCCCAGTGAAAATATTGCATGTTGATTGTTTTGTGGCCCTTTTTTCAGTTAAAATCTGTAATGTTGCATGAATAATACAAAATCCCGTGAGTAGATCTTTTTGGAATTTATGCTTATATAGGTGCTAATGACTCCTAACACTTTATCCTATGGATATAAAGATGTATTCAATCAATAGCCTGTGTGTAGTGACCCTCAATATTCTAATTTCAATTTACACATGTGACAGTCCATAGTAATTATTAGAGTAGATATAAGAATTCATGTAATTAATAGACTAGATGTTTGCCGAAGTGTAATTTCCCAATGCCAAAATACTACCTGTCTAATCATAAATCGGGAAGTGAAAAAGATAATGATTATGATACATATAATTATTTTTTTTATTAACAGTAATGGTAAGTATTTTTAAACATTTTTCTGCGTCTGGAAATATTTATTATTGAATAAAATAAATATACTTTATTAAGAACAATTTAATTGTGGTGGTACATATTATATAGTAATATGTTATTAAGATTTATGATTTTTTCACTTATAGTATATGTTACTATAAGATTTATTGACTTTTCGTATTTATGTTTATCTTTTTAATCTTTCAAATATTTTTTGTACATAGCCTCTAATAAATAAAATAAATATCAACGATTACGGGAAGTGTAATAGTCTCGCAATAAATATACAACAATATTAGTATTCATAATAAAAGTCTAGCATGAGAAGTGGAAAAAAATTATCATTATGATACAGTAATATGCACGAGAAGTGTAAAAGCCTAACGCTTAATATACTAAGTACATTATTAACTATTCATTATAACTGTTCACCCCCCCAACTATTGAACAGTATTCTAGGAGTTTTAAGTAGTGGTTTTTGCCTATGTATGTATTAACTCCTACGGCAGTTACATCAAAACCTCATTCAATCATAAACATATTTACTATATATATTCATTGGAACTCATAATTAAAACAAAGTATTATATCAAACCATAACCAACAAGTATCACCAACTATTCACTCATTTGTCCAAGAACATCACCCAACACAAAACACCATGACTACACAATCATCCAACGCGTCGAATGCTGTAAGTTTCTTTAAGTTTTCCATCCTTCATCTTTACCTTCTTATAAGTATATGTTCGAGTTTGCTTCATCGAGCATCCTTCATCTTTAAGTTTTCTATCCTTGCTTTTTTGCTTCATACATGTATATGTTCGATATAGATTGTCATTAAGTTTTTTGTCCTTCCATGCTTGCTCTTTTCGTTCTTAGTATATGTTCGATATTGTGCATACTTATCTTCTCCTTTCAACGGGTACAAGTTTGTTGAGTTACTCATTACATGAATGTTTGTCATCTAGGGCCCATCAAATTCACTGCTGTCTACAATTGTGCACCGATTTGAGGCCGCATTCCATGTTGACAAGGTCACGATTTCCCCATCTAAACATTAACTATTTATCTTAATCCCAAATAAATAATATGTGATATACTTATTAAATTTTCCTGATACAATGGTGATATGTTTAACATGTTTACTTGCAGAATGTCATTGAGGTTCCTTTATTCTTACCATAGACAATGGTACCCGAATTATCCAACTTATGTGCTCTTCAAATACAAAGGAGAAGAGCACTTTATAAAGCTTCATAAATATGGTAACCGATACTTTTTTGGTGATGAACTCAAGGGACTTAGAAGAACCCACGACATTTACAAAAGTGTCATCATGCATTTTGTTGCATGGGACAAAAATACTACTTTCCATGTGGAGGTCATGGGACCTCTCTATAGACGAACACGTGAAAGGTCAGTCGCAACCACCAGACACCATGTTTTTTTCCATAGATGTTATCGAAGATATGATACAACACAATTATCAATTGGTAGGAGTTTGTTAATATAATAATAATCCTTTATTTTATTTATTTTTGATGTTGCTATCTTTAATCACTGTGTTGGTTCAAACGTAGGTTCTACTACCAGAGGCTTTAAATTTTTTATTTGGATAAAAAAAATATGACTATGCAACGTGGTCGTGGTAGACGTTACGAATGGATGATCACCATGAATAATGGCCTACCATGTGTTGCTGAGTCATGGATCCAATACTTAACTGACAATCATTTGAAGCCTGGAGATGAGGTCGTCTTCTTCTACAGGTTCGACCAATATTTATGGGAGGTCGTCTATAGGAAGCAGGTTAAATGGGATGAGGAAGAGGACGAAGATGACTCCACTTGAAGAACTCTTTAATTATTTATGTTTGTTTGATTTTTATATTATGGTTGTAATTTAATTACCTTCGGGTAACAATTTTTTTTTTTTTTTTTGTGTTTACTTTCTGATGAACATCGTTAACAACAGGACATATATTATTTTCTTATATTCAATGTTTTATATTCAATTTTTCTATCACATTTATTATTTTTTTATATTCAATGTGTGTTGTTTCCAAATAATATGGGTTGAGCTTTCGACAAAGGCCTATGCTTTAGTGAAAGTGGTAATTGAGCTTTGCAGAACGAAGAGACAATGAAATGTAGAGCTTCATTTTCTTGGAGTACAGGTTTGTTATCTTTCTTTGTCTACTTTACATTTTTTATGTACTTAGTGTATACATTTACTGTTGCAGACCATTGATCCAACGCCAACACTTAGTAATGCTTTCTTTTTTACGGAGTAAAGTTGATTGTTTGGGATCATAGAAACTCCGATTGAAGATGACATCTCATACTTTTTTTTATAATTGTTTGTTCATGAATATATTATGTGTGTCTATCATAGTACTTTGAATTGTAATTCCATTAACCAGTGTTACCAGACAATGTTCCATCTTTGTAATCTGAACCATATTACTAGACTATATGACTATTTGTTATTTGCTTAAATATACAAGTTAATCTTTTTTATATATTCTTAAATAAATATGAAAGTTAATTTTTTTATATATTCTTAAATATTAGTAATATTTAACATTTAAGAAATCTCAAATATTAGTATAAGCCCGTGCATCGACACATGCCAAAGTCTAGTTTTTCTTGAAAGGAAACATCGTGGAGTTCCTTTTTCGCGAAATTCCTATGCATTTTGTTTCGATTTGCCGATTGCAAAGTATGGCCGTGTAGGGTTCAGCTGGCATTTGAAGGTTTTAGGGGATTTTATGTGTTTCATAGTGTCAACGACGTGTTTGTGTTTTTTTTTTTTCTGAGAAATTCGTAAATAGTCATTTTATTTTGGGGTAAGGAAGGAAAATGAGGTTATTCTGTATGATGATTGGTTTGGGGATGAATGAATACTTAATGTTAGGTTTTGAAGGCTATAAGGAAGAAGGTATCTTTTGATTATTATCTCAGATGCTAAGATATTGGCTCCTTGGTTCATATATTCACTTAATTAATGTTTTTTTCCTTTTATTTTTGGGATGTTGACACATAAGCTTGCTTGTCTGGGTTTGTCTAAGTGTTATTGCTACTAGAATTTTGTTATATCTTTGTGTTGAGTTCAGTCATTCAACAACAAAAAGCCTTTTCCGACGAGGTGAGGTCTTCCACATGGATCATATGATGTCGTTTGGCTCGATTAAAGACCCATCTAAATATGATTTTTGTTGACTTGAGAAATACTTGAATGCCGTTTGCATTCAAGTATATTGATTTGTACATGGTTAGTTAATATATTATTATAAGGAAAGGCAGTCCAGGGAGACCTGGATCGAGCAGGAGCAGGAGCACGACAAGTTTCTAGAAGGTTTCCAATTGTGAGTCCCTTTTTCTCTTATTTCATTTTTATATTATGCTTTGCTTTTCATGGAATTGTTAGGCTCTAGCTGTTTTGATTTTAATTTTTTTGTAACTTTGGGGTATTTGCTAGTTTTTGAGATAATTAAAGGGATTGGAGGATTGGTGACTATTTTAGTTTTTTTTTTTTATATTTTGGGAATTTGCCAATTCTTGAGGATTTTAGATAATTAAAGTTGATTGGTTAATTGTGAGTTAAGTTTTTAAGAGAGAGACACTAAAGAAAAATAATTACTCATATTGTTGTAAGTAAAGTATATCGATTTTTACATTGCACTGATAATATTTTCTTTTCAGTTTTGAGCTTTTGGTTGGTTTTCTTAAGTTAATTTTATGATGCATCAAATGGTTTTTGATGTTTGACAGGCTTAAGTTAATTAGCCAGATCATCTGTTCAATTTGTTGAAGGCATTACTTCTGCATGCTTACTCCCTAGCTCCCGAGCCGGAAAGAACCCTGTTTGAGGTTGAAATTCACTGCAATGGTAAGTTGATTATATTTTTATGTGCAAAAACATATACATCAGAGAAAAAAAATAATAATTGAGTATTTGAGTCGTAGTTCCTAACATTGTTTCACATCTTATTACAGATTATCATTTTAAAGGGACATAATAAAGTAGTAATATGTTGTTGTACATATTTTAGACGGGCATAATTTTAGAGGTAGCTCACTTTGCAGCTAAACAATTATGAGGTAGCTCACTTCGCAGCTAAACATATAACATGTTTTTTTTGTCAGCAAAATTAAATATATATTATTAGGGGCAAGGTACCAAAAACATAAATTTTTTAAGGAGGTTATGGTGTATTTCAATCATAACCAGATAGAAATACTACATAACCACCACTAACAACAGCTATCGATGCTAATACAGAAGCCTGAAGAGGTTAAATTGATAGCCCCGTGTTACTTTACTTTGATTTTGCTCTGTTTGGCTGGATTCAGTTTCAGATTTATTTGTGTTCTGATTAAAGTTTCAACGTTTGGAATAAAGCTTTTAGAACTAGAGCAATTTAAGAAATGGAAATTCTCTATGAATATTTTTTCTTCTTGGTTTTGGGGTAACTTATTGTAATTATATTTTTTTTTGTTATTTGTATTAGCTTTTGAATCTTAGCTAACCTCTTTGGCCTTAAGAGAAATCCAATATTTCTCCTACAAATTCTCATTCTCACTATTATTTCTATTTTACTCTTTTTTTGTTTTTTAAATTTGATTTTGCTTTGTTTGGCAAGATTTAGTTTCAGATTTATCTGTCTTCTGATTAAAGTTTCAATATTTGGAATAAATCTTTTAGAGCTTCAGCAGTTTAAGAAATGAAAAATTCTCTATGAATACATAAACAAAATTGAGTTCAATATGTTTCTTACTGAGTTTTGTTTTTGGTTATCCTGCAGGCCTTTCTAATAGTATTTGATCCGTCTATTACAAAACACATTTTGAAAGAGAATTCAAAGCCTCCGCTAAGTATCAATCATTGCTTTTTGTTCTTGCCCTAATTTCATACATTGTACTTGCATGTTATTCTAAGTACTTCTTCATGTGCAGGGTATCTTGGCTGAGATCCTAGACTTTGTAATGGGGAAAGGTCTCATCCTGGTTGATTGTGAAATATGATGAGTTAGAAGTCATTTTATACTCCCAGCATTGCACTAGAAGGTATTCTATATTATTTTGATTATGTAACACTATTGCCATTTTATAGGACAAATATATTATTTTGATTGAATCAGTTGCTATTTGATGTAAAATGCAAGACCTCTGTGTTCTCAATTGGAGCTTATGGATCAGAAAGCAGGGGATGACTAATGGGCATGCTTACATGATGCTCAGTTTATGTGTTTACTTGCTACACCTTTTTGTTAGAATTAATGTATCATGTGAAAGCATGTGACTTATGTAGGGACTAATAAGTAAATAATTAACGATTAAGGGCTAAATTGTAATTGAGCTTAATAGGAGAAGTTTCTAGAGCTAACTGCTACTTGAAGGAAGTAGTTGTTATAAAAGGGGCTTAATACCCACTAACGTGAAATAAGGTCCCCTTCCTGGCATAAAAGTGTTCTCTCTCACTCATAGCCATCACGAATAGAGAGAGACAGAAAGAAAGGTCAAAGGAAGTGAAATCTTATTTCTCTCATATTTAAAGAAAATCAAAGTGCACTGGAGAGAAGTTCCTATGGAGAAAGGTAGAAGTATTCCCATGGAGAAAGGTACGCATTATCATCTTTCTATTTAATGATTGTTTGTGAGAATCATAGGTTTCAAGATCCTGTTGTTTCCTATAATTGATAGTCTAGGAAACCCCTTAAAGATTTTACATGTGGTATCAGAGCATGTGTTATAAAATTTATGATTCTCCAAGAAAGATTTAATTTCTCCCAATTATGCATGAACCCTAATTATGAAATTTAGGGATAATTTAATTTTTCCAAATTATGCATCAAACCTAATTATGAAATTTAGGGATTTTAATTTATGTTACATGTATTTTCAATTACATGTTTTGATAACGTGCCTTTCGCGTTAATTATATTTTTCGCTGCAAAGTATGAAATTATGTATATCATGAGAAAGCTTCTGCCACCACCATTAATGGACGTTAAGCATTTAACTAGAATGAGAGTAGAGAAAGCCATTAATTTATTTCTAATGGAGAAAGGCTAATTCAAATGTTTTGAAAAGCTGCGTGGCCGTAAAGTAGGTTACCTTTAATTCCATTCCTTTTGAAAAGCTGCGCAATACGTAGGTGTAGGTACGTAGGTTATTTTTAATTATAATGTTTCGAAGAGGCATACCAAATAAGTTCTTGCAGGTAGAATGAATATTTTGGAAATTGCTATTTGCAATCTTTGTTTGTTATTTCCAATCCCACCTGCCTTTTTTTTTTTGAATGTTATTGTTGAATGTTATTGAAGAATTGAAATTTTATGTCTTATAATTAAATTAATGTGAATGTTTTGCAATTATTGATAGCAATAAATATATGTATATGCTACATATTTGCTTGAACGTGTTTGAATGCAAAAACACAAATAAATGCAAATATTATTTTATGGCCAAGAATGAAATTAATAGAATGATTATGGATTGTTAATAGCAATAAGTATGTGCAGGTCATATATATATTTGGTTGGAATTAAATGTATGTTGAATTTGTTAGTCACCAAAGTGGCCAAATTTGTAAGGTTATTTAATTCCAAATTAATGATTATTTCAATTATAATTGATTGAAATTAAATGTATGTTGAATTTGTTAGTCACTAAAGTGGCCAACTTTTTAAGGTTATTTAATTCCAAATTAATGATTATTTCAATTATATTTGGTTGGAATTAAATGTATGTTGAATTTGTTAGTCAGCAAAGTGACCAAATTTGTAAGGTTATTTAATTTCAAATTAATGATTATTTTGATTACTCATAGAATAATGGATGCTAAATTATATGGTTATTGGTTTATGGGTAATTGAAATTCATTGTTATAAGGCATTTATGGATCGCCCAAAGGTTGATTAGTTGTTCTTATAATTAATGAATATAATTGTAGGCGATTTGTGTGTATCATTAGTTTTATTTATATGCCCAAAGGAAATAGATACTACTAATTGGTGCATATTTAATTGCCAAATAATGTTAAAATTTTATTAGCATCATTATGTTTGTATGTTGTGTGTTGGTGTATCACCCAAAGGAGAACATCAATATACATTGATCGTTATTTGAATGAATCATATGTATGACATGTATTTTATGTCTCAAAACACTTATGTGAATTTTATTATGTAATACATGTTTTGAATTCATTGGATTCTTATGTATCATATGTGCCAATTTTAATGGGCTTAACTTCTCTGACTGAAATGAGCAAGTCCAATTTCACCTCGGTGTTTTGGATCATGATCTTGCTATGTTGGAAGGGAAGTTTGTTACTATTATTGATGCTAGTAGCAATGAAGAGAAAGTTCATTATAAAACTTGGAAAAGATCTAACAGACTCAGCCTATTGTTGATGAGAATGACTGTTGCAGACAGTATTAAGATAACTCTCCCTAAAATCGAAAGTGCTAAAAAGTTTATGTGATTAGTGGAAACAGCTGATAAGTCTGTTGCTGGGACATTAATGAATACATTGACCTCCATGAAATTTGATGGTTCATGTACTATGTATGAACATGTCATTGAGATAACAAACATTGCAACAAGACTTAAGACCTTGGGAATATAATGGCTGTGAATGAGAACTTTCTTGTTCAATTTATTCTAAACTCATTACCGTCTGAGTTTGACCCATTCTAAATGAGCTATAATACCATGAAAGATAAATGGAATGTGCATGAATTACATGGTATGTTAGTTCAGGAAGAAACGAGGCTTAAGAATCAAGGAAGTCACTCAGTCCATTATGTTATAAGCCACCAAGGAAATCAAGGAGCTGGAAAGAAATTTATGAAGAAGCATGATAAAGGCAAATGGTCATTAAAGAACAATGACGACTCTTTGCAAATCCAAAGGAAGGTATCAAAGGGAAATAATTGTCAATTTTGTAGGAAATCCGAACATTTCTAGAAGGATTACCTAAAGTGCAAGTCTTGGTTCAAAAAGAAAAGTGAGCTTAATGCTCATGTATGTTTTGAATCAAACTTAACTGAAGTTTCCCATGATACATGATGGATTAATTCTGGATGTATGACTCATGTTTCTAACATTATGCAGAGATTCCTTACAATCCAAACCATAAGCCCAAATGAGAAGTTCATTTTCGTGGGGAATGGAGTGAAAGTTCTAGTGGAAACAGTTGAGACTTATTGTTTAAAACTCGACACTGGACATCATTTAGATTTATTGAAAACTCCTTATGTACCTAGTTTATCTAGGAATTTAGTTTTATTATCTGAACTTGATGTTACTGGATGCTCTTTTAATTTTGGTAATTAATGTTTAAATTTATTTAAGCATAATCATCTCATTGGTACTGATATTCTTGTGATGGTTTATATAAATTGAAAATAGACAGTTTGTATGCTGAAACTGTTTTAACTCTGCATCATAATGTTGGCACTAAACGTAGTTTAGTGAATGAACGATCTGCTTTCTTGTGGCATAAACGTTTAGGTCACATTTTCTAGAGAAAGGATGGAAAGATTAATAAAGAATGAAATTCTTCCTTATCTAGATTTTACGGATCTAAATATTTGTGTGGGTTGTATTAAGGGAAAACAAGCAAAACATACAAAGATAGGAGCTACAAGAAGCACTCAACTTCTTGAAATTGTGCATACTGATATTTGTGGACCTTTTGATGTTAGTTCTTTCGGAAAGGAAGGATACTTTATCATCATTATTGATGATTATTCATGTTATGGTTATGTCTACTTACTGCCTGAGATTTCTCAGGCAATGGATGCCTTAGAAATTTACTAGAATGAAGTAAAAAGACAATTAGACATAAATGTGAAAATTATTAGATATGATAGAGGTGGTGAGTATTACGAAAGATATGATGAAACTAGGCAACACCCAGGTCCATTTGCTAAGCTTTTTCAGAAACGTGGCATTTGTGCGCAATACATAATGCCTGGTACACCACAACAAAATGATGTATCAAAAATGCGTAATAGAACTTTGATGAATATGGTTAGGAGTATGTTAATCAATTAGACTTTATCCGTATCTTTGTGGATGTATGCTTTGAAAACTGCCATGTATTTGTTGAATAGGGTTCCTAGTAAGGTAGTTCCAAAGACACCTTTGAACTGGGAAAAAAAATGGGGCACCTAGTATAAGGCACCTGTATGTTTGGGGTTGCCAGACAGAAATAAGGATTTATAATCTGCAAGAAAGAAAATTGGATGCAAGAACAATCAGTGGATAATTCATTGGTTATCCAGAAAAGTCAAAGGGGTAGTATATGTTTTATTGTTCTAATCATAGTATGAGAATTGTCGAAACTAGAAATGCAAGGTTCATTGAAAATGATGAAATCTGTGGGAGTACAATTCCACGAGAAGTGGAAATTAAAGAAGTTAGAGTGTAAGTCCTTTTAGCTTATGCCTCTAACAGTAAGGTGATTGCTCCTTCAGTTATTGCTACAAAATTAATGAAGAGGAGCAACACAATAATGAACCCATGATGCATAATGAACCTATTATGGAAGAACCACAAGAAGTAGCATTAAGAAGGTCTTAAAGAGAAAAGGAGACAAGCTATTTCGAATGACTATGTGGTATACCTACATCAAACAGAAATAGGCTTAAGCATTAATGATAATGATCCAGTTTCGTTTTCACAAGCTGTAAGCTGTGATAATTCTGAGAAGTGGTTAAATGCCATGAAAGAAGAGATAAATTTTGGAACATAATGGTGTTTGGGACCTTGTAGAATTACCAAAGGGTTGTAAGAGAGTTGGTTGTAAGTGGGTCTTCAAGACTAAACGTGACTCTCATGACAACCTTGAACGTTACAAGGCTAGACTTGTTGCTAAGGGATTTACTCAGAAAGATGGCATTGATTATAAAGAGACGTTTTCACCGGTCTCACGAAAGGATTCTTTCAGGATTATCATGGCATTAGTAGCCCATTATGACTTGGAGCTACATCATATGGATGTGAAAATTGTCTTTCTAAATGGAGATTTAGAGGAGAATGTTTATATGGACCAACCAATGAGGTTCTCAGTTGAAGGAAAGGAACACATGGTGTGCAAACTAAAGAAATCAATATATAGTCTTAAAGCAAGCTTCCTGCCAATGGTATTTGAGGTTTAATGATACCATTGTTTCCTTTAGATTTAAGGCAAATACTGTTTATCAGTGTATGTATCTGAAGGTCAGTGGGAGTAAGGTTATTTTCTAATTTTGTATATTGATGATATCTTGCTTGCAACTAACGATCTTGGTCTTCTTCATGAGACTAAGAAATTTCTCTCTAGAAACTTTGAAGTGAAAGATATGGGTGAGGTAAGCTATGTGATAGGGATAAAAATATTTTGTAATAGATCACAAGGATTGTTAGGCTTATCTCAGAAAACATATATCAATAAAGTACTAGAGAGATTCAAGATGGAAAGGTGTTTAACATCACATATTCTAATTTATAAATGAGACAAATTTAGTCTCGCACAATGTCCTAGAAATGATATGGAACGAAAACAAATGAAAGTAATTTTGTATGCATCAGTTGTTGTTGCATTTGAGAGCTGAATTTGTAGTATGTTTTGAGGCTACAATTCAGGCTAATTGGCTGCGGAACTTTATTTCAGGGCTTGGAATTGTCGACAGTATTGCTAGGCTGTTGAAAATGTATTGTGATAACTTCGCTACAGTATTTTATTAGAACGACAAGTACTCTAAGGGTGTTAAGCATATGGAATTGAAGTACTTTGTCGTGAAGGAAGAAGTTCAGAAATAAAGAGTGTCAATAAAATAAATCAGCACAAACCTTATGATAGTTGACCCTTTGAATAAGAGATTACCGCCCAAGACATTATAGAACATGTTGAAAGTATGGACATTATTGTTATTGATGATCATTAAGTGTAATTTATCTTATGCATTTTAGTGACACTCTGAGCTCAATTATGATATGTTTCTGATTACCTGTTCTCTATGTTTGCATGCATGTTTGTGTTAGAGTAATGTTAACAGGTTTTGTCTTGAATGAAAGATATTGTGTTGGACCAATTATGTACTCCTAACTTATGGTCATATTAAGGAGAAGGCTAATTTGTAGTACATGGAAGGGACTATGTCGATTAGATGATGTACAACTGCCATGACTCGAATTGGTTCCTATTCTTAATCATGAAATTATGATGTACCCAATGTATAGAACAATTTAGTCAATTTTTAATGCGCATTATGTTAGTTAATCTATTTATTTATTTAGTCCATAATGTTTATTAATGTCACATGAGCCAAGTGTGAGAATGTTAGAATTAATGTCTCATGTGAAAGACATGTGACTTATGTAGGGACTAATAAGTAAATAATTAACGATTAAGGGCTAAATTGTAATTGAGCTTAATAGGAGAAGTTTCTAGAGCTAACTGCTACTTGAAGGAAGTAGTTGTTATAAAAGGGGCTTAATACCCACTAACGTGAAACAAGGTCCCCTTCCTGGCATAAAAGTGTTCTCTCTCACTCATAGCCATCACAAATGGAGAGAGGCAGAAAGAAAGGTCAAAGGAAGTGAAATCTTATTTCTCTCATCTTTCAAGGAAATCAAAGTGCACCGGAGAGAAGTTCCTATGAAGAAAGGTAGAAGTATTCCTATGGAGAAAGGTACGCATTATCATTTTTCTATTTAATGATTGTTTGTGAGAATCATAGGTTTTAAGATCCTGTTGTTTCCTATAATTGATAGTCTAGGAAACCCCTTAAATTTTTACACTTTTATGATGTATGCAATATGCTATGCACAACTGAATATTTTTATTTATGTGTTGTATAGCTTGGTTTCTCAACTCGATTTATGAATGCGAGACACATATAGTGAAAAGTATTTTATCTTATATCCTAGCTCGGTTTTACTGTTTTATCAAATTTTGTTCTTTTTCTATTTTAATTTATAGCAATTTCTGAATTTTGAGAGATCATATTTTAATTTATATTCATTTTGTGTATTTGTTTCAACGACTATTGATGGATTTGCATTTTAAATCAAATGGTAAAAATCGATTTCATGGAAATCGATAGCTATCAATATTAGTGCATTCCGATTTTGATATGATTTTTTTGTTTTTTCTTTCTACGTGTGGCCACGGTAAGAAACTTGCTCTGAAAGGTAATTTTGTTCACCTTTGATTTTTGGGTTTCCCTTTGATTTATATGGTAAGAATATGCAAATTTGATGGTTTTCTGGAATATCTTAGTAACAAATAAAGTTGTAATTTTAAGGATTTCTCCTCTGCATTTTATGTTTAATTTGGTTTTTCTAGAATATCTTTCCAAAAAGTTCCTACAGTTACGGTAGGAAATTTTTTAGAATTAAAATGTAAATTTTAAGACTAAAAAATATACTTATTAAACTTGAAGGACTAACAAATCCACTTATTAATTATAGGGATTAAAAGATAAATTTAAAAATTGGAAGGATTAAATGAGTAATTAAACCTTAATTTTTTATGTATTGTAATTGTATAATTTTAATTTTTAATTAATTTTTTCTTTAAAAAATTCTCCAATTAATCGAGTCTCCTAAATATTGCAAGTGTGTGATTTTAATACCTTTGGTAGTTGGTGACATTGATCAATTTGGTATTCACGTTAAGTTGACACAGCGATTGATCTGATATTTTATGTGGTTTAAAATTTGGCTTGTTTGATTTTAGTCAGGCTTTTATAATTGTGTCATTTTTAGTTTGTTGTATTACATAATGGTGTGATTTTAGTTTTTTAAATTCAAATTTAATGGGATGACATTGTAGACTAAAATAAAGAAAAAAATTGTAAAATATTACGGCTTGATTCAAACTCATGCCACATAATTTTAATAGTTTTTACTAAACCACTAACCTATAACATTTTTATTAATATATATAAAACATTTTTATTAATATATATAAAAATTGTGGATGAGTTTGGTTAAACTTGTTTCTAGAAAAAATACATATTTTAATAAAACCAGTACTTTCTATTTTTTAAGTATGTTTATCTAAACTATTTATGCTTAAAAAATATTTTTTTATTTTGATAAATAAATAGGATTTGCTTCTTAAAAAAGATTTTTTTTAAAAAAATACTTATTTTAAAATTATTTATTTTAAATTTAAACAAACTCACTTATATAAGAAAAAGTTAACTATTTCTTTGATTCTAATTGACACCCTTTGGGCCAAAAAATGAATGAAACTTTTTCTTCAAATGACCCTAAAGAACGTTCACTTCTATGGGTGTTAGAATGTTGTGCATCAATTTTCTTCAAGCCAAGACATCACCAAAGAAAAAAAGAGAGAGAAAAAGAGAAAAATGCTCGTAAGGTTTGCTTACTCAAGCTTTCTTCGAGAATGATCAAAATTGGGGCAAAAAATCAACATAAATTGATAGATATCATGATCATTACTTGTGGGAAGCATTCAAATGGGAGTGCATGAACCATAGCAGGTTATGCTTTATTATATCACAATTTTATTTAGAATTTTTGAACCAAAATCAAATTTGACATCAACATACTCCATGCTTGCCTTTAGGTTTTCCTAAGAATGACAATAGTTAGTGCCACAATGAATGCAGAATCAACATTGGCTTTCACTCTGACCACGGCACTCTCTTTAGAGGCCCCAATTCTTCCACGAGCAATGTATTTAGAAATCTGCAATTTCCCATAATATTGCATTAGCCGAAGTATAAAGGGGGATAAAAAGTGCTTATGATTATAAGCATAATGTTTTTTTTGATAAGGAAATCAATATATTAATAAAAAAGATACTAACGATACTAAGATTTACACAAAGGAAACAAAATCTGGTTACTGATATTTATTACTATGACAAATAATTAATAATGTAACCAGGTCAATAAGAATTATATATACCCAAAAAAAGATATGTCCCTTCTAAAACAGAGTCAATGTCGAGTACTTAGTCACAGGATGAGACACCAGGTTTCACTTATTCCAGCCATGTAAGTAATTATATCACCCTATCCTAGCCTCCCTCAGGAATGCTCCATCCAAAACCCAACAAGAAGAGCATCAACGAAAAATAAGATTCTGAATACAAGCTGCTGGTTGGGCTTGCCATTGTGAAAATACTGGGACATCTTCAATAGACAAGTTTTTCAGCCACTACCGCACAAAGAAGATAACATCGTGCAAAATCTATTGAAGCTGAAATTCTCCCTGATTAAAAACGGGAATGTTCCTTCTCTTCCAAAGGTTTCAAGAGATAACTCCCCACAAAATATATCTAATCTTAGAGGCACGTTTATATGACTTGGCACCCTTTTGTTGAGAAAAATGAATGATAGCCGATCCTAGGAGCACAAAACTTTGCCCCAACCACTTCAAACTCTCATTCCATACTTTAGAGCTCTATTTTCATGAGAAAATGATGTGGTCCATAGTCTCTTCACACAATGAGCAAAACAGACACAACACATAGTTAATTTATACACCCCTATTGGCTAGATTTGTCCTTTATGGCAATCTATCTCCACATAAAATAATGAATTTTAAGTGGAACTTGAATTTTCCAAATACTTGCCGGCAACTACGGATCTTCTTGGCAGCCATCTTCCATTTCAATAATTGCCTAATATGGAGTTTACTAAATACAAAGCACTTTTATTACATAACCAATCCCAAGAGTGAATCGAACAATTTTCCACCTCTTTTTGATTAAGAAAGGTAAGAATCTCATCTCTCAGGATTTCTTCCCATGCAAAGAAAGGCCTTCTCCAATTTAGACACCATCTCCACACTCCATTTTCCCAACTACCTACTTCACAAAGAATTTTATTTTGTTGAAGGGAAACTGAGAACAATCTCAGATATAGATTAGCAAAAGTATCATCACCACCCCAATTATGTAACCAAAACCTAGCTCTCTCATCATTCTCAACCCTACATTTCACCATTTTATCAAAATACTTAGGTTCACCTTGGCTTCCCCCATATTAAACAAAAGTCTCTCCACCAAATAGAAGAGATATTAGGCACATTTGCATCTAATAAATCCTTCCAACAACCATATTTAGAATCAAACACTTTATCCCACAAGGCATCTTTTTGATAAAACAAATTCCATCTCTACTTCTTCAACTCACCCAATTTTTTTTTTCTCTCGCACTCCTCCCCAAAGGAAACATTTTTGCATGCTCTCTATTTCTATAATCACTCCCCTAGGTATTTTAAACGTAAACATATAAAAAAGAGGTGAAGAATAAGTTACCGAATTTAAAAGGCACACCCTCTCCACAAGTGATAGAGTTTTGTGTTTCCATGAAGACAATCTTTTAGCAACTTGGTTCACAATAGGCTTCCATGTGTCTGCTTTCCTAGGATTGGCCCCTATTGGAATACCAAGGTAGGTGAAGGGTAATTTAAGTAACTTATGATTCATATTATTTGCATAACTTTCAAGTCTTCATTTTCCGCCCCCAATGTCAAAGAATCTGTTATGAAAAATCACTTTGAGGCCCAACACAAGTTCACAACACCTCAACATGCTTTTGATGGCAAGAACATTATTCAAGGAAGCTTCCCCCCAAAATAACATGTCATCAACATATTAGAGTAAATTAACTCCAACCTCCAATTTGCACACTGAGAATCTTTTATAGATACCCTTTTTAATTGTTTGTCTCATCATACCACTAAGGCCCTCAACTACAACATTAAACAAAAACAGGGCTAGAGGATTCCCTTTCCTCAAACCTCTTAGCACCTTGAATTTGGAAGTTGAGCTTCCATTCACCAATACCAAAATGGAGCTAGATGATAAACATGCTTTGATTCATCCCACTCATCTTTCATAAAAGTCCAATCTTCTAAGCATGTAAAACAAAAATTCCCCATTGATGGAACTGTAAGCCTTCTCATAATCAACTTTAAAAATAATACATTTCTTCTTCAACCTTCTAGCCTCATCAACTACCTCATTTGCAATCAAAGTGCTATATATGGAGTAAAAATCTATTACTCAAGAAGATACTTTGTCTTTTGTGAATTACCTCATATAGCACTTTGTTCAATCTATCAGCTAAGGGTTTAGCCAATATTTTATACATGTTTTCCACCAAAGAAATAGACCTAAATTCTCCCAAAGACATAGGGTCCTTCATCTTGGGTACAAGAGCTATGAAAAAGCATTGCTTCCTCTAGGTAAGACCCCACGGTTATGGAATTCAGACGCAAATCTCACAATATCTTCCTTCATTACCTCCCAAAAGTTCTTCAAAAAATTAAAATTCAAACCATCCGAGCTAGGGCTCTTTTGACTATCACACTCTCAAATTACTTCTTTTATCTCTTGTTGTTCAAACACTGCCACTAATACTTGTTTTTCCTCCTCCAATATGTGATTAAAGCTAGCTCCCTCCAAAGTTAGTCTAGGTCCACCAACTTCACTAACTCTCTTCTTGAAATACTTTGTCACTTCTTCCTTCACAATACCTAGACTTACCTTTCATCTCCCTTCTACATATACACCTCTCAAAGCATTTTTCCTCCTTCTCCATTTTACAAGTGAATGGAAAAATTTAAAGTTGTGGTCACCTTCTCTCACCCATCAACATCTAGAGTTTTTTTCTAGAAATAGATACTACATATGTGGTCATTTTCCAAAATTCCTCCCCAAACTCTTGTCTTGGCATCCTCTCCTCCTTTTTTCTATCGAGATCACTTATTTTTTTCAATCTCGTTTATTGTTAACATCATATCACCAAACCCATGTGTATTCCACTCTTTCATTTTTTTCACCCTTTTATTTTTTCTTTGAGTATGTAAGCCCTCCACCCTTCAACTTTCATTTCACTCCATTCCTCCTTCACCATATTTTGAAAACTTTTTTCTTTCATCCAACAATCAAGGACCCTAAACAGTTTGAGTCCCAATTAATAGTAGAGTCTTTGAGTAAAATCAAGCAACGGTCAAATATATTCCTATTAAGAATATATTGGGTACAACCAAACCTAATATCAAACCACTCCAAAGAAACCAAGACTCTATCTGTTCTACTTTTGGCCAACCCATTTGGCCTATACCACGAAAAATTTCTTCCAACCAAAGAAGCATCAACAAGCTCCATATGTTCAATAAAATTATTGAACTCCTCCCTTTCCCTCCGTCATAACATCCCATCTCCAACCCCTTCCCTCTCAAAAGGCCTTCTCACATAATTAAAGTCCCATACTATGCATCACAACTTGATTATACTACTAGCTCTCTTATGCTTTAGTTCTTTCCAACCTTGAAATCTTTTCCTTCTATCACATAATGAATAAACATTCACTACAACTACCTCACAATTTTTTTTTGTTTCCATACTCCCTATCCCCTAAAGCAAGAAGTAACATCAAAAGATAGATTGTCACATATACATAAAATACCTTCAGTTGCTCCAACTGAAAGGGAAAAAGTCCATTCTATCTCATGGGTACTCCACAAAGCATATCATAGTTCTTTTGGAAAGAAATTTTATTTGTTTCCTGCACACAGAAAGTGCACCCCCTCTCTCAACCATTTTTCTATCTCATATTGGCACTATGTTTGCTCCTCTTTTTGTCCTCTTCTCAATGTCTGGGATCTGTTGTTGGTCTCTTAATTCCATGGACACCAAAGCCTTAACAATATCTCTTCATTCCCATCATACTTCATCCCCAAAGCCTTTCCCAATTCCAAAATTCTTCTCACAACCTTTCCCCCTAATTTGAGCCAATAGATATTATCATAGTTGCAAACATTACTGTCAGAGCTCATATTACCTAATGATTGTTTTTGTTGCTTCTATTTGTTCCTATTCTTTTGCGTTCTTGGGTCATTCCTTAGTTAAATTAAATAGATCAAAGCCTAAGCCTTCATTACAAACATCATAGGCCAAAGAAGGGAACAACTATTCCCACTACCATAATTGCTAATAACATTACTAGAACATTTGAAAATACTTAATTACCCCTAGCTCAATTTTTCCACACACCTTCCCCTTTCTCTCTCTCTGTTTCAACTACTCTCCACCGACTCTCCATTTTCATTTTCTCACCCTTAAACAATCCACTATCATCCACCAAGGTTGTTGTCGCCCTTGCAGTCGTCGTCGTCGTCACCCTAGTGTTTCTGGCCATGCATAACCAAGGAGTCCAAATCCCAGAAAGACAAAGAGAGAGTCTTGGGTTTTGAAACCATTCACGACTAAGGAGTCCACCACCGCTGCGGGTTTTGAAGCTAGATATCAACCCCACTAGAACTGTGTCACAGTGCATCAAGATCCACCGCCCAACCACCGCACGCTCTTTCCCCTTGCCTCCATCTGTTTCTGGCTTTTCCCCTTGCCCCCCACGAAATCTATTTCTTGTTTTTGGATTTTTTTTAGGCTTTGTTGTTGAATGTGTTGTTAAATCTATGTTGTTGTTGTTGTCAATGGTGTGGGATGGTGGGTTTGGGATATTTGAGTGGTTGTGGTTCTAGTTGGGGAACGAGGAGATTGAACCAACAATGATTCCATTTCATAAGTATCAAAGTCTAAAACAAAATCATGTTTCTATTGCCTATATGAGGTATGAAAAAAAATTACGAAGATATAATTTCGTTGCAAACTTATACAACAAAATCGTGTTTCCATTATGATTGATTATTTTCACCTGCATATATGCAATGAAAATATGATTCTGTTGTATTTCCGTCAAAAGGGTAATTTTGGGGCACCCACGTGATGAGGTAATGCCAATAGCAATTGGGTATTGTGAATAGAAACTCCCGCGAAAGATGGTCAATTGAGTCAGTTGGCCCAATCACTTCTTTTTTTGCTGGCTGTGCTACATTGGTCTCTTGTGTAGGGATTAGATTTTTACTGTAATTAATGTTTGAAAAACGAACAGATATCGTTGTTCAATTTAAAAATTAAATAATAAAAATGTTGATCTCAGTTTTATCATATAAAATATTAACATTACTAACAATTAATTATAATTTTTAATATACAAATTGAAATTTTATATTAACAATTCATACTACTCATAAACAGAAAAAATTGTTAGTGTAGAACATTAATATATCAAATGTAAATACAATACATTACAAACATAAATATATTTTTAGTTTTTATAATTTAATATTTTTTAGTTTTTATCCTGATAATTTTTTATTTTATTTTTAATGATTAGATTAGTTTTATTTCTCATTTTTAAAATACTTTATTTAAACAATAAAAATATAAATTATAAGGATTAAAATTTTATTTAAACATACATTTTTATTATCAGTGATATCTTTAAAGTTCATGCTAAAAGTTTAATTTTCATTATATAAAAGTTATAACTACAAGACAATTCCTAACACTTAGAAATTTTTTACTTGTTGGTAAATAGTTTGTGTGTGTTTTTACGAAAAAAAATAAAAGAACTTACCTGAGCTATAATGTTGTTAGACGGAACGGCGTAAACAACATAAGATATGCCGGACCAAGTTCCTTTTACCCTGAAGTCACAATCATTTTCTTCGGTATTTTTAGCTAAGAACACGTCCAATTTGGTCTTTAGCTGGATCATGTGGTGCTCCTGTATGTTAAAGATCAAATCATCTGCTTGGTCACTTTTACCCCTAAAAACTTGCCAACGATTATGTGCTGTCATTTTCTACACAAATAATTAAAAGCACACAAATATCAGTAAATCTTATCCAATATAAGACCTCTGCTGCACTTAATTAATATATTATTCTGTATTTCAAAATAACATATAGTATTTATTTTTACACAAATTATGAAGAGTAATAAATAAAAATTCTTTTTGAAATAATTTTACTAAAATATCTTTATTCTTCATAAATATTAGCTAATTAGTGGTGGTGATTAAAAAATCGATAAACAAAATATCACAAAATTATTAGATTAATATAATTTATTTGGAGTATTTTTTTTAAAAATGCTAAAACATTAGTTATTTTGAAATAGAGAGTAAATTTGATTTAAACATATTTCATCAAATTCAAACCTTTTTGTGCAGAGTGACAATAGGGTTTTTCTGCTCATCAAATAAGGTATATCGTTCATGAATGGAGAAGAAGGAAGGCTTTTAAAGGTTGAACACAATGTCGTCGTTGACGTTTGCGACACTGAATGTATCAGGGCCGAAAGTCTTCACCGTTCTAACAATCTCTAGTAAGGTGGTAAATTCAGCACAATATTGAGGCCCGATGACAGTCGTCATTGAAGGTGGTTCTTCTGCTTCAATAAGTTCAGAGAGAATGTGAGCATATATGTACATGAAAATTTTTACATGAACACCTAGAAAGAAAAAAAAATGTTTGATAGGGTTTGTAAAGTGATATAAAAGAAGAGATAAAAATAAATAAGGTGTTAGTGCAGTGTTTTAAATAATAAGGTATTTGTGTATCATTATTTATATATGTACACTAATATGTTATATTTGTGTATTTTTGTGTGTGAGATATATTTGTAAAAGGAAGGAAATATATTATTGAAGGAGAAAGAGATATGTCTGTGTAGGAGCTTCTCTTAATGTTTAATTCATTCATAGTAATGGATATTACAAATTTGTATGGACAAGGAAAACTTGCAAAAACCTCAAGATATAATTTTCGTCACAAGTTTTTATGAAACTTGTCAAACCCATATGACAAGTTTTAAACGAAAACTATCAAATCCTTTTTTCATATTTGACAAGTTTTTTTTTTTGGAACTTGCAAAAACTATTGACATTACTCCTGTTTGTGGTTGGGAGGTGGGGTAACACCCTGTTCAAGTGAATGATTTTTCTGATATTAAAAAACTCTTATTTATGGACTCTAAAATCATAATCTTAAAAAAAGGAAATAAATTCTAGATTATATCTTTCAATTTAAATAATATCTTAGAAAAGATAATATACTTTTTAATTCTAAAAGATTTCCTAAAAATTTAAAACAAATAACAACTCTTAAAAAATAAACTAAATTATTCTTTAATTTTCTAAAAACTAAAAATATCAGACATATTTTCCTATAATATGTACTGCACGGTCCTTTCTATTTCTAGTTGAAGCTTTTTGTGTTGGTGACTGTGTGTATAGTATATAAAATGATGTCTCTTAATGTGGTTGAAGGATTAAAGGGTGTGCATGAAAAAGCGTTAAAATATTAATCTCTTCAACCCAAAAGCTTCAATTTTGTATGTAGTCACGTTTAATGCTTGGAATGTGTGAAACCCAATTTTAATGTGAATTAAACAATTTGTTGTAGTCACACTGGTCACACCATTAGAAAGTACGAAAACGTTAAAACAACTAATTACTTTAATTAATCAATTTAGAAGGGAATTGAAGTTGTTGAAGGGTCTTAATTACTTTAACATCCTCGAAAACAACCAATAAAGCAACCCATCCAGACGAGGAAGGTTTGGATGATGGGAATGGTGGTGATGAGTGAGATCGAAGGGAATCAAATTACTTGCATTATTTTTTTTACATGTATGTGTAAGAGAAAGAGAAAGAAGGATGATAATTACCCTAATCCAGATGATGAAGTTTATTCATATTGAATAATTTTTTATGTTTAAAGTGTATACCTATTAATTCTATTTGTAATACTAGTATGATGGTATCTAATGTAAAGTATTGTAATAACCACCAACTAAAGGCCATAGAAAGAACTTGAGCATTTTGGTAAACTATATTGTAGTGCTTAAGGAGGTTGGTTACTCATGGACAATGAACTAGTGTTTAAGGTGGGACCACTAATATGTTGCAGGTTGCAAGTAGTTGAATGAAAAAGGTACATTTGGATTAAAGGATCGAGGTTAACAACTTAACATCATGGACAAGTAGTTGGATGATTGATGAAGGGCTAGTTTTAGCTAGCTATAGTGCAAACAAGCTTTTACGACAGCAAACGCAGGCAATTAACTAGCATTGATGTCCTGTATGATTTTACAAGTGGCAAGGATGCTGTTTTGGAGTGAATCAAATTGCGTCCTTTTGTTATGCATGTCCAGGTATATCATAAAAGCTAGTTGGAGGTCTTTATATGTCACTCCTTGGATTTTTTTGGGAAGGGGATTTGTGGGTGGACGATACTGGTTGACTTTTCCATTTTCTGTGATATGAATCTTCTTCCAAGTTGGTCGAGTCATTTAAATATTTAAGCAGTATACTTCCTCCAAACTTAAATATAAATAAATTTAATTATCAGTATATGAATTAAGAAATTCAGTTAATAATATTTAATTTAAAAAAATTTATTTAAAATTTATTTTCTTTCTTAAAATATCCTTCATCGCAATACTCGAAAATAAGAATAAATGATTTACATGAAATAAGATTTTATTAAATGAATGACATAATATGAATACTATCATTAAATAAGATAAAAATTAGTTAATATTTATTTATATTTAGATCCAAAATTATTTTTTTATTGCTTATATTCTGGTCCGGAGGGAGTACCAATCAATGGAAGTATATAATTGAAAAAGAAATATTTGATTTTTATTTTTTTAAAATAAAAAATATTATAGACAAACTAAAAAGGTGAAATAAAACCAAAAATATCTAATTTAATTGATTGAAAAATATACTTGAATATTGTAAAATTTTAGTATTTTTTTTATTCACACAGATAAAACAAGTGAAATAAAAGTTTATAAATTAGACAGAAGGAATGATATGGTGTATTAGCTCTTGCTAGAAAGAATCAAGTTCAAGTAATTGAGAGGGTGATAGGAAGAAGTTGCAGGAGAAGCCCATGACAGCACGCCCAAAAGAAGCACAAACAAACTGACATACATTAAGGACTATGTATGACTTTCGTGAACGTTAGATAGCAGCATAGCTTTTTGTTTGACAAAATGCCAAAGTTTGTTAGTAGTTATTAGTGACATAGTCTTTTAGGAGTGATATTAGTGGAATGTGAATTTTGTTAGTAGTGGAATGTTATCCTGGTTTGCATAGAAGCTTATATAAGCATGAAATAGAAAGCAATGAAGATAAGATGAATATCAAAAATTACCTTTAGTGTAGTAAGGAGGTCCCTTGTCCTCAAATTCAAGGTCCCTTTCCCGTTGTCTTTCCCTTTGCCTCTATCAATTGGTCCGACTTGTCACCCTTCAATGGCAGAAGCCGAACCTGCCTCAGCCAGTTTGGACCGCCTCGAGGTCGTCATTGCCAAACTTGTTGCTGCTCAACTCTGCTTTGTCGTGATCCAAGCCTCCATGGACTCCAAACTCGATGTCATTCTCTTGAAATTGAATATCATGGTACCCAACCAACTTTCCCCATCTTCTTCCTCTAGGAAGTCACCACCACCAGCCAAAATCATGCCGTCTCTGCTTCCCATGGTAACCTGCCAACTTTTCTCATCTTCTTCCTCTGCAAAGTCACCGCCAATAGCCGAAATCATGCCGCCTCCCCTTCCCATGGCAGCTTCCCAACTCTTTGCTAATGGCAAGCCCCATACATCCTCTTTCGACCCTCGTCGGGCCGCCATTCACCAGGTCCATTCGGAGCCCCCCAGCTGCCATATCCTTCCCTCCAACCTTCGCTTATCCCTTTTCGTCATGTTCGCCGCCAAGGTCAGAGACACAGAACTCGACCACCCCATCCTCCTCACTATCTACACCATTCTCGTTGCTGTCAAATGGCTCTGCCTCCTCAACAATCTTCATTCACTCAATCCTACACCTACTTTAATTTGGAATCCAGGTTTTGTTTTCCTACACCCAACATCTTGAGGACAAACAGAGGGAAAGATAACGGGAAAGAGACCTTGAATTCGAGGACAAGGGACCTCCTTACTACACTAAGGTAATTTCTGAAATTCATCTTATCTTCATTGCTTTCTATTTCATGCTTATATAAGCTTCTGTGCTAACCTGGATAACATTCCACTATTAATAGAATTCACGTTCCACTAATATCACTACTGACAGACTACGCCACTAATAACTACTAACAAACCTTAGCATTTTGTTAAACAGAAAGCTATGCTGTTATCTAACATTCACAAAAGTCACACATAGTTCTCAAGGTATGTTGGTTTGTTTGTGCTTCTTTTGGACTTATGCTGCAGCTTCTTCCTATCGGAGGGTGCCTGAAGCAACCAATTCACATGGAATGCCCTACACACGCAGATGCTGACAAGGATACGGACTCTCACTATTTTTTGGAGTTTGTACACTGCTTTGTTTTTTCTTAAGGGAATACATACTACTTACAATATATGAGTCTAAAAGTAAAAGTGATGACGTTCGAAACATTTTATGAGAATAAAAGAGAGAAAAGAAAAGCACCAATATTGTGGGAAATTTAATAGAATATTGGAGAATAAGATCCACGTAAATGCAAGCATATTCAATCACAATTAATATATAAAATTTAAGCTATAATTTGTATACCTTGTATGACGCTTGAATCCACGCCTTCATTAATTTTGACCTAAATTCATAAAAGAAATATAAAAATACTATTTGTCAGATCTATGGGGGTTAGGGTACTCCTCCCACAAGTTGTAATATAGCTACATGCACTCCTCGTTTGGACACCAAGAAAATATCAATCATGGTATTTCATATCCAGAAGATATTTCTATTCTATACTTAATTATATCAAATTAATGTTCATCACTTTTGCAGAACTGTAACGCTTAATTATCTAAAAAAAGGTTGCATAAAATAAGTAGCTGTAACGAAATAATGTTGCATGCACAAAACATAGTATTCTACAATAGTTTCTCTGAAAAGTAGCACACTGCTAGAATAATGTAAAAGGACTTACTTGTTGCTCATCAGAATGAGAAATAGTATCTGACTCATTCTCACAGATGGGTGCAGAATCGACACTCACTGCATCATCATAATCTGATTCAGCTTCGATCTCAGATTCAATCACCTCCCCTGCAGGCTTAGGGTTAGATTCATCAACTGAGTTGAAGGGCAACTTCTTAGCGGCGTTTACCATTCTTCTAACCTTACGCAAGGTCTCCTTCTGATCTCTCGCCGTCTGAGCTGCCAGGTCAATGACGAAAAACTTCGTGAGAGAGTCTTCAAGTGCCTCTAGTTTACTCTGGTAACGAATCTTGGTCACAAAATCTAGCTTGTGGATTTCGGAACACTTGGAAACAAGCTTCGCGCCATTTTCCATCTTTGTTTTCAGCGATTCGAGTTCCTCCTTCGGACGCCCCAACTTCTTGTTGTGCTTTTCTATCTTTCTTATCACCGGTTCTATTGATTTCAGAGTGGATTCGAGGTGGTCCATGGTTTCCTTGAACATAATCGCTTTGTCTTTTGCGAGCAAAATGGCTTTCAGCAATTCCCCAAACAAAGCCCCCAAAGCTGCATCCATGACAATTAAGCACAACACAAACACCGAAACAGTCACAACAACGTACACAAAGATCAAGATGGAGCAAACTCTCTATACAGTATAATGAGACTGAGGTCAAGCATTATACTATATGTTAAAGTTGATCTTTCTTTGTTGATTTGTCAAACGCGTTACTTTGAATTGAAATGGCCGGCTACTAATACTATGGTCGTTGGACAACTTGTACTATGTAGTATATACTACCAACTTGTATCAAGACAAAGCTGAGCTGGAAATGGAATCATCACATTTATTTTAAATAAATAATGTTGATATTGATTAAAAAATAACATTATAATATAAAATTTAATGGAAGAGACAGTCCTGCAATTTTGATGAAGCCCAGCTAAGTTGACGTCAACTTTTAATTGTCAAATTGATTTTTTGATCTAAAACATAATTTTCGGTCCAAAATTGATCGAACAATTATAAATTTTCCCTTCAAATTAATGAATTCATTTCATTCTACGTTCTGACCTACGCACAAACAACTTAACATCAATTTTATTATTATTCAAAAACAATACTATCTCTTTTATATATTTTTTGATGTTTTAACTTTCTATTATTTCTTTTCAAAACAACTAATGCTTTAAAATTTGAAAGTCTAATTAATGTTTTTTTCCCACAAATACAATATACTTTTATTTAAGACTTATTACTAGTGGTATAAATATCAAAGATCAAAGTATTAAATAAGGAGATTTTAGTCCGAATATAATAATTTTTAGTTCCATTAAATATTTCTTAATTTATGTGCAATAACCTTAAATATAAAAAATATGAGAATAAGAAAGTGTTGTATTCACTTCTCAACAACCATCTATGCCTTTTCTTTCTTATACTTTTTCTTTTGACCTCTTCCATCTGTCGCTCCTTCCTATCCCTTCCTCCTCCAATTTTCCCCTAACAACCCCTCCAAGGCCACCTTTACCTCTGATGACGTCCTTGTCAACATGTTAGAAGCATGGCCACACAAGTGATAGCCTTGGAGGACCAGGGACAAATCTAGAGGGTGGCATCAACACCGACGATCAAATCTGCTTGAAGATATACTTCTAGACTTATGGGTGAGTGGTTCACTAAGAAAAACACGGTTCATATCTATTTCAAGATCCTAATGGTTTTGATGTCGTTGAAAACCCTTCCTCCAATAGCGGTGGTGTTCACATGTCCTTAAATCAATCATCGATGGTTCCAACAATGAAGGTAGCAAGGACTGTACTTGAGCTATGAGCATTTTGTTTATAGATAGTTGTTTTTTAGTCTTCCTTCAAAGGCCAACCCTATGTTGTTTGTAGATTCTCTAGGAGTTGAGTTTTAAATGAGCATGATGGGAGATCTCAAGTTCTTTTTAGGGCTTCAGATGAAGCAACATGACAAAGGTATATTCATTCATCAACATAAATACACTAAAGAACTTCTAATGAAGTACAAGATGGAAGATGCTAAAGTAATGGAAACTCCCATCCATGCTTCAAATTCTTTGAGCAAAATGAATCAAGTAAACTAGTAGATCAAACAATCTACAGAGGTATGATTGGATCACTTCTATATTTGATTGCAAATAGACCTGATATCATGTATTGTGTATGTCTATGTGCTATATTTTAGTCTAATCCTTGAGAGTCACATCTCAAAGTTGTTAAGAGGATATTACGATATCTAGTAGGCACTACTAACCAAAGTCTGGTCTATAAGAAAATTCTAGATTTAAGGTTAGTAGGATATTGTGATGCAGTCTATGCAAGAGATAGAGTTGAACGAAAAAGTATAGGTGGCGGATGCCATTATCTTGGACCTTGTATAATATCTTGGGCATGTAAGAAGCAAAACTCCATTGAACTATCTATATTTGAAGTTGAGTACATGGTTGTTGCATGTTGTTATTCACAACTGTTTTGAGTAAAATATTAATTAGAAGATTACTCTAGTATTGAGAATAATATATCATTATGTTGTGACAACACTAGTGCAATCAATTTGTCTAAAAATCCCATATGACATTCAAAGGCTAAGTGTGTATTGAGATAATATATTATTTCATTTGTGATTATGTGCAAAAAAGATTTTTTGATATAAAATTTGTAGACATTGTCGCAACCTACCATTCGGCGGGAGGGCGAGGCAAGATTCACGGGTTCGTCTTCAAAAAAAAGGGGGTCTACAAATTTTAAGAATATGGGTTCGGAAGTTGTTTATGCGCGGGGAAGGTATTAGCACCCCACATGTCCGTCACAAGGGACGCTAACTTTTAATCGAGTGCGCAAAATCATGACTTCAATATTTATTTATTTTCCCTTTTTTATGTTTTTTTTTTTACTTTTTGGGGTCGACAAGAGCGTTGCCCTTGCTCCTACGTATCCTCAAGTGCGATGAGGAACTTAGACCTACGTAGTTCTTTAAAAGCAAGAAAGTTGTGCATTGAGTTGATTTTAAACTTTTGAAAGGTTCATTTTAATCGACAAAAACAAAAGAGACCGTTAAGGCGTTGGACCTTGAATGGATTCAAGTGACTTTTAAGGATAAAAAATCAATTACATGTTGATTTTATCTTGGTTTCACTTATTATCTTTCAAACTCATTAAAAGATGATTTGTGATGTAAATGATCAGTCAAAACTCACTTTACAAGAAGAAAAGAGATTACAGATGGTAGAAGAATAAGATGAAGATGTACAAAGCAACAAAGAGGACCCCTAAGGGTGCATAGATTGTATCTAAATACTTAAAATAAATACTAATCGGATGACAAACGAAGAACACCGAACGAAGAACGATGTAGAAGTCGATTACGGTTGCGATTCGGTAGTGCCTCAGCCTCATTTTTCTCTTCAAATTTCACTAAATCCTTTCAATGTTTGAAAATTGAATCCTTTATTTAGCCCTCCTCACGCCTATTTATTGGAATTGAGGGGACTTGGTTGATCTGCAGCTCGCCCAGGCGAGCTGGAGCTTGCCTAGGTGAGCTGTTGCTTCAATCTGAAGTAACCTTGCTCACCCAGGCGAGTTGGTTACTTCACCCCTAAGCTATTTGGGAGCCTAGGCGAGGCAGAGGCTAGCCTGGGTGAGCCAGGGGTCAGAAAAAGCTTTAAAATGACCCTTTTGACCTCCCTTTTGGGTATTTTACGCATTCTTTACCGAAATGTTGAATAATCTTTCGTCTTGCACGACAACTGGTGTCAAACAACTTAATTCGGCTAGCAAGAATCAAAACGTTAGCGAATGATAGTCCCTGGACGAAATTAGGGTCTGACAGTAAAAGAAGATATTGAAGTCTTAAAATGTAAAAAAGATGTTGAAGTCTTAACAAAGGATATTGAAGTCTTTGAAATGTAAAGAAGACATTGAAGTCTTGACAAAAGACTCTGATAGTCTTTGAAAAGTAAAGCGCAGAAGACATTGATAGTCTCTGCAAGACAATAGACTTTGATAGTCTTTGAAATGTAAAGAAGACTTTGATAGTCTTGACGAAAGACTCTAATAGTCTTTGAAATGTAAAGAAGACTTTGATAGTCTTGACAAAAGACTGATAGTGTTTGAAAAGTAAAGAAGACTTTGATAGTCTTGACAAAAGACATTGATAGTCTTTGAAATGTAAAGAAGACTTTGATAGTCTTGACAAAAGACTCTGATAGTCTTTAAAATGTAAAGAAGACTTTGATAGTCTTGACAAAAGACATTGATAGTCTTTGAAATCTTTCACTAAAACGGGAACACACTTAGCAAAGAAACAGACCCCTAAACCGATCAGAACAACATACATTTTTTGAAGAAAAACAATGTGACTGATGGGAAATGAAAGCATGCAGATAGAATTTCTCATAACCAAAAATGAGATTTAAGACATTATCATTTCGTCTCTAAAAGAACATTAGAAGAAACACTGGGTCCAACCGAATAGAGGAAAACCGCTCAAGGTGTACAAAGTCTCACACATGCAAGTGTTTCATCTCAATTCCAAACCACAAATATGTCATAGATTGACTTTGCAAATCATTTCCCATCAAATCAAAGATAATATGCATAATCATCATGGATCAATAGGACTTTATAAGGTCGAATTTTGGTAGGAAATTTGGCTTTGGTTGTTTCGGCCTTTCCCCTTTCTGTTTCCCTACCCTTTTTTTGTTTGGTGTGGAACAGGAGAACAGACACAAAGATTTGGTTTGTAACCAAAGAAGGAGATCACTTTACACCCCCATGTCTTAACCAAGTTACTATTGCTCCTCTCCTTCTTCTTTTTTTCTTTTTGACAATTTTGCACATTCTTCAGACATTGTTTGGTCCAAAGAACTTGTTTTTCTTTTCCATTTTCCTTTGCTCTTCCTCTATCTCTGATTGATTAATTCTTTCTCTTTCTTTCTTTTTTCTTGCTTTCTTTCCTTGTTTTTTTGATTCTTTGTGTTTTTTTCTTTTGCTTTTCTTTTTCGTTTTGATGAACACCTCTAAACCAAGATAATAGAAACTTCACTTGGAAGACCCTCTTACTCTCTCATCCTAGGGTAAGGTTGGAAATTTCCATCCTAGGTCAAGGTTATGGCAAAAATTCGATGTTTGGTTCAAAAGGCCTGCAAATGGCGGGACATAATGTATGTCATGATATCTATTTGGCCAATGGCTCAGAAAGAAGGGAATACCCAAATCATTTCCATGAAACGCATATTATGATAATTAGAAATTCATGCAAAACTAATCATAGCACGCATCCATGCGGACACTCAAATATAAGGCTTTGTGGCCATATAAACACTAAGGCTTAGGGTTTGTTTCCATATTCAGGCCAAACCAGTGTTTCAATGATTGCTTTTTTATCAAGTCATACAAACATCTGAGTCCATTTTGGCATTCGGGAAAGTCTTTCGTTGTTTTCACCCTCTAGGTGCACATTTCTTTTTTTTCAAAAAACCTTTCGTGTTTTGATCCTTGAATTTTTCAAAGAAAACCGACGATCATTTCTTTTCCAAAAGCATGTTAGTTTTAGTTTCTTTTTTTAAAGAAAAGGTTTGAATCCTAGGCAAAGTTATAACCTGAGACCGCACTTATTAAAGGGACAAAGGACACCTGAAAGAAAGAAAACCATACACAAATCCCCCTGTTTCTTTTTTTTTTTGGTTTTTTCTTGTTTCAAACGGACCGTCACAATGAAATAACATGACAACATACTGGAAGCTACATAATAAAGACGAGTTCTATCACAATGAAATAACAAACAAAATACATAAAGCGACAAAACAAAGTTCCATCACAATGACAAACAAAATACTGAAAGCGATAAAATAAAGTTCCATCACAACGAAACAACAAACGAAATACTGAAAGTGATGAATAAAATAAAGACGAGTTCACAATTTTAAGCGATCCTAGTTAAGCGGCTCAGCCTCCTCAAAGGAAGAAGTTCATCACATCGGCCATGCCATCGTCTTCCTGAGCTCCATCTTCATCTCTGGGGGTCCCTATGGGTCTTGCCCCTTCCTGAAAACTGGGCCTATCTCCAGGCCATGCAACTGTGGCCTCAAATTGCTTGGGAGTAGGCCACGAGTAAGGACTGGGATCCTGGCTCTGTTGATGCAGGGTATACTGATAAAAACTCTCATTCAGCTGCACCTGGCCCTTATGATTGGCCGCCTGCTGGTCAGTCACATGCTTCATATAGAGTTCCATCCTCTGCATGTGAGCAGAGATGGACTTTAGGAATGGTGGCTGTTGTAGAGGCGGCGGCAGTGCATCTGCCGATGGCTTCTGCTGATGGTCCTGCCTCTGTTGCTGCGCCTATGTTGGCATGCAGTACTTTTCTATGAAGGTCCTGTTAATGGGAGGCCAGATAAGCTTTGTGGGCGTAACCAGCACCTCATAGAACTGGCAGAGACCCGTGATCAAGGTCGAAAACCCCAATGCTCTGTTGAACTTTTCTGGGTCCACTAGGTGTCTGGGGGGCGTGATCCCTACAAATTGGTAAGTGGCGTTTGAGATTAGATGGGCCACATGAATACTAACCTGAGTCAAGATGGCGTAGACCAGCTGGCACTTCGGCAAGGGAAAATCAGAATTATGATCGCTGGGAGGATGTTGCTGAGAAGCAGTGTCATCCAGATCTGTGTTAGGGTGGTCATGCTAGTGCGCATGATCCGCACCGGTCTTCCTGTCACACTTCATGCGAAGTCCTGCCCCAAAACACACAGCAGCTGGCCTATGGCCTCCTCATCAAATCTCGAAGCCTGGCTCCTCCTCTCACTAAACTCGCAATGTTACCCCTCTTCCAGGACCAACGGATGCCCTAAGAACTTATTAATGGCATCTTCATCAAAGGGGACCCATTGGCCCCGCACACAAGAGCGCTTATACCCGACTCCTTCCTCTGTAGGCCATGCATTAGCGTAGAATTCCATGACTATTTCTGAGTCATATTTATCCATGGGCCCTGCAAGTTGAGTCCATTGCCTCCTGGCAACTTCCTCCTATAACTCAATGTATTCTCCCTCTCTCAGCTAGACCCATTTCTCCTTGAGTAAAGACCAACTCTTGATCGCTTCAAAGCAGCGTTGGTGTTCCTCACTTTGGAACCAGTGTCCGTCGAATTCCATGTCCGCTTGTGGAGCCACACTGGATCCTTCTCCCGCGGCATCCTTCCTTGCCCTCTCAGAGAGAAGCTTCTTTGGAGCCATTGCCTGCAAAGACACATCCATGAAAAGTTAGCTTGCATTAAACACACAACCATCATTTCATTTATCTTAAACAAGCAAAAGCCAACCAATTTTGGACGATGTATGTTTCTTTTTACTAATTGCAAGTGTTACCATGCAACTAATTAAAACCAATCATACATCGGTGCATATATTATTTTTTTTGAAAAACATTTTAGCTACCTAGATGCAAGGTGCCTATCAAGTGTAGCAAGCTCAACTAATAATCAGGCTAATTCCAACCAATCACTTTCACATATTTATGTAATTCATGCATTTTGCATTTAAAACAAAGTCTAGATTTCTATGCCTAGCTCATGCTCTTGGCATTTTGATCTAACCACTAAGTTTCTCACACATTCTAAATGATGGCTATACATGTGCCAACATCATTTCACAATTCAAATTCCACAACAATTCACGAAATGGTCATTGAGGCATTTTATTGAACGGTTGGTG